>NC_141698.1:188302618-189502618 GCF_964263255.1 Lissotriton vulgaris
TGTTTTGTGTGTTTTTGTATATTTTATTTGGTTAGTTTTCCCTGCACATAGTTAATTTAATTTTATTATGTCGGGTTGACCAGTTAATAAATGATTTTTTGGCACAACCTCAGACATTTTTAATCACACTTAACTTTTTTCACTCTTCACTCTCACAAAACCTGCTCCGCAGTCTCCTGGCGTCGCAGCACACTGGGGAGGTATTCGATCTCTCCCAGTGGACCCGATGATGAAGCATGTCACCACTAGGGTGAGTGAGGGTTTCCTGAAAAAATCCAGCATTTTTTCTTGAAAGTTGGTCCAGTCACCTGACCACTTACATCTGGCCTCATATTCTACGTGCTATAGTCACTTCTTGAAGGAAGTACACATCACCACTTATTAATGATAGGAAAGATTGAGCAAAACCTTGTGGATAAATGCTCCATTATTTACCACACTCCACTTCTCAAAGGTGTATTTCATGAATTTAGGGAATTAAAGTGTAATGTATTGTTGTTTTCACTGACCACATTCATGATTCCATTCACTTAATCAGTTTTTTTCCTCCAGCTATTCTACCTTCGATGATCAAGAAGAGATCTGGCCACATAGTCGTCATCAGTAGTGTTCAAGGCAAAATTAGCATTCCTTTCAGATCTGCATGTAAGTATTTGTCTCGCATTCTGCAGTAATCTGGTCATAGGTGAGCAGATGAGCATTTGTTACATTTGACTGATTTCCTGTGGAAATGACTGCGAGTCTGTAATGAATCTAATCTTGATCCTATTATTTTGATCCGAAGTTGCCCAAGACTGCTGTGAAGAGTGTGTGGAATCCTACTGTATAGTTGTACTACCTGTGTCCATATGGTTAAGGCCCATGCGCAGTGTGTTTCTATGTCATCTGTTGCATCACAAATCTCACTGCTTATGTGGGATCGTGCATGTACCGCTTGTCAACTCCAGTGCTGCTCTGCCACAGTTTATAACCAAGTAGAGAGGCAACTACAATCAGTTGTCAGTGTTCTATACACAGAAAAGGCCCATGCGCAGTGTGTTTCTATGTCATCTGTTGCATCACAAATCTCACTGCTTATGTGGGATTGTGCATGTACCGCTTGTCAACTCCAGTGCTGCTCTGCCACAGTTTATAAACAAGTAGAGAGGCAACTACAATCAGTTGTCAGTGTTCTATACACAGAAAACAATAAATAGCCTGGATCCGAGCCAGTCCGCGCCGGGGCCAAAGCCGCCGGCGGCGCTGCGGAGGGCCCCACGCAAGGCAATGAATCCGCCGACGCCCCAGGGGGGGAAGGAGGAGGAGGAGACGCCAGCGAGGCCTGCAAAGCCGCCGCGTATGTCTCCATCTGGACTCTCGACGCCCCAGCACAGGGAAACGAAGGATAGGACGACATGTGGGGCTGTATCACCCGCGGAGAGTCCATGCCCCCGGCAGGCCGGAACCCAGCCCCCGGGTACAAACTGCGAGACTTACCCACCAGGGAGCGACGCTCACTTGACATCGGAGAAGGGCGAGGACGACGACCACGGCCATATCTGAAGCCGCCCGCCGAAGCAGACCGAGGGGAGGACGTCGACCTGGAGAGCCGCGCCGAGAGAAGTTTCATCCGGTGCTCCCGCCACGACTTCGGCTTCAACTGTTGGCACGCCGCACAATCAGTGGTGCTGTGATCCTCCCCCAAACACCGCATACAAATGAGGTGAGGGTCCGTCGCCGGCATAAGATGCCCACACGAAGTGCAAGTCTTGAAGCCCGAAGGCATTCGCACACTGTTCCACAAAAAGAAGGGACAATGGAAGGAAATAAGAGGGCCCAAAAAGGCCCGTAGCAAGGACCGGAACCACGGTGCACGCGGAAAAGGAAAAAACTGAAGTAGGCGCAACGGGGTGGGTCTTATGTGACCTCGCTGATGTCACTTATGCGGACGACGCCTGGGCGGAGTCGCATGGTGTCGCCTCGCCCCCGGCGTGCAGAGATGCTGTGGCAAAAGATTTCCGGATCCAGTCTCACGCCTGGGGATATTTCTACGTGAAGGAATCTGCGGCTAGTAGTCTCCATCAGATATTGGTCTCGCAAGTCATGACGGGAATTTCTTTGCAATTACTAAGACGAAGAAGCCAACACTAACCCTGGGCAAAGCACTACGCTACGCTCGCGTAGTTTGCGAAGTTTCCACTACTTCGCAATTTGCACGTAGCAAAGTGCAAACACGCGTAGCATAGTGCAGCGGTCATTTTTTGCTTGCTTGCGGTCCTCAACGTCAAGTTGACGACCCCGAGCAAGCATAATGACATCCCAGCAAGACTTTTTCCTCATTTGCGATCAGCAACATCAAGTTGCTGATCGCAAGCGTGGAAAATAAACCTCCCGGCGAGATTCTCAATGCGGGGAGGCCAGGTTTCTCATTGCGAGTGGTCGCGTATGCTCCCGACCGCTCGCGATGAGAAACTACCAGTCCGCGTTAAGAAAGCTGCTGCTCGAGTAAAAATCTAGTCTGCACTGTGCAATCATTGAAAACGGCATCTTGCACAGTGCGAACAGGCTACTACGCAGTTCACGTAGTGCTACGCGTAGCTCGCGTAGTGCACTTCGCGTAGCTACGCGTAGCGCTACTTCGTGAACTACGCCCAGGGTTAGCCAACACATGTCATCTGTTAATAGAGAGAATGTGTGGCATGCAGCAGGGGAAGAAGTGAAATGTATTAAGAAATATGAAAATGTATAAAGATTGTACAGGGTTCGGTAGAGAGATTCTATGTACCCTTTACATTTCATCCCAAAGCAATTCCCAGGCAACCTGAAGTGTAGTAGTTTAACTCAATTCACAAGATGCTTAGGGCTAGATGTAGGTAAATATCATTTACCGATTTGACCGATTCTAAAATACCAAATTTTACTGATTAGGTATTTTAGAATCAGTAAATGATATGTAAGTAATATTTTGTTAAATTTTACCGAATCGGTAAAATTCGGTAAATACCGATTTGGTATTTACCGTTTTGGTATTCCCCATTCATTCCTATGGGCCTGGAGGCCCATAGGAATGAATGAGAATTACCCATTCTGTAAATACCGAATCAGTATAAGGGGGGTAGACTTACAAGGGTGGCAGGGTGTCACATTGACATCCTGTTGCACCCCTGTATAGTGCATGGGTGCAAATGTGGCACACATACATGCTCTAAGGGCACGTATGTCTGCCACATGGCACAGTTGAAAAAAGCACAAAAATGCTTTTTTAAGGGTTTTCGATATTTACCACCAACTTGTAGTTGGTGGTAAATAACGAATCCTTACGAGGGAAAAGCACTCACTTGAGTGCTTCCTACATTAAGGATTCGGTAATTTACCGAATCAGTATTTAAGAATTCGGTAATTTAGTGATTCCTTAAATTACCGATTTGGTAAATTACCGAATCCTTAAATTAGGCCCCTACATCTGAAAAGCCTAATACCGGTCGGTAACGGCCGGAATTCGGTAATTCCGTCCGATACCGACCGGTATTAGGCTTCCTACATCTGGCCCTTAATATCTTGCATATTTGTCCTTCCTAAATACCAATCACTCTTATGCTATTCATCTAGTATGTGTTTTCTAATTGTCAAAGTTCTGTTGCCATTTGTAACTGAATTGTCTCACCCTGCAGCTGCCTAATCAAATCTGTGACACTTAAATTTCTCCATTCTGCCACCCTAGGTCTCTTGTGAACAAGAGTCATCTTTCTCTGCAGGTTCTTGAGAGAGACATGTGAAGGTCTTAAAATATTGTATTCAGTTCCCTCTCACCCAAACTCTTTTTTCATGGCCTCCATATATGTAATAAAATCACTAGTAGGATGTTGACTCTGGTAGTCCTAATGATAGAGTCTGAGCAGCCTATGTCTTGAGAGAGAGCTTGAGCCTTATTTGATCCACCCTCCTCAGAAATACTCCCTACTCCAGCATTGAGACCAGTAGCTAAGGCCTGCTGAAGAATACCCTACTCCTCTGTAATTTGTAGTAGAGCAAATCTATCCTCTCATGGAGCAAATGGTGGACTAATACGAAGTGAATTCTGGTTCCCAATCTAGCCACAAAACGTGTCCACTTATTCTCATCCTGGTTATTCAATTCCACTTCCCCTGGCCCCTCGGATAAAGCTAAATTATTTCCAAACACCCTAGAATCCTTAAAGAACAATATTTTATCAGGGAAGATAGGATTGAATGGAAGGCATATATTAGTAGAGAAAATAGGACCAGCTTGGGAACCAAAGATAACATTTTGACCCTGCCCTTTTATTTATTTTATTATTCAGCTGAACCAATAGCCATGTGTTAGGATGTTGTTTACCTTGCGTTTACCAGGTTCGTTCTAGTTAGCTTGAGTGATGAAGACATTATTAGTTTGCAATCTTTACAAATCAATTTCTGTATTTGAAAATCAGAGTGTCACTGAGCAGGCCTCCTTAAAAATGTAATAACAGCTAGTGCTTGGGACAGTTGTATTAGTTTCACATTTATGCTTTATTATTCTTAGCAGCTTACTATCATATCTGACTTGCATTACAAATCCTGAAACTGTGCGTTGCCTTTCCTGTTTTTCCTTCATGTGAAAAATATTGCATTTGCAGACATAGCATTGTTTAAAAAAAACAAAAAAAAACTGTCAAACTCGTTCAACTTTTTGTGGTTATTATATAGCATTTATATGTGTTGGTAATTTATACTCCGTCAGCAATATTTAAGATGTTATATTTACCCTGTGATGAAGAAAGCTTATCCTTTGGCTTGCCGATTAAAGTTGATCACATTGTAAAACCTCCCTGGGTATATGTGGTATCACCAATGGATTAGATTCATTGCAGCATCTACCTTGAATTAATAATAACAAGTATTTTTTTGGGTGTTTTTATGATGGCCCTTGTCTAAATTATTTGCATGGTTGTGTTGCAGACGCAGCGTCAAAGCATGCAACTCAAGCCTTTTTTGACTGTCTGCGAGCAGAGATGGAGCCTTATGAAATCGATGTAACTGTGGTGAGTCCTGGCTACATACAGACCAATTTGTCGCTCAACGCAGTTACAGGAGATGGATCCAAATATGGAGGTGAGATTTAATATCTTCATAGGGGCTGCTTATTGATATATGGAGATTTTTAAAATGTGCATTTATATATGTAATATGTTTAGACTAAACACTTTCACAGTGTGAAAATAAGGTGGATAGTGTCGGAGCTTCATGTTGAGGATTCTTTGAACTTCCTAAAAGTGAAATATGTTGAGTTTACAAGAATCATGGATGGGCATGTATACTTTGGATGGAGTTAAGGCAAGGTCTAGAACATAGCACAAGGTAGAGAGGCTAATGGAATCTAAATGGTTTGTGTCATGAGATGTGCAGTGACAGCAGTTCCCTAAGAATGAGGTACAAAGGATGGCTAATGACAATTGCATAGTGGATTGTGTGCCACTTTCAGGGTTTGCGGCTTTTATTTATTCATGTAAGTTGGAATGGCGCTATCACAGGGTAAGTGGGATCTTTCATGTGGTAGGTTGAGTGGCACTTTCCCATTGTAATTGGTGGGTTACAAATAATTCTTATATGGTAACTGAGGCTGGTATGGATGCAGTTTACAGTTCAGTCCTTTACCAGAAGGAAAGGTAATCATTTGATGTCAGTCATGTTCTACAGGTTATAGAAAAATCATAACTCTGACATCTCTCATAGATTTTGTATTAATAGTTCTTCAACTTCAACTACACTACCGTACGTCTCTCTGTTGGGTCACAGAGCTATTCTTTTTAATGTGAGACACCCTGTTATACTTTGTTTCACAATCCTTTTCATCTTGTGCCTCATGTCACTGTCTTTGTAATGCCTGTTATGAGAGATGTTAATGTGTGGTAGCTTTCTCCTCTTTGTATTGCAATTCATTTTGCAGATAACACTAATGTATTCTGTTTTCATTTTATAATTGAATTTCATGACCGCAATCAATCAAAATGAAATATTTACCATCAATTTTTTATATATTTGTAAATTATATTTTTTGTTTTTATAGCGTTTTGTCATGGCTGTACTTTGGCCAGTGCTCCTGGTCGGTGATGCATAAGATGTAGCAAATGATCCCTAACATGATTCAAATCAAATCCAAAGAAATCTTTATTCAGTTAAAAAGTAAACCAATAAACCATAAAATACACACAAAATTATAAAAACATGGTTCATTCAATTCTAAAATAGTTTGAAAAAAAATCACAGAATTTAACAGACTTTTTAAAACAAAAACATCCAAAAGCAAAACAAACGTGGTGATATGTGTATAATCAAAAATTATAATACAGAGCACGGCATCAAGGTAGTTTGAACTGACCGTGTCGTCAGTTAGATTTAATTTCAAGTACAACACCAAAGGAAACAAGATGATATAGTCCAAATGTGAATACAGAATTATTTAAAATCTTGATATTGTTGACATGTAGTTGTAGCGTGGATGCAGACAGCCAATACTTGTTTCGTCGGGTAGACGACTTTCTCAAGGCTGTTGGTAGAAATATACAGTACACCACTAAAAATTACGGAGGTTTTGGAAAATTGATAATTTTCCCAGTGTCAACCACTTCATGCAACTATAATATTGAAAGTGATTCATAAAAGTTGAAACCAAGAAAGTGCTTGATAGAGACATAGTCAAACCTTGACCATGTTACAACATTTAGAAGCAAGTACCTAAATGAGTAGCGAGAAAAAGGGAAGAACCAAAGAAAGAGTAGTATAGTCCTTAAGTACAAAGATCAGTGGTAGAAATTATTGGAGTACTTCACTTATCCCATTGAAATTTTCCCTGGAACGGAATAGCTAGAGAAGTTGAAACCACCAGACACTAGTAGAGTAGAAGAGGAGCATGCAATCTAAATTGAAGGGTAGTTGTAGGTACCTCAAACTTTGACTGTTACGTCTGTGACTGTTTATACACAAATACGGTCCAGAATCCCCTTTTATTGTATTGGGGTTTTGAGACAGCAGAAGCATAAAATTATCCCGAATGTAGTGGATAGAGTCCCAACTTCAAACGTCGTCTCTTGGATACAAGAGTAGCACAACGATATAAAAAATATGTTGAACACACAACAACGTGAACCGATAAGAATCTATATCGCAAATATTCATAAGAAAATGTTCTTAGTAAACCATATGTTAAAGTAGGATAGTAACTTATTGTTAAATACAATGCATCATTGTATTTACCAATAAGTTATTCATGTTCTCATTTGCAAAGGACACAGCAAATGTGGAAAAAATGCTTTTAAGGAGTACACTGTGTATTACTCCATCATGATGAGAGATTTATCTAAGACCCGTGTTGAGAAAAGCACAATATTTTTCTTATTAGCCCCTCGTACCTTTTATGCGTTTAGAACTGTTGCGCTTGTTGTGATAGATGAGACTGCAATCCTAGCAGTTTAATATAACAGTATGCCGTCCATGGTAGTGGTGGGGGTAGCCTAAATTAATCAAAATAAGAAAAACCGTAAGTAAAAAAAGGAACTGTCTGCTATTTTTAGAAACCCGTAAAGCGACCAATCACGGTAAAGAGAATATCAGCAGTAAACACCCAAGTATGTAAACCATCAACAGAAAGGGAGACCAAGTATCCCATGCACATGTGAATAAGGCTTATTTATAAAAATACACTGTGTATTGCTATACTAACGAAAGACCATTAATTAAGGTCCTATTAAGGAAACAATCTTCCTCTTGTTAGACCCACATACCTTTTATGTGCTTAGAAGGGTGCACTTGTTTTAATAGACGAAACTGGAATCCTAAAAGTTTATTTCAACAGAATGTTGTCCATGGTAGTGGCGGGGGTACCCTATGTTAAACAAAGTATAAAAATCTATAAACGAAAAGGAGAAACTGTCTACGCTATATTTAGGAAACAAATAGTTTCCTATAACTGGAACTTATTGGAGGTTACAGGAGGGGTAGTTGGCCCCAAGGACGTCCTTGGGGACCAACTTCCCCTACTATCACCTCCAGTTAACTCTCACACAGCTGGATTGCTGAGAGGTCATCAGAGGCCATGCCTCCTTTCTCCACCGCTCTGCAAACGTGCCTCCTGGCGCACTACTGGTTGGGGGAAGAAGCCCACTTTAGTCCTGAGGCCTTCAGGAGTAAAGTGGGCCATTTTTTGCCCCAGGAGCCCTATTCCCGGGGCTTGCCCCAAATAAAAAATGGAGGGGGGCCGCGGGGCCCCTTTCCAGGCCAATTTCGGCCCCAGGTACCCTATCCCTTGGTGCCTCGACTGTAGTGTGGTTGTCCTGGTCCCACCCAGGGCACCCACTTTTTAAGGGTAGGGGACCGCAAGGAGACTCAAGGCCCCTGTGGTCTGTGCTGGCTCTTCGCCTCCTGCGGGAGCCTGCTTTGCTTTTGCACATAGCGATGGGATGCCTTAGCATAGCCATCGCATTATATAAACGCTTTTTCATTAATTTTTATTCATTCATCGGGATCTGCTAACATGCAGCTCCATGTGTGTAAAAGCAATTCTGCTCAGCTTCTCATAAGTGAGAGAATGCTCTGCTCACGCTTACTAGAAGCAGAGCAGCTTTTATTATGGCTCGGCGGGAGCAGTGCTCCCGCCAAGCAATACCAAACAGCAATATCCCGGGTGTGAGCACCCCAGCACATTGTAGCATCCAACCTTGGGGTGGTGGCGGTCCCCAGGGCCATCATGGGTTCTAGGAGGAGGGCCGTGTGGCCCCTCTCCCCTCTCCACATTTGCCCCGGGGAGGTGGTGGTCGCCGGGGCTATGGGGGGGGGGCATAGCCCCCCCATATTCACTTACAATATAGCCCTCATGCTGGGGGTACGAAAGGCCCCCACCCATATAAAAAGATGCAAGCCCCAGGGAGGTGGGGGTCCCAGGGGCACAACAAGCCCCGGGTGTGGGGGGGAAGGTCTCGGATGAAGATGGCTGCCAACACTTTCCTGGGTGAAGAGATTGCTGTCAATCAAATTTTTGTATGTTTTTAGTAGGCTGTTGGGCTGCCAGGTATCTATATTTTCCTGGTATCTATATTTTTGAAACTTTAAATAACTCAGAAACTACTGAACGGATTTACACAAAAAGCGCATGTTCTACACCAACATCTAGCTTTCTAAAAAATTTGGTGCAATTCCGTTCAGCGTTTCGTGCTGTAGTCGTGATCAAAAAATGAAAAATCTCCATAGACATAACATGAGGAAAACACAGTGTTTTCGGACCCCCCTTTTTTTCTCAGCCCCTGCTTGATGGATTTTTTTTTTTTTTTTTTTATTTGTTTTTATTGCAGAATTAGAAACCACAGCTTACAATTGCTCAACCAGTCCACTCATGGTGTGCCCCCGCATCAATCGTAAAAGCGTGTACCATACACAGCCATTCAGCCCGCATCCCGGAGGCCGGGCGGCACAGTGTCCTAAATAACAGGAAGACATCATGGTGAGCGTCCCAATGGGACAATGGTCGAAAAGAACGTTTTACGTATCTGCTTTTACCCCCCCACCCACAACAAATAACAACATCAGCCATCCTACTTATGCAGGTCAGTGCTACTAGCCGCTACCGTACCCCCCCGTGCTCTGTGGGGCCCACCATACCTGTCCCGCACCCCTCTGCTACCTCCCACTAGCCAACTACGCCCCACAGGCCCTTCTCAGTCCCATAATCGCCACTGCGGTCCATCAACCCCCTGGCTCCCAACCCACCCCGAACGACCTCTGAACAACCCCCTAGTACCCCCGCCCCGGCAACCGCTAATGGTGTGTGTCATGTTCCTAATTGTAGTATGGGTCCCGCCACAGTGTCAATGATAACTCTGAACTAGTATGCCTCGCGGTGTCCTCAGGTCCCATCCACTCAGTCCTCATCCTCTACTAATGAATCACGTAAGGCCTGCACCACCAATTCCCACGCACGCGCTGTATCCAAGGCTTTCTCATTACCAAGCTTGACAGCCTGCCTCATTCGGAGCACACTCTCACATTCAGACCACCGCAACAAGTCATTCTTCCACCTCCTTACTGACGGCCCTCCCCTGGACTTCCAATGCCACGAAATCTCTCTTTGTGCTAGTATCAATCCCAGGTCAATGAATTTGCTCGTCACCTTAGTGTGTTTGGTGTGCGGGAACCAGAGCAACAGACACGCCGCCATGTCAAATTCCACCTCCCTGTCAGTCACTTCGTTTAGGAGGTCCCCCACCTCTGCCCAATAGGCCTCCAAATGCGGGCAACCCCAAAACAAGTGATCCATGTCCGCCTCCGGTGACAAGCACCTCGGGCACCGTGCGTCCTGCACCTGGAAGTACCGCCTTATTTTCTCCGGAGTCAGATAGGCCCTATGTAGCACAAAGAAGTGCACCTGCTGGAACCGAGCATTCCTCGTGCCTTTCCACGTACGCCGTAAAATATGGCTCCATGCCGTGTCCGGAATGGGCCTGCCCACACTCTCCTCCCATTTCGCCTTGAGCCCCAGGAGCGGTTCCAGTCCCCCGTTCAACATCCTGTTATGGAGGCAGGTCACCGCCTTAAAGGTGCCCGCTGCCATTACCACATATTGGCATGCCATAGTTGTGTCCGGTTCAAGGAGCCCTCCCTTCCAATGCTTCTGTATAGCCGCTACCACCGCCGCATGTAATAGGAAACCCCCGTCAGGTAGCCGGAACTGTTCTTGAAGTACTCCGAAGGGCACTAAAGTCCCATCGACATACAGGTCTCCCACCACTTGAAGGCCCGCCTCTTCCCATTCCAGCAATGGGGACCAGTCGCCTCCATGCGGTAGGGCTGTCAGCATGCCAATCGGTATCTCCGGCGCATATGGTCGAGTCGCCTTCGCCCTCCTGAGACTCCTCTGCCAGCATAACCTGAGCGTCCGTTCCTCCATAGTGAGGCCCCGCAACTCCAGTTTCTGCTGCATAACGATATAGGCCAGCACATGGCGCTGTATCCCCAATTCTCGATCACACTCCGGTCCCCTAAACACCCGAGCCACATGCTGCGTAAGAACCTGGAGTTGCGCCGCCAAGTAATACAGTTCAAAGTCGGGGACGGCCATCCCCCCCTCAATCTTGGGGCGTAGCAACGTGCTCAACGCCACTCTACGGCGGCCATGTCCCCACAGGAAACCGATGACCATCGTCCTCAGGTCCCTAAAGATCTTCTGAGGGATCCAAATGGGCAGTGTCCGAAAATAGTACAGGAGCCGGGGGAGCGCCACCATTTTCAAGAGAGCAATCCTACCCAGCACCGTCAGCGGAAGGGTTGACCAAAAAGACATACTACCTCTCAGCGCCCGAACGCACCATCCAATATTGCCCTCTAACAGGTCCGCGGTCGCGTGGTAGATACGGACTCCCAAATAAGTGAAGCAAGATGGCTCCCATACTACCCCCAAGTCACGAGCGGGGCAGGGCGATTCCGCCCTCAGCGGAAACACACAGGTCTTTGCCCAGTTGACCTTAAGGCCCGACAACTGGCCAAACTCCGACAACAGGTCCATCGCCCCTTCCAAAGCCCGCTCCGTGTCGTCTAAATACAGCAACAGATCATCCGCATACAGCGAGATGTGATGTAGCCGCCCACCGCTGTCTATCCCCGCATATCTGTCTCCCGACCTTGCATGGACCGCCAAGGGTTCCATCGCCAGGGCGAACAGGAGGGGGGAAAGGGAGCACCCCTGCCGTGTGCCTCTACCTACTGGATAAGCCGCAGACACCAAGCCACCCAAACGTACTCGCGCTGTCGCCGAGGAATACAGTACCTTCGTCCATCGGCGGAACCCCTCACCAATACCAAATCTCTCCAGTACTCCATCTAGAAAAACCCACTTCAAACTATCGAAAGCCTTCTCAATGTCCACTGACAGGACCGCCTGGGTCCCGTTCTCATCCAATACAGCGTCCATTATCCCAACCAGTCGACGGATATTCAGCGCCGTACTCCTCGTGAGGATAAACCCCGCCTGATCCCTGTGCACCAGGCCAGTCATATGTGGAGCCAGCCTGGTGGCCAGGATCCGGCTCAGTATCTTATAGTCCACCGTTAACATGGACAACGGGCGTAGGACCTCACATCCGTCGCATCCCTGCCGGGCTTCAGCAGCGGCACTATCAATGCTTCCCTCATGGATCCGGGCAAACCCCCTGACTCATAAGCCTCCGTGTATACCACCAGCAGTCTGGGTGCCAAGCTATCCACAAACTGCTGGTAGAACTCTATCGGCAACCCATCCACACCGGGTGTTTTATTCCGCGCCATGTTTTTAATGGCCGCCCTTATTTCAGCTAGCGTGATCGGCCCTCCCAGCTCTTTCGCGTCCTCATCGTCAAGGACCGGAAGCTGCCTCGCCTCTAGGTACTCTGCAATTTCCTGGGCCTCCACTCCCAACTGACTCCGGTACAATTCCTCATAATACATACGAAAGCACTCCAACACCGCTGCCTGAGAATACACCGTCTCCCCCAGTGCGTTATTGATGCTAAGGACCGGGCAGCCCCTAACTTCAGGATTAGCAAGTCTGGCCAAGAGCGTGCCCACCTTATCCCGTTCAGCATGCACTCTGATGGCGTATTGCCTATAGTCGTAGCTCCTCAACCGCTCCGTTTCGGTAGCGACCACCTCCTTCGCTTCCAGCAACCGGGCCTGCAAGTCCGGTCTTTCCGGCCTGCGCCGCTCCAGATCTCTCAGGTTCTCTTCCGCATTCGCAAGTGCATTCAACACAGTCGTACGAGCATTCGAAAACCGACCCAGGCATACCCCTCTCACCACCACTTTCATCGCATCCCATTCAGTGGACCTACACGCTGCAGTACCCTCGTTCTCACTGAAATAATGATCTATGCCCTGCTGGACCGCTGCACTGAACACTGAATCCTCCAACGTGTCTGGCCGGAGCCGCCATGTTGGAATCGCCGAGCGCTCCCGTTGCCACTGGACATGTACCAATAGGGGATTATGATCCGATATGGTTCTGGCCAAGTATTCCGTGTGAGAGATCAATGGGGCCAGGGACCCGCCACAGAGCACCGAATCAATTCTCACGTGTAGTGCATGGAGGGCTGAGTAAAAGGAATAATCCCTGGTTTCCCTGTGCTGTTCCCGCCACTTATCCAGCAACCCCCACCTGTCCTGCCAATCCTTCCTATGCATGGCTAACTTGCGTACCGGGGAATCAACAAGGGGAGGGTGAGACCTGTCCAAGACCACATCCGTAATCGAGTTAAAATCCCCCCCCCAGTATCACCGGGCCCGCTAGGAAAGAGGCCAAGGACCCGGAAAGGCCATCAAAGAATCGGGCCTGATCAGTATTTGGCGCATAGACACAACAGAGAACCACATCCCGACCATATAACCGCCCCTCCACCGCCACAAACTTGCCCTCAGGATCCACCACTTGGTTCAGCACCTGGAACGGTATCCCCGCTCTCACCCATATCAATACCCCCCTAGCATACGCTGAATAAGTGGTGCCAAACACCTGACCCCGCCATCTTTTTTGCAATGCAGCACATTCCTTTTTCGTCAGATGGGTCTCCTGTAGCATGGCAACCTGGACCCCCCTTCGCACCAAATACGCATGTACCTTGTGGCGCTTGACCATGGTTCGCAGCCCCCGGACATTCCACGTTAGGCATTTTAAGTTAGGTAACGTCCCCATACCAGCAGTGAACAATCCAAGTCAAACATTGCCAGATCGTATGCCCACCATAGCAGTTGCCCCCCCCGAAACAAACTCTGAAAAAGAAAACACCCCAAACCCCACTCCCCAGGACAGAGCCTACAAAACCCAGTGTCAGCCCGATCCAAACCTCAATCCAACCACACATCCTTCTAACCTGTGGTCGCCACCACAGAAGGCCTTAAGGGCCCTGGGGGGGTGAGTTATCGCCGACCCCAGCTAGCGGAGCCCACGCCCGCGCTCCCCATCCCATCCTGCCAACGCGGCACCCTACTCGGCAACCCACCCATCACCAACAGGATAGCACCCTACCAAAAGATCGTGTCCAAGTCCCAATGCAGTCTCAACCGTGAAAAATTCCATCGGATGTCTGAGGGGTCACCACCGGCCCCTTCGAACTCTCTGCCTCCGAGAGGTCTTCTCCCGTCCTGCTGCCTTCGCCGCCAGAGTCCGTCTCCGCCAGTTCACTTTCCTGCTGCGACCTCGTAATGGCCGCCGTCGCCGCAAGCGCCTCTCTCTTGTCCGCAGCCATTTGGACCTCCCGTTTCTCCCGCTGGCGCCTGTTGCGGGACCGAATTCGTTATGATTGTCTGACCTGAGGCGGTTTAGGCCGATCTCGCCTACTTTTGTGAGACCTATCCGTCCCCGCTCTGTAAGACTCCAGCCACTGCCATGCTTCGTCCGGGGTCTGAAAGAAGTGCGTGGTCTCATCCAGAATGACCCGCAGCTTGGCCGGGAAGAGCAAGGAGTATTGGATGCCCTCCTCTCGCAGTTCCTTCTTCACCGCCAAAAACGATGCCCTACTCCTCTGGACCGCCTGGGTGTAGTCCGGGAAAATCGTGACCCTGCTGTTCTCCACCTCATACGGGCCCGATGCCCGAGCCCTCTGGATGAGGAGGTCCCGGTCCTTATAATGGAGGAGCCGCACCACCATCGGTCGGGGGGGGCGGCCAAGCCCAGGCGGGCGAGCCGGCACCCTGTGGGCTCGTTCCAGGGTAAAGAAAGGAGTAAGCCCCTCTGGTGTCACCACAGTTCGAAACCAGTCCTCCATGTAGGCCACCGCATCCTCCCCCTCAATCCGTTCCGGCAGGCCTACGACCCGCACGTTGTTCCTCCTGTTGCGGCTTTCGGCATCCTCCGCTCGCCGTTCCAGCGAATCCAACCGGGCCAGGATATCTGTGATCGTATGTTCCGCGGTCACCACCGACGGTTTCAGGTCCAATAGCAGTTGATCATGGTCCTTGACCTTATCTGCCAGCTTCGCATGGTCCACTCGCAATAGCCCCAGCCCCGTGGCGACTTGCGCAATGTCCTGCTGTAACGCCTCCTTGGTCGAGGTGATGGCGTCCAGTATGGCGTCCAAGCGCCGATTCAGCCGCTGCTCCTGGTCCAACATCGGCGGGGGGGTCTCGCCCACCTGGGACAGCGCAGCTAGGTCCTCTTGTCCGCGCTCCATGGCCGCTGGTCCCCCTGTAGCCGCCATCTTAGGGTACTGCGTCACAGGCTAGGAAACTCGCCTGGTCCCGGCACTCGTGGGACGGGGCAAACTTCCCAATAAAGTACAGGATCAAGTGCCACCGCCGATGCCCGCAACTCCAAGGGCCAAATGGGCTAGCACCGCCTGACTCGCCCCCTCCAGGGTCGGGGGGAGGAAGGGAAGGAGGAGGGGTAGCGGCCAGCAGTCGTCCCCGATGCCCGAGCAGTGCCGGGTTCCAGGCCCCCCGATCTTCAGGGCTGTCGCCACAGCCCCCACAGCATCGATCTCACAACCGTGGGACCCCCCACCAGTCGGTGCCAAGACTGCTCAACGTCGATGTCCGGAGCCGCCGGTCCGCTCCGCCGCCATTTTCTTCACACTCTCGGCGACACCTCTGCCGTCTTTTCATCGAGGTCTCCTCGGGGCCAGCCGTCCCCCAGCAACTTTCTGCCGATACCCCGCGGTTCCCCTACACTCCGTAGGGCAGTAGTATCGATCACGGGTCGCCCAGGGTGCAGGAATCAGGAGAATTAGCGGGATTCCACGCGGAGCTGTGAGCTCACGCCGCCATCCCGATGGGCGTCCAAGCCACGCCCCCCCCTGCTTGATGGATCACCCTGAAACTTTCAACACAGCAGCTGAACCAAAAATGGGAAGTTTTTTGAAAATTTCGTGAAGATTCGTCAAGCGATGGCAAAGTTATTGGCAAAACAAAAACGCTTTTCCTATGGAATCTTTGGTCGTAACTATAACTATAACTACCTACTGGTGACCACCAGTTGGAGATATATATATTCACCAATCGGTTACCCGCCAGACAACGCTCTCTCTCGAAGGGGTGTAGGCATCCAGGACGGCTCCTTGTCCTGTCAATATTCATCCACAAGAAAAATTGGGCTGCACTACCAAGAATCTGTTTTCAAGATTGCCTGGAAGAAAGAGGGGCCCATGAGCAAGGTAAAGATTTCAGCTTTTAATTCTTTGTCAGGATCGCAGCTTGCGAAATGGATGCAAATACAGCAAATTCAATGAAAAGTCAGCCTGACGCGTTTCGTATTGCTACTTCTTCAGAGGCACTGACTCGAGCTGCAAGGCAGGCATTCTTAAGGCAAACCCACGGCACAAGTACCCGCCCAAGTGGGCGTTGCCGGTCGCAGGGCTTCATGGTACCTGTAGTGTGATGTCCTGTCCTCCTTCAGTGAGTGGTCTGCCTTGAGCACACTGTTGATGAAGAGGTGAGACCACAGTGGGGTATGCAGAGTCACATCACAACTCCGCAGCTGTCCATTATCCCCAACAAACGCTCCTTGCTCCCACATTGGTGGCGTTGTAAGCGTCTCCGTGGGGGGCTGGAACAGCCCCAGGGCTGACCTCCGCGGCTCAGGCACGCCGCTGAAATATCCAAAACCAAGTTTGCCTGGAAGAAAGAGGGGCCCACGAGCAAGGTAAAGATTTCAGCTTTTAATTCTTTGTCAGGATCGCAGCTTGCGAAATGGATGCAAATACAGCGTATTTAATGAAAAGTCAGCCTGACGCGTTTCGTATTGCTACTTCTTCAGAGGCACTGACTCGAGCTGCAAGGCAGGCATTCTTAAGGCAAAACCACGGCACAAGTACCCGCCCAAGTGGGCGTTGCCGGTCGCAGGGCTTCATGGTACCTGTAGTGTGATGTCCTGTCCTCCTTCAGTGAGTGGTCTGCCTTGGAGCACACTGTTGATGAAGAGGTGAGACCACAGATTACTGAGGAAGAAAGAAACAGAATACATAGTTGAGCTGGACAGTAAATATCCCAACGGACTGAACACAACAGAAGATTTACATCACTTGTTATAATTACTCACATGATTTCTGTTCATTTTGTGTGTACTACAGGATGCTTCATAAGTAGATATAGAACGAACATTTATGTGGTTTTCTTTATATCTCATTTTTTAAGGTCTTCCAGAACTACAGAATTTGTATGAAATACAGGAAATTTAACTGCATCAAGTTGCACCTTGGGTGAAATAGTTGAGAAATTTCAACTAAAATGAAAATTAAAGCTGATACTAAGCCTCATAATTGTTAGACTCTCATCCCAATACCATGTACATATTAATGAGTATTTACTTTTTGTTATCAACAAAAAGGTTTTTTCTGCTTTCACTGTTTTAATATTATCACGTTACAACTTTTATTTTAGTAATCACTTAGGGTTTGATCGATATTATGGGCACTTGGAGCACTGTTGATATATTCAAACATGGATTATGATCTCATATATGAATTCTGAAATCCAGTATACATATCATTATTGAGTACTGTGATATTAAGTCATGAAATTTGGAAGGTTATATATTTAAATTGTAAATATAGATGTATATAGATATATTATATGTAAAGGTGTGTATATAGGAAATATGTATATATATATATATTTTTCTACATGTATATACATTGTTTCAATTTTTTGCTGAAGAGTTTCATTAATGATGTTATTTGTCATGACTTCAGAAATTAGGAGTGGAATATGAGAAAGAAATGGCTTATGCATTCATGCAGTTATATTGTTTTCAGTGCCCTTTAAGTTTATATGGGTGTGCCCTTACTAGAAGCATTGATGAGTATTTCATCTATGTCTATGCACCATGTGATTCACAAAGGAGGTGGAGCATCACTTGGTAAAAAAATGTATATAAATGTTTGCTGACCAGGTGTATGGTGTGTGATCAAGAGCACTAGTTGCTCGAAACGCGTCGCCTGAGAGGTTGAAATAAATCTCCCTTACTGCAGCCTTGAGTCCGTGTCTTCATTGCAGGAGTTTTGCTGATTTGAAGATTTTGTTCATATATATATATATATATATATATATATATATATATATATATATATATATATATATTCTTTACCACACCAAACTTCCAATCAAAGAAGGCGCTGACTCCGTGCATCTCAGTTCAAACGTTTTATTTCATGCTCAGTTTCTGCTCAGACGCGTTTCGGCGGTTTGCTCACTAACATCTGTGTGCTTAATCATGGCATATATATACATGTTAAGTTTGTCATGTGATTTATTAGTCAACCAGTTACAACTGGCTGTTGCTATGGTGAACATGGTTACACCCCGTGAATTAACATAGACAAGTTGGTGACTTGCACATTTCAGTTTCATGTTAGTCTTTCTTCACTTGTTATCGTTAACATATATTTAACATTCAATTTATAAATTATAAAATAGAAATAAAATTACCATGTGCTCAAATAAACACTTTTTAAATTTCGTGTAAATTTAGTTGCCCTTTAAAACGTCATCTCTCGCGTTAGCCAATGCATTTAGTCTGTATACATAATATCTGTTTACAGAAAACATGGCCCCTGGTGTCTGCTATGTCGGGAGTGAGTAGGTCTGTAATTGGGTGCTCATGACGGAGGTGAGAGCACAAAGGTTTCACTAATGTAGGAGGCCTGTGATTTGTGTGTTTCAAATCGGCCCGGTGACACATTACATGCAGCGCACTGATCGCGGTGAGTGTTTGATCAGTTTGGCCTTTCTGCTATGTTATTTCCGATTCATAGCCAGTGTATATTTAATACTAGGGTTATATAACGATGGCCTCATCAGGTGTGTCACATCTGCGAGCTGCTCACTGTAAAAAGTTTTACCGTCGAGCGTGTCCTCTGACAGTTATTGAGGATTAGTCTGACCCGTTCATAAACCTACTCTAAGGTTAAGAGAACGTAGAGACGTGCAGCTATGGGGCTCTAGGTTCGAAAGAGGTGGCGTGAAAGTGGGGTGAAGTGAAGTGAAGTGTACGACTTTAAGCATAACCATTATTTACATGTGAGGGATATACGTGAAAACAATTAATTATAACAGATATTCTTAAGTGGTACTAGGGAAAGACTAGGGGATTTTGGAGTTTAAGAGAATAATATATCTCGACTCCAGGCGGCGTAAAGCTAGTTTACGATTCCCACCTCTGACATTTCTGGGTATGCTGTCGATGACAAAGTAGGTAAGCCCTGCTGCATTTCCTGCATGAATTTCGTGGATGTGCCTGGCTACTGGGTAAGCTTGGTCTTCGTTTGCAATCGCACGTAGGTGCTGCAGAATTCTTATGTGTACAGGGTGGATGGTGGATCCCACATATCTTTTACCACATTCACATGTGAGCACGTACACTGCAAACTCTGTTTTGCATGAGAAGAGTTCCCTGATCTTATATGGAAAACTTCTGAAAGGTACATCCACGTTAGTGGTGTTTATACCGTGGTTGCAGGCTTTGCATTTACTGCATTTTCTAAACCCTTTTTGAGATTGTAGCCAGTTCGTTTGTTTTTTTAGAGCAGGGGCATTGCAGACTAGTTCGCTGCGCATCGACTTGGCTTTTCTAAATGACACCAGAGGTGTTTTACCCACTGTCTGACCTATGGTTGGGTCATTACGGATAAATGGCCAGTGCCTGGTTAAGATTTTACGGAGATTCGCGTGGTATCGGTTGAATCCTGTTATCAACCTCGGTGTTTGCCTTCTTGTTTACCACTGGATTTCTCCGTTAGCTTTGGGAACAACAGTTCATGTCGGGTTTTTTGGCTACACTGTGCTTCAGCATTGCTACAAGTTTTGGTAGTATATCCCCTTCGCTGGAGTCTTGAGAACAGGTTCTGTTTAGCTTCACTCAGTCCCTCAGTGGTGCTACAGTTACGTGTCATTCTAAGACATTCTGCATAAGGGATTGATTGTTTCAGGGGCGTGGGGTGGAAACTGTGGGCGTACAGAATTGCATGGCCTGCTGTTGGTTTGAGGTAGGTTCGGGTTTGAATTTTGTCATGTTGAACATACAATTCTACATCTAGGAACTGAATTGTTTCTGCGCTGGTATTGCAAGTGAATTTTAAATTTAATGCATTTTCATTCAAATCTTCAGCAAATTGCATTTCACTCTCCACACTGTCCTTCCACAAAATAAAAATGTCATCAATGAATCTTTTGTAGATGATCACATTGCTGGTCATGATTTGTGGGTATAGTGCCCAGAGTACATGCTCCTCCCTCCAGCCCATATGCAGATTTGCATAGCTGGGGGAGAAGCAAGTTCCCATGGCTGATCCTTGAACCTGTTTGTAGTGTAGTCTATCGAACATGAATGTATTGTTCGTGAGGCACCATTCAGTCATTTCCAGCAGCATTTTTGTATGTTCAAACAGGTGTATCGGTCTTTTACCCAGATAGTACTTTATGGCATTTAGACCGTCTTTACGCCTGATGCTGGTGTAGAGAGCTTGGACATCCAAAGTCATGAAAAGATACTGCTCATTCCACTTGACATCATATATCTTGGTTAGGAAATCACCTGTGTCTTTTATGTAGGCTGGAAGTTTTTTTACTTCTGGTTGCAAGAAGTAATCTATAAAAACACTGGTGTTCTCAAACAAGCTTCCAATTGCAGATATTATAGGTCTTCCAGGTGGTGTTTTGTCATTTTTGTGTATCTTGGGAATGAGATACAATTGTGCTGTTACAGGATAGTCATTTTTTAGAAACTCGAATTCTTTTTTACTCAGCAACCCTTTTCCTCGCCACTTGTACAGTTCGTTATGGTATTTCTCTTGTATACCTATCACGTTTGTGGGGGTGATCCTTATGTAACATTCTAGGTCTTGTAGTTGGCTCTGTGCTTCCTTATTGTACATTTCCAGGGGCCACAAAACTATGTTGCCCCCTTTGTCAGACTACCTCACCACAATGGCGGATCTTGCCTTGATTTTTGTCATTACATCATTGTATTTGCGTGTGTGATCTTGGTTTTGGAGATTTCGTTGTTTTGTGCTAAATAATGACAAATCTTTCAGACCTTTTGTTACACACTCAGAGAAAAGGTCTAGCCCATCTTTAGGCATTGCTGGCATAAATGCTGATTTTGGTTTGAACCCTGTTTCTATTTTATGATAAATGTCTATGTCAGATCTCATGGCAGCCCCGCTTGGTGTAACTGCATCATTTGCATCTTCGTTTTGATTTTCTAGATCTATCATGATTTGTAAGGTTTCCATGTGTGCCACACTTGGCATATATATATATATATATATATATATATTTATTTCAGCTCCCCGCAAGCTAGATTGACCAGCACTCGCATTACTCAAAATCTTTTAAAGATTTTATTGGCAAAAAAGATTAACAAACAAACGTGTTTCGGCAATCCTGCCTTTGTCAATGTCGGCGGCCCCGTTGTCATGGCGACCTTTAAGCACATGATTGTGACATCGATTCAAAAACGGACAAATTAGTTACAACAGTACAATGGGCGCCATCTTTGAACATGTTATGGGACATGATTAATACTCTCTTAAACAAAAATGACTAGTCCATACACTTCATTCAGTAACTCAATAAATCAAATCAAATCAAATTTGAAGAGAGTAATTCAAACGCATCCTATGTACACTATATAAATTATATACATATACAGCACTATTGCTATGTACATATATACACGGTCATCATATGGTGCGCTTTCAATTCATTTAATTACCACCGCTCGATGCGATCCTTCATAAACAGACCGATCTAAGCATTTGATTCCGCCCTTAATGGGCAAATGTGTTGCTATTGTTATCACAATTGATAAACTTCCAGCTGTCGAAGCTACATTATATTGCGCTCCCAGATCTGATATTAACCATGCTGTGCATTTTTAGTATACCAACCTGAATGGGCACACAGTTGTTATACAGGATGTCCAACCCTTTACAGTCCCTTTAATGAGTTCTCGACTGGCCCAAATGATTTAGGTGGAGCAGTTAGGTCCCTAGGTGTACAGCGAGTTCCTCCCCACTGTTCAGCCCCCCCCCTGGAAATTTACACTGGAGGTATATCCTAAATGGTTACTGTTCTTGACTTTGGGTTTTAGGTCGACAACTCACAACACAGGTTTTGGCTTGATTATATTTGAGGTCCACATAATTCATAAAGGAAACAAATACATTGATCAGCTTTTTCCATTAGCATTTCACAATAATAAAACTGTCATCAGCATAAAGCAGTGCTAGAATAGATCTTCATCCGATGTGTGTCATATCTTGTCTGTAAAGGTAAGGTGATCGGTTAAACCGTTAATATGCAGGATAAAAAGAACTGGAGCAAGGACACACCCTTGTCGAACACCTCAAGATGAATGTGTTCTGTGAATTCTCCATTGCTTCCATTTCTGACCGTAGCAGATAATCCAGAACGCGATCTATGGAAAATGTGAATGAAAGCAGTACACACCCATAGTTGTTAAAATGGACCAGCGTTTAGATCAGTTGACACAGTCAGATGCACAGCTCAGGTCCATGAAAGACAAGTAAAAGGTAACCCTGGAAATCAATTAAATATCCAAAAGCTGGCTGATTGTCCTGAGTTCAGTCTTAAAACCATATTGCACTTCAGAAAATACATTATCAGATGCCCAAGCCAGAATTTTATCAAGAAGAATTCACCCAATTCCTTTAACAACAGAATAAATTAGGGAAATAAGTCTATATAGCAACAGTGATCACACCTATTTTATACATGATTCGTTGAGACGCCATCTCCTATATGGCTGACTTGGGCAACCGATACCTTTAAATCAGAATATATTGTTACCAAGTAGTGGAAAAATCGAGTGGATTTTTGTGAGTTTAGAATTCAGAAAAATCAACTTTGTCGGTAACTCCTGTACTGTTAGATCAGAGTCATTTTCTTGTTATGAACAAGCAAGCGTAGCACCACAAAGACGGAAAACTGCTCTTGAACACTGGTCAACAATTATAAAAAGATTGCATGTTGTAGCCTGTTCTGTGTATGTGTGTAGGGTCTGTGTGTCAGCGGGCCATCCATGCCCAGTCATACAATGGAGTGATGTGGTCAGTATACTAGGTCTGTGATATGCTTCTAGGTGTGAGGAGCTGAGCAGGGAGAATATCCTGCTCCTGTTGTGGTATGTTTTACATGTCATTTAGGAGTAACACGATTAAAAAAGTCTTCTTGTTACATTATCCCGTTCCGATTCACGTACATAAGTGGCAATGACTTTAATTGGTAACAGTGATGCTAAATTAAAGTTGCTGCTCTTTTTGGCATTGAGGACATCAGTCCCGTAAAAAATGTACTGTCTGTGAATGTATTCCCTAAGAAAACTAAAGCCGAAATGGAGTTAAAAGTGCCTAACATGTTAACAATGGCTTCCCTATAAAAACTATAGCAAAGGCATGAAATTCACGAGTTAAGATGCTTCCTTCATCTCGTGTCACAGCACTGCCGTAAGAAGTCTCCCATAGCTAGCATGTAATTTTTTTTACATATACACATTTTCTTATTAAAATTAACTCAGTACTCAATAGAAAAATATACTAACTAAATCTTACACAAAAACACCCACTTTCATACGTGTGACCCAATAGCCCTCTTTCACCCAAGAACTTTTGTCTTGTAATTTTTCCAAAATATTTATTGCAAATCCGACTTCACCAATGAATTAGGCTTGTAAAAAATATTTCAAAAGCTCCCAAAAATTTATTTGAAACGGTTTCCTAGGCAGAGATAGCATTTGTTAAACATAAAATTGTATCCCAATGCTTTCCTAAAGCTCAGCCAACCCTGCTATAGTGAAAATAACATGAGTTGCTAGTCACTGGAAGGACATGCTTACAATTAACCTTTATATGTCCTACTTTTAATTACCATGCACCATGCCTAATGGACCTCAAGGCTTACTTTTTAGCGCATACAAATATTTAAAAGAAGGATTTTAGGCCAGTCAAAGGGGGTTATTTTGACTGCTCCAATTTGCAGTTGAAACCTGCATTGCCAGGTACCTCTTCGTCAAGGTTTAAAGGGCACAGATTTCTTTAGCCAGCAAAAATAGGGTCCTGCACAAAGGAAGAAGAATCCAGAGTGACCCTGCAGAAAGGGCACATTTCTAACACTTTCAGCGGTGGATTGTGGGCAAAGCATTTGACCTTGAATGTCAGCAGCTCTAGTCTAACTAAAATATGGAGCATCTGTTGCAAGCAGTTGTGCCAGTAAAATGTCTACTACATATTAGTGGGATTATTACGTGTTTCTAGTGTTGTTTAACTGGAAATTGCTGAGCTCCTGACCTGTAAAGCTAACCACAATTATTAGGGTGCATGGAGCAGTCGTTTCTTGTTTATTGAATTTAAACAATCTTCAACCTTTTATCTGCTCCTTTCAGTACTTGTAATGTACTGGCGATTCCTGCCCTCCCTAGTACTGACAATGCCATTGTTATATTTGTTGAAACCAGCCTCTTGTTCATCTGGTAGGTCTTGAGGCTGTCTTCCGGAAGCTCCGACGTAGTTTCTCAACTTCTTACGAGGATGACCGTTTACTTCTTGTACCCACAGCATGTCTTAGCCGCTGCAGCCATGTTGTGGTTTCTAGCAGCCCAGTGACCATGTCCACTTGCTTTGGTTCCTCTTTTACCTGGTGCTGATGTGTGGTTGGTGAAATCACTTGCAATGCCATCACTGGTGTTTTGTTCTGTAAGGCCCTCAGCCCTTTCTCTATCTCACCACTTAACCCTTGATTAACTTTTTTCCACACGCACATCTATCCTGCTACTACATGGTAGATGTGGATGTCTCTGTGCACTGTCGTGCCACTCACTAATGACTGCGTAAGGACTGTGGCTGTCATTTCTAATCTGTGCTACTTCCAAAAAGCGTTATTATTGCTCATTGAAGAATTGTCTCTTCTCACGCTGCCTCACTCTCTTCACTCAGAAGTGCAGGACCTCCATAAATTAATTCTCTCAGTTGTTTCAGTGACTGTGACCTCAGATCTGCCATAATGGCGTGAGAGCCAGCTCACTAAAATTCTCCCCTTTGGATGCCCTGTTGTCTTTGGGTACCTCCATTTAGGGCTGTTCTAGTTCACTTGAGCGGATGGCCAGCTCTGCCTCATAGTGGTTGTAAGGGGTTTGAAGAATATCAGACAAGCCAGTGTTGTTCTTTTTCGACACCTTACGTTCATTGGATCTTATTGGCATAGTTGGACCTTCAGTCAGAGGGCTTTAGCTTTCAGATCAGTCCTGAAAACAACGAGGGAAGAAGCAACCCCCAACTTGTAAGGGATACAATTCCAGTATAGAGCCCTGTTGTATATATAAATGCTCAAATTTATTAATTTGCCATGGGGCACAATGTGGTTTAGAAACTGTTAGGAGTTTATGTTTGGAGAAGCTACATTAGCTTATAAAGAGAGATAGCAAAAGATTTTGGAAGTGATTAGGGGTGAGGCAGCTTTGTGAATGAATGGTTTTATAGACCAAAGTTAGTAATTTGTAGAGACCCCTGTTTTTGCAAACTGCTGCCCGACTTAAGGTTGACAGGCGTATGTCAGAATGCCTGGGGAGATTAAATGGACTTTGTTTAATTCGGGCCATGAAAATATCAATGTGCTCTAAAGCAACTGAACATGTCTTGGGGAACTCAAGAGCTACATAAAAGTTTCTGCTTTGAGAACGTGGATGTGTAATTTGTAATTGGTTTTGAGACACTTTTTAAATATTTTATTATATTTCACTATTCTGAATGAAGATTTAATAATATGTGCACTTTACCTACTGATACATGTTTTTGTAAATTTGTAAAAAGATTCTCAAAATATTTGAAGAAACTGCAGGGATATAGAGAGCATAGCACATACACAAATCATATAAACATATGTCATTCTTTGACTAACTAAAGTATGACCATTGAGCTGTTTACAGACCTCTCCATTCGATGGAAGGGAAGGGAGTGCAAGGTGGGTAGTAGTTGTAAACATTGCAGTTTATAGTCCTCAATGATGGGTAATACTCATAAGTTGTGTAGACAGGTGGAGTATTACGTGGTAATGCTGGTTAGGCTTCACCATGCAATGCTCTCACAATTCCCCAAAGATGGTCCTTGGATTCACCATAATAAATCCTTAGCTCAGTTCTGGTAGAGCGGCAAAGAGCAGTCAAGCTTCACTGGAGGATCATGTGTTAAGCATTTCAGAGTACCAACACGGGCCATAAGTAATGGACACAACTCGAACTACATCAACACCAATTTATAAAAATAATCAGATTTGAATATAAATTTAGACACCAAAACGAAGTCAACCGGATAAGTATAACTGGAGTTATGGATTATGGAAGCATAATTAAATCAGTGCCACTCGGGGTGGCACAAACAGTGCTTCCATTCCCTGGTGATCACTTTAACACCCATGCCCTAGGTACCACTGGCACCATATAC
Organism: Lissotriton vulgaris; assembly: GCF_964263255.1. NCBI lineage: Eukaryota > Metazoa > Chordata > Amphibia > Caudata > Salamandridae > Lissotriton > Lissotriton vulgaris. The sequence continues at coordinate 188,329,059 of NC_141698.1, forward strand.
TAGGGACTTTTAAGAGGGTTAATATCCTTGCCAATTGGGATTATCAATTCACATATATTAGTTTTAGGGAGAGACCACTGACACAGGGGCCTGGGCAACAGGTTACAGTGTACTTTCAAAGCCATAACCATTAGCATTGGAGCAAAAGGTGGGGGGTATGGGTGACCATACAAAAAGGGCACTCTCCTACAAGTTGACCATTGGAGGGACGAGGATTTAGCAGTAACCAAAGTTTTTACCAGAATTAGTTTTATGTTTCGTACAGTTTTCAACTCTGCAGTAACGTTTTTTGTTCTCTTATCTTTGCAGTTATGGACAAGAATACTGCAGAGGGCATGAGTCCGGCAGATGTAGCCCTCGCAGTATTTTCCGCGATCGGTGAAAAGAAGAAGGATGTTCTCCTAGCTGGGCTGTTGCCCACACTGGCTGTTTACTTGCGAACTCTAGCTCCCAAAGTTTTTTTTAGTCTCATGGCCTCCAGAGCCAAAAAAGAGAGGAAGAACAAGAGCTCCTAGAAGGTATTTTCAGCTCGCTGTGCCCTGCTCAGAACACAACTGGAAAGGATCAAGTAAATTGCCCAGCATCCCGTACTCAAACTTTTGCCTTGTGTAACTTCTGAATTCAGGATGTAGCTTATTGTGTTTTGATTTACAAAAACAACAAAAAGAGGTTGGTACAGATTTGAAATTCCTTTGTGGATTCTTTAAACCATCTAAGTTTCCATTAATTTCTACAGACATACCATGTTGATAAAACATTGAGCTGACAAAATGTTTTTTTCCTGCAATCTCTGGGCAGAACTGACATTAAACATTTTATTAATGTCATAGGAGCTTCCAGGTGCATGCATACCATACTCCAACTTACAGATCTACCTATGGCCTGTAGTGGCACGTGGTAAGGTTATCACCTAGAAAGCTGGAATATATCATTTTAATTTGAAAATGTTGGATATACAAATTATGGTAACAAACGCCTTACTGTAGGTAGGGTGAGAAAGCTCTTATCCATGTGCAGGTTAAATGATTGCAAAGCTGTACCCCACTGCTGGCTGCTACTTCACTGCAAAACATTAACACACAAAGGTGGGCAGACAGAAGCCCTGAAGTTAGCTCTGGCATGGCACTTTACTGTGTGTTGATGTAGTCCGCACTGCAGCAAAAAACTCATATTTCAGTCTTAAGAATTAGTGTAAGAATGACTGTGTGGGCATTGTACTTGGTAGTCAATCCATTGGTCATTTTTTTCTTCCTGCTTTATTTCTTGCTGTCTGCTTGTGAAAGATGGTAGAACAGAGATTCTGACTGCTCACAGTTGTGTGGCAGGCTCCTCCTCCGATAGTATCACAATTTCTTTTTTAGGCGTACTCCTATCTTGACCTCTTCCCTCTGAGAATTTACAGCAACTAATATCACATGGGTCACTAACATGCAACTGAAGTGTAATAGTGTAACTGAATCAGTTATTGAAATGTTGGTGGAAAAGCTCTAAGTGGCTGTAAATGTCAATGACCAGGTTTACAGAATGCTGGTCCTTTAGGGCCCACATTTGGGAAACTAACCCTTATATATTATAGTTGCAGTGAACAGACATCACTATATGAATGCATCCTATGTGTGAACCTTTTTCAGCAAGCAAGGTTTTAAGAGAATGTCCTGCTACAATGGTGGTCAAACGAACAGAAGCTACATATTTTCAAAGTCCACTGTTTGGTGACCTGTTCTTTCTAGACAGATTGTCCTTCTAGAGAAAGACTCCCACAGAGGGCTGATTACTTGGGCAGCAACTTCCCTAAAGACAACCATTTTGTACTGATTCAACCAGCATGGGGATTCTTCCTGTGCTTCATGTTAGCCTTACACTGAGGCTCGTCCAGGTGTGTGATGCTGCCTAGCTCTGAAATACCAAGGTGTATTTATATCCGAAATTCTGTGTTGTACCTGATAGCTACTCTTAGCAACTTCAACCTGAGCTTCTTTTTGTATGTTCTTTGTGGCGCAGGAGATCAGAGCCACATATTTGTCTTCTGTGGAACCTGATGGTATCAAATAAAGGCCTTGACACATAAAGGAAGTGTAATCTCTCTACCAGCTTTTGCAAGGTCTGAGTTGGCCCCCAAGCTGCTGGCCCTTTCCCAAATGATCAGTTTGGTGAATCATGTAGATGGTGTGGAACTATCTGTATTGCCCTCACCAAAGGCCACCAGAATTGATTCAAACTTGTGTCCTATCTTCAACCTCCCCTGTGCGATAGATGATGGATATGTTTGCATCTTCTGAGATTCATTGGTGCTTATGCAAGGGAAAAACCATGATTATTTTCTATTTCAGTCAGAGCGTGCCTTCCTGGAGACTTTATCCAAAACTACCACTCCTTAAGATATGTATAGCAGACATATATGCCCAGTAAAACTTGTGATTGTCTCTTCAGTTCTGAATTTCACAGACTGGAATTGCTGTTCACCATTCTGGGGTGCCAACAAGGTTTCTGCAGTCACCGTGGCCTCATATCAAAATGCTCTTTGCGCCTATGATATGGGTTACCTCTTTTACCCACAAGTATAGGCCTTTTCATTGCTGTTGGTTTTGCCTGTAAAACCTTTACCAATGCTAACTCGGTAGCTAACTCTGATTCAACCGCTGTCACTTCCTGTTGCCAACATCTCAGATTTCTTGCTTTGTTAGGAAGATGCAATTCTTCTATGAAGTGCCATCATGACAGATTTTCTCAAGAAGTTCATCTACCAGGTTACAGAGGTCATTTTCTCCAAAGTGTGTTTTTCTGCACTCGTCTGGATTACTCCCTGTTTTTTTTTGGACAGGAACTTGGTGCAGAGTTGTTTACTTTTAGGAAGACATTTTAAAGGTGGTTGTAAAATTGTGATAGGGGTTGACTATTTAGTTGTAATACTAGGAGACACGTTTGGAGCTGCAACAGGCAACGTATGTGTCCCTGCTGACCCCATGATCATTATTGAGTAGAGCTATGTGCTCTTAAAGGGGAGCAGGGTCCATACTGATATTGTGTTGACTCCTTGCAAGAAGGCTATTTACATGAAATATGGTGTCATAAATATCTGCCCCTGTTCATTTATGTCAAGTGAACCCAAAGCATTAACAGGGTTTTATTCCAGATGGGTATTGATATAGCATGGCCTCTTCATCCACTTGCAAACTCTAGCAGTTAGTTAAGGATAAGCATATATCAATGTATGTGCCAAGCTCAGATTATGATCATGCGTATAGGTCCACCAGAGGTATGCCTGTCTGCCATCCAAACTCTAAGCGGTACAAAAGGGGGTGGTGGTGGACGGAGCATCTGAATCAATCAAACACTCGCACCCAGTCAAAAGATCTGGGTTTAATCCATCCCCGTTCTTTAGCCCACTCTGCCACCCCAGTTCAAACATGGCCATATGCAAATCAGTCTGACCCTGTGCCTCATGGAAACAGTCCAGCCCGAACTGCCAAGCCATGTCTTCCCTGGACCGGAAACAAGCTTCCGAGGACCGGTTTCTGGCATTCCAGCCGTCTTCAGCCCGGCTTGCTTCAATCCAGTGGCAAAGTGAGGAAGGGACTCACATCTGAGCATACCCTACCACACTTATGGCGGCCGAAAGCGGTACAAAACTGGGTGGTGATTGACGGAGCATCTGAATCAATCAAATACTCACACCCAGTCAAAGCATCTGGGTTTAATCGATCACCGTTCTTTAGCCCACTCTGCCACCCCAGTTCAGACATGGCCATATGCATATCAGTCTGACCCTGTGCCTCATGGGAACAGTCCAGCCCGAACTGACCAGCCATGTCTTCCCTGGACCGGAAACAAGCTTCCGAGGACCGGTTTCCGGCATTCCAGCCGTCTTCAGCCCGGCTTGCTTGAATCCAGTGGCAAAGTGAGCAAGGGACTCACGTCTGAGCATACCCTGCCACACTTATGGCGGCCAAAAGCGGTACAAAAGGGGGTGGTGATGGACGGAGCATCTGAATCAATCAAACACTCACACCCAAGAATGGTGATGGATTAAACCCAGATCAGTTGACTGGGGGTGAATGTTTGATTTGCGCAAACGCTCCGTCCATCATCCCCTTTTGTATCGCTTTGTTCGCCCTAAGTTTGCAGGGTATGCTCAGACATGAGTCCCTTGCTCAGTTGGCCACTGGATTCAAGATAGCCTGGCTGATGAGGATTATGAATCCGAAACCGGTCCCAGGATGCTTGTTTCCGGTCCAGGTAAGACATGGCTTGGCAGTTCGGGCTGGACTGTTCCCATGGGGCACAGGGTCAGACTGATTTGCATATGGCCATGTCTGAACTGTGGTGGTTGAGTGAGCTAAAGAATGGTGATGGATGAAACCCAGATCAGTTGACTGGGGGTGAGTGTTTGATTTGCTCAAACGCTCCGTCCATCATCCCCTTTGGTATCGCTTTGTTCGCCCTAAGTTGGCAGGGTATGCTCAGACGTGAGTCCCTTGCTCACTTGGCCACTGGATTCAAGATAGCCTGGCTGATGAGGATTATGAATCCAAAACCGGTCCCAGGATGCTTGTTTCCGGTCCAGGGAAGACATGGCTTGGCAGTTCGGGCTGGACTGTTCCCATGAGGCACAGGGTCAGACTGATTTGCATATGGCCATGTCTGAACTGGGGTGGCTGAGTGAGCTAAAGAATGGTGATGGATTAAACCCAGATCAGTTGACTGGGGGTGAGTGTTTGATTTGCTCAAACCCTCCGTCCAGCATCCCCTTTTGTATCGCTTTGTCCAAACTTTAAGAAAAGGAATTGGTACCTAATTTAAAGAGAATATACAAAAATGTTGGAAAAATTGAAAGTTAGTGTATGTAAATGGTCTGCCAGCTGGTGAATCAGCTGAGTATTGTGGGAATTTCAAGTATAGTACAAAATGAGTTTAGTTGAGCTATTAGTTCAAATAAAGGGTCATAAAAGTGATGTTGATTGGCTTTGTGCAATAGTGAAAGCAAAGTAAAGTTTTGCTGCAGAAACCAAGAATCAATACATTAAAAAAAACAAGACGCGCACAGAGAAGTGACCAGACATGTGATGACGAACAAAGAACTGCAAAATTGGTGACCGTAACCAGATCAGCATTAGATAATCAAAGTTGGTCTAGACAGATTGGATCAACACTGTGTCTCAAAGCTTGAGCTAACTTATATTTTAGGAGAGAGAATGCAAAATACCTGAGCTGCTTGAGGAATACAGGAATTTAAACTGAAAAGGCAATCCTTTACACTGTAAAAGTGAAAATAAAAAGAAAAGTGTCTTCAAGCAGCAAATGCTCAGTTAGCACAGTCACTTCCAGCAGATACACAAGGCGACATGGTTATGTTTCAATGGATTTGAAACCCGGAGTGAGAAGGTTTTTTGAGCCTCTCGTGATCATAGCACAGTGCTCTAAAAGAATGTTTCTTTCAAGGTGCTCTTGCTGATAGAGGAGGCCATGAGACTGACCATCCAAGATGCCATACATTTGAGCTTGGATGGGATGTCCAAGCAAATGGGCACCAAATGCATGGATCTCATTGGTTTAAGCTACAAATGGTAGGTACTGCAAGTTTCAGTAACCATTGCAGGCAGCCAGAATATTATCTCGCAGGCTCCAAAAAACACTTTTGGCATAGTCTGTCTCAGACAGAACAAGGTCCATGATTACTTCGGTCTGCCTTGGAAACCAAAGAAAACAGAGAATTCTTTTGATTGTTAAAAGATTTACGAATTTACCTTCAAGAGAATTGTGTTTTTAATGCCAGGTTTAAATCCATTAGTTCACCTGAGTTCTTCACCTATAGGGCAGGGATGCAGAGGTACATTCTGAGCTAGACCAGATGTATAGCACTCTGTGGCTGGGGCGCGAACCAACTTGATCTCTGTTTTGCGGGGTCAATTTCAGACAGCTGTTGTACGTCCAGCAATCAGTGGCTAATAAACAATGTGAACAAATTCAGAGCTACAGGTTTGACGAAGTTTCCTGTTAATATCATTTCTAAATATTATATGCTTGACATCCACTACCGGACTGTTGTTCAGTTGCTTTATAGCTGTTGATGGATTGCTTTACCTAGGGTTGACAAATATCACAGGTAACTGACGGCACTTGTATTGTTTTAGACACCTTTCTAACCTTCCTATTAGGTTGGAGGAAAGGGGCTCTGCGATAAAGGCAGCAGTTCAAGATTCTCATTATAATAACCCTTGAACTGCTAGGCCTCTTGCCCTCCTCTTGATCCAGACCCTCTATTAGCATGCTTTCCGACTAGAGTTCAATTGACTCCAAAGACCCTGACCCAAGCAGATGCCAACCTGAAGGGAATGGAGCTTTGCTGCGCACAAGTCCTTTTTTACAGAATTGTTTCTCAATTTGCTTCACAAAAGTGCTCCAGTCAGTTCTCCATATTGGAGGTGGCATTTCGTTTGCCAGGAGGAATGTGGTCGCAAGGTTTTAAGATTTGAGTGTAAGAGTCACCACAGGATGTCATGTGCACATTAACAATCAGTGCAGTCTGAGGTCCGTAGTTAACTTTCGCTTTTAGTTGCCATTCAAAACGCACACCTCTAAACCTCGTATTTCTTTTTATTGGGCATGGATAACACCACACGTAGCGCATAGAGTAGGGATTAAATTTGCCTTGTTTTCTACTTGATATTAGTAGCAAGGAGGGAGATCAGTAAACACTGGATTGACCCTGTATCCCCGTGTGTAACAGATTAAATTAAGGCAAGCCAAATGGATTTGTCGTATGGCTATGGAAGGCTCTTTGGGAAGGAAGTCGGCATTGTGGGCTGACTTTATTAGATATGCTGGATTAGAGGGAACTACTGTTGAATCCAGATAAGAGCCAATGATTACACCAATGCTACCATTTAGGATTCCAGGCTGAACTGCTAGCTCTAGTGCAGTGGAAATAACGTGAATGCAATAGACCGAGTGACGATTAGAACTGCGGTTAGCGGTCTAAGTATTGCAGACACGATGGTGATTTGAGGGCAAAAAAAAGTGCACACCTCTACATGTCAAACTTCTAGGTAGCCGGACCTAAGGGTAATGTATCCAGTATTAATATTATCTGGAATTTTTACGCTCCTTACCATTTAAAACTTTTCAAAGTATCTGAAGGAAGGTGTGCCAACACTACGGTACCAATTTCTGAGAACGATTTTGCTTTCTCTCACACTCTTTTGCTGCTGGTGAGTTTTACCGCATTAACTTGCGATTAATCCTCAAAACTTGACATAAAGGTTAAATCTGTTAAAAGGTGGAGGCCAGTAATGTTAATCTTGGATCAGCCTTTTCTGATGTATTTTCCTCGGGTCAAACTTTGTAGGCGAGAATCCTTTGGCCACGGGCTCACTGTTAAATACAATATTTTATCTACATATCAATTTTTCTGTGAATTGGTCTTAAAACATTTAATGCCTTAAACATTTATACTTGAATCACAAATGATGTGCGCAAAGTGGTAATTTATAAAGGTAGCCATCTAAGACATGGTATTCATCTGGTAATGTCCTTATCAACTTATTTGTGGCCATTTGATCATGCACTTAAGGAAGCCTGTTCTCGGGTGGAGGTCCCTCCTGGGTCAGCTGGCAAAAACCGCAGAAATGCTAAAGGTAAGGTACGCATTATTGATCAATAAGCAGGACATATTTGCGTCAACTTTGCCGGGTATGATATTAAACTTTATTGAAGTATTTATATGAAATCGGATAACATACCCCATTGGGCTGACAAATGTATTTAAAATGTATAATTTATTTAAATGTTTTGTGAAATGCAGTACATTATGAATTTGTATATATTGTAAGGCTGTTGCAGTTAGTGTACATGGTTTGTCCTGTGACAGGCATGCTTCAACTTTCTAATGTGCAGTCTGTTAAACAGTTTATACCCAATGTACAGATTCAGGGAAGAAATGGAAGTACTTATGAAACCAAACTTTTGTTGGAGGTTCCTTGTTCGGGAATGAAGGAACTGAACTGCAGGTACACTAGAAGGAGGGGTGGCAAAGTGAAACAGAAGCCCTGTTGTCCCTAAATGCCAACCAGGTCCGCGTTTAAGAATAAATGCTTTTGTTGCCAAATTACCTGAGTGAGGCTGGACACAGGCCACCGTCTACATATAGACAAGGACGACATTATCAGTACAGTGAGTAGCTGAAGCTAAAACACCTCCATCGCATGCATTGCTTGTGTCTGCATCTGTAATTCTGGAAGCAGCAAAAGTAAAGAGGTTGGGGACAAATCTCACAGTCTTTCTATAGGAAAAATCCGGCAATTTATTTGTATAACATAGTATGCAAAAGACTGTATACTGGCTGGATTACATTTTTAGGCTGTCCAGGACTCTAAAGCAGGCCTAGAGGGAAGAGATTGTGGCCTTCTTCAGAGACATCTTGTTCACATATCGGAAATCTATTTGTCAGGGATAGAAGAGCATCAGTGACAAAGTACTGTATTTTAATTTGTTGTACCTGACTTGGAGGAGTGTTACTGTTGGAACAAGGAATGTGTTGCAGGAAAGTATAGCTCTAGAGTGATGTAGTGGTTCTTGAATGGCAGCTGAGGATGGGTTATTCCATCCACTGGATGTTTTGCTGTGGCCTTCTGAGAATAAATATATCTAGTACTTCCTTGTGTGGTTTTCTTCACTTCACATGGTGACATGGTTCAGACCACTAATACCCTTCTGACACATATTATACAAAGAAGGTTTTTGCAGTCACAGCCCTTGCACATGCCTTGCCGACAACTCTGTACCCTCTGCTGTGTGAGCTGTGCTCCCTACTTTAACTTGATTGACCTCCACCCACGTTTTTTTCCTCCTTCCTGAACACTGTTTGTTAATGCTTTTTTAAAGCTCCTTTGACATTACTTGAGGCTTGTTGCAAGAGTCTTGTTTAATTGTACAGTCACAACGCTGATGCCACCTTTTATTTTCCCCTTTCATGATTACCCTTTAAGTAAAAATCAAACTGAATATGACTATTCAGAAATCTTAACCTTTGGCAGGCTTTCAGATTGACATCTGAGGGCACAAGAGGAATATCTTTTTATTTCCCTGCATACTCTTATATGTTCTCTTTGGTGTATTGGGGACCCAGGTTATGCCCATATAGTGATGTATCATGGCTTCACACACACACAGGATTTCCAATTGCTAGTCATCTAGCTGTGCCATAATTTCAAAATAGCCAATGAGAGCATGCCGTACTTCCAAAACAAGATAAAACATGACTTTTCTGCTACTTCTACACACACTACCAAATAGCATACTTTTTTCAGAATTGCACAGCAAGAGTTGGAATGACCCTAGTAGGAGACCTCGAATGTTACCCTAGTTCCTTGTTAGCTTTTTACCAGTACTAGATCTTCTTCCATCGTTAACCTTTAATCAGAGTGTACCTTTTCACACCTTTGCTCAATTCCTTCCCCATGTCTACTGACTGCTCAAAGATGTTAGTGATGGACCCTGTCTGAGTTAAGTAAAGATTTTTGCGCATCGGAGACACACTTCACTCTATCATTTGTCACCAAAATCTATAATTCACTGGGGCAAGAACACATGATACAACATTGGATTGTATTCTCCTGCGATGTTAGTGGAACCAGGTGTGTGAGGATCCATGAATGTACTTTACAGTCAGGAAATCAATTTTCAAGCAAGGCATATCTTGCATGAGTCAAAATTCTGCATCCTGCTTGCTTCAACCAGCTTTTCTCTCTCCCACACTGATCATGAAAAATATTTACTCCATCAACCCAGTATCTGACTTAACAGGACAAATTCCTGTTCAGAATTAAATGACTTTCGACTAAAGACATTACATTTCTAAATTCAAAGAACCACGATTCAACTAGCAAGCTACCATAGCATTGTGGTGCAGTGTGGTACAATCTTAGTGTTTGTTGTCCCAGGAACACTGCACATATCTTATTCACCATTGAGCATATGTGAGGTAGGATCCCACCGTCATGTGAGGTGGGATCCCACTGTCACAGAGAGTCATTGTGCGAGAACCCACAGAAACTCTCAAAAGTTGTGCGCACTCAGCAACTGATGTCCGGACATCTCTCATGCACACGGTTGTGCTCCAGTGGAAGACCTGTCATACATAAGTTGAAAACAGAACACATAAATCTGTATAGTGGTTGCCTTAGTCACAAATTTTCATTCTGGAGGCATGGATAGATCATTATTATTGTCAAGATGCAGTTTGCTGTCATCCCAACAGTGCACCTGGAGAAATGCTTTCATAAGATAGGCAAACCAATGAAAGTGGGCACCTAAACGAAAGCTGTAGAATTGGAATTGAGCAATGTAGTACTCTTAAGAGTTAGCAGTGAGGCCTGCCTTGATAAAGCAGATTGAGAATGTACGAGGACAAGCAAAGAAGAGAGAGAAACGTTCTACAAATTATTAATGAGAAGGCTGTTGGTAAGTAGAGTCTGAATATTAGGACTGTAATGAGAATGCTACTGGCAAGTAAGTCTGAATATTAGGAATGGCTTAAATTATACTTCATTCTTTTCTGTCAGTGGTTTTGACAGTATAAAAGGTGGTTTGAATTGGATTACATCATATAAAAAATGTTATACAACTTGAGCGACGAAGTAACGTTTTAAATTTTGCGTAATGTGTAGTGAAACTGTTGCATGAAAACTGTCATGCTTAAATCTTAGCCAGGATGAAGCATAGGATTGATATGCCACAGAAATAAGTGTTTTCAACCTTTTATTGACTTCCAAGTGATTGCTAGGATGCAAACCAGCAGGTTGCTCCATAGTATAGCCATTTGCAGCTACCTATGTGTTAGGTCTTGCCTAGGTAGCGCATAAGCTGTCTCTTTGAGCCATGCTGTATCTAGGATATAGGCTTCAAAAACGCCCATCTCTTTCATTGGTTCCTCTTACAGTCCTTTAGAAATGCGGGCTTTCCATTGGGGAATACACTTAGTAGTCCCTCCATTTTGAATGTTTATCCTCCCATGAGGACTGCCCCTGTTACACGTGTTCTTACTCTTTCTGTTAGTTATACTTTGAGAGCACTCTTTTTTTGTTTGGTTTGCCTGCCTCTACTTGTTAAATGTTCTGTTTACTTGTGCATAAACTTCGGTCCTCTTGCCATCCCGTAATCTCCCCGTGCCTCCCCTCACCCCTTCCACAACACTGCTCACAGGCCCCCACTACCCCTACGAGGCCACTGCTCATTTTGCTTGTTTTTTCGTTTGTTTAACTTACGCTTCATTTGCACTGCAGTGCCCTCATTTAATCTCCTTTTGCCATCTCCCCTTCACCCCCCCACACTGCTTGCCTGCCCTCACCTCCGAGATCGATGCATTGATTTATCTTGTTAATTACGCCTGTAAAAAGCACCCTTTCTCTGCCTTGTGTACATTACAACAGTATGTGTTGCTTTACCTACAATGATGTGCTGCATAGGTTAATACACATAAGATCCCAAAAGGCGAGACTGATTGCATTGCAAATGCATGTTTCTTATAGTGAAGAGGCAAAGTCTGCCAACTGTAGAGGAATGGAATATTCTAGTGAGCTGATAAGGATGATATTTTTTCAGAAAATATTGCACTAAACCAGTTTAGGCGTTATATCTATTATGTAGAAGAAAGTGTTCAGGATGGTATTTTGCATTCACGAAGAGTTGTAGCTGGTATGTCATGCAGCAGTATTCTGCAGATACTGATGTTTGTTTAGTCGATGTTTTGAGGGTTGATTTTATGCAAAATTATAGTCAGTACAAGAGCTACAACTACTTGAATGATGCAATGCTTAATCAAATAAAGAAACCACCTTCCAATTCATTGCGGTTAAACACGAGATAAGAATTATGGAAATTATTGAAAAGAAAGACACTTTAAGTGGCATTGCAATCTGACCCTAAAAATAAAGAGCATAGGGAGTTAGCTGTTCCACTATGATTTTATTATTTCTATCGCACACTATTAATCAATAGTGACTCTTATCATACCAGATTTTATAGAGATCCAAAGAACTCTGCATTTTTCCTTAATATAAGGCAAACTTTATTATTTACCATTAACTAAGTATGTAATGCATTAGACTATTTCTTTGGTAGAGAGAAATAATCGTTTGTTGTATAACTTTTCTGCCTTCTGCAAACAGATCCGGAAATAGTTCGATAGGGTACCACATACTGTTTCTTTAAATAATGAGTTATTAAATTTGAAGCAGGACTTTTAAAACTTGATAAGTTATAGTACCTTATTCAGTCACTTAGTTTTTGAGACAGATTGTTTCATGCTTTTTTGGATTTAGACATTAACACAATTATAGCATGGTGAAGCTGTCAACGCAAAAGGTATTAACACATAACTTCTTGTAAGGTGTGATTTATGCAAGCTTTGTTTTCTCTAACCTACTAAATTGTTGTTCTCTCATAGAACTGTGGGAACACTGCAATCATTTCATTTTCTGGCCTCTAAAGTTATTGGAACCATGGATGTCTGCCAGTGTCCTGCATCCTTTGATTCGGGCTATACGTTCAAAGCAATGATATAACACAGATGGCTACAAGCTGAATGCAAGCACTGGAACAGAAAGTGATAACATCAGGTTATGTCCTTAGTTTGAACTAGATTATGTCTTATAAAGCTCTTCATCGGTGAGAGAGACTGATACAAGTTAAGACCTGCTCAAAAGTCTTGAATGAAGTAGCCTTTATCTTGATGTGCTCAGATCTGAGGTGAGATCACTGTAATTGGATTTGAACCACTGGGACTAACCAAGAGTAGTCCGTCCATAATTAGAGGGAGCGGATAAGTCTCTTTTAACCCCTCCCCTGCTGATGACGGAACCGCTCCGTTATCAGCTGCGGTGGCGCTGTGCTGATGACGGAGCGGTTCCGTCATGGCCCGCCCGACGCTCCTGCGCGGCGCGAATTCCGCGCCTGCGCTGAGCGTTCTATTGAGCGGGCGGGGCCATGACGGAACCGCTTCGTCATAACCACAGCGCAACCGACGCTGGTGACGGAGCGGTTCCGTCACCAGCATGCGCCCGCCGCATTTCCGCCCGCCCCCTTAGCACTGCGGCGGAATATCCGCCGCAGTGAAGGGGTTAAAAACCCTTTTTTTCTTTAGAAGATTGTGTCAGAAAGGTCTGAGGTCTACATGGATGTTGTTGCTGGATAGAACCAAAAGATCACAACAGAAGCCTGCAGCCTGCGCTTACATCTTCCAGCTTGCCTGCATCTCCAGACTTGGACCAACAAATTTAGTAGTCCATCTAAAAGTGAGACTGGCTCTCCATTCTTATGGGATGTGATAGGAATGGAATGAGAGACCTCTGTGGGGCATGTATGCTTTCACCTCTGCAATAACTAAAGGTATTCATGTGTGTGTGTCTGTGTGCCTTTAAGCATTGCTAACTTAGTTTAATAATATTGTTAACAGATAACTAGAGCAGAGTCTAGTTACAGTAAGATTTAGTGTTCTGGTATAAAGCCAACAATTGAAAGATTTGAACTGTTACTGCAGATAAATACAACATATTCTTGTTTTTAACAATGTTTGCTATTATTTTTTTTCATTAAATGATGTTACATGTACTGCCTAAAAATAATATTATACGCTAATAATAAATATTTATTTTACCATTATTGGTATGTGCACCTACTTTGAGTCACTGTCTGAATTTCCTCAAATAATAACTTGTGAGCCTTTGACAGGTATTAAAATGACATACACCTCTGAGTGTACTTTTCGCATCACTAGAGTGGTTGTTGTATGACTTTAAGCATGAACTCTAAGACCTGTTCAATTCTGATCAGCACTTCTAAGATTCCTCACCTTCTGAATATCCCCGGCTGCCAGGCTGAATCAGGAAACGTTGCAAACGCTTTCCCACACCGGTAGGTGGCACTGGCTTCATCTCTGTACCAGATGCAGCACAGGTGTTTCATCCCTTGAGCCATATAATGCTACAGCTGTGCCCTGAAGTCAGCTCCATTTTCTTCCCTTTGTGTTTCTTAAATGTTTTCTACACTAGTTGTCTACAAAAAAGCTCTCTTTTTTTTCAGTGCTCAGGGATGTCACCCCCTAAGATGTTGGGGATTAACCCCAGCTGCTCCTCTCATGGACAGATATCCATCTCTTACCCCTGTGTTTTTAGACTGCAGTACTTGGGGATGCAACAAGACTCCAAGTTGTGTGAGACATGGTCCTTCATGCATAACAAGGCTATCAAGAAGCCTAAGGATAAGCCTTTTATGGTATTGGGGCCAGGCGTCGTTCGTGGGTGTTAAGGCTGGAAGTTATCCTCTTCTCCATCCTCCAAGTATTCACAAACGAACAGGAGGAAGCAGAAGCTAGATGTGAGAAGTTGGCCTGATATATGATGTCTCCAATTCTGGGGGCACCTTGTATCAGTCCAAACAATCCCTTATGGTGTCTGGTTGTAAGTCAACCTTATTAGACAAGCTATCCTAATGGTAGCATGGACTAAGCAGCCTTAAAGGCTTAACTCAAGAGGTCGTGTTAAGTGAGCTATTTTACCAATCACAATCCTGTAATATCAAATGAAAGGACACCACATAAGTTATATATTATAAAAATATATGTATTTATTACTAGAATAATCCTCTATACTCTTTATGAGTCTAGAAGCACAAGCATTTAAACAAAAGCACAGTAAAACATATGAAAGTTGCACAGTTATGGATGAGGTCAGGGGCCACGCAAACCATATACTAAAATAGTGGTATAAGTATCACTAATCGAACAGTGGTTAGGCCTAGGGCCTAGGGAATCGCTGGGACCAATCGGGACTAGCAATGCTGAAGTCGGGAAAAGCCCGCAGGAATCGGGTGCAGCGCTTAAAGCACACGCATGCACCAATGTAAAGTCAATGGTGCGTAAAGGTTACAAAGTTACTGTTAAAGGAACCTTCCGACTGACCTAGAAGGACGAAACTTTAGACATATACACTAGAGGTGTGTACCAGTGTAGGAACACCGGCGTTGCTGAGTTACCTCACCCACAGGAAGCGGGTGCACAGGTGCAAAGTAGTGTCGGGTTTTGTCACGCAGGTCGATGGTGCCTGAAGATGAAGATGCTGCAGGCGTCGAGAAGAGAAGTGTCCGGTGTGATCCAAGGGTGGATCGAAGATGTAGAGTACCTGAAAGCAGAGGGGACAGAGTCTGGGTCACTCAGCAGTGACCAGGGTGGAACTAGGAAGGAACCACGAATGTCGGGCGCAATCAGGTGGTTGTCGAGAAGCTTCTCTCCGCTGCCACGTGGACTTTGGGGCACCGAGGATGTCCAGGAGTGGCTCACGAGCTGTCCCACAAAGGTTCTCGCTGTCGGCGGTGTCGGCTTCCGGATTGGAGCAAACAACCCTTGGCAAGCGCAACCCACGCAGGATTCGAAGATCGCTTAGTACTCAGACCAGCAAGGTCAGAGCGGGTGCTCCTTTTCAGGGGAGCGAGGGCCAGTTCAGAGCAACCGGACTGGCAGGTCAAATTCAAAGGTTCGTCGGTAGTGGGGCCGCAAGCCAACGGGCAAGCGACCGGACCAACGCGTTGAGCCAAAAAGGGTAGAAGGGCCCCACGCAGCACTCGGTGAGTGTAGAGGGGTGAGCTTCGGTGCAGGAGTGGCTCAGGGCTGGGGCTTCTCAAACCCCAATGCACAGCTTCGAGGGAGCCTCAGGAGCTCCACGGTCAGCGCCTCGTGGTCTTTCCAAGATGGCCGGCCCCACGCTTCAGCTCGCCTCCACGGGTCTCAGCTTTGCAGGGACTGTGGATCGGGCTGTTAGAAGGCAGGAATGCTGGGTCTTGTCGAACTCTGTCGCTCGAGTTCCGGCGGGAACTGTAACAAAGCAAACGTTGAGGTGCTGGATGGTGCCTGTTTGCACAGGGTGGTCACTCCTTGACCACAAGGGAGATTCTTCAGTATTCTACGTCGAGTAGGATGTCGAAGGGTCCAGAGTTTCGTTTCATAAGTTTCAATCAGGATAATCTGAATGCTTTGGCACTGCTCCCACTCTTATACCAAACTGAGGGCTGGATTACCTGCTAGGTCCCTCCTATTGGTGGGACCCAGGAAGGGGGTGGTTACACCCCTTTCCCTTTGTCCAGGGTCGCGCTGGGACTCGGACTGGTGTGCCCCAGAACCGGTTTGACCGGATTATGCAAGGGGAAGCCTTGTGCTCCCCAGGCACTGTCTGGTTTCTTTCAAACCTCCCTGCTACAATCCACTATCTCCTGTCTGGGGTGGTGTGACACCTCCCTGTGACAGGAAACCCTTTGTCCAGGCCTCCCCTGCCAAGTTTCGGTCAGCAGCAGGAGGTCAGACTTCTGTCTGTGGCAGAAGCGTCCATTTCGTGATGCTGAGGCACTTTTAAAATCAACCGCGTTTTAGCAAAGTAACATGTCTTCTCCCTCTAGAAGGGTGGAATGCTACCCCCGTCGCCAGGCCTGGCGAGGGGGTAGTATTCCAAAGCGTATGACACCTTACACAACATGTTTTGATAAAGCAAAACCAAAGTTAGCACATAACCGCGATGGATTATAATGCACTTAAGAGTATATGGTATGGCAATATCCCGGAACAGCTAAGGGAGTTGGTCCCGACAGCTGCAGACAGGCTCAGCTCATGCTAGAGCACCATCTCACATAAAACCAAGCACTCTGCCTCCAGCATTGTCAAGGCCTGCCATAGGAGTGACTTATAGGCATATATGTGTCCAGATAGGTTTAGATATAGGTATACTATATCTAAGCAAGGGGTGATTACACCACCTTGCCCCAGCTGAGTGATCAGCCAGTTGTGTCAATTTTGGTTAGCCAGCCAGGGGTGGCAAAAGATATGCTGCAGCCCCTGGTAGGCCTTGGATGCACCTATGCCCTGGACACCTATAGTGCACTGTACAGGGGCTGATAAGGTGACCCAAGACAATTTAGTTATGCACC
This sequence comes from Lissotriton vulgaris, assembly GCF_964263255.1. NCBI lineage: Eukaryota > Metazoa > Chordata > Amphibia > Caudata > Salamandridae > Lissotriton > Lissotriton vulgaris. Next base: position 188,346,024 of record NC_141698.1, read on the forward strand.
TAGGGTACATGGAATCCATTTTAAAGAGAGAGCAGGTAGCCTGGGGCCCTGATTAGCAGGGAGCCAGGCCAACTAAGTCGAAAACCAGCTAAACACAAGGCAAAAAATCTGGGGTAACCATAGTCAGGTAGCCACCTTCCTACACAACCCCCCCCCCCCCCCCCCCCCCCAAAAGAAAGGAGATAAGGCTATCCTTGTCCAGGTAAGCCTATATTGCCTGAGTGGCCATATAAGGAAGTACCTGCACTAGCATGGTTACCCCCTGTCTCATGGTCCACTAAGCAATCCCTCACCCTTGGGGTATTAGAGTGCCTCCACCATAGGAAATCACTACCTTGGGTGTGTTTATGCAAAGTAAAAGGCTGGTGTTGATATGGAGTTCTGAAGTGAGGCTCCACTAATGTAGGGCTTAGCTTCCTCCAATTATCTTCCACCATGTGTGCCTTTCTTTCATTGACTGAGTTGCACTGTGCTCTCAGGGTCAACCTCTGGCTGCCTAAAGCTGGGGGCTGGGTCCCTTTTGTTGGATTACTGGAGGGACAGTTCGGGTTTGGGCCCTTTGGGTCCCAGGTTTGGCTGTGCCCAACAGAATCCATATGTGGGAGGTCCCTAACTATTTTTAAGGGGGATCCCTCAGGAGTTTTTAAAGTTTTCACCTGGCTAGGGCTGCTAGCTTCGGTGCTCCTAATCTGCTGATGGGGGTGCTTTATTTGGCAGGGCGCCCTTTGGGGCTCACTGTCCTTCTTGTCCTCTGCAGCCCTGGGCTGACTAAGGCAAGGTAGAGAGGGGCAGGTTACCTGCTCCAGACTGGGTCCCACCTGAGAAGGGTCCACTGACATCAGAGGCTCTGTCAGGCTAGGCCTAACCACCTCTGGGGCAGTTCCTTCATCAGGGGTAAGATCAGTTCCCTGAGGAGGCTGATCCTTTCCTAGAGTCTGGTGAGGGGGCGATTTCTCTTTCTCCTCCATGCTCTCAGTTTGGGTGGAGTGATCCATCATTTCAGGCTTCACAACACACATATCTGTTTCAGTTTGGGCTGTGGCCATCACAGCCCCACCAACCTTTTCAGGAGGAGACTCAGTTTGGGTATGGGCTGTTACCATCACAGCCCTGCTATTCTGTTCAGGAAGGGAGTTAGCTAAAGATGGGGCTGAGTCTTGCACAGCCCTACCAACCTTTTCAGGAAGGACATCTTGGATTGGGGCTGTAGCCATCACAGCCCCACTAACCTTTCCATGGAGATTTATCATTTTTGAATGGATGTTTTGTTCAACCTCAGCCCAGGCTGAGATTTCCAAATCATTCCCCAGTAGACAATCTACAGGCAAGTTTGGGGACACTGCCACTCTCTTTGGGCCAGTGACTCCTCCCCAGCTGAGATTTACCACTGCTATGGGATGATTTTTCTGAACACCATCAATGTTTGTCACCTGGTATGTGGCACCAGGTAAAAGTTGCCTTGAGGGGACTAGATTCTCAGTCACCATGGTGATACTAGCCCCTGTGTCTCTGTAGGCCTCAACCTTCAAACCATTGATAAGGGGTTCTTGTCTATAATTGCTCAAAGTATTTGGGCAATCAGTGAAATTGGCAAACCCCATGCCAGTCTCATAGACCAGATCAGTTGGGGATCTGGTTATGCCAGAGTCCTCCTGTGCTCCAAAGGTAAATGCACCCAAATTCTTGGGGGTGCTCCCACCACCTGGGGGACCACTGCTAACGGTGATAGGAGGTGTTGGAGCCTTACCTAGAGGTATATTTTCCTTATTACTATTCTTTGGACAACAGCTGTCTGTTTTCCAATGGCCAACCTGTTTACAGGCATGGCAATAAGGTTTTTTCTGAGTTGAGGAAGTGTCTTGGGACCCACCCCCATCCTTGGAGTTTTGGGGCCCTGGGGAAGTCTTCTCTTTTGATTTACCCCCACCCTTGTCTTGAGGCTTGGTAGACTTTCTTCTGGTCATTTCCCTGATTTCTAGGCCTAAACCTGGTTCTGACCCATTTATCTGCCCTCTTTCCCAATTCTTGGGGAGAGGTCAAATCTGAGTCCACCAGGTGCTGGTGTAAAAGCTGGTTCTGACAATTACTTAGGATCTGCTCCCTCATAATCAAATTATACAATCCTGTATAGTCATGTACTTTGCTGCCATGTAGCCAACCTTCCAGAGCCTTAGTAGCACAATCTACAAAATCAGTCCAGTCCTGTGTCTGTGTCTTCTGGGTGTCTCTGAACCTTTTTTTTTTTTTTTTTTTTTTTTTTTTTTAAACCTTTATTTGGAGACAAGCAGGTACAAGGGAAGTGTACATTCAAAACATACAATCACATTCGGCTATTACAGTGGTACGTCAGTGCCTAGAAAGCATACAAAAAATAAATAAGGAGACACGAGGAAGTACAGGGCAGGGCATCAGTCAATACAAGGAGCAACAACGAAATGTGCAGGAGATATTAAAATACAATGATCCAGCATGGGCAGGCGAGCCAATAAGACAATGCAATATGAATACAGTACATTAGCGGAGAACACGTGAGCCAGAGGGGACACAAATATGAGGAGCACAGGAAAGAAGGGTGCCGCATAGGGGTACAATCTGGATTCCCGATAAAATACCTGTCCGAAGGGAGACTCCCACCCCCCAATAGCTCACAGGAAAAGGAGACAGTCAGCCCCCCACCCCGATGTCGGAAGAACAGCAGGTGTCGTGTAAAATCCCAGCCCATCACATTGTCATCAACCTATCCCCTCACGGTCCTCAGGTTCAGAATCAGAGTCCCGCGCAGCCCTGGTCAGGAGGTACACCTGGAGCGGACTCCAAAAATCCTTTGGTCTGCACCGAACAGGCATCAAGTCAGAATAGATATTATACTGATCCTGACAGTAAATGAGGTCAGTCAACCAGTCTTGAAAGCGCGGCACCCTACCACGACCCCAGCAACAAGCAACCCTACGCTTAGCCAACAACAGGGCCACGTCAACAAATCTACGGTGAGAGGCAGGTACGTCCTTAGAGAAGCCAAGTAACATCACTAAGGGGTCAAACGCCACCCCATCCTCCGCCATAACCTGCAGGGCTTCATGAACCTGAGTCCAATATTCCAAAACCCCCGCACAGCTCCAAGCCAAATGCAAAAAGTCAGCGCCTTCCGCCCGACACCTAGCACACCTGTCATCCTCCGCCAGATGAAACCGTAGTTTCCTCGCCGGGGTATAGTAGTACCTCTGAACAAACTTGTAATGGATAATTTTAAGGCGACAACTAGAAGAGACATTGGCCGTGAGCCCGCAACAATATTTCCACTGCTCGTCTGTAATAGGAGCACCCAATTCGGCAACCCACTGCTCGCGCACCCGATTGGTCGGGACCGATCGCTGTCGGCGAATAGCCCCGTATAACTTCGACACCAGGTGTCGCCCATCTGAAACCAGCAGCACATGGAGGGGGAGGGTTACCCCAGGCTCCGAAGGGTAGTCCGGTAGCAGAGCACGCATGCCCTGCCGCAGGCGGACAAAGTAGAACAGGTCTAGAGGGGAGCAAGCAGCCGAGCCGAAGAAATGAGCCTGCGTACGGAAGGCACCTTCATGAAACAAGTCGCCCCACGTGAGGATACCTAGCCGCTTGCACATTCGCTGAAACCCCGTCTCCAACATCAGCGACAGATCCGGATGATAAGACAGAGGCAAGGCCGGCGAGTAGAGAAAGGAAACGCCTAGCAAATGAGCCATCCGCTTCCAAGCATCCACCGTGCATGTCACCGTAGTGCGGGGCGTTTCAACATCTGACACCTTGCCCAAAACCATCCCCTCCAGTGGGAGCGGGTGGGCGACCCAATGCTCAGCAGCAATCTGGGGCATGAACGGCGTGGGGCGCATCCAATGATAGGCATTATGCGCCTGAGCGCTGAGATAATAAAGTTCAAAGTCAGGGACGTCGAAACCGCCATCAGCATAAGGCAACGTAAGGGTAGCCCAGGCCACCCGTGGCTGCTTGCCCCCCCAGAACAATCGCAGAAGCTCAGAACGAAGTCTACGAAAGAAATAAGCACCAGGATGATATGGGAGGTTTTGAAAGAGATAAAGAAAGCGGGGCAGAACTACCATCTTGATAAGAGACGCCCTACCGGCCATGGAGAGAGGTAAAGACATCCACCTGGTGACATCATCCGCCAGTTTAGTAATGGCCACACCATAGTTGAGCCGAACCACGTCTCCCCTATCCAAGGATACGACAATACCGAGATATCGCAACTCCGAGTCACACCATTCCAGAGGGTAGTCAAGGGGAAACCTGGCCACCGCAGCTGTGAGGGGGAAAAATTGAGATTTCCGCCAGTTGATATGAACCCCGGAGACACCTCCAAAAGCGACCAGCTCCCGCAGGAGCGAATTAAGGTTGTTCTCAGGGTCCTTGACATAGAGTGTGACATCATCGGCGTATAAAGAAATGCCGACCTGCCGCTGAAGACAATTAAAGGCACTCTGCTGATGAAACTGACGTATCCTACAGGCTAGCGGCTCAATGGCGATAGCAAACAAGAGGGGTGAGAGGGGGCAACCCTGTCGGGTCCCTCTCGTGAGAGGGAACGAGGGGGACAGCACCCCATTCACTACTACCCTCGCCATCGGATCAGTATATAAAAGCTTAACCCAAGAGATGAAAATCCTGGGGAAACTCATCCGACAAAGAACATCAATAAGGTAGCCCCACTCGACAGAGTCAAACGCCTTAGTGGCATCAAGAAAGATAGCGGCAACCGGGACAGTGGGATCGATGGTCGACACAAGCGAAAACAAAGTGCGAAGATTGTGAGAGGTGGCGCGGCCGGGCACAAATCCCGACTGATCAGGCAACACGATAACGGGCATGAGTTCGGCTAATCTCACCGCCAAGACCTTCGCGAGAATTTTAACATCGCAGTTGAGCAATGAGAGGGGCCTGTACGAGCCCACATCCAGTGGATCCTTACCCGGCTTGAGCAGCGACGTGATGGCGACCTCCCCCATGGAGCCCGGTAGGCGTCCCTCCTCCAGAGACTCCTCAAACACCTCACGGAGCACAGGGGCCATGATGTCAATATAACACTTATAAAATTCAGCAGGAAGGCCATCCAGCCCGGCGGCCTTCCCATTAGAAAGAGACATGATGGCATTCCTGACCTCCTCCACCTCTAAGGGCCTGCCTAAGAACTCCCGATGACCATCCGATAGCCAACAAAGCGCCAACTCATCGAGGAAGCCACCGTATCGAGTCTCACCCGTCTGCTGTGTCGTGTAAAGGTGTGCATAGTGATCAATAAAAGTGCGCTGAATCTCCGAAGTGTCTCGACAGCGAGCGCCATCCGGAGACACCAATTCCAACACGTCCGACCCATGCCTAGGATGTCTAGTAAGGGCAGCGAGGACCTTACCGGGTCGCTCCCCTTCGCAGTATCGCCTCGACGTCCAGTATTTCCCCCTATGCTTAGCCTCTCGAGCAGCCTCCTCCTCATACTCGGAGAGCTTAGTGCGGAACTGTGCCAAAAGAGCGGGGTCCGAATTCACCTGCATCCTGCGTTCCAAGTCTCGCAAATCAGCCTCCAACCTCTCGAGGGTCCGAACAATCAGACGGAGTACTCCACAACTTTTAGAAATAGTGACACCCCGGATCGTAACCTTGAATGCCTCCCAAATGACCTCAATGCTTTCCACAGAGCCCATGTTTCTAGGGAAGAACGCCTCCACCTCCGCACCAAGTTCCTCCTTGAACACCGGGTCAAGCAAAGCAGTCGGAAACAAACGCCAAGGCGGGCGCGGCCTGTGTAACCCGGGGACGGACAAATCAACCTTCACCGGACAGTGATCTGAATACGTCCGAGCCAAATGTGTAGCCCCCCTTAGGCCAGCCATCAACCCTCTAGAGAGAAATACATAGTCCAGTCTTGCCCATGAGCGAGCATGTGTGGTGTAATGAGTGCCCTCCCTAGTGGCAGGGTGGGTGTACCTCCAGCTGTCAACCATCCCAGCCTCCTCCACTATCCCCCGCAGCACATCCCTAGCCTGTACATTGTACTGAGGGCTACCCTCCGATCTGTCCAACTGGGCCTGAAATGCAAAATTAAAATCACCCCCCCACACAATGTGAGTAGCATCCACTGCAAGGACATGACCCCACAGAGTGACAAAAAAGATTGGCGTATCAACATTGGGAGCATAGCAATTAACAAAGAGTATAGTGTTCTGCCCAAGCCGTCCCCACAGCAGCACATAGCGCCCCTCAGGGTCCCCCATAGATCCAAGTTCCTGAAATGCAAGCGACCTCTTAACAAGGATGACAACCCCACGAGCATAAGAAGAATATGAAGCAAACCCCCTGGCCGCAGCCCACCTTCCGCCGAAAGTGGGGGAGGGAGCGGGGCGCAGATGCGTCTCCTGGAGAAAAGCAACATGAATAGCATGCCTGTCCAAATACTGGATCACACTGCGACACTTCCTGGCATCATTAAGGCCCCGTACATTCCAGGACAAAATCGAGATCTGATCTACAACAGCAGTCGACATCACATAAAGTAAGGGCCCCACGGGACCCTATGACCAAACACAGGGCATCCAACCACCAGCAACAGCCAACGATAGGTCCACGCCCCAGGGCACGGGCAGACCCCCACATACACTCCATACATTTCCCAGTCATCTCCAAAACAACCAAACAAGAACACAACAACTCCCTCCCAACCGACCCATCCATGCAGCAAGCACTCAGGACAGACTGCGCGCCACGCGCCGCCAAGCCATCCCACACGGCCCACATCTCGCACACGTGCTACGCTCGCAGAGTGCGCCCCGGCACGTGGCAGCCTAAAATGGCGGCCGGCGCACTCGGGCCCAAAATGGACGGGAGCACGGGTCCCAGAACCCGTCCCGTAAGATAGGAAAGTGGAACAGCCTGGATAGCGGGCGCCGCGACATTTCCGTGCACTCAAACAACAGTAGCAGCTACCAAAGCGAACCAGAAGTCCCAGGCAAACAGACATGGACAGCTTCATCCCCCCCCCATCCACCCACCTGACACCACCCCAACTATCAGGCCACGTACACCCCCCCCCCCATCCCTCAACACACATCCAGTCAACCAACATAGGACTAGAATCCAAACAAAAGGTAAACATGGGGCACACCCTCCGGGGAACCTTCCAGAGGTGCACGACGCCACTCCCTCACGCCACGCCAGTGTCCGCGCCAACGAGTATCAGGCGGCCCCAGGCGCAGCGCGGGGGGGTGGGTGCCCAGAGCGCGACATCCCATAACACCATCCTGCGGTGCCACCCCAACCCCACAAAAATAGCAAAACGCACTCACTCATCGCAATACAGACACGACCCACGCATCAGCAAAAAAAATCAAAAACGAACAATAGCTAGGCCGCAAATACTGAGAAGGAAGCCAACAGGTCTCAATACAAAAGATACATGTCCGCAATACTCCAAAAACCGGGAAGAAGATAGACAAAGTCCAAAGTCACCAGAATCAGGCGACCTCCTCCTCAGCAGCCGAATGTTCACCCTCCGGATCTCGATCGTCACCACGATCCGCAGCAGCGCGCTCGCGCTGGAGGCGCTTCGCAAAGTCCTCAGCATGCTGTGGGTTGGTGAAAAAATGTTGTTTAGCCTGATGCGTCACTCTAAGTTTAGCCGGATAAAGCAAGGCGTAGTCCACTTGAAGGTCCCGAAGCTTCCTTTTCACCCCCAAGAACTTCCGACGCTGGTCCTGCACCATCGGTGTGAAGTCGGGGTACATGGTGAAAGACACCCCTTCGAAGGAGAGAGCCCTGTTAGTGCGGGCAGCCTGAAGAGCAGCGTCTCGATCACGATAATTCAAGAGGCGCGCAATGATGGGACGCGGTGCAGCCCCAGAGGCCGGACGAGGTCCCAACGTCCGATGCGCTCTCTCGACGATGAACTGGGACGAGAAAACTTCCTTCCCAATGGCGCCCACCAGTAGCCTCTCCACATAAGTCTCCATTTTGCCCACATTCGTGGACTCCGGTACACCTACAATGCGCACGTTGTTGCGCCTACTCCTCGCCTCCAACTCCTCGTTCTTGGCGGCAATGACACGCAAGATATTGTCCATTCTCGCCAGTTGGGTGGTATGGGTGGCCGCCGTGTCATCATGGTCCGAAATGCGCTGTTCTGCCGCCGTCAAGCGCTCCTCATGCACGTCCAATTTCTGAACGACCGCATCCATGCGTGACAATATCTTGTCCACTTTGTCCACTATAGTGGCGAACCCCTGCCTCATCTCCTGCATCATTTGGGCGAAGTCCGGTGGAGGTGGGTGCGGGACACTCTCAGCGACATTCGGGGGGGGGGACCGCGAAGTCCCAGCTTCCTGGAGCGAACGCGCCCCACGCCTGGCCCCTCCAGAGTCAAAGGACAGTTTGGACTGTTTAGTGTCCGGCTTCCCCATAACGGTGGTACAGTAGGGGAACGAGGCAAATGGGAGTCAGGATACAGGTCGGACAAGGGACCCGGCCAAGCAGAAAGCAGCTCGAATCGTGGGGGCACGAGCAGGCCAGCACGCCCCGCCACTCCCAACGACGAGTAATGGCCGTCTTCGTTCCCAGCCCAAGGGGGCAAACCCTCAGAATCCAAGTATAAAATCCGTTGCGCCCCCGTGGGCGATGATATCTGGACAGGCAGATGGGAGAGCCGAGAGATAAGTCCGACAACAAGGAAGAGCCAAGCGTCTCGCCCGGCCAGCGATCGGGCCTGGCGGAGAAGGGCGGAGCTAGGCCTACACCCCACGTGCAGAGCCCCGGACTGGCATGAACAGTGACGCCGGGCAAGAGGGCACCAGACTTCCAGAGCGCGAGTCGGAGAAACTTGGGACCCTCGTAACTTCGGCCAGCAACCTTCGAATGGCTCAGGAGTTGGACCGTGGGTGGACAGCCGATATCCCAACCGAACCGTGGGGTCAGTTCAGGGCGCAGCGATGGTAATCAGGATACCTAGGCGGATAATAGCTCCGGGCAGCGGGAGCCTCACGACAGTGCGGCCATTCCGCAGTGCGCCCTCTAGCGCCCCTCGTCTCTGAACCTTAACCTGTATTGTTCAGTGGTTAAGCCAAACCCATCTATTAGAGCACTCTTCAGGACATTGTAGTTTTTAGCATCCTCCTGTCTGACAGTGGGGAGCTTATCCCTCCCTTTCTCAGAAAAGGAGTACCATAAGATTGCAGCCCACTGTTCTTGAGGAACCTGCTGTACCATGCAGGCTCTCTCCAGAGCAGTCATCCATTTGTGGATGTCATCCCCTTCCTGATAGGCGGGCACAATCTTTGTCAGGTTTCTACTGTCATAGGACCTGGCTTTCTCTTTAGGAATTATGTTTCTGCCACCAGTGGAATCTAATCCATACAATTTGTGCTCCCTTGCTAAAGCAAGTTTAGCTTGAGCCAGGGCTACCTCTTCCCTCTCTATCTGGAGTTGGACAGCCCTCATTCTGGCCCTATGCTCTTTCATCTGGGGGGAAGTCATTCCCCTTTGAGATTCCCTTGAGGCACTAGAAATGTGAGAATCCCCTGAGGGAGATCTCACTCTTCTATTACCTGGGGGAATGATGTTATAGGATATGGGGAGGTGCTGGTCCTCTCCATTCCCATGTAGGTCTAAGTTGGCCTGATTAAGCCTACCAACTTGTACCTGGTTTGTCCCTTGATCCTGGTCTGAATCTTCATTTGCATCTGATTCAGCTTCCTCCTCTATATCAGGGGGGCTATTCTCAGTTTCAAGGGGGTTCACTCCATCTCCTGTCTCTAAGGGAACTGTACTCGCCTTATCTAGGTCATCCTTCTCCAGGATGGCTATCAGGATGGGAATGGTAGGGTTGTGACCCTTTTTCAGCCCCCTTGAAGTGCACAAGGCACTCAAGTCCTTATGGCTGAGGTTGTCATAACTGAAGGTGCCTTGGTAAGGTCAACCAACGCAGGAAGCTCCACCTGTGCCAGACATGACTGCTAGTGAGGTGTAAGTGGTGCGCTTACCTACACTAAGTGTTTTCCTACTGTACCTTGCTAGTGAGTTGTAGGCAGGGTGTGCTAAGCCCTTTGATCTACAACTACTAAGTTCAGTAGAACTTAAATATGCTAAGCTTTTGTTTATATGTAGGCTTTCCTGTTTTCAGTTTCTATTTTTGGTAAATTCTAGTGGGGTTTTTTCAGTGTTTTCAATATCTTAAAAAACAGTTGTTATCAGTGGTTACACAATTTCGCGCCACTAAAAACAACAGAAAAAGTGTTTTCCGGTGTTTATGGAACGTTTTACTTTTATTATTGATTACTTTCTGCACTGAAAGAACATGGTATATAGACAGTGTACTTATAGTGTATATGAGGTCCAAATAGATTTTTGCAAATTAATCTTCTTGTAGTACACCATACAATACTTCTTCAGTGAGTCTTTGGGTCATGTGCGCTCGCTCTTTCCTTCCCATGTAAACTTCTGTAAAAAGGCCCTCTCAGCATTCATAGCTGATTGGACTGAGAACCATCAGCTAAGGGTCACAGTTGGGATGACTCTTTCTTTGATGCCACCTAAAGCAAGAAATGATAAATATTTGTGTTTTAGTTCCTGTGCATAAGAAAACAGTGCACCAGAATGGACAAAAAAGTCAATAGCATCCCTCATTAACTCTTAAGATTGTAAAGATGCTTTCAGCATACCATCTAACAAGAGGCAAGGATCTACTACAGGGAATCTCTTCAGCTCGGGTATCAATTTTGACAGGTCATCACACAACTTTTTTATATACATAGCTGAATCACTGCAAATACAAACAATATCACTCCAATATTTGTTGAACTTGGAAGGAACCTTTTTTGCAGAGCATTACAAGTGACACTGCGTTCCATGTTTTCCAAAAGTCTGGTGTCCTGTTTTCACCACTATCCCAGATGCTTGGTGATATGTATACTTGTCACTATACCTTGCATTGAATGTTTAAAGCCTGAGGTGTTGGCAATTCACCTACTATCAATACTGACCCACTAGAAACTATGGTCTGATGAAGTAAGGGTTTTTACCCATTCTGTGGGTAAATGTGATGATACATATTAGGAAAGATGTTTATAAAACCAGCCATTTTACCTATCAGTGAAAGAATCAAATGCAGCCAAAATATCAAATATGAGTTTGATATTTCCTGATTCTCTATGGTTGATAAAATAATTAAACTAGACCTAAAACATGAAACTAAACCCAGCATTGTTAGACCAAAGGCCACAAAACTGTAAAAGTAAAAGGAAGAAAAAAAATTATTTAAGTGGCATCCCTAAAGAACAAAACTCAAGCAGAATAATGTTAGCCAGTCTTTCTTTCTGCTAGCTTGTATAACAAAGTTACATTGTATTGACCCCTTCAGGAAGAAAAAAATGACTCTTTCACTCTCTTTTTCCTTTCTTTGAATGGCATTTAGTTTGTGGTTGTCCAGGTGTTTTTTCAGTGTTTATATGTTTTCACCGGTGAGGGCTATTTTTTTTCTGTGGGGTTTTATCAGTTAGTATAGGTTTAAATCCTAAACCCCAACGGCCTATTTATATGTACCTAAGGTACTTGATGTGATCTTTCAATTAGATAAAAGATTACAATGGTAAAACGACAGCAAGCTCAAATCCGCACTGCTGCGCACCAATGCGAGAAGTTGGCCTGATATATGATGTCTCCAATTCTGGGGGCACCTTGTATCAGTCCAAACAATCCCTTATGGTGTCTGGTTGTAAGTCAACCTTATTAGACAAGCTATCCTAATGGTAGCATGGACTAAGCAGCCTTAAAGGCTTAACTCAAGAGGTCGTGTTAAGCGAGCTGTTTTACCAATCACAATCCTGTAATATCAAATGAAAGGACACCACACAAGTATATATTATAAAAATATATGTGTTTATTACTAGAATAATCCTCTATACTCTTTATGAGTCTAGAAGCACAAGCGTTTAAACAAAAGCACAGTAAAACATATGAAAGTTGCACAATTATGGATGAGGCCAGGGGCCACGCAAACCATATACTAAAATAGTGGTATAAGTATCACTAATCGAACAGTGGTTAGGCCTAGGGACTAGGGAATGGCTGGGACCAATCGGTACTAGCAATGCTGAAGTCGGGAAAAGCCTGCTGGAATCGGGTGCAGCGCTTAAAGCACACGCATGCACCAATGTAAAGTCAATGGTGCGTAAAAGTTACAAAGTTACTGTTAAAGGAACCTTCCAACTGACCTAGAAGGACGAAACTTTATACATATACACTAAAGGTGTGTACCAGTGTAGGAACACCGGCGTTGCTGAGTTACCTCACCCACAGGAAGCGGGTGCACAGGTGCAAAGTAGTGTCGGGTTTCGTCACGCAGGTCGATGGTGCCTGAAGATGAAGATGCTGCAGGCGTCGAGAAGAGAAGTGTCGGGTGTGATCCAAGGGTGGATCAAAGATGTAGAGTGCCTGAAAGCAGAGGGGACAGAGTCTGGGTCACTCAGGAGTGACCAGGGTGAAACCAGGAAGGAACCAGGCAATGTCGGGCGCAATCAGGTGGTTGTCGAGAAGCTTCTCTCCGCTGCCACGTGGACTCTAGGGCACCGAGGATGTCCAGGAGTGGATCACGAGCTGTCCCACGAAGGCTCTCGCTGGAGGCGGTGTCTGCTTCCGGATTGGAGCAAACAACCCTTGGCAAGCGCAACCCACGCAAGATTCGAAGATCTCTTAGTACTCGGACCAGCAAGGTCAGAGCGGGTGCTCCTTTTCAGGGGAGCGAGGGCCAGTTCAGAGCAACCGGACTGGCAGGTCAAATTCAAAGGTTCGTCGGTACTGGGGCAGCAAGCCAACGGGCAAGCAACCGGGCCAACGCGTTGAGCCAAAAAGTGCAGAAGGGCCCCACACAGCACTCGGTGAGTGTAGAGGGGTGAGCTTCGGTGCAGGAGTGGCTCAGGGCTGGGGCTTCTCAAACCCCAATGCACAGCTTCGAGGGAGCCTCGGAAGCTGCACGGTCAGCGCCTCGTGGTCTTTCCAAGATGGCTGGCCCCATGCTTCAGGTCGCCTCCACGGGTCTTAGCTTTGCAGGGACTGTGGATCGGGCTGTTAGAAGGCAGGAACGCTGGGTCTTGTTGAACTCTGTTGCTCGAGTTCCGGCGGGAACTGCAACAAAGCAGACATCGAGGTGCTGGATGGTGCCTGTTTGCACAGGGTGGTCACTCCTTGACCACAAGGGAGATTCTTCAGTCTTCTACGTCGAGTAGGATGTCGAAGGGTCCAGAGTTTCATTTCAAATGTTTCATCAGGATAATCTGAGTGCGTTGGCACTGCTCCCATTCTTATACCAATCTATGGGGCTGGATTACCTGCTAGGTCCCCTCCTATGGGTGGGACCCAGGAAGGGGGTGGATACACCCCTTTCCCTTTGATCAAGGCCCCGCTAGGACTGGGGCTGGTGTGCCCCAGAACCGGTTTGGCCGGATTATCCAAGGGGAAGCCTTGTGCTCCCCAGGCAGTGTCTGGTTTCTTTCAAACCTCCCTGCTACAATCCACTATCTCCTGTCTGGGGTGGTGTAACACCTCCCTGCGACAGGAAAGCCTTTGTCCAGGCCTCCTCTGCTGAGTTTCGGTCAGCAGCAGGAGGTCAGACTTGTGTCTGTGGCAGAAGCATCCATTTTGTGGATCTGAGGCTCTTTTAAAAATCAACCGCGTTTCAGTAAAGTAACATGTTTTCTCCCTCTAGAAGGGTGGAATGCTATCCCCGTCGACAGGACTGTCGAGGGGATAGTATTCCAAATCGTATGACACCTTACACGACCTGTTTTGATAAAGCCAAACCAAAGTTGCTATATAACCACGAGGATTATAATGCACTTAATAGTATATGGTATGGCATTATCCCGGAACAGCTTAGGGAGTTGTTCCCGACAGCTGCAGACAGGCTCAGCTCATGCTAGAGCACCCTCTCACATTAAACCACGCACTCTGCCTCCAGGATTGATAAGGCCTTCCATAGGAGTGGCTCACAGGTTTATATGTCTCCAGATATAGGTTTAGATCTAGGTATACTATATCTAAGCAAGGGGTGATTACACCAACTTGCCCCAGCTGAGTGATCAACCAGTTGTGTCAATTTAAGAACCAGCCAGGGGTGGCAAAAGCTATGCTGCAGCCCCTGGTAGGCCTTGGTGGGACCTATGCCCTGAGCACCTATAGTGCATGGTACAGGGGCTGACAAGGAGTCCATTTCCAATTGGGTTATGTACCTATAGTACATGTATGTGAATTTAGAGAGAGAACAGCAGGCTGGGGGTCTGATTAGCAGGCCCACAGCCTCATTAAGTCGAAAACCAGTGAAGCAAAAAGCAAAAATTGGGGTGACCATAGGATAGCAGACCCTACTCTCCTACACAACCCCCCTCCCCCCCCCCCCCCCAACACAGGGACATTTAACTTAACCTTGACCAGATAAGTCTTCATGTTCTAAGTGGAAGTACCTGGAGAGACCATCTGCATTACCATGGTCAGTCCCTGGGCGGTGCTCCACTGTAAAGTCCATCCCCTGTAGGTAAATGGACCACCTGAGTAGTTTGGGGTTTTCACCCTTCATCTGATTTAGCCACAAGAGGGGCTTATGGTCTGTCTGAATTAGGAAGTGAGTTCCAAACAAGTATGGCCTCAACTTCTTCAGGGCCCAAACCACAGCAAAGGCCTCCCTCTCAATAGCTGACCAACGTTTCTCCCTGGGGGTCAGACTTCTGCTAATAAAAGCAATGGGCTGGTCATGACCATCTGTATTCAGTTGTGAAAGCACAGCTCCCACCCCAAACTCAGAAGCATCTGTCTGTACAATGAACTGTTTGAAGTAGTCAGGACTCTTCAGGATAGGTGCAGAGCACATGGCCTTCTTCAGGTCATCAAATGCCTTTTGACAGCTAACTGTCCACTGAACCTTTTTTGGCATCTTCTTAGATGTCAAGTCATTTAATGGTTTCACAATGGACCCAGAGTTCTTCACAAACTTTCTGTAATACCCAGTCAGGCCCAAGAAGGCTCTGACTTGTGTCTGGGTAGTTGGAGGAGCCCTGTCCTGTACGGTCTGGATTTTGCTCTCCAATGGTTGAACCTGACCCCCACCTACTAGGTGGCCCAGGTACACAACCTTGCTCTGCCCTATCTGGCACTTAGTAGCCTTCATAATCAGGCCTGCCTTTTGCAGGGCCTCCAGAACCTTCTTCAGGTGGATCAGGTGATCCTCCCAGGTGGAGCTAAAGACAGCAATATCAACTAGATATGCTGCACAAAAGTCATCTAACCCAGCAAGGACTTGATTCACCAACCTTTGGAAGGTGGCAGGTGCATTCTTCAAACCAAAGGGCATTACCACAAACTGATAATGTCCACTAGGGGTAGAGAATGCTGTTTTGGCTTTTGACTCTTCAGCTAACCTGATCTGCCAGTAGCCAGCTGTCAAATCAAATGTGCTCAGAAACTTGGCAGAAGCCAATTTATCAATGAGCTCATCTGCTCTTGGAATGGGATGAGCATCTGTCCTAGTGACAGCATTGAGACCTCTGAAGTCCACACAAAACCTCATTTCTCTCTTTCCATCTTTGGTATGAGGTTTTGGCACAAGGACCACTGGGCTGGCCCATGGGCTCTCTGATGGCTCAATCACTCCAAGCTCCAACATCTTTTGCAACTCAGTCTTTATACAATCCCTGACATGGTCAGGTTGCCTGTAGATTTTATTCTTCACAGGCAGACTGTCACCAATGTCCACCTCATGGGTGCACCAGTTAGTTTGACTGGGTGTGAGTGAAAACATATGTATGTGGGCCTGCAACACCTGTCTGCAGTCCACCTGTTGCTGCTCAGTGAGGCTGCCTGCCAAGGCTACTCCATTAACTGAATCATCATCAGGGTTCTGGGAACGCAGGTCTGGGAGAGGGTCACTCTCTTCCTCCTGATCCCCATCTGTTGCCATGAGGAGACTCATGTCCTCCCTGTCAACAAATGCTTTCAAACGATTTACATGGAGCACCCTGTGGGGGCTCCTAGGGGTTCCAAAGTCAACCACATAGGTGACTTCTCCCTTCTTTTCAACAATTGGGTAGGGTCCAGTCCATTTGCCCAGCAGTGCTGCTGGGGCCACTGGCTCCAACACCCACACCATCTGCCCTGGTTTGTACTCCACCAGAACAGCCTTTTGGTCATGCCAAGCTTTCTGTAATTCTTGACTGGCCTCCAGGTTTTTGGATGCTCTTTCTATATACTCAGCCATCCTGGAGCGGAGACCCAGTACTTAGTCCACAACATCTAGCTTAGGCTTTTTGAGAGGTAACTCCCATCCTTCCTTCACCAAACATAGTGGACCCCTCACAGGGTGGCCAAACAAAAGTTCAAAAGGGCTGTAGCCAACCTCCTTCTGTGGGACCTCTGTAAGCAAAGAGCAAGCAGGGTAAAAGGGTGTCCCATTTCCGCCTAAGCTTCTCTGGTAATCCTTTTATCATTCCCTTGAGGGTCTTGTTGAATCTCTCCACAAGCCCATTGCACTGTAGGTGATAGGGTGTGGTAAACTTGTAGTTTACTCCACACTCCTTCCACATTGCCTTTAAGTATCCAGACATGAAGTTGGTACCTCTGTCTGAAAGAACCTCCTTTGGAAAACCCACTCTTGAGAAAACTGCAAGAAGGGCCTTTGCTACAACAGGTGCTGTTGTGGTCCTCAGGGGAATTGCCTCTGGATACCTGGTGGCATGATCCACGACCACCAGTATAAATCTGTGCCCAGATGCTGTTTGAGGATCCATGGGACCCACAATGTCTATTTCAACTCTTTCAAATGGTACCCCCACCACAGGTAGTGGTATCAGGGGGGCCTTTGTTGTGCCACCTGACTTACCACTGGCTTGACAAGTGACACAGGAGCAACAAAACTCCTTGACATTTTCCGACATATGAGGCCAGTGAAAGTGAGGGACAAGCCTGTTCCAAGTTTTGTTCTGGCCTAAGTGTCCTGAAAGGGGAATATCATGGGCCAAGGTAAGAAGGAAGCCCCTAAACTTCAAAGGTATGACCAACCTCCTGGTGGCACCAGGCTTGGGGTCTCTAGCCTCTGAGTTAAGGAGCCCATCATCCCAATATACTTTATGGGTACCTTGAGCATTCCCTGCAGCCTTAGCAGCAGCTTGCTGTCTGAGGGGTTCAAGTGAAGGGCAATCTAATTGGGCCTGCCCCAGGTCTGCACTTGAGGGTCCCCCTGTCCCCAGAAACTCAACCTGATCAGGCTCAAGTTCCTCAGAGACAGTCTCCTCCTGGACTGCAGAATCAGCTTCCTGTGAAGTCTGATCCTCAACCTGGGGCAAGTGGGAAGGCACAGCCTTAACCCTCTTGCTCTTTCTCTTGGGTTGTGGTTGGTCTATTGTTCCAAGATCCACCACTGGTTCAGGAAGGCACTTCTTAGCCTGAGTCCTTGTCACTGCAAGGACATGTGCTGAAATCCCTAGCATTTCTGCATGAGTCCTGTACTCCACTTCTGACCAAACTGAGCTTTCAAGATCATTGCCTAACAGACAGTCTACTGGGAGGTCTGCACTTACCACAACTTTCCTTAGGCCATTTACCCCTCCCCAGGAGAAGTTCACAACAGCCACGCTATGTGTAGTAGTGGTGTTGCTTGCATTGGTCACTAGGTAATTTTCACCTAGTACAATCTGACCAGGGTCCACAAAGTCAGGTGTCACCATAGTGACACTGGCACAAGTGTCCCTGTAGGCCTGAGCCAGTTTCTCATTTATCAAAGGTGCCTGCCTATACTTGCCCAGGTTACTGGGACTCACAGTAGTGGTCAAAGATAAGTCCACATCATAAAGCAGAACTGCCTGGGTAGGGACTCTGACTAGGCTAATTCCATCTCAGTACCCAGGGTTAACCCTACTATCCCCTTAGGTTGTGCACTACCACTGCTGACTGTACTAGGGGGTGCAGGTGCTTTAGGAGCTGCAGTGGTAGGAACTGGATTTTTCTTGGTGCATTCACTGCCCCAGTGTGAAACTGATTTGCAGGTATTACACCAAGGTTTCTTTGGGCCATCATTCTTCTTCTTTTTGTTACCATTTTGGGAACCACCCTCCTTATTAGAATTGTGTGGGCCTGAAGAAGACTTCTGGTCTTTTTCTTTATCTTTCTTATCCCCACCCTTCTGGTCTGTTTTCTTCTGGTCACCACCATGGTTCTGGGGTTTCTGCGTAATCCTTGTTCTGACCCATTTGTCCGCTTTCTTTCCCAATTCTTGGGGAGAGGTCAGATCAGAGTCAATAAGGTATTGATGCAACCGCTGGTTCTGACAGTTATTAAGGATCTGCTCTCTCATTATAAGATTGTACAATCCTGTATAGTCTGAGACTTTACTTCCCTGCAGCCAACGCTCCAGAGCCTTAGTGGCACAATCAACAAAATCAGTCCAGTCCTGAGTCTGTGCTTTTTGGGTGTGTCTAAACAACAACCTGTATTGCTCAGTGGTTAGGCCAAACCCTTCAATAAGAGCACTATTCAGGACAGAGTCGTTTTTGGCATCCTCAGGTCTAACTGTGAGGAGCATATCCCTCCCTTTCTCAGAAAAGGAGTACCATAAAATTGCAGCCCACTGATCCTGAGGAACCTGCTGTACCATGCAGGCTCTCTCAAGAGCAGTCATCCATTTGTGGATGTCACCCCCTTCCTTGTAGGGGGGGCACAATTTTTGTCAGGTTTCTATTGTCATAGCCCCTGTCTTTCTCTCTAGGAATATTGCTGCCACCAGTGGAGTCTAATCCATACAACATTTGTTCTCTTGCTAAAGCAGGTTTAGCTTGAGCCAAGGCTATCTCTTCCCTCTCTATCTGGAGTTGGACAGCCCTCATTCTGGCCCTATGCTCTTTCCTCTGGGGGGGAAGTCATTCCCCTTTGAGATTCCCTGGAGACACTAGAAATATGAGAGTCCCCTGATGGAGATCTCACCCTTCTGTTGCCTGTGGGAATTATGTTATAGGATCTGGGGAGGTGCTGGCCCTCTCCATTCCCATGTAGGTCTAAGTTGGTCTTGTTAAGCCTGCCAACTACAACCTGGTTACCCCTCTGATCCTGATCAGGCTCATCTACTTCTGAGCCTTCCTCCTCTTCCTCCTCCTCTTCTTCTTCCTCCTCTGGAGTTTTCTCATTCTCAGGGGTGTTCACTCCATCTCCTGCATCTAAGGGAACTGCACTCGCCTTATCTAAGTCATCCTTTTCCAGGATGGCTATCATGGAAGGAATGGTGGGGTTGTGACCCCTTTTTAGCCCTCTTGCAATGCATAAGGCACTCAAGTCTTTATGGCTAAGTTTTTCATAGCTGGAAGTTGCCTTGGTAAGGTCAACTGTCACAAGGGCAGAGCCTGAAGCTCCTCCTGTGCCAGACATGACTACTAGTGAGGTGCAAGTGGTGCACTTACCTACACTAAGTGTTTTCCTACTGTACCTTGCTAGTGAGTTGTAGTCAGGTTGTGCTACTCCCTTTAATCTACAACTACTAAGTTCAGTAGAACATAAATATGCTAAGCTTTTGTTAATATGTACCTAAGGTACTTTATGTGATCTTTCAATTTGATAAAAAAGATTGCAATGGTAAAACAACAGCAAGCTCAAATCCGCACCGCTGCACACCAATGTGAGAAGTTGGCCTGATATATGATGTTTCCAATTCTGGAACCGCCTTGTATCAGTCCAAACAATCCCTTATGGTGTCTGGTTGTAAGTCAACCTTATAGACAAGCTATCCTAGTGGTAGCATGGACTAAGCAGCCTTAAAGGCTAAACTCAAGAGGTCGTGTTAAGCGAGCTGTTTTACCCATCACAATCCTGTAATATCAAATGAAAAGACACCACACAAGTATATATTATAAAAATATATGTGTTTATTACTAAAATAATCCCCAGTACTCTTTATGAGCAAAGGGGCACAAGCGTTTAAACAAAAGCACAGTATAACATATGAAAGTTGCACAATTATGGATGAGGGCGGGTGGCCACTCAAACCATATATTAAGAAAGTGGTATAAGAGATACCAATTGAACAGTGGTTAGGCCTAGGGCCTAGTGAATCGCTGGGAGCAGTCGGGACAAGCAATGCTGAAGTCGGGAAAAGACCACGGGATTCGGGTGCAGCGCTTAAAGCACACGCATGCACCAATGCAAAGTCAATGGTGCGTAAAAGTTACACAGTTAGAGTTTAAGGATACTTCCGCTGAACCTAGAAGGATAAAACTTTAGACACAGACCCTAGAGATGTGTACCAGTGTGGGAACACCGGTGTTGTTGAGTTACCTCACCCACAGGAAGCGGGTGCATAGGGTCGAAGTGGCGTCGGATTTCGTCACGCAGGTTGTTGGTGCTTGAAGCTGAAGATGCTGCAGGCGCTGTGAAGGAGAAGTGTCCGTTGTGATCCAAGGGTGGATCAGAGTCGTAAAGTACCTGAAAGCAGAGGGGACAGAGTCTGGGTCACTCAGCAGTGACCAGGGTGGAACCAGGACGGAACCAGGCAATGTCGGGCGCAATCAGGTGGTTGTCGAGGAGCTTCTCTCCGCTACCACGTGGGCTCTGGGGCATCTGCGACGTCCAGGAGCGGGTCACGAGCTGTCCCACGAAGGCTCTCACCGTCGGCGCTGACGGCTTCAAGATCAGAGCAAACAACACTTGGCAAGAACAATCCACGCAGGACTGGAAGATTGCTTCTCACTCAGACCAGGAGGGTCAGAGCGGGTGCTCTTTTTCAGAGGATCGGGTGCAAGTCTGGAGCAACCAGAATCACAAGTCGTATTTCAAGTTTCGTCGGCACAGGGGCCACCAGCCAGCTGGCAAGTGACCGGGCCAACGCGTTGAGCCAAAGAAAGCAGAAGGGCCCCACGCAGCACTCGTCAAGTGTAGAGGAGTGAGCTTCGGTGCAAAAGTGGCTCAGGGCTGGGGCTTCTCAAATCCCGGTGTACAGCTTTGAGGGTCACTCGTGGGCGGCATGGTCAGCATCTCGTGGTCTTTTCAAGATGGCTTGCCCCACGCTTCCGGTCGCCTCCACGGGTCTCAGCTCTGCAGGGACTGTGGATCGGGCTGTAAGAAGGCAGGCAAGCTTGATCTCGTCGACCTCTGTCGCTCGAGTTCTGGCGGGAACTGCAACAAAGCAGACTTTGAGGTGCTGGATGGTGCCTGTTTGCACAGGGTGGTCACTCCTTGACCACAAGGGAGATTCTTCAGTCTTCTACTTCGAGTAGGATGTCGAAGGGTCCAGAGTTTCATTTCAAATATTTCATCAGGATAATCTGAGTGCGTTGGCACTGCTCCCATTCTTATACCAATCTAGGGGGCTAGATTACCTGCTAGATCCCCTCCTATGGGTGGAACCCAGGAAGGGGGTGGATACACCCCTTTCCCTTTGATCCAGGCCGCGCTGGGACTGGGGCTGGTGTGCCCCAGAACCGGTTTGGCCGTATTATGCAAGGGGAAGCCTTGTGCTCCCCAGGCAGTGTCTGGTTTCTTTCAAACCTCTCTGCTACAATCCACTATCTCCTGTCTGGGGTGGTGTAACACCTCCCTGCGACAGGAAAGCCTTTGTCCAGGCCTCCTATGCTGAGTTTCGGTCAGCAGCAGGAGGTCAGACTTGTGTCTGTGGCAGAAGCATCCATTTTGTGGATCTGAGGCTTTTTTTTAAATCAACCGCGTTTCAGTAAAGTAACATGTCTTCTCCCTCTAGAAGGGTGGAATGCTATCCCTGTCGACAGGACTGTCGAAGGGATAGTATTCCAAATCGTATGACACCTTACACGACATGTTTTGATAAAGCCAAACCAAAGTTGCTACATAACCGCGAGGATTATAATGCACTTAATAGTATATGGTATGGCATTATCCCGGAACAGCTTAGGGAGTTTTCCCAACAGCTGCAGACAGGCTCACCTCATGCTAGAGCACCATCTCACATTAAACCACGCACTCTGCCTCCAGGATTGATAAGGCCTTCCATAGGAGTGGCTCACAGGTTTATATGTGTCCAGTTATAGGTTTAGATATAGGTATACTATATCTAAGCAAGGGGTGATTACACCAACTTGCCCCAGCTGAGTGATCAGCCAGTTGTGTCAATTTAAGAACCAGCCAGGGGTGGCAAAAGCTATGCTGCAGCCCCTGCTAGGCCTTGGTGGCACCTATGCCCTGAGCACCTATAGTGCATGTTACAGGGGCTGACAAGGAGTCCATTTCTAATTGGGTTATGTACCTATAGTACATGTATGTGAATTTAGAGAGAACAGCAGGCTGGGGGTCTGATTAGCAGGCCCACAGCCACATTAAGTCAAAAACCAGTGAAGCAAAAAGCAAAAATTGGGGTGACCATAGGATAGCAGACCCTACTCTCCTACAACAATGGACTGTGATATGCCCTGAGTAATTATCAGTGGCTGAAACTAAATCAAGCATTCCATCTATCACTTTTTGTATACTTTAGTTTGTCGCTCTAAGTGGGACGGGGATGCTCAGAAGTACCATGCACACTGTGTCACTGGAACCAAGCTGTGCCTAGCTGATGAGCCTACAGCAAGGGCAAAACCGGTCCTGAGTTGCTTGTGTTCTGGTTCGGGGAGGACCTGGCTTGGCAATTCGGGCTGGACTCTTCCCACTGGAGTAGAGTTAAGGCTGATTTGCATATAGCTGGGTCTAAACTGAGATGGCATGGTATGCAAAATAACGATGGTCTGGATGCCGCCCTGATGAATTACCAGTGGTGGAGATTGATTTAAAGCATTCAATCCATCGCTTTATGCATTCTTTAGTGTGTGGCCCTAAGTGGGACCGGTATGTCCAAACATGGGTTCCGTGCATACTGCGTCACTGGAACCATGCTATACCCAGATGATAAGCCCATAACGAGCAAAGCCGGTCCTGGATTTCTTATGTTCCGGTTCAGGGAGGACCTGATGTGGTGTCTCCCACCTTTGTTTCCCCCCGGCGGCTCCGCATGTAATGGAGCTGCTCCCGGTGACATCACTTAGAATGTCACCGCGACCAGTGTTCCAAGATGAGCGCCGGGGGAGACTGTGTGAAGCTGCCTCTGGAGAGAGGCTGTGGCTGAGGTCGTCAGGTTGACACGGATCCTAATAAATATCTTAAGGTCATCTTAACCAAGCGTCTGGTGTATTACTGGCTGATTTCACACTGGCGACGAGGGAAAGTTTAAACCTGCGACCTCAACACGCAAGTATAAACGGAAGGTGACAGCTAAGGAAGAAAAGCGCCACAGAAGCGGACGGTGTTGTGGAATATATTATTGTATAAAATCACGGCGGAATCGAGGGAAGAAGTGTCGATCCCGTGGCAGTCTAAAGTACAGTAAGCACTGTGAGGAAGCATCTGCTGGTCGGAGAAAGAAAAGTTCCCGTCTGAATGATAACCAGAAGTAAGGTACGCCTGCCAGCTGACCTTGGCGCGCTGTGTCTACACCCACGGTTAACGTAATAGTTAAAATTAACATGCGGCTGGAGTCAGTGAGGCGTGTGAGGTGATTGGCGTTGCCGGTATCTGCTGAGCAGTGAAGTGAAGCGGCAGCTACATCCAGTGGCGTAACGAAACTTGAGGGGGCCCCCCTGCAAAGCACATGGAGGGGGCCCCCCGCGGCGCGGCCCACCATGCCCCCCCCCCCCTGCGGCGGCGCGGCCCACCATGTACCACTTTGCCCTACCACCCAGAAATCTAGCATATTTTGCTTTGAAACCTCCAACATTTAAAGGAAATGCCTCTATATTGTCTCTGTCTCTCTCTCTCTCTTCCTCCCTCTCTATCTCTCCCTGTCTCTCTCTCCATCTCTACCTCCCTCCGTCTCTCTCCCTCTCTATTTCTCTCTCCCTCCCTCTCTCTCTCTCCCTCCCTCTCTGTCTCTCTCCCTCTCTATTTCTCTCTCCCTCCCTCTCTCTCTCTCCCTCCCTCTCTGTCTGTCTGTCTCTCCCTCCCTCCCTGTCTCTCTCTCTCTCCCTTCCTGTATCTCTCTCTCTCCCTCCCTGTCTCTCTCTCTCTCTCTCCCTCCCTGTCTCTCTCTCTCCCTCCCTGTCTCTCTCTCTCCCTCCCTCTCTGTCTCTCTCTCTCTCTCTCTCTCTGTCTCTCTCTCTGTCTCTCTCTCCCTCCCTCTCCCTCTCTGTCTCCCTCCCACTCTGTCTCTCTCTGTCTCTCTCTCTCTCTCTCCCTCCCTGTCTCTCTCTCTCTCTCCCTCCCTCTCTGTCTCCCTCTCTTTGGATTGCAACCACATGTAATGCTGCTGGGTACACTATAGAGATATTCACGTGTAAGTGTTATGTTCTTCATAACTGTATATTACAAATTATTTGTTGTTGCCCACCTGATAACTGTACCCACGCATCAATATAATATATAAAAGAATACAATAATAATAAAACGAATCTGCAGCAAATGTATGAACTATTTTTAGAAAATACTATCAAAGCCTTCTCGTGGATACTGTATGCCAATAAATCAACACGGTAAAAAACAAAGACGAGATTCACCAGGATCTATCATGGACATCAGAAGACGTGACATCCTTTCACCCGAACAGACATCACACAGGCGTGACCCTTGGCTCAATCACGACCTCTTAAAAGCCTTGTATTTGCTAGGGGTGGGGAGGTAACACTTGGAAATCACAGAAGGTAAAAAGGAACACAGGAAGAGACAGGTACCACAGAGACACGACTCCATCTGTGAGAACGTTTGCATGTCTGTGTTTGCATGCCTTAATAGGCACATTAAAGTCCGAGTGCCTACGGTTGTTTAAAATGAATGGAAAGAAGAAGGCTTGTTGATTTGCAAAGGACGCATATATCCATTTGCAGCTTTTGTGACTTCATTCTCTTGGTTTGCCAAAGTCATTTAAGATCGTCAACTACTCCCCCCCATGGCCACGGTCTGTCCTTCCATGGGGTGTCACCGCCTGAGGCTGGAGGCCCCGCCGGTGACTGACTTACTTCGGAGTTCGGCTGTTTGGACAGTCCTGAGCGTGGGCGGGCCTGGCTTTGTCTTCGTTCTCTTCTCTGTCTTCTTGAGTATGGATATGCGCGCCCCTGATGCCACACGGCACACCTAACGCCCATTTGCGTGTGAGCTCAATTATAATAACTGCTCACCTCATTCAGTCTCAGACACTCACACGGGTGACGACGGGCAGGGGCGTAGCTAGAGCTTCTGGCGCCCGGGGCTATCCCTCAGATTGCTGCCTCTGGACTAGGGGCTGGGGAAAAAGGACAGCGAGCAGCGGGGTGGATTGGCAGGGTTCAAGTTACGCCACTCCCTACTCCACTGCAGGTGAAAGCAAAGGTCGGAGCGGAGGTGCTGTGTGGGTCCACCCACAATTTTCACAGTGGGAACGCAGTCCACCCTGCCAAGAAGTTGGGCCACACAGAAATATGCTGAACGTGGCCCGGTGTCATTTTCAGACTCCTGGACACGTTCAGCAGCACCTGCACATTGTCTGCTTTTCATTACCATCAGCAACGTGCTGGAAGGGGGGCTTTTTTATGTTCACCTCCAGCTGGGCCAGAGATGAAGGTTGAGTTAAGGGGCCATTAGGCCTCCTTTTGATGGAGTGGCCTGGAACCTTACACTATGTAAATGCAACAGAGGGAAACAAAAGCACACAGCTTGTTATCTCTTCACAGGTGCTTAAGAGAGGCATGCGTTTGACTTTATTAGGTCCCTTTATGTAAGTGCATGAACTGTAAGAATGTCATATGTGTTGGTTTGTCCCAGTATTTACACACAATTTAAATAGCACTATTTTCATGCAAGTGTGTACATCAGTGTACTAGATGTATTGCATGAGTCAGTGAGGGTTAAAAGGTGCAGCAGTCACATAGCCTACATGGTTCACTGTGCAATAGTAAAAGGCTTACTATTTATGAGCTGCAAGTAACGAAAGGATCTGTGTTCAAAGCAGTAACCCACATACCTTGCTACCTAAAAAACATTCTTTCACTTGCATATTACATGATGTGCTTTGCAAGCACATTAACCTTCTATACTACTTCGAGTCAGATCTGGGACTACACAAAACAGAAATCTCTCCAAAAAATACTTTAACCACCTGGGTTATCTCACCAATTATTATTCCATGATATATACTGGGCACCTCTGCAGCAGATGTCTTACCCCCTAAAAATATTAGAAAACGCAGACTTTGCAAACAATTAAGCATAAAAGATCTACCAACATGCTTCTCCTTGCTGCCAATTTCTTTGAGGCAGGCTTTTAGAAAATTTGTAAAATTAGTTGAGGCATCAGGATTGCGCCACTTTTTTTTAGCACAACCCCAAAGCGAAATCTAATTTGTTAATTCTCATAATGCGCTCAAATGCCCTCATGATATGTGATGTCACTTACTGTGATGCCACGTGTGAGGTCATGCATTGTGACATCACAGGCTGTGATGGCACAGACTATGATGTTACTTGCAAACTGACTAACTAGGTTAGTCCCCCCCCATAATGGAGCTGTAAGAAAGTCCATAGCGTACAAAAATCCAATTTACATATTTTTCCCCACAGTGCAGGCAGTTTCATGTTTTCTCATCCACCACATGCATTCCTTAAAGGCCTGCCCCGCGCCCTTGCCTCTGAGTAACTTCATGTGGTGTCAGCCAGCACTGCAGTCCAGCAGTCATTAGAGACTCCTTTGAAAAGCAGCACCATCGACCCACCTGTGGCCCCCAGGTCAAAACTAGAGATCCTTCCAACTGTCAGTGTCACCCATATCCAGTGATACCTTAAACGGACAGCCGCCCTTAAGTTAAGTTCCTACTGCTGCTGTATAGAACAGAGGAATAAGAATTCAATTGTAATTCATTTTCACTTACCTTATTTAGGCTGTCAGGGTCATAGCTGCCAAGGTTTCAGATTGCTATGTGTGACATTATCAACATTTCAGTGTAATAATGAGTGACATTTCAAGGACTAGGAGTGACACTTTCTCCCGAGCAAAATCCAGCAATGAAGAGGGAAATATATTAAATTAGAGCAACAAGAAAATTGTACAAATGCTGCAAAGCACTAGAAATGCATTAAGCCTCAGGCTGAGAGACAGATAAGTCTAAGTATAAGGCATAGCCAGCAGGTAGGGCACTGTAGTGTTTATAATTTTATAAAGAGTTTCATGCCCGCTTCCAATGCAACCCCTGAAGTGACAGTTTTGGGCTGATTGTTTTGGGCTTTTTTCTGGGTGTGTTGAGTTTGCTGCACTCTGTTGTACTCTTGATTTTTCTTATATTACCATAAACCTTTCCTGCAGTAAAATCACATATGGACGCGGTCTTCCAGTACACACCCTGAAGTGTAGGTGTGACAGGTTCACTATATGGGCTACATTTTTTGGCATTGAATTCTGGTGCTGTGCAGCAGTTGTAAGATATTATTAGACCTATTGCTCAAATGGGTGTTAATTCTGATATTGGTATGTTTCCCCTGTAGTCTTTGCTTGATTTTTATCTCGTGAGAAAGCGTCACTCTTAGTCATTGAATGACGCTCATAATTACACTAAAATTATTAAAATGTCAAACAAAAGAAATCTGAAACCTTGCCAGCAAGGACTCTTATTTGATGCCCCTCTTTAACTTGAACATGAACTGGGGCGTCGTTTACACCCCCACCAATCTCACATTATAAACACTTCCAAAAACATCTTTTTATCAAAGTGCAACGTTACCATGCAATTTACGTATATACCCCCACTTCTCCCCCTCCAACCAACAGCACTAGTGATAACCAACGGTTAACCCATTATATCAATCCCTGCACTAAGTCCTTCCTCATCCTCCTTCTCATGCGTTAAAACAATCACCCCTCCATGCTTACTTTCGAAAAACATTCATGTTCTCCCCCTTCAGAGTCCCACTTTGCATATGCCCTGCTTTCTCAAATACCTTTCACCACCTGACCAATCACAACCTAAATTGGCTCTTTTAATCTACCAACCATGAATCCATACGATCTCTCACATTACTTACTTCTACCTTGTACATCCTCCCATTACCCATTCATCTCTCTTTATAACTAGTCAAACTGCTCCAGCTCGCCATCACACATCAAACCTAGTGCATGTTCTCATCCCTTCCTCGAATTTTACACTTCAACTCCCGTGCAACTCCTGTTGCTTTCATCCCCTGCAACACTTCTAAATTACTCACTTCCTTTCATACTGTGAACTTTACTAACAACGTCCCACTCCTCACCTCTGCCCATTTCAGGTCGTATGTTGGCACTTAAACCTGTCGATTTCTTATATTGCCTTCACCCTGAATTCACAGCAAAGCCGTTTTGTGTGATTAGTGGTTTTAAATGCCAACATTTACAAGCTTTCTTCATACCTGTCTCACACGTTAAAAGCTTCCGACCTCATCTCCTCGCTTTCGCACGCACGACGCACCCATATCAATTACATCCTCCCGATTGGTTAATTATTCAAAATGTTCCCTCTCTCATGAGCCATGAGTACTGGTATGCAAATTGCTAGCTTGTTTTCCACACTACATTTCCCATCGTGCACTTCGTTTGTAAAATATCATGTTAAGACATCCAAATTCACTTTCCACAATTCCTCTTTAACTTCAAGCACACACTTACTTGAAGGAAATTGTAGCTGTGGCCATCTCGAGAGCAGCTCCATTTTACGAGATGCCGACCGCCTGCCTTGCCTCTCTCTCCCTGTAGTGTCCGGCTGCCCACATCAGGCTCGCTCTAGCTGGCAGGCTCAGTTGCACGGGTCATCATGGTGGTGGGACAGGCTGGGTCATCGGGCGCATGGCATGTGATGCAGTGAGCCATTTCCGAGTTCAGCTGCTGCCCAACTGAACAAAAGTGAAAGCAGTGACTCTCGAGTCGACTCGAGGAGTCACTGTAGTAGCACGTGGCCTGGCCAAACAAAGGTCCCCAGGGCCGTCATTGGTAGAGATTTTGCGCTGCAAGATTGACGGCCCTGGGAACCACATAAGCAGTACGGCTTACGGCGCACCGGCGCCGAACCACCACTAAGCTAGGTGGTGCAGGTTTTAGTTGCATTTTATTCTCAAAAACACGTGCGAGCACTGGCTGCTCAGCAACAACCGCCACACATGTGCCTGCCGCCTCCAAAATTGGCCCCCACCATTTCGGACTGGACTGGACTTGACTCTCGGGCCCCAGCCGGTGCCCCCGCACCCAGCAGTATTTCGAAGACTCGGGCCCTGGCCGGGACCCTGCACCATTTCGAAGACTCCCAGGGGCCCCGGCCGGGGCCCCCGCCCGCACCATTTCAAAGCCTGGCTGGGCCCCCGCACCCAGTATTTCGAAGACTCGGGCCCTGTCGGGGCCCTGCACCATTTCGAAGACTCCCTGGGGCCCCAGCCGGGGCCCCCGCCCGCACCATTTCAAAGCCTGGCAGGGGCCCCGGCCGGGCACTCGCACCATTTCAAAGATTTAAAGGGGCCCTGGACGGGGCCCGCACTGGCACTGTCTGCGCACCATTTTAGAGCCTGTTGTGCGTCAGCGTCACAGATGTATTGAGGGGCCCGGCCGGGGGCCCCCCGGAGCCCGAGGCCCCCCCGCAATGCGGGGCCTGCGGGGGCTTGTGTTACGCCCCTGGCTACATCGAGTGAAAACCGGCATCTGACAGCCAGCTGGCAAAGCAAGGCGCGCAGTTTCATACTTCCACAAGAGAATAATGAGGTGAGCGGAAGCGTAGGGAGTGGACTACCTTATCCCAGGTCCTACTGGTTTGCTGTGCAGCGCCAGGAAGGGAGGCAAGAGGTGCACTGTATGGCCTGTGATGTCTGCGGAGAGCTAATGTGACGAGGGCTGTGGCAGAAAAGTGTGATTTCTGACAGGCCAACCTCGCGCCCTCAATAAGCGATCGCATCACCTTCAGTAAGAAGCCGTCAGCGCGCCAGGACTCTCTTTAATTGATCATCGCTGTAGTTGGATGCAGTTAATGAAGTGACGGGTGGCATAAGCAGCGCACCACCCCTTTGTTGTTTCGCACCATTATTAGTAAATACTTTTGAAATGTCCCCACTTTGCAATTGACATTGACACCATTTTTTTTTCCCGTTCTTTGTGAACTGTGTACAACCCCGAGCCTGTGTAGAACTTGCCTCATAGGCCTGTGGCATTTTGAACTGTGGAGTATTAGCAGTGTAAGAAGCCTCGGCAGAACAAGACAAACGTAACTGTGGCCTTTCACTGTGTGTTCTGATTCCCCTGTGCAATTCTAAGGGAAGGCGCCATCCAGGTTGTGATTTGAATCCCCTTGGACTGACATGCTCGCCACTGTACCTACTAGTGTTATAAAGGGAAACAAAAGATATGTGGGGTAGTTGATTCCCTGTACTTTACTCTACTAGTGCGTTGAGAACAGCACCGTGCCCCATTCTGTACAAAAGTGGCTATCAAGTTACCCTGTGTTTGGCACTCTATTTTAAATAGCGCTCTGTGACACTGCACATAGCACTGTCTCCCACCCATCTCTGTAGCCTAGCAATACTCTTGTGGTTTGGGGTTCTTAGTTGCTTTGGCGCTCTGTACACTATATCATGCAGAGTGTGACTCCTCCGCCCTTCTTCCTGACTAACCCAGGGGACCCTAGTATTAATGGAAAAAGTGGAAGAAAGTATTCTTGAATTATGCCACTGTGTGAGGGCCAAACCTTGGACTTGAGAGGAAGGTAGCATTACTAGCATACTACTTGGGGGCAGAGGGGGAAGAAGTTCTAGATCACCTTCCAGATTTAGGGACGCAGGAAGCGAGGGGCCTCAATGAGCTAGAAGTAAGTCTGAAGAAATTGGATTTACATTACCTTCCCAAGACAAGCACCATAATGGAGAGGTACCATTTTGGGAAGAGGGCACAGAAGGAGGGGGAATCTATTGAAGATTTTGTATCGGAGTTGAGGAAACTAGCTGCGACTTGTAAATTTGGTGGTGCAAGTGAAGAAAGGATAAGGGATCAATTTGTATTAGCTTGCAGAATGGAACGTGTACGTGAGGAGCTATGGCTGAAGGATGATCCGCCCTTGAGGGAGGTTTTGATCATAGCAAAACAAGTTGAGCACATGTTGCAGTGTGTCAAGGAAATAAAGCAAGACACTGGGGAAAAAGGGAAAGACGATAAGCCCGTTGTGAGTGAGGTGGTGACCGAATGTGAGGCTGTGTCTGTGATCAAAGGGCAGAAAGTAACGGGTAGAGAGCAGAAGGAGAACAGAGTGGGTGGACCATTCAAGGGCACCTGCTACAGATGTGGCAAGCAGGGGCATCTAGCTAATGAAAAAGAGTGTCCCGCCCTGAGGTTCACATGTAACAAGTGTGGAAAGAAAGGTCACTTTAAGCAATATTGTAAGAGTGGACAAGGATTCAACAGACAGAGTAGAGACAGGACGAACATAGTCTGCGATGAAATTGTGGTACAAGTCAACGAAAATCAGGTCAAATGCCATAATGACACCATGTGTGAAGAAATTGTAGTGCAGGTTGATGATGGTCAGGTCAGCAGCCCCAAAGACACCATAAAAGTGGGGGGCACTGAATTAGAGGCGTTGTTCGATTCCTGCTCTAGAATAACTATTATTAATGCTAGAGAATTCGCCTGTGTGTCCAAGGGGAAGATAATTCTGAGGAGAATGGATGTGAGACCTGGAGGATATGCTGGGCGCCCCATCTCTATGAAAGGGTACTTCTGGGACAAAATAGAATACAGGAACAGGTCAACAGTGTCCAAGGTGTATGTGTCCACAGTCGGGGATAACATTTTGGGGTGGCAAGCGCAGAAGGAGCTGGGGGTTTATCTCAATCCTAATAGCAACCCCCAGATTTTGATACAGGAGATAATGCAACATAAGGAAGACGTAGTGTCTGGATTCGAAGTAGTATTCAGAGAAGAGCTAGGATGTTTAAATAACTACTGTCACAAGATAAAGCTGAAGGAAAACGCTAAGCCAGTCGTAGCCAAGGTCAGGAAGCTTCCAATTGCCATCCAAGAAGAGGTGAAATCTGAACTGGAGAAATTATGCAAGGCAGGAGTCATCGAACCAGTGGAAGCGACGGAATGGTTGGCACCCATTGTGGCCGCAAAGAAAAAGGATGGGTCGGTTCGGCTCTGCATCGACCTGAGAGCACTTAACAGAGAGGTCGTGGTCGATCGATTTCCCCTTCCGAACATCACCCAGATGATGAGCATGCTAGAGGGGGCAAAAGTGTTTTCCACCCTCGATCTTACCTCTGCGTACTTCCAGATCAAACTGCATGAAGAGTCGCAAGAACTCACAGCGTTTGTGACACCAATGGGCGAGTACAAGTTCCAAGGGATGCCTTTTGGATTAGTCTCGGCGGCTGCCGTGTTTCAGAGGCTCATGGGGAACATCTTGAAAGGCATCCCAGGCGTCGTGTGTCATCAGGACGATGTGCTGATACTCGCAAAAGACCATGAAGAGCATGATGAGACGTTGAGATGCGTGTTGGGAAGGTTCAGGTCGCATGGTCTAACGCTTAAAAAAGAGAAGTGCGTCTTTGGCTGCGCAGAATTAGATTTTTTGGGACACAAGGTGACAGCCGAAGGAATATGCCCTAAAGCCGAGCTCCAGAAGACCATTGTAAGTTTGAGGCCTCCCACAAGCAAGGATGAAATCAAGTCGTTTATGGGAATGCTAGAGTTCTACGGGAAGTTCATACGGAACCTTGCAGGAAGGACATATGCCATCAAGCTGCTATTGAAGAAAGAGACGGAGTTCAACTGGAGTAAGGAGTGTCAGAGGGAGTTTGAAGATGTAAGGAGGGCACTGGCAGAAGCCCCCAGCTTGAAGTCCTACATACCCAACCGGGCGACAGTGGTCACCACCGATGCGAGCGCTAAAGGATTGGGAGCAGTCCTCACACAAATAGGCAAAGAAGGTGAGGAAACGATTGCGTTCGCCTCTAGATCACTCCAGAAGTCTGAAAACAACTACTCGGTGATCGAAAAAGAGGCAGTCTCCTGGGCATTGGGTAAATTCAGAGACTTCCTGTGGGGCACACAGTTTACGCTGCGTACTGACCACAAGCCGCTAGTGGAAGTCTTCAGCAAGAAGGGCCTGGATGCCATCTCCAGCAGGATCAGGCGGTGGGTGGTCAGTCTTCAAGAATACACCTTCTGCGTCGAGTACGTTCCGGGAGCACGTAATTTTGCAGCAGACTGTTTGTCAAGACTCGTAAATGAGGAGGAAGCGGATGAACACCAGATGGAAAATGTCTGCGCTATCCAGAGGGCATTAGGAGAAGAAACATGGAAAAACGCAATGAAGGAAGATGAAATCTTGGAGGAGGTGTGCAAAAGAATAAAGGGCAGGTGGAAGCACGAAGACAAAAGGGAGGAGACTCTGCGGCCGTACTGGGTTGTCAAAGACGAGCTGTCCATAGTCGATGAATGCCTGTTCAGGGGAACAAGACTAGTACCACCTGCGTCAGTGAGAGAAAGCCTAGTTGAGATAGCCCATGAAGGCCACATGGGTATCACCAAGAAGAAGCAAAGGCTGAGAGAGAACTATTGGTGGCCAAGCATGGACCTTGCAATTGAAAGGAAAATTAGGGACTGCATTCCGTGCAGCAACAGTGACAAAATCTTGAAGCAAATGACGCCGCCAATGGTAAGCAGGCCGCCACCGTCAGGACCCTGGGAGGAATTGGCACTGGACATTGTGGGTCCATTGACAGGAGAAGTGCGCACGCCGTACATTCTGGTGCTCATGGACATGTATTCTAGGTGGCCGGAGGTGAGACTAGTGAGCGAAGTCACAACGAAGGCTGTCATCGAGTTCATGCAAGAGTTATTTGTCAGGGAAGGGCTACCCAGCAGCCTACTCACAGACAATGGGGTGCAATTGTGTTCCAAAGAGATGGAAGACTTCCTGGAGGGGAGAGGTATCACTCACAAACGGTGTGCTCTGTATCACCCCGAGACCAACGGCATGATCGAGCGTTTCAATAAAACCCTCAAGGAAAGCATCCAACTAGCGAAAGCCAGTGGAATAAGCTGGAAGGAAGAAATATGGAGACGGGTGGAACAGCGGCGGTTTTACCATTAGGGCGTTTGGGCGTTGCCCCACCTATAATTATCAGGCAATTTATTCGAGCGGCGCGTTAGTAAAAGTTTTATAAATTAACGCGCCGCTCGAATAAATTGCCCGGTAATTATTGCCCTGCGGCCGTGGTGTGTGTCATGGACATGGACAGTATGCACTGTCTGACACTGGGTGGCGCTGGACTGACTCTGTGCCGGCACAGTGCGCACTCACTGCGCATGTGGTGTTTGCCCGGCAGGGCTTCTTTAACTAGATAACTATGTGGTTTTAAAAAAACCCACAGATTAGGGGTTTGCCTGCCTAATGCAACGCACCCCAGTGCTGAAAAAAAGAACGACGTTTTTTCAATGCTCAGCCCAATCCTGATGCTACTCTCTTTAGAGAGCAGCTCTCCTCTAAAGAGAGCAGCATCAGGATTGGCTACTACTGTGTCTCGGCAAGTTTGCAGCCATCAGTCTAGGCGCCAACGGGACCCCAGAGCAGAGATGGTGCGGACCCGGTCAAACGAAGACGAGGTAAGTTTTTTATTTTATTTATCCCCACCCCCTGGCCCCCACTGTGAGCGAGCCGTGACTGCAACTTAGCAGTATGAGCGTTTATCTTGGTAAGCCAGAAATAATATATGAGGCTTAGGGACAGCCTACAACTGATCCACAACGCACAATGGTGTTCACTGTGTATTGACCTTACATCGCCTGACGGGGGAAAGGAAATTGTGCTCTCACGGAACCAAACTGGGCTCATTCGTGCCACAACTCGCCGCAATTCTGTTAGTCTTTTAAATGTGGCCATTAACAACTAGTTTAGAACGCAGCCTCTTGTAGCTGTTTTTTTTTGTGCCGAGGGGCATAAACTATGTTTTATATTAACAAAGTCAATAACTTCAAAGTTATCAGCCAAGTGTCTTGTGTCATCTAATATTGATAATACGGGATAATACACATATTTGGAGCAAAAAGGGAACTCTTAACCTTTGGAGAAATCCCTTATTAAAACTTTTACCCACAACCAGGTAATGACATCACACTCGTTCACCTGCAGTCCAGGCCACATCCCGATGAAGCACTCACTGTGTAGGGATTCACAGTTCAGATAACCAATGCCCAGCACCTTCCCATCTGAATGATGCTCACTCACCTATGACCCCCCCCCCCTCAGCCCTCCAACCCCCCCCCCCCCCACAACCTCCACAGACAGTTCGAATCACTGCAGCAGCCGCCACCTGAATCCTCGCAAAAGGAAAATCATGGGACCACGGGGAACCTATTCTGTGCTAACCCCTCTGGTTATCAGGTGAACGATGCTTCACATCCGTGAGGATGTATAGTTGCTGTTTATAGAAACGAAAGACCCCACTGCCAGCATCAGCTGACATAGACTACAATTTTCAAGGGGACCCCCAATAGGGACGAGTAAATGGTTAAAGATCACATCAGTCTACGTGACAGATCAAACCGCACTGTTATGGAAAAAAGGCAGGCAAACAAACAATTACGCTTTTAAATAGCCAACTACTACAGGTTAACCAGACGTATGAAAACATCTTGGTTGAAGTTTGTTAAAAAAAACTCTTGCCATACTTTACAAACACAGACTGCGAGACCGTCCTTAATGTTACAAGGGGGAAGTCTACAGATTTTAACCATTGCGCTTGGCTGGTAATTGCGCGAGTGACACGACATAGAAATAAATCACTTCCCTAAAAATTAAAACCATGACATGCAGGGAGGCCTCGCTGCAGCCAAATGGGAGACATACCGCTGTGCTGCTGGCAGGGCCGGTGAAGCTAAAACCGTGCTCTTGCTAAATACAGGGTTTAAATACTATGAACAAACGTTACGTGCACGTTATTCACCCTGGGCCATGACAGCCAGTTTTATGACCAAATTCTTTTGGGGCAATGACACGGAGGTTGAGATGAAAAAAATCCTCCTTGTAGCTAAAATGACAAAATTGTCTGCATAAATGCAGTGCACATTGTAATTAGACAAAGTGGCTTCACAATAATAATTTATACATATGTAAACGCTCGAGTCTAGAGAGCAAGTTTAAGACATTTTTAAAGATTAAAATGTCTACAGAAGAAAGCCTGGATGTACGTCTTGTTACATTCGTGAATGTAATATAGGGTACCTTGTAGGTTCTTTCTCAAAAGGGTATCACGCGCGCGCTACGCCCCGCCACTTTCAAATGTCACCAGCCGCCACTGGGGTGGAAGCATACAGGTTCACACCGCACCAAACAACGGGAGTCACCCCCTTCGAGTTGCTCCGGGCAAGAGTACCCAACACCAAGCTATCCCCAGGATGGATGGGGTGGCACAAAGGATGGTCGGATCACTCAAAGGAAGCGAAAAGCCTGGAGAAACAAGAGGGAGCCATGATAGAAAGGAAAGAAAGGTATGACCGGCTCAAATCAACACGGGAGGCCGAGTTCAAAGTAGGAGATAACATCAAGATCAGGACACCTACTGGTAGAGCAAGTTGGTCAGGTTACAGTAGTCCAACCAAGATCACAAACTGTTCAAGAATGCTGTGAAGACTCAAGAGGGGAAAATCTGGAACCTGGGAAGAGTAGTGAGGTTTCACCCACCCGGGCATGACTCTGATAGTGAAGGAGAGGGGAAAAGTGATGTGGGAGGGAGCAATCGTGCAAACACTAGGAAGCCGTTGCCGGTCTCCCACCCAGTTGGTAGGTCTAGCAGGAGAGTGACCAGACCCCCCAGACATTTGGATCAATATGTTATGATGTGATTTTCTGTATGCTATTGTTCTTCTGTTAATTCTCATGTTTCATTCCGCAGGGGAGGGGGATGTGTGGTATCTCCCACCTTTGTTTCCCCCCCCGGCGGCTCCGCATGTAATGGAGCTGCTCGCGGTGACATCACTTAGAATGTCACCGCGACCAGCGTTCCAAGGCGAGCGCCGGGGGAGACTGTGTGAAGCTGACTCTGGAGAGAGGCTGTGGCCGAGGTCGTCAGGTTGACACGGATCCTAATAAATATCTTAAGGTCATCTCATCTTAACCAAGCGTCTGGTGTATTACTGGCTGATTTCACACTTGGCTTTTCAGTTTCAGGCTGGACTGTTCCCATTGGAGCAGAGTCAAGACTAATTTGCATGTACTGGGTCCAAACTGAGGTGGCATGGTGTTCAAAATAATTATGGACTGGGATATGTCCTGAGTAATTATCAGTTCCTGAGACTAATTCAAGCATTCCATCCTTCACTTTTTGTATACTTTAGTATGTCTAGCCACATTGGAGGATAGATCCAACATTTTGACACAGGTACTACCGCCCACTTTTACGGCATCGGAACCGCAACTCCTTTTTAACAAGGCTTTGCTCTGTCCCATCAAGTTGGCAAGGCATAAACCAACTTCTGTCTGGCTGTAAATAGGCTAATCAGCCACAAGTACAGACTGGCTTCAAGAGACCCATCCTTTTTGGTGACATACTCTTTGCTGTAGAGCATGGTAGTTCAGACGTCCTCATGCACCAAGCAGAATCCTGCAGTTTTTCACACCATTAAATAAATAAACATTAGGCCATACAATCAGGTAGTGGGCTGTCCAAAAGGCTCCAGCTGCTTGAATAGGCTATATGGCACTGTAGGAAACATACAAAACATAAAAGTTAAGCACACTTTGCATCTAATCCAATTAAAACACCAGTGTCCACCACCACTGTAAAACTAGTGTAGGGGTCTCCCAGTGAACATGTAACATTGCCTTACCAAAGTTGTGTAGGCAAGTATCAGCTCAACCGTCGATAGAAACTCGAAGCAAGTAGAACTCGACATAAGAACAAAAACTGGAATTAGATTGGGGTGTAGATTCAATAGCCCAAACATGACCTAACATCCTAGGTCAAGGGCTCTTGGTTTGTATATGTGTATTGTAGAAGGATAAGGAGTGTCCATGTCGTTTTCAAAGGAAGCTACATTCATATATTGTAGGAATGCGTCTGTCTACATTGGTGTCTAAAAATAATCTGAATATTATTGTATGTATATCCTGTCATGTTTCCAATATAGCAGAACTCCCAACTTGCTGAAACTAATAGCCCCTGCTCACTCCATCGAGCATCGAAACCCCCAATACATGTGCCGCTTTCCAAACGTGAGGAGAGGATAAATGAGCAACAAAGTATAACAATCATATCTCACGGGATCAAGTTCGGTGTCTCCAGGTGTAGATAATTAACTGGGGCCAAGCTCTTACCCCACACACAACACTCAGGGTCATAAGCCATGTTGCCAAAAAAACACGAAATACGTAATGGCATCCAAATGGCATTGGCCCAGGCACAGATTGCATGAAGAAAAGAATTGATGACTTTCACCTTTTTGGTGACAGAGCCAACTTCACCATGGAGAGGTTCAAGGCAGGCAGGACAACTGCTCAATCCTTGGGACTAGCATCCCCCCAAGCCCTAGACTTCCACAAATAGTACCAAATGTTTCCGAGCCACACACATTTTAAAGGTTTATTTTTATTTGAAAGGTTTTATATAGCGCTGGTTCGACCCGGGGGATATCAGAGCGCTTTACATGTGTACTAAAAAATTACAGGAAAGGAACAGTTGTTTAATAGAAAAGCATTCAGACAGGTAAAATTAAAACAAGTTAAATTAACAAATGGGCAAAGAGCCACCTACATGAAAAGGCGATCAAGGAAGGCTATAATAAACAGTAGCAGGAAACGCAGGTAAAGTATAGTATAGAATGAGGGGGGGGGGGTAAAAAATTCAGAGTGGGACTGCGGGTGAGGAATCATTAGGTAGAAGTAGGTGGGTGAGAACCAAATTGAGGGAGAGCAGGTAGTATAGACAGAGAGATTTATTGAGGAGATGGGAAAGGGTAGGAGATGGAGGAGAGGGGTAGGGAGAAAGAAAAACAGGGTGGTATCTAAAAAGGGGGGAAGAGGAGCGAGATAAGTCAAGTGAAGGAGAATCAGAAGGAGGGATGCAGGGTCAGAGGCTTGGTTATGTACCCCAATGCTTGCAAAGAAGGTGATGTTTGAGGTCTATTTTAAAGCTGAGATAGAAAGGTTTACATCGCAGATACTTAGGAAGAGCATTCCAGCTGGTCGGGGCACTTCCGGAGAAGGAGTGAGATTGTGTGGATGTCTTTTTGAACAGGGAGGGAAGGGAAGGAGTGTGTTAGTGCTGCTCAACGGTCTGGAGCAGCCCGCGTTTTTGCATTTGTGAGGTACAACAGGGTATTTTGGTGGAGAGCTTTATGCGTATTGCGTGCTGTCTTGTGGGAGGATCTACCTTCGACGGGTAGCCAGTTAAGGGCTTTAAGGGCTGGAGAGGTGTGGTCAAAACGTTTACAGTCAGTAATTAGCTTGGCTGCTAGATCGAGCACAGATTTGAGGGGAGCTAGGTGTACTTTAGGGGTTTCCGTGAGGATGGCGTTACCATAGTCAATTTTCGAGAGAACTAGTGATTGGACAATCAATTTGAAGTCATCAGCTGAAATG
Organism: Lissotriton vulgaris; assembly: GCF_964263255.1. Taxonomy (NCBI): domain Eukaryota; kingdom Metazoa; phylum Chordata; class Amphibia; order Caudata; family Salamandridae; genus Lissotriton; species Lissotriton vulgaris. Next base: position 188,385,625 of record NC_141698.1, read on the forward strand.
AAGGGTTTGATTTTCTTGAGATGATGGAGAGTGAAGAGAGCTCCTTTAGCTGATTTTTTTTATGTTGTTGTTAATAGCTAGGTTTTTGAAAATAGTGATACCAAGTGAATGAAATGAATTGGATAGTTAGAGCGAACAGTTGAGGACATTAAGGTCAGAGATCCAGGATTGGATGGGGAGTCTGTTGTTTTTTGGAGAGAAGAGGATGATTTCAGTTTTTTACAAAACAGCTTTGCTTTCATCAAGGCCAGACTGTCTAACAGCTAATTCAATTTCTCTGAAAATATAGATGTAGAGAGGCCAAGCAACCGTCCACCCTAGCCTCCCCTTCACCACGTGTAAAGATACTTTAGGTCCCTGTTAAAGAAAGGCAGAGACACTTTTGAAGCGTGTATAATCCTTCCTACATGGCTGAAGGGGCATTACAAAGACCAATAGATTTGCAGATTCTAGAAAGGGGTATGCCCTCCTTTTCAACAGACCCCTCCCTAAATCCCTCCCATGAGTCCCTCAAGTCAGCTGATCACCTTCAGATTCGGCAACAGGAGGTGGAGGCACTCTTGCAAAAAGGAGCAGTGGAGTTGGTCTCAGAGCAGAAAATAGGTCACGCGTACTACTCCTATTAATTGCTGGTTACCAAGAAGGATGGGTGCCTGCGCCTAATCCTACACCACAGGCCCTTGAACTATTATCTTTGTAATTAAAAGTTTAAGATGCTGTGCTTTTTGTTGCGATGTATGACAAGTAGCCGAGGAGTATCTTTAAAGATTCTTTATTAAGTCTTAGTTACAGGTTAGCATCCATGTAAAGCAGCCCTACCAGGAGCAGCCTGCCTGCTGCTCAGCCCAACTTCACCTGTCACACCTCACCACACAGGCACCCAAACATTCCAATCATCTTCATCACATCAACATTCCACTCACAACACTCACACTGGCTGAGCAGCTAGGAACCAGGCAACATAGGAGAAACAATAATACATAGGCAGGATATAATATGTCCTCTCCCTTTTTAAATGGAAACTAAAATAACTACTAAGTGGGAAGAACTATACACAAAAATGTACATATAAGGAAAATAGTTCAGAACCCAGGGATGCAAGGTAAAATACAACATCTCAAGAGGGACTGAACAATTAAGAAAACAGAGAGGACGAGTAAATAGATATACAAGAAATATCACCCGACCTCCCCATTATAGAAACATATTGAAGTGTAAAAACAATATTTGCAAAAACACCACAAGAATCTAGGAAGATGACTAAGAAAAATCAAAAGTACTGAATCAGAAGACATGGATGTAAAACACCTGACCATACGTCCCAAAACAGGGCACAAAAAATCATTTTGTATTTACGTGACTTAGATGTATTGATATTACAAATAACAATGGCTTTTATTTTTTAAATAATTAATACTTAAATAAAAATTATTGTAATTTATAATGACAATAGCTTAAACTTTTGTAAATAACTTTTGTGAATATTATGTTCAGTGTTTTTTATTGTGACGAAAATCCAAGAACAGAAGTGAAATATTAACATCTATTTGTGACATTTGTAATAAAGCTTGAAATATTGAGGGAACATATTTGAACCAGTTGTTGTTGAATGGTTGCACAGATTGATGCTGTGGTGGCACTGAGTGATGTTGTGGTGGCGACGAGTGATGCTATGGCGTTCAGTGATGCTGTGGTAGCTCATAGTGATGTTGTGAAGCCCCTGCGTGATGCTGTGGTGCCCCTGCGTGATGCTGTGGTGGTTCGATAGATAGATAGAGTGAGGGCGATAGATAGATGGAGGGAGGGCGATAGATAGATAAATAGAGTGAGGGGAATAGATAGATAGACAGAGTGAGGGCGATCAATAGATAGAGTGATGGCGATAGACAGATAGAGTGAGGGCGATAGATAGACAGATACAGTGAGGGCGATAGATAGAGTGAGGGCGATAGATAGAGTGAGGGCGTTAGATAGATAGAGTGAGGCGATAGTTAGATAGTTAGATAGCTAGAGGGCGATAGATAGAATGAGGGTGATAAATAGATAGCTAGCTAGATAGAGTGAGGGTGATAGATAGAGGGCGATAGATAGAAGGTGATAGATAGATAGATAGATAGATAGATAGATAGATAGAGTGAGGGCGATAGATAGATAAAGTGAGGCCGATAGATAGATTGATAGATAGATAGATAGAGAGTGAGGGCAATAGATAGAAGGCGATAGATAGATAGAGTGAGGGCGATAGATAGATAGATAGATAGATAGATAGATAGATAGATAGATAGATAGATAGATAGATAGATAGATAGATAGAGTGAGGGCGATAGATAGATAGAGTGAGGGCGATAGATGTGTGTGGTTGTGGGTGTGGTTGTGTGTGTGGTTGGATGTGGTTGGGTGTGTGGTTGGGTGTGTGTGGTTGTGTGTTTGGTTGGATGTGGTTGTGTGTGTGTGGTTGGGTGTGTGATTGTTTGTGTGGTTGTGTGTGTGTTGTGTTTGTGTGTGTGTTGTGTTGGTGGTTGTGTGTTATGTTAGTAGGTTTTCTAAAGCGGGCAGCTGGCCCAGTAAAGGGGCGTCCCAGTGTGTGTGGTTGTGTGTGTGGTTGTGGTTGTATGTGTGGTTGGGGTTGTATGTGTGTGGTTGGGTGTGCGTGGTTGCGTGTGTGGTTGTGTGTGAGATTCTGTCTGTGGTGTGGTTGTGTGTGGTTGTGTGTGTGTGTGTGCGTGGTTGTATGTATGTGTGTGTGTGCGGTTAGAGAAGGATGTATGTGGAAGAGAGCAGCAGATCAGCACAGCAGAAGAGAACAGGGGGTTAAAGAAGGAGGCGGGTGGAAGAGAGCAGCAGATCAGCACGGGAGAAGAAAACAGGGAGTTAGAGAAGGAGGCGGTGGAAGGGAACAGCAGATCAGCACGGGAGAAGAGAACAGGGAGTTGGAGAAGGGGGCGGGGTGGAAGAGAGCAGCAGATCAGCATGGGAGAACAGAACAGGGGGTTAAAGAAGGAGGCGGTGGAAGAGAGCAGCAGATCAGCACAGGAGAAGAGAGAAGAACAGGGAGTTAAAGAAGGAGGTGGGGTGGAAGAGAGCAGCAGATCAGCACAGGAGAAGAGAACAGGGAGTTAAAGAAGGAAGCGGGTGGAAGAGAACAGCAGATCAGCACGGGAGAAAAGAACAGGGAGTTAAAGAAGGAGGCGGGGTGGAAGAGAGCAGCAGATCAGCACAGGAGAAGAGAACAGGGAGTTAAAGAAGGAGGTAGGGTGGAAGAGAGCAGCAGATCAGCACAGGAGAAGAGAACAGGGAGTTAAAGAAGGAGGCGGATGGAAGAGAACAGCAGATTAGCACAGGAGAAGAGAACAGGGAGTTAAAGAAGGAAGCGGGTGGAAGAGAACAGCAGATCAGCACGGGAGAAAAGAACAGGGAGTTAAAGAAGGAGGCGGGGTGGAAGAGAGCAGCAGATCAGCACAGGAGAAGAGAACAGGGAGTTAAAGAAGGAGGTAGGGTGGAAGAGAGCAGCAGATCAGCACAGGAGAAGAGAACAGGGAGTTAAAGAAGGAGGCGGATGGAAGAGAACAGCAGATTAGCACAGGAGAAGAAAACAGGGAGTTAAAGAAGGAGGCAGGTGGAAGAGAACAGCAGATTAGCACAGGAGAAGAGAAGAGAACAGGGAGTTAGAGAAGGAGGCGGGGTAGAAGAGAGCAGCAGATCAGCATTGTGTTTAACTCGCCCCTTGGCCTACACCGGTTTGGTGTGTAGTGCTGGGCAGCGCATGAGTGGAGTATCTGCGCTGGGTGTATGCAAGGATAATGCAGTACTGTGCAGTGCATGCATGTTGAATGCATGTGCTGGGTTTATGTGTGATAGTGAGTGGTACAGTACATGAAGAATGTAGTGCTGGGCAGTGCATGCATGCATGTTAAATGTATGTACTGTGTGCATGTATGCCTATGAGTGGTATAATACATAAAGGATGCAGTGCTGTGCAGTGTATGCATGTACAATTTATGTGCTGGGTGTATGTGCATCTTTTTAAAGGTTACAAATGTGCACACAATCTGAGTTTCACAAATTATTTTTATTTTAATATGACAGAGTCCTATTGAAGCGTAAGACAAAATTACACAGAAACTCCAGTATACTTGCTAAACTCCCGTTAGGTGAACAAAAATATTATTCAATGTATTTTTGGGAAGGTTTTTACATTAAAGTTAATTTGAACTATGGCAGTCTTTAGTGAACTCCCATCGGATGTGCTTTCTGTTCACCCAACTGAACTTTAGCAAAGATTCCTGTAGTGCTAATAAACTTTAATGTAAAACACTGAGTGAAATTGCATTGGACGCAGATTGAGGACATTTGTTACATTACAGTTTGTTATCACTACTGCAATCCTTACTACATTCCCGTTGGGTGTAGGTGTTTGGATGCAAAAAATGCCACTTGTTTGGAAGTGAAAATGTAGCATCACATCCTGAACTGCCGAATGTGGAACAAGGGAACCACGTTTAAATCGTGGCGTGCTCTCAACATGCCAACAAACAAAAGTCTCGCCATCGGCTCAATAGCCCGTAATTCTGGGCAAAGCACTTAAACTCCCTGTGCTTTAAAAACAAAAAAGAAAGAATGGGACCTTGTGTAATGCAACCTGTGTTCAAGTAAAGCATTGCAATTACTTTGGTTGAGTTTGCGCTTAATAAAACTGCAAAAACAACTGTCAACAAAGCGAGATTCTGTCATCAAGATACAGCACCCTGCAACACAAATTCCAATTATTGGCAAATGTGTTTTTAGACATAATTTAAGCATAACACTTTTTTTTAAATATGCGCTGCTATGGAATATTGTAAAAATAGCTGGGGTAGGGCACACCCTGAAACACAAGGCAAACATGAGCAGGAAACAAAGAACGGACATGCACCAACATGGGAGGAGGTGGGAGGGACGAATGCTTTAATAAACTGCTCCATCTCAACGTCTCCGCACACAGATTCTGAACGGATCCCGGAGACCAGCCAATTCTAAACATTGATATGAATGATTTACGGGGAATCAAAGGCAATGGGGGTTCAGAAAGGCCAAAATAATGCAAGCAGCAATGGGTGCCACAAAGGAGATTCATGATGCCTTTGCGCTGCCACAAGAAGATCCTCTCCTGGCCCTACCCAGGGAGGGGCTGGGCTGTCCTAGAGAGAAGCTATAGGACGGGCCCAATTCATGGGAAAAGGGGTGGTTTGCGATCAGGCCCGGGCTGGCCGTTGCGGGCACCGGGCAATCCCCCGGTGCGCCGCATGGGTGGGGGCCGGTTTGGGGCCCCTGGGGGCCGTTTTTAGGTCTCGCCTGTCGATGCGCATGCGCATCGAGCTTGCGAGACTATGGGGGCTTATCCACTCTTTAACCACTTGCAAGGAATCGTGGCGATTCCTTGCAGTGCACGAGAAATTTAAGCTCAATGCGCATGCGCATTGAGCTTAAAAGCGCGTGCACATGCCCCCAGCCGCCTGCCTTGCCTACTCTCTCTCTCACTGCCTCCCCAGCTCCGCCCCCTCACTTCTTGATTGCACGGCCGCTAGGCCGTGCCTCCCCTACTCTCCTCCCCCCTCCTCCTCCTACTCTCCTCCCCTGCCTGCAGTGTCGCACCTCTCCCCTCTCCCCGCTCCGCCCCCTCCCCTGCCCGCCGTGTTCCATTACTCCTCCCCCCTCCCCTTATCGTCCTTCACTCCGTCTGTTCCCTCTCCCCGCTCCGCCCCCTCCCCTGCCCGCCGTGTCGCATTTGTCCAGGGCTCCTTCGCTGAAACCACACAGAACATAAGATGTGTTCAGACGTTTGCACCGTCCAACATCCAGGTTATTAAATACTCTGGATATAAAATCACTTCAAACGATCCAACGTCGGAGACCTAAAATAATGTATTGTAGCACCTTTGGCCTCCATTCATAGGAATCATACAGATGTTCAAATAGTCAGGAGCCTCACGGGGAAGCACATGTACCTACACAGCCCCATGTCCCCTTCCCCATGTGGGCTTCTTCGGACATAAAAGGCCTTTAGCTGCCAGGGTGAAGCTTAATGACGCAAATCTCATCGAGCCCCAGTCGCACAGGAATCTACAGTGACAGCTTTTACAGCCGAGAGATGCCGTCTCATGAAACCAGCCGCACATTTACTTGAAGGACTAGATCTTCAAGCCGCGCCTTTATTAAAACTGTTCTTGCCGTTTTGCGAGGAGTTATATTGGCCTGCCTCTCCGCTGCACAGGGCTTGGCATCAACTTGCTTCCACTCACTTGATTTAGGAGCTGGCCCTGAGTTTTACAGTGGAGCATGTAATGAACGTCCATCACTCTCTCCTTCTCCTCTTCCCGCCTTCCTCCAAAAGGCAGCATGCACCGCAAAGGGCTGGTTGTCCTCGCGGGAACTGATATGCAAAACCCTTGCACGTTGTCTAGTTCGAACTTTGAGAGCTCATGGAAATGGTTCGGGTGGGAAGACTCTGAAAGGACAATTTATTAACATCCCCTAATACTCTGTGGCCTTTTCCCTGTCCACGCCCCTTTCTTCGGAAGGATGAGGAACAAGGAGGTTTGCTGTCGAGGCCAGGCCATCTCTTTCTCCGCCCCCGCCCCTGCCCGCCGTGTCGCATTTGTCCAGGGCTCCTTCGCTGAAACCACACAGAACATAAGATGTGTTCATTTTTCACATACAAAATGTTTCATCAGCATGCAAAACAATAAAGCAAAGCAACTACTTGGAGTTGTAGTTTTCAGGCTTAATAGAGGCTTACGTTTCAGGCTTATTGCTGTTCTGTGCACAATCCTCGATTTTGTTAACATGCGTCAAGGTTTGTAATGCATACCAATGTTGTCAAACGTTGAAGGGTTAGCAAAAGTCCCTCCCTCACACTCTGTTTTCTCAGTGTTTGATGTGAATTTTGTGCCGATTTTTAAATGGGCTGTGTTATTGGCTTCTCTTTCCTTTATCTTCATCAATTCCCAAATCGGGTTCGCCCAGCATGTGACTGATTCGGCCCCAGCCGTGTCAGTCATGCATGGAACTAAGCCGTCGAGAAGTCTCCCGCATTCTCTGCTAGTCTGCTCACTGCTCTACGAAAATACAATACAATCATCTAAGTCACGTAAAGACAACACACATTGCATTACAAATGCTATAGGTGTCACATTTGCGAAAGTTAAAACTATTGACATTGTAACTGACAAAGCTATTACTTTTGCTATTTTCAAAAACAACACATAAATAAAAAAAGTGTCATTTACAATACCAATTGCTCAAACTTTCGTAATGCGAGACCTATTGCATTTCCAATGCTTGTTGTTACAGGGTCGTAATTGCAGCATAGCTGCAAAATCGGCCGAAAACCGGCCCTGGCAATGAGCTCAGCCGCACCCCCAGACCTCCCCCCCCCTGGGGGAGGGGGGGGGGGCCGGCCGAGCACTTTGCCAGGGCCGGTTTTGGTTCCCAGTCCGGCCCTGTTTGCGATTAAATTAATGGAGTACAATGCACTTCAGCAAACAGGAGAGTTGCTTTGGAAAAGCATGTTAAGCCACAGGATGTGTACTAAACGACAATTGTCTGTCATGATTTTTGGGGAGAACAGAAGTAGCAGCCTCTGTTACAGAGAAAAAGCTATCTTCACTTGATAAAAGAAACATCCCTTGCTTTTCTGGATATTGTGGTACAGTCCACTGTACTTCATGTCTTGGTTTCAGATGGCTTAGGAAAACATGGAGTGCTAGCTAATAAAAACAAGCTCTCAGCATTGGGCGGCGGGTGCGGGGGAGCAGCTACCTTTGAAGTCCGATGCCGAGGCTGTGGGTGTGCGATGTGCATGCGCCTGGCTCACATGAACTGTACCCAATCCGCAGCAGTTTGGGTAGACTTTTGAAAGCCTCACTATAATCTCGATAAGCATTGCTAAAGCAATGCTGCAGATCGAGACCTAAAACGCCAGGACAGCGCTGCCCGTATTTGCTTCGTATGCGTTGCCCCCAACAAAGATGGCAGCACGCAGTCAAACTATATGCGGTGTGGTTCACGGTGTGTGCGTGCACCTAACAGTGCTCAGCAGCCAGTATTGACACGTTGGAACAGTGCATTGTCACAGATAAAGATTTGCAGATCCTTGTGGATGAACAAGGGCATTCAAAACGGTGAGCAACTCTCCTGTTCAACGCAGCGTAACGGTCACATTGAACTTTAATTTAAAAAATGCCTGGCTTAAGTAAAATGCATCAATGCACTTACACATAGCCCTCCTCACCAATCACAAAAATAATCATAGAGATGCGAAAGCAATGCAAAACTGACTATATATACCCAGACCAACAGTTTACTTTGCTCAATGCTGCCCGATCTCAGAAGCACAAGTATTGTACCCAAATCCAAACGAGTTGCATGTAGCATATCTAGATGATGAACAAAGTGCCGTCTTTACACACCCATAAGCGTAGGCATAGAGCTGTACAACGATGCAGGAAGCACTCACAGACAGCCTGAGCAGACTCCAAGTATCAAAACACCCCAACGTTGGTCTAATACAGAACATTATAACTTGTAGCTTGTCATAAGTTGTAAGAAGACACAATGTAGAGGTCACTTGTGGGGCTGAAGGGCTGCTGGGCAATCTGTCTTTCGTTGATATGAATTGCTTTAAGTTTCTTTAAAATTGCTTTACAGTTTTGGTTCCTGTAGCTTCTTCTGTATAACACAGGGTCAGGCTGTTTTAGATCCAGTTTAGTGTACTTTTAAATGTTAGCTTATGTAGCCTCTGTAAACTTCTTCATTAGCACCAACTTCTGTTCCTTTTCTCTTGATCTTCCTTAAGATCAGTTGTATGCGTGAGTCTGTCTCCAAATCGTCCCCAAAATTATGCAGTGATGTACCAAGGCCGTAAAAGCAGCCTACCTGCTGCTCAGCCAATCTTCAACTGTCACAACTCACCACACAAGCACCTAAACATTCCAATGAACTCATTACACCAACATTCCACTCAGAACACTCACACTGACTGAGCAGCTAGGAGTCAGGTAGCGTAGGTAAACATTAATACATAGGCAGGATATAACGCTTTTGGCATTGTATGCAGAAGACCAGCTGGTGTCTGTAGACTTGCAGGACGCATAGTTTCAATCCTGTTGCACCCACTACAGTTCACAACCCTCCTATTAGGACTTGCATTAGCACCCAGGATCTTCACAAAGGTGACAGTGGTGATTGCTGCACATCTGCGAAGGTAGAAAATCTCAGTGTTCTGTACCTCAAGAATTGGTTCTTGCAGCCGGTGTCAGGCCACCTGAAGGCAAGAGCATCCTTGCTGTCTAATTGGGATTTTCTTTCAACCTGCCCAAGTCGCCCAAGAGCTCTTTCAGTGCCTCTTGTTCATGTGGGCAGTACTGAACACAAAATCTTCACAGGCTTTTCTCCCCTGCCACCACCAAGATCTGGGGCATCCAGAATGTGATTCAATGTTGCGAAAGGGAGCTTAAGTTTATTCCTGATGATCTTAACCTAGTAGGTCTGCTGAATTCGTGTATTCTACTAGTTACGCATTCTCCCTGGCAGATGAGGGCTTGCCAGTGGTACCAACACAGGTGCAATAAGTAGGATGTCATCATGATTCCTCAAGACGCTGCAGAGGATTTGCTCTGGAGGTCAGTAGAGGAGAACCTAAGCCAAGGGAAGTTCTTTTGCCCAGCAGTGGCCATGGTAGTGATGGATACCACCAACTAAGCATTGAATGTACATCTGGAAGAACTGGGGATAAGAAGCCTGGGGATCAGAAGCCTCTATTCTCCATAGAGCAGTTTCACTACATCAACCTGTTGAAGCAGCAGCCGAATCGCTTGGCCCTTACCCCTCGCATGCTCATGACTAGCTCAGCTCGTCATGAGCCACGGTGCTCCGGTGCTCATGACGAGCTGAGCTCGTCATGGCCCGTTGAAAGCTCGCACTCTGGGCTAATTCCCCTGCTCTGCTGAGCGTTCCATTAAACGGGCGTGGTCGTGAGGAGCTCAGCTCGTCATGAGCACCGTAGCACCGTAGCACCGTAGCTCATGACAAGCTGAGCTCGTCATGAGCATGGGGGAGCTGTGCGCACTCCCGCCCCCCAGCAGAGCAGGGGAATAGCCCCAGCAGCCAAGGGGTTAAAGCATTCCTACCCTCTTCCGAGGCTGATCTTATGAGACAACACAGCTGCAAATGTTATGTGAATTAGCTGGTGGCATCTGGTCCCCTTTTCTCTGTTGGCAAGCTCTGAGGCTAAGCCTGAGTGCAGGGATCTGGCTTGTTGCCAATTATCTTCTAAGCTCTGTGAATACCAGCACCGACAGCCTAGGCCGCATCATCTTGCCGGTTACGAGTGGCGTCTCACACGGAAGTGGTCATGGACATCTTTGCCTTGTGGGGCCTCACTCAGGTTGACCTCTTTGCCACTCGCAAGAGTGACAAGAATGCACACTGCCCACATTTCAGTGCCCTCCTATTTCTGTTGCAGGGAGCTTTGGGGGGATGGGTTTTGGTTGACGTGGAATATTCTGCTTCTCTTTGCTTCGCTCACATACGTTGGTGGCTCCTCCGCTAAGGCGGAGGAGCGTCACCCCCACAGAAAAAGTAAAATGACAATAACAGCTCATTGTTATTGTTTTATTTTTCAATACTCCAATGTAGAGGCGGGGCGTGCTGGACTGTCCACAGAGCAGGAGGAGGAGTGGTGGGCACTCTCTAAGTGCGCATGACAGTTTAACCGGCCGTCTTGAGCCGGCCAAACCATGTGCATTTGGCATGTTCTCCAATGGGCTGGTTTGCACAGCCGGGGTGGTGGACATGCCCAGGCTCGCAGTCCCCATCTGAGCACTGAACCTCGGTGCTCAGACCAATCACGACGCTGCTACCTATTGTCTAGGGAAGTCTGGAGTGCTTCCTGTTCATCAATGGAAGAAAAAGAGGGTGTAGGAAAAGCTGCGACCGGAAGGTAAATTTAATTATTTGTTCATTTTTTTTTCTTTTCTTTAATTTTGTAATCCCCACCCCTATACTACTGCTCCGTAACAGCCGCTACTGCTCACATACCTACTCTTAACCCCAGGGTAGAGGAGCCATTTCCAGTGACCAGCCAGGATACACCTGTCCCACACCCAGAGTTGTTGACCTGACGGGAAGGGCTGGAAGCCACCTCAGCCTGAAAAAGGCTATCCAGAGAATGTCTAGAGCCTGACAGGTTGTTATTGTGCTATTTTAAACACCTTAGCCTTTTCTGCAATATGAATCAAAGAAGGTGAGAAGTGGGATTTGTGGGGTGGGGGTAATGCTTTGCTGTGTTTCCTGACGCACCTTCCCTGCAGCATCATATTACATTTTAGTGAATCGGAAGGCTGGGATTAAATATCATGTCTTCTGTTTCCACAGTTTGCAAGTAGCCCACTAGACCATAACCATATTAGCAGTATCCTACAAGGCACTGGTGTCTGCAAACTTAATTGTTATCTCGTACTTCTCAAGGAAGGCTGTATATGTGGCTTCTCAAGACTTCGGGGGAGATTTGCAAAATTTTTGCACTCGTTTAGTGCCACAAAAGGGGCGCTAACAAGCACAAAATGTATTTTTTGCTATTGACTTTCCAGTGCAAAACTTGTGTTGTGCTGGAGAGCACCCTCAAAATAGCTCAAAGCAGCCAGAAGCACTGCTTTGAGTTGCATAGCGCCGAGGGGGCGTTACATGGGCGTTCTATGCAACCACCCCGGTCTTTGTTCGCCATAAGTGTGGAAGGGTATGCTCAGACGTGAGTCCCTTGCTCACTTTGCCACTGGATTCAAGCTAGCCTGGCTGAAGACGGCTGGAATGCCAGAAACCGGTCCTCGGAAGCTTGTTTCCGGTCCAGGGAAGACATGGCTTGGCAGTTCGGGCTGGACTGTTCCCATGAGGCACAGGGTCAGACTGATTTGCATATAGCCATGTCTGAACTGGGGTGGCAGAGTGGGCTAAAGAACGGTGATGGATTAAACCCAGATCTTTTGACTGGGTGTGAGTGTTTGATTGATTCAGATGCTCCGTCCATCACCACCCCCTTTTGTACCGCTTTCGACGCAAAACCATATTTATAAAGATTTGTAGACATGGTTTTACGACAAGCTTTAACACCCGTTCAAAGGAGGCGCTGATCGGAGAAATTCTATCATTTCTCTGTGCTTTTCCAACTTTGCATGCGTGCTGCACTGAGTAGCACGCATACAAAGCCGAAAAAGCTTTGCATCATGTCTAGGAATAGTATTTTGTACAGGAAGGTACCCTTCAGCGCTGGTACAATGGAAAGGCAAGAGAAGGCGTTATCCTGCTCCCTCCCTGTCGTGCAATGCAACGCAGCCTCGCGGTGAGATGCGTTGTGCGGATTTTCTAAAATCTCCCCCAAAGTTTTACCGTCTGCATTCTGGTACATGTTGTGTTTTTCACCTCTGAAAGCAGGTCCACAAGCCCTAGAATGCAAAGAGAATACAGAACTGAATGAGTTACTTATGTGTGGCATAGCACAACTTCAGACATTTTATCGCTTCCTTCAGCTCAAAAAAGCTTGATGAAATTCACCAAAAGGGACATCCTCCGAAACTCTGGCTTTTATTTTGCTTCTGATATCTTTTCTGTCCTACAGGAACCAGGGAAGTGTCACTGTAGACTTTCGCTGTAGGGTGGTGCATTAACTGCATTCCTGAGCATACAGTCCTATGTAGGTGGCCCCTCCCAGTTTTAGGTTTTCAGAATCTGGTTACCCTCTGCTGCCAACACCTAACAATACATGGCACCCCAATAACAGCCTCCAACCTGTGGCCAGTGTAAGACAAGGTGCAGGCCCATTGCTTGTTGTACTGCTTGAGCCTCACCATGGAAAGAGTCACTGCAGTTACAAAGATGGCTGTGAGGGAAGAGGGCACCCACTCAACACTAATGATAAGGTCGATGGAAACACCATCAGCAAGCAGTATTAATTTTAGAGTACCGGTAATGAGGCTTACACACCATGGGGGAGATTTATTAGGATTTTATGCCGTGTTGGCATCACAAAAGTGATTCAAATCAGCGCAAAACCTTTTTTTTTTACAGATTTTGCTTTCCAGCGCTAAACTAGTAAATAACGTGAAAGTAACTCGATCTTACGCAGTGCCAAGAGGGCGTACCTTGGGGGTGCATGGGCATTCCAAATATTGCACCCTTTTGAAGTTGGCACAACAAAGGAGAAATGCTTTAATTTCGTCTTTCTTTTCTGACTTTGTACGTGTGCTGCACTATACAGCACACATAAAAAGGGAAAAGGGTTTATCTAAGCATGGTATTTTGTTCTGGAAGGGGGTCCTTCCAGAACAAAACCTGTGCTAGACTCATGGAGACACCCTCGCACTATGGACCAAAGGTGTTTCCATGGCGCCCAGCAGCTGATTTCAGCGCCGGCGCCAAGGAAAGGGGAGGAGAGTGCCATATTTCAGAAAAAAGTCTCCTCCTCTCTCCATTTCACGCTGCGCAGCATTTGCAGCTGCTGCACTGACACGCGTGAGGAAGTGATGAATCTGGACCCATGTGTCTACTTTTTTTTTTAATTCTTTATTATTTTCTCTGAACAAAAACAATGCTTTTTATACCGTCTTCAGCTAAGGTAGCCAATATATTGTTACACAAAGTACAACGTCAGTTTCATTTTCTCATTTACAGCTGATTCAGACATTTTGGTCTATGGCTAAGGAGATCATGTTTCTAACTCCCCATTCCCAACTCTCTACCTCTCCCTCCCTTTCTGCCACCCCCCTCCCACCAGCTTCATGTAACTACTATTTTATTAGGTACAGTGTGCATCTTCTTTTTTTTCTCTTTTTTTTATTGGTACAGAACAGGATACAGTAGTCAAATAATTCATAACGACATATATCACTAAATACACTAGATAATAAATAAGGACGTTGACAAAAAGAAAAAATAAGGGATATGACATTGGGCGAAGGAACACCTAAGTTTAAACATAGAATTTTTAAGCCTCATAAAAAACTGAAAAAGTCCCCCATATTTTCCATCCCAATTTCTTTCTCCGCCTTGATGCGGACAGCGAAAAAAGACTCCACTCTAACTTATAAAGTTTATACAACCGTGCTTGCAACTGTTGAAATAGTGGTGGTTTTTCTTGAAGCCACTCTGTGGCGATACATAGCCGTGCTACAGTCATTGTGAAGAAAATAAAATATCGAAAACGATAAAATTCATTAGTTCGACTGTCATTAGGGATCTTCCCTAACATCAACATAGAGGGAGTTATCTTTAAACTAACATTAAGGATTGAGGACAAAAATTTTTCAATATCTTGGATAAATCTTCCTAATATAGGACAAGAGAAGAAGATATGGAAGCTGTCTGCATTATCAGCTTTACAGCGAAAACATTTACCATCAGAACCTCTTCTCCATTTTAACATTCGAGCAGGTGTATAATATAAATCAAATAAACTTTTAAAAAATTGAGCTTTTAGGTTAGCTGACATCAAAACCTCTTTGGAAAGCAAAATCAAATTTTCAACAACAATCTCATTATCTCCCAATAGATCCCCCCACTTTGCCTGTATTTTATCCAAATCATCAGCCTTCTCTTCCATAAGCATACGATAGAGGATACCAATCTTAACTTGTCGTGCGATTCCCTCTACTATTTTATGCTTTTTTAGACATAATTTATGTCTTATAATGTAATCCCTTATTTGTAAAAATTTTAAAAAATAGCTTCTGGATAAATCAAACTCTTCACACATTTCAATAAACGATTTACATTTACCTTCGCTCGAAAAAAAATCCCCCAAACAGGTCGCCCCTTTTTTTTGCCAGTTCCTGGCTATCCCATTCGAAAATATCATAGGTAATGATCTGGCGGACAAATAGGGGGCATAATATGACAATTTCCTTATATCAATGGTGCGGGCCAACCATTTCCATGTTTTATGAGCACTAATGAGGACCTTCAATCGGGTCCTTTTGTAATAGTTACCATCGATTTCATAAAAAAAAAATTGTCTTGCATGTGTTCCTATCAAAATCTCAAATATAGAAGGATGATTATGTACATACTCTGAAGAGCCTCTTATTAACAAAATTCTCATTTTTAACAAAAAGCATACTATATAATATTAAAAAAATCAGGTACCCCTAGCCCTTCCCTTTCAATGGGTAAAGTAAGATACTTCATCGCCCACCTAGGTTTACCAGGACTCCAAATAAATTTCCCACAAAGTGATTGTAAAGCCTGCAGCTTAGATTTTGGGAATTCCAAGGGAATGGACCAAAATAGGTAAAGGATTTTAGGGAGGACATTCATTTTTATAATATTGGTCCTGCCTATAATGGTCAAGTGTAACCGATCCCAATTCTCCAAAGAAGTCTTAATTTTCTGATAAACATTGCTCCAATTTACATTGACTAATTCAACCATATCTATTTTAATCTGTATCCCTAAATAGGTAACCTCTCCGACCACCCTCTCATCCTCCCAAGTTATGGCATCTGAACAAAGAATCTGAGTTTTGGATGTGTTAAGTTTATACCCAGTTGTCATACCGAATTCTTTAGCCATCCTCTCAATCTCCAGACTAGCAGTTTCAGGTGTGTCTGTTACTACTGCTATATCATCCGCATATGCG
This sequence comes from Lissotriton vulgaris, assembly GCF_964263255.1. Taxonomy (NCBI): domain Eukaryota; kingdom Metazoa; phylum Chordata; class Amphibia; order Caudata; family Salamandridae; genus Lissotriton; species Lissotriton vulgaris. The sequence goes on from NC_141698.1 coordinate 188,401,289, forward strand.
AATACTGAGAAAGGAAAATCGGAAACAATAAAGGGAGGAATTAAAGGGTTCCGACTTAATAATTTAATAAAAGGGTTAATGTATAATGAGAACAATAACGGGGAACAGGGGCAACCTTGACGAGTCCCTCTAGTAATATACACCGGCTCAGAGAGTCCTCCCAAGGCTGATATTTTTGCAATGGGATTAAGATAAAGTGTTTTTATGGCTTTAATGTATTTCTGACCAGAACCCATTTTATCCATTAAAGTCCAAAGATACTCCCAAGACACTCGATCAAACGCTTTTTCCGCGTCTAGTAAAAAAAGCGCTAATTTCCGTTTGTTCACAGCTGCCAAATCAAACAGCGTGATAACTTTATTAATGTGGTCAACGGTACTTCTTTTAGGGATAAACCCATGTTGGTGTCTTGATACTAGCAATGCCACTACCCCGGATAGTAGATTGGCTAATATCTTTGAATATATCTTGTTGTCCACGTTTAACAACGATATGGGTCTGTAGGATCCTACACTATCAGTGGGCTTATCTTTTTTACAAAACACCACTATCGTTGCTTCAGACCATGTAGCGGGAGGATTACCATCTTGTGCAGCCAAGATTACCTGATAAATCTCATCCTTTAAAATATAAAAAAAACGTTTATAAACTTCGACTGGCAATCTTTCTGGCCCCGCGGCTTTACCTACTGCGAGACTATTCACTGCGGTCTCCACTTCCATCATGGTTATGGGTAGATCTAATTCATCAGCTAATTCGGGGTCTAAAATATTCAAGTCTATCAACATTCTATCATACCATTGGTCATCTGAATCTAAACTATCCTCCCTGGCATAAAGATTTGCGTAAAAACTTTTGAATATTCCTAAGATACGTTCTGGATCGGAATGTGAGTCACCTTGGGAGTCTTTCATTGAACTTATATTCTGAGCTGACTGTTTCATTCGAAGCCTTGTTGCCAAGATCCTGCCTATTCTCTCACCGAATTCATAACTCGTCAATTTAGAAGATAAAAATTTCCTGGCAATTTCCTTATCCCAGAAACCCAAGATATTAGTCCGGGCCTTAATAACGTTATTTTCCTCCTCAGATAGCCCCGTATTGCCCAGTGCAACTTTTCTAGTTAAGTGAATCTCAGCTTTAATCAAAAGTTCATAAAGATTATCCAATTCTTTCCTTAGCTTCTTTCGTTGCCCGGTTACAAAGCTAATGCATTCTCCCCTAAACCCTGCTTTAAATGTATCCCATACTACCGGAATACTAACAGTGCCTCGATTTTCATCAAAGAAGATTTGAATCCAGCCCTGCATATGTGCGGTAAATTCTGCGTTTAAACCTAGCTTTCGATCATATGAAAAGCTGGATTGTATCTTCCTTTTGGCTAGGCGATGAATGTCTACCACTATAGGTGAATGATCCGAAGATATCCTGGGATAGATCCTAATATTAGTTCCTTCTAATAGATTTCGAGGTATAAAAAAATAATCTAATCTCACTAACTTTTTATGAGGATGAGAATAAAAAGTAAATCCACAATCCCTCTCTCTCAGCATACCCCAAATATCAACCAGTCCATGATCTTGTAATAAATTCACAAGTGCTCTATACACCCTAGGCTTGCGTCCTTTATAGGTTGCCTGCGAGTCCCCTAAAGCTCTATTAGTCAGATTTATATTGATATCGCCGCAGATCACTATCGGTTGTTGAAAGTTGACTAGCTCCATATTGATCTCTACTAATGGTTCGGGGTCGTCCAAATTAGCCCCATATACCGATACTAGTGTAAGTTGACTATTTCCAGTTTTTAGTTCCACAATGGTCCACCCGCCCTTTTTATCTTCCACCTTACGACCAACTGTTATTGAACTATCTTTAATTAATATGGCCACCCCACGTATCATACTGGATTGTTTAGAAGCAGATACCAACATAAATCCTAAGTCTTTTAAGACCTCCCTTTTAACCCATGGGATATGCGTTTCTTGTATACAAACAACATCAGGTTGTATATATTTTAACTCCGCCGCAACTTTGTGTCTTTTTATTAAATTATTTAGACCTGCTACATTCAGAGAGCATATTCTTAAACTATTTGCCGCCATTTTAACTCATGATCATAATCATAATCCCCAATTTAGCCATTGCTAACTCATAAACATAACATCCACAGTACATCCTTCCATAGAAAAAAATATACTTTTCAATTGTAACACCCTGTTTTCTTTTTATCATGTCTTTCCCCTGTATTTTCACAATGTATTTGTCGTGATCCATTTTTTCCCCGTTTTTTTCACCCCCGTGCCCCGATAACACCCCAAAAAACATTCCCCCCTCTCTCCCCCCCTCCCCTCTGCCCTTCATAGAGGCTTTAGGACTTATGGTCCTGTGATGAAAGTTTGCCGCACCCCCCTACCGCCCCCCAACAGAGTTTCTAGACATCATCTTTAACAAACAAAAAAAATCCTGCACTATAGGTGAGAAGTTCTCAACTTAATACATCTGTTTAAGCTTTTAAACCCTTTAACCGGATTTATAATGACAACAGGAATTCTTTAGCAGCAGTTTCGGTTGTAAAGAACCTGGTGCGCTCCTTGTGAATAACTTTGAGCTTTGCGGGAAACATTAAATATGCCTGCGCACCTTTCCCTTGAAACTGCGTAATGAGCTGTCGAAACTGCCATCTTAACTCTACAGACTGCTTACATAAATCCGGTCTAACAAAAAATTCGCAGCCAAGACCCTTGCATTTTTTATCAGGGCGAGCCTTTAAAAATAACTCCTCCCTTGCTTGAAAGCTATTGAAAGCCACTAATATAGCTCGTGGCTTTTTGTCTCTAGTATTAGCCCTGAAAGGAAATCGGTGGGCCCTCTCCACCTCCCGGTCCCAATCCCATCTCCCTGACTCTGGCATAACCGCTTTCAAAAGAGAGACTATGAAGCCTCGTGCATCAGACCCTTCTTTCCCCTCCTCAATTTGCAAAAACCTCAAATTATTCCTACGAGATCTATTCTCAATGTCTATGAGCTTCCAATTAACATCTTCCTTAGTCGCCATGTGTAATTCCATAGTCTTTCGCTGCTTCTAGTGAGGATACACGTGCTTCTGCCTCCGTTGCTCTTGCCACAAATTCGGTATGGGACTTGACCAATCTTCTCACAGAATTTTGTAACTTCTTGCAGGAATTCTGTACTTTGATACTGTCCTCGCGATTTTCTTCCCTATGCTGCATCATAGTCTGATAAATCAAATCTAGTGAGATGTCTTCTGTGCCCTCTGTGACCAAGCCCGTATTAGTATGGCCCGTATTACTATTCACGGCTCCGTCTTGTTCTTGCTCTTTTCCACTCATATCCAGTCTGAGTCTACGAACGGTAATAGGATCAGGGCAGTCTCTGTCCATATTTTCATCTAAACTACTATGAGCGCTGTAGCCACTTTCCTCCTCTAGTCCACCATCTTCCATGCTCATTCGTGTGGCATATAGCTCAACCAAGCTTTCCGAAGAGGACATAGAGTGCTCTGACATTGAGAAAAAATCTGCTGAATCAGTATCTCCCGCTACTGATATAACTATATCTGGATTTGCCGCTTTTTCATAATGCATCTCAGAAGTTGCAGGAAGAGAACTCGCGCCAAAACAATCTTTAGCCGTTTGCGTGGTCAAGTCTGCTAAAACCCCAACGGCGTCCCCATTAGCGCTTATATTCGGTTCTTTCTCATTATCCATTAAAGCTGTTTCAGAGATGGAAGTTAAACTCGGTATCTGCGCGGTTTCCAAAACGGACTCAGAAGCGCTGCCTTGATAGTTAACAGCACCCTGCACATCTGCCGCTTCACCCACTGGTTGCCTTTTCTTTAAATTTAATTTATCCACTTATTTATTTTTCAAAGAAGTGAACATACCAGGAATCTTTTTACGAACACTGGCCTCCCCCTCTCTCCCTGCTGAATTCTCTTGCAGTATACTGTCTGTACTCACTGTGGGAGGAGGGGGGGTCGAAGCCACGGCAGATAGCTCTGGTCCTTTTCCCGACACTGTCTCAGCTCCGTTATGCATCTCTGTAACGGCTCCCTGGCCTCGCGCTCTCCTTCCTTTCAGCCTCATATCTTTTCGCAATGCGCCCGGAACAGCGCTTTCACTCCACTCGCTGTACTCCACGCCGTTCTCCACGCTGCCTTCCTCCGCTCTGCCTTGCTTCAGGCGAGGGCAGGGCTTCCACCAGGTGAGCTGCGTTAGCTGCTCAATCAGAAACTGCCGAAGCAACGTGTAGCGCGTCCGAGGCCGAAACTGCCGCCAAACCCAAATCCAAGCCGTTACTTGCAATGTCATGGATAATTTTCCATTATATTTGTAGAGAAGCACGTATTCTTCACACATATAGAATGGATCTCAGCTTCGCAGTGTGATTCTGCTTTCTCTCCGCTTTCTCACCGCTTATGCATCCACTCTGTGGGGTCCGGCAGGAGCCACAAACTTATGCGTCCGACTCGGACGCCATCTTGCCTCTCAGCTTATTGCAAAGTTTCTACAGTGTGCATCTTCTTGTTGGTCTTTGTTCCGTTACTGCACAATCCATCCCTGTTATTCGGCCTCTAATTGGGTACTTTTAGTTTGTCCATTCACCCCCCCCCCCCATCCCCCCCCCCACCCGGGGTGTCCTTGGGGTCCTGCCTCTCCTCCTGGCTTGCGTCTTGTTGTGTATGCCTGGTTAATCCTACTACTTATTGAAGCCTTAACCCCCAAGTCTGTAACACCTCTGGTAGTTTCTCATCTCTCCTAGTTTTGCTCATGTGCTCCTCCTCTGCCTCTGACCACTCCTTGCGGTCAGCCCTCCTCTTTTCTATTGCCCCCTCTGTCTACTTGTATGTACTTTGTCCATTCCCCTGGGGTGCTAGTAATCCATGTTTACCTTTTATTTTAAGAAAAAAATCATCATAATAGTTTATTTTTCTTCATACATAGCGCTCCATTCTGCATTTCAAAGCACTGTAAATAGATGTTACCATATCCTATTCTTAGGGTATGTTATTTATTTCAGTGAAAATGAAGTTTAACAATACACACACTCTATGTCTAGCATTATAGCACTGAATCAATATGAAGTCACAGCCCCCATGCAGAATGGCTTCTGATTTTTTGTTTTTGAATAAGAACTGGCCCTTTTCAGTGAGGACCCTAGCTCTGAACTTTACTCTGACTATTCAGTTAAAACACTGAGCCCCTGGACAGCTAGGTTTAATTATAAAGACGCGTAGCTGTTCACTAGTCTTCTGGGAGGCCATCTATGTGTGCACTGGGCTACCACTCAAATACATATCTGGTGCTTTCTCTGATTGTATTTGTAGGTTGTTTTTGTTTGAGCTTGCAATGTAGGCCTCTAAACCTCTCCTCATGTGGGTCGCATGCATCCAGGGCTGTGAGTTTGTGTTCTTGGGGGCTCAAGAAGATTTGGGTTTAATCGCTTCAGATTGAGTGGTTCATTTGGTGTAAAAACTGAGCAGGGAATGGTGTTGGAGATGAGAGGCCAGGAGAAAACGAAGGACAGCTGAAGGCCTCAGGGAAGGGTTGGCTGAAAATGAAGGGAGAAGTGAAGTGCCTCTGCAGACTGATGAAATAAGTGAGCAAAGTCTTGGGAGATGATACAAGATAGTGTACATCAAAGGGGCTTTACTTTTTTGAAGTATGCAAATGCATATTTCCACTTTCATTTCACATATTTACATGTTAGATGAATGGAAATTAAGTGATTTGCTTAGAAACACACAGTTGTCAGTCAAGTGAAAAAGGCATAATTCGAACCAAGGCTTGGGTTCCAAAGTTGGCAGCTTAGCAATAGACCACAACTTCTTCCATGAGTTAACTAGCTCGGGTGTGAGGTGCAGAACTGAAGAAGTTCACTGAAGAGGATAGAAGGGTTTGAAGGGGAGGCTGGTGCTCCAAGGGGATGGCTTAAGGGTACAGGTGAGGTACTGAAGATGAAAGTAGGGGAAGGCTCCTGTGCTTGACCAAAGAAACTGACTTTGAGGGAGGGGGTGCAGTGACCTGGGGCAGGGGACAAGGACCCTGCAGTGGACTGTGAGGACTCCCAGGGAACCGGACACCACATCCAGTCAAGGGTGTGGGGAGGGGATAGTAGAGGGGACGAGGGAGCGTGGGCAGACGTGACTGTGGGCCTCTCAGAACTGCAGAGAAATAAAGAAGCTTATGTCTCTTACCTGCCTCCCATGTACCAGTGGGGGGATTGGGACACAACAGGGTCTGTTTAGATACAAGCGACTGAGCTTCAGAATCTCATCGGCAACTGACATATTCCAGGAGACAATAAGATAGGTGATAAGGCAGGTACAGAACAGCCTAAATTATAGTGATGACATTTTGGTATTTGGAAAAACAGACAAAGAACATGACATAACGCTGCGTCAAGTATGCATGCAACTGGAACTAGAGGGCCTAACATTGAATGGAGACAAATGCGAGCTGGGGAGAGGGGAACTGGTGTTCTTTGGACACATTTTCTCCAAACATGGGAAGAGGTGAAGGACTGGGTTCTTTAAGACCCAGCGGTGCCAGGGCACAACACCTGAAACCTTCGTGGGTAACCTGCTCCGGCGTACGAATCACAGAGACACGGGACACTTCCTTCGACGTCAAAGATTCAAGGTTTATTTGCTGCAGGGAACACAGAAATCACAGGAAGTACATCGAGTGTAGTTCGGGGAGACTGCTTCAAATTGGTTTTGTGGATCGCTCCTTTTATACAGTTTTTACCCATAGGATAACATGATACACAAAAGTTTACAACCCGGTTCCCACAATTATCCCCCAGAGGGGTCACTTTGGTCACTTTGAAACACACAAGGTCCGGAACATAAGTGCGGAAACATTTGGCGGTTCCCAACTGTAAAAACCCATCTTCCCACCATTAGCAAATTCCAATCAGCAGTAAAACAGATCGAAATAGGAACAAAGCCAGGTGCAGAGGAAGACGGAGACAGTGGGGAGATCGGAAAGGGTGTAAAAAGGGGAGGTATCGGGAAACACGAGATACAGGCATCAAAGGGACGTGCCTAATGAGATGCACGGCTGAGACAATAAGCCCTTGCGGCAAGATGGGCCTCAAGCGGCGTCATCTGCCTTACAGTGGCATCCCCCTCATCATAAAGACACTTACAAAGAACATGTGTCTTCTGCAAATATCTTGGGAGTCCCAGGGTCGCGAAGCGGACAGCGTCCGTTCGCTGGCTACTTGAGGGCAAGAGACAAAATGGATGCCGTATCTAAGATGGAACCCGTGGGTACAGATGAAAAACCCACATAACAAACGAACGGTTTAAGTTAGCACAGCGAAACTGCGCACACTTACACAACTCGTCATTTGCGGTTCATAGATACCAGACTCGACCATATTCGTGCGAGTCGAAAACACCACTTACAATTGTCACGGAACCTCAGACGCTCCTTTTGCCCTCATGTAGGCAAGCACTAGTCGGAATCATATTCGATATTCATCAGACCATCGAGATGTTGCTGTAGCATAGCTCTGTCCAATCGAGTCCCCTTGGTAACAGATGGTTGTCTCATACACGTTGTAGCACAGAGGCCACATAAGGCAGGACCACACTGCACACAAAGGCAACACGTGAACAGGAACACTACCACAACTCCGATGATCATCAGAATTTTCCAACCCCAGGTCGACATCAGGCCCCAAAACCATCCAAGTAGCGTCCAATCCCCTACATCCACGTGTATGGATTCGGAGATCTTATGCAACCTCGAGATGGCTTGATAGACGGTAGGAGCATTATCTGGAATGAAAATGCAGCAGCTCGAATGGATCACCTTACATACCCCACCACGATCTGCTAAGATGACATCTAAAACCATACGGTTTTGTAACGTCATAAGTCTCTCCGCCTGAAGTTCTGTGGTGATATTACCAAGGGCACTGGCAGTAATATTAGCTGTCGATTCTACCACTCGAGTCAACTGTCTCAGGTTCCTACTATTAACCATAGGTCCCCAAAACGGGAGGAAACCCTTGAAAAAGTCTCCTGCCTCTTGACCGGCAGTATCCTCTTCGCTAATTACGCCTCGCACAACTCTAGTCTTATGATAATCGGCATCTACAGTGAACGTCGGAGGCAACAGATTTGCAATAAAACATGAGCCCATGAAGTCAGCGGGCAGCCATGTGTATGCACGATCATAACAAATAAAGTATGTACCCTTGGCAGCCAGAAACACAGGGGACGAGAACATCGGCAGAATGTAATTTTCAGTGCAAGCACTCGCTCCAAGTCGGGCTTGCGATCTTCGGCCACGACCCATGAGACAAAAATTACCAGTGTGGGGTACGACCCATATTGGAGGCGAGCTTTTAAGCTGCTTTTCACTAGTGAACACACTATATTCACCTCTACTTAGGACCTTATAGGCTTGTACCTCTTCTTCAGGGATAAGCGAAGGATCATAGATCTCACTATCTAAGTCCTCTATGGCTATCGATAAAGGCTTCTGATACGAGGTAGGGCCAGAGTAGGGGGAACGTGGTTCTCGAATGGGGTGGAAACCCAGTGCGCTTCGAAACATTGTTTGAAATGCTCGAGCTGACCCTTGGGAACTATACGGTAACACCAGATATGGAATTCCCTTATCCGTAGTATGTGGCATCAACCCACACACCCAACAATTAGTAGTGTTAACCACTAACTGATGCTGATGGAGGAGCTGAATAAAGGAATTGTTGCGGAATTCTACACGTCTAGCCTGCTCGTGTTCCGGTAACATGTGAAAGGAATGGGGAGAAGCAGTAGAGGTAAGATTAGGGTAAGAAGTAGGAGTAGGTGTAGCAGGTAAGAAGTAAGACATCGTATAATACACCCCACCCGCCAATAATGCAGAAGCAGTCAAAAACAATACAAACAGTTGGAATATAAAACATTTGGTACGACTGAGTTGCTGCAGCTTGAATCTATAGACTTGAGCCCCTTCCAAATCATTCAGCTTCGAGAATGCCATTCCCTATGACCGTCCGCAACGTTTCTTGACGCACTTCGTTCTGTGTAGCAATAGTCAATCCCTAGGAGTTCCCAGGAACCGACGGCCTTTAACCTAGCGTCAAGACCTACTGTCCAGAAGGAAGTACGCGCGCGGCCCTACGGCCTTCAATACACAATATGTATATACAAGCACAAAGTCTCTCGGCTGTGGAAGTAAAAAGATACAAGGGAGGAAGCTCAATATATATATATATGTACACAAATCACAGTGATACGAATGTTCAAAACTGATCACGGGAAACGAGGATATTGCAGTTGTCAATTTCAGCAAAGCAAGAAAAAAATTTATTTGTCCTTAGTGCGAGATCGCAGAGAATATCTGTGTTTCCCGGGACGTGTCTGCTCGTCGAACAAAGGATCCGTTGAAGAGACAGCGTCCTGCTGGTCAGTTGATTGTTCTGGTCTTGAGTCTTTTGCTGACAATGTTTCAACAGTGGCTTTCTGCTGCGCTGAGGATTCTCCAACAGGCTGTGCGTCGCTGAAAGGCACAAACGCCGGCAATGTTTCTGTTTCTGTTGACGCAATGCCTTTCCTTACCCACGGGTCTGCCGGCAAAGGGATAGGGACTCGCTTGGTGTGCGTAGCGTGCACCCAATTCTTGCGCCCCTCAAGACGAACGGCAGTCCTCGTGGCCAGGAGCACCTGGTAAGGTCCGGTAAACCTTGGGTCCAGATTATTCTTGCGTGAAAAGTTGCGTGTTACCACCCAGTCTCCGGGCTGGAGCTGGTGGCCTGGACCCTCCGTCTGCGTCGGCAATGCGTCGTAAACCTGTTGGTGAATTAACCTCAGTTTAGCAGTCAAGTCATGTAAATAGTCAATCAACATTGGATACTCAAGATCAGAGAATATTCCTGGCCTAGGAACCCCCCACACATTCGCAGGACGGCCGAACACTATCTCATAGGGACTAAGCCCTACTCGGGAGTGTACAGTCGCCCTAGTTGACAGTAATGCTAAGGGTAAAGCGTCAGGCCACGAAAGACCAGTCGTAGCCTGAATCTTTGCTAACTTTAGTTTAAGGGTACCATTGTACCCCTCAACTAATCCAGCTGACTGGGGATGATTGGCGCTGTGGAATTTTTGGTTTATTCCAAGGCCCTTACACACACTCTTCATCACACTTCCAACAAACTCACTTCCGTTATCTGACCACACGACTCTAGGCATTCCATACCGAGGAAAATATTCCTTCAGTAGGATTTTCGCAGTAGACAAAGCAGTATTGTCTTTGAGAGGATAGGCCTCGATCCATCGAGAGAATGCGCAAACCACGACTAAAACGTATTTCAGGTTATTGCATCGCTCCATATGGATGAAGTCCAATTGAATCACCTCAAAGGGATACGAAGGAGGAGCAAAACTGCCAGGGGGAGTTGGGGTTCCTTTGCCAGGATTGTACATTATACACACCATACAATTCTTCACCAGACGTTCAGCACATTTTGTAATTCCATCATTCTTCCACACAGGCGACAACAACTTACAAATACCTTTCGCGCTAATATGTGCTAACCCATGTGCCATTGTCACAACAGCCAGCACATACGCATCAGGCAACATCCATCTCTTCTGATCCGACAAATCAATCCAACAACCATTCGCATCCAACTTTCCCGTACTTTCTTTCCACTTCGTCTTTTCAGTCTCGGTGGCCTCATTCTGAATTGCTTTCACGCTCTCAACAGTATCTTCACACATACTTGATTCTGTAGGCCACCTAACCGAACTCGTCACATACATTCGAGTGCTAAGGTTCCGGGCAGTCTCCTTAGCAATCTCATCTGCAAACGCATTACCACGACCAACATCATCCGTCACTCTACGATGCGCACTACACTTAACAATTGCAACTTGCTTAGGCAAAGTCAATGCATCCAAAAGATCATTCACAAGCTGGCCATGCTGTATCTTCGTACCGTGCGACGTCAAGAAACCACGCTCTCGCCACAATCGTCCAAAACTATGCGCTACACCAAACGCGTATTGACTGTCGGTGTACACATTCACACGTTTCCCTTTTGCTAACACACATGCTCTAGTGAGAGCGATCAGCTCTGCAGCTTGGGCAGAATTCTGATTCAATCTTGCAGTTTCAACAACAGTGTTCAGTGTTACAACAGCATAAGCGGTAGTCACATCGCCATTCGGCAACTTAAAACATGACCCATCCACATACAGAGTGCCATCCGGATCTTCCAATGGGGTGTTTTTAAGGTCCACTCGACCTTTCGTTTCTTCTTCAGTCCTCAAGTAGCAGTCATGTTCTGCTACTTCATCTGACTCTGTACTAATCGGTAACAAAGTTGCCGGATTTAGGACATTACAACGTTTTATCTGAATATGGCTTGCCAAGAGCGTCAATTCGTACCCAGATAACCTCGCACTCGTCAAGTGCTGAGTTTTCGTTCGATTCAAAAGAGTATCGACTGCATGCGGAACCATCACCGTAAGCATATTATCCATGACCAATCCTGCTGATTGTCGGATGGAGACCGCAGCTGCCGCAGTTGCTCTCAAACAACTCGGCAATGCTCTAGCTACTGGGTCCAAGGTCGAGGAAAAATATGCACATGGACGTTGCTTACCACCAAAAGGTTGCGTTAGAACACTCAAAGCACAACCTTCCCTCTCGTGAACATATAACGTGAACGGCTTGCCGTAGTCAGGGGTACCTAACACAGGAGCCGAACACAATGAATCACGTAGTTCAGAAAAACTTTTCTGACATTCATCCGTCCATGGTAAAGGAGTTGAAACATCCTTGCACGTAAGAGCCACCAATGGTTTCGCTAGCAATGAAAAATTAGGAATCCATTGCCTGCAGTACGACGTGATACCTAGAAAGGCACGCACATCTCTTTGGGTTTTTGGCACAGCCATTCGCGCAATCGCTGCAATTCTCTCTGGGGTCAATCTCCTTCCCTCCTTTGACAATAAGTGACCTAGATAGGTTACTTCTTGACAACAATATTGGAGTTTAGAAGGTGACACCTTGTGATTTAACTCACAGAGATGTTGCAGCAACGACACTGTAGCAATTTTGCAAATGTCCTGAGTATCGGCAGCCACCAATAAGTCGTCGACGTATTGGATTAAAGCCGCACCAACCGGCAACCGAAACGCATCCAGTTGACCCTTCAAGGCTTGACTGTAAATCGATGGACTTTCACAGTAGCCCTGAGGAGCGCGTTTGAACCGGAAGCTACGTCCACCGAGAGAGAAACCGAAAAGGTCCCTACTCTCTTCGGCAATCGGGATGCTGAAAAACGCATTTTTCAAGTCAATCACCGAAAACCATGACGCAGAAGCTGGAATCAGAGTCAGTAGCGCCGTGATGTCAGGCACAACAGGAAATTGAGGAACCACAATTTTATTTACCTCTCGTAAATCGATAACAAAGCGATAAACAGGCGGTTTTGTAGGATCTGTACGTTTAAGAATGGGCAGTACAGGGCTATTGCACACGTTTCCCCGAGTCTCTTCGATAACATCTTTCTCGATCAGATCATAAATGATCGCTAACAAAGCTCGTTCACCATCAAGGGAGATACGATACTGGGGAATACGTGGCAATCGCACGTTCGATTTCAACTGAACAACATAGGGGGAGATATCAGGTAGGCCCACATCATTTGGACCCGTCGCCCACAAAGACGCAGGAAGAGAACTCAATTCCGGTGGAAGCTTATCGAGGGACAAATACATGGTAGAGACTACCCTCTCTCCTAACGTAAGCTTTACACCCGCAGGAGAACAGTACAAAGTTGCATACAAACGTTTAAGCAAATCCAGGCCCAAAAGATTTTCGCCACAACCCGTGGTTAAAATCAACGGAGCTTCTAGCTCACGTGGCCCAATTTGAAGGGGCAAAGGGCGTGAAACAGGATTGCTAACGGGGGCGCCAGAGAATCCAACGGAAACATTTGTTAAGCCAGACAAAGGTGCGCCAGGGAGTTTCGAATGCATGATAGAACTTTTCGCTGCACCAGTGTCCAACAGAAAAGGCTCAACGACGCCCGATGTAGCAACTGCGACGTAAGGCCCTCTCTGATCAACCGGAACTGATACCACTCCCTCTCCTTGTCTTTGGCTGTCCTAGTAATTACTGTCGTCAGTTCCCTGATCGACGTAATAATCGTCTACATTGTACTGCGCAGATCGTCCTTGCCGCGATCCACGTTGATCGAAACAGTTATTAGAATTTGACGAGTTGTCAAAGCGATCGTTCTGAGCACCACGACCTCTACCACGTGATGCGTGCTGTGAACCACCACGGCCTCCTTTAGACGAATTACCACTATTACGTTCATTTAAAGCGGGACAATTGAATTTAATGTGTCCCTCTTGTCTACAATAAGCACATTGATTGTACCCTAACGAGGATCTTTGAAAGGAGGAATCATTACGCGGCTGCGATCTATTCGATTGCGACTGCGATCTATTCTGTTGGGGCGCATTCTGATTAGAACGCGGCGGATACGCTTGTTGCAACAACACTTTAGTTTTTAGTTCTTTCGTCTTTTTGTCAGCACGGTCATTCTCCTCTTTCTCCCTATTCTCATAATATTGTGCCGTAGCCAATATCTGAGCTGAGGTAGAAACAGCCCATGCACTCTCTGAATTCTTTAATTTATTGCTCAAATCGGGCAACAAGTTCGACACAAATTTATCCACAAACAACCTCTGTCCACCCTCAGTACCCATATCCTGTCCACTGTGGTCAATGAATGCTTCTTCAAACCTCGTAAAGAAATCCGAAACACTCTCATCTTTCTTTTGTTTGCAAGCTGACAGTTTATCCCAATTTACCCTCATAGATGGCATAAGAGTCTTCATTAACGTTATTATTCGCTGAGGAAGAGCAGTAATCAATTGGTCGGGTTTAGCAGCAGCCACTTGTCCAGCATCTGCCGCTGTAATGGCAGCCCAATCACCGCCTAATTCATTTGCGTGATCTTGGTGACGAATCTTAGCCCATACCGGTTGCGGTACGACGTTGCCAAACAACATGTCGATATCGGCAAGATTCATTACCGTAGCATCTACGAGCTGCGATAATTCCTTATAGTACCCAGTAGGATTTTTGCGAGGATCGGGCAAAGATTGCTTCACCTGAAGCACTTCCGATCGTTTCCATGGGAGGTGTATCCACACCCTCTCAAAGTGCGCCACTACCTGAGGATTAGCATTAGTATCAGCTGGTATCCAAACTGGCGGGACTTCACGCATAGGATATTGGCCAGACTCGTCTGGTTGGTGTTCAATATCCTCGACAAACAATGCATGAGGTATTGGAGCGGGACGGAAAGATAATAACCGCTCAATAGCACGTCGAACGTTAGTATCTACTATCAGTCCAGTTGCGAACTGAAGCCGGAGTTCAGACAGGGCGGTCAGCACCTCGTCAGACGCATCGGCCGCTATCTGATCATGTAGGAACTTACACATTTCGTCAAACACATATCTCTGAGTTGGTATGTTGAATTGACTAAACGTTTCGAGAACAACACGGGGTGGATTTCTCTGCGGATTTACCATCCAACCCATCGCCATATTGTATAGCGCAACGCGTTCCCTGTTACCAGGAAGCTGACTACGTCTCTGAGGACCATCGGAACCAGCAGACCCATGAACAGGTCCGAGCGACTGAAAGAAACTGGCTGCAAGAGGAGAATTACGACTACGAGTAGAGGGAGAGAGATATGAAACAGGACTAACAAGAGAAGGAGTAGAAACAGTAGCAGCAACAGGGGTTAACAAAACAGGAGCAGTAGCGGGAGCAGGAGTATGTGGAGGCGGAGGAGCCGTAGGGATAGCAACAGACAAGGGAGCAGGAACAGACGGAAAAGCGGGTGCAGGTTGAGGAACAGGCGGAGGAACAATAGGTGGAAGAACAGGTACGGCAGGGACCACAGGAACTGCGGTACCCTGTACGTACGGAGGTGGCGACTTCATAAGATAGGACATTAAAGGATCCTCAACTAACTCTTCCTTCTTATCCGACTCCGTAGGCAAAGCAGGATAACATTTATCTATGGTCATACGCTGTAGCCTCTCAAACACTTCCTTATCCTTATCCTCCTTATCACGCTGGAACTGCTCAGCTTTCTTCACTATGGTGGCAACATTATCTCGCTGACTACGTTTATTCTGTCTGATCTCTTTCTGTCGGGCTTCTTTGCGCCACAACCGAAAGGCATCAAACATGGCCGGCCTTGATTTACGTTCGAACAACTTCATTTCTAGATTATCTAAGATCGACGCCTCGAAGCTACCGTGAGGTGGCCAACGAAGGTCGCCGTCTTTCTTTGTATATTTAATCCAATAATCGTTAAAGGTAATCGGGCCTAGCCCATGTTTACTATACAAGTCATAAGTGGGAGTTCCAACCGGAGGTATCGGACACGAGTCCTCCAGTCGGGAATCCGCACCACAAGGTCTGAAACAACTGAACAAAGTACTGCGACCAGGCATCTTGCACACTAGCCGAGTTTCACAAACTTCAAGGGTTACGGGATTTACCAAGTCCCAGCAAAGAACAAAACCCTCGGTTTTTGGCGGCTGCAGTCGTCAAACAATACAACAAAGTACCAAGAACCACAAATGCAATGGAACCATGCAACCACTAAGTAACCACAACCAAGAACTCTGGGAGCGACCCACAAATACTTAACTCAAAGATCGATGGCGTCACCAGGAAGGCCCGTCAATCGTCTCGCTATACCAAGGTCTACGCCAGGCGCCAAAACAGGTCTACAGTCAGGGCAGCAGTCCGTCGCAGCCGTCAGGAGGCGGGAATCTTCGCGGGAAAAGTCTTCGGGCCACTTATTTCGACAACAGGATCGATGAAGCGGAGTGCACCTTCCCTCGGAGATTTCACACGAAGTTCCTCACGATCGTCGGGCTTGGACCGGTACCACTGATGCAGCCCCATGTTGGGCGCCAACTGAAGGACTGGGTTCTTTAAGACCCAGCGGTGCCAGGGCACAACACCTGAAACCTTCGTGGGTAACCTGCTCCGGCGTACGAATCACAGAGACACGGGACACTTCCTTCGACGTCAAAGATTCAAGGTTTATTTGCTGCAGGGAACACAGAAATCACAGGAAGTACATCGAGTGTAGTTCGGGGAGACTGCTTCAAATTGGTTTTGTGGATCGCTCCTTTTATACAGTTTTTACCCATAGGATAACATGATACACAAAAGTTTACAACCCGGTTCCCACAATTATCCCCCAGAGGGGTCACTTTGGTCACTTTGAAACACACAAGGTCCGGAACATAAGTGCGGAAACATTTGGCGGTTCCCAACTGTAAAAACCCATCTTCCCACCATTAGCAAATTCCAATCAGCAGTAAAACAGATCGAAATAGGAACGAAGCCAGGTGCAGAGGAAGACGGAGACAGTGGGGAGATCGGAAAGGGTGTAAAAAGGGGAGGTATCGGGAAACACGAGATACAGGCATCAAAGGGACGTGCCTAATGAGATGCACGGCTGAGACAATAAGCCCTTGCGGCAAGATGGGCCTCAAGCGGCGTCATCTGCCTTACAGTGGCATCCCCCTCATCATAAAGACACTTACAAAGAACATGTGTCTTCTGCAAATATCTTGGGAGTCCCAGGGTCGCGAAGCGGACAGCGTCCGTTCGCTGGCTACTTGAGGGCAAGAGACAAAATGGATGCCGTATCTAAGATGGAACCCGTGGGTACAGATGAAAAACCCACATAACAAACGAACGGTTTAAGTTAGCACAGCGAAACTGCGCACACTTACACAACTCGTCATTTGCGGTTCATAGATACCAGACTCGACCATATTCGTGCGAGTCGAAAACACCACTTACAATTGTCACGGAACCTCAGAGGCCAGATCCCAGCAAAGTTGAAACACTAGAGAACGCAAATCCCCCGACGGATGTAGCAGAAGTAAGATCATTTCTAGGCCTTGCCAGCTACTGTGCTCGATACATACAGAATTTTGCCACAGTGAGCACACCACTAAGAGAACTGACCTAACAAGAACAGAAGTTCATCTGGTCTAAGGAATGCAACAAGGCATTCGAAGAAATAGGACAAGCAGTGGTGACTGTGGAACATCTAGTTTACTTTGACGCCCTGCTCTGCACTGAACTGACTGTCAATGCCATCCCAGTAGGGTTAGGAGCAATACTAGTGAAGCATCTGCCATGGAGGGAGTCACAAAGGAAAATTGTCGCGTATGCAAGCAAGAGTTCGACAGACATTGAACGAGCATACTTGCAACCAGAAAAAGAGATCCTAGCAGTGTTATGGGCGTGTGAACACTATCACATGTTCATCTACGGGAAGTCATTCACCATCATAACTGACCACCAAGCTTTGGTGACAATCTATGGCAGCTGGTCAGCTGAAATGGCACTCAGGATTGAACGCTGGGGCATAAAGCTGATGGACTACAACTTCACGATTGTACACAAGCCGGGAAAGAACACAACCCGGCAGACTACATGTCGAGACACCCTTTACCGCAGGCACAAGAGACGACATCGATGGCAGAAGAATACCTTAACTTTGTACGAAAAGCAAAACACCCCAGCACCGATAACACAAGCAGAGCAAGCCAGGGAGACTAAGGAAGATGCCACGTTGCAAGTGGCCATAGAGAAAACGAGAGGGCAGAGGTGGAGACACATCAACAGTAACTGCACCTGGGGAACAGGGGTATGCAAGGAAGAAGTGCTAGCCCTAAAGAAGATACATGAAGAACTGTCAGAGACAGGAATAATGATGAGAGGGACAAGAATAGTGATACCAAGTTCACTCAGGAGGCAACTGGTCAATCTGGCTCATGAGTCACACGAGGCGCAGTAGCAACAAAGAAACTGCTAAGAGAGAAAGCATGGTTCCCTAGCCTAGACCGCATGGTAGAAGACACCATAACGACATGCCACCTTTGTCAAGTAACAGGACAACCGGCTAGGCATGAACCACTACAAATGTCAGAACTTTTTAAGAGCGGTGGGAACAACATTAGCCGCTGATTTCTTTGGGCCTCTGGACACAGGCAACTATCTACTTGTGGTCATCGATGAATACTCGTGATTTCCAATAGTACGACATGTCCCATCGACATCAGCAACAGCAACCTTACCGATACTAGATGACATCTTTGCAGCGTGGGGCTCGCAAGAAATGCTAAAAACAGACAATGGTCCTCCATTTTCAGCAGAAGATTTCCGCAGATTCATGGCCTATCTAGGGATAAACCACAGGAAGATAACGCCGCTGGGGCCTCAAGCGAATGAAATGGTGGAGAGGTTCATGGGGAACATCAAAAAGGCAGTTCAAAGAGCGAAGCTGGTGCAGATATCACTTGGCCAAGCTCTGTGCCAGGTACTGCACGACTACAGAAACACGCCCCACAACTCCACAGGATGGTTCCCAGCAGAGCTAGTAATGGGAAGAATGAGTAGGACTAGGCAACCGCAAATAGAAGCAACTACGTCACCAGACCACAGCAGCATTGCAGATAAAGACAGAGAGGTGAAAGAAAAAAATAAAAGATATGCAGACGCCATGCGGCACGCCATCTCGTCAGACCTAAAGGAAGGAGACACAGTGGTAGTGCGTCAACAACAACAAAGGAAATCTGACAGCAAAGAGTTGAAGGAGATGGAGAAGGAAGACCAAGACAAGATAACAGCAGAACAAGAAGAGCAGGAGCACAACAGGAAAGAAACAGACAGTGGCGAGGGACCAGCAGAAGAGCAACAGACGGAGGCTGGCCCACGAAGAACATGCAGACGGCTAAAGAGACTAATAGAAGAAATGTAATGATGGAAAGCACACTGACCTGTGCCCTGGCAGACTTGCATCTATTCTCTATCTGCACATCACTTTTCTCGTCATTTCTTTGTGACAAAAGGGGGAGATGTAGTGACCTGGGGCAGGGCACAAGGACCCTGCAGTGGACTGCGAGGACCCCAAGGGAACCGGTCAAGGGTGTGGGGAGGGGACAGTAGAGGGGACGAGGGAGCGTGGGCAGACATGGCTGTAGGTGTAGGAAGGTTGATATCTGACTATGGTTACCCCCAAACTTTTTGCCTGGTATTTAGCTTGTTTTTCACTTAGTTGGCCTGGGATCCTGCTATTAAGGGCCCCAGGCTAATTGCTCTCTCCTTAAAATGGACTCCATGTACCTTAGGTACATACACAATTGGAACTGGTTCACCTTATAGGCCCCTGTAACAGTGTACCCCAGGTACCCAGGGCATAGGTGTATCCAAGGCCTACCAGGGGCTGCAGCATGTATTATGCCACCCCTGGCCTCCATATTTGACACAACTGGCTGATCCATCAGCTGGGGTAAGTTGGTGTAATCACCTCTTACTTAGATATAGTATACCTATATTAACCTATCTGGACCCATGGTAACCTATAAGCCACTCCTATGGAAGGCCTCGACAATCCTGGAGGCAGAGTGCTTGGTTTCATGTGAGATGGTGCTCTGGCACGAGCTGAGCCCGTCTGCAGCTGTCGGGAACAACTCCCTTAGCTGTTACGGGATATTGCCATACCATATACTCTTAAGTGCATTATAATCCTCGCGGTTACTTGCTAACGTTGGTTTGGCTTTATCAAAACATGTCGAGTAAGGTGTCATACGAATTGGGATACTACCCCCTCGCCAATTCTGGCGACGGGGGTAGCATTCCACCCTTCTAGAGGGACACGACATGTACATAACCTGAACCCTGGTTAAAGTTAAACTCGAGCCTCAGCATCACAAAATGGATGCTGCCACCACAGACACAAGTCTGACCTCTTGCTTCTGGGAGTCCTGGCTTGGGAGGTGCGAGCACCACCCCAGACAGGATTTTGTGTATTGGGTAGGACAGGGCTGAATAGAATGAGACATGCCTGGGGCACACAAGCTGTCCCCGTGCATAAGCCAGTCCAAACTGGTGCTGGGGCTTTCCAGCCCCAGTCCTGGTGCAGAGCTGGACAAAGGAAAGGGGGTGTAACTGCCCCCCTTCCTGGTCCCACCCAGAAGAGGGACCTAGCAGGTGATCCAGCCCCCAGATTTGGAATAAGAGTGGGAGCTGTGTCCCAAGGCTTCAGATCATCCTGAACTCGACTTGAAACTAAGAAGAAAACTGGACTTTGACATTCTGCTGCACAGAAGACTGAAGAGCATCTCCCTTGTGGCCAAGGAGTGACCACCCTGTGAATACAGGCACCATCCAGCAACTCGACGTCTGCTTTGCCGCCGCCTCCTGCCGGAGCCCGAGCCCTGAGCCCGACGAGACCCAGACTCCCAGACATTTCAGAGCCCGATCCACAGTCCCTGAAAAGAAGAGACCCGTAGAGGCACCGAGAGACGTGGGACTGGCCATCTCAAAAGACTCACGAGAAGCTGACTGCGCAGTCCCCGAGGCACCCTCGACGGTGTGGTTTGGGGTTTGAGAAGCCCCACCACCGAGCATCATCTGCACCGAAGATCAGCCCCCCAGCATCTCCACAATCTGCGTGGGGCCCTTTAGCATTTTGCCACTCGACGTGCCATCCCGGTTACTGGCCCGTTGGCTAGTGGCCTTCTTGGCGACGAAATCCAAAATCAACACCACTGGTCTGATTGCTCCAGACTGGCCCTCGCTCCAGTAAAAAGGAGCACCCCCTCTGACCTTGCTGGTCCGAGTGAGAAGCTTGCATCGTTTCCTGCGTGGCTTGCATTAGCCAAAGCCTGTTTGCTCCGATCAAGAAGCCGACACCGCCATTAGCTAGAGCCTTCGTGGGACAGCTTGTGACCGACGCCTGGATGTCCTCGACCTCTTCGTGTCCACGTGGCTGCAGAGACAATCGTCACTTCTTCGCCTGTTTGCACCCGACATCGCCTGGTTCCACGGTAGTCACTGGCTAGTGACTTTGAATATTGTCCCCTCTGCTTTCAGGTCTCCACTTCTTCAGATCCACCCTTGGATCCACCGGAACTCTCCACGACGACCCGCCTGCAGCCTCTTCATCTACAGGCTCCATAGACCAGCGCGACAAAACCCAACACACTTTGAGACATATGCACCCGCTTCTTGTGGGTGAGGTAACCCTGGCACTCTGGTGCTCCTGTGTAGCAATACACTTCTAGTGTCTGTGTTCCAAGTTGCTAGGTTCTATGTGATCCGGAAGGTTCCCTTTTCATTAACTTTGTAACTTTTACGCACCATTGACTTTGCATTGGTGCATGCGTGTGCTTTAATCGCTGCACCCGAGTCCCGCGGGCCTTTCCCGACTTAGTCACTGCTAGTCCCGAACAGCTCCAGTGATTCCCCAGGCCCTAGGCCTACTTCCTTTTTGATTTGTGGTACTTATACCACTATTTTAGTACATGGTTTAGGTGGCCCCTAGGGCTCATCCATATTGTGCAACTTTTGTATATTTAAACTGTTTTTTGTTTTAACACATTTGCTTCTGTGCTCATAAAGAGTATAGGGGATTTTGTAGTAAATAAATTTATATATATATTTTCAATATATATCTGTGTGGTGTCCTTTCATTTGGTATTCAAGGGGATTGTGTACGGTAAAACAGCTTGCTTCACATGCCTTTACAGAGTTTAGCCTAAGACTGCTTTGTCCACACTACTAGGATAGCTGGTCTATAAGGTTGACTTACAACCAATCATCATAAGGGTTGCTTGACATGGTACAAGGTGATCACTAGAACTAGTGAGCATCATATACCAGGCCAACTTCTCACATTGGTGACCAGCGGTTGGGTTTTGAGCTTGCTGTTGTTTTACCATTACAATCTTTGAGAGTATCATTTGAGTTGTTTTACCATTACAATCTTTGAGAGTATCATTTGAATGATCATACAGGTACCTGCTAGGTACATGTAAAACAAGACTAGTATACTTAAGTTCTACTGAACTTAGTTGTTGTAGATAGAGAGTAGCACACCCTGACTACAACGACTAGATATGTTTAGTAGGTAAACACCAGTGTAGGTAGATTGCAACATATCCACTCACACTAGAGCAATGTCTGGAGCAGAGGGGTCCACTGGACCTACCCCCGTTGAGAGTGACCCTCCAAAGGCACCATCCAAATTTGCTATGTTAAACTTTAAAGAACTGAGGCAGCTCTGTACCTTAAGAGGTCTCAAGACGGATCCAACCCCTACCACAGACCACCTCAGAGAGCTTTTAGACCAGTATGAAGCTCTAAAGACCTCTAAAGCAGACCCCACAGGGAATGTTGAAGGAGGCTCTCCCACTGAAGATGATAATACTGACACCCCTGTCCCTGTTGTCCAGATAGATGAGGAAGACCAAGTCACTGGGGATACTCATCCTGAGGAAGAGGAGGAGGAAGAAGAGACAGAAGGGGAGAGCAGTGATTCGGATGATGGCAGAAATACTCAGGTGCCAGCCAGAGGGCTTAGCCAGGCTAACTTAAGCCTATTTGGGACTGAGTCTGGGTTAAACCCATTCAGGCCCCCAAGTGGACTTAACCAGGAGCCAAAGAGGAGGAGGAATCACTCAGGTGAATCCAATACCTCCCAAGCTTCTAGGGGTTCTCATGGTCACTCCAGAAGGAGAATGACATCCCCTCAGAGGAGGGAACATGAGGCCAATATGGGAGAGGCTGAGCTTAGGATCCAGAAGCGAGAACTAGACGTTGCCCTGGCCCAAGAGAAACTTGCTAGAGCAAGACAGCCGAGAGAGGGTGGATTAGGATCCACTGGTGGCAGCACTATCCCTAAGGATAAAGACAGGTCCCATGACAATAGAAACCTGAGTAAGATTGTCCCCCCTACAAAGCTGGGGATGACATCCACAAATGGATGACTGCACTTGAGAGAGCCTGCAGAGTACAGCAGATCCCTCAGGAGCAGTGGGCAGCAATCTTGTGGCTCTCCTTTGAAGGTAGAGGCAGAGAAAAGCTCCTCACAGTTAGTGATGAGGATGCTAGAAACTACCTGGTCCTGAAGAGTGCTCTGGTTGATGGGTTAGGCTTAACCACTGAACAGTACAGGTTAATGTTCAGAGAGACCCAGAAGACACAGACTCAGGGCTGGTCTGAATGTGTTGAATGTGCCACTAAGGCTCTGGAGGGCTGGTTGCTGGGAAGTAAGGCTACAGACTATACAGGATTGTATAATTTGATGATGAGAGAGCAAATCTTAACTAATTGTCAAAACCAGCCTTACATCAGTACCTGGTGGACTCTGATCTGACCTCTCCACAAGAATTGGGTAAGAGGGCAGACAAATGAGTCAGAAGCAGGATCAGGCCTAAGAACCAGGGTGGTGACCAAAAGAAAGAGACTACCAAGCCTCAAGAGAAAGGTGGGGATAAAACCAAAGAGAAGACTTCCCCAGGGCCCCAAAATTCCAAGGATGGGGTGGGTCCAAAGACACTTCCTCTACACAGAAAAAGCCTTACTGCCATACCTGTAAACAGGTTGGTCATTGGAAAACAGACAGCTGTTGTCCAAAGAATGGTAATATGGAAAATATACCTCCAAGTAAGGCTCAAACGCTTCCTGTCACCGTTAGCAGTGGTCCCCCAGGTGGTGGGAGCACCCCCAAGAATTTGGGTGGGTTTACTTTTGGAACACAGGTGGACTCTGGCCTAACCAGGTCCCCAACTGATCTTGTCTATGAAACTGGCATGGGATTTGCCAATTTCACTGATTGCCCAACCACTTTGAGCAAGTATAGACAAGAACCCCTCATCAATGGTTTGAAAGTTGAGGCCTACAGAGACACAGGGGCTAATATCACCATGGTGACTGAGAATCTAGTCCCCTCTAGGCAACTTTTACCTGGTGCCACATACCAGGTGACAAACATTGATGGAGTTCAGAAACATCATCCCATAGCAGTGGTAAATCTCAGCTGGGGAGGAGTCACTGGCCCAAAGAGAGTGGCAGTGTCCCCGAACTTACCTGTAGATTGTCTACTGGGGAATGATTTGGAAATCTCAGCCTGGGCTGAGGTTGAACAAGAAATCCATTCTAGAATGGTAAATGCCCATGGAAATGTTAGTGGGGCTGTGATGGCTACAGCCCCAATCCAAGATTTCCTTCCTGAAAAGGTTGGTAGGGCTGTGCAAGTCTCAGCCCCATCTTTAGCTAACTCCCTTCCTAGACCGAATAGCAGGGCTGTGATGGTAACAGCCCATACCCAAACTGAGTCTCCACCTGAAAAGGTTGGTGGGGCTGTGATGGCCACAGCCCAAACTCAAACTGATTCATGTGTTGTGAAGCCTGAAACAATGGATCACTCCATACAAACAGAGAGCACTGAGGAGGAAGAGAAATCTCCCTCCCACCAGACTTTAGGAAAGGATCAGCCTCCTCAGGGAACTGATATTACCCCTGATGAAGGAACTGTCCCAGAGGTTGTTAGGCCTAGCCTGACGGAGCCCCTGATGGCAGTGGACCCTTCTCAGGTGGGACCCAGTCTGGAGCAGGTAACCTGCCCCTCTCTACCCTGCCTTACTCAGCCCAGGGCTGCAGAGGACAAGAAGGACAGTGAGCCCCAAAGGGCCCCCTGTCAAATAAAGCACCCCCATCAGCAGATTAGGGGCAGCGAAGCTAGCAGCCCTAGCCAGGTGAAAACTTTAACAACTCCTGAGGGAACCCCCTTAAAATTAGTTAGGGACCTCCCACAGATTGATACTGTTGGGCACAGCCAAACCTGGGACCAAAAGGGCGCAAACCTGAACTGTCCCTCCAGAAAGCCAACAAAAGGGAGCCAGTCTCCAGCTTTAGGTAGCCAGAGGTTGACCCTGAGAGCACAGTGCAACTCAGTCAAAGAAAGAAAGGCACACATGGTGGAGAGTGACTGGAGGAAGCTGAGTCCTACAGAGGAATCTCACTTCAGTACTCCATCTCAACACCAGCCTTTGACATTGCCAAGACACACCACAGGTAGAGATTCCCTATGGTGGAGACCCTCAGATACCCTTAGGGTGAGGGATTGCTTAGTGGACCATGAGACAGGGGGTAACCAAGCCAGTGCTGTAGGAAGGTGGATATCTGACTATGGTTACCCCCAAACCTTTTGCCTGGTGTTTAGCTGGTTTTTGACTTAGTTGGCCTGTGATCCTGCTATTCAGGGCCCCAGGCTAATTGCTCTCTCCTTAAAATGGACTCCATGTACCTTAGGTACATACACAATTTGAACTGGTTCACCTTATAGGCCCCTGTAACAGTGTACCCCAGGTACCCAGGGCATAGGTGTATCCAAGGCCTACCAGGGGCTGCAGCATGTATTATGCCACCACTGGCCTGGCCTCAATATTTTACACAACTGGCTGACCCATCAGCTGGGGTAAGTTGGTGTAATCACCTCTTACTTAGATATAGTATACCTATATATAACCTATCTGGACACATGGTAACCTATAAGCCACTCCTATGGAAGGCCTCGACAATCCTGGAGGCAGAGTGCTTGGTTTCATGTGAGATGGTGCTCTGGCACGAGCTGAGCCCGTCTGCAGCTGTCGGGAACAACTCCCTTAGCTGTTCTGGGATATTGCCATACCATATACTCTTAAGTGCATTATAATCCTCGCGGTTACTTGCTAACTTTGGTTTGGCTTTATCAAAACATGTCGAGTAAGGTGTCATACGAATTGGGATACTACCCCCTCGCCAATTCTGGTGACAGGGGTAGCATTCCACCCTTCTAGAGGGACACGCCATGTACATAACCTGAACCCCGGTTAAAGTTAAACTCGAGCCTCAGCATCACAAAATGGATGCTGCCACCACAGATACAAGTCTGACCTCCTGCTGCTGGGAGTCCTTCCAGCGAGGGAGGCTTGGACAAAGGGTTTCCTGCCTTGGGAGGTGCGAGCACCACAACAGACAGGATTTTGTGTATTGGGTAGGACAGGGCTGAATAGAATGAGACATGCCTGGGGCACACAAGGTGTCCCCGTGCATAAGCCAGTCCAAACCGGTGCTGGGGCTTTCCAGCCCCAGTCCTGGCGCAGAGCTGGACAAAGGAAAGGGGGTGTAACGCCCCCCTTGCTGGTCCCACCCAGAGGGGGACTTAGCAGGTGATCCGGCCCCCAGATTTGGAATAAGAGTAGGAGCTGTTTCCCAAGACTTCAGATCATCCTGAACTCGACTTAAAACTAAGAAGAAAACTGAACTTCGACATTCTGCTGCACAGAAGACTGAAGAGCATCTCCCTTGTGGCCAAGGAGTGACCACCCTGTAAATACAGGCACCATCCAGCAACTCGACATCTGCTTTGCCGCCGCCTCCTGCCGGAGCCCGAGCCCACAGCCTTACGAGACCCAGACTCCCAGACATCTCAGAGCCCGATCCATAGTCCCTGAAAAGAAGAGACCCGTGGAGGCACCGAGAGACGTGGGACCGGCCATCTCGAAAGACTCACGAGAAGCTGACTGCGCAGCACCCGAGGCACCCTCGACGCTGTGCTTTGGGGTTTGAGAAGCCCCACCACCGAGCAGCATCTGCACCGAAGATCAGCCCCCCAGCATCTGCACGATCTGCGTGGGGCCCTTTTGCATTTTGCCACTCAACTCGCCATCCCGGTTACTGGCCCGTTGGCGACAAAATCCAAAATCAACACCGCTGGTCTGGTTGCTCCAGACTGGCCCTCGCTCCTGTAAAAAGGAGCACCCCCTCTGACCCTGCTGGTGCGAGTGAGAAGCTTGCATCGTTTCCTGCGTGGCTTGCATTAGCCAAGGCCTGTTTGCTCCGATAAAGAAGCCGACACCGCCATCAGCTAGAGCCTTCGTGGGACAGCTCTTGACCGACGCCTGGACGTCCCTGACCTCTTCGTGTCCACGTGGCTGCAGAGACAATCTTCTCTTCTTCGCCTGTTTGCACCCGACATCGCCTGGTTCCACGGTAGTCACTGGCTAGTGACTTTGAACATTGTCCCCTCTGCTTTCAGGTCTCTCTCCACCTCTTCAGATCCACCGGAACTCTCCACGACGACTCGCCTGCAGCATCTTCATCTACAGGCTCCATAGACCAGCGCGACGAAACCAGACACACTTTGAGACATATGCACCCGCTTCCTGTGGGTGAGGTAACCCTGGCACTCCGGTGCTCCTGTGTAGCAATATACCTCTAGTGTCTATGTTCCAAGTTGCTAGGTTTTAGGTCATCCGGAAGGTTCCCTTTTCATTAACTTTGTAACTTTTACGCACCATTGACTTTGCATTGGTGCATGCGTGTGCTTTAAGCGCTGCACCCGAGTCCCGCGGGCCTTTCCCGACTTAGTCACTGCTAGTCCCGAACAGCTCCAGCAATTCCCCAGGCCCTAGGCCTACTTCCTTTTCGATCTGTGGTACTTATACCACTATTTTAGTATATGATTTAGGTGGCCCCTAGGACTCATCCATATTGTGCAACTTTTGTATATTTAAACTGTGTTTTGTTTTAACGCATTTGCTTCTGTGCTCATAAAGAGTATAGGGGATATTTGTAGTAAATAAATATATATATATTTTCAATATATATCTATGTGGTGTCCTTTCATTTGGTATTCAAGGGGGTTGTATATGGTAAAACAGCTTGCTTCACATGCCTTTACAGAGTTTAGCCTAAGACTGCTTTGTCCACGCTACTAGGATAGCTGGTCTATAAGGTTGACTTACAATCAATCATCATAAGGGTTGCTTGGCATGGTACAAGGTGATCACTAGAACTAGTGAGCATCATATACCAGGCCAACTTCTCACAGTGGGCATCTCAGCACAGCAAAGAAATAAAGAAGCTTATATCCCTTACCTGCCTCCGGTGTATCTGTGGGGGGGATCGGGACACGGCATGGGTGAGTTGGGACTAAGAATGGGAGTTCCAGAAGCTGCCTTACTTTGCACATTTCTTGAGTAAAATCACAGATAATGCATTTTCTAAATCGGGGTACATCACCAACTAGGTGACAGAGTTCTTATTTACCCAAGTATAAGGTGTTCGCTGTGAAGGCTGAAAGAAGAGGGTGTTGATCACTGGAATTCAAAGGGAAACCAACTAAGAGGAATTTGGCAGGTAGTTTATAACTATGGATTGTTTCTCTGTAATTCATAGATGGCCCTCAAGTAGCAGTTCTGTGGTGCATTGTCTCCTACGCATGCTTAAGCCTAACTCCTCCCTCCTCCGAAATGTAGTCAGATCATGGACCATGGATAGCTGTATTCAGTGCATGCATGCAGTTCGCTTACCTGTTGCTCCCACATAGATGACACTGCATTTAAAAACCGTTCTTGCCAAACACTCCCCATCTACCACTGTTTGCTTTTATTTAAGCTGACAGAAAATGATGTATAATTTTCAGAACTGTAATGTGTGAGTTTGCCCAGATCAAAATGCATAGGTTTTGATACACATTGTCGTCTATACAGGCTTTACAAAGAATTTCTCCATTGTCCACAAAGGTTTTGTGGGGACATGCATACCAAATTACATATTTTTATAAAGTATGTTCACAATGTTCACATTTGACTCGTTGGAGTGCCCTTCTTAAAAGCAGCTCTGATCACACTGGGACTCTCCGCCGTGTTTATCTCCCTGGTCATGCTCTTATATTCTAGACGTGGCACGCCTGCGCGTCAATGGTTTACTTTCCCTATCACAAGGGGGACCAGGCAGGGCTGGCCACTATCTCCTCTCCTCTTTATCATCGTAATGTATCTCTTAGTCTGTCACCTTCAGGAACGCCATATGCACTGAGTCCACCAGTCCACCACTGGCTCCATGCTCATTTACCTGTATGCAGACGACATATTGTTGTTTGTTCTTCATCCATCGGAACAACTTCCTCCTCTCCATTGGGAAATAACGTGCTTCTGTAACCTTTCGGGCTACAGATTAACTGGACTAAATCTGAACTTTTCCTCCTTGGACCTTTCTGACCTCATTTCTAACAACTATCCCCTAACTTCGGTTGCGGATAGCACCAAATACCTTAGTGTCCATCGTCATAGAGACAGGGAACAGATAATCCGGCTCAACTACGGTCCCGCTATTGATATCCTTACAATTCACGTAGCGAGTTGGATTAAACTCCCGCTATCCATGGAGGGACGAGTCGCAATAATTAAAATGGTGTTCCTCCCACGTTTTTTGTATCTTTTCTTGAATATCCATATACCACACACAAAAAATTTCAGCACCCTATGCAGTCTCTTAATGTGATTTATCTGGGCTGGGCGCCAACCCCACATTTGGTGAGATACTCCTACCCTCCCTTATAACCGCTGCGGTTTTGGAGTTCCAGACTTCCATCTCTACTATCTTGCAGCCAGTGCCATTACACACATTGTTGGTACCACCCAGATGGTTGCCCCCGTACCTAAAGCCCAAGAGGACTCAGCTGGGGGACCTTCCTCACTCTTCTATTCTGTTGAAGGGCCTCACAATTGACTCCATGGATGTTCAAATCATCTCCACAACATACTGGGCCTGGTGGGAACTCTGTGAAGTATTGGGCGGAGGCTCCCTGTATTCCCCCGCTCTTCCTCTAGCTAACAACACCTGGCTACTACTCACACGAGACAAACTGGTCCAATGCACCCTCCAACATCACGATCTCCATACCATGGTTGATATTTTCCCTGATGGCCATGTCCTGATTCATGCTTCCAGAACGCCTCACACATGGATCACTTCGTGCTTCAACGACTGAATAATACCCTATGCTCCCTTCTCCCCTACTATCCCCTGACCCTGGCCTACTTCCCCCTGCTGGCGCTTGTCGTCTCGGATACTGATGGAGACTGGTTGGTCTCCAGGTTATACTGACTCTGTACTGCCAGGAAAGCCGACACCACAGCTCGAGTCAGGGAGGTCTGGGGTGCGGACTTGGGCTCCCCGCTCACAAAGAAAGTGTGGTCCTACTACTGGTCACAAACTCAACATCTTTCTGTCAACCACAGACATAAATTGCTACATTTAAAAAAAAAATCATCAAGCATACCTCTCCCCTATCTGACATCGCAAAATTCGACCCTACACGATCTGACCAGTGCCCCAAATGTTCAGCCCTGAATGCAGATTTTGCACACTTGACATGGACCTGCCTGCAGATTGGCCTTTATTGGGCATCCCACTTTTCCCACATCTCAGCCATAACCGAAGTAGCATTTGCACCTGACCCTCTCATAGCACTCCTAGGCTACAACTGGGATTTTTCTAAGTCCACCTATCGGCTTGTGTCAATGACACTTCTGCTTGCTAAGCGCAAAATTGCTGTACATTGGGGTAGTGGGCAGGGTCCTACTGTTGAAGCATGGCTCAAAAGTATGGCATATTGTGATGGCATCAGCAGGGGTTATGCACATTACAGCCACCCATACACCAGCCTAAAGATGTTTGGCAGCCCCTGCAGGACTGCCTCCTCACCCTAGACTATAACACTCCAGATTGATTATTGCTTTTATCCTAACTATTTTACCGGCCCCTCCCTTTTCGCTCTGCATTATATACCCCTGCCTGCGATATGACAGTGTTCTTTCATTTACATGTATACAATGTTTATGTTGATGTTGTCATGCTCCTATGTCGTGCACCCTGCACCTTGCTTTATCCTGGTTGTGACTCTGTGTGATGTGCTTTAATTTGCTGTTAAGTTGCTCTTTATGTGAAAAAATAAAAAACTATGTTCACATTTTTCTAGTGGATTTTACACTCTGCTACGGATTTTAGAACAAAAATAAAAGCAGTCGCTGTTGTTACAACACATGCTATTTAAAGCCACTCTTTCTGTTGGAAATGTCTCATTGCAGGAAATTGCATAACAACCCACAGATTGATCACTCATTATGTTTCAGAGTGACAAGGAATACTTAGTTGTATATTTTCCTTGTTAGGACAGCAAGTTATTACAGGACAACCACCCAGTTTTCTGTTTACTTGCTCTTCAATTACAGCCGGGTGCTTTCATACCAAGGTGTCATTTAACTAACAGTTTTCAGGGAGCTGCATGATGTTGCATTCAAACAGCAACTATTTTATTTGTATTTGATGTACTGCAGATTTGTGGCAGTATAACTAAGAGGTGGTAATATTCAAAGTACTTTATTCGGTTAGGATATACCCATAAAAGCATAAAAGATTAAAAAAAATTCCATTCACATGGACAATTTCAATATAAAACATGTCTCCCTTATAAACAAGCTTTACAAAACGACCAAGCTGATTAATTTACTTAATACATAATATGAAAGCAAAAAAGTGGTAGAAAATTGCTACAACAGATAAAATTATGTTGAATCTCTATGGGTCCGAGAGGGCTGGGTGGCATAAATTATAATTCGTACAAAGTAAGACAAATCGATTGGAAGTCTGAATATTATAGCCACTCACTCCGAGGCCGCTTCTGCCCATCGAAAGGATACTCTCTACATTTGATCTTGGTTGGGGGAAGTATGATGCTCTAGGGTAAAAGTCACACAGTTCCCAGGTGTGTATAGGGCCGTCTCCTATTTGTGGCTGCCAGGTTTGAAGATGTGGGACGACGTGTTTATTTCTGAAATTTATTAATACCAGGTCACCAGGTATATCTTTTCGAAGGGGACCTAGCCAGCCCACCCTTCTAACATTTCGTATTCTTCCATCAATATTAGGTGGCAAGGGTCTATTTTTTGTTAACCAGAACACAACCTTATTTCTTAAGTCCTGTTGTCTTTCAGTTTTTCCATTTGTAAGTGCTGGCACTCCAGAGAGGACGCACACAAACGGAGCAGCCTCCGGCGGTAAATGTATGTGGTTAGTTTTTCGTGACATATTCCCGTGGTTAGGAACTGTCCCTTTATGGAATGTGGGTTCTTTGTTCAGCCCTACTCTGGAGGAGGAGCTCTGTGCTATTATGGATTTTGTGGTTACTTTCGGAGTGTTTAAAGATAACATATGAGAAGCTACTGGTTGATTTTGGACAATGTTACTTTGTGCAGTTGTTATGGGCACTTCAGTGGCAGATAAAAACTGTGTTTGGTTGGGTCCTGCCATACTTTTTAAGAGTAGCGAGTTTGCCTTAGTCATTTCCTCTATACCCGTAAGCCTATCCCCTAAGTTATTCATTCTTTCTATCAAGGGGGATATTATAGAGTTGATCATGATTTCTATCTGGGCCAATAGTGTTGCCCGGGTAGAAGGTGCAGAAGTTTCCCGTTTCGCAAATACCTTACATGCTTTAGGGGTGATGGTGATGGGCAATGGAGGGCTTAAGTAAAGTTTTTGTTGTTTTGCTTGACTCCGCGTGTGTTTATCCCCATTTCGCTTTCTTTTAACAGAGGGCACCTGAGGGAACACTATAGATTGCGTGTTAACTTTTGCTGGTAGTAAAAGGGGAGTACCCAGCAAACTTTCATTTAGTTGGGATAGTGTACTAGGCTGGGGACTTGTGATTATTGTAGGGCAGATAGAAGCACTAGATTGCTCGATTCTCGATTCCACAGGAGCATACATAGATTCACATAATTTATTTAGTTCCTCCAACAATGATGAGTTTTGTGCTACATCAACTGTCTGTGAGGGAGATCGCTTACTGAAAGTGTTATCTGTAGACAGACGTCGTTCTGTTCTCTCTATTTCACGAACAATGGGTGACGTTGCCCTATTTAAGTAGTGGTCCAACGTCCCCTTGGCCGAGTCCCTCTGGAGGATAGTATTTTTGGGCACCCCCTTGCATGTCATAATGTAACTGGCTTTTGTGTATTTAGCACGGGAACAGCAACAAACACCTAGAAGCACCTAAAATGTTCGTGCATCACAGTATGCTTTCCCTTGGGGAGGGCCGGAATGTGCCTATGGATAGTCTTCGGGTCTCTTTACCTCCTTTGTTGCTAGGCCAAGGGGGGTGGCCCGACCCGGCCTCCTCTGGCCTAAGATGGCCTTAGATGGTCCCGCCCTTAGCCCGGCGTTTCCCGCGACGCGGAAGGAGCCTCCAAAGTTAAAGTGCCTCCGGGCACACGAAATGCGTGGCAGTGAGCGGGGCTGACGCACAGCAACCTGGGAGCTGTGGTTTCCCCCTCGGTAGCCGCGGGATGTAACTGGCGGCGGCGGCCGGGAGAACCGCAGCATTGGGCACCCAGGAGCAACATGAGCAGCGTGGCAGGTAAGACCCTGCTTCAAATGTCCCCCGCTCCTTGGTAGGAGCCTCCAAAGTTAAAGCACCTGCGGGCACGCGAAATGCGTGGCAGTGGGCGGGGATGATGCACAGGAGCCTGGGAGCTATGGTCTCCCCCTCGGCTGCCGCGGGATGTAACTGGCGGCGGCGGCCGGGAGACCCGCAGCGTTGGGCACCCAGGAGCAACTGGAGCAGCGTGGCAGGTAAGACCCTGCTTCAAATGTCCCCTGCTCCTTGGTAGGAGCCTCCAAAGTTAAAGCGTCTCCGGGCGCACGAAATGCGTGGCATTGGGCGGGGCTGACCCACAGCAGCCTGGGAGCTGTGGTCTCCCCCTCGGCAGCCGCGGGATGTAACTGGCGGCGGCGGTCGGGAGAACCGCAGCGTTGGGCACCCAGGAGCAACTGGAGCAGCGTGGCAGGTAAGACCCTGCTTAAAATGTCCCCCGCTCCTTGGTAGGAGCCTCCAAAGTTAAAGCGCCTCCGGGCGCGCAAAATGCGTGGCAGTGGGCGGGGCTGACGCACAGCAGCCTGGGAGCTGTTGTCTCCCCCTCGGCAGCCGCGGGATGTAACTGGCGGCGAGACCCGCAGCGTTGGGCACCCAGGAGCAAAGGGAGCAGCGTGGCAGGTAAGACCCTGCTTCAAATGTTAATGGTAATATTGCCCACTTAGTGTAATGAGGAGGAAAATATTGCGTTGGGAATCAAACCTATGGTTTACCACACCCAATATCAGCGGTGATACAACACACCCCAAATTCAGCCGTAATAGAACACTCCCCAATATCAACAGTAATACAACACCCCCCAAT
Organism: Lissotriton vulgaris; assembly: GCF_964263255.1. NCBI lineage: Eukaryota > Metazoa > Chordata > Amphibia > Caudata > Salamandridae > Lissotriton > Lissotriton vulgaris. The sequence goes on from NC_141698.1 coordinate 188,435,261, forward strand.
ATCAATGGCAATACAACACTCCCCAATTCCAGTGGCAATACAACACTCCCCAATATCAGCTGCAATATAACATACCCCAATATCAGCTGCAATGCAACACTCCCAAATATCTGCGGCAATGCAACACTCCCCAATATCAGCGGTGGTACGACACTCCCCATTATCAGCGGTAATACAACACTTCCCAATATCAGCGGCAATATAACATACCCCAATATCAGCTGCAATGCAACACTCCCAAATATCTGCGACAATACAACACTCCCAAATTCCAGCGTCAATACAACACTCCCAAATTCCAGCGGCGATACAACACTCCCCATTATCAGCGGTAATACAACACTCCCCAATATCAGCAGCAATATACCATACCCCAATATCAGCTGCAATGCAACACTCCCAAATATCTGCAGCAATACAACACTTCCCAATATCAGCGGCAATACGATACTCCCCATTATCAGCGGTAATACAACACTCCCCAAAATCAGCGGCAATATACCATACCCCAATATCAGCTGCAATGCAACACTCCCAAATATCAGCGGCAATACAACACCCCAATATCAGCGGCAATACAACACTAAGCTCTGTATTTTAAGAACTGTTCATTCTTGTGGGAGAGTTATTAAAGTATCCATACAGTGCCCAGTAAAATCCATATCTCAATCAGATGACATCTGAGTCCATTCGGTTCTGAGTTCTGCTTGACTCCCCGTGTGTTTATCCCCATTTCGCTTTCTTTTAACAGAGGGCACCTGAGGGAACACTATAGATTGCGTGTTAACTTTTGCTGGTAGTAAAAGGGGAGTACCCAGCAAACTTTCATTTAGTTGGGATAGTGTACTAGGCTGGGGACTTGTGATTATTGTAGGGCAGATAGAAGCACTAGATTGCTCGATTCTCGATTCCACAGGAGCATACATAGATTTACATAATTTATTTAGTTCCTCCAACAATGATGAGTTTTGTGCTACGTCAACTGTCTGTGAGGGAGATCGCTTACTGAAAGTGTTATCTGTAGACAGACGACGTTCTGTTCTCTCTATTTCACAAACAATGGGTGACGTTGCCCTATTTAGGTAGTGGTCCAACGTCCCCTTGGCCGTGTCCCTCTGGAGGATAGTGTTTTTGGGCACCCCCTTGCATGTCATAATGTAACTGGCTTTTGTGTATTTAGCACGGGAACAGCAACAAACACCTAGAAGCACCTAAAATGTTCGTGCATCACAGTATGGTTTCCCTTGGGGAGGGCCGGAATGTGCCTATGGATAGTCTTCGGGTCTCTTTACCTCCTTTGTTGCTAGGCCAAGGGGGGGTGGCCCGACCCAGCCTCCTCTGGCCTAAGATGGCCTTAAATGGTCCCGCCCTTGTCCCGGGCTTAGCCCGCGCGCGTCCCGCGACACGGAAGGAGCCTCCAAAGTTAAAGCGCCTCCGGGCACTCGAAATGCGTGGCAGTGAGCGGGGCTGACGCACAGCAGCCTGGGAGCTGTGGTCTCCCCCTCGGCAGCCGCGGGATGTAACTGGCAGCGGTGGACGGAAGACCCGCAGCGTTGGGCAACCAGGAGCAACTTGAGCAGCGTGGCAGGTAAGACCCTGCTTCAAATGTCCCCCGCTCCTTGGTAGGAGCCTCCAAAGTTAAAGCGCCTCCAGGCGCGCGAAATGCGTGGCAGTGGGCGGGGCTGACGCACAGCAGCCTGGGAGCTGTGGTCTCCCCCTCGGCAGCCGCGGGATGTAACTGGCGGCGGCGGCGGCCGGGAGACCCGCAGCGTTGGGCACCCAGGAGCAACTGGAGCAGCTTGGCAGGTAAGACCCTGCTTCAAATGTCCCCCGCTCCTTGGTAGGAGCCTCCAAAGTTAAAGCGCCTCCGGGCACGCGAAATGCGTGGCAGTGGGCGGGGCTGACGCACAGCAGCCTGGGAACTGTGGTCTCCCCCTCAGCAGCCGCGAGATGTAACTGGCGGCGGCGGCCGGGAGACCCGCAGCGTTGGGCACCCAGGAGCAACTGGAGCAGCGTGGCAGGTAAGACCCTGCTTAAAATGTCCCCCGCTCCTTGGTAGGAGCCTCCAAAGTTAAAGCGCCTCCGGGCACTCAAAATGCGTGGCAGTGGGCGGGGCTGACGCACAGCAGCCTGGGAGCTGTTGTCTCCCCCTCGGCAGCCGCGGGATGTAACTGGCGGCGGCGGCCGGGAGACCCGTAGCGTTGGGCACCCAGGAGCAACTGGAGCAGCGTGGCAGGTAAGACCCTGCTTCAAATGTTAATGGTAATATTGCCCACTTAATGTAATGAGGAGGGAAATATTGCGTTGGGAATCAAACCTATGGTTTACCACACCCAATATCAGCGGTGATACAACACTCCCCAATTCCAGCGGCAATACAACACTCCCCAATATCAGCTGCAATATAACATACCCCAATATCAGCTGCAATGCAACACTCCCAAATATCTGCGGCAATACAACACTCCCCAATATCAGCTGTGGTACGACACTCCCCATTATCAGCGGTAATACAACACTTCCCAATATCAGCGGCAATATAACATACCCCAATATCAGCTGCAATGCAACACTCCCAAATATCTGCGACAATACAACACTCCCAAATTCCAGCGTCAATACAACACCCCCAAATTCCAGCGTCAATACAACACTCCCCATTATCAGCGGTAATACAAAACTCCCCAATATCAGCGGCAATATACCATACCCCAATATCAGCTGCAATGCAACACTCCCAAATATCTGCGGCAATACAACACTTCCCAATATCAGCGGCGATACGATACTCCCCATTATCAGCGGTAATGCAACACTCCCCAAAATCAGCGGCAATATACCATACCCCAATATCAGCTGCAATGCAACACTCCCAAATATCAGCGGCAATACAACACCCCAATAACAGCGGCAATACAACACTAAGCTCTGTATTTTAAGAACTGTTCATTCTTGTGGGAGAGTTATTAAAGTATCCATACAGTGCCCAGTAAAATCCATATCTCAATCAGATGACATATGAGTCCATTCGGTTCTGAGTTCTTCAATGGAACGCCTTTAGCTTGTGGTCCTAATTGATTGCTAAATGCATCTTCTATTCATCACGGATATGTGTTGTCTGCAGTCTGTCCCCTAGTAGTTTGAGAGTCAGTCTTTCATTTTGATTTACTTTAGGCTGTTTAATCTCCTCTACATATGTGTAAACCAAGCCTTCATAGAAGTCTTTTCATTGTACATTGGAATTATGATCTTTTCATTTGATATCCAGCTAGTTATGTTGACACTAGTCTTTGGAACTTATTTGCAGCAGCTAATATTATCCCATTATGATATGTGTATTTTCCATGTGTTAGGAGTGCACACATTCTGGGAGTCTGTGGAACTGTTAATTGTATAGATATTTGGAAACAAATCCAGCAGGGTCATATTCGGCAAAGACATACTAACTGTAGCTTGCTTCATTAAAGTGTTCAGGCTAATTTAGGGAGTGATAAGTATTTTAACTCTCATTTCTTCACTTTTGTTATGGTTGCACTTTTTTATTGTCAATGCAATGACATAAAGGCCTTTTGTATGATTTACTAGATATCATTCCACGCACATCAGAAAATTGCAAAAATTTGGGATTGGGCTTAAAAATGTGAAACATCCACAGATTAGAGGGTTTTATTTGGTCGCAAGTCACACCAGAACGTAACAACATGTTCAGTTTCATGACAAGCTTCGGCCTGTCAATTCTCTTCACTGGCTTCCAGTTCATAAGAGAGGAAGCTACAGAACTTCCAAAATGCTGCCGCAAGACTGATCCTCAACCTGCCAAGCCACTGCCACATCTCCCAGCACCTGCGCACACTCCACTGGCTTCCCATCGAAGCTAGAGTCACCTTCAAGATGCTAACCCACGCTCACAAGGCCCTCCACAACACCGGACCAGCAAACCTGAACAGGTGACTCAAATTCCACGCACCCCAAAGGACTCTACGATCAGCCCAGCTCTCCTACGCCATGGTCCCCCGCACCAGAAAGACCAGATCGGGAGGCTGCTCCTTCTCCTTCCACACGGCCAGTGCCTGGAACGGTATACAACGTTTACAACGCAGTTTTTACCACGCACTACCACTACAACGCAGGCATTACCACGCATACCATTACAACGCATTGCGCTGGGGGTGCTCTAGGATAGGGAATAAGTATAATTTTATATCCAACACCTTCCCTAGTGTCCACGGGGATTGGAGTTGGAATATAAAATTATACTTACCACTATCCAGCACCTCTAAGCGCTATGCGTTGTAACGGTATACGTTGTAAATACCGCGTTGTAATGGTATGCGTGGTAAAAGTATGCGTTGTAATGCATACATCTGCCTGGAACAACCTTTTGCTCCACCTCAGAGAGATAACATCGCTCCCCATCTTCGCAAGAAACCTCAAAACCTGGCTCTTCGACAGACCCCCTTCTTGATGGACTGGAACCTGCGAACCCCCACAACCCCAGTGCCTTGAGACCCTTACGGGTGAGTAGTCGTGCTCAACAAACACCTGATTTGATTTAAGTTAGTTTGCCATGTGCACAGAGCACTTTATGACAGTAGTCCAGCAATTCTTCAGCGAAACAGTTTCTTTTTATAAGTAAGCGCCGACTTTCCTATTCACTAACTAGCCTTTGATATACTGCAGATGAATTAAGAAATCCAGAATATGTGGTCACTCTTAATTTTTTGGCAGCTGCCAATTGGAATAATCTCCCCACAAATCTACTTTTGACATCGGATTTTTTACTCTTTCGGAGAATGCTGAAGACTTGGTAGTTTCCACCAAAAGTGCACAATCCATGTCTGAAGCAGTCTTTTGCTAAGAGTTCATACTGTTTGGATCTAGGTCGGAGAATACAAAGATGTACCATGGCACAGTATAGTTGCATCATAAAAGCCTGATGAGTTAAAATACCTTTTTGCACACCAGAGGCATCTTACAAGTTTCCTGCTGTTCAAAAGGGAAATCAAAACTGTTGTTTTCAACATGATTTGCTGAAAACCTTTTGGCAACGGCTTGCATATAGTGCTCAACTCAAAGGTGCCCTCCGATGTGTGTATTGTTTTCACATAAAGAAGTTTTTTTGTTTTTTTATTATTTATTGGCGTTTTAAACCATACATAACAGCAGAACAAACGGAACTCAATTTGCCAGTACATACACATTTACGATGAGGCAAACAAGTGCAGTTTACATGTAACAATTGAAAACAATAATCACAGCAGAGTGTTGTGTCGTCAGCAGGAAAGATATCATATACATTCAAGTGGCTTCGGTGATCTGCAGTCCGCACCTCAGCACATCTTTAAGTCATGGAAGGAAGGCCACAGCAAATATAAAGTGAAAATCGACAATATTACAACTCAATCCCCGAGCCCACCCAGCAACGCCCACCCGTCATGAATCCCCCCCGGCACAGCACATATCCAAACGCAGCCCTCATCCAGAGAATCACCTGTCTAATCACCAACATCTCTGGCAGTCCCAGACTCAAAGATATTATCCCTCTGCCATTGTAGGAATGGGTCCCATATGTCTCGTGGCCTAGAAGCGGGAGGCATCAACTCCCAAAAGGTGCCCAATTGTGTGTGTCCATAGGTAACATCCGCCAGCCAACTCTTGACCGAGGGAACTCTTCTTCTTCCCCAGTGCACTGCCACCTGGCGCTTAGCGTATAACAGTAGCATAGCGTGCAACTTCCGGGATTTGGGCGGGGTGCGTTTTACATAGCCCAGTAGTGCCAACTCAGGGGACGGGACATCAGCACGCCCCAACATTTTATTAATGGAGTCAAACACCGAGGACCAATAGCCCGCTAATTTCACGCATGACCATGCCATATGCAGAAATGAAGCGGGGGAGTGCCCACACCTCCAGCAACAGTCCTCCTCACGAAGCCCTATTCTGTGCAAGTGGATCGGGGTTCTACAGTACCGGTGCAGATATTTGAAATGGATCAACCGCAACCGGTAATTAGGGGACAGTTCTGCGAGTTGCCCGCAGCAGAAGGACCACTGCTCTTCAGTGAGCGGGGGGTCAAGCTCTGCATTCCACCTTTCCAGGGCAGTGATCTGCACTATGGGCGTTTCTGTCTGCACCTGCTGGTAGATCAGAGTGATCAACTTGCGTGGAGAGGGGGATGCTCACTATTGTTTCCAATGCATGAAATACTGAGGGAGCACGTGGGAATGCACTACACAGCACCCGGCAGGCCGATTTCAGTCTGTGGTACAAGAACAGGTCAGAGAATGGGACCACAGTCCCCTCTTCGGCGACATGGGGGGGCATGAACTCGTCGTTGGGAAACAAGTCTGCAAACGTGTGGAGGGCTAACCTTTGCTGCACACTCTTACCAATGCTTCCCTCAATGCAAGGCAATAGGGGATTCTGAACCAGGGACAACGATGGTGCATACAAGAGTGCCACACCTGCCCTTTTCCTCAGCTCGTCCCATGCCCATTTTAGTGCCTCGGCTGTGTCTATTTCTCCTCTGGGACGCCTCGCCTTCGCACATATGGCCACCGTAAGTGGGGTGGGTGCCACGCTGTCGTGTTCTACAGCTACATGCGGCTGGAAAGGGGTGGGGTGCACCCAAAAATGTAGGAATTGAGCTTGGGCGCATAGTGCATACAGGCGCATATACCGGGCCCCCAGTCCACCCTGCCGTAAAATCAGCGACAGCACGTCCCAGGCCGCTCTAGCCTGCCCCCCCGCCCACACCAAGGAGGTGAGCTGGGATTTGAGTGCAGCAAAAAAATGGGACGTCAGAGGGACCGGGCCATTAACGAAAAGGTACAAGAATTTCGGTAGCACAATCATCTTGACCAGGGCGATCCGACCAGTAAGGGACAGTGGCAGTTTCGCCCATACTTTCACCTTCCCTTCGAGCCACATCATGGCGCGCCCATAATTCAAATTCCAAATTTCCTGGAGTTTTCTGCTAATCCAAATACCTAGGTATTTCACTTCCTCATCTTCCCATCGCAATGGGAATTCAGAGTGCACCTTTGGAGTGCCATCTGTCAGGGGGAATACAACCGACTTAGACCAATTTATGCAGACACCCGCTAGTCCACCAAATCGAATAAATTCTCGCAGAACCGGGTCCAAATTTACCTCGGGTCCACCAGATACAGCGTCACGTCGTCCGCATATAAGGAGATTAACAGGCTGCAGGAGGTAAAGCCAATCCCCCTCGCATTAAGGTGTTGTCTTATACGGGCTGCCAGCGGCTCCATTGCTATAGCGAATAACAGTGGGGATAGAGGGCATTCCTACCACGTGCCCCGTGATATTGCGAATGGCTCAGAGATCATCCCGTTGACCTGGATTCTGGCACAAGGGGCGGTGTATAAAAGACGAATCTTACTCATAAATAGTGTGCTGAACCCCATGTTAGCCAGGATCGTGAAGAGGTATGGCCATTCCAAGGTGTCAAATGCTTTTGTGGCGTCCAGGAACACCACCGCTGCATGTACACTTGGGTGCAAGTAGTGGAGCGTGGAGAAAATGGTACGCAAATTATGTGACGTAGCCCTACCAGGGATAAACCCCGATTGATCAGGGCGGGCTATGAGGGGCAACAGGGGCTGCAGGCGGTCAGCTAATAATTTGGCGAAAATTTTGGCATCAACGTTTATCAATGAAAGGGGACGATAAGAGTCAAGTTCATCTTCCGCTTTGCCCGATTTCAGTAACGTCATGATTAAAGCCTCCCTCATCGAGGTCGGTAATTTTCCTACCTCCAATGCTTCCTCGTAAACTGCCAGTAACCTGGGCGCAAGCGTCTCAACGTATGTTTTATAAAAAGCGGTGGTCAGCCCATCAGGACCTGGAGCTTTGCTTGGTGGCATGCCTTTTATTACCGTTGCTATGTCTTCCGTTGTGATCGGGAGGTCCATGTATTTCCGGTATGTGTCGTTGAAACAAGCCAGTTCAATAGATTCCAGAAAGGAACCTAGCCCTTTCGAGCAGACGGTTGAGGTGGCGGAATACATGGTTGTATAGAATTCAGAGAACGCTCTTAAGATCTCATTGTGCCCTCTTGTCACATTTCCAGCCATGTCTTTTATCTCGTGTATGTGAGTTGCTGACCTGGAAGGCCTAACCAGGTTTGCCAGAGTATGCCCTGGTCTGTCCCCCTCACCATATTTCCTTGCCTCAGCATATTTCCCCAAGAATTTGACATCGCGCTGCACCTCCTCAGCATAATCCAGTAGTTTGGCTTTGAGCTGCCCCGATGTGACATGGTTCCGTCAGCGTAAAACTGCGACTCAAGTGCTCTTATGTCGGCCTCCAGGGAAGCCAGGGAGTCCCTAATTGCTTTGAGCACCCCCGCCCGCCGATGCACTGCCCTCGAATAACCACCTTGAAGGCCTCCCACAGCTCACTTTCAGTATCAACTGATCCGACGTTATTCTGAAAATAATCGTCAATGTCATTACCAATCTCAGCCTTAAAAGCGTCGTCAAGCAGGGCATGCGGCGGTAGCCTCCAAGTAAAGGCACGGCCATGCATTCTGGGCAGTGCCAGCTGTAGCAGGCACGGGGCATGGTCGGACAGGGAGCGGGGCAGGTGCTTGACATCTACCGTCAGGCAGCCATGTCCCGGGACAATAGCCAGAAATCGATTCTAGACCAAGCATTATGGTGTTCTGTAATGCAAGTGCCCTCGTGCAACTCAGCGTTCCTGTGTCTCCAAATGTCCACTAGGTCGCCCTCTGCCATCATCTCCAGCAGAGCTTCGCTGGCCAACGGGTGCAGGGGTCGAGCCGTGCCCCGTCTATCCAGCTGGTCATTAAGTATGACATTGAAATCTCCGCCCCAACTTATGGTATCACAGCCAATGGTTTTAATTTTGGACCAAAGTGAAATGAAGACGTCGGGGGAGTCTGTATTTGGGCCATATACATTCACAATAAGAACTGGCGTATTACAGAGGAGCCCCTTCACCAGGACATAGCGACCCTCCGGGTCCGCTTGCGAGATGCCCTCCCGCCAGTCCAATCCACAGCGCAGCAGCACCGCCACCCCTCTGGCATTATTAGAGTAAATCGCGGAATATACATTTCCCCACCTGCCATGAGCCTCCGTGATGGCATACTATTCAGATGTGTTTCCTGCAATATACATAGGTCTACATTGTGCCGGGTGAGATATGCATGTACAAGCCGGGCCTTTCTACCATCATTTAGGCCGCGGACATTCCAGGTGAGGCAATTTAATTTATTAGAAGCAGCCATAAATCAGTGCATTAAATATTCCATCTGCATTCCTAGCGTCAGACACATCTTGAGCAGTAGAGATAGCAAACCTGCACTTTAGCATCAATTGACTGGCAATACATAACCAAACAACCCCCCCAGCCCCCAACTCCAACCCCCCAATCAGGTTGTAGTCTACCCCACCCTACATTACGCAGTGCAGCTCGCAACCAAACATCCCCCCCTCTCCCCCCACCACCCACTCCATACCCCCAATCAGGTTGCAGAATACCCCAGAAAAATACAGCCCAAAACGTAACAGTCATCAAAATTCGGATCCTTACCTTGGAAGCGTGTGAATTCCGGCAAACTACCCTGTCTCGCACAAGGTGGCCTCAGCAGACCCAGACCCTCAATATATAGCAACACAATGAAAAACTAGTGGCGCAGTGGGCGCCCAGACATTTTACTTAGCAAAATAGACAATTACAACCCCCCCGAGTGAAGAGAAAAAAAAACAGGAAACTGCCCATTGTACAACATGTTTCGCAAATTTCAACGCCGACTTGGCATCTGTAAAGAAATGCACCTGCCCATCCACGGAAACCTTCAACTTCGCAGGATAGAGAAGGGAGTAGGGTATCTGAGCTTGTAGGAGGATCCGTTTTTCAGGAAAGAATTCCCGCCTTGCAGCCTGCACCGCTGGTGTAAAGTCCGGGTAGAACGATAAGACATTGCCCTTGTGTGTAATTTGCCCCCTTTCCCTAGCCAGCCGCAGAATGAGATCTCTGTCTTGATAGTTCAACAGTCTGGCAATGATGGTCCTAGGTGTGGCACCCACAGGAGGTCTCGGACCCAGCGACCGGTGCGCCCTCTCTACCGTGAACACCGCGGAGAGGTGTGGGTCAAACAGCTCATGAAGGAGATCCGCTATAAACACTTCTTTCTTCCCAATGGCTGTCGTCTCCGGTATTCCCGTGACGCGCAGGTTATTGCGCCGCGACCTCGCTTCAAGGTCCTCATTCTTGGCACGTATGATACCCAGTAACTTGTCCATCTGGAGCAGCTGCTCCTTGGTTTCCACCTGAAACTCGTGGCATTCCGTGTGATGATTGTCAAGCACATCCAGACATGTTTCATGAGACGTGACCTGGGATTTTACCGCGTCTAACTGAGAGGTCAAAGCGTCCAGCTTTGCGTCTATATTGCGGAGACTGGAGCGCACATCCATCATAAGTGATTTAAGATCCTGGCTCTGATCCTCTCTGATCTGGTCTCCAGAGTGCTCCGCTTGAGAGGCAGATTCAGCTTCCCCCTGCTTGTTGAAGCGTTTATTCTCGAAAGTTAGCTTTGGTTGTTTGGCGTCCTGCCGCCCCATGATGAGCCCTGCGTGCGGCGGTTGGCTAGAAGCACTCCGAGACACTCCAACCCTTATACCGGACAGCCTTTATCGCACCAAACAGGGGGGCACCTAAAAGGGAAAGAGATGTCGTCCCGAATCAACAGGTACACTCCGATCACAGTTCCAGCAGGAGCACAGCAATATTCACATGAGCACCTCAGCCACGCGCGACCCAGCACGTACTTCTCCTCTTACTGGACAGCGCTATGGACCATATCCACCAGGCCACCCGGGCTTGCACCACGCACAGCCCTCACCGCAGCACCACACCTCGACAGACGCGCTATGAGCCACGACAAAGGCCCTGGGCGATCAAGTTAGGAACCTCGACTTCCCTCTAGGGGGGCCACGTACTGCACAGCACCAGCACGCACGCCCTCAACAGCGTCCTACAGTTGCCGCGACTCAGGCCTCCACCGCAACCTCCTCAACTCCACGGCTTGTGCGTGACAAAATGGCGGCAGCTGCGTGCACTTAGACTCTCCGTGAGTCAGCTCAGCAATAATAAGTGCAGCCTCCTCCACAGGTAGCTCCGGTCATAACACGACCTCAGGCACACACATGTAGGACACCCACCAGCTCCCGGCGCATCCTCCACGATGGTGCTCACAGTCCCGCACTGCCGTTTCAAATCGCACCGCACACAAACTCGGCGTCTCCAGGGCAGCTACAGCCCCTCGCACATCCACAGCAGCCTACCAGTGCATGGACGCCAAGGAGAAATCCACCAGCTCCTCCACAGAAGCGTAGGTCAGCCACGATGCCTCAGCGGGTCTAGGCCTCAGGCGCCGCGGGCTAAATTGAAAGGTGCAGGCCGTCCGTGGGACACCGCCGTCGCCCACGAACCCTGGGCGGGTCTCTTAGCTTCCGCCTGCCACCGTTTCACTTGTCGCAGGGAGCCCAGAGTTTGCCGGAGTGATCCCTGCACACCCCACTACCTCTTCATAGGATCTGGTAGTCGCGAGGTCCCTCCTGCTGTGAGGATTATGATAGGATAAGTACCCGGCCGGCAGAGCACGCTTAGGAAGCAGCCATTCCGCTGCACGGCCAATCCAAGCCCCGCACCACACATAAAGAAGTTGGAGGAGGTGGGCATCAAGTTGTGGGGAAATTTGTTTTTTGGCTCACAACAATGGAAAGAAGTGCAAAGTGATTTTTGTTTCCATGCTTCATCCACTCATCGCAGAGAGTATGAGACCAACAGCTAACTTCTCATCTGCTTTCGATGGTGTCAGTTGTTGTTGAAAGTACGATGTAAAGCATCTGGGGGGAAACGTTCAGGAAAATACTTGTGCCAATAGTGGAATCAGCAATGCATTATGCTAAACAAGATATAGCTCTTCGGGAACACAGAGACACAGTGGTCCAACCATTAACCTCAGAAGAACCAAAGAGAATGATGGTAGTTTCTGGTTCTGCTTGGTAGTTTCTGTGCTGCTTTCTGCAAAGCTGGTGTATAAATTCTGGCACAGCATCTGGCAAAATGTCCTTCCAATATAACATACATACGTTGGAAGATTCAGAATGATATTTTCTCTGCATGCAAACACCTGATGAAAAATTGTGGTGGGACATGCCAACAATACAATTTAAAAAAATATTTTAGCAGATCAAACAATTGCCAATGCTACTACAGAACATTTGCATTCAATGTATATTTTAGTTTTGAAGAGCAATATGTTGAAAGAGGGATTGGGAAGGAAATTCTGGTTAGAAACATATCGATTGAACCTTGATTGTTTGCGTGGACAAACATGATGGTTGTGCTGTGATGAAAATTGCCATAAAAGGTGCACAGGCAAATGTTTTAGAGGGTGGCAAGGTATTTCATGTACGTTTTGGAAGCCATGCTTTGATACTTATCATTAGACATTCGCGTTATGTACGGGATTCCCCAATTGTCTTGCAACACTTAAAAAGTGTCTAATTTTGACTAAGGTTCTACAAAGCGGATTCTGTCCTGAAGATGAAATCCGCTGCCTCACCGGACACAATGTCAATCGGATATGGTGGGCTGAAAACAAAGTTGTTGAAATATACCTTGCTGTGGTTAACTCTTTACTTAGGATCTCAAATTGGCCACATCACAACACCCCTAGCAAAGCTGAGCAGTTTCTTCAAGCTGTTCAGACCCATAACTTCACTATTGCTCTCACACCCTGACAAAACTCTCTGGACTACTGCTTCCTGTTTGAGCTGCACTCCTATGACAGATGTAATGGAATGTATAAAACAGATTGAAAATGTAAAATGTGATTCAAAAAGCAGTGGCATAACTGAAGAATTATTTCATACATTATTTGTGAAAGCCCAGACAATCGCAGGGCTTACTACAAACACAACATACGGAGTAGCGATCTGGGGACCTACTGTAGGATTTCAGTACATTTCTACCATTCATAGAACCTTTCATAGACAATTTGTTCAATGAATTGTAGAAGAGGTTCAGCCACCAATTGAGGAGGCCACGCACAATGCAGTACCTGGTATGAAGGTATGTCATGCAGGAGTCTTTTAAGAACTTGATGGCGACTCTGGACTTGCATGATGATTATTTGCATGGTACACAAGACCCAAAATAGGAGAACAACATATAGGCAATAATACAGCGGAAGGTACCCAATGAAGAGAGGCCAGGAATTATGAAGGAGGTTTTAAGTCTCACATAGACTTCTACCCAAACAAATATGCCCTCTAAAACTGCTTGCCACTTTACCAGTGACACCAGCATTCCCAGAATGGTGCTTTAGTAGCCTAGGAAGGCTAAACACTGATCTTTTGTCAACACTGGGACAGCAACGCCTTTCTGGACTTACAATGATCAATATTTCACTAGCACATTGTCCTCCTAAAAAGCAATTATTGATGAATTGGCAAAAATAGGCTGTCCATCTTGCAATAGTTTTGCGAAAATTGTTTCTATTGTGCTTTGTACGGAAATGTTCTTGGAATGCACTCAAGCCCCTTTTCAAAGATCACTGTGAGTCATCTATAAACATGTCATATCCACAAAAAGGTGTTTTTTTGTGCCAGGTTTTGTCCAATATGTTTAAAATTATTAACCCGTCACAACTCCTTAGGTTGGCCTGGAAGATGAACCCACCCCCATTGCTTGGTGTTGAGTACCACCACCCCCAAAGTTTAGGTATAGTTTCACCCCGGATATCAGGGTTTTGGGGGTGGGGAGAGAACCTACTTCTGCCATGGCAGTCTGATTCAGACCGCAATTCGCTGTTCCCAATGGCTTTGAAGTTCCTAGACCCAATGTTCAACTCACAGCTGTGCCACCATCGCTGCTGGATCCCTTTGGCCATTGCCCTCTGGCTTCACTTCACAGGGATCTTGCAGGTGCATGGCAGCCCCTCGATGCGAGCAAACCGCCACCTCTTGTCTCCAACTGCTCTTCTGCAGATCCTTGGCTTATAGCTCAGAATGCCTGGTAAGGCAGCTCAGCTCCACATGAATTTTAACTAACCAGGAGTAGATTTACTAATATTTTACACTGTGTTTGCGTCACAGAAGTGACGCAAATCTGTGCAAAATCTTTTTTTTCTTATTTACTTTCCAGTGCCATCATTAGGGTGTGTTCCCTTATTTGCATGGGGGTCTGGCCCCTTTCAAATGAGGGAATCACTTTGCCCACGCTGTATTACCTATGTGGGCGCATAGGTAAAAATGCCCTTAGAAGGCTCATCGAAAGTGCGCTTCAAAAAGGAGGTGCACTTTAAGCGTGCCTTCTAAATGCAGCCTTCTAAAGGGATGAAAGGGGATCCCCAGACACCCCCTTGCAGTCACTCGCTGCACCTGCCTGCAAGGGGATCTCTAATCCTTTTTAAAAGTGCAGGTGGGTTGCTGCCTGTACACAGAAACACGGAGCAGCTTTTGAACAGCTGCTCCATATTTCTCTTGAATGCGCTGCCATGGGGGCAGCGCAAGCACGCGGCTTCCTGAGGGCAGCGCTTTCTTCCCGATAGGGTCACGTTCCATGTTTGCACAAGGTGCACCTGCTTTAAAGTGTGCAGTGGTGCATAAATGAAAAGGGCACCTATCTGTAATATGAGCCCAGGAGCCATATTACAGAAAGGGCCCAATGGGCACAATAGGCATGTGCGCCTGCATACTGTGCCCCCGAGGCCCTTTGGTATTACAGAAGGGGTCGCAGACTCTTGTGCAGACCCTTCTGTAATATGGAGACTTTGCCTCTGCACATGTGCATTATTAATGACAAGGGTGCGAAGGCAAAGAAGTCACAAAATGTAGCGCAGTGGCCGTGTGGCCCCTTGATGCCAGCCATCTGGAGGGGTAGAAGGGATTCCATGGACCCCCAGACATCCCTTTGCAGACGGGTGCAGTCACTCACAGCAAAGGGATCTCTAATCCCTCTTTAAAGTGTAGGGGGGTGACCCTGCACACAGTGCACAGTGAAACAGTGCCGCTTTTGTGCAGCTCCAGAAGGTCAAATGTATGCATTTGTCATACCCTTGAAGAAATGCACGCCGATGACACAGATCAAAGAAGTAGAAGGCAGGATAGAGTTACTATATTTGTTTCTCTATAAATAGAGCATTCAAGTTTCTACACTGGGATGTACATCGACAGCATCACAGGCACTTAGGACAAGCTTGCTTAGTCAATAGCTGAGCAATGTACCAGGAAATGAAAAGATGCTCCGAATATCATGTAAGCTTTACCAAAAACCAAGTACTATAGTTTCCTCTGACGATAAAACATCATTTATGGGTTTTGATAAAAAGTCAAATTAATGATCTCCAAAAATTCAAGAACGTTTCATTGAAACTAAATCTTGCTCCTGTCAACAGAATAATTTTCAGTGGATAATTCCCTGCTGAATAATTTACCACAGGTGAAGTGAAATTGCAAGAATTGTGTTACACTGGTTAGGAAGCATGAAAAAAGTAATTGTCCAATAGCTTTAATCCAAGTGAATATGGTGACATCATCATTTGTAAATTGATTGGCAAATAGCACGCCTGGCACTAGACACTGCTGGAAGCAGATCAATTAACTCAAATGAAAATGAGTTTTTGGTTAACTTACAGGACTCTCCGAGTCCAAAAGCAAAAGAAGAAGCAACTTGCTACATCCATATGTAAGGTGCGAAACCTGCTGGGGTGCTGTAAAAATAGTTGGAGAAGGCATTGTACTTGAGAGGTTAGATTGACGTTGTGCAGCTTGATTTAAGTGGAGGATTAATGGTAATTAAACAGTAGAAACAAAAAACACGGTACACCGTTTTTAGGTGGAAAGCTACCACAGAGAGTTGTGTGATACAACTACACATGCCTAAAGCACACTGGCTGAACCACGACCATGCATGCCTTTCCAATTAATTTCCTTGTACAGGTATGATTGCTAAAGGGATATGTGTGGTAAATTGCACACCCCAGTCCCCGCCCTGCGCCCTAACACCCAATACCACAGCCCTGCAAACAACCCAGCCCTGAAAACTACCCTGAGTCCTCACCCATAGCCCTAACACTCGGTCCTTGCCCAAACATACAACCCTGACCCCAGTACCCAGCTCCCTGAGCCCTAAAACGGACACCCAGCCCTCAAAACTTTCCCTCCCCAAGGCCTAAAATCATGCCCCCTGCCAATAGACGGTCCGACCCCAGACCACCCCACCCTGAGGCCTAAAACGGACTCTTTCCCCTAAGCACTGCCCCTTCCCTTCTGCCCAGAGCAATGAAACCCAGTCCCAGCTCTTAAAACCATCCCACTCTCCTGCCCTGAACCCTAAAGCCCTGCCAAAATACAACCCCACCTTTAAAAATGACCCCTCATCAAACTCAGCTCCAACCCCACTAACAGGCCGTTTCCGAGAGCTTCCGCTCTCGATCCGCCCTATTCCTCTCCCAGCCCATCTGCACATCTAGGTCCTCATTTACAAGGCCATTGTGCCGCCAGTGTACCTGCCCATATTTACAAGGCCGTGTAAAGTCATCCTGTGTCACTTCTCATGGCCTTGTAAATATGGGCCCCTTTCACGAATTACTCTGCATGAAAGGGGCATTCCATGGGTGTTGCTGTGGACAGTTAATCGTGCCCTCCTCATGGATGCAGGAGTTGGATCGGTCCTGAAAAAAAGCTAGTTGTGATTTTTTCATTGATAATATGGGATCTGGCTCACCTGCTATAGTATGGGATACTTTTAAAGCCTTCATATGTGGTGTCTTGCGAAGTCAAGCACATTTTAAGAATAAATCAGAGAGGGCAGAGTTTACTGTCCTGGAACAAGAAATGAGGATATTGTAGGCCACCTTGCAGGTGCAAAGCTCTCTTCTGGGCAAGGGATCAAGCACTGAAGAGCTTGCAAAATGTGCAGCTGAATTTTTAAATCAAGCTGGATACGAAGTGTATGGAGAAGCAACAGACCAAGTGTTTGAATCCTTCTGAGTACGGGGAGCGATCAGGATCACTCTTGGCATGGAAGAAGAGATCTTGGAGGTCTAGAAATAACATCAAGGAGCTGATTATTCATTATTGGGAGACATCTTCAAAAGACAGGAGAAATGCAGGAACACCTGTTCCCCCTTTTCTTGGCGCTATATACAGAGGAGGTCTATCCAGACCATGATAGGCTTAGGGAATGGTTGAGGGACGGGGACCTTCCTGGGCTCACAAAGTCTGGAAAGGAGGCACAGAGGCAGAAATTTGGGAGCACCTGAAACGTGCTAAAAATGGGAAGGCGGCGGGTCCTGATGCCATTCCCTCATAGATCTACAAGCTATTGAAATAAGTGGTAGTACTGGTGTGGTGGAAATTGTTCAACCCTATTTAGAGAGCACTCATATCCCAGATTCATGGAGGAAGCCATGTTACTGTTGATAGTGAAACCTGCCAAAGATCCCAAAAAAAGTAGACTCATAGCTGCCAATCTCTCTATTATAGTCCGACTCTAAGGTTTTTTCTAGTATCCTGCCCGGTAGATTGGGCAAACTAGCCCCTCAATTAATCCATCCAGAAGGGTTTTGTTCCCGAGCGCCAGATCCACAAGCTCACTCAGCAACTAACTGGCTCCACTGACCTAGCCACTGCCTATTCGATCCCTTTGGCAATGCCTACAATAGATGCTGCCAAGGCTTTCGACCGACTTTGCGAAGTCTACCTCTGGGGTCTTGGCAGTACTAGGTTTCAGGCCATTATTTATTTCGACCCTCCAGAGATTATATGGAAACTAGTCTGCCTGAATCTTATTTAATGGGTCTTTGACTAGGTGGTTCAGGATCGGTATGGACACAAGGCAGGGTTGCCCTCTTTCTCCGCTTCTGTTTAACATCAACTTCAAACAGTTTGCTCTGTTACTTAGAAGGGATCAACAGGTAATCCCCTTTTCCTTGCAGCAAAATAGGAAGATGATAGCACTCCATGCCGATGACCTTATAATATATACATTGGATCCTGCCCAGACTATTACCAAGGTAGAAAAGCAGTGGCAGGATATTCAGTAAATACCGCCAAGTCAGAGATTACGGGTTAGAACATCACTAACTGGGGTATCAAATACCTGGGCATCTCCATAGTCCATTCATTAGAGGTGGTCCTGACACACTAGGGAGGGTGGCAAAGGAGATCGATTTGCTGCTTACTAGGTGGAAGGATCTGCCACTGACAATTTATGGTCCAGTGAACCAGATTAAAATGTTGATACTCCCTAAATTTGCATATCTCTTCAATTGTATTATACTTAAATTTCCTAGAACAGCTTTAGCAAAATTAAAGGGGTGAACAACAAGTTTCATCTGGGCTACTGGTGGAACCAGGGTATCCTGGAAAAGATTGAGGTGAAAGTTGAAGAAAGGGGGCCTGGTATTACCGGACCTCCATTTTCATTGTATAGATTTCCAATTTAAGAAATGTAGGATGCTTCTTGGGACACCAGATAGTATTCTGGCCCATTGGTATACTTCTATTAAAAAAAAAACCCGTCCAAAGATTTTTATTTTTTATTTGTGTTTTTATATCATTGGAGAAGTAATTTAGCTTGGGTAGACAATGCTAATTCAGGCCGAATTTTCCTGAAAAACTATGCAACCTATATATTTCGTTTTGGTTCAAAAAATAGGTTTTGTAGGTCAGGCAGTCTTACAGAGACAGAAAATAACTACTCAGAGCAACCTTTTTATCATTTTCCAAAACAGCAGCCCTATAATGTGTTTTAGCCATTATATTCGTAATTTATTTTAATATTGATTTTTGTTTTTAGGTTTTAAGTTGATTCAAAATTATAAACATGAGCGAAGCAGGTGGCAGCAGAGGATCTTTACCTCCTGACCGAATCTGAAGACTTTTTTCAACAAAGAAAAATATGTCATATGCCAAACTAAATCACAAGAAAAGCTAACATCAACTGCGGCTGTTTTTCTCACCAGTAAGGGGCCTACTTAGCTTATCTTCAACACCCAGCATAGTTAACAGAATATTTATTTTCATGTTGGTATCTAAGATTTCATTAATAGTCTTTCCCACCACAGACTAGAATTCCTCTAGCTGAGGGAACGCGAAAAACATATGCCTATCATCAGCAGTTATTACTCTGCATCTGCGGCATTTAGGGGGGGACTTCTATAACAAACTTTGCTAATTTGCGTGGTGTCCAATAAATCCAGTTTGCTGTAAAAAAGTGATTCCTTTTCAGATTCGATGGTTTGACTGTTTTATAAAGCAGCTTAAAAGAAAGGTGCCATAGTCTGTGTGGTTCAGGGGTCTGCAGCCCTTCATCCCATATCTCATAGGGGGCTTTAAGTTTTCTCTCCTCGAAAGTCAGTAATGTCTGATACCATCCACTTACTTCCTTCTTCATTATAGTTTCGTTCTGTAAATTTTTTTCTCGAATTCCCAGAAACCTTCAGTCTCATGCCATTATGCCTCCCCCCAGGACTTCAGCTGGAGAATTTTAAACCTAGAAAGGGATCCCCCTGTCTTAGACAATAGTATTTCCCATGGCACCACTTCGTTCATCACTATCAGCTCCCCCCCAAACCTCTATTACTGCCCTTCTAAGTGGAACGCTCAATTGATCCTTCAAGCATTCCGGCGTGGCAGGGGAGTCCCAAATTGGAGCCCCTCTTGAGTAGTATCCGATTCCTAGTATATTCCTAATCCTTACCCACAAATTTAGTGCTGCTTTCAACGTCTTTAGCTTTACTTTTTTTTAAAAGAATTTCTTTGCTCCAAATTTAAACAGACCCTGCTCTTTTATTTAGTCCTTCTCGCAAGGCGTGAAATTTGTAAAAAAAAAAGTGGGTTGAAGCTGCACCACCCCATGGGATAGACTGGTTACAAGCAGTAAGAAGAATGTGTAAACTGGATGTCGATTTGGAGATCAATATTGAATCCAAAATCTGGGAGGCTTTCCAAAACTAGAATGGGTCCAAAAGTACTTAGTCCCATAAGTCCTATGATTACACCTGCGTGGATCGTGCAACTAGAGTACTGGATGGGCACGAGGGCAGGGCTATTGAAGTATCGCAAAAGCATGGGGAGGTATAGATCGGATGGCAGGCTGTAATTTGCATTGCAATGGTGTTATGAGGACAAAAAAAACTGCGGCTGGACAGAAGAGAGTCTGAGAGGCTGCAGAAATACAGCAAGACTAAGGTCACAAAAGATTGAAACAGGTAAGTGAAGAGGATCAAATATTTTATCATTGTATCAAGAAGTGCTAAAAGTCATATATAATGGAAAAAAGTCAGGGAAATTAGCAGAAATCAGTGAATCACAAAAATAATCCAAGTCTTCTGTGAAGGCGTTGACAACCATACCCAGTGCCTAACCACTTAGAAGATCAATGTCTTTGATAAACAAATTTTTATTGATTTGACAAAAAGACACCAGCCATACATTACGACACCATGAAGACCAAGAGTACAATCAATGATCTGCGCGACCCATTTTATGAATACAATTGAATATAAAACACATGTTAGGACATTCCCCTTGAGACTAAACTATTCCTCTCAACCACTTCCCCTAGTTCTTACGATATTTCTTAGGACACCGATGTGCTTTATACATAGTTTTTTCTTGCATGGCACACCAGTCAGCCCCGGTCCGCCAGCGTCTGACACATGGGTGTCAGGGCATTTCCATGAGGCAGCTATGTCCCTTTTAGCCGCCACCATTGCTCTAGTAAAAAATAACTTGTCATTCCTAGACCCATCCAGCCCATCAGTGATGCCCAGGATCGTGTGTTTCTGGTCATGTGGGATTTACCATCCCAGTATTTCAGTGAGTTCCTCCTCAATGTCCCCCCAGAACCGCGTCAAGCAAGGACATGCCCGTACCATATGGAGAAAATCAGCTGGGTCATGAACACATCTAGTGCAAGCGGAGGTCTGGATAAATCCTGCTCGATGAAGGCGTACAGGGGTGAGGTAAGCTGCATGCAAACAGTAGAGTTGTACAATACAAAGCCTGGCAGGGACCGTCCTGGGGGCCATAAGGGCGTGATGCCAATCTTCTAGAAGATCAAGGTCTACCCTTCATCCACCTCCAATAACTGATCAGAAAGCAGAGGCTCCTCAATGTGTTATGTGTTTTAACCAGAACAAGGGCTCAAGGGATTGACGAAAGAACAAAGTGCAGCGCATGCAAGTCTCAAAGGGCAAACATGTTTTTATCTGCATCTAGTTTCTTCCAAGATGAGGTTTTCAGCCGAGCAGTTGATCTAAACAGCAAAGCAAATGTATTTGCAGTGGATTTGTATGCCCACCTGAACTGCATGCCTGCATACATACATTCAATAATATAAATGTACAATGAGCTCCCAGCAGCAACATAACAGCCATCCTTCAGTTCAGTTTGCACTCTTTGAAAAAACAAATTAAGTTTTAAAGCCATTCTTGAGTTCCGGCTACGGATTCACACACAGTGAAATAATGGTCAACATTGATGAAACTGCATTGATCCATAATAATGAAATTAAGATTTTTCTGGCTAGTGTGTACAATAACAAAATTCATTTTTTTTGTCTAACAAAAAGAATGAGCCACTTCAGGTGTTCTCAGCTGATTTGACTCCTGAAGTTCTTGCTGCCAAAATAACATCACAAGATGCAGTAAAATCAGCAAGAACCATTTTTGGGAACTTCCTGAAAGATTTAGTTTTGTTGTAATTACATTTTTTCATGCCTCAGTGCTACGCAAATCATGGGTCTACAAGAATGCCTGATGTCGCCTTAAAATGTTGGTTATAAATCAAAAGGAGCAGCTCCTTTTGATTTATAACCTATATCCTACGGGGAAGTGAACTAGCTACCTCAGTTCCTCTCTCTCCTTCTTGATATTTTGCCTTAAAATTTTGCACATTATTGTTTAATATCAGCAAAGCAAAACTGTTACAAACTAAAGTTCTTTAGTTCAGAACAGAAGCCAACAAAATTGACGATGGCTTTGAAGATATAAGCAAAGAAGTGGAAGACAATCTATTGAACTTACAGGCTTATGCTGTGCAAATGTACTGTCTTTTCCAAATCACGCTTAATGAATTACATCACAGCAAAAGAAAATACTGCTACACATGACTGCTCGTGCAATCTATGATCAGTGCAAAAGTAGATGCTAATCAATTCAATGAATGAGATTGGTGTATCAACAAGTTATGATATAATGCGGAGCAGGAACTTGTTAGTAGCTCATGCTAACAAATCTTGTGAATCTGACAGCACACCACATCCAGCCTATGATACTGCCATGGTGCTTTTTTCAAGACTGTACCAATGAAGTAGCTGCTAGAAAACAAAGTGGGTTAGCTGTAGGCATAAACATAGCTACAAACTTATAATCCAGCTGCCTTGCCAAAGTGTGCAAAATCATGACAAGCCATCAAAACGGCCCAGTCTACCTGACAGTTTCAAATTGGCTGCGTACACTGATCGTCTACATGATGCTGTGATCCGCAAAACTGATATAATTGAATTTATCATATTGCTTATTCTGTGCGATCTGAAGGATGAAGAAGAACAGTAGTTACTTACCTGTAATCTGTGGTTCTCCAGTATTGGTGTCTTTCATAGATTTACATGCCTGAATCATTCCCCGTCGTCTGAGTGGGAGTCCCACGGTACATAAAAAAGCAATAATATGCATATAATAACCAAAAACCTTGGTAATAACCAACTAGGAAGTACAGTAGCCCTAAGCTACAATAGCAAATCTTCCACACTTATGACTAATGACTATCCTAGTCATTTTGTATAGACCAAACTGCAGCCAATCAGGCGACAGCACCCACTAGAAAGTTCTCTCCAGAGGCTCAGGCTCTCAGATTTTCTCGCACAGGAGTGAAGCCAACATAATCGCCTTAGGAGCCTCTGAGGGGAGGTGGGCGGGTGCATGTGAATCTATGAAAGACACCAATACTGGAGAACCACAGATTACAGGTAAGTAACTATTGTTCTTCTCCAGTATTGGGGTGTCTTTCATAGATTCACATGCCTGAATCAGAGTAGATAGCAGTACAAATCATAATGCTCATAGACGCTCCTTGTATCATAGTACATATGCATTTTTTGTAAAAGAGAATAACATGTAAAATAAGAGTCTAAAAATAGCATAGAGGAGGAGGGAGAACAGAGGCTCACTTATTTCAAAAGATTGTGAAGAACTACTCGTCCCACTGAGGAATCTGCATCACTTGCAGCATCCAAACAGTAATACTTGGTGAACGTATGCCTGCTGGACCAAGTTGCCGCTCTGCAGATCTGATGGAGAGGCACACCAGCGAAAAGAGTTGTAGAAGAGGAACCGCTCTTGTAGAATGTGCCCTTGGCAAAGACTGTAGAGGTCTTCCCGCTTGTTGATGACACAGACTGATTGCTGAGGACACCCAGTGGGCTATAGTCTGCTTGGATACAGCGTATCCCTGACGTAGCCTTCCATATGCTACAAATAATTGATCCGTCTTTTGCAATGTTGCAGTTCGTTGGAAATAGAATTTGAGACATCTCCTGATGTCTAGGGAATGAAAGGCTTTTTCTGCCGCTGTTTGCGGATTAGGAAAAAATGGCTTTAGTATTACTGGCTCATTAAGATGAAAGTCAGAGGGAACTTTAGACATGTAACTTGGATTGGTACGAAGCACCACTGAATTTAAAGTGAATTGTAAAAAAGGAGACTTGATGGTGTACGCCCGAGTGTTGCTGACCCTACGTGCTGACGTCAGTGCAAAAAGTAGAGAAACCTTCCATGAAAGGAACTTGAGATCCACTTTATGAATAGGTTCAAAGGGGTGACGCATGAGCTGAGCGAGCACCACATTTAAATACCAGGATGGAGGTGGAAGTCGAATAGGAGGAAACATTCGAAATAGACCTTTAAAAAATTGTCAAATTATTCTAGCAGAATAAAGAGTGTTAGAGCCATCATGACGGAATCTGGAAATGGCTGCCAAAAACACCTTCAGTGTGGAATGAGATAAGCCGATCTAGCCAAATGAAGAAAGAACGGCAAGATCTGTTCTGGTTTAGCATGAATTGGATGTAAATTGGCAGAGTGACACCAGGTACAGAACCTTTTCCATTTAAGCGTGTAAGTCTTAATTGTGGCAGGTGCTCTAGCATTGGCTAAAACCTCTTGACAATCCGCAGGGATATCTAAATGGGTGAATTCAATGTGTTGAGGAGCCAAGCTGCTAATTTCAAGGAAGCTGGGTCCGGGTGACAAATTTGACCCCCTTGCATGGTCAGTAGATTCGGTATTGGTGGAAACTGAATGGGATCGCACTCCGAGAGGAAGAGAAGCTCGGTGATCCAATATTTGCGAGGCCACCTGGGCGCAATGAGAATGAGGCGACACAGCTGTCTCTTCATTTTCCGGATGACTCTGGGAACCAAAGGAATCAGAGGAAAGGCATATGCATATATCTGAGACCAATTCATCGAAAGCGCATCCCCGTATGAGTCCTTGTGGGGAATCCAGCTTAAAAAGTGTGGGCATTTTTCGGTTCTGAATTGTTGCAAACAAGTCCAGGTCGGAGTGACCCCACTCTCGAAAGACTCGGTCCAAAGTTGGTTGATGGATCTCCCATTCATGATGGGATATTGCAGATCTGCTGAGAGAATCCGCTAGTACATTGGACATCCCTGGAACATGAACTGCCAAAAGATTTATCTTGTGATCCAGAGCCCAATCCCAAATTTCCTGGGCTTGCTGAGAAAGAAGGGCCAATTTTGTACCCCTTGCTTGTTTAAGTAATGCATACTAGTATCGTCTGTCCGGATTAAAACTGCGGACCCCTTGATTACTGTTCAAAAGGACTTCAAGGCCAGAAAAATAGCTCGCAGCTCTAGCAGATTTATGTGCCACTTCTTTTGTTGCATATTCCACTTTCCGTTGACAGTCATTCCCTGAAGGTGTGCCCCCCATCCTTCGAGGGAAGCATCTGTGGTGATGCTATAACTTGGCACTTCCGTCAGGAATGTACATCCCTCTTGCTAATTTTTCCTTTGAATACACCAGTGAAAGGCTTCTCTCATACGGTAAGTTATGCTGATCCTGTAGTCGAACGACCCCGAAACCTGCACCCATTGGAGGCTGAGTTCCTCTTGTAAAGGTCTCATTCGGAGAAGACAGTTGGGTATCAGAGGGATGCAGTATGAGATCATCCCTAGAAAAGATTTGAACATCCAAACTGAAACGTACTCTTTTTGTTGTAAGAAGAGAGCCATCTTGCAAATCTTGAGCTGCCTTTCTTTTGAGACGAAAGGCTGAGTGACTAGTGTGGCTCCCAGAAACCACTTCCTTTGAGACAGAGTTAGATGGGATTTTTCGAGATTGATTGAGAGACCCAGAGACTGGAATAGTGACAGGCATCTTTTAACATGCACTCTTGCTGTTCCTAAAGAATTGGCCTTGATAAGGCAATCGTCCAAGTATGGAAAAATTTGAATGCCTTCCAAGCAAAGATGTGCCGCCACTGGAGCTAACATTTTTGTGAACACACGGGGCGCTGAACGAAGTCCAAATGGGAGAACCTTGAATTGAAAATCCCTGCCAGCCACCCTGAATCTGAAGAACTTTCTGTGCCTGGGAAGGATCGGTACATGAAAATAAGCATCCTGAAGGTCGAGGGTGGCCATGTGAGAGAAGCTGAAGGATTTCTTGAAGCGTTAACATCTGGAAGGATTTGTTGAGGTATTTTTTGAAAGCACGCAGGCCGAGGATGGGGTGCCATTCTCCTGACTTCTTGCGTATGAGGAAGAACCTCGAAGGGGGGGGGGGGCGTGGCTTGAGCGCCGAGGGAAATGGCGGCGTGAGCCCGGAGCTCCGTGCCTCTTCCCCACGATAATCCTGTCAAAAGGGCCGGAGAGCCCGTGTGTGCCCCGGCGCCGATTGAGGACTCGTTGGTGACTGGCTGGGCAGGGTTTGAGCTGCTGGCGGCACTGCGGCATTGAGAACGGCCGCCGATCGCAGCGGCCGCCGGAGCGGAGAAAAAGAAAGCGGCGCGCAAGATGGCTGCCGCGGCGGAGCCCTGGAAGACTGAGGGCTAGACAGCGGACCGCACTGCCGGAGCACACGGAAGGGGCGCGGTCGCCGGCACGGACGTCTCCAGCGGCGATACCCCCCACAGCGGGAGACGTTCCTTGGCCCCCGGCTGCGGTGCGCGGAGGCCGCGGAAGCTGGCAGGGAAGACCGCCCGGGTGCGCCACTGCAGGCGGAGCTAGCAGGCAGCCTCCATTGCCGAGAGGGCGGAAAGACGAACAGCGACCCAGCCCTGGGCCTCGGACATGCCAGCAGGTGAGTGGGGGCCGCTCTGAGCGGTGGACCACGGGGGACGGAACACGGCGCAACACATCTCGGCCCCCCCCCCCCTCGCCCCCGCCGCGGAGGCTTGCGTTGAGTGTGGGGACAAAGCGGAGAAGCCCATAGGCCAGCGGAGGGACCTCGGCGGTGCCAGGCTCCCTGTGGCGCGACACGCCAGAAACGCTAACCCAGGTGGGTGAGGACAGACTGCCGCAGATCCCGGGGGACGAGCATCACGGCAGGCGCTACTTCTGAAGTGCGGTATCTGCGCAGCGAGTCCCCATAGCGCACAGGAGCTGGCCACGTGGCTGAGGCCCGGGGGAAGCAAGCAGTCGAGAAGGACGTGAGCGGCGAGGCCGGCTACAATGGGGAAGCCGAGAGCCAAGGCGGAGGAGGCGGCGACGTCTGATGTGGCGGAGGGGGGCCCCACTGAGCAGACGGACCTGCAGCGATTGCAGGATCGGATATTGGACGCCATAACGGCCACTCGAGATGCGCTCCACAACGATATAGCGCAGGTGGCGTCGGGCTGGGCTTGCTCCGGGCGGACCACGACAAACTGAAGGACAGGGTCAAGGATGCTGAAACGGTGATCGAAGACCTGGCGCCAGCTCACAAGGTGATGGAGGGTAAGCTAACGGAGGCCCTGGACCGCATACGCACCCTGGAAAGGCGAGCGGAGGACGCAGAAAATAGAAGCCGGCGCAGTAATGTGCGGATCGTAGGCGTGCCGGAGACGGAGGGGACGAGGGACATGGTTGCCTACATGGAGGAATGGCTGAAAACAGTGGTGGCGCCGGAAGGGCTTTCGCCATTCTTCACTCTGGAGCGTGCTCATAGAGTCCCCTCAGGGCCTCCCAAGCCCGGGCTCCCGCCCAGACCGATCATAGCCAAGCTGCTTCACCACAAGGACAGAGATCTGCTCCTGCGAAAAGCTCGGGAGGATGGCCCCTTCTAGATTGCGAACAGCAGGGTCACACTTTTCCCAGATTTCACCTTCGAGACGCAGAAGCAGCGGGCCTCCTTCCTTACAATCAAAAAGGAACTGCGGACTGAAGGAATTGCCTACTCCTTGCTTTTCCCAGCCAGGCTACGAGTGGTGGTGGACGACAAGGCGATCTTTAGCACGTCAGCGGACGCCTGGGACTGGTGGGAGACATACAAGGCTGGAACTGACGGTGCCAAGGCACAAGAGGAGCGGGAGAAGGAGCGGGAACGCTCGCCAACACGGCTGCGGAAATCGAAGAGGCTGAGGAAACCAGGGCAGGGGAAGCTGGGGCCGACGACCTCCCAGACTGAAGCAGAACGGCAGGCCGCGTTACTGGAAGTGGGGAAGCTGGGACGAGCGGAGGGCCCCGGCTCTAGGGGGGCCACGGACTCGGACACTCATGTCTCGGCCTCAGGCTCGGAGTCGGACCTTTCTGGGATTCATCGGACTGAAGGGCCGCTGGTGACACCGCAAACGGCGGATGAGATCCTGAATATCTGAACTGCTGGCAGAGGACAATTGGTAATGTTTGGATAGCTGGGAGGGGAACCCATGCCTACGTACATAGCGGGGGTCGGGGCACACCGGGGTGCTCAGAGCAGGGAGGTCATGGGAAATTGGGGAGGGAGCGAGGAGCTGGGCAGCGCAGCCCCCCTCTGGACGAGGCCGCGCTCCGTAGGCCCTTAAGGCACCCACAGCTACGGCTGTGTAGTTGAGACCTGGGTCAATCAGGTGTGGGAGTTTGGATGGGGACTGATATCTCGATATTGGGGCCTGTTCTGGGGGAGGAGGGGGGCTCCACAGTTGGGGATTGTTTATTCTTTTTGAAGTTATTGACCCTGGGTATACCATGGGTAGGACTGTTGAGAAGCTTTGTTTTGTTCAGGGGGGGCACCACCACCGTCGAAGGGCAGGAACTGGAGGGAGTGTTTCGACCGGATCACTGGGACAATGGCTAATGTGAATAGGCTGAACTGTATTACCTGGAATGTGCGGGGCCTACATACTATGCAGCGCAGACATAAAGTGCATGCTTATTTAGTGCGGAGGGGAGTGCACATAGCAATGCTGCAGGAGACGCATCTCACACGACAGGAGGGGGCGGCACTACAGAGGAGATGGCGGGGACAGGTTTTTCACACCAGCTACTCGGCCTATGCTAGGGGAGTACTAATATGGATTAGGGCAGGCACACCTTTCCAGCTCACGCGCCAATGGGTGGACCAGGAAGGGAGGTATGTGGTGGCGGAGGGGAAGCTAGAAGGTAGGGATGTTGTATTAGCTAGTATATATGCCCCGAATACGGACCAGTTGGCTTTCCTCGCGACACTGTCAGGGACGCCGGCTCACTCCCTGGCGGGCCCGGTCCTGCTGGGGGGCGACTTTAATTCCATTGCAGACCCCTCATTGGATAGGTCCCACCCCCCACTACACGATTCCCCGGTACACAGGCTATCTAAAGGTAGAAGGGAGTGGCAGGAGAGCTGGGAACTTACGGATGTCTGGAGAGGGCAACACCCGACTGACCGGGATTACTAATTTTTCTCCGGGCTGCATGATTTGCATGTCCGATTAGACACGATACTCTGCTCCCGGGGGGTGCTGCCGTACGTTGCTGGATCGGAGTACCTGTCGAGAACGATCTCAGACCATAATCCACTCCTGATCCGGCTAGCGTGGGTAGCGGAGAAACCCAGGGTCCCGATCTGGAAACTACGGCCTGAGACCCTGGAAGACCCCCTATTCGAGGCGGCCCTGGCGGAGGGGGTGGCTTTATATTTCACGGAGAATGAAGGGACGGCGACCTCTAGGGCGACGGAATGGGACGCCTTTAATGTAGTGGTGAGGGGTATCTGTATCAAGGATTATGTAGGCGTGCGGAAAGTGTTGCTGGGCGATTTGGCTAAGGCGGATACCAAGCTGAGGGAGGCGGAAAGGGAGCGGCCCGGACACCCAGAACTCCAGGAGACGCTTTGCTCGGCTAGGGAGGCGGTAGCCATTGAAGTAGAGAGGCTCCGAGCCTTTGACTATAAGCGATATGTGCTGCGCTCCCATGTGGACGGCGATAAGGCGGGCACCCTCCTGGCGTGGCTTTCGAACCCCACTAGGCGATGCGCTCCCATACTTCAACTGAGGGATACATCGGGCGTGGTACAACACACTCAGCTGGGCATAGTTGACGGCTTCCAGAAATATTACGAGGGCCTGTATAAGAGTGCCCCGGGAGACCGGACGGGGCTGGCAGAACCCTTCTTGACTGGTTTACCCCTACAACGGCTGGAGGCAGAGCAGGCGAAAGACCTGGGATCGGACATTGAACTAGGGGAGATCAGGTCGGCGGTGCGGCGCATGGCACGGAACAAGTCGCCGGGAATAGACGGGCTCCCCATAGAGTTCTATGGTAAATATCTAGATGTCCTGGCGCCGCGACTCCTGACCGTTTATAAAGAGGCCAAGGCAGCGGGCCGACTACCGCAGTCAATGCGGGAGGCATTAGTGGTTCCACTGCTGAAGCCCGGCAGAGAGAGTAGTGACCCCGCGTCTTATCGACCACTCTCTATGCTCACCGCAGATTATAAGATCCTGAGCTCCATACTAGCGGCGAGGCTCCTGCCTCACATGACGGGACTCGTGCACGAAGACCAGAACGGTTTTATACCGCCGCGCAACACCACAATAAATATCAGAAGGCTTGTCCGTCTCATGGACGGGTTGGACGGCGGGGCTGGGACGGAACTGGTTCTCTCGGTCGACATTGAAAAAGCCTTCGACAGTCTAGAGTGGGACTACCTCTATGCTGTAATGGAGCGATTTGGGCTGGGAGCTGGCTATATTCATTGGACGAAGGTCCTTTATGCGGAGGCGATAGCAAGGGTGAGGGTGGGATCGACGGTGTCCCTCCGCTACCCGGTAGAACGAGGCACTCGACTGGGCTGCTCCCTCTCGCCGCTTCTATTTGCATTGGCTATAGAGCCGCTGGCGGCTGAGGCCCGGACGGGGCGGGGCGGCACTTCCGTGGGGTGCGGGCCCGAGACGGGCAACATTTCATCTCGCTATATGCCGATGATTTACTGCTATTCCTCCACGACGGTGTTGAGGACTTGCAGGGAGCGGAAGCGCTACTAGAGAGCTTCGGAGAGATGTCGGGCCTGAGGGTTAACTGGCCCAAGACGAGTTTGTTCCCGCTACTGGAGGGCGCTGCCCAGCCACAACACCGGTCGGAGGCGGCCTGGGAACCTGCCTGTATTAAGTACCTGGGGGTCCATATTTACCATAAGGCGGATGACTTGCTTGAGGGCAACCTGGGGCGGTGCGTGCGAGGACTGAGGGGCTGCATGGCCTTCTGGGCCACGTTACCGCTCTCGGTGGCAGGCCGGATCTCCTTGCTGAAGATGGTTGCCCTGCCGAGATTATTGTATTACTTCCGGACGCTCCCAATCTGGATACCTAGCTCCTTCTTTAGGCTGCTTAAATCTCTGATTACGACGTTCATTTGGGGAGCGGGACGGTGCAGAGTGGCGCTGGCCACGCTTTCTCGCCCGAAAGATGAGGGGGGTCTGGCGGTGCCGGACTTTGAGCTTTATTATCTAGCGGCCCAACTGCAGATCTTCACGCAGGAGGTGGCGAGAGTGTTTCGGGGCCCAGAGGACGAAAGCTTGCGGGGGACGCCCAGACACGTCCTGGCGTATATTACCCTCCATCAGCGGCTGGACAGTCGGGATTTGTCGCTGGAACAACGCACGTACCGTCAATGCTGGAACCGGGCACACAGGAGGGCAGGAATTCAGCGCCCATATGCGCCAGAGATCCCTCTGGGCATGCTAACAGCCTTACCGCATGGCGGCGACTGGTCGCATCTGCAAGGGTGGGAAGAAGCGGGAGTACAGGTGGTTGGGGACCTTTATGAAAATGGCACGCTGCTCCCGTTCCAGGAGTTAATGGAGCGCTTCGACATCCCGAGAGGGGGATTTTTGCTTCATGCGGCAGTAACCAGGGCAGTGCAGGCCCACTGGGGTACGGGACTTGAGAAACCGGAGACGGCAGCAGCATGCCAGTACACTATGATGGCGGCGGGCACGCTCAAGGCGGTCACGTGCCTTTACAATCGAATGGTTAGAGAGAATATCCCTCCTCTTACATCCCTGAAAGCCAAGTGGGAGGCGGACCTGGGTAAAGACATACCTGATACAACGTGGGCACAGCTTATCCGTAGGGCTCGCAACAGCACGAGAAACGCTAGATTTCAACTAATCCACTACTATGTATTGCATAGGGCGTACATGACCCCGGGAAGGATCAGGCGGTATTTTGGCGCGGTAACAGCGACCTGTCCTCGGTGCCCGGAAGAGGGGGCCGAATTAGTGCACATGCTGTGGGCGTGCCCGGCCCTACGGGATTATTGGCAGGACATTGGGGATGTGTTGAACGAGGTGACTGAAAGGGCCATAGAATATGGACCAGCGGAATGTCTCTTACACTGGTTTCCCCATACCCCCAAAAACAAACTCACGAGCAAGTTTATTGATATGGGGTTGATGGTGGCTAAGAGGGAGATCACTAGGAACTGGAAGGCGAGGGTGGGGCCAACTCCACGGAGGTGGCGGCAGGAATTTCTAAAATGGGCGAAGGCTGACAGCACACACAGGTACCAGCTTGCGCGCAGGACCCCTAGCCAGACAGCGGCTGACACTGCGACCTCGTGGGAAGTAATGGTACAGGCACTCAGGGATAGCGAGGCTGACGAGGAGGAGGAGGCCCCCGAGGCAGGTAGGGCGGAGGAGGCAAGCTGAGGCCCTAGGAGCAGCAGATATGCAGGGGGGCTGACACCAGTACTTCAGGAATGACCGCTATAAAAGCCTTAGACGGGTGGTGGTGAGTGGGGTGGGACAGGGGGGGGGGGGGAGTTTTAGGTTTTGCGCAGGGGGTGGGAGTTGGGGATTAGCGCATAGTTGAGTAGAACTGCAAAAGTAGTCATGCACACAATCCGGACACCAACTACTCCTTTATCTTGAACGTCAGGCATGGAAGAGCAGAGACATCATCGCCGCCCAACCCCCGGGTTGTGGGCATGACGGCTGTGTACTGATCAACAAATCATATTTTATACCTGCTCAATTTTATGAAGCTGCTTATATATGTAAGGGCCTGTACAGGTATGACTACAATAAAAATTATTTAAAAAAAAAAAAAAAAAAAATGAGGAAGAACCTCGAATAGAACCCTCTTCTTTTTTGCAATTGAGGAACCATTTCGATTTCTCCTTTCCGAATCATTATATTTATCTGGGAGAACATCTCCTTGAGGTGAGCTGGTGGTGGACCTTTGGGAGGAGAATTTGGAGGGGTTTTAAAAAATTCTAAAGTGTGGCCCCTGGCCACTACATCCAGGACCCACCTGTCCATAGTAATATTGGACAAATTCGAGAAGAAATGGGATATTCTTCCTCCAACTTTCGACCTGGGGATGGGCAGAGGTGGTGGCACGTGGTATGTCTCATTGCTTCCTGGAGGAATCTCGTCCCCGGTAAGAAGACTTCCTTGTTCCTTGCGAGTAACTGTTACCTCGCTGTCGGTATGTTTGCTGTTTATACGGTTGATACCGCTGGTTACCTTGCGAGAATTGGTACGAGCGTTGCTAAGAGTAGCCCCCTCTATTGGAAAAAGATTCATGTCCTTCGGCACCACAACGGGGAAGAAGCCGAAGACATTATCATTTAAGACCTCAGCGATGAAAAGGTAACCGTCGACGTTGAGGAAGCGTCAGTGATGTTGATCATCGACGGAGGAGCCGTCGACGACACGGTCGTCGACGAGGTCGTTTTCTGAGGTAAAACTTTCTGTGACAGTCTTTTTGATTGCAAAGACTTTCCAGACTTTCTCGGGGGCGTACTAAGTCCAGATCTTTTTTTGCGGTAGAGGAGGAAGGAAAGCTAGAATCCTTGGTGGATTGAGCTTTTCTTAATACCTTAGCCCCAGGAGAAGATACCTCTTCCTCAATCTTCCTCTTTCTAGAGGACATAGTTGACCCAGAGGCCACACTTCCTACCTCTGATAGGGGGTTGTCCTGGTCCTTGATCTTCTGCAGCCACAGGAGAAGATGACCTTCCCTGTCTCTGACGGTCTTCTGAGGAAAGGTCCTAGAGATCTTACAATCCTTTACCTCATGGTCTGGATACAGGCAATAAATACATTTTTTGTGGGGATCTTCTTTAAAAAGCCTAAGCTTCCCACAGGATTCACAAGGCCTGAAGAGAGATTTAGAAGATGACATATTTAAAGTAGGTAAAAACCCAGCCAAATTTGAGAAGTACTGAGCAGAGCTCAGGGAGACTCCCTTCACACGACGTGCAGTAGAAAATCTGAGAGCCTGAACCTCTGGGGAGAATATTCTGGTGGGTGCTGTCGCCTGATTGGCTGCAGTTTGGTCTATACAAAATGACTAGGATAGTCATAAGTGTGGAAGTTTTGCTATTGTAGCTTATGGCTACTGTACTTCCTGATTGGTTATTACCAAGGTTTTTGGTTATTATATGCACATTATTGCTTTTTTATGTACCGTGGGACTCCCACTCCATCGACGGGGAATGATTTAGGCATGTGAATCTATGAAAGACACCCCAATACTGGAGAAAAGCCAGTTCATCCGTGGGTGGAATTTATGCTCTGATCTCCCAGAATATGGTCCCACTGAAGAAGGTTGGATTTTTACCAGTAATACCATCTCCTGTCACAAAATACTCAACAGTATGCACTGCTCTAAAAAGAAAATTCCATACGTTGTTGCTCAGTTTGAAGGCCAAGTTTCAATGTTTTCCGAATTGTAGCTGACATTTTTATCAGCAATTCAGTAGAACTTGATTATCTTTATCCAATGATGGGTGTTTTCCACATGACAAAAGTTGTGTTGCGGTGTGCAGGAAGTTCTCAGTGAATGTGGCATAGACAATGCACTTATTGAAGCTGCAATCTTTGGAAGCAAAGCTTTCCAGTCAGAATTGAGCATAACTCATTATGTTTGTTACAAGGTATGTTAATCATATCTGAGGTTATAGAAACATTGCATTGGAATGCTTTCTGGGAAAAGAATAACAAATTATGTTTTGCATATTTTATATCAGAAGTGAACAAGGCACATGGTGCACTTCATTCAAAATACATAATGCAACGCCAGGCAATGTTCAATACACACTGTTCAAAATCAGAAAACCAAGTTTGTAGAGTTGGTCAAAGAACGTGAAGAAAAATCACAACTTTGCAAGTACTGGGGAAATGTTTTACATATGATCGCTCTAGTGAAAAACCTAGTACATGCTGGTACAAGGTGATTGGGAGCTACAGGTGAAGACGGTGGAGTCACTGATTACTGTATCACAAATTTGATTGCATAATCTACCTGAGATATGGGTCCTGGTATTTGGAAAAAGTGAAGAAGATAGAGGTGGAAAAAACATACCTCTACAGACAATGAATCAAAAAACATTTTGTGGTGGAAGACAGGAGAAAGCTTCAATGCTGTGGCTCCAGATATGAAACTGGAGCAGACGATCCAGAGATTATAGAAAAGCTCCAAGGGAATTGTTGGTCAGGCATGTGAATATGTTGCTCAATATCAGCTAGTTTACCATGAAGTCCTTTCTATTTGCAATGTTTTCAGAGATGACAAATGAAATTTAATGGATGATCGTGAAACTATTCCTCACTACGAACTTGTGGGAAAAAGAGGTGAACGTTTTAATTAACATGTTGACAGCCTTCTTCATTTCATGCAGATGCAATAAAACCACATTGAAATGCCTGTGTGACTACACAACTTTGTGATCAAACAATACGTGGCTAACAATATAAAGATGTTAACTAGATGTCCTGGAACATGGACTGAAACTATGAACGAACTGATACCAGAGAGATTTCTATTGAAAGAGAAAATGTTGTTTGACAATCTCTAAAGCTAAACTTCCACACTTTAATTGCCTTAGTAAGAGTTTTCTTCAACCAGCCACTACAAAACAAGTTACAAAAAGCAACTTTAGCGAGCAGAGAGATGAATGTAGCAACAGAAAGGGGTGAATTTATCAAGGACATTCTGTCGCATGATCTTCCAACAAATAATTTGATGGAGATGCTGCAACCAAACCAGTGAAGCACAAACTCATACAAGAGCTCGAAATAAAAACCTTTCACCTGAAGAATTTCAATAGGAAAAGTTCTTCTCATTAGAAAATGCTGTTGTTATGGACTACATGTCACAATTTTGAATGGTCAAGATTTCAGCCATGCAAAACTTCAAAGGTCGTTGAGACAGTTCAATAGATCTCAAAGCCAGTGTGCACCATGCAAGAACTGCACATTGTCTTTGACAGTTATCTTGAACTATTCGCCAAAGAATGTGAGAGAATCAGAAAATGGTCTGCAAGTGGAACAATTGACCATGCCTGCATCAAAAATTCGACACATATATCTGTGCAACTTGATAAATTCTAGTCATCAAAATCAAACAAGATGAACTTGGAGATGTTAACTCGCCAACAGATTGCTGATGCTTCAGTGAACGCTGAATGTCCTAATATTGCAAGTGAAATGATTGTCAATAAGGAGTTGGTGCCTGCAGAGATTTATTCAAGAGGTACGGGCCATGTTGTTCAAGAACTTACCAGCAAATTGGAGGAAGCTGACCTTCGTGCTGTGCCACATAGTGGGCTGTTCAAAATGGTCCCAATTGAGACACTGTACTGTCAGAGGAGACAGATATTATTGTGCTACTTAGATTTGCTGCAATGCTCATAAGTCAAGGATTGTCAGTTATGGATATGCTATGGAACAGGCAAGAAAATACACAATCCCGCTTTATCTTATGTAAGTGAAACTTGACCCAGAGATGCCCAGTGTTCTTATCAATGTACTTTAGAAATGGTAAGATGCACACTGACGTAATCCCGTTTTTTTTTTTTTTTTTAATCAAGGCGTATACTCTTATGGGTGATAACACTGAGCAAAATTGGAATAAAGCTTGTAGCTTTAACTGCTGATCCTGTGAAGTTTCTAAAAGGATTTGCTGAGGCAGAAGAAGAGTGTGACTTTAAAGATATAGAAAAATACCTTGTGCATGTGTGGAAAAAGAGTGGACCGTCACACAATTGCCGATCTCCGGTACAGTCAATTCAAGAGATCAGTCCCATTAAGTGAGCTTCCACCGATGACATATTCTGTACGTGGACACATTAAAAGAGTCCTCCTGATCAGAAAATCTGTAAATGTTTTGGATTGCGTAAATGTAGAGAAAGATCTGTGTGAATTTGGATGGAATGAAATTGATGGAGTGCTAAAACCTACAAAATTTCTAAAGCCTCTACACACAGAACTTACAAGTACTTACAAAACCTATGCTACAAAGACGTCCCTGTTGATATACTCTTCTCAAATGTTTAACATTCTGCAAATGTATCACAAGCGATTGCCGAAACAAAGTGAACTATGAAAATGTGTCAGGAGTGATACATTTTTTTCATATTTAGATCATAAACATTGTTTGGTGTATACATTATTTGTTTAATTTCTATATAGGTCTCTTCTTACTCTAAAATAACCGATATTTTGGAACATGGGGAAAGGGTTTCTCTGAGGAGTTATTTTCTGTCTGTATAAGACTATTTGACACCCAAACCTATATTTTGGCACCAAAATGAAAAACTAGGTCTCATGGTTCCTGAAATATTACATCATCACTGCAACACATCCGCCATTTTTTAAAAGGTCATCCAGAAACATTTGTCCCGGATCAGGGGGCTGGGATTCGCTCAACATGTAGTGAGATCTGGCAAAAATAATCACAGAGCAGGGACCCACAAGTTTCCTCTAAAATTCTGGCCTGGAGTTTATTTTATTTTTTTAACCGTTCAACTGAAAGTTTTAAAGGCTGCACTCAGTGCTTGGTACGGAGTCAGGAAGTTTCAGGGTAGTAGGTACTCTTCAGATTTCACACCACTTGGGACTCCCCTGGTGTCAGGGTTGAGCTGAAGAAGGCTGAGAGGAGTGGGTGGTTTACAGTGCATGGGCTATTTCCTTGGAAAGCTGTTAGGGCTAGGACTGGGGTCTCCCAATCAAGATTTTAATACTTGCAGCTCTCCTCTTGGTATGCAAGTGCCAATCTGGAGAGCGGCAGAGCCTGTGAAGTTGAGTCACTCTTGCAAGATGTGCGGCCCATCAATAAAGAGGTTTCCATATGGTACTGGATGCTCTTGGACGGTGACAATAGAAACCTGGAGGCCCCATATATGTGATTTGGGAGGGGGTGATCCCAGGGTGTGAGCTATTACATCTGTGTCAAGCATCCTTGAAATTGCTGTACTCTACGGTTATGCCGGCTAATTTACAAATGAAAAATTATTTCACCTGCAATAGAATATTGTTGCCCCCCCCCCCAAAAAAAAAAAGATTGCAAGATTTGTTCAGAACCAGTTTACAAGATGCAGAAAATGCGGCCACCACGAAGCAAACTAACATGTTTGCCACCTGTCCTTCAATCAGCGGGTACTGGGATATTGCGAGAAGTACCATTGAGGAAATTCTGAGAGTTGGAATCAAGCTGAGCCCCATGTTGGTGCTGTTGGGTGTAGATACTGCATCACTTGGCCTCTTGGGTACACCTTGCAGTATTTGCTGTTTTATCTTGTGCTTCTTGCTAGAAGGGAGATCTGTAAACGCTGGTTAGAACCATTACATCCCTCCCCAGAGGTTTGGCTAAAAGCTTCACATCAGACCTGCAGACTGGATCTAGGGAGCACTCCAGGAAGGGTGGATGCTATCTAGGCTGATTTTGAGGTAGACTGGTGGGTCATTCCCGGAAAGTCGAGTAGTCCCACGATTATACCAAAGCACAGATATTATGGGCTTCTTAGCCCAGGTTGGTGTGGTGAGGCCAATCCAAATTAATCAGCCTTGAGGCCGGTTCCCTAACGTCACCCGAGTTTTGCAGCAGCTTGACTGGCCCTGGGAGCGAGGGGGTGCTAGTAAGAAGCATTGCTCAAGCTTTTGTTAGAGGGGGCGATATTGCAGCACTGATGCAAAACAGGCCCCCAGTGACAAAACCAGCCCCCCACAGCCACTGAACAGGCCCCATGGCCACAAAACCAGCCGCCACAGCAAAATCGGACAACACATCGCCCTTGCCCCTATCAGGATATTTTCCAAGATCCTGACGAGACCCCACATTGATCTGGCCTCGCACTGCTTTGGGTACTAATACCATTCACACTCACCCGGGTATCAGACCACGGTTACCGCAAATATTGCAAATAGTGGTTGGCAGATAGTAAACGTGTCACACGAGGACACTTTCCAGTGCAGACATGGTCACAATTGCATCCAGATGGGCAACTTCACAGGCATCATTTCTTGTGTCCTGATCATGATCCCCCAACCTTAGCTAGGAAAGAAACTTTTTCAACTTTAGTGCCTTGACTTAATTAGTTTAATCTATATTGTTTATGAGCAAACATACTTTGCAATTGTGACTCACTGATTGTGCATTTACTTCACAGTCACTCAAATGTATAATGCCGGAGGTCTGGAAATCTCATGATTCCATGTGTTTGCCAACTTATCTTTTGGTTTTTATGGTTTTGAAATATTGTTCAGTTAAATACATGATCTAATTTTCCATTTGGAGAGGATTAACAGTTTTCATTGTATCTCAGTTTCATTGTTTATCACTTCAGGAAGGGACCATTGTTTTTGTTATAGACAGCAACCAGCGATTAGGGCTTCTAATAAAATAAAAAAAACCTCAGTAGGCCCTCAAAGAGCTTTTGGCTTATCAAAAACCAGATAAAAATGGTAAGGGCAATCGCCCTCCTCCGGATGAGTGAAGGACACTCCACTGACATGTTCAGAACTGCATATACTCCCTACTAGAGGAGCTACGCAATGACTGATGCAAGAATTCCATAAGGAGATTCATGCCTTATGGCAAGATATGAATAAACCACTAAAAGACCATGATCAATCTATAGTCACAACCAACACTGAAATCACAAGTTGTAAATAACCTAACCAAGCAAAGTCACACCGAGATGAATTGATGGACAGAACGACATATTTGGGCTATCAAACAGTCTGACAAGAACAGACAAACCTGGGTCAATATTCGCTTAGTAGGGCACCTCACTGATTTTGCATATCACGCTAAAATAAATCTTTCTCTCTCTAGACACTGAAAAGGCTTTTGATAGGGCTGAGTGAAGGTACTTAAGAAAAGTTACTTTATCGGACAGAACTGTTGGGTAACATGCAGACCTATGTATTAGTTAATTTAAAAACACCCAAGGCAAAAATAGAGATCAATGATGAATTGTTGGCTAATCTTACTTTGAACAGAGGTTCTAAAAAGGGATGCTCTCTTGATATTTTCCCAGTTTACACAGCTGCTTACAGGCACGATTCAAAACAATCCAAAATATTACAGGTTAAACACTAAAACTGAAAAGAATAAACTAGCTCCTTTTGCTGGGGAGGTCGTGTATGCTGTAAATTTCCTTTACCGCTCTGTACTGGGAACCTGAACTTGTCCCTGCAGCTTCAGGGTTCAGAGTTAACCATAATAATTCAACAGGAATTAGCAATTTGCGTACCCGAGGGGAAGCGAACTCCACACATTCTGCTGATGTCCAATAAATATGTAGGGTTCTACCGCCGTCAACATGATTGACCTGTGTAGCTGACGTTCCACATAGTTTAGAAGTTATTATCTAAAGATTTATATATATGGGGAAAGCTAAAGACTTTTTACTTTGAAACACCTCTTCTCTGCTTTAAGTCAACAGTAGTAAAAGAAATCACTAACCTTTACAAAATGCTGAGAGAACATACTCCACACCAAGCGCACACAACAAGCACTGGAAAAGCAATTGGTCTGAGTTGAATGTGCTAATGGCTGAAGGTGATAGCACATTAGATGAAGACACAAAGGAAGCCATCACAAGCGGACAGAACAGTCGATAGTTGTAAAATCCATCATGCATTCCTATTCACTCAAGTGAAGGAGGAAGATACACAAGCATCCAATAGCTTTAGGTCAGAGTTGAATACTCCACTTAGCTGAGCCAACAAGTCATTGAGAATGTGTCTCAAGCCAATGGCTGAAAAAGGTTAGTCGAAAGGACATGACCAAAAGGCCACTATGTATAGCCTTAGCAATAGGTTTGTGACAACTCTTTCAAAATCCACAT
The DNA here is from genome assembly GCF_964263255.1 of Lissotriton vulgaris. Classification (NCBI taxonomy): domain Eukaryota; kingdom Metazoa; phylum Chordata; class Amphibia; order Caudata; family Salamandridae; genus Lissotriton; species Lissotriton vulgaris. Next base: position 188,475,875 of record NC_141698.1, read on the forward strand.
CTAAATATTGGAGATGGAACTTAATAGGGAGATTCCTGAAAGTACATTGGATATCATTTGGATTAGGGCAGAATAATCTTCAATACGCACACAGTACAAGCAAAATTCACAGATGTTATTGATAAGGTGGTACTATGTGGCTGTTAGATCACATCCCATGTTGGAAACTATTGACCATTGTTGGCGGGGTTGTGTCAAGAGGGGGATCAATGGTCTAAAAGTGGTGGAAATGCACAGGGGTTGATGGTGCAGATTTACTAGGGTTGGCATTGGGTAAACGTATTGCACACATAGTTTGGTCTGCATGTCATTCCTTTTGCCAAGTTCTGACTACAAACAAACCTTATTCACCCTCTCCCCATAGCCTCTAGTAAACTAAAAGGTGTTTGATTTACACTTTGAAGAAGGGTACAGCAATAGTTCACAATAAAATGATTAAATCTATAAAGATAAGGATCCCTTTCAACAGCTACAAGAGGAGAAATATGCTGAAAGATTTCACTGTATATGCACCAGTAGTCATAGAGAAATAATCTAATCTATGAAGCAAACCCCACCCCAACCAAGGACGAATACATTTAGTATAAGCTTAGAGACGTGTTTCCACCCAAACATTTTGAAATGCAAAATAAAGTAATATGTTAATGTCATGCAGGAAGATTATGATGTTGTTTTATTCCCAGATTAGTATGGCTGAACTGATGTCTAGCGATAAGAATAACTGTATACATCCATAAGCTACTACACCTACTGGAAGTCTTTTCTTCAATACGGTCTGACTTGCAAATTAATTGTTTTTGTGGCTCTGTACCTATACAACTTAAAGCTGTTAAAGATTGTTAGTTACTATTGGCCACTTCTCCCTGTGCTGAGAACGGTTACAGCAGCACACTAGTTTGTCTTAAAAAACACTTTGGCTAAGCGTTTTTTGGTTTTCTGAAAGATATAGGTTTTGCCAGATTTAATTGCCAACAGGATGCTGTATTGAAGAATTTCATAATTTCAATCTTGATGCCATTTAATAGAACACTTAGGCCTCAAATTCAGTTTGTGTGACCAGAACATTTATCAGGCCTGTAGAAGGGCACCAGTGCTCTTTAACCACATCATGAATTTGTATTTTTTTATGTATTGGTTTCAGGACTTCATACCTATATTTCCTAACGAATAGTTTACCTGTTGGTGTAGTATTGTAGCTTGAAGAATTTTCTGGATTCACAATGCTGTGCATTGTTCCGCCATCTAGTGGTTGGGTCCGGAATTGTAGTATTTCTTTCCTATTTGGGGGGGAGGGGGGAGCTGGGGTGTCGCGTACCACTATTTAGTGTCCTTCTGTGAAGTCGAGGTGCTTCTTCCAGAAGCTCCCTTCTTTGGTCGAAATCTACAGATTTTTTTTTTAATGAGGCGGGTGGGTTCGCTAGTGAATCCAGAAAATTCTTTAAGCAGTAAAACTACACCGACAGGTAAGAAACTATTCGTTTTGCAGGGTGTATCTTTTCTGGATTTACAATGCTGTGCATAGACTTTGTAGCAGTTTGCTAGTCTTGTGGCGGCTCGGTGGAAGATGAACTTTGGTTTCCAACCAGATGCTGTAAGACAGTTTGTCCTACTTTTGCTTCTTTGTTCATTTGAATATCTACACAGTAATGCTTTGTGATTGTGTGTACTGAAGACCATGTTTCAGCATGCAGATGTCTTGAATTTGAGTGTTAGCTAGGAATGAAATAGTTGTTCCTTACTTCCTTGAGTGTGCCTGTGGCACGCCTTCTAAATTTTGTCCTGCCTGCCTGGGGCATAATTGTATGACTTGCACGGCTTGCACTATCCATCTTGCAAAAGTGTTCTTGGTTACTGGCCTTCCCAGAAAACTTTTGGCGAAGGATACAAATAACTGTTTTGTTTTTCTGTATTCCTTAGTTCTTTCAATGTAGTACATGACAGCTCTTCTTGCGTCCAGTGTGTGCAAAGCTCTTTCCGCTTTGGTCTTTTGATTTTGAAAGAAACTTGGTATCTGAATACTCTGGTTTATGTGGAATTTCGATACCACCTTTGGTATGAATTGAGGATCTGTCCTCATGACAATCCTGTTACTGTGTATTTGGAAGTAGGGTTCTGTAGCGTTAGTGCCTGCAGTTCGCCAACTCTACGTAGGGATGTTCTTGCCACTAAAAAGGCAGTTTTTAGCATGAGTATATGTGGCGTAGCTTTGTGTAGTGGTTCGAATGGTGCTTTCATAATTTGCACTAGAACTATGTTCAGATTCCATGTTGGAGCTGGTACCATCTTTGTTGGTACAATTCTTTTTGCTCCTTCAAGGATCCGTTTGACCATATGTGAAGTGAACAAACAGTTCCCGGTTTCACCTCTTGTATATGCTACAATTGCTGCTCAGTGTACTTTTAGCGAAGTAAAACATCATTTACTTTGTAGTAAATGTGTCAAATACTTTAGCACAGTCCTTTCATTGAAATTTTTCTGTAAAGTCCTTTTTTAGACACTATTGTGTGCATCTTTTCCATGTTGCTGTATAACATTTCCTTGTTGTTGGTTTCCTAGCTTCTCTCAGGACAGCCATTGTGCTTTCTGTTAATTTGAGATGTGTGAATTTTAAGTCCTCAGGAGCCATGCCGCTACGCCTAAGCTCTCTGGTTGAAGCACTTTCCCATTTTGCATTGTTAGCAAATCTTTTCTTTTTGGAAGTTTGCACATTGTTCCCTGAGAGATTTCTATTATTTCTGAGAACCAACTTTGTGTGGCACACTGTTGTGTGATGAGTATCATTTTCATCTTGCTGATCCTGCATTTGCTGATCACTTTGTTCAGTAACGGTATTGATGAAAAAGCGTAAGCAAATATCCCTGACCAGTATTTCCATTGCGCATTCCTTAGTGACTGACTGCAAGGTCGCCTGGATGCGAAGTTTTGGCATTTTGCATTCTGGGGTGTTGCAAATAGGTCTATTTGTGGAGTCCCCCATTCGGTGGAAATGTTTTGCACTTCTGTTTGATTTAGTTCCCACTCAGGGGATGATGGTGTTTGTCTGCTCAGTCGGTCTGCTTCTATATTGTCTTTTCCTGGTAGATGTATTGCTATAATGCCGATTCCCCTTGGGATTGACCATCTCCAAATCTCTTGGGCTAGCGTCGAGAGTGCTACAGACTGAGTCCCCACCTTGTTTCTTTATGTAAAACATTGTTGTTGTGTTGTCTGTTTGTAACACCCTTTTACCGTAGAGCTCTTTCTGAAAGCCTTTTAAGGCTAAGAATACTGTTTTTAGTTCCAGGATATGGATGTGTTTCACTGCATCCTGCTGTGTCCACAATACCCTTACTTTGCGGTTGTTCATATGTGCTCCCCATCCCATTAGGGACGCATCTGTTTTGATTGTCACTGTTGGAGTTGGTGGTGAGAAAAGCCTCACCTGTGCTGTTTGTTTTGTTCCACCATGCCATCTCTTGGTGAAATTTGTTTGTGACAACCACTAGATCCTCCCAATGCCCGGTCGCCTGTGACCACTGTGTCTGGAGCCATTCTTGAAATGTTTCCATGTGTAGGCGAATGATGGGAATTAAATGAATACATGAGGGAATCATTACTAGTAATTTCCCCACTGTCCTCCCTGTCAGATGATGCCATCTCTGGTTAATGTGAGTCTCCTTCAATAGGGCTGATCCCCTTTTCTCGCTTGGTTATGCTCTCCCTAACACTGTAGTTATTTCTGCGCCTAAAAACACCTTTATGAGTTTTGGTTCCATCAATGATTTTCCCCAATGTATGGAGAAGGCCAGTTGAACTAGTGTCCCTTTCACTTGTTGTATATGCTGTCTGCATAGACTGTACAAGTTTGCGCTTACTAACCAGCGGTCCAAGTAGGGGTAAACTTGAATGCTCTGCCTTCTGAGATGTGCTGCTAGGCACTTTGTAAGCACTCTTGGTGCTGATTTTAGTCCGAACTGAGTACTTAGAATTGGTAGTGTTTTTATTCCACGACAAATCTTAACAGCCGCTTGTGTCTCTTGTTCATTGGGATGTGTAAATTCGAATCTTTTAAGTCTATTATTGCCATGTAATCTCCCTTTTGCAACTGTGGTAGCACTTCTTGTGGTGTAGTAATTTTGAATCTTTGTGTTTTTATAAATTTGTTTAGAAACCTTAGGTCTAATATTGGCCATAACGTTTTGTCCACCTTTGGAATTAGGAAGTATGTTGAATAAACTCTGTTCTTTTCTCTTTGTGGTATGTGCTCTATTGCATGTTTTCCATGAAGTTCCTGCACCTCTGACTAGGTGAGAATTCTTCTTTTGAATGTCTCCTTTGCGTTGGCCTCCCGTCTGGAGGTTTTTTCGTTAACTTTATGCAGTAACCGTTTTGTATTATCTTTAAAATCCATTTGTCTGAGGTTATTTCTCTCAATTTTTTCAGGAAATAAACTTAGTCTGCCTCCTCCTGGGGTAGTATGCTGTGGAACTGTAAACTGATTTGTCTTTGTACATGTTTTTCTGTGTGTACCCTTACTGCTGCTGTTCGTGAGTGTACCTTCTTGTGAGCGCAGTCACTTAGTAGAGGTTTGTTGTCCACCACTTTTGTGGCTGACCTCTGCCACAGGGACACCCTCGAAAGGATGCTCTTTCTTGGTATTGCCAGCTTTGCTGCTGTTCCTGTTGTGAACCCTGGTTTCCAGCTTGGTATGCTTGCTGGTAACTTTGATGTGAGGTAGTAGGTTGGTGTGTACACCTCCCAGCTGGTCTCCTTGATGGTGTGCCTCTTCGCATGCCTCTGAACTGTAGAGCCCGGATGGACCTTGCAGTTTCGTTATCCTTTTTTAATTGATTGAGCTTTTCCATCAACCACGCTTCCAAACAATTGCTTCCCATTGAATGGTGAGTTAATGATGTTACTTTGCACTTCTGGCTTGAAGCCCGAGATTCTAAGCCACGCATTCCTCCTTTCTGTGATACCAATCATCATTTGTCTGCTTGATGTTTCAGCGGCATCTACGGCTGATTTTAAACATGTATTTGCAATATTTCTACCCTCTTTCATCAGGTGGCTAGCTCTTTTTTGGAATTGTTCAGGCAGATTTCGTAACAATTCTCCTACCTCCTCCCAATGTTGATAAGCATGTCTGTTCAACAATGCATTTGAATTGGCTATGCGCCATTGGTTGTCTGCACTTGTTTCCACCTTCGTTCCTACCAGGTCCATCCTCTTGCTTTCTTTGTCTGGAGGTGGTCCCACTGTAGTTGGTACATTTGCTCTTTTCCTTGCTGTTGAAGTAATGATAGAGTCAGCTGGCACCGATCCCCTGATGTATATAGGATCCTTAGAGGGGTGGTTATACATCTTTGCTGCCCTTTGTGTGATAGCCTTGCATGTAGCAGGCTCTTTGAATGCCTCTTTCCCCTTTTCTAGCACACTTGGCAACATTGGGAGGAATTGACTGATGGATTATGTAGGCATCAGTGTCGCTGATAAAAAACATGACTTTTTTCTTCCTCCAGTTTAACCCCATAAGTTTCTGCCACTTTTTTAAATCACCTGATTATACATGCCAATGTCATCTGGGGGAGATGGCCTCAAAGGATATGTTTCCCCAGCCTCCTCAGGTGATTCGGCGTCGAGATCTTGCCATTAGAGGTCTAGATTCTCCAAAAATCGCAGATTTGGCATAAGTTTGTTAGTCTTCTTTGACGTTGTCTCCGAAGAAGAATGGTTCTTCTTCTTCGATTAGTTCTGGTGTCGGCAGTATTAGCCTTCAACAACCTTTACGCCGTTTGTAATCTTTGTTGTCGTCGGTATCTTGAATTGGTTCAAGATTTAGGCTAAGCCTTTTACGTCGCACAATATTAGCCATTTCGGCTTTGAGCATTGTGCGCTTTCTCGATTTTAGCCGTGTGTGTTTCGGCGTCGAGATTTTGGGCTCTCCGTTTTTCGTCTGTTGACGTCGAACCGGTCGTCAACCCATGCTTGGGCCTCTCCTTTCAACGCTGAAGAGTCCTTTTCCAGAGTGTCTTTAGATGTCTTTGCCTTGTCAAGGACCTCTGCCGTTACGGAGTCCTTATACAAAGATCCTACAGTGTGTTTTAGTTTGGATGCAGCTGCGGTCGCCGAGTGCTTCAACGCTGAGGCTCCCTTTGGTGGTCTGGAGATTGATTTTCGAGACTTCTAGTTTTTTCGAGGTCAACTCTTACCTCCTTCGAAGTCTTCTTCTCGACCTCCACGACAAAAAACTTCTGTCCTCGTCACCCTCTGGTCCTTCGACAACGTTATCTTCCTCCTCACTGGAGAGGCCCAGGTATCGCAGTGAAAGGGGTTGCCCTTGGCCTTGCATGTTTGTTGGCTCGTCGCTGTCTTTCTCTCACCGTCAACGTCTTCAGGGTGAAGACGGAGCAGGCGTTACAGTCTTCTCTCTGATGATCTAGCAGCACACACAGGTTGCAGACCAGATACTGATCCTTCTGTGCGTTCTTATGGTGACAGTTTTTGCAAAACTTTGCAAAACTTGAACGGTGTCTTGTCCATTACTGTGCGCAGGGGGCCCCCCTGCATGAGAATTCTACGATCGTCGCCGATGTTCTGTTTTTTGACCCTCCGTCAATCTCCGGTTGTATTGGGTTGAAAGTCGCAAAAACGTCCTACTGGTGTTTCTTTTGATTTTCCTTTATGTCTGTAGATTCTTCTCTACTTCTTCATCGATCCAGACCCAACGGTGGAAAAAAAGAATCTGAAGATGGCGATCAAAGGTGGAAGCTTCCGGAGGAAGCACGTTGACGTCACAGAAGGACACCAAACGGTGGTACGTCAACGCCCACCAACCAAAAAAAAAAAAAAAAAGAGAAGAAATACTACCATTCTGGACCTAACCACTACATGGCAGAATAATGCACAGCATTGTGAATCTAGAAAAGATTCACGCTGCAAAACTATTCTTGAGCCCAGTGTTTCTAAGAACAGTGGTTTCACTGTGCAGCATACTCTTAGCATACTGTGTATGTGTGCAAATACTAGATATCTAGCCACAGAAGATCTATTTTTATGTTTAAAGAATTCCTCCCATCAGCTTAGTTTCACCATCTTGCTCAACCTTAAACAAAATAGTAACTTTTGTAGAGACAAATTTTGACGAGACGCTTCAATTCAATGCAACAGTGCAAATTGAGCTTGATGGGAATTAAGACTACAGGACCAAACTTAAATGGTAAGTTCTTGTAATGTCAATGGAGCAACACTCAAATGTGAAAAACACTGAACTAGAAAAATCCAGGTCTTTATGAAAACCAAATATTTTTTAATGCTCCAGATGGATTCTGAAGAAATTCCAACAAATAGGCTGCTCAGTCAACCATAAACAGTTCATGTAAAGAGATGGCAAGCTTACAGGACATAGCAGAATAGATAGGTGTGAAGAAATTAAAGGAAACATCCGTTACTTAACGTTTAGAATGACCTCATGTACCAAATGTAGGTTTATGATCAATTAATGCTGCAACCAAAGGCCAATGGAGCATTGCCACAACATAAGACATGCTTTGAAAGCAGAAATGGTTAGAAGGAAAATAATCCAGATGTGTACACAAACTAACGGTCTGTCTTTGTTTTAAGGATTTGTATTCTGGGAACTCAAAAATAATACTACATTGCCATTTCCATCAGCTGTTGAATCGTGTACATCCACAGCTAACCAAATCATCTTATAATCAGGAACACACAATGCAGATCAGACCACCTTTTGCAGTTGTACACACAACATAATTACAAGCATAACAAAGCCCACCTGATTAAGCATTCTGGATAAGATTGGTAGGCTTTTGGAACCGTGTAGATGGTAGGTGCACCGTGGGAGTGTCAATGCTAGTAAATGCTTTTAGAAGGAGAACTTTCTTCTCCACATAAATCCAAGGAGCCTGTTCTAGTGGGGAGACTGGCCACCAGCAGTTGTAATAACATGTCCCTAATATGGGACACTGACTCAATGTAAATATGTCGAATATACTCCTTATTAGGACACTCACGAATATTCTTGTGAGCACCATCAATATAACTTACGGGCCTCACTTTAGGGAGATTAGGTATTACATTCTTATTGGTCCTGAAGAATTACCACTGGTCCTGGGTAGGGACACAGGCAAAAAAAGGTCTACCTTCAATTTAACTCTGGGAACATTACAACCCATAGGGTTCTATTTTCAGTATTTAGTTTTAATGTCTGTGGATGTCCTTTTTAAGATTAATCTAGTTTTCCTTGTAGTCTGTCCCAAGTCCGGCCCACGTAATTCTGTACGGCTTACATTGAGAACTGAAAGTCTTCAGACGTATAGACTGATTAAAAGGTCTCTGGCAAAGCGGCCCAAAGCAAGGACTGTGTAGTTTTGTGAGGCCACCTGAGAAGCACGACTCGATTAAGCATGGCACCTGGGCTAGTGAGAGCCAGTGCATCCTAAGAGGGATGCTCCGTGGCCAATGAGGCCCAAGCAGGATTCTTTTTTCTGAATTGCACATCTGATTGATTTGATTAAGGTTTCTAGGCACCATGAAAGGTTTAAAGAGGAAGGCAAGATGGCGGCGGCTCACTAGTCCGCTGTGAGACACTCTCCTGTGCCTGAGTCAACTGAATGGGCTAGTGGAGGGGCTAGGATCCCGTGATACCCATGAAGACACCGTGAGAAATGCGATAAACAACTGGTGCAGTAAAGGACAAAGCTAGCAATAATTTTTTGCCCTGCAAGATGAATAATGAGTGGCGCCTGTTTCAAACCACCCGGAGACTCATCGCTCTTACCTGAGCAGCCACGCTCACGACTTCATTTAATCGCGTCAGCACTCGGCCTCACGGTGCTCAGACTCTTTCTTCAGCTCCATCAACAGCCTTGTTGTGCTTCTGGCATCGACTACCCCCAAACGAAGACGCTGATGGCTCCGAAAAATGCTGCGGCGGTAACAGCTGCCTCGAAGACCCGTGCAGCCAAACAAGCGCTTCGTGATCAGAAACTTGCTGCCAGGCGCGCTGGGTCATTAACGGACGAAGCTGCCGGATCGGATGGGGGACAAGCCCAGCTCCAACTCCACCCAAAGCAACAGAGAACTACGAGGAACACTAACACTCCAGGGCCGGGTCCCTCTGTGGTAGACTTGCTTCGTAAAACGCCGGCCGGAGCTGCTCCCTCCCCTTCCAAACAACACGCAACAAGCGGGACGCTGATTGCAGCTCCGCCAGTAACTCCAACAGCGCTCCCCAGCTCGGATTCGTCAGCGGCGGCAGCAGTGTCTGTGGCAGCAGTGTCTGAATTACCAGCGGATCTAAATTCTTCAGTAAGCCCTACACAGTTAGCTACTCTCGTAGCTACAGCTGACCCGCTATCATCACCATTACCGTCATTACCGCTGCAGCGCTCAACTGTAACAGCAGATACGCCAGGGAGTGTCATTGTAGAGGTGGCTACAGCAGAAAAAGCCACAATAATTATTGCGCAACCACAACTGCAAGCACCAGAAAAAATACGTGTTACAGCTGAGAAATACACTTGACATTGCTAAATCCTGTCAGTGAGGAGGATAAATTAATATCACCCTCTTCAACGCAAACATTTGCTCAAACTCAAGGCACCTCTGCACCAGTTGGGGAAGGAAATGTTGAAGAGCCAACATTGCCTGGGCCAGACTACGAAGGTGGAGCAGGAATCACGTCTGATACAGACTTGGAACCTCTTGAATTTTACACTATTTCTGAAGGTCGTGAGGACCCAGGGTGGCACCATGACTTAGACTCTGACTTAGATTCTCTATCCGACCTGCATACCGGCTCCAGTTCCAGCACTCAAGACAGCGATGCGGATGAGCTATTGGGAGAAGCCACAGCCGGAAGACACACAGTGATCAAAAAAAAGAGAAGTCACCATATCCCAGCAGGCCCTCATCGGGAAGGCATTCCCGCATTAGCTTCTAGCTCTCATGGAGCTTCTTCTTCTTCAAAGGAACAAGACACAACCTTAACTGCGGTAATGGACACGGTGTTGCAGGCAATCGCATCACACAGAGAGCAAACGTCTAAGGATGGTCGGAAAGCACAACAAGCTCTACAAAAGGTACAAGGGGTGGTACGTAAACTTTCAAAAACAGTGGCAGCATCCAATGCAAGAATGTCGGACATGGAAGATCGAATTGTGGTTATTGAGGCGGAAGCAACTGTGGTGAAAGAGCAGGTCGATGCCCACGACGCGGAGATGACTGACGTAAGATGGAAGCTTGAGCAGATGGAAAATAGTATGCGTCGCAACAATCTCCGAGTACTGGGAGTACCCGAAAAAAGTGAGGGAGATGATATACGCGTCTTTATGATTCAACTCTTTAAAGACACTTTTCCTGAGCTATCTTCATGGAACTGGGAACTGGAAGTTCAACGGGTCCACAGAACCCCTGCTACACTGCGGCCTACCAACTCGCAAAGCAAATATCCTAGGGCAATCCTCGTCTACTTTGGTAACTTTTTGCTACGTCAAATCATTGCAGAGAAAGCGAGACCTGAGGCCCATCGGATCCGAGGCGACATCTCATACTTTGTCAGGCCGGACTTCTGCCACACAACTGTGGAGCGGAGATGGCGTCTCCTTCAGCTAATCAAACCTTTTTTGGACAAAAAAGCTAAGGTCTATTTGAATAATCCCGCCATACTCAAGGTGTTGTATAATGGTCAGGTAAAATTTTTTTCCTCCGAGATCAAAGCGAAGGCTTTTTTAGATAGCCTGACCTAATTTTTTGAGTCAATAGGTTTTTCTTTAAGAGCCCTAAAATGCAACGGTTATCTTGACTACAGTATAGCCCCCGGATGGTGGGCTTTGTTTCGCAATTTAGAAAGAATAAGCACATCTTAAAGAATAAGCATATTTCAAAGTCCTAAGTTTAACACCAACTCTAATGTTTTTCGGATAAATCGCTTAGAATAGGACTAGAATATGCTGCATAATCTATTATCGTTATAATGAATTTCTCTCCCAGCATTTATGGTTTTCTTCGTATGGCTCATTGGGTATTGCGTGGCTCTAGGATGTTTATTCTTTCATAGCTTTGCATGTTTCCTTTTTTTACATACCCTTTCACTAGCCTACACATGTGTTATTTGAAGTATACAGAATTAATGATAAGGCACGGTCACAGGGTGTCTCTCCATCATTATAGACTCTAGTGAGAGTCTTCATGCCTCATAGGGTGGAGTGCGGGGGAGGTGGGGGGGAAGGCCTTGGGGAGGGGGCTGAGGAGGGGGGGAGGGAAGGGGGGAAACCAAAAAAGAAAAATTGGCAAATTCGGTCATAGACTACGTTGTATTAAGAGTAAAAGCTACAGAAATGTTAAAGAAAAGCAAAACCGTATTATATATTTTAAGGAGATTGGGTGTTTTAAGTTTATCGGGCTAGTCTTTCAAGTTAATACATGGGGAGAATAAGTCTTTGTACGTGGAATGTGGCAGGCCTTAATCATAAAGATAAAAGGGCCCAGTTATTTCAATTAATACAACAAAACCCTGTTGATATATTATGTCTCCAAGAGACACATATCGCATATTCTGACAGGAACTTACTTAAACTACCTGGTTATAACCTAATGGCAGCTACATCCCAAACATCTAAAACTAGAGGGGTAGCCATTTTCGCTAAACCTATAATAGGCCCCCCAATTCGTAAATCAGCTGATAAACATGGCAGATGGTTGCGAAAAGTGAGACACTGGGGGATCCCAATGTCTAAATGGTAACGCGCTGCACACTTTCACATGAGCCACTTGGTTCTCCTCAGGTATGCATGTATATCAAAATAATAATGATCCATACAGTTTTCCTTATTTTCAAAGATCTCTGTTTATTACTTCTTTCTCATTCATTTGAATTCTTTCGTTTCCAGGACAATTTTATTTATCATCTCCCATTTACCCAATGCATTTCGGGTCTATGGTGACCCTTCTTCGGGGGTCTCTAGCCGGCTCGTCCTCAGCCGCTTCCTGCCCGTTCAGGCCCTCCATAGCAACCTTGGCAGATGGGTCATAATTCCGCTTCAGCTGGATATCACTATTTGTGCAATCTATGGTCCAAATTTAGATGACCCTGCTGTTTTTCGAGAGCTCGAAATTGAATTGGCCTCTTGGTCAGGTTCCCTGGTCTTTTGTGGAGATTTCAACATGGACATAGGGTTGTCTTCTGGGAACTTTTTATCTCAAAATTATAAAGGGCGCAAACCAAAAGGTATATACAGCATTGGATCAGATGATGAAAAGTCACAACTTGGTTGACGTCTGGGGTCTACTCCGGGGGCCAAATGTGGATGGCTATACATATTTCTCTTTCCCCCACAACAAATATGTTAGAATCGACTATATTATGTCAAGTATAAATCAGAAGGATATTATAGAAATAATTAAATCCCCGAAAACCTTATCTGACCACAATGCACTGACCTTTACCTTCGACACGGCTAATTTAGTTAAACCTATAACACAGGGGACTTTTGATAGGAGGTTACTGGTTAATCCAGAATACATAGCGTATATTAAATCATGGACCCAGTCCTTTTTTGAGTGTAACCAGTTTAGTGCACCCCGTATTATAGTATGGGACTGTTTTAAAGCAGCATTGAGAGGAGAGACCATTTCATTTGTTGCTAATAAGCGAAAGCTAGAAAAACAATCCAATATGGAAATGATGCAGGAGTTGTCCAATCTTGAGGCCCATCATGCCTCCCAGCTAAATCTGTCTCGTAGAGGGCAAGTCGATCCTACCTTAGATCCTGGGAAAATCTTAAATAAAATAATGATCTTAAAAAATGAGATTAATAGTACGTTAATTCAAAAAGCGGCGGAAACCTATCAGGCCAATAAGGATAGACTGTACGAATCAGGGGAAAATGTGGGGAAGCAGTTAGCACTACGCACACGACAAAAGCAATCATTGAGTAATATTAAAAAGATAGAATTTGAGGGAAATGAGTATACTACCCCCAAAGACATTGTTAAAGTATTTCAAAAATATTATCAAAAACTCTATAGTAGTGATATCTCACATCCTGATAATGAAATTACAACATTCCTAAATAATTGGCTCCCAGACCATATTAATCATAAAAATATCGATAAAGAAAATAAGATTTACCTAGACAGAGAGATTACGTTCACTGAGGTGGAGATTGCATTAGCCGAGATGGCCAATGGTAAGGCGGCTGGACCGGATAAAATTCCATTGGATTTATATAAAATCCTTGGTAATCATATAACTCCCTTTCTGTTTGATTTGTTTCTTGGAGTCCAATACCACACAATTCCCCCTGAGTCTTGGAAACAAACAAATATAATAATTTTCCATAAGAAGGGTAAACCACCCCACCTGCCTTCCTCATATAGGCCTATATCCTTGATCAACTCCGACTCAAAGCTATACGCTAAAATATTTGCAAATCGTCTGAGCGGGGTCATCGAACGGCTTGTATCCCCGTGGCAACACGGCCTTATACCCGGCAAAGGCACTACAGACCATACTCGTAGAGCCATAACCCTACTTGACATCATGGGCGCCACGGGGGGCGAGATGTCGATGATCTTCCTCGATGCCGAAAAGGCATTCGATCGAGTATCATGGCAGTTTCTCTGGAACATCCTGGAAAGCAAAAATTTCGGAAATACTTTTATCAATGCCATTAAAGCCATTTATGCCAACCCCACGGCAAAAATCTGTATAGCAGGAAATGAGTCGGAGGTCATTACGATTCAGAGAGGTACAAGGCAGGGTTGCCCATGCTCTCCGGTTCTATTTGCACTCTATATAGATCCCCTTATTCAAAAATTACTAACCTCAACATCCATACAACCAGTACTTACAGGGTCCTTTTCCATCAAAGTTATGGCATATGCGGATGACATTGCCGTAATAACCACTAAACCGTCTGAAGCAGTCTATGAAATTGAGACAATTACCCAAGCTTTTGGGAAGTACTCAGGGTACTCTTTGAATAGAGATAAGACTATGGTATTAGCCACTAGTAACACTCAATACGAAAGCACTCTCAGGGTTAAACAGGCCACTTATTTAGGTGTAGTACTTTCGGCAGAGATAAGTAACATCAGCGATATTAATGATTTTCCCCTTATTGATAAAATTAAAAGCGATCTAAGAAGGGTAGACAGTCTACACCTCTCTATTATAGGTAGGGCCAACTACGTTAAAATGAACGTATTCCCGCGTGTTCTATATATGTTTAGAGCAATCCCCCTGTTACCTGCAGAGCACTCTATAAAGACTATAGACTCCCTCATAGCAAAGTTTATGTGGAGTTACGGAAAAATAAGGCGGGCCCTCCCCCTTCTAGCACTCCCTCAAAGTAGAGGCGGCTTAGCCTTACCAAATTTAAGATTATATTTTTGGGCATCATTATTGCAATATATGGATCCTCTTTTGACCGCTAAACCAGGAGGCCCAACCTTTATAATTCCTTATATACCATCAATATATGAGCTCAGTCTAGGCAAAAAACATAAGGGACTTTTTCTAAGGCAGGTTGAAACATCTTATTACAAAAAAATTAAATTAAAGACTGTTTTAGATGCTCTTTCAGTCTGGAAAGCTATTGGCAAACATCTAGGGCTTCCTACATATACAAAATATACACCTTTATGGCAATGTAAAATTTTTCCTAATATCCCTAATGATAGTAGATCCCAGAGGTGGGAACTCCTAGGTATTAAAACAATCGGAGATTTCTTTGGTAATAATCTCCCACTTTCTTTTGAGCTCTTTCAAGCGAGATATAATGTCCCCGCGAACGATTTTCTAAAATTTTATCAAATATCAGCTAGTATCTATAATACCAAACCAAAAATTCTACCAGATAATATCCCATTATTTGACATTATAGGGAAAAAATCTACCAGAATCGGGGTCCTATATCAGTTACTTTTGGCCAATACCCCTGATGATTTAGAGCGCACGGAACAATCTTGGGCCTTAAAATTAGCTAATCCAAATGTAGATCTAGATCTCTCATTAGCCCTCTCAACAAGATATTTTATAGCCTCTAACTTAAAGGCTCAATATTATAGAATCATTTATAATTTATATTATACGCCAGCTAAATTGTTTGCATGGGGGCTTAGGATTGATGATAACTGTCCCAGATGCAAACAACCACTCGCAAATCTCCTACACATGTTTGCTGAATGCCCTACATTGGTTACAATCAAAACTATGATGTGGGAATTTTGGGCCCAAATTTTTGGGCACCGAATACATGATTCTATAACATTGCTCCTATTGGGTCATGATGACTCTTTGAAACACAATAGAGAAGAACAGGCGGTACTATTTCTGGGATACGCCGTGTTACGGATAATTCTAGCAGCTAGGTGGAAAGATACAGAGCCCCCTACCTTTAATATGTGGCTTAGCCGTTTTATAGCTATCTATAAACAAGAAATCTCAATATACGCCACAAGAGGTAGAAAAATGAGAGCAATAGGAACACAGATTTGGGAACCTATTACCAGGTGGTATAATGAAGAAAGGGGAAACCAGATACAGGGCCTCTGATTGATTCTGATTTTATTTTCTGTTTCTTTTCAGTACTCTTTCTCTTAATAGTTATATCTTTCCCTGTGGTAGAGCTTTGTTTATATATATCTGTGTATGTACCTCGTAATCCATGTATACCACATCATTTCATGTTGCTTATCCTGTATATTTATGTTTTATGTTTTGAATTTGCCAATAATAAAAATATTTAAAAAAATAAATAAATAAAAGAAAGGTTTAAAGAGTGGGTGTGCCACAGGGCACATGCATATGGGAAGTACAATTGCACTTGGGTAAAAATGAAGATTTTAAAACAAATCAAGATAAAGAATTCCATTCACATTCTGAAATTCCCAGGAAAGACCATTTAAATTTTACTACAGTTGTATCAGAAATATCAAAAAGAACGGTCAGGTTTATATTTGGCAAATGTGGAAAGAATTATAAATTACATTTTGTAGTATACAGGAAATGGCTAGCCAACCCAAATGATAAGTATTACACAGCTAATAGATCTCACGCCTCTGGACCTATTGGCTTTTCCAGCGGACTTCAGGGACGTTGTGTATCACAGATAAAGAATAAAAGAAGCCAACGTTATTTTGTAGATCTGTGCATTAAACAGGCCTGCAAAATGACCGTATTTTTTACTTACTATCCAGAGTTGGACAAGGAAATAAAAATAATCCCAATGCAGCTTTTTTTCATCATTTTTATTTATTTTTATTATGGAGGTGATGCAACATGGGTGGAAGCCACATTGGCAACAAGAGGTTTCTAATGAAAAGAAACACGGGTGGGTGGGGCAGGGAAAAACAAACGGGGACGGGAGAGCAACATGGAGTGTGAGAACGCGAGAAGCACACTATTGAGAAAGCAACAACGGGGTGACAAGCACATGAGAGTATCATGGAGTGGAGTAGGGAAAAGCACAGACAATAGAGCAACAGAGCAGAAGAGAAACAGACTAGTTAGTCAGCTAGAAGACACACGCAACCTCAGAGTGCTTAAGAAAAAGAAAAAAAAATTGTTCCTAAAAAGTAAGCAGTGGAAGGACACAAGTAAATTGGATTAATATTCTCTAGGAGATGGGCAGACACATGATGGATAAAGCAAGCCATAGAACAGGAAGCAGACAAATAAGTGACAGCAAAGCCAACCAATGTTAAGCAATGAGAGGGCTGCAAACCACTCCATGCTCTTGGTAAGAGCACAATATCTATTTAGCAGGCAGGCAGGCAGGCAGACATGCTGTCTGGTAAGCTCGACCTAAAAAGGGTGAAGAGAAAAAAGAAGAAAAAAAACAGAAACCATTTGTCTTTAACTTCATTTTTTAATGTTCATGATGACTTCTGGCTGATTCTGTATGGTACAATGAATATCATATTTAAATGTTTTAACAAAAAAAATACCTTTTCTAAAACATTTTTCCTGCTAACAATCCATTTCAGAGTAAAACGTTCACTGCTTAGTACGGAGATCACTGCAGATCCACAACTGAAGTGTTAACGATGAACTGAAAAAAACTTCAGTGTCTCTAACGTGAATTTTCTTTTAAAAATACCAAATATATTTTAACCAAACTTCTCAATCCTTCAGGAAAAAGTGTTACCATTGGTTCACACTGGTCTTTTGATAAACTCTTTGCTCTTCTGCAGAAATCATACAGCATAAAGTTCATACATCTTCTTTGCGCAGTAGAGCAGAGCGGCAAGTGCTATCGTGTTATGCAGTCTCTTTCTGTGCACGTCATCCTTCCTCACCAGCACAACAGGAGTGGAGGAGGTGAGTGTGTGCAAGGGCAACCGAGAAAGTTTGTAGGCATCATACTCTACTTGGTACTTGCAGCACGGGTCAAACTGCCATGAGATGCCATAGAGAGCAGAGCAGGCAACGCTTAGCATGCCAGCGGGCAGCGAGACATAATGAGAGTAATCAGATGGAAGTGCCAGTGGAATGAAGAGGCAGGCAGTAGCTGAAAGAACAGCGGTCTTGTGCAAGCAGTTTCCCACAGTGATCCAGCGGGCCGTCTCATCGCCAATACGCGTGGGCTCTATCACTATATATTTGTACTGGGCTTCGAGGGCCTGTTCCAACTCGTATTCAAACTGGTCCTGTGCATTGTCCCCATTGTAGATCTCATGGACAATGTAGCACTCCGTGGAGGACAGGGCAACCCTAGTGAAAGATAGAAGACATTTTATTTGGATGAGGAAGAAAGCTTGTAATCAGAAACATAGGTCATGAAGCATCACCCACTCAATATTTGTGCCATTACAAACGCTCTTAAAACCAGTCTTTAGCCCTATTCCGAATTGTTATCGTCTTATCCCCACACGTCTTTACAAAATTTAGTAACCCCTTTCGTTGAGGTTTTTTTTTTTAACTGCTCTCTACCTGTATATGCTGCTGTCCTTTAATGTATCTCAACAGCACCAGTTTAGCTCTATCTTAAAGCAGTTAAAAAGCAAACAAGTATAACTCTTGAAGGCATACAACTGACCAAAATGGAAGTGCACAACATGCTAAACTGTCTAGCATAGTGCTTCACAAATTCTTTAGCACCACAACCCAATTTCTAGGACAACAAACCTTTGCGACCCCCCTCGCCTTAATGGACACGGGATGGGGGGATTTTTTAACGTAATAACAGTTTGAAAACGTCACAACTTTGACCAAGCACTTTGACAGACTCTGGCCAAGATATTCCATAAGAGAGCCAGTTGGTGAACTGCACTGTAGTCTTGAGCTGGAACACTTCTCTGAGTGGCATGCTAACATGTGCCATCAGCTCACTAAAATCACAAGGCTTCTGAAAAATCTTGGTGTTGATACCAGTGATTTAACACCATGCGCTCTAGCGGAATTCCACTCGCACGCTGGGTTTTGCGGAAACGCACTTTACGTGATGAGCTGGGCTCGTCATCAGCGTGCGAGGAGGCTACGCCATGACGAGCCCAGCTCGTCATCAGGGTCGAAGGGGTTAAGTAAATTTGAAAAAAAAAACTTTTTCAATTAAGTTTGGGGTAAGGACTCATTCACATTTGTGTTAAAACAAATCCCAGTGGTGCATTTTAGAATCCATATATATTTCACAGTTTTACAAGTCTCGAAAACGGTCCAAGGGATTTGGACCTCTTCAAATTAGCAACAGATAACAGTACATAAAGAGATTAATTTTATTATAAGCACAGAAGAGTAAGGGATTTGCCCAAAATCAAAGGATGTCGAGTCAACATCGGGTTTCGAGCCTGGTTTCCTAGAACCAAAGTCAGCAACTTTGGCCCTTAGGCCACAACCAGATTTTTCAATGTGTATGTGAAAGTCATAAACAAGTGGTATGGTTGTGTATGATCGAGTATAGTGAGCATATTCTCTGCTGAAATAGCTTTATCAAGAAAAAAAAAGAACAAACAAACAAAGAAGCAGAAGCAACTGGAAGGTTCCACCGGAGTTTTGCTTAGGAATATTGGATGAGTTTGTTTAAAAACAGGACGTGAGGGCATTGTTAAGGATCTTTGCATTAGTGCACAAACAGGGCTAATCACCTTTAATATTAAATATATACACACACCAGGATTTTAGCTATTGCATTGCAGATGCTTGTTTAGAATACACAAACTGATTCCTTTAGGGCATTAATGCATTTACAAGTTTGGTTTTCTCCACTACAGTTGTAAAGAAATCTGCACTTTAAATCCTACTCAAGGGGTGGGAAATGGGCGTTTCCAAGGTATGTTTTGTCCAAATTCACGTTTTGGAGCATTCCAATACTACTCTCGGATGCCTTTCCACCCTGGAACATCTACATTCACTCCAGCCAACGGCTAGAGTAACTCTGCTTCCAGGATGGGAAGTGGAATGGATCAGATATGGTGGGGGGAGTAAGGGAACGGCTTTCTCCCCAAGAAACGTTTTCCCCACAGAAAAAAAGTGTGTTTGTGTGGGAAAACCCATTCCCCCATGCGGACATCTCCGCTAGGCGGGGAATAAGAACCCCTGGGAAGTCACCAAACATTCCCACTAGTACGCCAGTAAACCATGTCCGGACTTTCTCTGCTACAGAGAACTACACCTAGCAGGCATTGGAGCCCCTAGGAAGAATAACCCAACATTCTCACAGATACTCATGGAATACAACTCTTGGGTTCAGCTTTCCAGAAGTAAAACTAGGAACAATGGAGAATAGAAAACAGGGGAAAATCTTCAACTGCACGAAAACATAAATCATTTACTTTCTTTTTGTTAAGCAGGCCTGTGTAGTTCATGGATAATCAACTGCCCCGATGTCACAATACTTTTCTAAAGAGCCAAATTCCGTGTTATTGAAAGCTGAAAAAGTCTGCCCTCACACATTTTGTGATCTTCCCTGCCAGAGCTCAAGATTGTTACTGTCGCACACACTGACCTTGTTCTTTAGCAATTTTCAGTTTGACAAGCAAATTTTACTTTTTTTAATTTAAATATACGCATGTGGCCAGAGACCGAAACCCTTTTGTTACTTTTTGGAACTTTGGAAAGATGTAGGCCACTGTTGAGGCAGACCACCTCGAATCCTTTTTGAAGTATGCACAAAACACTCCGGTGTTTCTGCACCATGTGGCAAACATTTTGTGGTGTAACAAAACTAAAGAGGGACATTTTAATGTAAATAAAAATGATGCTGTTAGGTGTAAACAAACTCAAAACAGCATTTTCAATTAAATTGGATGTCAAGATCAACTTTATTTGGTATATTTGCCGTAAAAGCATAAACCATATACAAAAACACGATACAATATTAAAACTTGGATTTCTCTGCAACACTAGAGATGGGAATATGAAATGACCGAAGTATAGAAAAGTCATTGAGGAAATGGGCCATATGCAAAAAAGTGGAAACTCACCTTTCAGAATGATTATTTTATTTCTGGTTTTATATAGCACAAAGATCATCCAAAAGGTTCCAGAAAGAATGTTGAAATCCAAATGCAACAATCAACCATGTGTTGACTAAAGAGATGTTAAAAAGCTGCTATAGTTTAGAGTATAGCGTTTGCTAGATATTTACGGATGATTTCTTTACAAAGGTCTACCCAGTATGTGATACTGCATTAGGACGGTTTGATACTGTGTTTGACATATGATACTAGTATAAAAGTGTGTAAAGTAAGTAATGATGCCCTAACAGATTGGCATGACAGAGTAATTAGTATTTGGCAGTTTGTGGTATGCCAAAAGTTAGCTGGGAACAGCAATATAAAAGGAATATAGGGGGCATATGACCTGCATGAGGCAGGATATACAAGTGTCAGGAGGGATGGCTAGATTTCTAAAAACTAAAGTAAAGATACATTAGAGAAATAAATATGCAGATAGAACATAGAAAATATCTGCATGTAGCACCATAGCTGCGACCTGACGGAAATAGTTTTGCCTAATAAATAAGCAGATAAATATCTCAAGCGGCCCAAACTGAGCCCAAATCTCAAAATGAAAAATGTGTGACATGACAGTATCATGGTTGTCCAGCTATCCTGTAGGCATCAGCAAGAGCTTGAACACCTGAGTAAGGAAGAATGGTTCAATATTGCAAAGTTGGCAGAGCGGCCTATTGCATAGCACTGACAGTGTAAAAGTTCCTTCAACCAAGTATTGACTCAAAGGAGAGGAGAATTGTCAGATTACAATGTTAGAGTTTTGTATGTCCGTCTGTAGGTAGTATGCAAAGGCAACCTACAATACAGTATGAAATTAACAACTCACTCGTTCCACACCAAGTCTGTCAAATTTGTTTTTAACAACAGTCCAGGTCAAATATGTATCTAGAAAATAGAGTAAAAATGATTCAGTTTTGGGTTTACAGAAAACCCGACATTGGTTAAAAAAAATTAAACAGTAAAGGAAGAGGATTAAAATAAATCAAAAACATTTGCTAATTCTATGAATAAACATGCTTAAACCTATTTAGCAAGATGTTCTCAAATAATCCAAATTTATTTAAAGGGTGAAAGGAATGGATTGAGTTTCAATGTAATATGTACACTACTCTTCGTTACTTATGGATCAAGGCTTCCAATGCTCCTCCTCTGTCATATACTGAATACGTTGCAGATGCGATTGGTTATTAGCAGTTTCTGTTCAGTGCTGACACTGATCTGTTGAAAGAAAGGAAAAAGCTGTTCCAGCAACAACAGCAGCAAGTGTTTGAATAGCGAAGCTTCCAGTGCCAGGATACCACACTACCCCTTTTTGGGGAGGGAAGTGGGCTGGGGGAGTCACTGCTCCAGATACTTTACAAAGTAAATTCACTTATTCAAATACTTCCTTACAACGATCAATACTAACACTACTTATTACAATTATCAAAATGCTCTGTAACATGACAGTTTTTTTTTTAAACAGTCACTCTTTCTTGACTCCGCTCTTTCAATACCGTAGCTCACCACTGAATTCAGCTAGGCGCATTTAAAATACATGAAACTTAAACACACTGAATATAGTCTCTTTTAATCTCATACAAACACAAACATACATAAGAAGCAATCAACTTATATTATAGACAGTCTGCAATAAAGCGCACTCGGAGAATGTTCTACTATGTGATGGAAATCGTCCATAGCTGTAGCCAAATGTAGACAACATAATCTATCCCCACAGTCCCTTAGTGCACCAGTAGTTTATCACATATTGTTTCCCTGCTGTTACGTTTCCAGGCATCTCAGCTACAAATACAACAGCTGGAAACAGCCATCCAGAGCTCACATTACTTTCTCCTTGATGGGCAGTCAAGAGTTAATAATGTTCAGGATAGGTAGCGCACAGCTGTTTTGGTGTGTATTTAGTTCTTTTAAATTAAAATTTTAAAATCAGTTGGGTGCTCCACCAGGCAACGTGTCCGTCCTAGGCACGTCTATCCAACAAATATAAATAGTGTGTCACCATGGGACCATGGTGTCATCCCTGTACATTGGGCACTCCTTTGGTTCTCAAAAAAGCGAGACTCCAAGTATCATTTGACGAATTATTTAATCATTCATCTGTGTCATCATTCTGTTTCATTTATAACAGTTCCGGTCGTATCAATTGATCAAACTTTTTTCACAACATGAGAACATCCGATTGCTCCAATGCATTTCGGGCGGAACATGCCCTTCATCGGGGAGCTTCTGTAATAAAGCGAAAGACATAGCCCTAAGGATGGGCGTCCATCGTGCAATCAAAATAAAGTTAACTAAATAAAGTTATCAAAACGGTGTGCGAGGTCGCGGTGCTGATTTAAATTAACTCGGCTGAAGGAAAGTCCTGTGCGATACGTTTTCCAGTTTAGTGCAGCATGCTATGGAATCAGTGAAAATATTAGTTATCCGTGGTTGTTTGCCAGAGTGAGGAACAAGGGTCTATGCGCACCTTCTGTGACCGTTAGCGTAGAGTGTGCTTTAGCGTAGGGTAAACTATAGCTGCGGGTTTCCAGTGCGAGTGAGCTACGTAACGTGCAGTGAGTTTAATGGTAAAACTAAGCCGGTGATTTGTTAATATAGTAGAACTTGCTAGATGTAACAAAACTTACTCGATGTGTTGTGTTCGGCAGCTACGGTCGGCGGTGTCGCGATCTCAGTGCGGAAGTGAGATGCAGGAAGTGCTGTGTGTTAGTAGATTTAGTGAACGTAAACAACGGACTAAGACACGCATTAAGAGGGGTGCGGCCATCTTGGATAAGAAAGAATTGTGACTATGTTAAAGAGCAAAATATGCTAAAATATAAAACAAAACACAATCGCATCTTGCGGGAACAATGTCAAGAAGTTAAGCATTTAAATAAAGCATGAAAATTCTAAACGGTCATTGAGGCCCATGGGTTTCATGGCCTGCAGGCGAAACCAAGCCATCTCTCTCTGGAGTAGGTGCTTATTTTTGTCCATGCCCTCGATCTTCTGCACTTGTTCTAAGATCAAAAACTTCAGTTGGGACACGTTATGTCGATTTTCATTCAAATGTGTTGCTACATTAGATTTGGGGTTCTTTAGTCTGATGTTGACATTGGAAAAACAGAGAGAAAAATAAAGACTCGCATCAACGAGCATAAATCTAACATCAGACTAAAGAACCCCAAATCTAATGTAGCAACACATTTTAATGAAAATCGACATAACGTGTCCCAACTGAAGTTTTTGATCTTAGAACAGGTGCAGAAGATCGAGGGCATGGACAATAATAAGCACCTACTCCAGAGAGAGATGGCTTGGATTTACCGCATGCAGGCCATGAAACCCATGGGCCTCAATGACCGTTTAGAATTTTCATGCTTTATTTAAATGCTTAAATTCTTGACATTGTTCCCGCAAGATGAGATTGTGTTTTGCTTTATATTTTAGCATATTTTGCTCTTTAACATAGTCACAATTCTTTCTTATCCAAGATGGCCGCACCCCTCTTAATGCGTGTCTTAGTCCGTTGTTTACGTTCACTAAATCTACTAACACACAGCACTTCCTGCATCTCACTTCCGCACTGAGATCGCGACACCGCCGACCGTAGCTGCCGAACACAACACATCGAGTAAGTTTTGTTACATCTAGCAAGTTCTACTATATTAACAAATCACCGGCTTAGTTTTACCATTAAACTCACTGCACGTTACGTAGCTCACTCGCACTGGAAATCCGCAGCTATAGTTTACCCTACGCTAAAGCACACTCTACGCTAACGGTCACAGAAGGTGCGCATAGACCCTTATTCCTCACTCTGGCAAACAACCACGGATAACTAATATTTTCACTGATTCACTAGCATGCTGCACTAAACTGGAAAACGTATCGCACAGGACTTTCCTTCAGCCGAGTTAATTTAAATCAGCACCGCGACCTCGCACACCGTTTTGATAACTTTATTTAGTTAACTTTATTTTGATTGCACGATGGACGCCCATCCTTAGCGCTATGTCTTTCGCTTTATTACAGAAGCTCTCCGATGAAGGGCATGTTCAGCCCGAAATGCATTGGAGCAATCGGATGTACTCATGTTGTGAAAAAAGTTTGATCAATTGATACGACCGTAACTGTTATAAATGAAACAGAATGATGACACAGATGAATGATTAAATAATTCGTCAAATGATACTTGGAGTCTCGCTTTTTTGAGAACCAAAGGAGTGCCCAATGTACAGTCAAGAGTTAAACCATTGGCGGAGAGGTTGCCTCTAGTAGCACATGAGAAAAAATGCACTTCCTAACTTTTCTTCTATACCGCTTCAAGTGAATCAAACATTTTCATTTCTCCTGCAAAGCACTTTAAAACATTCTAATCACCATGCCACTCCCTGGCCCAGAGAACACAGTTTCCTATATTTTTCCAGAATAAACTGGCAACCAAATCTAACCTGAGACTGGTTACATCAAAAATGTTCCAATCAAAAAACCTCCTCAAAAGAGCAAGATTAATTAGAGCAATAAAATGGGATAAGCTCAGCCTGAATAGCAACCTTATATCCTGTATTGTTTTTGTATCTTTGATGGAATATTCACATCGTCATGAATCCGAGTGTCACCATCACTTAGTTTCTCCAATGTTTATGCTTATTTTTTATTATTGGGTAAGCGGTTGGAGGTGTCTCATGTCCTCTCTAGTCTACTTTGCTGAAAATAAATCAAGCTAAGCAGCAAATCTCTGGTCTCCTTTTTCACTACTTAATGCCTCTCAAACAAACTTCTGCACTGGACCTGAAAAAATGATCATTTAGCAAGATGGCACCAATACAAAGTCAGCAACTTCTTCAAAGCTGCCCTAGCTAACTAAGGTTGTACAGTGTAGTGTGCTTGTGGAATCATGAGCACGCTTACACTCCTTTGTCGGTTTTCCGGGCGTTAGAATGCCTGGAAACAGATGTGGTAGAACCTCCAGGCTGGTGGTTTTGATGTGTGTTGCCGAGGGCTAAAGTAAAGGAATAAGGACTGGGAAAACGCTACCTTTCTGACGTGTTTTCAGCTGAACAGTTTTTTAAAAAACACTTTTTATTGGGTTTTTCAGGTTTTGCAAATTATACAATAATATCTTATGCAAACACAAATCCATAAATTATATATTGCAGTGGTATGTAGTACAATTGCATTTCAACTTTGGTCCAGACTTTGATTAGCTTAAGTAAAACGATCTTGCAGCATATTATTCACTGAAGTAAAATTCGACTGTAATTGCAGCAGGTTGGCTAGATACATATGCAAGTTTGTTAACATTATTTCGAACACGTACTTAACTACCCTACCCACCGCTCCCAACTCTCCCACCCCCAACTGGACCCACCCCAATACATGTCATTGTCATACAAGTCTGTTATATTGGCCCCAGTATCTCTTGTGAGGGCAGCCCATACATGGTATTAATGCGCAACAGTGCTATGCTTTGGGTAGTTCTGCTTTGTGTGGGCAGACACTAGTATATTGTTTATAACTACTCCTCTTGGACTGAGGAGACAGGTGTAGGCTCAAGTGATTTAAATGCTTCCATTATTAGGTCCCATTCCAGTGAGATTGGCCTTCTACGTACTCCCCGGGCTTCCTCGCCTTCTGGCCGCGCTTTCCGCGCCCCTCCACCTCACCACTTATCCGTGCCAAGTGTATTCAGTTAGGGACCTGGCAGACCTCCACCTCCTAGTTATACAGCGTTTCGCTATTAGCAGTCCTTGGGCAATGAAGCGTAATTGTACTCTGTGCTTGAGCGACAGGCCATACCCACTAGGCAGCTGCCAACTGTTTCCCGCATAGGTAGGCCTGTCGCCGAGCTAATGCTCGTGATTATCTTACTCCAAAATTCAGTAAGCCCTGGGCACAGCATCGGATATCACCCAGGTTGTTCGCCGCCGGGACCACGCACTAATGACAGGAAGCAGAGATTCATTCGGACTTCCTACAATCGGAGACCACGACTGCGGCTCCGTTTGGATTTATGCATTATATTGAATCAGGATCCAGCAGTTCCGGAGCTCAGTTACACAACACTTGCCCACCCACGGCAATTGCCATCGTGCCTGAACCCCCCGGACTTCCGGGTTCTTGGCAAGTTCTTTCATATTCGTCCGAGTGACCACAACTGCGGCACGCTCGCCCTCCTTGGCCCACACTTTGCACTGACAGGAAAACCAATTGCGCCCCGTCATTATTTGCCATACGGCAATCATTGCTATATGTATACAGGCATGCTATCTTTAATGTCCTGAAGATGATCCTATTAATTAAGGGATCGAAACGCCGTCAACAGAAAGTACACCATATACATATATTATACTGTGATGTTTAATATGTAATGGTGTTCCCACATTATTTTGTTTGGTCTATTCTCAACCGTATATGCAGACACGTTCCTTTTGCCTGAACCCTTTCCTCCATGTTGTTTTGTTCGTCTGCGTCAGTTGGACGCAGGTTGTGTCCCACTTGTAATTTTTCTTTATTTTATGTTATTTATCTATTCCATATTAAAAACCTGTCCGGCTGGACAGAAAAAATAGCACTGATTGAGTCTATATTGAATTACATTATACTAAACGTCTAGGGACCACTGTCTTTAGAAATAGTAACGTACCCGAGGTCCCTGACCAACTGCATATTGGGTTCCCTTGTGTTTTTTCAATAGCACAACCATAGCATATGGAGAAGATCAGCTAGCTTAACAGATTTAGAGACGAAAACTCAAGCCCAGGATACACATAAGTTGTGAATAACCATAACAGCATAAAGACATAATAGAAATTTCAAGGACACTGCAATACACATCAATTGGATATTTTAGGGGATGTATCTGTTTTAAGATACTTTTCCACAAGGATATTCAGTGAGAATCAGCCAGAAATTAGGAGAGTGAGTGGGGCTGTTAAGCAGTGCATCTATTTAATTTTTGCACCTGTCATTAGTCTACTAGTCCCAAGGTGAACGCCAAGCTCCTTAAGCAGGTTTTTCTCACCGAGAGCCGGACTGTTCCACCTTTGTATGCTGGAATCCAAGTCCCAATGAAAGAATGTGCAGGATTGTATGGGTGTATCAACATTGATGAATGTACTCAAGAAGACGTGGAAGGAGTGACATTGAACTCGCACCCTGGGACTGGCTGACAAGATGCACTCAGTGTGTAATGTCATCACACTAGCTGCCATTTTGCCTTGGATCACAACAAAGCACTGGAAATGTATAAAAAGCCTGGTGTACGGCTGCAAAGATGTTCTCAACTGGTTGGGTGACGTGGTTACATATATTGTCAACCATTTTTACTGTAGTTCCAGCAAAATACTTGGGAATGAGTTAGGAGCCATTGGAATTTTGGCTGTGTTGTCAGCAAGGAAAGGGGAGGAAGTCAATGCTGAGGAAGGAGCTTTATGTTTCAGCAGATAGACACCTGCATTTTATACTCATATTTTCACATACAGTCAAGGTAATAGTCACCAAATAGACAATGCAGCTTTATTCATAGTATATTGTTATATATCTGAACAGTAAATTCCAGGATTGGTTAAATGGTATTAGTAACCAGAAAATAGGTCTACATTAAATCTACCATCCCCTCAACCATTTATGGTGACGGGGAGAAACCTCAATGTAATGGGAGGAGTGGAAAGAATACTTTGGCAATTACCTTTCTAACTTTGAGGACGTGGTTTTCTCACCACAAAGGAATAAGAAAATACTGTTACTTTGCCTAGATCCACGGGACTATATATAGTCCCGTGGATCGACAGTTGGAAACGCCAGTTGGAAACTTGTTGCTCGACAGTTGGAAGCGCAACACGCGATGTATAAGATTTCACCTTTATATTGAGACAAGCAGCTTTCACAGTCAGTCAAGGCTTCGCAGCATACATATTCCGCCGTTCTTGCCATACGCGTTTCGGAATTCATTTCCTTGTTCTCTGGCTCGGCTTGCGGTGAAGTACAGCTTCATGGATTATCTCGCACCTGCGCGTTTTATTAACTAGTCCCACCCATCCGAGCGTATTCTTAAGTGCATGCTGGTTATAGAAGTCTTTAAATTCTTGCCATAGTGGCATTGCTGTGTTCTTCCTCCATTAATTAAAAAAACATCAGGTTGCTGTAAAATATATATATATCTCAACAGTTCCAAACTTTGACCAGCGCTAACTTGCTATGGAGCGCCGCCTGCCGCAATCCGGACACGGACCCAAAGTATGTGCTTCAAAAGTTCTTTATTCCAGTAACGTCAAGGCGCGTTTCGCAGCCTCAGCCACTTGTTCACTCGACAGTTAGTGCAAACTCATGAGTGCCTTTTAAAGTGACAGTGCATGTAAAAACTATTCAAACACGTGACTGACTCAATCATGAAGCTGGAAGACATACTCTGCGTCCTTAGCAACAATATACATGTAAAATACATTCAAGTATAGTTTATAAAATCGCCCAATGTATATCATCGTCTAAATACCAATTTGGGAAAATATATATATTTGTAGTAAAATTACATGTACATTTCAATTTCATAATAAGGCTCAGAGTTGGTAATAGTCAAAATAACATCATTTGAGTCATATGCTTTTGAACCAAACACCTTAAAAACCCTTGTTTTCATAATAATGTGCGAAAGTGCTAACAAGTGTTGAAATTAAAATTCACTCCTGCTAACATCACAGCTAAACTGTAACTTCAAATATCCTGTTTCTGGTGTTGTGGTCCAGGGTAGATCGCAGTTTTGAGAATGGCCATTCTGTGACTACCTATTATGTAGGCAAATTATGTCAGAATTGGCTCAGACATTCTACCTTGGCGTCAGTTAAACTGCATTTATCTAAAATGACTGATGATGTTGATCTGAACGATTTTATAAAAGGCCAGGCTAAAGGTAGATCTAAAAGAGGGATATATGTTGTTTATAACGAATTCTGGAAAACATCCAAGATTAAGCCGGCTACCTGCCTTAGAGCTATTGATCAAGCTAATTTAGAAAAAGTGCTAGCAGTTGTAGATAATAGCATAAACACGCTCTCTTCCCGCATCTACACGTTTGATAATATTGTGTCATCTGTTGTAGATATTGTGCAAGATGAAGTGTCTGTTTTGTACCACGGTCAAAATCAATTGCGTTCTATTATGCAGTTTGCATGGACATTGCAGACCCTTAAAGCCGGAAAAGTGCCATGGCATTACATGAATACATCATTGTTTGCCTCGTTTAATTTGACTGACAAGCAGCGCTTACTGTTCGAGTTTAAGGGCTGTATGAAGTACTTTGCTATTGGTAGATACGAGCCTCTTGGAAGTTCTTATCTCCTTGAAGCTTGGTCGCTTCCAATTACATATAGATGCCTTAGGGAGGGAAAAGAAGTTTATTTGAATGGTGAAGAATGCACTGATCATTCATTAATGCGTAGACATATCGAATTACATGGCTCCTGCAATCAGAACAAGCAAAATTTAGCCTGTATTTTGAAAAGTACCACCGTGCCTGCAATAGTTTCCACATTCACATTACTGGCAAATGGGAGTCATTTATTTTTGAACAAGGAAGATTGCTGTGGGTTAATAAAAGGGATTGTTTATGTCGTTACCGTCAGTGAGCGTGTGGTTTGCTGCAAGAATGTAATGTATCCACCCCGCATGGGAACCTTGATGTTTCCATCTGGCCTAAGATTCCGACTTTGAAAGCAGAGTTTAATAAGATGAGTCGCATAAGAGCTGTATTGTCCCAAAAAGAAGTTGCCCTCACATCTGTTCGTGAAACATTTGTCCTTCACGCGGCTAACGCCCGCACAGAGGTGCATGCCTTATTAAATACTGATTTGCCCTTGCATTTCGGTGAATTAATTGACACAATCTTCAATACATCCCCCACATAGGGGCTGGCTCACTTTTTTAAAGTTGTAAGCAGTGGCCTGGTGACTTCCTTTCAAACTATTCTCGGGGTCTTTCCAGCTTTCTTCCATTCTATTTTTTCCAGCCTGTTCAATGGATTTCCCTTATTACTGGCTCTTGCTGCTGGCGTGCTATTGCTGTTTTGTTGGTTTCCAAATGGATGCACATCCTGTGTTACAAGACGAGCTGTCTCGGCTGGGGCTGCTTCGCGCCCGGATGTTTGAGTAATATGGAGCGCTGCCTCTTGCTACATTGAGTGCAGCTAATGGATTATCGTTTCGATTTTCCTACTTTACATGCGTCCAGCCTGTCTTTCATTGTTTGAGTTGCGACTTCGAATGGGCCCTGGATTTGTGTCTCTGCAATACGGTGTCTCCCGATGTGGATTATAATCAATTTATGAGCCCCTTAGTTGCTCATGAATTGCTTTGTTCTGATGGAGGGATTATGGCCTTTGCAGTGATGCATGGAATACTGGGGCGTAGGAATGTGTTCGCAGCGGCGCAACATTTCTTGGCTCACAGTTTCCTCGAAAACCCACTGAGTTGTCCTCTGATGATGCTAGAGGCTCCGGTAATTGATGAACATGTATGTCCTTTCCCTTTGTTAAATTGGATGGCCGAATTGTTTTCGGATGAGAACAGTGACTTCCTGTTGGAGGCTGTTGCTGCATATTTTGCATATTCATTATTAGGATGAGATGTGCTTGCAGTGCGGCTTCCTTGATCGACACCTTTCATTGGATAATCATATTTGTTTTTTCACACATTTTTTTTTTAGACCTAACTTATTGACTTTATTAATGTCCAGAGGCTAGATTTTTTTTCTTTTCAGAATTTTGTTTATTTTTATCTCTTCTCTTGAGGTACAAAATTGGAGGCTTGTGTTCGGACTGTCGATCTTGAACTCTGCATTCCTAAATTTGCCCCTATACTTGTCCTATCCGTGCTCGGATCAAAGGGAGGGTGTCATGTAGATAGGTTTTGCCTTCACACTGTGTTATGTTAGCATGAGCTTATTAGAAGTTTAAACGCCATTTTCCTTTCCTGCAGCCTCTGTACACGACACATTTTGTTATTGAAGCTGTTCGCCTAGTAGAATATTTTGCTTCACACAAGAATAATATGTTTGCTTATAATATCAGCCTTGCTTGGTAAGCTATGTCTGTACAGTGAGTGCCGAGGCCTCCAAGGTTATTTCAACATAGCGCTTGTTGTTCGGTTTCAGCAGTGCACGGTCTAGACATAACACATATGCAGCTGTGGCCAAATCTCTGGGTTTTAGGCGCGATTAACAATGTACTGCACAGAGCATGAACACACACACTTGATGAATATTCGCATGCAGAGTGTTGGTGCAGGAGAAGATGTGATCCATTTCTGCTAAGAGCAGAGGTATGGGCCCGCCCTTCTAAACCCAAAGAGACCATCTGTAGATATAATATAATATACTAGCAAGGGAGGGTAAACTGAGGTTCTATTTAGAACTTTTTCCATTAGCATTTTAACATGCTTTCACCCTTTGTATTTTATGTAATAGTACCTATGCTGCTAACCTTGTTCCTTATAATATGTTTGCTTGTATTAGCTAAGATACTGTGCTTGAGAACACTGCATTAGAAATAAATATTTCAAACTTGCACGTGTCATCATTTACTCCTTGTTCTGGACTGATATGTTAGTAGAACGAAAGAGTGTTCATGTGTTCCACGTTACCTGAGGTGTTCTAAGTGCATGTTCTGAGTTGTCTAATCATTGGGGGTGTGTAAGAAACAATGAGAGACTGATATACATTATATATATATATATATATATATTATATATATATATATATATATATATATATATATATATTCGTACATGGACCGGTTTTACATGCTAATGAAGATTAAGACATGTATTTTTCGTTAACAGTATGCATTTCTATTTACTTTTTTTTTGCAAAGGAAAGTGTATTAATCAAAAAACTAAAGAATATGTTTTCACACTAAAAAAACTAGCACCAACATGATTCATTGATTAGGGATCAAATTAAGATGCATTCAGTGACACTAATATACAAGACAGACCGAGTCAACGGAAAATCAAGTTTAAAGGAGGTGCTAGTTATAGTTAGTAAAGCAGAAGACCCAGGTACGCAAAAGTTGTTTTAGGTAACAAAAATGAGAAAGAAAAAGCTAATACTGCAAAAGACATCACAATGCAACAGGAATCCGCTAAAAGATAGTAATAAAAAATATTCTACTGGAAAAGATTGTAACAAGTGTAGGATGAATACCTTTAAGAGCAAACGCTACAGATGAGGTAGGTCGGACCAATTAGTTTATGATAAGAAGTACCCTGCAGCAAATCAAAAGTGTTCGACTTGTGGTGTCAAGAGTAATTTCATCAGGGTTTCATTGCAACAATAAGAGTTCAATGTATAGCGGATGATTTTACTCAAGAAGCTGATCATTGATTTGGAAAAAGGGGACACACAAGCAATGATGGATGTATTCATTAAAATGTTTTAGGTGTCAGTGTTAATCCAAGTAGGAAATCAGAGAGTTATATTTTTGTGGGAGGTGCAAGCATAAGGTTAGTTGCGGACTCTGGTTTACTGTGTACCATAATCAATAGAAAGATTTGAGAGTGTTTCATTACAGTAGTTGGTACTAATCCGAAAACCTGAAATTAAAGCAAAACTTTTAGTGGTGTACTCATTAAATTACTTGGGTTTCACAAACCGAAATTTGAAATTTAGAATAGATTTGCAGAGTGTAAACTTTATAATGTGAAGAAGGGTTGGTGGGATCAAGGGGAGTTAGGTATTTTAGTTGAAACCAACCATCCAGATCCAGTGTTTTTTTGTGGGTCGAGATTTCAAAATTAAGGAAAATGTCAGAATTTCCAGAATTATTTTCAGGTGAAACTGGGGTTTGGAGTGTATTTTCACACAAGATAGTCCTAAAAAAAAAATGTATTCACAAGGTTAGTAACATTCCACTTCGCATCAAGGAAGAAGTGGCTGTGGAATTGAATACGCTGGTGACTGCTGGAGTAATTGTACAAGTGGAATCTTCCAATTGGGTGGCTTCTCTTGTTGTTGCCCGGAGGGCCAAAAGCCGTATAAGGTTATGTGTCGACTTAAAGGATTTAACAAGAACAGTTTGGTGGATAGGTTTTTCTTACCACACATCAGTAAAATAATAGCGTTAACAAAGAATATGAATAGGTTCTCAATTTATCTCACTGGTATACCAGGATAATAAACAGGTCACCACATTCAGCAAGCCCCTGCGTTTCCTTTGGACTGGCTTTTGCAGCGGTCATGTTTCAACGGCTAACGTATATGTTGTTCAAGGACATTAAGGAGGTCTTAATTTTCCCAAGATGATATACTAGGAATTTGGGAAAAATATGATTTAATGGCAGAGGCATCCAATGAGGAAGGTCCGTTATCTAGGACATTAAATTAGTTGGAAGGGCATATTGCCTAAAGAAGAGCTGGCTGAAGCCATTAGACTGGTTCCACCACCACACAATAAGGACGAAGCCTGCGCCTTCATAATAAACAATTAAGTGATGCCCGGTCCGCAATTCTATCTGAATTCTTGTTATTACCAGCACCTAAAAAGCTATTTTCTGCTGCACCGGTTCAGCGCTCTGCGAACACTGGACAGTCTACCTCCGTGGATAAAACCAAGATATGATACAGGGGACACATGTGACATAGTGGAAGTTACAATAACCCATATAATATAAAACTTCTAAAATAGCGCAGTCACTACTTTAGGAAACCACTCAACCATCCTGAAGTCCACAACTGCAGATATGCGGTCAATGAATATATATACCGTTCAAACACCAGCTTGAATGTTGGATTTGTTAAGTTTTTGAGATACTTTGAAAAACAGATCGAGACTGTATGGACGTGAAATATGTATCAATTCTGGGAATGTTGTCCACACTTAATTACCCAGAAGATACATGCAAGGATCGGTTAACTAAGCCCACAACACATTTGGCGAATCTCACATTTATGGATAACATGATCATCCATTTAGTCTAATTGGAAGTTATTCGGAGTGTCGCAAAAAGGAGGTTTTATTCTGAGTGTTGTGGACAACTTTATGGCTCTCTAAAAACAAGTAGAGATCAATCAACCCTAGACTTAAACATACTTTAAGTGAGCTTTATGAAATGGAAATGTACCTTTTATTGGAGGTCATCTGTATAGTTTATGTAATGTATTTTTTTTATTGGAGGTCATACGTGTTGCACCCCCACTACGCTTTGTAATAAGAGGGTTTTATTCAATTGTTGTCGACATTCTAACGATCCCGTTGAAACATGTATGGATCAATTGGTTAAAATCCTCCCGACCTAAATGCATTCTAAATGCACTTCATGCTATGACAAGTAGATCATGCCTCTCTTGTTCAGAACTCATTCAAACTGTATAATTACTACATTTGGATTTAAGCAGTTTTATGTTTATATTCCGTGTTATTACACATGTAAGGGTTTAAAACTCAACTACACAAGTTAAATAAATAAAAGTTCTTAGGCCTAGCAGGAAAATTATACCTTATCAGGGACTAATGTAAAATGATCGGAGGTAAGACTGGTCTCGAGATTGTTAATTTCCTTTTGAGTACATCAAGGATGATCTATGCAAGGAGCACTTTTAGCAGGGGGTTTGACCCAAAATGTAAAAGCATTATTACAACTGATGCTAGCGGCAAAGGGTTGAAAACAATATTATCCCAGTGTAATGAAGGAGCAAGGACTGTGGCATAGCATTTGCTGTTTGTGCTTTAACGCAGACACAAGAGAAATACTCTGCTATAGAGAGAAACCTCAGGATGTGCAAGTGGTTGAAGCATTTCCATCAATTTGTATGGTGGTCAAATGTCTTTTTAA
The DNA here is from genome assembly GCF_964263255.1 of Lissotriton vulgaris. Lineage (NCBI taxonomy): Eukaryota > Metazoa > Chordata > Amphibia > Caudata > Salamandridae > Lissotriton > Lissotriton vulgaris. Next base: position 188,511,145 of record NC_141698.1, read on the forward strand.
GGTGAAACCATAAACCCTTACGTTGCTTACCGTGGAAGATCTCTACAATGCTTCACCTAGAATTGAGATTCTCAATGTAACTGCTTGATTAAATGAGATACAATACATACCTGAAGCATGCAATAAAACTGCTGATTTTCAAAGTGGGTGATCTCTGCTGATTATGGAAGAAGGCAAGAGTGGGATGAGTGTTTGGTGCCAGCTTGGACTCGTAATGATTTGAATGGTTTGTTTGCTGAAAAATGGAAAACTGAAGTGCAGCAGGATGTGTTTTTGGAAAAAAGTAATAGATTATGTCAGTAAAGGGGGAGGGCAGAGAAAATAATTTTGGACGAGGAGTTAGTGCAGTTTTGGGAAGTGAAAAATGAACTTTCGGTTGAGAAAAAAATTCTTGATGAGAAGAGGACGAAGTTTGTAGCCTTGTGCCATTAAAGGCATTTGGGTAGAGTGAAACATTCTTATGGGTGGCAGGGAATTGACAAACAGGTTGAGGTTGTGGTACGAGACTGTATAAAATAAATTCATTCAGATAAGTCACAAATCACCTTTAAACCATCTATACATCCCATTGAATCACCACAGGTGCCGCCGTGGAGGATTAGAGTGGAAGTATTTGGGCCAGTACAAAATAATGATAGTATTGCTCATTTTGCTATTGTAGTTATTGACCATTTTTTCAATTGACCAGAGGTAAAAGTGGTAATTAAATCAGACGCCAATGCGGTGGTGGGATTTAGGAAAGGTTTTCCTTACACCATAATTGGAAACAATTGAAGCCAATTCTTACAGAAGTGTTCATAGAATTCCTTGGTAAGAATGAAGTAAGACTTTAAGCTATCATCCAAACAGCAATAAAAAAAGTGGAACGCTTTAAATCGGGTATTTTAAGGAATCATTGAATCAATCAGTAAACATCTGGACTGGGTAAGTGAAATCAAAACGTTGCGGGTAAACAAAATCACACCTTGTGGTACCACTGGACATAGTGTCTTTACCTTAATGAGAGGCAGAACACCATGGACTAAGGATAACATGGGTTATCTCCTGATGTAGTCAATGGTAAAATAGAGGTGACACAGTCTTGTTAAGAGAACAAATAGGATGAGTCACATGGTGTGAATAAAATAGAACTCAATGTGCGAGTCTTGAACGTCAAAAAATGTCTTTTTTATTTTTAAAAGGTGAATGTAAATTATCAGCTCCCTAAAGTGTAAGGAAAATGTTATGTAAGGCAGCATTACTGAGTGACAGTAAGGTGTGGCACGCTAGTCGCCTTTCCATATTCAATGCAAAAAGGGATAGTTGTGGTTCACCCAAGGCAGACAGTTTTAATTGGTTGGACAATGCTGTGCACGTTACAGATACAAATAAGAATGTGCATGCACCAAACGCAAATGCTAACTTGATTCATGGATCTGGGACCTCATCGAATGTTGCCACTTGAGCCACAAGTAACGATATTACCTGGGGTTATGAACACAGCAGTTAGTGATAAGGTAAGACTGGGTAGGAGAGTGACTAACCTCAAATGTTTTGAAAATTTTGTTTGTGATTAAAAATGTGTAATAATTGAATTACTTTTATGGTAACTTCGTATTAGTACACAACCTTTCGGGTATCTAGTTTAACTTTTTTGTAGCTATTCATATGCATTATTTACTGTATTTTGATTATTGATTATCTTCCTACAGCACGGTTGGATTATATTTTTCTAGAGTTTGTGGACAGTATTTTTTAAACCTTTGTCATTTTATAAACAACAAAGCAGCAAAGTGATCAAAGGTCGCATTGCAATATCAATATATACAAAACATGGTTCATATCATGATGACAGATACAGGTGCGAAGCACAACAAGGAAGGTAAGAGTAGTATTCGAGTGCAAAGAGTGAAATGTTTATATCCCGCCACCGGCTCTGACCTAAGTGTCACCACTCTGTAGTTATACATCATTATCCGTGGAGTCATCCTCTAAGACGTCTCCCACCAGACCCAAGAATTTGCTACATATTATACTCCATGCTTCCAAATCAACTTGTAGTTTAGCCTCTGAAAGTGTGCATCGTATTTAGGTTTCCTATGCCACCGACCACTCGGAAATCTCATTTCCAAGGGGTCTCAGAGGGAGCACTAAACCCCATCCATGTGATTGCCACCTACCTCCTTGCCAAAACCAGGGAAAACTGCAGGAACCGGTATGTCATTTTACACTTCTTGGGGAGAACAAGTGCCCAACAGACAAAACTGAAGTGTGAGTGTGCAAGCCAATGTGGTAGTCTGATTCATATTATATACTACCTGCACACAGAAACCTCTGACCCTAGGGCAGCCCAATGCCAAGAGCCTAAAATATGCTTCCCAAGTACACAACAGGGTCAAGCAGTAGTGCACTCTAGATAGATTCTGTGGATGCCAACAGGAGTCATGTATGTACGGTGTAAAAAATGAAAATGAAGTAAAATGAAACTGCCATTGCTGGATTGATGTCAACATACAAATCCTGGCCTAGTACACATCTTTAAACTATGCCCCAACATTTGCATCCCAGACCTGCCTTACTTTCAGCGGCCCACGGACCGCATCTGCCTGCAGCTCCTTGTAAATCAATAAGATGACGCCCAGACCTCTGCATCAACAGCGCACCCAGCATAGCAGACTAAGGTAGCACTAGAGGAAAGACGTCCAGACATCCTTCACTACGCCAGTTAAGCCAGCATGGTGCAAGAACTGCCTAGGTCCATGCCGGAACTGAAAGAACAAGTTACCTACCTGTACACTATGGTTCTCCAGTATTATCTTTCATAGATTCACATGCTTGTATCAGAGTAGATAGCAGTCCTTGTTGTCAGAGCGTTTCTAGGCTAGACCCCCTTTTTTCCTCGGGCTGTGTGCCATAAACTCCTTTTAGAAAAGGAATCCATTAAGAATCAAAAAGGTACAAACAAGCGACCTTTGTCATTACAGTCATTTGTGCAAAAAACAACATTATAGAAAAACAGTAGAAATTCATAAACATGTACCTTATTTTAAAAGATGTCACAGAACTGCCTGTCCCACTGCTGCATCTGCTTTACATTCTGTGACCAGACAGTAATGTTTGGTGAATGTATGAACATTCGACCAGGTTGCTGCTCTGCATATGTCTGGAAGGGGTACTCCTGCGAGCAATGCAGAAGACTTTGCCATCTTCCATGTATCGTGAGCACGGACTTTCATGTCGAGAGGTCTTCCTGCTTTCTCCTGACAGAAGATGATGGCGGAAGCAATCCATCTAGAGATGGAGGATCTTGAAAGGGCCAGACCTTTTCTGGGCCCTGACTAAGCAACAAACAATTGGTTCGATTTGGCAGTCCGGGGCACGGGGCTAGAACCCCTGCCCATTCTACCCAGACTACCATTACTAACAGGACACATATTAGGTACACTGCCAATGATCTGCTTGCCATACGCCCCAAGATTAATGAGAGCTGCCGCCACACTATGTCCGTAGACCCTCCCACTATGCATTGCGCGTCCTGCCATTTCGCTATAAAAACTGGAAAAAATGGTAAGCCAATAGGGAATACTCTGAAAATGGCACTACTTAATTGTAGATCCCTCAAAAAACATAGATCAGAGATACATGACATGGTGTCAGATGGGGATCTCGATGTACTTTTTTTAACAGAGACTTGGCTGGACACCACCTCGACTCCAGAAACCTTAGAGGCGGTCCCGGTAGGATATAGCCTGCTCAGAATCGACAGAGTAAAGCAGATAGGAGGGGGACTAGCTATAGTACACAAGAGCGACCTACACTGTACTTTAGAGAAAGTTACTCTATCAAATAGCGAGAGTGGGTTCTTCTCGATAAAGACCAGTCCTAAAAATAGCATTAATGGACTTTTAATATATAGGCCTCCGGGTAAATCCTCTGATTTTATCACTCAGTTGACTGAATTAATAACGCCACATGCACTTCGGCATAAGAAATTCCTCATCCTGGGAGACCTTAATTTTCATTTTGAAGATTTGAAATGTAGAGAGGCACCGGCCGTGATAGAAGCCCTGAACTGTCTATCACTCACACTGCAATCACTATCCCCATCCCATCAATTTGGCCATCTTCTAGACCCTGTATTTGCTAGCTGGGAAGGTCTCAAAATGAATATCCCACTACAGATTACATGGTCTGATTATTTTGTCATCCCCTTTGAGGTACAAAATGTTCTTGAGGATTATAGCACGATTAACTCTAATGTGCCCAACTCTAATCCCATGAATCGTAGAGACTGGAAGAGCTTTTCAGAAGAAAAGTTTAAATCTGCCCTTGGGAGGGAACCTCCCCCCTCCAGCGACTCCCTACTCACGGCATGGGAAGAATATGAAAAATGGATGTCCAGTGCTCTGGACATAGTAGCACCGTGGACTTCCAAACCCTCTGTTAGAAAGACTCAAACGGCCCCATGGTTCTCCAAAGAACTCAAGGAAGCGAAAGCCAAATGTAAGAACATCGAACGAGGATGGAGGAAAAACTACGATGTAGAGGACAAACTAAAATATAAAAATGAATTAAAAATGTATCACAAACTTATTAGAGCAGCCAAAGGTGTGTATTTTAAAGAACGTATTGAAAATGCTAAAAATCCCACTAAGGAACTGTTTTCAATATACAAAGAGCTCACGGTCCCCACCAGACTTGAGGCTCGAGACACATACTCTAACGAGTTATGTGAGGAGATTGCAGATTTTTTTGTGAAAAAGGTAGATTTAATACACGATACTTTCTCAAACAGCCCCCTTGACCATCACTCAACTGTGACAAAGGTTTCCGACACCAAGCCCCAGCTGACAACCTTTATAGTCCCTAAGATCTGACCTGCTCTCGATTATGAGGGGAATACAATCTGGATCCCCCCTGGATGTGATCTCCCCTAAGCGATGTACGGGAGTCCTCGATGGCATGGCCGAGCAGATTGAACAGCTTATTGCTCTCTCTTTCCAGGAGTGCCATGTGCTGGATGCCTGGAAAACCGCTCAGGTTATACCCCTGAAAAAGAAAGCAAATATACAGATCTCTCAACTGCAAAACCTCCGACCAATATCTCTTCTCCCCTATTGTGGGAAAGTTGTGGAGAAGGTTGTGAATAAACAACTTATGCAATTCATTGAAGAGAACTCCTGCCTCCACTCAACCCAGTCTGGTTTTAGAGCAGGATATTCAACCGAATCTACGGTTCTGTTTTCTACAGAACGCTTAAGACAGCTTGTTGACGGAGGGCAGACAGCAGCGTTGGTGTTATTAGATCTCAGTGCAGCATTTGACACCGTGCTGCACTCAACGCTGCTGTCACGTCTATCAGATATGGGAATTGAGGGTCCAGCCTTGGAATGGGTAAGATCCTTCCTGGAAAACAGGAGTTTCCAGGTACATTGCCCTTCCTATAAGTCATCCCCCCGCAAGTTAAGGCATGGGGTTCCACAGGGCTCAAGTTTGAGCCCCACGCTGTTCAATATTTATATGGAGCCTTTGGCACATATTGTGGAATCCTATGGTGTGGATATCGTCACATACTCTGACGATACCCAACTAATAATTCAACTTGCTAATAACCAACCTGAGGAAGCCATTAATTTTTCCAACTGTATGCGGGCAGTTGCTGGGTGGATGAACAACAACTGCCTTCGCCTTAATGGCGAAAAAACTGAGCTACTAGTGATCGGCAAATCGTCATCTACCTGGTCTCAGGCCTGGTGGCCAACGGAACTAGGGCCTATCCCCCTCCCAGCAGAGGCTGTAAGAAACCTGGGAATCATGATTGATGCGGAGTTGTCCTTCAAGCAACAAATTAATAAAATCACTGGAAAATGCTTTGGAATTCTCAAAACCCTCCGCAAAGTTCTCGACCTGCTACCCTTTGGTGTCAGGAAGAAACTTATCCACGCCCTAGTCACGCCGCATCTGGACTACGGCAATGCCCTTCTCCTTGGCCTGAGCAAAAAAGGCATTCAACAACTTCAATGTGTCCAAAATGCCGCCGCCCGTTTAGTATTAAACCTTCCACGTAGGGCATCTGGCACAACGGCATTACGCAAACTCCACTGGCTCCCCATTGTAGAGCGTATTAAATTTAAGGCACTTTGTATGGCTCACCGCATTGCCCACGGAAAAGGCCCTAAATACCTGCAAAGACTCCTTATCACCCATCGCCCTTCTCGTAATCTTAGATCCGCTGGAGCGATGTTATTCAAACTCCCCCGTGTCTATAAGTCCAGAATGGGAGGCAGCTCATTCCGCTTCTTGGCTAGCAAGCACTGGAATGGCCTCCCCCTGAACCTTCGGATGGAGCCCTCCGAAACAAGATTTAGACAGAATCTAAAAACTCATCTTTTTCCAGAGTAAGTGTATTCTGACACTTCGGGAATTTCCTGTACCTTGGTTTTTAGCTTCAGTTGGGAGCAGCAGTCTTTCAGCGCGGGGACACACCGTCACTGGTGTAACCAGGCGCTTAAGAAATGGCCTTATTATTATTATTATTTGGTCTTTTAATGTAGAACTTTAGACATCTGCCAATGTCCAAAGTATGAAGAGCTTTTTCAGCCACTGTAGAAGGATTCTTGAAATATGTAGGAAGAATCACCGGTTAATTTAGATGAAAGGAAGAGGGTATTTTAGGAACAAATTTCGGATTAGTTCTTAGCATCACTTTATCTGGCCTGAATTGTATGAAGGGATCCTGTATTGAAAAGGCTTGTATTTTGCTGACTCTCCTGGCTGATGTTAGTGCCAGGAGTAATGCTACTTTCCATGACAGGAATTGCAATTGATTTGTGGATTGGCTCAAACTGAGCTTTCATGAGTTGAGACGAGACTGTGTTAAGCTGCCATGGAGGCGGAGGGCGCTTAACTGGAGGAAACTTTCTGAATAACCCTTTTAAAAATTCCTTGATTAATCTTTGGGACCACAGAGATGGGCGCCCTGGAGATCTTCGGTGTCTGGATATTGCTGCTAGATGGACTTTAATAGATGAATGTGACCGTCCTGATCTGGCTAAATGCAGCAAATAAGGAAGAATTTGCTCAGGTGAAGACGAGAAGGGATGCACTGTATGAGCAAGGCACCAATTATATAATCGTTTCCATTTTGCAGTATAGGTCTTGTTGGTAGACAGTGCTGCAGAACTTTTCAATATTTCACGACATTCCAGATGGATATCTAATGACTGGAATTCGTGCTTAAAAGGTTCCAAGCCGACAATTTTAGAGAGGTCAATTGTGGATGAAGTACTTGGCCTCTGTTCATGGAAATCAAATCCCTGGTTACTGGGAACTGTATTCTTGGTTCCACCGACAGCTGGAGAAGTTCTGTACACCAAAACTGCCTCGGCCAGGCCGGGGCTATTAGAATTATTTGGCAAGATTCCGATCTCATCTTTCTCAATATTCTCGGAATTAGGGGAAAGGGAGGTAAGGCATAAGCAAACATCCCTGTCCATCGGAGATGAAGAGCATTCCCTCTCGAACCCTGCTGAGGGAACCTGCTGGCATAATGCTTGCACTTTTTGTTGCTCTGAGTTGTAAACCGGTCCAAACCTGGCTTGCCCCACAAGTTGAAAATCCGATTCAGTTGGACTGGACATAGTTCCCACTCGTGGCAAATGTCGGACGACCTGCTTAACAGATCTGCTTTTGTGTTTTCTATCCCTGGAACATGTTCCAGTTGCAGAGATATTTTGTGACGCAGTTTTCTCCATACCCTCGAATACCAACCCCCCCCTGGTGTTGTGACTACTTTCCCCCTCCTACCCCACTCAATGGAACTATGCCTGAAGAAATCCACTATGTTTGTATATTTTTGTATATAGGGATAACTCTAATCACTAGTATTGACAGTAGACCTTTGTACCATCTACCATTCCTAGGTGACTCTCGAGTATATCCATTCATATCCCTTCCCTATGTATATAGAGATAACTCTAATCACTAGTATATGCAGAAGACCATTGTGCTCTCTATCATTCCTATGTGACTCTTAGAGTGTATACATGTGTATCATATATATATATATATATATATATATATATATATATATATATATATATATATATATATATATATATATATATATATATATATATAGAGAGAGATAACTCTAATCACGAGTATATGCGGTTGACCTTGGTACTACCTACCATTCCTATGTGACTCTTAGAGTATATCCATTTGTATCTCCTCCTTATGTGACTTTACATCTTGTACATTAGCAATATTTTTCTGGTTGTATCCTTTATGTAACGCATGTAATCTAAAGTCCTTATGTTTCTCAGATGGTTCATATGTAAAGCGCTCCGACACCTTCGGGTAAAGTTCGCGCTATATAAAATCGCATAAATAAAAATAAATAAATATGAGAGAGGCCCTTATAGTCACGCTTTTAAAGCCGGACAAAAACAACAAATCTCTGGATTCCTACAGGCCTTTATCTCTCATAAATGTTGATGTGAAGATATATGCGAAAATAATTGCGGACCGCCTATTGCCGTTGCTTCCAATGGTAGCCCTCCCCGATAAATTGGGGTTTATACCGGGCCGTGCAACCTCGCATAACTTACGGACTGTTTTCTCAGTACTACACTACCTTCACCCAGACGTGCAGGCCACAGCGGTATTTTTAGATGCCACGAAGGCCTTTGATTCTCTTGAATGGCCCTATCTCTTCCGAATACTGGAACGCATGGGGTTTAGCCCAATGTTTATAGCGCTGATTCGCCCACTCTACACGGCACCTAAGGCGAGGGTGAGAGTTAATGGCCTCATATCTGCACCTTTTTCTATTTCCCGGGGTACGAGACAGGGCTGCCCCTTATCCACGCTCCTATTTGCCATTGCGATGGAACCGCTGGCGGACAGAATTCGGCAACACCATACTGCGCGAGGGATAAGTTTTAGCACCCGCAGCCTATTGATTTCACTGTATGCTGATGACGTGACCCTGTATGTCTCGAAACCGGCTGATAACTTGAACCCGCTGCTCCGCGATTTGTAAAATTCGCTGGGTTGTCAGCCATTTCAATAAATTGGGCCCAATCGGTCATTTTTCCACTAACTGACAACACCCCGGAGGTGCAATCCGAATTCCCTCTGCGGTGGGAGGCAGATAAAGTCAAATATTTGGGAGTCTGGATAAGCCGCAAACTCCAGGACATCTGGACCCTAAATTTTGGCAGAGCGGTTGTTTGGCTTGAAGGGAAAGTTGCCATATGGACAAGACTGCCGCTATCTCTTGCAGGCAGAATTGCCCTTGTAAAGATGGTGGTTTTGCCAAACTTCCTGTATCTCTTTGTTAATATTCCGATCCCCTTGACGAAGCATTTTGTCGCCTGTTTGCGCTCCCATCTACTAACATTGGTGTGGGCGGGCGGACAAGCTAGGCTGTCTTGGGCGCTCCTGACGCTGCCGTTACAACAGGGTGGCATGGGTGCGCCTGACATGCACCTGTATGCCTTGTGCGCGCAGGCCCAGTTTGCACATTTTTGGCTTACCCCACTCCCTATTAACCACATGTGGCGGTGGAGATGGACTCAGTGGCTCCGCTTCCACTCAGTGTAGCCCTCTATCACAAAACCCCGAGATCATCACTAGACGTGGACACTGCGAAAATGCTGCGCTGGGCGTGGCAGGAGTTGCGAAGGCGTGCAGCTCTTTTTCTTTTATACGCACCGGAAATCCCTCTCGGGCAGAACCCAATGATGCCATGCCTAGAGGAAAGTAGAGGAGATATCTCCTTGGCGGGAGCGACATTACACACATTCGCTGATCTTTATCCTAATGGCATGTTCCGCGATATGCAATTGGCGGAGGATGGACCGGCCCAGTCCTTTGCAGACAGGTTCATGTACCACAAACTGAAATCCTCTTGTAAAGCCTTTGGTGACCGCTTTCCGGAGGAACCTCCACAACTTCAAGCTCTCCAAAACATTCCGGCAAGAGCCTCCCTGAAAAAGTTGATATCACCCTTGTACAATGCAATGCAGGAGCAATCCCCCCTTGTCACTCCCAAATATATGCAACTGTGGAATGCTGAACTCGATCCGCAACTGACTGAAGACCAATAGGCCTTTTGCTGTAAGCAATTGTTGGACCTTTCCCCTAATTATAAACTCCGGTTCATCCACTTCAAATTCTTACATAGATTTTATCGCACCCCTGTTTCTCTCCATCGAATGGGTCTGAGGGAGGACAATAAATGCTGGAAATGTGGCGCGGAGGGTGCCTCCTTCCTCCATGTGGCATGGAACTGCCCATCCCTTCATAACTACTGGAAGGCAGTCTTAGATGGAATAAACCAGATTCTTAAGAGAACGGACACGCCAACCCCGCTGCTGGGACTATTGGGGTGGGTGGCTGGCAGGGAACCCAAGTGTCGCAAACTGCATGCCCTCTTGCTGCTATATGCCAAGCGGCGATCTGCTGGGGGTGCAGAACCCTTCCCAAATTTGCAGACTGGTTATCAGACGTGACTTATGGCCACACTCAACTTGGAACATATTGGGAGTCCATGCCGACTGCTTCTCGCCCTCGGGACATCTGGGAACCGTTCCTCCAGTGGGTGCAAGATAGAGATGTGTTGCTGTCTCCTGGGCCCGCTAGCACATCATAGAACGGAATGGCTGCCAAAGGGGTGGAGTGTCGGTCTGGGCGCAAAGTTGAGGTTGTTACTTCTAATGCGCTGTTCGCCTTTAAATCTCTCCTATTATATACATTGCTTGTGATCACATCGCTTTCTCTGTCTTGTGAATCCATGAGATACCCCTTGGCATCCAATAGAGCCTGTATGACTATGTCAAGGTTTTCTGTCATCCGACCACTGATGTCCTAGCCTTTTGTACCATATTTTTGCTACTTACAATGTGATACACATGTTTCATTCTTTGAAGTACTGCCGACAGCCTAAGTTGTTATACCGTTTACTAAAAACATGCATCCTTGTATATGAAATTGCAATTGTAAGAACTTTGCTAACTATACTGCATTTGTTCTATGTGTAAGATGCAACTTGCTTTGTAAGATTCCATTCTTCAAATAATAAAAAGTTTAAAAAAATAAACAAATAAAAAAAGATACAGACCGATAGTCTCGCTGGTTTAGCACTTCAGTAATTCAGCCTAGTTGAGGTACTTCTTGCAGCTTTTTTTCAAAACAGATAGTCAAAAGATCGGATGAACATGTAAGCATTCGAGACAAAGAAACTATGGGGAAGAATAGGATGTTAACAAGGAAGGGGACAGGGATAAACGTAGAATCTCTTTAGGAGACGTTTGTTGCAGGTATAATCCAATGGCATTATGAAGGAAGCCTTCTAGAGCCCCCAAGTTTGAACGTTACTGGCATGCCCTTCAGTTTACCAGACACCGTGTATAGGCGTTCTAAATTGTTTGGAACCCTTACACGTGTATTAATATAGCCTAGGGGTATTGCATACTGGTAAGCTTGTAATTGTTTCTTCTGTGACACATGCCTTCACTAAAACCCATGCAAATTTAATATTTTTATTAAAGTACTTTACTCACGCCAACCACTTCGAAACGTCCCTGGTGTCCTTCTTTTACATGATACATCAAGTTGTATCCAAGTTTTTAAGGATATGGGCCCAGTTTTCTGACCTAGTGTGGTCAAGTACCAGGCGGGTGCTTAGAATAGCAGTGTCTTATGCCTTTGATGCAAACCCATAGCTAATCAGAGAACCCTACTATACTAGATGGTCCTGAAGACAATGGCATGTACTGCATTACATCTGACCCTGTGCTCGGTCTGTGCAAAATGCAGGGCAGGTTTAACTAAAACCTATGTGGAAACTTCCAATTTTAAAAGAAGTCATTTGCTGTCCTTCAACTGGGCTGGCTTTTCAAGGGGCCTTGGAGCACGGAATCCACCCTGGCATTACTCTGCAGTGGAATGCATCGCCCATCCAAGCGGCCAGTGTGTATTCGGACCATGAATTCCAAGAGTGTGTTGCTTTACCACAGCTCCTTGTGCCTCTGAACTTCTGCTCATTTCTCCTGCTCTCACCCGTGAAAATACATGTTTATTCAAAAAACGAGTTGATAACTTCCACAAAGAACTACGGAACACATTCTAAGGGAGAAAGTATGTGAACATAAACTAAGAACATGGATGTTAAGTCATGCAGAATGTTTCGGGGTGATAGGGAGGGTACACTAATTTACAAATAATTAGCTGGGCCATTCTTCGTACATAGTTTGTGAAGGGGAGGGCGGTCAAATACTCAGATCATTTGTTGCCATCAGAAATAATGCAAAACAACAAAACCAGCATGGTGTGGTATCAAAACACTGCTGCATCAACGACAGTCGGTTATCACCTCCAAGGAAATCATTATACTGCAGACAGATGTGGTTCGCATCATTACAAGCAGCCTGGCGAGCTGGCTCCATGTGTGGTTTGGATAGCTTCCAATGTTTACACACGCACATATTCCGGCGCTGGGCATCTGTGTCCTCAGTGAAACGTACGGCTCGATGACCAAAAGTAACAACTATTCAAATCACGGTGGAAGCAAGACGAGACGAAATGAAGCCAAAAGAAGCACACAATATGGGGCACTAGATGCGGTTTACCCAATATTCGTAGCTTTTTAGCTCAGCTCATTTAAACAAGCGCTACAATACCATGGCGTTTTAACAACTTTTTAGGAAACGCATTCGTTTATGTTCACGTGCATGCATTTTAAAGGTATGTGTACAACGGAGACGGCCTAAAAACACAAGTACTCCCATGGAGTGCTTGAAAACAACAGTGTAAGGAGACATGCATTGGTCCATGCGCTATGGAAGGGCCAAACACAAGAGGGCATGATGCGAGCATGCCATGAAGAATGGCATCAAAGAAAACGAGAGCGATGCTGAAGTTTACAAATGGTGTGAGAAGGGCAGCTTGTAAGTCCACAGATAGAATACAATACGTCTTTGAGACAGCTCATGTGCTGTCTAGCCAAAACCGAAAAATAACTTATTTTCATTCGGAGATCAAGAAATTAAAGGAGCAAGGGCTTTTCAAATGCCTTTGTGAGATTTTAGGCTGTTTCTCAAAAACAAAACGAACAAACAACAATTTAAAAGCACCCCAGGGGCATATCTACCCATTATGACAAATCTAGATTTAGAATGCCCATAATGCAGCAAAGATTGTAATCCCTCACCTATCTTCCAAAACAAACCACGCATTAAGTCCCAGTAAAAATAACTGAAAATAGCGCCAAGTAAGGCAACGAATGGCACTTGGAGAACAACAGGGGTAGTGTATTTAACTTTTTGCTGGCAGGGTTCAGCATTTACTATGTTTGTTTCCACACACTGGGTGGATTCATTGGTAGTGAATCGAGAATCAGCCGGCAAGGGTGAGATGGCCATGTGTGCCGATTAATCCTCTGTAAGCAGCACTATCATTGTTAAGCATCCATTTAACTTTGGTTTGTGAATGCTGAATTTCCTACAAATTAAGTCACTGTTGTGAATTAGAAACGTATTTCACAGTGAATACCTATTTTTGGTGAACTAAGTTCTCTCAAATCCCTGGCAAATAATAAACAAGCATTGGCAAAAACCAATAGGTTTCGTCAATGTTAGATCTATTGGCTTTGCCAATAATTATTTTTGTCTTAAATATTGCACAGTGGTGTGAGCTGCTGTGCTACATAGCTTAAAGGAAATCTGTGTGTGTGTATATATACACACAGTGACCATAACCAAAGGAGGAAGTGAAGAGGTACTATAGACGGTGGACTCAGCCTCCTCTATGTATTGCAAAAAACACAGAAAGACCACCCTTTACCTACATGGTAAATACTGCCCTTCCAGGGACTGTTCTGAACTAAGCGTGGGAAATCAGTATGTTTTCCTAGGGGTGTAGAGGAAAAAATATATTTTGTTAAAATAACCCTGACCCACCAAAAGGTCCTTTGGTGGCATGCATCATCGGGTTCTTCCAGCCCTTCTGTGGGACGGGGCATGTGACAAACTGACGGAGATGTGGGAGCACTTATTAGTGAGGTGATTCTATGTGTAGGTGTGAGAGTGGAAGGGTGAGAATCTAATGTAGTGAGTTCATCCAAAAACTGCCAGCGATATTTGTCAACAGTACATTTCAAAAGCAAGAATATGCGGTCAGCGATTCATTTTTTCAAATATAGTTCTTAATTAGAGCAGAGACAGTCTCATACTTTTATAGAATCGCTCCAATTCGATAACATGCCATACATGGACTCGCAGTATCCATAGTGCATTGCGTTTGTGCTAGTCAATACGTTAATATTATTGCCTCAAGGAAATCAATTTCATGTAAGGCATAGTAATTTATTGTCCTGTCACTTACGAAAGACGACACCTCTGCCATCATGTTTATTTTAAAAAACAGAACAGTTGTTCAACGTAAATTTGTACATAATTAAAATTGCTTACAAAATTGTGCAGGGTGAAAACCAACACATACCCTGGCTGTTTCAATTATTTTCCAGAGTTCAAATCTCTTGGGCAGGCCTCGTTTCTCACAGTGGCCTCGCCCTGAACAAAATACTCCTTCTCACCTTGTTGCAAGCCGACGGGCCTCGTCTTAAACATTTCCATAAGCGATTCGACGCTGGAGGAATGCCCAGCCTTTCGGGTCGGGGCTCGCAGAAGGGCATCACCATCATCTTTCAGAAGCACATATATGCCATGTATGGCAGGTCATCAAATTAGAGCGATTCTATAAAAGTATGAGAATGTCTCTGCACTAATTAAGAACTATATCTGGGAAAAAAAATCACTGCCCACAAATGCCTGCTTTTGAAATGTATTGACAAATATCACTGGCAGTATTAGGACGGACTTATGAATAAGGAAGTCTTTTTTTAATATCTATGTATTATGTGCTTAAAAAGACGATTGGCTCAACATGATTAAGACCCAGAAGGGTTGAAACCTGTTATGCTAGGTTGGTCATAGTGCTTTTTTACTCCAGGCTATGCACATACAAACAAGATAAAATTGTTATTTTCTCTATACTGAATAAACAGTTTATATTCTTGAAAAAATGCAAATTGCAGTTACCAGCGGGTCAAATTGCAAGTTAGCTGGAATACTGAGCGCGGAGAGGCTCTGGCGTAGCGGTCAGAGCTGTTGTCTTTCGAGCTGGCAAACAAGGTTCGAGTCTCTACATGGGTTCAACATCCTCGGATTCTAGGCAAAACACTTCATCTCCCCATGCATGCAAAAATTAATGTGTCCTTGTGTAACGTGACTGGCGCTCGTGTAAAGCAATCCAAATGTTTCCAGTCGACTCTGCGCTATATAAAGCAAGTTATGACTAGAAATGGGTTGGAGAAGGGGCATGCAGTGACGAGAGCGAGGTGGTGAGAGAGGCCAGCAAGGAATGTGGAAGGGGCATGTAAGGAAGGTGCATGCAGCAACAGAAGTGAGGTGGTGGTAGGGACGGCAAGCAACTAACAGTATGCGAACACTGGAAAGCAAAACAAAAATAATAATAAAACATCTTACTACTGCGCAGCCTGTGGAAGGACACTGGCTGCCGGAAGCAGTACTTGGTCCAAGCTCCACAGGAAGGACAAAGTCGTGAAGCCGAGCAGAAAGCTGGAGGAAGCACTGACCAACAGGAAGAAAGTAAACAAGAGTGACATGGGAGCCAAGTAATGGGCGGGCTCCAAGCCCCTATGATTTTTAGGTCTCGCAGAGAGACCTATTGCCGCCCATCCACAAAGCTGACTTTTTACGATGAGGATTTTCAACAGTTCATGTGAATCACGTGACCACAAGCTCCTCGTGCACAAGCTTGCATTCGATCATCAAAAGCACACAAGCTTCTCCCAGTAGGCAGCCCACACCCCTCCCTCTCCATATGGTCGTTCGAGTTGCAGGCTGCCCACCCCCTCCCTCTAATCTGACATCTGCCCGAGCCTTCTGCCTATCAGCCTCCCTCCCACCTCCCCCCTAATTGCTTTAATTTTCACGGCCTCAAGGCCGTGAGCTACTTCAAAGAGATCCGCTCCGCAGCTAATCAGCCTGCCCACCCCCTCCCTACAAAACATAGAATAGCATAACAAAGCATAGCATAACAAAACAAAACATAGCATAGCATAACAAAACACAACAACACATAGCATAAGTCAAGTCAAGTCAAGTCAGAGAATTTATATAGCGCACTACATACCCAGAGGGTCTCAGGCGCTTAGGGGGGGGGGGGAGGAGGATTACTTGTCAAATATCCACGTTTTAAGTTGCTTTCTGAATGCTAGGTGGTTCTGGGTAAGGCGAAGGTAAGTGGGGAGTGAGTTCCATGTTTTAGCAGCCAGGTATGAGAAGGATCTGCCTCCCATGGTGGTCTTGTTGATGCGAGGAACAGTGGCGAGGGCTTGGCTGGAAGAACGTAGTTGGCGGGAGGGGGTGTAGAAGGACAGTCGTGAGTTGAGGCATTCTCGTCCGATGTCGTAGAGTGATTTGTGTGCGTGGGTTAGCAGTCGGAAAGTGATCCTCTTATTGACGGGTAGCCAGTGGAGGTCTTTCAGGTGACCAGAGATGTGTTCGTTGCGCGGGATGTCTAATATGATCCTGGCTGAGGCGTTTTGGATTTGTTGGAGTTTCTTCTGGAGTTTAGCGGTAGTACCTGCGTAGAGGGTGTTTCCGTAGTCCAGTCGGCTCGTGACCAGAGCATGGGTGACTGTTTTCCTGGTTTCGGTGGGGATCCAGCGGAATGTTTTTTTGAGCATGCGAAGAATGTTGAAGCAGGATGAGGAGACGGCGCTGACTTGTCTGTTCATTGAAAGTGAAGAATCCAGGATAACGCCTAGGTTCCGTGCGTGGTCTGTCGGGATGGGTGCTTTTCCAAGGGCTTCCGGCCACCAAGAGTCGTCCCATGCAGAGGGGGATGTACCTAGGATGAGGACTTCTGTTTTATCTGAGTTCAGTTTCAGACGGCTGTGTTTCATCCATTCAGCAACTTCTTTCATTCCTTCGTGTAGGTTAGTTTTGGCGGTGCTGGGGTCCTTGGTGAGAGAAAGGATTAGTTGGGTGTCATCCGCGTAAGAGATGATGTTGAGGTTGTGTTGGCGGGCGATGGCCGCGAGGGGGCTCATGTATACGTTGAAAAGGGTGGGGCTGAGTGAGGATCCTTGTGGTACGCCGCAGATGACTTCAGTGGCCTCGGACTTGAATGGTGGAAGGCGGACTCTCTGGGTTCTTCCGGTGAGGAACGAGGTGATCCATTCAAGTGCTTTTCCTTGTATTCCGATGTTACTGAGGCGTTGTAAAAGGGTGCTGTGGCAGACTGTGTCGAATGCTGCAGAGAGGTCGAGGAGGATGAGGGCGACTGTGTCTCCATTGTCCAGTAGAGTTCGAATGTCGTCTGTTGCTGCGATGAGGGCGGTTTCAGTGCTGTGTTTTGCTCGGAAGCCGGATTGTGAGGAGTCGAGGGATTTGTTGTCTTCGAGGAAAGCGGCGAGCTGGTTGTTGACAGCTTTCTCGATTACTTTGGCCGGGAATGGAAGGAGCGAAATGGGGCGGTAATTTTTGAGTTCGGTGGGGTCCGCTGTGGGTTTTTTCAGAAGGGCGGTGAGTTCAGCGTGTTTCCAGTTTTCCGGGAAGGTGGCGGAGTTGAAGGAGCAGTTGATGACGTCTCGGAGGTGCGGTGCTATGACGGAGTCTGCTTTGTTGAAGATGTGGTGAGGACATGGGTCTGTGGGGGATCCTGAGTGGATGGAGTTCATCAGGCGGATGGTGTCCTCAGTGGAGATTGGGTTCCAGTCGTTAAGGGTGTTCGAGGGGGGAGGAGGTTCAACATATGGTTGGGTGGGTTGGTCTCCGGGTTGGTTGTCGAAGCTGTTGTGGATGTCTGCAATCTTGTTGTGGAAGAATGAGGCTAGGGAGTCACAGAGGGCTTGAGAGGGGGTGATGTCGGAGTTGGCCGAGGGATTGGAAAATTCCTTGACGATGTTGAAAAGTTCCTTGCTGTTGTGGGCGTTGTTGTCAAGTCGATCTTTGAATTCTGTTTTCTTGGCCTTTCGGATAAGTTGGTGGTGAGTGCGGGTGGCGTTTTTGAAGGCGTCCTTGGTGCTGGTGGTTGGGTCTTTTTTCCAGGCCTTTTCAAGGGAGCGGCAGAGTTTCTTGGACTTCTTGAGATCATCGTTGAACCATGAGGCCTTCTTGTTGCCATGTTTGCTTTGACGTTTTTTCAGTGGTGCTAAGGTGTCGGCGGTGTTGGATAACCATAGGGTGAAGTTGGCGGCGGCTTGGTTTGGGTTAGAGGAGTGGGCTGGGGTGTTTAGAAGGAGCGATGAGGAGATCTGGTCGGTGGTGATTTTGTTCCAGTTTCTTTGCAGAGTTGGTTGGAGGTGGTTGGTGGGTTTTGGCTTGTTGTAGGTGAAGTGAACGCAGCTGTGGTCAGTCCAGAGGAGATCCGTAGTGTGGCTGAAGGAGACATGATTGCTGGAGGTGAAGATGGGGTCGAGTGTGTGACCTGCGATGTGGGTGGGGGAAGTGACCAGTTGTTTAAGTCCGAGGTTGGCGAGGTTGTCCAAGAGGGTGGTGGTGTTGCGGTCGTTGATCTTTTCAAGGTGAAAGTTGAGGTCTCCCAGAAGGATGTATTCTTTGGAGGGGAGCGCGTGTGGAGTGATGAAGTCCGTGATGTCTTCACTGAATTTTGCGCGGGGTCCTGGTGGTCTGTAGAGGAGGGTGCCTCTGAGTGTGGTCTTGGGGTCGATGTGGATCTGGAAGTGAAGGTGTTCGGAGTTGGCGAGGTTGGCGTCGGAGCTGGTTGAGATGCGGATTGTTTTCTTATGGACGATAGCGATTCCTCCTCCTGTATGGCCGGTACGGTCTTTGCGAGTGATCTTATAGTCTTCAGGGATGGCAATGGTGATGTCTGGGGCGGAAGAAGCGTTCATCCATGTTTCCGTTAGGAAGGCGACGTCTGGAGAGATGGTGTCTAATAGATTCCATAGGTCAATGGCGTGTCTGTGGACCGAGCGGGTGTTGAGAAGGATGCATTGTAGGTGGTTGGGGTCGGGAATCAGTGGTGTGGTCGTAGCGGAGATGTTGTCGGTGCCGATGAATTTGCAGGAGTAGCAGGAGAAAGGTCCATGGGTGTGTCCAGGAGCCGCTTGGACGCAGTTGGGGGCGCGACCAGGGTTGAGGGCTAGGAGGGTGGCGGCATCGTAGGTGATGCGGGAGGGCTGGGCAGCGCGAGGAGCATGGGGTCTGGCGCTGGGCGCGGTCCAGGCGCGGACGTCGGCGCGAATTGGGCGCGGTCGCTGCGCGTGAACGCTGCACGCGAAAACACCGGTCATATATGGATGGAGGAGGGGGAGGGGCGAGGGCGTCTCAGCTGGGAGGGCCAAAGACGAGCACAACAACAAACATAATGGAGGCGGAGGGGGAGCACAGCAAACGCGCAAACCGAGTGGAAATACACTTCAAATACTCAAGCAAAATGCAGGCAAGCTCAGCGGCGACCAGGCAGGCAGCAGGCACAAACAACTATGCAGCCGTGGGAGCAAAGCGGCACAGCGCGCAGACAGGCTTGAGTCAGCCAAATAAACAAACAATTAAAGTGCAAGTTAGCTCAGTGGCGATCAGCAGGCACAGGCACAAACACAGTTGTCATTAAGCAAAGCAAAGCGCCAAAAACGATACCAGCGATCTCAGAGGGACACTGGGGAGCGACCACTCCGCTCTAGGGAGGGGAGCGAGTCACGGCGTCTTCAGGTGGAGAAGCGCTGTTCTACTAAGTGGGAGGGCGTCTCAGCTGGGAGGCGGGGCGGGCCAAAGGCGAGCACAACAACAAACAAAATGGAGGCGGAGGGGGAGCACAGCAAACGCGCAAACCGAGTGGAAATACACTTCAAATACTCAAGCAAAATGCAGGCAAGCTCAGCGGCGACCAGGCAGGCAGCAGGCACAAACAACTATGCAGCCGTGGGAGCAAAGCAGCACAGCGCGCAGACAGGCTCGAGTCAGCCAAATAAACAAACAATTAAAGTGCAAGTTAGCTCAGTGGTGATCAGCAGGCACAGGCACAAACACAGTTGTCATTAAGCAAAGCAAAGCGCCAAAAACGATACCAGCGATCTCAGAGGGACACTGGGGAGCGACCACTCAGCTCTAGGGAGGGGAGCATAGCATGGCATATCACAACAAAACATAGCATAACAAAACATAACATAACAAAGCATAGCATATCGCAACAAAACAGAGCGTAGCATAGCACAACAAAACATAGCACAACAAAACATAGCATAACATAGCACAGCAAAACAAAGCATAGCATAACAAAACATAACATAGCATAACAAAACACAACAAAACATAGCATAACAAAACAAAACCTAGCATAACAAAACAAAGCATAGCATGGCATATCATAACAAAACACAACAAAACATAGCATAGCTTAAAAAAACATAGCATAACAAAACACAACAAAACAGCATAGCATAACAAAGCACAGCATAACAAAACAAAACTTAGCATAAGATAATACATAGCAAAGCATAACAAAACACAACAAAATAGCATAACAAAACAAAACATAGCATAACAAAACATAGCATA
Organism: Lissotriton vulgaris; assembly: GCF_964263255.1. Classification (NCBI taxonomy): domain Eukaryota; kingdom Metazoa; phylum Chordata; class Amphibia; order Caudata; family Salamandridae; genus Lissotriton; species Lissotriton vulgaris. The sequence continues at coordinate 188,531,742 of NC_141698.1, forward strand.
GCATAGCAAAACACAATAAAACATAGCAAAGCATAACAAAACACAAAAAACACTCACTCACTCAACACATATTGCATTACAAATGCAATAGGTGTCACATTTGCGAAAGTTTAAGCTATTGGCATTGTAAATGACAATGCTATTATGTATCTATTTTCAAAACCAAAACATAAATACAAAATTTGAAATTTACAATGCCACTAGCTCAAACTTTCCTAATGCGAGACCTATTGCATTGCAAATGCTTGTTTTTTATGGTTACAAGAGATTTCACAAACAGGGAGCAAGTGGCGTGTAAGTGAAACCTAATAAAAAGGATCGGTGGAGGGTGTTACTGCTCCTTGAAAACATGTGCCATGAACTTTTTTCTGAAGAGCAGGAGGGCTGTTTTAGTTAGGCCTCACCGACCAGACAGTGCAAGCCGTCTGAATGCGAAAGACCAAATGTAGGCCTACCAGAAACTTGAAGTGGACTTAGGTCCCACCCGTAGCTTACCATTGATTGGCTTTATTAACAATCATTCACTTTCTTCTTTTTTAATGCCTTGCCTTCCTCTTCTTGCCTTTGTCCCTCTGGAGTATGGCTCCTTTAACTTTACTCTGAATGGATGATTGGCATCCATCCACTGCTTACTTTTAGTAAACAACACTTTTCTTTTTGACTAAACATGCGGATGCATGCGCTTTCCAGCCCTCTCCTTCGGGTGCTTTTCACTCATGCAAAATACCCATCCCCACACTCTTGCACTCTACCTCGTGTGTTTATCCTTCCATGTTGCTTCTTCCTAATCTCGCACACTCCCTGTTGCTCCTGCCTCGCCAAACCACTCCTGAAACAAACTATATACTGTGAAATATAAAATAAAGCAGACACAAATCTCTGGGGTTTTAATTCAATAGAAATGGGAAAATATGACAATTGATCACATATAATTTGTAAGACTCCATACATTTGAGAGGCCCCCCCATAAGTAATGAACAGAACTGTTTTCTAGGCTTTGGACTTGGGTCCCGCACATCAATAAACTTGATGCACGAACCATGGCCATGTTAGCATACAGCAGAATTAGTATTGTATGCAACATTGCCTGAACACATAAGAAAAATCATGCCACTCACGTCTTCCTAGCTGTGCACCATTATGGACCCAACATTGCTTGCTTTTCTTGCCAGTTAAGGGCAGGGTGCTATAATATTGCCTGCAGAAAAGAGATTCTCTCACAAGTTTTCCCGACTTCTAATGCCCTTACCCATAGCAGCCCAACTTAATAGAAGAGGAAGAGACATCCACCAGTTATCTCTTTTTCTGAAAGGCGCTTAGAAAATATACAGCATGTGACCCAATAATTTCAAGAAAAACAAAACTTGTGGATGACAGAGTCCGCCTCCTGTTTCATGTGCTAGGTTCTGTAGCATGCCAGGATAAAGGATTTGTATGAAGGTTAGTGGGAACATGTTTCTTTGAGAGTTAACCTTTTTTGAGCAATGATGTTAGCGGTCGTGTGCTCCAGACACAGCAAACAGCACTGATGGACATGAGATGGAGGTTGTGTGTTTGTGCTAGTAAGTGATGGGTGTGTGAAGTTTTTAGTGATGTGTGTCCAGTAAGGGTGTTTGCCTAGTCTAGATAAAAATAAAAAAAATCTTTATTGGGGCGTGGCTTAGCCAGCGAGCATGGCGGTCGTGTAGAGCGCGAGCTCCGACCAGCCGGCTATTATCCTGTATATATCTCCTGGCCCTGAGCATTCCCGAGGGCGCCCAGCGTAGAGGCACACCGCCCCACTCCGGGGGCATCATCCGGCAGAGGCTGAGGCCTTGTGGTGGCTCCGTAGGGCGAGCGGAGGTCCGGTGAGGCGGAGGGGCCTGCCGGGTTCGGCTGGGCCTGAGACCGGGGCCTCGATTTTGGCGCTCCCCGGGCCGGACGCGCATGGCTGGGGCAGCTGGGAGCTGGAGAGGCGGCGGTGACCGGAGCGCGGCTCGCTCGTGGTCCTGCGGCGCTGAGTGCGCCACCATCCTGCGTCTGGGGGCCTGTCATCACCCCCCAGGAGGTGGAGAGTCGTGCTGCGGTGCCCGGCAGGGCAGCGGAGGAGCCGGTTCTGGAGGCGGCCGGCGGAAGCGACCGCCATTTTGGGTCCTCCGAGCTCTCTGGAGGGACCTGCAGACGGAGACAGATTGGGGGCTCTGCTGGGCTGTCCCGTGGTCGAGAGGAGAGTCGGGCCCCGCTGCGTGTGGCCCGGCTGGGCAGGAGTATTCCGGCGTACCTAACAGCACCGTGAGCATTGCGGTGAGTAAAGCCTACCAGTGGTCGGCGTGGCCTAATGGGCTGGGGCCCCCCTGAAGGTTTGGGAACTCGGGGGGCTAGATCGGGCCCCGGTGGGGGTCGTGTGCTGATCTGTGGGACCAGTGGTGTGGCGTCTGTGCTGGGAGGCCCCCCCTTCCCTGCAAATATACCGTGATCAGCAGCTGCACTGTCTGCCTGGGGATTGGATTGGGGGTCCCAGGGGCTGACCGAGGGGGCACTACCCGCCGGAGGACCTGCCTGTGATTGACCAACTGGCCTATTCCTGCACTATTTGACTATGTGACACGGGGGTCGCGTCGGGCCCCGGAGGCGATCAGTGGTGGCCGGTGCGTGGACCTGAGAAGTGGCCTGGGGATTCATCCTTCTGGACTGGCGCGGGGGTGATTTGGCGCCCCGCCTGGTGACTCCTCTCCCACCCCTGCTCTCTGAGGAGCCGCGTCGAGTGGGCCTGTGGGCAGTTGTGGTGGGCCCGCCTGGACCTCTGCTGACCCACGGGTCCCAGACAGTGACCGTCGTTAGTGCAGAGGTTGGTGTTGTCTCTGGGCTCGTTGCTGCGGCTGCCATGACACGGGGCCAAGCGGGTGGCGGACACTAAGCAGGGAACTCTGGACAAATTCACTGAAACCGGCTCGTCGTCTGGTGCTGCCGGGATGCAGGCTCCAGCCCTGGATAATGCGGCGTTGCTGGCTGCTTTCACGCAATCCAGAGACATGTTGGATGCTAAGATTGGGGCGGATATCACACTGCTCCGCCAAGATTTACAGAACGCGGTCGAGAGAATTACCGGAGCGGAGACCCGCATCTCTGAAGTGGAAGACGACGTCTCTGCTCTAAAGAAGAAGATGGCGGCGATGGGGAAGCTACAGAAGGGCCTGGCCATGCGGGTGGAGGACGCGGAAGGGCGGGCACGGCGGAACAACCTGCGCTTTGTTGGATTTTCGGAGGGTTGCGGGGGGGACAACGTGGAGCGCTTCTTGGCCCAATGGTTGGAGGGTTGGCTCCCCCAGATACTCTATCCCGCTGCTTCGTTGTGGAGCGGGCCCATCGGGCCCTCATGCAGAAGCCTCCTGTGGGTTCGCGTCCGAGGCCGATCATCGCCAAGTTCTTAAATTACTATGACCGGGATGCTATCCTGAGACAGGCGAGAGTGAAGGCCCTGCTCATGCTTGACAACGCTACTATCCTCATCTTCCTGGACTACACGAGGATGGTTCAGCAACAGCGGCAATCGTTCCTAGCAGCCAAGGCCTGCCTTCGCTGCCTCAAACTTCAATATGCCTTGCTCCATCCCGCGAGGCTGCGTGTCATCTACAGGTCCCGCACGCTATTCTTCGATTCCCCGGAGGAAGTGTGTCAATGGACAGATGAGACGGTCAAGATCAAAGTCAATGCGCCCTTGGGAGGCGACTCGGACTCTTCATCGGGTGGAATGGGCCGTGAGGGACTGAGAAGTCAACGGAGTCGTCGTGGAAGATCCAGGTCTGGCCACACATCTCGTGCGGGATCTGCATCTCTGCAGCCTGGTCAGGAGAAGGGGCTGCGGGTGAAGTGAAATAAAGACTGCGACTCTCACATTTAACTATGATTACTCTTGGAATGCTCAGGTGCCCTGTATTGGGCTGGACACCTACCCAGTAAGAGTGGGTGGGTAGGGGTGGCGACTCCCTAGTTATGGGGTATGTTCAGGGGATCCATTGGAGGGGGTGGCTTTTGGCCCCCCGTTGGGGGCCATGCCATGATCTGACCGCGACAGGTACTTCCATGTTGGGAGGTGCGGTGGAGGGGGGGGGGGTGTTGTTGGGGTGGGGGGTGGTTTTGGTTGCACTTATTTTGCTGCTGTCTGTACACTGTGATGTTTGCATGCTGGACCGTCTGGGCCTCCGCTGCCCATATAATGCCCTTTTCCAATGTCGACTGCTCAGGATGGGGGGCGAGTAGCTCCAGGCACACTACGTACTTTGAGCTGGAATGTACGGGGGGTGTTAGATAAAGTGAAGCGGGGGGCGGTTCTCCGATATGCCAAGAGGGCCGGGGTGGATGCTCTGCTGCTACAGGAGACCCACCTAATAGGTACAAAGGTGCTTTGCTTACAACGTTTCGTATACAAACATGCTTACCACGCAGGCTTCACGCGGGGCTCCTGGGGGGTTGCTGTCCTTATACATCGCAGAGTTTCCTTTGTACACGAACGGAGCTGGTCCGACCCGCAGGGCAGGTATATCTTTGTCCAGGGGAGGATTGGGGGCGACAGGGTGACACTTGGTAGCATTTATGCCCCGCCGCCGTTGCAGTGGTCCCTGGTGGAGAAGGTCATGTCCCTATGGAATGCAATGCCGGACACCTTTGCTATAGTTGGGGGGGTTTGGAACGATGTGATGGACATACGCATGGATCGGTGGCGGAGGGGGGAGACCGGCGCGGCTGTGGACGTGGAGGGACCCCCTACCAGGCTCTGTGCCCTCGCCACGGGCCTGGATTGGGTGAAGGTATGGGCATGGCGCATGCCGAGAGTACACCTATTTCTCCTCTGTGCACGGCTCGTTTTCCAGGCTGGACTACTGGTTTGTTCCTAGGGGGCTGGCCCAGAGGATGGTGTCCTGGGACATCCTACCAAGGGCTCTGTCCGATCACTCACCAGTGGCTCTTACTTTCCGTGTAGGCCCTGCCAGGCACCCATTTCGATGGCGCATGTCTGGTTGGCACTTGCAACAGACTGGCTATAGAGAACATGTGTCTCAGGAAATTGGCCATTACTTGACGACCAACCATGACTCAGTTGACTCCCCGAACACCCTTTGGGAAGCCCTGAAGCCTACCCTGCGTGGGGTGGATATCTTCTGGTGCGCGGCGGCCCGGGCGGAGAGGCGGCAGGCTCTTGTGCGGCGGGAGGCAAAGTTGGTAGTATTGGAACGCAGGAGCAGGGAGGAGGGTGGTAGATCTATAGGACGGAAATTAGTTCTGGCTCAGCAGCAGTATACAAGGGGCCTACTTGATGAGGCACGACAGGCCTGGTTGGCTAACCATAGTCGGGTGTACCAGTGGGGGACAAATCCTGTAGGATGCTCCACCGCCTAGGTCAGGGCGCTTTTCATGCCCAGCCGCTGCCCCAGCTGTTGGACTCGGCGGGATCGGCGGTTTCTGAGCAGTCAGCTATCGCGGAGAGCTTTGCCACATATTACGAGGAGCTCTACACACCTCGGGAGTGCCTATCGGCCGAGGTCGTTCAGCGGTTCATAGATGACCTCCCCCCGCGGTCGGTCTCTGACGAGGCGCGGGACCGACTGGATAAGCCGTTCACTGATGCGGAGCTGGGCACGGCCTTGGGTGAACTCAACCCCTGGCAAGGCACCGGGCCACAACGGGTTCCCTGGTGAATTTTTTAAGAGATTTCATGTGCAGCTGGGCCCCCGTCTGCGTCCGGTAATTGAGGAGGCGAGGGAGAGTGGAGTGCTCCCACCGGACTGGAGGCATGCCCAGGTGGTGGTCTTTCTGAAGCCGGCCCCCACCCCACCCCCCCACCCCCCCCCCGGAGAGCCACGCGTCCTACCGCCCAATATCGCTTCTTAACACTGAGGCCAAGGTTTTGGCCAAGGCCCTAGCGAACAGGGTCAAAGCCCTATATCGCGGACCTGGTCCACCCGGACCAGGCGGGCTTCATGCCCCGGAAGGCAACACGGCAGAATATCAGGCGGGCCCAGGTGTCGATCTCTGCCTGGAGGAGTTTAGGTGAGCCGGCCGCATTGTTCTTGGCGGATATGGATCGTGCCTTTGATTCCCTGAGCTGGACGTACTTATTGGCCCTGTTGCGGCGCCTCAACTTGGGCCCTTGTTTCTGGCCTAGGTACAGCTGCTGTGTTGGGGAGCAGTTTCCCCACCTTTTTCAGTTCAAAGGGGTACACGACAGGGATGTCCCCTCTCCCCGTTACCTGTTCGCACTGGCTATGGAGCCTTTGGCTGCGTGGGTGCGTATTGACACCCAGCTCAGGGGCTTCCGATGGTCCCCTAGTCTTACTGATAAAATAGCGTAAGCGGACGATGTGCTGTTTTTCCTCACGGACCTTGATCGGTCGGGGCCGCGCCTGCTGCGCATCCTGCAGATTTTCGGGGAATCCTCCGGCCTATATGTGAACCCGGGTAAATCCACCTTGTGGGTGCTGGGCGGCGGACGGACGGTCGGTGAGTGGACGGCGGACATACAGTTGGCTGATGGGGGTATGAAGTACCTGGGAATCTACCTGTCCGAGAGTGCGGACGTCTCCCGAGCTTGTAATCTTGCACCGGTTGGGGATCGCACACGGGCGGATCTGAAGGTGTGGTTTCGTATGCCATCGTCTCTATATGGGAGTTCGGCAATATTCAAAATGGTGGTGCTCCCACGGCTTGTGTACCAACTACAGAACCATCCATACCCTATTCCACCCCGCTGGGTTCAGCAGGTCAACTCGGCACTGGGCGGATTTCTGTGGCAGGGGGGGACCGTGAGGGTGGAGCTCCGGACATGCTTCCTGTCCATATTCGCAGGGGGCCTAGCTACATCGGATATCCTCCCATACTACCAGGCAGCGCATCTCTTGGTCCTTAATGACTGGTCGTACGGCGACAGGGGCGACCCAGCTTATGCAGTGGAGCGTCACATGATGGGCTCGTCGTTCCTTCACACATTACTATATTCGGGGCCGCTTGGGCGGGGTCTTCCATCCGCCACGCAGGTGATCTTCTCTATCTGGCGGCAGGCGCTGCGCAGGATGAAATGGTGGAATGTCCTCACTCGGGAGACCCCTCTTTGGAGCAATGGCCGCTTCCCCCACTTGGAGAGCCTTCGGGGTTTCGGTGGGTGGGACGCAATCGGTATCTCCTCTTTGGGAGATGTAATGTCGGGGGAAACCTTAAAGTCTTTCTCAGATCTGCAGAATGAATTTGGGATGCCCCGCACTCAATTCTTTCGGTTCCTCCAATTCCGACATGCTCTGACACCGTATCTGACGGGACTTGATGCTCTCCCAGACTTTAGTATTAAATCTTTTTTATTGAGCAGAAAATAATCGCACTGCACCTCATAAAAAGCATCAGCCCCGACCTCGAGGGGAGGCAGTCTAAGCCAGAGACATTGCTTACGCCCAACATGGTGATACCAGACGTACTTAGTTAACACAACAAGCCGCCTACAACCCATCCGGGCCGGCCGCGTCAAAAGAGGTGCCCAAGCGAGGCCAAGATCTTGGCGAAGGCCTTGGCGAACCGCCTTTTGCCTCACATTGCTGACCTGGTCCACCCAGACCAGGCCGGATTCATGCCGCACAGGGCCACCCGGCATAATATCTGACGGGCGCAGGCGGCGGTAGACGCCATGGGTACTAGAAATGAACAAGCGGCACTCCTTCTGGCGGACATGGACCGCGCCTTTGATTCGGTGAGTTGGACATATCTGTTCACCCTGTTAACCCGCCTTAACCTGGGGCCTGTCTTCCTGTCATATATCCGTCTCCTCTACACTAATGTTACGGCCTCGGTCCGCGTGGCCGGCGCCGTCTCTGGGCGCTTCCGTATCGGTCGCGGTACTCGACAGGGTTGCCCGCTATCCCCCTACCTGTTTGCCCTAGCCATGGAACCCCTGGCGTCGCGGATACGGACAGATGCCCAGCTGCGTGGCTTTGTCTGGAACGATGACCTGACGGATAGGATTGCCCTGTATGCAGATGATGTCCTTCTATTCCTCACTGATCTGCGGCGCTCGGGTCCCCGGGTTTTAGAGATCATGCTGGTGTTTGGCGAGGTCTCTGGTCTCCATCTTAATCTGAACAAATCGACCCTGTGGATTTTGGGTGGCGGAGAGGTCGCCGACCCATGGGCCGCCGAGTTGCGTGTGGCGGCGGATGGCCTGAAATATCTGGGCGTTTTTCTTTCGGACTCGCGGGCCGTGGCCTGGGCACGTGGTGTCTTGCCGGTGTGGGAACGGGTCCAGACTGATGTTAAAACTTGGTCCAGAATGCCGCTCACCATTTTTGGGAGGTCGGCCATCTTCAAGATGGTGGCACTGCCGAGGCTTCTATACCAACTCCAAAACTTCCCACACCCCATTGGAATGGAATGGTTCCGTCAGGTTAATTCCGTGCTGGGCCGCTTCCGGTGGGATGGTGGTGCAGCCAGGGTGGCCTTGAAGACGTGCTTTCTATCCACGTACTGTGGTGGCTTGGCCACCTCGGACCTCCTCTCCTATTACCAAGCGTCTCACCTACTTGTCCTTAATGAATGGTGGTATGGGGACAGGGGTGATCCGGCCTATGCCCTGGAGCGACTGCTCATGGGTGATCGCACGCTTCACACCATTCTTTATTCTGCTCGCATACGCCGTGGCCTGCCGTCGGTCACTAAAGTAGTATTTGCGGTGTGGCGGCAATCCCTACGCCGCATGGGTTGGTGGGGCAAATTAACAGCTGAAACGCCGCTATGGCACAATGGCCTGCTTCCGGAACTGGCGGCCCTGGCCGGGTTTGAGGGCTGGGAGGCCATTGGAATTACACAACTGGGCCAGGTCATGTCAGGCACCACTCTCAAGTCCTTCGAGAAACTCCGCGCGGAGTTCCAGATGCCTCAGTCCCAATTCTTCCGCTACCTCCAGCTGCGGCATGCCCTCGCCTCGAGCATTACCGGCCTCGACTCCCTACCGGAGTTCAGCCCGATTGAGGCAAAAGTGTTTATGGGAGACCTGGGAGACAGGAAGGTCTCTAGGATTTATCAGACGCTTGTTATCCACTGCTCCTCCACTCTCCGCTCCCTTCGGGAAGCGTGGGAGGTGGACGTGGGCGCCCTGGACGAGGACGATTGGAGGGAGGCGCTGGAGTCCCCGCGCGGCACCGCCATTGCGGTCCGGCTCCGCCTGATTTAATTCAAGTACTTGCACCGTGCTTATTATACGCGTGAACGTCTGTGGAAGGCTGGCTTGATTGCGTCCCCGGAATGCCTGCGTTGTGGGGCGATGCCTGGCTCCCTAATGCATACGGTGTGGTCGTGTGGTCGCCTGACTGGATTCTGGAGGGGCGTGTGGAGTTGCCTGGCTGAGGTCCTGGGTTGGGATCTTCCTCGTACCCACCGGCTGGGCCTGCTGCATATTATGGAAGGGGTTGGGGGCAACATATATAAGCGTCACCTGTTGCTCCTGGGGCTGGTGGTGGCCAAACGAGACCTGGCTCGGGCATGGAAGTCTGTGAGGACCCCCCCCCTGTCTGCATGGAAGGCTGGGTTAGATTATTTCATGGGCCTGGAGAAGCCGATCTTTAAGGCGCGGGGCTGCCCGCGCAAACATTTCAAGATCTGGAAGCGGTGGGCCGACTACCGTGGCCTGTCCTTGGACCCCCCGGCGGAGCAGGAGGAGGACATTTGAACACAGTGACACGTCTGGCCTGCAGCGACAAAGCCCTGGTTGCGCTATACCTGCTTATTCTTTGTATATTTCCTTTTCTGTTGCCTTTTTGTACACGTGTGGTGGGGGGGGTTGGGGGGGAGTGTTGGTACGGGGGGGGGGTGTAGTTGGGGGTTGGAGTAGGCTGCTGGGGCATTTCTAAACTGAGCTTATTTTGTATTTACTTCATCCTTTCTTATATATGTCATAGATGCATTGATGTTGTTGTGGTGATCTTGGTGTGTGGAGATGCCACATTCTTGATACTCCTATGCTCAATAAACTTGGTTTTGAAAAGAAAAAAAAAAAGAGGTGCCCAAGAGATGCAAGCGGAGCTAATAATGATGCAAGAATTAACAGGAGTCTTCAACACAAGACAAAACAACCCCTGTAGCCCCCCCCCCACACCCTCCCCTCCCCTTGTCCAATAGTCAAGCATGAGGTGACACGCCATCACTGCCTCATGTACGAGCCAATCGGAGCCACACACGCTGGGCCCTTGCGTTTGTGTGTGCGCGTCTTAGGCTCCGGTAGTGGGGTATCTGCGAGGCGCAGCAGCCGCAGGTATCGGGGGCAACTCACCTCCCGGAATTCCCCGGTCAACAGGGAGAGGAAGGGTTGCCATAAAACTGCAAAGTCTGATCCCCTCCCTGCCGCGGTCAATGATAGCTTCTCCATTCCCAGGATCGCCCATAGCCGATGCAGCCAGCCTAGTTGCAGTGGAGCCTGTGCCACCCTCCAATGAGCCACTATGTTCTGTACCGCTGCCCCCAGTGCCAGTGCGATCAGTTTCCCCCTCCAGGATTTCAGGGGGTACATAAGGGCGTTAGGCAGGCCTAGTATAATGTAGGCTGGGAAACGGGGCAGTTGCGTATCTAGGTGAGAGTCAATTAGATCCAGAATGGGAGTCCAGTACGGACGGAGTTTGTCACAGCTCCACAGTAAATGCTCCAGTGTCCCCAGTTCCCCGCATCCCCTCCAGCAGCAGTCGCTCACCTGGGGATCCCACCGGTGCAACCTCTCGGGTGTATGATACCAATATGTGGCAATTTTGGTCATCGTCTCAGTGAGACCGGCGTGGTGTGCCGAATGTCTGGCCCTGTAGTAAACCCCTTCCCATTCCTTCAGTGTGAGTTGGCGCCCCAAGTCCCTTTCCCATCTGATCCTGCCCGCGTTGTATGTGTGGGTGTTGGTGAGGAGTAACTGTTGGTAAAGATCTGAGATTAATTTCTTGTCCGATGTGCGCGTCAGCAGCCACTTCTCATAGTGTGTGAGATGTCGTTGGGCGCCCTCTCCCAGACTTTAGTCCGCTCGAGGCCCAACTGTTCATGGGAGAGCTTCCAGACAGAAAACTGTCCCGTATATACCAATCCCTGGTGCGACATTGTTCTCCTGACCTACAGAAGCTGCGGGTAGCATGGGTGGGAGATACGGGGGAGCTGGGGGAGGAAGACTAGATGGAGGCCCTGGCGAGTCCTAGGGCCCGCCTGAGGCTCATACAATTCAAATACCTCCACCGTACGTATTTTACTAGGGAGCGCCTATGGAGGGCAGGTATGATAGGCTCTCCGGACTGCTTGCGCTGCGAGTCAGAGGTTGGTACACTTTTACACACCACGTGGGGGTGTTCGGGGTTGCATAGGTTCTGGACTGGGGTCTTCCGCTGCCTTTCAGAGGTGTTGGCATGGGAGCTGCCTAGGTATCCGAAATTGGCATTATTACATGTTATGGAGGGGGTTGGGGGAGAATCGCTACAAACGCCACTTGCTGCTGCTTGGTCTCACCCTGGCTAAGCGTGATATTGCTCGAGCCTGGAAGGCACCATTGGCTCCGTCCCTGGCCGCTTGGAAAAATGGCATGGACTTTTGTATGGGACTGGAGCAGCCTATCTTCCTGGCCAGGGGGTGCCCCCGTAAGCACTTTCGGATTTGGAAACTATGGGCTGATTATAGGGGGCTGGACTTGGATCCCACACCGGAGAGTGATTCCCTTCTGACACTTTAGTTGTAGGGGGTGGCTGGAGTACGGTGGTAGTGCTCCAAAGGAACTGGCGTGTATTCAATGTGTATACTACTGTTTTTCTTTAGTGGTCTAGAGTACGGCAGCAGCGCAACCTGGGGGGGGGGGTTGGGAGGGTGTTTTGAATGTTATGAAACTGTCTGATGATGCTATACTTGTTCTATTGATGTGTGCAATAGACTCCGGAGCTCGGGGCTTTGCTTTTCTATTTGTGCAGACGAATAAAAATCTGTTAAAAAAATATATATATATATATATCTTTATTAACCTTTTAAACATACAGGTTGTACAGCCATCAGCATGCACCAAGACAGAGGCATATCACATTACTCGGGCATTGTCCAGATCTCTCAGGTCGTAACCTACGTACCTGGTCTAGGTTTGAAGGTAGGCATGTTGTGTGCTGTAATGTGCGAGACCTCTGATGCGGCTACTGGCTCACCTGATGGGCAATGGTTATGGGTACCTGGCGATTCCACATTCACTGAAGTTGAATCTTTTAAGTATACAGGAGTGTGGCCTTATTCTGGAACAAGGTTGGTGCCACTTAAACAACAAATATGTAATCTTTATTTGTGCTTGGAGCTCCATAAGCGAAGACCTTATGACTGGAAGGGAAGGATGCCCTATTTTTTATGCTAAGAATTTTTTATAGCATGGATTTCACCATGTGGGTTAGGAGGTATTTTGCAAAGAAAAAAAACTAATTTCTGCTCATTTCCTCTGAACCCTCAAGACACCCAATCCAAGTGGGCCATACTGACATACTAAACATTGCACCCACTACTGCTGACAGCACCAAACGTTTGATTTTGTTCTAAGAGAAACTACACCTACAACTGTAGATGTCTAAGAATACCTGGTATTAACTTACTCTCCTGTGGAAGAGGTCTCTAGTTGACGATCCAAGTTCTACTTCTCTCCAGACTATACTACTAAGTGCTCTAAACAGGTTATCCAAGGAGACCCCTACCACAATTGAAGCAAACTTACAGAAAAACAGATAATTATTACAGATGGAGGGTTAGGGGATGACTGACCATCCATACTTGTACGATAAACTAAGAATCTCTGTGGGTCATTTCTCTTCCGGGTAAAACGAAAAATTAGCTTAGGGACACCTGGCTGCCTCGCCCCCTCCCAGTAACTTTGGCAGATGGCACCGCACATCGTCTTCAAAAGAAACCCGAAATGTCTTATATTCAAGTCAACAACTTCCCGTTTAACTTTTCTGATGCACTCTGAAAGTGAAACTGTCCCACTAGTACATCCCCTCACACTACCTCTCCACCTTATCTTCTTTGCCTCACCAATCATTCCTGACCCCCCCCCCCGGTGATACTTCACCCCTACTTTGCTTTTGTTTTTTAAGGAATTTGCTAATTTTCAATGAAGTTTAACTTTCATATCTCTCGACCTCACTTTCATGTCTGCCGACCTTCGACGGACCCCAAAGTTCCTCTCCATTGTCAACACTGGCAGGTCTTTCTCCCCACATATTTATCCACAAAGTGAAGTCGAAGTTTAATGTAGCCCTGCACCACCCCTACCCAGTTGTAAACTATGTAATAACTTTTCTACATTTATATTATTTTAATTGTTGCACCTATGATCTCGTAGATTCCTTTTCACTACATCTACTGTTTGTTGATCTCCTGTGTGCAGCAATGTGTTGTCAATTTGACTTAATTCCAGCCAAATCAAAACTATAAAATTAAATATTAAAGAAATACAAAAACACAAAAACGCAACAGCAGGAGACCAATCTGTTCCGAATACAGAGAGGTGATCTTCTAATACAGAAATATGTCCAACTTAAAATTAGAAGGGAAGTATGTTTTGAAAAGGCAAGTCTTTAGAACCTCATAAAAGGATAGAATATTAAGAGAAAATGGACTAGCAGGCTGGAGTACCGCTGTGTAAAGGGAAAAGCAAAAAAAAAAAAAAGGGCTTGGTTCTGGCTCTTTTTTATGAGCGAGATCTACAGTGCAAATGTGAATTTGCTGTTTGTGAGATGAGATTGCCTTATAATTTTTCACTTAGGTTGCAAAAATGTCTCCTGTTCATTCAATCAATGATGTGAAGCTAGTGAAGGATGTTGGATATGGTTCTTTTGTAGGTTGAACACGGCCTTTTGCCTCCTTTTTTTCTGACCTGCTTTAGGACTTTGGACACTTCACCGCTGCTGATCAGTGCTAAAGTGCATATGCTCTATGTGTAAATTGTGAATATGGTTGGTTATCCATGATTGGCATATTTGGTTTACTGCCAAGTCCCAAGTAAAGTGCACTTGGTGTTCACAGGGCCTGTAAATAAAAGGCTACTAGTGGGCTTGCAGTACTGGTTGCACCACCCACATGAGCAACCTGTAAACTTGTCTTAGGCCTGCCATTGCAGTGTCTAAGTGAAGTTTTAAACGGCCATGTCGACCTGGCAAGGGCACCCATTTGTCAGGCCCACACATTCCCTATTCCTACATGCAAGGAACCCCTAAGTTAAGCCCTTGGCACCCCCATAGGGAGGCTGCATTGTACATGAAAGGTAAGACATGTACTGGTGTCTTTTACATGTCCTGATAGTGATATACTGCCGGTTTTGTTTTTCACTATTGACTAGCTCTCCCATACGCTATCATTAGAGTTGCCTTGTAACATCTTACAAGTATAACTTTCAATTGGGACCAGCTAGAGATTTGGAGTTTGGGCTCTCTGAGCTCAGGATAACATCTTTTAGTAAAGGTAGTTTTTAAATTGGGTTAGAAAATGCCACTTTTAGAAATTGGGCCTTTTTTTGTTTAACCATCCTGTGCCTCTGCCTGCCTGTGGAATAAACATCTGGTTTAGACTAACGGGGCCTGTTTATGAATTCACTCTAGACAGTCACACAAAGGGAGTGAGGTGTGCCCTGCATATCCTGATGGCCCACCACCAAGTTGATGAGCCTTCCTGAGCAAGAGTGGTTGGAGGAGCAGTCACCTGCATCTGAATAGGGCTGTGCCTGGCCTCTCACAATGCTCTCTCTGCACCTCCCGGAGGGTGTCTGGAGCCAAGATCAGGCAGGGCAAGAACTTGTACACTACAAAGACAATCCTTTGAAGTATGCCTACTTCAAAGGCCAAAGGGGGTATAATTACTGGACCAAAAACGCCAGAATTTTAGCACACTTCTGGATCAAGAGGAACCTCTGCCAAGGAGAAGAGATGATGAGCTGTGAGGAGAAGTACTGCCCTTTGCTGGGTGTTGCTTTGCAGGGTTGGCCTGCAGTTGCTGATTCTGCTTTGGAGACGAAAAGGGCTGGACTTGGCAGTGTATCCTGCCTGTGAAGTTTTTCAAGGGCTTGTGTGCTTGCCTCCATTTAAGAAGTCTCAAGGCCATCAAAGACTGCATCTGCTGCTTCTCTGAACTCTAATGCTGGGAGTTCTGACCTGCCAAGTAGTGCCAATTCCAGTTCAGGGGCCTTGAAGGTATTTCCTGCTACAAAAAGCTGCAAAATAGATGCTTTACCCTTCCAGCGCCTGTTTTTCCGATGCGGGAAAACTTTCCATGCACCACCGCAGTGCAGCTGAAGAAATCAACAGCACCTACCTGCAGCCCGAGGAACCACCACAGCCAGAGTTCAGGGCACCAGTCTCCTAAGTCCAAGACCCCCACAAGGACTCAGTAGCAGGCCCTGCTGTGCAGCTGAGAATGAGTTTGAGTTTAAAAATATTTGTATAGCGCACTTTCACCAGCGGTTTCATGGCGCTACAACAGACAAACCCCTAGGGTGGGAATAACAGAAATTAAATAGAAAGGGAAAAAGAAAAGAGAAAAAACCCCCCAAAAAAACAGCAAGTGATCAATTAAAAGATTTAGCAAATAAATAGGCTTTGAGCTTTTTTCGGAATTGAGAGTAGAGAGGTAAGGCTCTAAGCTCTAAAGGCAGGGAATTCCATAGGACTGGTGCAAGGGTCGCGAACTTCGATCCTCCCCATTTCTTCCTCCGAAAACGAGAGACTGTTAGGAGGGATTGAGTAGATGAGCGTAGTTCCCTAGTAGGAACATAGGGAACGATCTCTGATGTAATGAAAGCCGGAGCCGTGCCCAGTCGCGCTTGAAAGATGATGGAAGCAAGCTTGAACTGGACACGTTCACGAACAGGGAGCCAATGTAGGGACTTGAGAAGGGGAGTTACATGGTGGGATTTTGGAAGATTGAACACCAGGCCTGGTTCTGAATCAACTGCAGACGCCTTAGGCTATATGCAGGTATACCTGCATATAGAGCGTTGCCATAATCTAGGCGGGATATAACCATCGCCAAGGTGATCAATTTCAAGGCATCAAAGGAAAAGAAGCGGGATACCTTGCGTATGGTGCGTAGTGACAAACAGGAAGAGGACACCACAGAACTGACCTGGGAGTGAAGAGTGAGCTGAGAATTGAGTTTAATACCTAATGTTTTAACTGAGGTAGAAGGGACCGGGGGAGAACCAAGGGATGGGGGCCAAAAAAGTGAGGACCAGGGACTGAATGAACCACCCGTCAACACCAGCTCGGTCTTGTCTGGGTTGAGTTTCAAATGGTTGTGGTTCATCCAGTCCCGCATAAAAATCATAATAGACTGGAAATTTAAGATAGAAGCAGGGGAAGAAGACAGATTGAAGACAAGTTGGAGGTCATCCGCATAATTGTATACGCCGACCTCCATTTGCTGCAATGAGAAAATAAGGGGGGCAATATAAAAGGTTAAACAAAAGAGGTGAGAGGGAGGAACCTTGGGGGACCCCGCACTGGACTTTCCGGAAGTCCGCAGAAAAATCACCCAGGCGAACAGCCTGGGTGCGGTCCCTCAGGAAGGAGGACAACCATACCAGGGCGGTACCCCCGATCCCCGCCGCCTTGACACGGGAAAGCAAGATGGTATGGTCAACCGTGTCAAAGGCGGCTGAGAGATCGAGGAGGACCAAAGCCTGGGTCTGATTGGTATCCATTCCCTCCCTGAGGTTGTCGAGGACCGAGAGTACTACGGACTCCGGTGACATGACGTTCGAGCACTTTGGCCAGAAATGGCAGGAGGGAGATGGGGCGGTAGTTGGCGGGGACCGAAGGGTCAGCGCCAGGCTTCTTTAAGATGGGAACAATAACTGCTGTTTTCAGTGAATAAGCTACAACCCCCTGAGAAAGAGAACTGTTGAGGAAGTGGAGAGGGGGGTCTGGACAAGTAGTAAAAATATGGCGGAGCATGTGCGCAGGGCAAGTGTCTAATGGGGAGCCAGATTTAACAAGGGGAATTATCGAAGTCAGGGATTCCTTGGTCAGGGGAGGGAGGGCATCGAGTT
Organism: Lissotriton vulgaris; assembly: GCF_964263255.1. Lineage (NCBI taxonomy): Eukaryota > Metazoa > Chordata > Amphibia > Caudata > Salamandridae > Lissotriton > Lissotriton vulgaris. The sequence continues at coordinate 188,548,780 of NC_141698.1, forward strand.
GTCCCTTGGGAAGAGGGCACTGAGGGTCAACAAAAGTAGGGGAAGGTGGGGGAATGTTGGCTTTGATAATAGCAATCTTCTCAATTAAGAAGTTATTTAAGGAGTGACAAAGTTCCTGGGAGGGGGTGGGCTTCAAAGATGTCCTGTCGGAGAGTGCCAAATTATGCACAATCGAGAAAATTTCCCTCGGTTGATTCTCAGCTGCAAGAATCTTTGAGGAAAAGTAGGCTGTTTTGGCCGCCAAGATAGCCTTCTTGTATTGAGCCAGAATACTAATAAACTCAGATCTGAGTAAGGGACAGTAGTTCCTCCTCCAGGCACGCTCGGCGTACCATTAGTTTGGTAGTCTTAAGATCCTCGTTAAACCACAAGTTGGCATCCTTCTCCCGCTTTGAAGTGACCCGCTTCAGTGGGGCAATGGAGTCACAGCCTGAAGAAAGCCATTGTTCAATGGCAGTGGCCTGAGAGAGAGTGGATAGACCTTGTAAGGTGGGGGAGGAAGAGGTTAGTAATGCGGATAGATTGTCAGGATCCACTCGACTCCATGCGCGGACCCAGACATTCTTAGGGAGTGGGGGCCTAACAGTGGGGTTGATGGAAAGGGTAAATGAAATCAGATGGTCAGACCAGGTGCAAGGTAAGATGGATAGGGAGTCTACCAGACAATTCAGGGACCAGATCTGGTCTAAGATATGTCCTTTGACATGGGTGGGAGAGTGGACAAGGGACACAAAATTAAGAGATTGAAGGGTATCTGAGAACTCTCTTGAGGACGGACATTCCGCGGGGTCTGAAGGCCAAAAGTTAAAGTCTCCCAATAATAAAATAGAGGAGTTATTGACCGTCATCGTGGCCAGTACCTCCTGAAAATCGGAGAGGAACAATAAAGGTGATTGTGGGGGACGGTAAGTAAGAACACAAGTAAGAGGGGGGGTGGTAGATGTGGTACGAATAGCCAGGTACTCCGTAGTGGCAATATCTGGCAAAGATAAAAGTTGAAAAGGGAGGTCAGCCCGGGTAATGACCGCTACACCGCCCCCTGCCCTACCAGCAGAGCAGTCCACTCGTAGAGCATAGTATGGAGCAGGAAGGGTGGCCAATAGAACGGGGAGAGAGTCATCACTAAACTAGGTCTCTGTTAAAAAGAGAAGATCCGGTGCGTGGTGGTCCAGCAGTACCGACAGTTCGTGCGAGTGGGCCACTGCTGACCGGGTGTTAAGGTAATAGGCCGAGAGAGTTCTAGGTGATCCTGGGCTGGCATCTCCCCCAGGGAGATGAAGGGGAATGGAGGGAAGGGGGGGATGGGAGGAAGGGGGGGCAGGGGACAAATCAAGAGAAGAAATGCGAGAGCGAGCACGGGCGGTTAAAGGCCAAGTGCCCTGGAAGCTGCGGAGTTGGGAGGAGGAGTAGGTGATACATTGGGCAGAGTGACGTGCCCCTAGCCCCGGTCGGCTGCAGACGGGCTTGACTTATGCGCGACTTCGGCGCGAAGTCGGCGCTCCCGCTGAGCTTACTCCAGGTCGCCATTTATTCCGTCTTGCCGTGAGCCACTAGACCGCTGACCTGCACGGTGGAGAGGCAGGGCGGAAGTGGTGCAGAGCCAGGCAGGAAGTGTCGCTCGTAATGCTGACCCTCCGCACAAACGGCACACTGCCGGGGCGGACCGGGGTCGAGAGCTAGATGAAAGAGGTAAGCTGGCAATCAGTTACCAAAGTGCAAAAATCAAGATGCTGGAAGACAGATGCATCAGGAAGCGCAGCTGTAGAAATTGACAATGCCTGTTTGCCATCACATCCAGATTTCCATGGGTCGCACCTGTGTGCCAAGTCAACATGGACGCTGGGCTTCTGCAATGAACCAAGGCTGCGTATCTGGAGAATCGAACCATCAACCCCCACGCAGAAAAAAAACAGACGCATCACCTCCTCTCACAGCAAGGAAGTGATGCATCACCCCCCCCGCGTGGCAGTAAGGAACCGACGCATCACCTCCTCCGGGAGCAAGGAGCAGACGCGTCACCTTCTTTGAGTAAGGAACCGATGCACTGCTTTGCTTTCCAGCACCTCACCTGCACCAGTTATCGAGTTGTAATTTTGATGAGTCATGGGAATTTAGCACAAAAAGTGATTTGTCATTTTAGTCTTGCTTGGATTAGATAAATATTGGCTATTTTTTAAACTGGTGTGATGTCCATTTTGTGGTGTTTTCACTTTGTTGCTGTGTGTTCATGTACAAATGCTTTACATATTGCCTCCGAGATATGCCTGACTGCTCATGCCAAGCTACCAAGGAGGTGAGCAGTGGTTATTTTAGCTGTGTAATCCCCTTACCCTGACTAGAAGGAAGGGTCCATACTTGGACAGGGTGCATACCACTGCCAACTAGAGAGCCCCATTTCTAACAGAGAACCTTGAGAATTTAAGTGATGTGGTTGATTTGCTTTAGCACCTAACCACCAAAGTAGCTGCACAGGTAGGATAGAATTAATTGGAGGAAGTGAAGATTTAAGGACACCAGCGAGCATAGAGCTGCCATGGTCCATGTAAGAATGAACCAATGGTTGTATCACCATTCTGAAGTTCTCGGACAGGAGTGGGTGTTTCGCTTTTCATAGAAGGTGTAGCAGTGAGAAGAACTGATCTGGTGCATAAACTGAGTACCTAAATCAAACACTAGATTCATTTGCATCTCCATTTTTTTTTCCAGCCTCCTGAGTCAAAGTTGTCTTTTCAGACCAGCGTCGGCTAATAGGTTTTAATGAAGTGACTTGAGAGGAGTGAAAGATATGCAAGACATTCTGCAAATGTGAGGACTGCTGCTTACTGTTCAGAAAGAGTTCAGGATACAAGTGTTATTTTAAGACATTTTTTTAATCTGTCGCGTTAGAATATTCTCATTTGTCTCGTCATTTGACATTCATGGACGCCAGCCAGAACATAAAAGGTATTGGAGTGTGATCTGGGTACAGAAGGGCAAAAGGTAGCAGGACATTAAGATGATGTGATTTTGAAAAAAAATAAGTCAAGAATGTTGCTCTTGTTCTGTTTGGAAAGGAAGACCAATTATTCCATATTATAACAAGCATTTACAATGCAATAGGTCTCGCAGCATTAAAGTTGGAGTTATTGGCATTGTGTATGACAATGCCAATAGTTATAACTTTTGCAAATGTGACACCTATAGCATTTGTAACGCAATATGTGTTGTACTTACGTGACTTACAGTTATTGATATTACCAATAATAATGGCTGTTAATATTTTTAATAATTTATGTCTTATATAGTATAGATGGGGGTGGGCAGTGTCATTACTACCATAACTGACTGCTGGGGGCTCTGACTCATGAGAAGACAAGCCTCGAGAGAGTCATACTGCCCTTTCTCTTCATCGACAATGGTACTGTATTGTGGACTGTACTCAGTGCTTTATAACTCTGACAAAGCCTCTAAGCGCTTAATTCCCATCGGGCTCCTGACCTGCTTGTAGGAGTGCACAACTGGTAGAGTGTGAGCTCTGCTGTGGCACACATATGAAAGGTGTCAATAAACAGAATATTACTCTCCGTGACTCTAGATACAAGGGGTGTGCCACCTTGTTGTTTCCATATGTGCAAGTTCTAAATATCGGAATTTACCCGGACGTAGGCTACAAGGGCATTATTACATCCTCATCGAGCAAATCTCTGTAAAGTGATTGTAATACTGAATACCTGGGGCAGTAAACAATGATTTCTCAGGTTAGTTACATTAACCCCGATACCATGGGATTTGACCTCAGCATTGTACTGCTCAACACGTGAATATGTGTGTTAATACAAGTGCGTCGAATGGCTTGTGTTAGACATCAATGTCATTCTTTACGTTTCGTTGCATTATGCCGAGTGGCATCCCTTTCTGTTCCTATCTCCAATGCAAGACGCGGGGCACCCGCCCCAGGCCCGCACGCATGTCTACAGATGCACTTACCGAGGCCGAGCGGGACAGCGTCAGACTCCACGCACACACGTCAGGCGTGGTGAAGCGCCGTGGTGGGAGCGCCCCCCACCAGCCGCGCTGCCCCTGGCACCAGCTGTACTGCCGGGAGAGTCGGGGCCCCGGGAAGCCCCCGCTGCTGGCTCCCGATCTCAGACTGGCGCCCTGGCGGGGGGCCAGCAGCTCTGACGTCCGTGGCAGCGCTGAGTGGAGATGAATGAAGTCCTGGGGGCGCCGAGCAGCTGGCGGCGGGTCGTGGGTGCCTGGGCCACGGCGCCCACACAATGACGTGGGGGACGCCAGGCATCCTGAACCTGCGCCGCCACCCACCCACGGTGGTGGTGATACGACACTTCCTGTGAAAGCAGGTCGACAGGAGCGTCAGTGTGCCCAGACAGGGCAGGGATGGGAGAGGGGCTCCTTGTTTTGGCCGCGGGTGTGGTAAAGCAGCTGTCAGCCTGCGGGTGTCCCCAGCCCTCGTGGTCCGCTATTTGCTGGTCCGCCCGCTCTGGAGTCTGTTGTTCATCCTCTTCCCCGGGCGAGCGCTGCACCGGGGGCGGGGCCTGGTGGCAGAGTCCCGCCCTACACAGACTCCGAGGAAAGCCGACCCTAACGCTGCTGCCGCTGCGGGCCCCGACGATGAGAGAACCCTGAACCGCAACTCCCCCCGCTCCGCTCCCCACCCCGCGGATAATTAGAACAAGCACGGAACTGCACCACAGAGAAGCCGGCGCGCGCACCAGAAGAGCGGGGGCAAGGGAGCGAGAGGACACACGGAGATGAGGTAGGAGATGTGTGTGTGTAAGAGCCGTGGGTTGTGTGTGTGTATGCTCGGCGGGGGAAGGGTTCTGTATGTATGTGTATGCGCGGCGGCGGGGGGGGGGTATGTGTGTTGTAAATGTGTTGTGAAGAGCCTGCCGGAATCGGAGCGCGTGTTCATGCGCGCGACCTGATCCGATTCCAGCAGGCTGCGTGCGCATAACAGCCTCTTGTCCGCTCTGCCTAGTCCTTGAAAGCAAAAAACACTGAAACGATTTGTTGTAACTTAGTTCTGGTTTCCCCCGCAACCTTAGGCAAGTGGTGCCTACCAGCTCTCCTGCGCGAGAGCATCCATTGTCCCCTGCCCTCCTGATTGGTTCCCCAACATTCCGCACTGTCCTGGTTCCGTTCCCTTGCCCCCAACTGCCATAATGATTCTGACTAACTGACCTACGCACCGCCTTAAGGTGTGGGGCTGATTGAATAAAACTTCTACTTCTTTATTTCACCTTGATTCTGACTTTCATTGCAACAGTGGCGACGAGGACCTCAGCCCCTCACCGCGAACCCACTGCCTTCAAATCTGAATGCGGAAGCAACCTTTTCTAAAGGCACGGTACTGCATCTGAGTCGGAGAAGAACTGGCTCCGTATTCCGGCAAGTCGACCTTTGAGTGAGTCGAATGTGAAATGAGCCATCGACTTTTGAGTGAGTCGAATGTGAAATGAGCCATGGATGCATAAGCAGATTAATTCGACCAGTGAATACCAAGTTAAACTCAGGCGTCTTGTGAAACTGACAAAGTAAGACTCGAGATAAAGGGTAACTGGACTCTGTGCACGTTCATGTGGTGAGCCGTGAAGTACAGCGAGGAAACTTAGCAGCCTCCGTGAATCTCGGCAAGTTTAATTGAAGAGTGAAAGTGTAAAGTGAACCTTGGACTTTAAAAAGATTAATTGTGACCGGTGAATACTAATGAAAATTTGGGCGTTTTTGTGAAGAGAAGATATTAAAGGAAAGAAAAAAAAACGTAAGACCCGAAGTAGGTGATCCCAGGAATCTGAGTAAGTCCATGAAGTGAGCCTTGGTAGCCGGGTGGTGGAGAAGTGAGTGCAGCAGGGAATTATACTGAAATAATTTCTGTAACCGCGTTTAATGATGTTTATGCTGCGCGTTAGCGTGTGAAGAGGGACCCTCCTCATATACAGTGCAACCCAAGGCACAGAATCACCAGATGAGTACATAAGCATTGAAAGGATTTTAACGCGTATAGTTCTCCACAGTGTCAGAGATTAGTGCTACGCATGACTAATTAGCCGTGTCTTAAGTAATAGTGAAGTGCAATTAGAGCGGCGTAAACCTTGATTGTGTAACAGTCCTTATGAAAAAATTGTGACTCTCCTCAGCGCGAAGCGAAGAGGCCCATCTGCACCATTGAGGAATCAGCATTGACAAGCGTCAGCTGTCCTTCTGGCCCTTTTCTGTACAATTCAACGTGATGATTAGCTTACCTTGAAGTCATATATTCGAGAACTTGAGTGTATGCGGCTGACAGACCCCAGCGGCGCTCGGCGATCGTAGAGTTTTCCTCAACACTTTGGGCGCGAAGGGGAGAACGACGCACTTCACGCAGCAGCGCCACCTTGCCGTCTAAGGCCGCAACAGCATCCGCACACGATATTCCGAGAAATAATGAAAGCGAGTGGTACAGCACATAAGTGAATAAGAACAGTACGCCTTGGTGGAATTTACGAGCAACTCGTCAAGAAAAAGTGTTTAGAAATAAAATTTACGTCGTACACTAAATGGGCAGATAAATGGAAACGTAAGGAAATAGGTATGCCCAGTTAAGTGACAAAGTCTGAACACCCACCTCTCAGTAAAATCCATTAAAATATAAACCAAATGAGCTACGTGAGATGAATCCGAACTGAACTTCAAGTGTGAGGAAGATCAACTGAACTAAGCGCATCATCCACAACAATATAGGAAGAAACCACGGTACGGTCAACACATAAAGGGAAATTATACAAGTCGAATTTGTTGCAGCAGTAACATGGATAAAAACATAATGTGCATCTTACCCCCACCAGGAAAAGAAGCCAAGAAGGGAGCGAACAGAAATGTATTTGAGGAGGTGAAGGATGACTTAAGTGAACATTACAAACAAAAACTGTTTGCCAACGCACTAAGAGACAAAATTCACTGGGAAAATGGGGATTGCAAAAATGAATTTAACATGAGTGAAACCAAACCTGAGTGTACCATTGACATAAGTGGAGTTGGGATTGACGTTATCGCTGATTCAGGTTCGAACTGTACATTGATAAACAAAGGTATATGGAAGAGTAAATTGGCTGTGACTCTAGGGAATGAATTGGAGGAAGCTGAAACGTCCCCGAAAACATACACAGGAGAAAACATTAACCTAACGGGGTGTAGAGAAGCAAAATTGAGCTATATGAAGAGAAGCACATGGAGTATGGTTTATATTTCAGTAGAAGGACCCTCGGTACTAGGGTGGGAAGAACAGAAGAAATGTAACAATGATAGATCCCAACCGTACTGAACCTCTGAATAGGCTGGCACAAAACAACAACAAACTCAGTACAAGCTCCAAGATGTTGAGTGAGAGAAAGCCATCGTCCACGACCAAAAGTGGATGGACAAAGGCTGCATGGAGTAAAGAATGGAAAAATGAAGCAGCCATTGACAAATTCAAAATAAAACAAAATGCATTCATAAGTTATGATGTTGAGGACAATATTAGTGAAGAAGTTCTGGTAGATAAAAGTGAACCGGCCTACGAAGGAACATGTATGGTATCTCAGTCCACGGTGCTAGTGGAGGACTTTTGTAAATCTACCTGCCACAGAGATGAGGAAGTGTGGCACTCTACTGCACTGATTAAGTCAAAACCCATCACAAGAAAGAATGATGCTGATGACAGTGACCAGCAAGAAGATGATGGTCAGTGTCTGGTGGAGTCTAGGTGTAACATGCAAGGAGAGTACTATGACTGGTTACATAATGTAGAGCCAGGGAATGAAAGTAAAGAGGCACACAAACACGTACTATGTCCTCACCCCAAAGCTCAGTTAAGGAAAAACAAGAGGCTTGTGGAACGCTGGAGAGAATGTGAGTTAAGAGACACAGAGGACACAACCACATTCTCTAGTGGAACTCACTTGATGAAATTGGAAGGAGGACAGGTCTTTGTGGATGCACGCATTGAAGGAGTGAGTTGTTGGAAAAGAAAGTACAAGTGACACTGGTACAGAGTACAACAAGAGAATTGACGTCAGACCTATCACCGAGGGTGACAACGTGAGGGATACCCGTTGTATGAGCAAGCGTAGGCGTAGACGCAGTACATTATGGTCCTGGAAATATCCCAAGAAAAAGGATTCTAAAGCCGTGGTCACTCACCTGGATGGAGAAGTCTGTACAAGTAATAGCAGATAGGAGCACAATACCAAAAGGGATTGCCAAGGCGGAGTGAACGATGAGGAATCAGAGAAAGGGAACAAGAATGCACTCAAACCAGTACTATGCCCACACCATGTGGTAAACATAGGAATTGACTAGATGCATACTGGACTTGCGGGCCAGCATAAGATCTGTGGACCAAAAGACTCAGCGAGCCCTCACGGAAGTTCACCATTCACGTTGGGGATTTAACTGAACTGTGTGTGGGCCTGCACGAAACATTGGCAAGTTAAACGATGTAGTGTCAGACGATGAGGAAATGGACACACTCTAACACCTACAATGTTCCCACCCTGAAGGGAATATGCAAAGATATGTGAGTTGATGATGATAGAACCAAGTTGGACACTGTCCCACATTCAGAAACACGAGTTCACACTATCTCCCACCTGCCACTGACTCAGCTGACTGTCAATCACTCAGACCAGCCTCTGGGGGTCACTCCACGCACTCCGATTACCAAACGGAACTGTACGGTGACTCCCACTCCGTCTCTGAAGCCTAGTTTGGCGGTCACTGCTTCAGCGGTAGGTTTGGTAGAACCTACATGGAATCCCATTCTGACACAGAGAGTGTTCCTCATGCCCTTGTTGCCAAGGGAACATCAGGGAGAGCCGTCCACAATTCCAAATGTTATTAAGACCTTGTTTGTGACTAATGTTTACTAGTTCACTTATCACCAAAGTTCTCTTTGCCACACGTTGGCCTACCTGTCAAAACCCTCAAGAGAGGAAGATGTGTTGTAACCTAGTTCTGGTTTCCCCCGCAACCTTAGGCAAGTGGTGCCTACCAGCTCTCCTGCGCGAGAGCATCCATTGTCCCCTGCCCTCTTGATTGGTTCCCCAACATTCCGCACTGTCCTGGTTCCGTTCCCTTGCCCCCAACTGCCATAATGATTCTGACTAACTGACCTACACACCACCTTAAGGTGTGGGGCTGATTGAATAAAACTTCTACTTCTTTATTTCACCTTGATTCTGACTTTCATTGCAACACGATTACAATAGACTCGCTCTGCGACAGCAGGGGCTTTCGCCCCTGCAATCGCAGGCGCGAGACCTAAAAAGGCATAGATGTGCTTTAGAGTTGATATTATAGAGTTGGAAGTGAAATTCAGGGGATGTTACAGTCCCATTAGAAACTGTTTATATTTTGTTTAAAAAAAAGCACTTTAGGTCTCTTAATTGATTTTAAGCTTTTGGAGAGTCGCAGCTGTTCTAAGATTACTTTAGACATGATTTAATGATGCTTCAGAACACCATCAGGATGCCCATAGGATTCGATGTCCGCTTGAAACTGCAAGACAACTGGGGCCCCTCGTTCTCAGCAAAAACATATAAAGATCTATAAAGGCCCTGTCAATAATTAAGACCACATTTACACATTCAACTTTTCAAACTCACCCTTCCCTTGACACATGCAAATGTTGATGCAGTTCTTGAAGTCAGGCTCACAAGTTGCAAAGAAGGTAGCTATGCATCAGTACACCACCTGCACTGCTCTATCTCTCCTGTCTAACTGTACGAAAATACTAACTCTCCTACAGAAAGCCCTGTCAGCCACATTTAAACTCGTCATAATCACACTCAGCTGAAGGCAGCGAAACAATGCTGTGACTCATCACCACACAACAAGCATTAAACTCTAATAGGGCCCACCCAACGAAGCAATTGACTACAAAACTACTTCCAGCATGTTTAAGACCATGCCACACCCTATACAGTCAGTGGAAACATCTTTAGTAGAATATTTAAAGGCATCCGATGCCAGGTACTGGAGGAAGAAACTGAAGACAATAACCTGCCCTTCTTTTTCTTTCTAAATCTAATGGTCATACTGAGAAAAAAAAATTGCACTTCAAATCTGTGGGCCATGCATTTACAACATCAACCCTGCCATAATACCATACTGGAGTAAAGGGATCACTACCAACTAACTTGTGTCATTCAAAAATAGCTATTCCACTGCCAACAAAGAATGTCAAACTGTGAACGGATGACCCATATCCATGGGGTAAGTACCAACCTTGTGCTCACCTCTGCGCAAATACTCTTAAGGGTGTCAACCATTTACAATAAATACAAATCTTAGAAACAAACTGCAAAAATGATGGACTGAACACCTGCCAATCTACCTCTTTTTTATGGAAATCAATACATACCACATACTGCAAGTTACTTACTCAAGTGTAGAGGATTGTAAAATGTCACGGTCCTCAGTTTTCAACACAAAGTTTAGAATAGCTTATATTCAGACCTAGGATTATTAAAGCAAAGACATTATTTAATGGTCTTGGCTATGTATAAATCTTCAAGGAAGAAACACTGGTCAAGTCATTCATGTTAAATTACATTTCTTACAGCGTCTCTCAACGTACAGCACTAAAGATCCTTTAGGAGCCCTTATCCATATCCGTAGGGACAGACCCAATGGGCACTTACAAACATCTTCATAGTAAGTTCAGAGTCCATCCAAACAAACCTAAGAGTTGTTGCTTTGAAAATAACAACTATTTTAGTACAATGCTTCTGCAAAACAATGTAAAACCCATGCCATTGGTACAGCTGTTTTCCATTAACATTGGCTTAACCAGGACAAAGCTAACTACCAAGATATGGATGTCTACACAAAGGCTACATTGAAAAGCAAAGTAAGACAGTTAGTAAGCTGGGCAAACAGTCATTAAATAAAATTAAAGGAATCATGTATTTAGGGCATTCAAAACCTCAAAATATTTAGTTTTTCTTCTTTATAAACCAAACTTTGCTTGCTAACCCCAAATCACAGCTGATTTGATACATTTGCATCCTAAACAAGAGACCACTTATCAAATCTGTCCAGCCTGTATAATAAACATTGAATTTCAGTATTTTGAGAAACTTCAAGAAACGCACAATATGGTCTCTACATACTTTCCCCTCACAAGATTGTGCAAGCTTAGTTAAAATGAGAGATTTTAAATTAATCAGAAAACTCAAATATTGAATTAAAAAAAGGAAAGCTTAGTTTAGCATCCATAGACACAAACAGTCACAGATTTTGAAGTTTGATCGCAAATAAGTTTTTTTTTATTAACAACTTTATTTTAGGGTTTTACGGCAAGACACATATGCAGCTGCAATGAAAATCGCCAACTCACAGACTCACAGGGAGCCATGCAGGCCTCTGTCCAATCCTCTTTCTCCAGGTCTGCCACTCAGGTCACGGACCACTGCTTGGTCCTCTCAAAACCATCGGGGCATGTATTTTCAGTGAGAAGTGGATCACAGAGATTGCCCCTGTACCCAACCGCCCCAAAAAAATAAAACATACCTCCAACGCATGCTGTAGCTGGAGGTAACGTAAAAACTGCAAGTTGGACAAGGTCCAGCCTTTAACTTTTGAAATGACACAATATGTCATCCCCTGTAAACATTTCTGAGGTAAGAAATCCTGATACGGTGTCATGGGACAAAGCCCTTCAGGGTCGAAAGTTGACTAAGCCACATACCCCGCCATACAGGGGTAATCCCAGTGAGGCAACGGACCCAGCTGGAGAGCAGCCCTCGAGAGCAGGTGAGGGACACCCGCATACAGGAGGGTTATGTATTGGGCAGACACGCTCCGTAAAGAAGATCAAGCAGGCCGTCCAACCCCATCAAGCATATCTCCAAGCGGTAAGCCGGGTCGTCCCACCCGCCCGTGAACCAGTCATTAATGGGTACCAAATGGGCTGTGAGGTAGTATAGGTAGATGGCCGGTAACACAAGCCACCATCAAAGGGGGATATGTGCAGTGATTGAAATACTACCTTGTGCCTGCCACCTGCCCACACAAAATTAGTGATTTTGGATGTCAGAGAATGGAACCATTTATGGGGATGGGGTGGGGATAATTGCCCAGAATGTACATATAACATGGCAAGCATTACCATTTTAAAAAGGGCGGTGCATCCCAAGGGGTTCAATGGCAAATTGGCCCTGCGGCTGAGGTCACGGTCAAGCATAAGGTCCAGTCTCCTGAAATTAAGAGGTCAGATCCGGGAGGAGGGACAAATGACTACCTAAATATTTGAATGAGTTATGCCGGTTAGGAAATTTGGGACACCAAACCAGTCCCACGGCGTCTCTTCTCACCGCAACCAGACAGGACTTGCCCTTGTTGACCCGGAGTCTTGATGCCTCACCATATAACTTATGGAGTGACAGACACCTGGGGCCAGATCACTGAGGATCCTTCAAAAACAGTAGGATATAGTTGGCACATAACAATATGCGGTCTTCAAAGCCATTCCCCCACCATAAACCCCAGACCTGGGCGTCACTGAACGGGCACAAGAGGTGCCGGAGGCTCCACGGGGACAGTTGTGTTCCTTGCAACTCCTCCCGCCATTCCGAGTTTAATCTTCCAATAAACTCGTATGTAGATTCAGTGTTGGCGGAATTCCCTCCACATGTCCAGATCGATTTGATCACCTGTTACCTCTTTTAACGCCTGACTAAGGTAAGGGGGTAGAGGAGACTGGGACTGATGGACGTCCTGAAGAAGACAGACGTGACGTATTGAATGGGGGCACTATAAGGTCGAAACATGTTGACTTTAGCAGTTTAAGGAGGAGTGTTACAGGATTCTGATTTCCTCCCTCAACACCACCATCCTTCATTCAATTTTTAATCCTGACCTTGGAACCTATGAATAAAAGGTATGACAGGTATCCATGAGCCAGTTTTAACCTCACAAACTTGAATGCACTTTGTTCTATCACTGTACCCAGTCTTGGGTTAACACTTTTTGTTGTGAACACTGTTAGTCACTTCTAAGTTTGTTTCCATCTTTGTGTTTTGTGTTCCCCTATCCCTATGCTCCGCCCTGTGCGTGGCTATGCCAGGGCATTTTGTAAGCAGACCCGATGGTGAAGCATGTCACACACATTTGTGTGTGAGTGTGGGCAGTTTTTCAAAACACACAGTTGTACCACTGCTTATTTTTACCCCTTCCTTGGGGTGGTTTCCTCTCCACCCCTTTATGTGTGTATACGTCACAGCATATAAGCCATCTCCTGGGCCAAGGCACTTGGTATGGAGGCAGCAGTATGCTATCCAGAAGAGGGTTCACAACTTCAGCTGCTGGTGGGGTCTGTCGAGAGTACAACCACCAGTAAAAATCTGTAAATGCCCGAGAAATAACAGGAAGGTCCTCGCAGAGATATCCTTATTCAAAAATCACCAGGATCACCTGGTCAGAGATGCCACGGCCGCTAACTAATATATTAATTTACCCGATTTGTCACCAGAAGCATACACCTTCTGCATAGATGCCACCTAGCAGTCCTTGGCATCCTCGAGTGAGACCTGCCACAGCTCTGCATGGCCCAGGACTAAGAGACAGCTGGTGTTTTTCAGTGTCGCATTGGCGCATGTTGCCAAGAAGGAAGTCTTAAGCTAACCTTAGCACAGGAAAAGATACTGACCTGCTAGTTCCGGAAAAAAAAAAAAAAAAAAAAAAAAAAAACACAAGAGTCGCCCAACGACTACAGGAAACAACCTATAGATCGCGGATTTTACTCCGTAATACAATCACAATGAGGTTGTTACAACAACCGCATTGTAACCACGCAGTGCATTACTACACAAGTCATTACATCGACCTGCAGTAGATAGCGCTCTAAAATAAGGAATAGTTTAGTTTACTATTCCAACACCTTCCCTACTGTTACATAGGCTGGAGTTGGAATTGTAAATTATACATTTCTAATGTTACGCTATCTACTACAAATCGATGTAAAGGCTTGCGTAGTAATGGCATTGCGTGGTTACAACGCGGTTGTTGTAACGACTGCGTTGTGATTGTATTGCGGAGTAAAATCCACATTGTAAATGTATATATTCAACGACTACACATCACTACAAGCATTTTATTGAGTACATGTAGAAGACCATCACTTCATGCTACCCTAACTCCACCACTCGTAGGTTTATAATAAAAATACTTATGCCACATTAAGCATATTATTGGTACAATGTCAAACACTCACAGAGATCTGGGACCAAGTCCATTGTTTTTTTGCTCACTACACCACTCCAGCTTGGACCCAGCCATATGCAAATCAGTCTTGACCCTGCTCCCCATTAGAGCAGTCCAGCCCGAACTGCCAGGCCAGGTCCTCCATGGACCAGAAACAAGCATCCTAGGACCGGTTAATGGGGCATCACCTCATCAGCTAGGATAGCTTGAATCCAGTGGAACAGTGAGCATGGGACCCACGGCTGGTCATGCCTGTCCCACTCAGGGGATGAACTCAAAAAGAACAATTGAAAGACGGAATGCTGATCAATGTCAAAACACTCACCCCTATTACAGAGATTCTGGCTGGACTGACCCCATGGGGAGCATGGTCAAGACTGATTTGCATATGGCTGGGTCTAAACTGGAATGGCGTGGTGAACAAAAAAACACAATGAATTTAGGCCAGATCTCAGATTGGGTGTGAGTGTTTGACATTGATCAGCACACCATCCATCATTTGTTTTGCCACCAAAAAAAAAAAAGTAAAAAACACAAGTCAGACTATATACAGCTAATGTAGACAAAAAGGGCAAATAAATTGAAGGTGGAAAACTAAAAACACAGTAGTAAGCATGTAAGAAATTACTAAATGTATTCACTAAATTGGTCACTACTTTGTCACTTAACCCAGGGGTAAACTCAGCTGAAGCACATTTAATGTGATCTGTGGAAATAGAGATCGTAAAAGGAGTGTAAACTCACTCAGCAATGCCGGACTGCGAAAAATGGGTTCCATGGATAACTGAGGGACCCTTTCAGCAAAAATGTATAAAAAATTATTTCAAAAGGTGATAATGCTTGAAGTCAAAACCTCCCCCACCTTGACTTGCTGTAAGATTACAAAGGCTAGGTGTAGAGAAAACTATCATCTAATCAATGAAACTTACCAAGAGGGGAGATTTTATTTTTTTTAAACTGGGGAGTGGCCAGGCAGAAATTCTCAATCGCGCTCCTCCATTTCCCTTACTTTGTACATTCCAGTACCTATGTATCTCTTTCGCGTGCTTAACCTCACTGTAATGAGGCACAACGTTTCCTTTGGACAGTATACTTCTTGATATTATATAATCTATATAAATACCAGTCACTGGGTCCATTCCTCAACAAATACCGAAAAGCAGGCCTCGACCAAGAGGACGAAATAAGTTCAAATCCGTAGTTTGGTAGAGATGCAAAAACGCTGTCTAAGGACATCAAAACGGAGCCTTAACGGAAATTACAACTCTCAAAACAAAACAAAAACTGTCCTTTATCGATGCTGGATAAATTATGACAAGTGCTTGCTACTGTTCCAACAGATACATGCAGAAAAATATGTAGGACGTTATTCTGGAAAGAAAACTAAATCACAGAAAAGAGTACGAACCGTAAATGAGAGATGTTTGTTTGTTAACATCTGCATTTGGAGAAGGTTTTGTTAAACCCGTCGGTGGTTAATTAATACCGAAGCTACACTATATTTTAAGGAATGACGAATTTTAAAGGCCTGCTTAGAAAATGATAAGTAGCAGGGCAATAAATCGCAACAATGTGTGCAGAAAGGAAAGAAAATATATATGAATGTTGTCTGGGCACGGCAACAGCACATGGCAACATAACTGCGCATTAGCTAGCCGCTACACAGTGCACTCAGTACTTCATCCAAAACTCCGAAAAGCCCTCTTAGAAGCATGGAATTCGTGGTCCTAAGTTATTGAGGCACATTTTTGGGGGAGATGTGTTCACAAAAGACGCCACACTGATCACTCAAAAAATGGTTTTACTGAAAGAGCGGCATTTATCTTTACAGAAAAGGATACAGCATGGATTCCATATGTTTCTTTTCAAGCAGAGTATGAATTAAAAAAAAATTATATGGCCGGAAAAGCAAAAAAAATAAAATATATATATCATGATATGACCTTTGCAAAAGATCCGTGGCTCCTGTGTTTTGGATTGTTACTGCTGTCAGCCAGCAAGAACTCCCCCGACGCTGCATGCGTGCATGCTGTGCACGTGCGGTTTCTCGCGTTCTGTCACCACCACCCTCATACCAGTTGTTCAAAGCTTACAGCGATGCGACACGAAGAAAATATTATGACTGAGAATGAAAAGTCCTAACTTGATCAGCCAAATGAAATATTGTTTTCAGTATTGACACCTAATCATTGATCGAGCGATCTCACACCAGGCAGAGCTGTAGATTAATCAGAACAAAATAAACATCCTCGCTGGACAATTCGGACTCCTGTTTGCGATAGTGGCAATACTGGAGTGGCGCAAGAAGACTAGAAGGCCAGACCACTGTCAAAACGTGCATTGTGCAGGAGCCAACAAAATGACTTGACCAATAGAACATTATAATACGGGGGATTCTGGAATCCCTGTATAAACGGCAGTGGCTAATTTCTTTATAATCATAAAGAAAAGATGTCTGAACTCAGCTATAAATTATTACAGTCTAGTATTGACATCATGGAGCCTGCTGACAGCAGCCAATGTGAAAGGCAGGTCAGGTCACAGAGCATGAATGGAGCAGCTGTTAAAAGCATAAAAAAGGGATGGTTCTTTTCCTCCTGCTCCATTTTATTATCTTACAATGAAAAGCAGAGAGAATGTTTATTTGTTTCATTCCTTAGATATTTAAAAGCTAGAATCTATCTGAATGTTTCTATAAGTTTCGAGTTACTGCATTTTTTTTTTAATCTGACTTGCATTCAACTGTTTCTATTATCGGATTGCAACACATAACCGGGTTTTTTTTATAGGTTTAATTTTGCAGCAAAGGTTTAATTTTTATTCTTCATGTTTTCAAACAGGTTCGCTCTTTCTTATGAAAGAGTCCAAGGTTTTAAGTGGTTTGTGGGAAAGGTGATGGTGAGGACATGTGTTATCTGAAATAAAGTACCCCCTTGGCAAGGCACCTCGCAGTTACATAACCTTATAAAGGAACTCTGCCTCCAGTATCATTCTTCCATACAGCTATGGAACTCCTCGGGACTTGCAATATCCTTATAATGTACGACAGAGGATACTTTATCCCTAATATAACAGTACAGGAGATTCAACTATCAGTATTGGTTTGGTATTACGCGCCATATTTTAAGTGCAACAATAGCCATTTAGAGAGCTCTTAGTTCTGACAGTTGCCTCTCTCGCTTTTCACTCAAGCCTCGTCTGTGAATGGTTTGTTGCATTAATGCTGAAGCCCTCTAAGAGGAGTACGTATGTGCACATCAGAGCCCAGTTTAGATCACTCCTTCGAGTGTCGGGTACAGAGACGCCTGCTACACCTATGAGTCGTTTATCAACTGATAGCTCAGGGTAGAAGGTCATCAACTGGTATGGAGGAAGGGAGTGGTCATTGTGGATAGTAATGTTAGGAAGGGGTGGGTTTGTGCCTCAGTACCTTTTGGTGTGTGCAGGTGATTCATTTGTTTCCAGTTACGTTGTGTCTATTTCTAGGACTACCCAGACAACCAACCCAGAAATATATGCAGCGACATCGACCCCATGCCACCACTCTAATAATACCTTGCAAGGTGCACTTGTGCTCTGTACACCACAAGAACTTCTAAGACACCAAGCAGACAAATGTTATAACCGACATGATTTCAGCAGGTTAAGTAACTGCTTATTCCCCACTGAGATATGCCATGTAATTACACCTGCAAAACAACTTGGCCTCCTACGTTTGACCTGAAAGCTGCCATCCCCACATATCAGGAACACAGCTGCAGGGAAAACCCAAATGCTCAGCACCATAACACTCAATATATTGGACATGGTCTGACAACGGACGAAACCACACTGCTGGCAGGTCTGCAAGGAAAAGCACAAAAGATCCAGGTAACCAGCCAACGTACACTATTTAAAAACCACTTAAAAGTGTGTGGTTGAATAATGTATCGAAAGGTTAGCTTTACTAAAGTGGAAATTAAGAGATGGATATGAGAGTCAACTTGTTGGGACAATGATGGCCATCCCACCCTCACACAGGAGTTCTCGCAGATATGATGAAAATAAGAATTGGCAAAATCTGGTAAGTGTAGGTGTGATGCCTCATGCTATCAACCTTCACTGAGAATATGTGCAGCTGTTACTTTGACAGACAGTGGCTTCAAAATCTTCTTTACTGGCTCCTGGACTTTCATATTGGTTGGGTGGTCATAGGATTCTCCAAATTCTTATGTGGAACGAGTCAAGGTGGAGCCAAGGCATTGAGAGGGCAGCCAGGGTATTCAGACTTCCGTGTGTGCTGTCTGGCAACTGTACCCGTATACTTCAAATTGGTGCTGTAGTTTACGGGTGCATGCATTTGTAACTTTCATTCAGGCAAGATGGCTGAGAGGTAGTCATCTCTAAGGATGGGCGTGATTTCACTAAAACAGGACTTGCAATGATGGCATATTTGCTTTTTTGTGGGGGGGGGGGGGGGGGGGCAAACGCGTATGCATCCACACACAGCTTCATGTGGTCATGCCTCTGCTCTTATCACTGTGCCATTGCTCATACTTCATCTGCGCAACCAAATTTACTTTTTAAAGTCAAAACATCTGAATGCTCCTAAATAAATGAACAAATAAACTGGGGAGGCAGGCAAAGAGGGGCAATGCTTTGTGCAGTGCCCGCAGGTCACACTGCAAGCAGCAGCGTCCGTGGACACGGCTGGAGGGATGGCGCCGACATCTGTGGTCCAGGACTGTGGTGTGGGAAAGGGCGGTGTATATTTACCTCACGAGCAGTGCCCACAGGCCACGGTGCAGGCAGTGGCATCGATGGTGGCATGGAGCGTCGATGTTGATACCAGTTATTCGTTACATGAAAGGGTAAACCCTAGAATGACCGGGACCTGGGTGTACCACCCACTATTGTACTGTTGGTGATACCAGGGCGGCGATGTGAAGCGAGGCAATGAGAGGTGCAGTGACCACAGGTCATGGTGCAAGCAGCGGCAGTGAAGGCGTCGGTGATACAAGGGTTGTACTGTGAAGTGGGCGATGCTTTGGGCGGTGCATTCAGATCACGGAGCCGGCAGTGGGCGTCGTAGTTGTTTTTCTTCTAATGCAGCACAAAACACACAGTTCTCATTACTGTTGGCAGATGAACTTTAAGACTTAGATGTTCCTGAGATTTCCAACAGGAGGCAAGCTCTACTTCAAGCCCTAGGAGAAACTCAGGAAATAAGCTGCAGCAAGTTCAGTCTAGTCTTTTTAGTGACCAAGATAGAAGTAGCGAGCAGGAGGCCAACAAAGCAAATCACACAGCAAAGTGGAAGTCCCACCTGACAGCTTCTCCAGCTCTTCTTCGTGGCAGGTTCCTTAGTCCAAAAGAATACTAAAAAGTTATGGGTCAATGCCCCAATACTTATACCAGTTTTAGTCTTTGAAGTTGGAAAACTTCAAACAAAAATATTTCTTGTTTTACTAGAACCAGTTCTGTTCTCCCTGGTCCAGCCACACTACAGGGGGTTGAGACAGCATTGTGAAAGATAGACACAGCCCTATTCAGGTGTCAGTGACAACTCCTCCCATACTCTAGCTCAGGGAGATCCGTCATAATATACAGGGCACACCTTAGCTCCCTTTGTGTGAGTGTCTGGAGTGAATGCACAAACAGCCCCTGTCAGCCTAAAGCAGACATGAATTCCACAGGCAGGCACAGAACGGTTAAGCAAGCAAATGCACACTTTCCAAAGAGGCATTTTCAAACATGCAATTTAAAAACCACCTTTACTAAAAGGTGTATTTAATAAATTGTGAGCTCAGACATCCCAAAATTCCAACTTCTATCATCTTCCAATGCCAATCTGCACCAGAAAGGTATTTCCGGCCAGACCCCATATTAAAACATGAATGAGATAGCCTTTCAATATTAAAAACGAAATGCACAGTATTTCACCACCAGGATATGTAAAAACACACCACTACATGTCCTACCTTTTAAGTACACTGCACCTTGCCCATGGGGCTGCCTCGGGCCTTCCTTTCGGGTGACATATAATATAAGGGAAGGGCGAGGCCTGGAAAGCAGTTCCCCTTGCAAGGCCGACATGGCAGTTTAAAACTGCATGCGCAGACACTGTAGTGGCAGGTCTGAGACACATTTGAAAGGCTACTTGTGTAGGTGGCAAAATCAATGCAGAAGCCAACTAGTAGCATTTGACTTATAGGCCCTGGGCACGCCTGTGCCCAATACTATGGACTTCCTAGTAAAGCAAATAAGCCAATCCTGGAAATACCAATCAATAACAATGTACAGAGGGATCAGTAGTGGTAAAGTGAACAGAGACAACATGCCACAACCAAGTCCAGCATACCATCAAAGCAGGAGGTCAGAAAGCAAAAGGGCAGGGGAAACAAGCCAAAAGATGCCAGGTCTAACACAACCCATCCTTTTTCATCCACTAATCCCACTCTAGACACAGGCCTGCATTATGTAGATCAGAACTGCCCCTGCTCTCGTGCGAACAGTCCATTCTGATAAACAATGGCATAGAAAATTAAATGCTACCCAGAGAGATTCAGTGGTTTAGACTATATGCAAGCATTCTTCCTATCACCTTGTATGTTTGATATATGCCCTGCGTGACTGGAGGTATGCCCAGACGTGGATCCCTTGCTCACTGTGCTACAAGACCCAAATAAAGCCTTACTGATGAGGGATGAAGCTGGTCTGGGGTTTCTTGGGTTCCTTTCTGGAGGGCGACTCGCTTGGTAGTTTTGGGTGGATTGTTCCCTGGAGGGGCAAGGCCATTACTGATTTGGAAAAGGTAGGCCGAAGTCTAAAGTGGGCCAGTATGAGAAAAATGATGGGTTGAGATGCTACCCAGAGCAATTGCCAGTGAGTTAGATTATTAGCAAGTATTTCTCCAATTCCCTTTTGCGTGGTTTGACGGAACTGAAGAAAAACCCAACCCTTACTTTTTTTTTTAACACAAAAAGGAGGCAGACGAGAGAGGTTTTGACAGCTCAAGCTTCAAATAATAGTTTTACATCCCAGAAGAAACATAAAAACACACCAGCCAATAAATCGGTAGCAAGGGTAGGTTTTCTGTAAAAAAGTTTATAATTAGTAAAGAAGGAGTACTAAAACAAAAGAGACAAAAAAAGTAAAAATTGTACAATTAGACTACAAAAAGAAAACTATAATATAATGTTATCACAAAGGTAAAAAACGAAGACAAACCTTGAAAAAAGGTATGGGTTATATTTAGGGTGCAGACTAAATTATGGTGTGTGGTTAGACATAAGGTAAAGTGAGAGATTTAGGGTGATTTAATTTTAGAGGATGGGTCAGAGTAAAGATGGTATAACAAAGTTATGGTTAGGACTGAAGTAAGATATAGTGTTAGGATTGTATCAAAAGGTGGTTGCAGGTAAGGAAATGTACACCGAGTAAGATATGGAAAGGGCGGTAGGCTGACAGATAGGTTCCCTGTCCGAAGAGGGGTAAGGCAGGGCTGCGTGTTGGCGCCGACCCTGTTCTGCCTATTTACGAACGGGGTGATAGAGCACTTGAGCAGGATCCCTAATATCGATGCGCCACGATTAAACAGCAGCAGGGTGCCAGCGATTATGTCGCGGACGACACCCTGCTGCTGTCAAAAACACCAATGGGGCTACAGAGTCTTGAATGGGTTCTTGGGATTCTGCAATGAAAGGGGATTAGAAATAAACCCCACCAAGACCAAATTCAAGATTCTTAATCACAAACCCAAAAGCTGCCCAAATCACCGCCTGGGATCCACATCCCTAGAAAGAGTCTATGTAATTGAGTATCTTGGCATAACCCTAAACCAGAACCTGACCTGGTTGCTACACAAAACAAAAGCAACCACAAAACTAATTCAGAGGGCTGGTGCCATTACAAGAATCGCCAGAAAATCTCCTCTTCGCCCACTGGCTCCCGCCATACATATCTATAAAGCACAAGCTCGGGGAGGCATTACTTATGGGGCTGAGTTATGGGGACATACACCGTTACAGACCATACAGGTTGCAGAAAACAACTTCATTAGACAATTGGCGGCTCTTCCACCGAGCACTCCTCTTCTCCCTTTAAGAATGGACTTGGCATTACGACCAATTACGGAGGAATTGGGCCTTAAACCCTTGACTTACTGGAGGCGCTTGTGGAGCAGCCAGGATCTGGTACACTATAGAAGCGAACTGCAGGAGCTTCTCAGATCAATCCACGTGGCTAAAATCCCATGGATAAAGTACATCAGGGACATGTGTACGACCCTCGGAGTCCCAGAGTTATGGTCCAATCCGGAAGCAATGTCAGCAAGGCTCCCGAGGAAAGAACTTTCTAAAGTGTTTTACAGCTTTATGCTCCAGAAATCTCTGAGTTCTATCCGGGAAGGATCCCTAACCGATACATTTACCAAGGCAAAAGACTCCTACAGTCCTGAGTACGTCTTAGACGGTATGACGCCAGTGTTTGTAAGGAAGATCTTTATGCAATGGAGGTACGGTTCTCTCCCCCTGAGGTCCCTTACCAAATCTTGGGACGGCAATCTGGACTCGGGGAACTGTCCAGCATGTAACTATAAACTGGAAAGTGATCTTCATGTGGTACTCTTTTGCAGAGCTTATAGCAAAATCAGGAGCTATTGGCTGGTCCCCTATTTAAGGAACCTGGGCTTCCGAACTTATGCCCCAGCCTACAGAGTACTCAAAACAGATTTAACACCTCCAACTGTGTTCGTAATGGCGAAATTTCTGACGGCAATGTGGAGATTACGTGCAAGAATTATAAAGAACTCTAATGCTGTATGAACTCCCGGTTCTTAAATCAAAAATGTATTTATTTTAATCTGACTGTAATTATGAATTGTATATTTTAAAACACTGAGCTTATTTCCCGTGATTTTAATGGTGGCATTTATTTGTACATCTTTTATGATCTCTAATGATCGAAATAAAGAATAATTGAATTGAATTGAACATTGTTTAGATTAAGTTTAGGACTCAAAGAGTAATGACAAGTATTACGTTAAGCGGTACAAAAGACGTGAGTCCCTTGCTCACTTTGCCACTGGATTCAAGCAAGCCTGGCTGAAGATGGCTGTAATGCCAGAAACCAGTCCTAGGAAGCTTATTTCCGGTCCAGGGAAAGCATGGCTTGGCAGTTCGGGCTGGACTGTTCCCATGAGGCACAGGGTCAGACTGATTTGCATATGGCCATGTCTGAACTGGGGTGGCAGAGTGGGCTAAAGAACAGTGATGGATTAAACCCAGATCTGTTAACTGGGTGTGAGTATTTGATTGGTTCAGATGCTCCGTCCAACACCACCCCCTTTTGTACCGCAAGTATTACATTAAGGCAAACAGAAGGTACGAGGCAGGGTGGCACAGGAGTGGATATAGTCATTTTGGAATATCCCTGCAAAATAGGTAGGCACAAAATGATGTAAGCGATAACCACTTATGTTTAAGCAATAGTTAAAGTAAATCTAATTACAATTCACACAGGTAGTGGTCAAAATTATTATCTACCTCCATATTTTTGTGTTCTCTATATACATATGTTAACAACTATTTTACATCTACGTTTGAGCAGTTGAACCTCCCAGTCTGTCCAAATTAAACCAAATTAAGGTGAGTTTCCCCAATATGGGCTGCATCAGAATAACATGAAAACATTCCTTTGCGACGTGTATGATCCAAGACTTCAATATATTAAGAAGCACCTTCCTGAAATTCGTAGAATCTTTGTGTTAGCGCTGCTAACTTTCACAGTGCTTCCCTTGAATTGGGAGTGCTTCTGGTAAACCTGTTTATGCCCATTTAATAACCCTTGAAAATTAAAATCTTGGAAAACTATTTCCTTTCAAAATACATCAAATGTCCGATCTGCTCCTGCACTACTTATCTCTCAACAGAAACCTTTAAAAAAAATACTCTTTATACTGGCAAATTGTGTGCACATATGCAATTAACAATACACTAATGCACACTTTATTTCTAAATACAGTTAGAATAGCTTAAGCACACCAGGGTCCATCATACAAACATTGGCAAAACCAATAGTTAAAGTGTTGGCTGTCAGTGTTTTGGCTTGGTCAATGCATCTCTTTTTATTACTTTTATGTTGAGAGGGCGGGGTGTTGTGCCCGCACCAAATATATATATATATATATATATATATATATATATATATATATATATATATACACACACACATATATACACATATATACATACACATACATACATACATACACACAGGAAAAATGTATCTAAAATGTGAAAAATATTTATTTGGATCTCCAAAAGCATACACTGCCATCAGTCACCTTGGGAACTACTTTGTATGCGAAAGTGATATAGTGAGAAAGTAGAACACAGTCACTCACAGTGAAGTTAACCAATGGTTAAAGTGGGCTGACCCAGTGCACCTTGCCGTTAACTTCTAGTCCCAATACTATACGGAGGGTGTGACACGATGGGTTAACCTAGCTGTGAGAGGGTGTGGGGATATCAAAAGAGGACACCCCTTAAGTGGGAAGAAGGGAAATCGACGAGCGAGAAAAGTGACACCAAAAAAAGGCAGAGGTCAACGGCGTGATTAAACAGGACATATGAATGGACAACAAACATTGGGTATATAAAATGGTACATGGGAAGTGTGGGAGATTGAGAAGCGCATTCCAAAGTTGGCTGCGTTTTGAGGCACAGTGGGCCTTCAAGAAATAGGCGAGGGTTTAACGAGGAACTTCTCAGGTGTGGGGAGAAATGGCACTGGAGGAAGAGGGGTGCACAAAGTAAGGAAAGGGGAGCGGCAGTAGTAGAAGGAGGCCACAAACAAGAAAGAGGTGAGTACCAAGGGGAAGGACAACCCGGGATCGTATCAGTGCACGTTTGTCCGTCCCTTTAGGACACCGTATTGTGAGGGTCAATCAGTATCTCTCCCGCCAGGGCATACAATCCCACTCCCGCAGCCCTTAGAGAAAGCGACGACCTCGGCCATAATTGTCCGTCTTTGTCTAACCGTAAGTCCCTAAAGTTCGACCATGCACACAAGCGGAAGACTCCCAGCCCTGGATGCCAGTGTTGTACGGCTCCCTAATCCACTAGCACTCGTCACCTCACCTCTCCCTGCCGCCCGTTCCCAGCCGCCTTCTTCCCCAAGCTGCCATATTGGAGAGTCGGCCCGCAAATGTCTCCGTGGAGTAGGCCGCGTCACGGAGCTCGTGGGAAACGAAGTCCTAAGCGAGGGCCGAGCCTATGTCTGTGAATGGCACCACCAGAAACGCAAACTACTTATCCCAGGATCCTTTGCCTAGTCTGCTGAATCCCTTTGCGTCATGGGAAATGTAGTTTGAGTGCCTCACTGAGGTTTGCTTTCTGGGAAATATTCCTAGATCATACCGGGCATTGCTCGTAGGAAATAATAGCAAAATAACGGAAAACAGTTGCAACAAAAATGACACGAAATTATTAAGTAAATTGACGACTCTAAAAAAAATTCATACGTCTTTTACGTTTATTACCCCACGTTATTTGATCATGAACTGTTAGCGAAAATTGTGTTTGTAAAGAACGAAGGGTCCGTGGATGTGGTGCATCATCTTATACTATGGTAACCAGAGGATGCACCACGAGCACAACGCCACAGTTTTCCCCATTAAAATATCAAGACACAAAATTGGGCAGCACTTGTACTGTCCATGATGTCTTTATTGGCAGTTGAGACTTCTACATGATTGTATGATGGATTTTACTTAATTTGTGCTGACCCATGGAACGCTAGCATTTATAAGTAGGTGTTTCTTCTTTATGTAGGTATTACATTAGTTCGGTTAATGCATGTGTATACGTTAAGTAATATGAATGAAAACAGCATACATTTTTTAACCATTTGCATTTTTCTAATATGCTAAACGAGTGTAGTGCAGTGGTGGGGTGGCTAAGTTGTCCCAAACAAACTTTCTCCTGGTTCCCCACTCTTCTTGTAAGTGGATAGAACCACAAGATAAAGGCAGATTTGAAGCTACTATTAGACTACTAAATCCCCCCTTCCTTTCTGGCACCACTGGGGCATGAACGATCTTGCAGGGCATTGGCACGTAGAGGGCTCCCTGGGGGTGGGATGTACATTTGTAATGTATTGTGCATTCCTCCCCTTTCTGTTCAGTATTGGTAGCAGGCCAAAATAACAATACACACAAAGAAATAATACAAGCCTTCACTTCTACCTATTTACAAATCATGGATTTTACGTAACTCCTTGTGTGCTTCATTGGGAGGCACTGAATATGTGCTCTTTGAAATTTGCCGAGGTCCCAACCTCAAATTTCCAGACAGGCACCAGTCCAATGCACATATCGTAAGCAGCAATTGCACCAGCTATCGCAAATCACCATACATCTCTAAATCCGTGACTGCCTGTAATAATTGACATTTTTAAAACAGTTGTAAACAAGAATTTTCAATTTTATTAATGAATGGAGGTGCCAATTATGCATTCTCTTCTCTGCTTTTATAATAACAGCAACCATGTAAACAACATAAAACCATTACAAGTTTGTAGTAGAAACAAAACTACAAAACCCATAGTTCCCAAAGAGAAAACAACATTTCCTAACAGTAGTATGTCAATTAGCCAATTACAACCTCCATGGTCCTATAAACTGAGGCAGAAACCTGTAAACCGCCTGGTCTTGCTGTGAGGAACCACCCATCAGATTAGGACCATCCATCAGATTAGGACCATCTGGAACTCCCTCTTGTTTTTGGTCTGAAATTATAAAAACAAATACCTAAGTAGTCCTTCTCACCACAGAACAATTATAGCAGGGTGGGTGTAAAAAAACCACATTAAATCGAAATCGCTATTTCATGAGTACAACATGGGTGGGGTAATCTTTTCCTCCGCATCCTTAATAGAATTGAAAGTTCTTGTTCACAACTGTTATAAAATGGATTCTATCACCGGATTGGAGGCTTCAGATTATGCACGTTTAAAGCATATCTACAATCATTGAAAACAGATTACTTACTGGTTTATAATAGAACTCCTTAACATGGGATCTGTTGACCAGTCTGCCAAGTGGATACTTTCTTGCAATCCTGCTTCCACCACAAAAGATTTTGAGGTGACTGAGTTGGCACCAAAAATGGAAGTGTCAATGCCCTCTTCCAATAAAATCCATTTAACTCAATGAGGTAGCATAAGGCGGGAGAGTGGTGCATATGAATGCACTAGTAAAATTAGGAGTTGACCAGGAGGAGTGTTCCTGTGGAGAGAAGTGATTCTTTCGCACTCTTGAAGACAGTGAACCGCAAAAAGCTTCTAATCCAATGGAAGCAGTGGAAAGGACTCACGCCTGGTTGCTGTTTTAGTTCTTTTGGTAATCACAAAGGACACTCCTTCCGGGGTGAAAACACCTTCCTGCAAATCAAAGACTCAAACATCTGAAAGTCGCTTGCACAAAGCAAAACAAAAGAGTAAAGTCAGTTTAGCATAAAGTTGTATCCTGGAAAGGGAGTCATTGGCTAGCCAGGATTGCAGAAACCTCAGAATTAAAGAAACATCCCATAAGGTTGAATATCTGGGTCTGGGACAAGCAGAAAACCTGATGCTCCTCAACAGTTTCGGAACCAGACGGTGTTTGCAAATAGGCTTGTTCGCAACTAGAATGTGACCAGCGGAAATCGCTGAACTGTAAGAGCTTTATTGTTCTGTAAGACAGGCTGTGAGACATAGTTAACAGAGGTTAACTTCCAACATCCGTTTCACATACCAGCATGCTCATCTTTACCAGGCTGACTTGCATTGTTAGTGAGCTGGGTCGGCCCAGGCTTTATTGATGAAGTCAAGAGCTTTCTTCAAAACTTCTTGCACTTGCCAACATTTCCAGAAAGTCTGCTAGTAACCCGTCTCACTTGATTGACCAATAAAAGCGGATGTTGTTGGTTAAGAGGATCCATTAGAAGAGTTAGGAACAGCGATGTGGAGGGCAAGGGGATATAGCTTGTTTTAAAAAAAGGGGAAGAAATCTCTTGATCTATGACTTTTTGTTTCTGAAGTTGTTAGAGTCATTCCAGAAATCTGTCTGGTTGGGTTTTCCTCTGGATGAAGAGGGCTGGTAAGTGAAGCGGCTGGCCGAGCGGCCCCTGCCGAAAATATAAGATTGGAAAAACCTTTTCAAAGCAGACTGGGCCTTGTCTACTGCAGTGAAGGTGTTTACGAAACGTGCTACTTCTTTAACAAATGCATCTCCAAATAACTTTCAGTCTGCTGAGGGGCCTTCTTCTTTAGATGCCCACTAACAGAATTTAGGGTCTGTTCTGAAAAGAATGGAACTTCTGCGATCTGAGGATAGGGTGCAGTTTGCGTTTCCCAGTAGACTTATGGCTCATTGAGCCCATCCTGCTAAGACCTACGGGACTATCATGGTGCCCTGATCTTTTGCTGTAAAAGCCTTGTCTAAAGTTTTCATGAGGGAGCCTGCTAAGTTTAAAATATTGTCCTGGCAAGCTTTCCAGGATCGACCCATGTCCTTCTTAGGATCTTTTGATGAACTTTCCCCAAAAAGTCGACTACTTGCTATCAATGTGTGGGGTCATGGTAATCTTGCCCATGAGGTAAGGTCTAGGGCACTCAGCTCTTAGTCGTTTACATACCTCTTTTAGGAAGGACTTGCAAAGTATTCGTTGGACATATGCTGCCATCTTCGAGGGTAAAGTCCACTCAGAAGAGCGCAGATGAATGAATTATGTCCTCTTGATCGAATGTATCTTGCAATAAGGAGATACGAGGCAGATACCCCAAAGGGCCTTTTGCTGTAGCCCCTGTTAGGGACTGGGAGCTAAGAAAGAATATCTTCTCCTTCAGAGGTATCTGAGAATGTCTCAACCCCACAGTTTTTGTTGAGGAATACTACGCTCTGTGCTGCATCTCTGCTAGTTTCGTCCGGGGTGGGGGGGGGGGGGTGTATGTGTGTGTGTGTGCGCATGCATGTATGCATATATATATATAGTACAGCAACATTGTTGGTTTTGTAAATAAGAAAAAATTATGAACAACCCCTTTTTGATCACTGACCTGTATTCTGTAATTGTTTAATCCCTTTAGTATAGAAAAGGGCATCATAGAATCAGTAATTATTACAGCCCTGAACACAGTGTGTCAATTAAAGGCACTTGTAGTACGTCTTTGATGTAGGGAAAGGCTTGTTTAGGAAGGGAGGGCCTAGTGGTGAGCTGTAAAGTGTGAGGCTGTCACTCAGTTTGGGCAGAGGGTGCACCTGTTACCAAGAACGGGCTGACAACGGGTCCACTAGTAGATGGCAGAGTGTTGGACGAGCCCAGGCCAGGGCACTGTGATCCGGGGCTCAGACTGTGAGGCCCTGCAATGGACCGGAAGCTATGTGCAGTGGGAGGTGAGCGAAATCTAGAAACATGATTATTGCTGTTCCTTAGAAGAGAGAAGCAGATAAAAGGGAATATAAACCAACCTGACCAGAATGGTTCCAAGTCGGGAATCCATTTAGTTGAATTAGAATGCCCTCACACACCTGGTAGGGTGTCATGCTTCATCATCGGGTCGGCCGTGCAATACCCGACGGGCTCCCTATAGTAGGGGCACTTTAACGGAGATCTTTTACCACCAGCCGTAAGATGATGTGGGGGTGAGGGGTCTATTATGTGTAGTTGAACGTGTGTTGAAAGTGGATCTAAAATAGGGTTGGGAGTACCAGAGACAATAATTTAAATCAAGAGACCTCCTACCCTAAGTAAAAACTGTAGCATAAGGCGCTCAACTGAGTTTTATGTCTCAAATTATGGCGCTCTTATGGGTGACAAGGTCAACATGTTTCTCACCATATAGCTAATGTGCGGGCGATTCGTCAGGGCCAATAAACAATATTTAGACTATCTACAACAACAAAATCAGACTGTGTGTGGCTGCACACTCAAAACAACCATACGACTCACTAGTCAGATACCTGGTAGTACTGGAACTACCCTTAAATGTGAACTAACCAGGCATCACAGTACCCGGTAGGTTTCAACACCAGAAGTTCCTCATGTATGTTGTGCCTGTAGCACATCTCCGGGTGACCTACCCTTCTCTACGGGAACCGGGTGGACTTATGACTGCTGCCACGTCCACATAGGAATGGACAAAATGGTACCATCCAGTGGCAGTGCCTCCATTAGGGCTTTGGAGCATTGCCCCACTCATTATTTTGGACCCCTGGTCCCCCCAATAAATGTCTTAGCAAACCTTATATATTTTAAAGTGCTGCACCTGTCTGCAGCATAACTCGACAACTGATCGAGCAAGGAGCGCTCCAGGTGAGTCCTAGAAAAGCCATGCCAATGCGGGCCTGAGGGTGGGGCTTATAGGGTCAAGAATATTGCTAGTCAGTGAGTCTCAAACACCGGTGTGACCTTCATACTGTCTAGCCCAAGATCACTTAAGTGTGCATGTCATATTGAACTGCAGCCTTTCTCCTGCCAGTCCGACATGCGCATTAGGTCTCCAGTCTCAGCAACACAGCACACATTAATGAGACCGGAGGTGACTTAAAGCCACAGCCCCCGGTCCCAGTATGAGCAGGTGACATCTTCTGCCCCAGTCAATCCTGGTGCTGCAGAAACTGCAGAAGCAGCGTTAGGATTGGTTTAGACTGGGACTCTGGATTCATTCCAATATGCATGTGACGTGAGTCAGCGCAGGGCGAGAGGAGGCTGTCTCTCTTCCCTGTCGTCCCTTTTCATGCAGAGGAATAGGCGACAGGCCACAGGCGTTGTTTGCTGACTAAACCTGGCCATTCCTGACTGCAACAAGAGCTACAGCTGAGCTGAGCTGAGTTGTTCAGAGTTTCCACAGGTAAATTTAACAATGAGTTGGTGGAATAATACAAACTCGTCATCACCCGTATAGTAATACACATTATCAATACAGTACCATGATCCTCGTGCTAGGCCCTTGCTGTTGTTGTTGGCGTTGCCTAGTCTATGTCTTTACTTTATGGAACTCCCTGCTCCTGTTGTTGGCGGTCCAGCGGATCCCCACAGTTCCGCCCCTGCTAGTCCCACTACAGGGATTGAAAAATCATAAAAATGTTGCTAGACCTGCAGGTCTAGTAACTATAAAAATCTACTCGACCTAACTGTAATGTACTTGACCCATGAACTGGTCTCAAATTGTGTGATCCTAGGCAAATATTTTGTCTTATGGAGCCGCCTTTTTCTGTATTATCACATAAGAGAGCACCTTCAAGTATGCAGTTATTTCAGTCTAGTAAATGAAAAGAGTTTTTGTACAGCAGAAATAGTGAACGCACTAGCTCGAGGGAAACGAGAATCATACCAAGGTTTAAAGCATAAATGTATCTTCTGGCTAAATAAGTACCGCCCATTTCCAGTGAACATGCGAGCTGAAATGATGGGTGTCAGGAGAGTTAACTGGATAGGCAAGGGATGCAAGACGGTAGCAGGAGACTGTATTATTATTAATTTCAGAGACCAGATATGTGTCAACTTTATCTGTAACTGGTCTCATAATGATCTGTGCAATGGGATACACGTTTTACCCGTAGCTTACTTCTATGGCCCCCCTATTCCTGTTTCCTTTGAGAGGGATATGTTTTCTCAGGGAACAGTATCTAACTTTTGCCCCATAGGGAACATAAGGTTGTTCAACAGATTACAGGCCCTGTCGAGGTTAGGGGACTGTGATTGACAGTATGAACCACAAAAGTCCATCTTGGGTAGTAGGGGAAGGGATGGAAGGGAAGGGAAGGGAAGGAGACTGGGAAAGGGAATGTGCCCGTCCAGAGTTGTAAAGATGAAGGGTTGGTTGATGCTGGCCAAAGTACTGCATGTGATATTAACTTTGAGGCACTAGAGGTAGATCAGTCCTTGAACAGGCAGTATAATACATATTCTGGCTTAGGGGGACGCCCCGTATGGGGCAAATTGGGCACAACATCAGACGAACCACTATCCCGGACATCGCTGGTCTCTTGGAATGTGGCAGGATTGGGGTCGAAACTTAACTCGCAGGCTTGGGCAGACTTTATTGACCACTTTGACATTTGTTTGTTCCAAGAAGTTTGGGCGGTTGAACCAATGTTTAGAGTTGGCTATCTGAATTTTTTTTGTCCCTGCTGTAAAAAAAACTAAAGGGCGACCTATGGGGGGGCTTAGTTATATGGGTCAAGCAGTCTCTAAAATGTAACACCCAGTTGCTCCCTATTGTATGTAATGACATTCTTGGTGTTAGATTTAGTTTCCATGCCAAATTAGAGATCGACATTTATAATGTTTATGCTAGGGGGCTTCAAGATGGTAAGAAATCGGAAGTTGTAGCTAAACTTGATACATTACTACAGGCTACCCCAAATAACATAATGTCATTGATTGCCGGTGACTTCAATACCACTTTTGAACCCCTTGGTCTGGACGATATCCATTTGACAGAGGAGGAGGACGCTAGGTGGGGAGTTCCTCAGCTCAGTACTAAACCCATAAAAAAATGGACTGAGGCTGCTATCCAGTTAAAGGGTCTCTGTATGGAAAACGAGCTGAGAGCTGCCAACGGGCGCACATTGTCAGATAAAATGGGAAAGGAAACCTTCGACAATGGTGCTAGGGCAAGTAACATTGATTACTTACTTGTCCCTCTTAAGATGTGGTCCACTCTCCTCGATATGGAGGTAGTCCCTCGTATTGAAAGTGACCATAATCCTCTGAGTGCAAAGTTTAACCTGGGCATTCATACAGGGGCTGTTGCTCATGAAGGGCATCTTTACCCGGATTTAGTTATGGCAAATGACGAGCGTCACCTTAAATGGTGTCAAGTCGCAGAGCATCAGGAAATAATTAGTATTATTGAGGGAGACTTGGAAGGGGCCTTAAAGGCTATGGAGGAAGCCACCCTGAAAGGATCTCCCCCTTATCTTCTATTAGAGGCACACAATAGGCTCTTTGTTAAACTGAAAACATACTTCTGCAAACCTAGATTAGGAAAAAGTAGAATTCCAGTTAAAAAACACAGAGCTGGTATGATGGCTCCTGTCGCCAAGCTAGAAGGGAGTTGGGTCTAGCCCTAAAGTCTAAAGATATGGGTACATTAAGACTAACTCGTGCGAATTATAAGCTCAAGCAACTCACTGCTAAAAGGGATTGGGAAGAGGGCCTGTGGCAGGATTTGAAAGAGGCGTGCTCTGCAAAGAACCCCAAACTTTTCTGGGAAATCTTTAAATGGGATAGGGGAGGACATCGAGAGAGCCCTCATAACAATGTCGACCGTAATTCTTGGGTTGACTATTTTAAGCCCCAATATGCTGCTAGCGCTATTGATATTAGCGAAGGAGCCTTTGTCCATACTGTGTATAAGGAGCCTATCTTCTCTTTGAGTGATGTGGATAGGGCATTGGACCAACTCACTGAGGGTCGTGCTACCGGCATGTCATGTAATGTAATGTAATGTATGTATACTTGTAAAGCGCACTGTTACCTCGTTACGTGGCGTCCTGGCGCTGTATACCGCTGGGGAACCCGTCCTGGCTTTCCCTGTGAGAGGACACCCCCAAGGTGAAGCCAGGCATCCCCGGCGCTGCTGGGGCCGTTGTGGAGATTAAGCAAGCTATTGCCCAGAGTTGCAGAGTGGGACCCATGGTTAGCGTAGACACCTAGGCTAGAATTTTAAAAAGCCAGCGAATTCTATCTAGACAGAGAAGGGGCCGACCTGTTACATAGAAACCAAATGGTTCTAGAAATGATGGAACTAGTGTTAACAAAAAACTATTTTTTATTCGATGAAGTGTGGTACCACCAAAAGAGGGGTACTGCGATGGGAACAAAATTTGCACCATCGTATGCATGGAACCAGAGTGCCTCCCCCTGGACCAACAACATCGTGTTCGGGGGAGGTACATTGACGATATCATCTGTCTCTGGTCAGGATCTGAAATTGATCTTTTGGAGTATTTTGGGTATCTAAATAGGAACTACATGAATGTGAAACTGACAATCGAATACAGTAGAGAGAGTATAAACTTCCTGGACTTGAAATTTTACATAAAAAATGACAAAATCCATGGTACTCTCTTTCGCAAAGATACTGCATGCAATGCGGTACTGCACGCAAGTAGTGCACATGCTAGCTCTACGATAAACAACTTACCGTTTGGCGAGATGGTACGCCTCAAACGAAATTGTACTGAGGAAGAATTATTTGATGTGAATTTACAAATGCTTAAGAACAGATTTGAAGCCAGGGGGTACAACAAGGAGGTTATCCGTAAGGCGGAGAGTAGGACACGTAAAATCCACAGAAATGACACTCTCACATCTAAATCACGCAAAAAAACAAAAACAAATACAAACGTTAGATTCATAACAAAATATACCAGACACAATAGTGATATCTTCAAAATTTTGACAAATAACTGGCACCTCCTGAAGGAGGTCCCAGGACTGCAGCCACATATAATGACTACAAGTGGCTCTGTTTGTCTTCCTGGCAACCTCTGAGCTTCCCAGCGAAGTGGAATGAATCAACATATAGGCACCACCCATTTGCTCTGACATTAGTTGCTTTCTTTCCCGCTTCCTTTGGCGAAGATCTTGAACTCCGCTCCCAACTTTGTCGCTGTTCTGATGTCTCCTGAAAAAAAGATTCAGTGTGCTATGGAAGATGTCGCTCCCAAAAAGGACAGGCTTAAACCCATGCCCTAACTGCAGGAAGCAAATGTCAATCACATAGCATAATAAAGGGTGTCTCTGGTGACTGGGATCTGTTCACAAAATATGCCCTCGTGCATCCGAAGGCGATCAGGGAGCAGGAAAAAGAGCTCTACATTGCAGATCCTAAGGAGAGGTCATGCTTGAAGCAGCCGTCCTTTTTCCTGCTCATGGGTTGCTCCCACTCTCAATCACAGAGTTAGTTCTGTGCAAGGTTTCACTCCTACTGGAAGTCTTTAGGTACATCAAAGCCCCAACACGCTATAAGCTGAGCAGAATTCGACCCCTTTTAACAACTCGAAATCAGGCAAGAAGTTGCAAGAACAACAATTAAGGGTCCCTCTTTGCCTAGATAGCAGAAGAGTTAAAGGTCTTTATAGCAGTAAGCTATGCTGCAGATTTTCAAGACACTACTGGTCCCCTCTGGAGCTCCTTCATGCCCCATTGCACCTGAGGCACCCCATTGAGACTTTCACCAGCAGGCCCTCCCCGTACTGATTGCCCTCTCAGAACCTATGTCCAGGTCCACACAGATGCTGGTCCAGACCTCTGGTCCCAGCGTACATGCCAGGCCCCTCCTTTGCATGGCCATGCCCAAATTCAACGGCGCCTGTACCAGAACTGGCTTCAACACTGGTGTCCAGCCTGAGCAGTCGTCTGCCCACACCAGGCCTATGTAATGAAATTACCAAGAGACAGCCAGTAGTGATTGAATTAGACTCTCAACCTCTAATACGCTGGCATTATTACCAGTGTTAGGACCCGGAGCTCTTAGGACAGGTTCTGAGTGTGTTGTAGGGTGTATTTCGCCTAACCAGGACTACATGTCCCAGAATGCCTTGAGGCGTTTTGCAAACAGCCATGTTCCTCATGCACCAATCAGAGGCCGGCTGGGTGGTTCTTATGCCTCCTTCCTGTTAACGGCGGTGCTTGGTTTTCTTTTGTGGATTCCTGCCTGGGTCCCGCCCTTGGTATCACAGAGTCTTTCCCTGCTCCCGTGAACTGGTTCGTGTTTTTTTATCCTCCTTTCGCTTCCGAGCCTTGCGCGGCTGCGCTGGCTCGTGAGAATTACCTGGTCTTCGTCGATCCGAGAGGCTGAGTGAAAGAACCCCGCCGAGGAGTAAACAAGCTTCGGACCCGCTTCCTTTTTTTTTTTCCGCTGCTAGCGGATCACAGGTGGGCCGTCATCCCGTCCTGCGGATACTCGCTGTGCCCTTGCCCCCGCTTACCGGAATCGGTATTTTCTCGGCGTGTCGGTTCTCCGACGAGAGAACGGCCGAGACAGTTTTTCTTTTGTGAGTTGTAAGGACGTCAAAAGCTATCGTCCAGCTGCTGCTATTCCCTGGTGAGAATTCCGGGGAAAACGGATTCATTTGAATGAACTTTGTTTTGTTTGCCTAGCCGGGGTAGTGAGAATCATCACAATCCTGCAAAAACACTTTCCTTTTGGAACTCTTCGAGTGGAGAAGTTTTTGAGACTGTATTTTGGAACTTTCTTTTCTTCCGTGGAAATTTTCCTTTGACAAGAGAGACTTACGCATCTACCCTTCTATTTTTGGGTTCTTATTTTATGTTTACATTGTGGATACCTTTTGGGTGCGATAAAGACGTTGGGCAGGTAAGAGCCTTGCAACACACTCAGCACCGAATCCATAGGTTAGTTATTTCTCATCCCTGTTGGTGTAGATTCCTAGTAACCTGTTTTATGTTTGTGTTCTTCTCTCCCCTGCAGACTGCGACTTCCTATTCGCATAAAAAACTTCTGTGGACCCTGTCTTCAAAATAGGAGACCTAAGGGTTTTTAGGTCTCTCTCTTTTCTGGCGTCACTACTCATTCTGTGGGTATTTTATAACAGTAGAGTGCGTAGTGTCGTGGGAACAGAGGGGGTCACTGTCTACACTTCTGAGGAGCTGGTTTCTGCCTGGAGCCTGTTGATCGCCCGACAGAAAACCAAGCCCACGTTTATCTCTCCTCCCGAGTGTAGTCAGTCATGGACGACATAGGGATGCAGGGAGAAAATGATGAGATAACCCTAAGGGACTTAGCCACCACAGTGGTGAATTTACAAACTGAACTAAAATTGATGAGGAACGAAAACCAGAGATTAATGGAAGAAAACACTAGGTTGAGAGAAGCCAGTACAACTCCAGAGACACAAGATAGACCTAGAAGGAGCTATATACAGCCTTCTCACTTTCAAGCGGCTAGTGCTAGTACCCCTGGGGCCTCTTCCTCATCTACCCCATCCACATCTCCAGTTCAGGTTACCGTAGTCACCCCACCTCAAACACCATTAGCAATGCCGGAAAGATTTAGCGGAGATAGTCAGAAATTCAAGGTATTCATGAATCAATGTCACCTGATGTTTTTGTGTAAAGCTTCCTCTTTTCCTGATGACGCGGCAAAGGTTGCTTTTATTATTTCCTATTTAAGTGGGAACGCTGCTTCATGGGCGGTAGCGTTGGTTGAGAATGACGATCCTGTTTTATACAATCTCAACCTATTTAAAGAGCGAATGAGAAGCCTTTTTTCTAGGCATACGTATATGCAGGCAAGTGACAATGAGCTCCTTAATTTGCGGCAGGGCTCAAAAGATTTGTTGACCTATATCACCGCCTTCAACCGCTTGGTAACTGAGACACACTGGCCCGAGGATAAGAGAACTTCATTGTTTTACAG
Organism: Lissotriton vulgaris; assembly: GCF_964263255.1. Taxonomy (NCBI): domain Eukaryota; kingdom Metazoa; phylum Chordata; class Amphibia; order Caudata; family Salamandridae; genus Lissotriton; species Lissotriton vulgaris. The sequence goes on from NC_141698.1 coordinate 188,586,418, forward strand.
GGGGCTGAAAGACGAACTCAAAGACATCTTATCGCAGATGGTAGATCCCCCTGAAAATTGTTCTGAGTTCATTGACTTAGTAGTCAAATTAGATCATAGACTGGCTGAGAGAAAGGGTGAAAAAACTCGTGGTGATCTCCCTAAATTCCTGATAACCAAACCTACAAAAAGAGAGCCCACAGACACAAGTGAACCCATGCAGATAGGAGGGATACGTGGTCCCCTCACACCCGAAGAAAAAGAAAAACGACGTAAGTTGAACCTTTGTTTATATTGCGGAAAGGCTGGCCATTTTGCCCGAGAATGTCCGGTAAAACCAAAAAATTCCTTGCGAGAAGGGTTACCTGCATACACCAAATCTATGCCGTCGGGAAACTAAGTGACTTGGGGAGTACTGAGGTCGCTCTTCCAAGTCCTTCTCTGTCCCTGACCTCTAAACATGTGGCCAATGTCTATTCCACCATTCCCAAACCCTTTACCATCTCGGTTGTGTTGGTGTTACCTTCACAAGGCCGACATTCTATGGCTATTCTTTTGGATTCAGGAGCCACAGGAAATTTCTTGGATATCACCCTAGCTAAATCTTTGGGCATCCAGTTCCTTAAGAAAGATATACCTGAAAATGTCAGAGCTGTAGATGGGTCTGCTCTGTCCTCGGGAATGCTGAAATACCACACCCCTGAAATCATTGTGTTGTGTGATAATGGCCATAGCGAATGCATATCATTCGACCTGATTGATACTCCCAACTTCGGGGCAATATTAGGAGTACCCTGGCTACAGACCCATAACCCCCACATAGATTGGGTAGCCAGAACTGTTACCCTACGCTCTGCTCATTGTCTTATTCATTGTTACAGAGACATCAACCACTGGCATACTCCGGTATATTGCTCTGCAACCACGATCGATGGCGCCAAGTTACCTACTGAATACTTACAATATTCTGACGTTTTTGATGATGTGAAAGCATTAGCATTACCGCCACATCGCCCCTACGATTGTAGGATAGATCTCATACCTGGCGCCGATTTACCTGTTAGCCGCATGTATGCGCTTACAGAGACAGAGACCAAATACCTACAAGAGTACCTGCAGGATATGTTGGCAAAGGGGTTTATCAGCCATTCCTCCTCTCCAGTGTCTTCCCCCATTTTCTTTATACCCAAACGGGAAGGGGGACTGCGGGCCTGCCTGGACTACAGGGTGTTAAACAAAGCAACCATAAAGAACAAATACCCGCTTCCCCTCATTTCCACACTGCTCGATCAGGTTAGGAAGGCCACCATTTTTACTAAACTCGACTTGAGAGGGGCCTACCACCTTATCAGAGTCAAAAGAGGGGACGAATGGAAAACAGCCTTTAGGACTAAATTCGGGCTTTATGAGTATAACGTCATGCCCTTTGGGCTGTGTAATGCTCCCGCAGCATTCCAATTTTTTATAAATGAGATACTGCGGGAATATTTGGACCTTTTTGTCATCGTGTATATCGATGATATATTGATATACTCCTCTAATGAGTCTGAACATGTGTCCCATGTACAAGCCATATTGAGTAAACTACAGGAACATCACCTATTTGCTAAACTCGATAAGTGTATCTTCCATACGCATAGTGTAGCCTTCTTAGGATTCATCATCTCTCCCAAGGGAATACATATGGATCCTGCCAAAATATCTGCTATCTTAGAATGGGCAAGTCCAAAGACGGTGAAGGAAATCCAATCCTTCTTAGGATTTGCAAACTTCTATAGAAGGTTTGTGGACCACTTTTCTGACCTAGTAGCACCCATCACTCGCTTGCTCAAAAAGGGGGTTGAGTTCATCTGGGATGTGGAAGCGGAAAAAGCCTTTCAGGCCCTTAAAGCTCGTTTTACTTCTGCTCCCATCATGAAACATGCTGACGAAACACAACCCTACTTTCTAGAAGTGGACGCTTCTCAATACGCGGTGGGAGGTGTGTTATCACAACGTGATGGTCTTAAAGGCACTCTCCATCCTGTGGCGTATTTCTCCAAAACCCTGTCCCAATCAGAGCAAAACTATACCATCGGAGAGAGGGAACTCCTTGCGATCAAACGAGCCTTCCAAGAGTGGCGTCACTACCTGTTAGGATCTCCCCATGTGATCACTGTCTATTCTGATCATCAGAACCTGCAATACTTTCGCACAGCCAAAGCCCTTACACCCAGACAGCTACGTTGGGTCGCCTTTTTTGGGGAATATGATTTTTTAATCCACTTCAGACCAGGAATACGACAAGGAAAGGCTGACGCTCTATCTAGACTAGGAGAGGAGAACAAGTGGGTTCAGGAAAAACCACTGCCTCTTATCCCAGAGAGTAGATTAGTAGCAGTAGGAGACAAGATCCCTGATTCTCATACCTTCTTGGACCAATTAGAACAGGCTTATGCACCTCTAGATTCGGTCACTTGGTTACAGGATCCACATAACACCATTGTGGATCATCTGTGGTATCATGACAATAAACTCTATTTACCTAACGAAGAACTACACCACCTTGTTCTACAATGGTGTCATAACATGCCCTTAGCAGGTCATCCAGGAGAAAATAAGACTAAAAGCCTTTGTCAACGATGGTTTTGGTGGCCCCAACTATCTCATGATGTTAAGCAACATGTCAAGGCTTGCTCTACCTGTGCTCGCCAGAAGGCCTCACATTCTGTTCCTGCAGGGTTATTACAACCTCTTCCCGTGCCCAACAGCCCCTGGACTACCATTAGTATGGATTTCATCACTGACTTGCCTAATGTTCAGGGGTACACCACAATCCTGGTTGTTGTCGATCTGTTATCCAAGATGGCCCATTTTGTTCCCCTGAGAAAGATCCCCTCCGCCATGGATCTAGCAGAAGTTTTCATAAAAGAAATTGTCAGGTTACATGGATTACCCTCTGTCATAGTATCAGATCGAGGTCCCCAGTTTATCTCCAGGTTTTGGCAAGGGTTGTGCAAATCTCTCTACATTGATCATCGGTTATCTTCCTCCTACCATCCCCAGACCGATGGTCAAACTGAAAGGACGAACCAAACCTTAGAGCAGTACCTCAGATGTCTTATAACTACTACATGTCAGGATTGGGTACAAGCTCTACCTCTTGCAGAATTTGCATACAATAATTCTACCCACTCAGCTTCCAAGATCTCTCCTTTCTTTTTTACCGCTGGTTATCATCCCAAAATACTTCCTCTTGAAGTACTCCCTTCAGATACATTAAATCCTGCAGTTCTTGACCATCACCAAACACTGTTACAGATATGGGAACAGGCGACAAAAGAACTAACTCAAGCTAAAGAGCTCATGAAGGCCCAAGCGGACCAACATCGGAGACCTGCTCCCATTTATGCAATAGGAGATATGGTTTGGTTATCGTCAAAAAATCTAAGGATAGAAGGGCCCCGTAAGTTACAACCCCGCTACCTTGGGCCTTTTGAAGTACTGAAAGTTATCTCTCCTGTTGCCCTCAAACTGGTGTTGCCCCCCGAGATGCAGATACATCCTGTTTTTCATACATCCCTTCTCAAACCCTATGTGGCCCCAACAATCCCTGAACCTCCTCCCCCCCCTGTTATGATTGGAGGCGAGAATGAATATGAAGTACGACGAGTGCTAGACTCACGTAGACACAGAGGTAAACTCCAGTATCTCATTGATTGGGTGGGTTACCCGCCAGAGGATAGAACTTGGGAACCTGCCGAACACATTCATGCCCCTAGACTGGTGCGTAGATTCCATGCGCTTAATCCTTCCAAACCTAGACCCGTGAGAAGACCATTAGGGGGGGGTACTGTTAGGACCCGGAGCTCTTAGGACAGGTTCTGAGTGTGTTGTAGGGTGTATTTCGCCTAACCAGGACTACATGTCCCAGAATGCCTTGAGGCGTTTTGCAAACAGCCATGTTCCTCATGCACCAATCAGAGGCCGGCTGGGTGGTTCTTATGCCTCCTTCCTGTTAACGGCGGTGCTTGGTTTTCTTTTGTGGATTCCTGCCTGGGTCCCGCCCTTGGTATCACAGAGTCTTTCCCTGCTCCCGTGAACTGGTTCGTGTTTTTTTATCCTCCTTTCGCTTCCGAGCCTTGCGCGGCTGCGCTGGCTCGTGAGAATTACCTGGTCTTCGTCGATCCGAGAGGCTGAGTGAAAGAACCCCGCCGAGGAGTAAACAAGCTTCGGACCCGCTTCCTTTTTTTTTTTCCGCTGCTAGCGGATCACAGGTGGGCCGTCATCCCGTCCTGCGGATACTCGCTGTGCCCTTGCCCCCGCTTACCGGAATCGGTATTTTCTCGGCGTGTCGGTTCTCCGACGAGAGAACGGCCGAGACAGTTTTTCTTTTGTGAGTTGTAAGGACGTCAAAAGCTATCGTCCAGCTGCTGCTATTCCCTGGTGAGAATTCCGGGGAAAACGGATTCATTTGAATGAACTTTGTTTTGTTTGCCTAGCCGGGGTAGTGAGAATCATCACAATCCTGCAAAAACACTTTCCTTTTGGAACTCTTCGAGTGGAGAAGTTTTTGAGACTGTATTTTGGAACTTTCTTTTCTTCCGTGGAAATTTTCCTTTGACAAGAGAGACTTACGCATCTACCCTTCTATTTTTGGGTTCTTATTTTATGTTTACATTGTGGATACCTTTTGGGTGCGATAAAGACGTTGGGCAGGTAAGAGCCTTGCAACACACTCAGCACCGAATCCATAGGTTAGTTATTTCTCATCCCTGTTGGTGTAGATTCCTAGTAACCTGTTTTATGTTTGTGTTCTTCTCTCCCCTGCAGACTGCGACTTCCTATTCGCATAAAAAACTTCTGTGGACCCTGTCTTCAAAATAGGAGACCTAAGGGTTTTTAGGTCTCTCTCTTTTCTGGCGTCACTACTCATTCTGTGGGTATTTTATAACAGTAGAGTGCGTAGTGTCGTGGGAACAGAGGGGGTCACTGTCTACACTTCTGAGGAGCTGGTTTCTGCCTGGAGCCTGTTGATCGCCCGACAACCAGATACTGAAGGCCCTTTTTGGCTTCAACTCTGACAAGGTATACAGGGATCTAAAGAATGCAAGCGAGTTAGACACCTCTCAAAAAAGTGAACTGGACTCGCTACCTGGTCCGCCAATGGTAGAAAGCTCCACTTTCGCAGTGGTATTACGCGAAGGAAGCAGAAGTGGCAGACGTGCATCTGCCTACTGTTGAGACTAAGTCTAATTTATTAATGAAAATACTCCATCTAGGGCAGTTTCCTGAGAGCCTCTTTTGCCCTTTAACCAGGCACTAATGGATGCCCTCATGGGGCACACGACCCAAAACATGCACAACCCCCATAAGTCTGTAATCCTGTGGCCAGACAACACTGACGGGCCCCTGGTGGCCCTGGTTTCCTAACAAGAAACTCTACACCAGAAAGCCATGTAGTACGGGCATCGACAAGTAAACTGAACCACAATACCTTTTTTGAAATCACCCGCACAGAGATTCCAAGTGCACTGAAGCTTGTGGTAAGAAAATGTTTTCCCCGGACACCCTTGCCGTAGGGTTCTTCTACATGGTGCGTCTTCTGGGCAGGTGCACACATGCATTGTACGACATGCCAGAGATGTCTGTGGCCACCATGTAGGGCCTCAAGGTATCACTTACCAAAATGATTTAGGATGGTCAGGATGCAATAAAATGAGTTCTGCGAGCTTGCCTTGATACCACCGATCACAGAGGCAGCGCTGTTGGCACCAGCGTAATGCTTAGGCAGCATGCTTGGATGTGAGCATCTGAATTCTCTGGTGACATCCAGGCTTCTGTCATGGACCTGCTCTTTGAGAGCTAGACTCTTAAGGTAGAAGGCTGATGCAGCACCAAGGTGATTTATAGATAGTCCTGCCACAGCATGATCCTTTGGATTATTGTTGTCAGCCCACCAATTGCACCAACCTTGTAGAAAGTTTAGGGGCTACTCAAGAGGCTCATCATACCAGCGACCTCAACCTTCGCAGCAGGTGCAGCAACAAACCCAGTCTATTTGTGCCAGACAATGCAGTGGTATAAACCACTCACATAAGCAGGGCCATGAACTTTCTACGTTCCTCTCCTCTGCTGCAACAGCCTCCAAACTGTTTTGATTTGCCCTCAGGCCTACAGCCAGTCAGTAAGGAGCAGAATCCGCTATTAATTATCTAGCTGGAAATCAATCCATCAACCAGGCCTCAATTTTAATGCAGGGAACCAACCTCCTTCTGGTGAGGGGTGTCATAGAATGAGTGCAAGACTCCGAGTGATGTATGCTTCTCTTGCTACTTTCTTGTGCCAAAGAAGAGCGTGGGCCTCATGCCTATTTTTTTTTACTTTCGCCATTGAACATCTTCTTGAGAAAGGACTAGTTCAAAATACTTACTCTTGTGCACATTCTCTCTTCTCTGAATCCTGGAGACTGGATGGTGTCCATAGATTTGCAGGACCCGCATTTTCAAATACGTTATAGCTATGTATTTTTGATTTTTACTTGTATCTGTTTCATATAAAGGATCCTCTGGGGAAATCATACAGTGCAACTTAGAGAGTTACTATCAATTGTCTTGAAAAAGATGGGACTTCTAGAACAAGTACCATGGAAACGCGTCAATGCATTTGTTACATAATTCGTGGAAGTGACTGGACCTGGAGTTATTAGTACACGATCTATCATACCAGGTCGCAGTTAATAATGGCTTCAACGAATATGTTCATTTGTTAACAAAGTATACTGTATGTATTCTCTCCCTTAATATTGGGTGATCCAATTCTTTTTTAATTAATTGTATCAAATGTATTGCATTTTTTATTTTTTAAACTAGAATCATCTAGAGATATACAATTGTATTCTAACCAATATTTTCATATCAAAATATTTGTATACACATCTTTTAATAAAAAATCTTTTGTGACAATTTATGTTTTGGACTACAAACTTTCAAAGTCTATTACATGGGCCTTCTTAACTTGTCTACTAAAGTGTGCATTTGAATGGTGATGAGTGAGTTGAGTTTCCTTCTAATCTAGTGTGGAGTCAGCAAGGGAAAACATTCTTTTTGTACTTGAAGTTGAAGTTTGACTGTCTTCCTGACTGGGGCCACAGCATCGAGTTCTTGCATCAGAAAGTGACAGACTTAGAAGACAGAGCGAGGAAAAAGAACTTTCGAATCCATGGAGTCCGAGAGGGTGAGGGAAAATTGCACAGGATTTCTTATCTTATTCGCATGCTCCTAGAGGCTCCTCTGCAATTCTCAGAGGCTTTAGAATTCCAACAGGCACACCAAATCCACTCCTTCCATGTCGTTAACATGACCCCCCTTGCCAAAGTATCGCCTGCGCACTGCATCAACAACACACAAGGGCAATACTACAGGTGACCATAATTGCATCGGCCCCCTCCTCATTGGCGACAATAGAATGTCATTAGCAACGGACTACTCAGCAATGAAGAAAGCACAGTGGCAGAGGTTCTTGGAGTTCCACACCAAGTTGTGCCAACAGGACCTCAAATATGGACTCTTGAACCTGGAAAGGATGAAGGTGACATTTGTGGGTCGCACCCGGGAATTCTCAGAACTCGGTGCCCTGGAAGCATTACTGGACACACTTGAAGACTCCTCAATAGACACATTCTACCCGGTCCCTGACATCAGCAATACCCAGGATGTCCCGCCCACTGCCTGGAACCACACACAAACTCAGCTCAGGTACCCGCAAGGAGGTTGGGCATCCAGAATAGAAAATGATGGAGCTGGGCTTCATCAAGTGGTAGAGGCCCTCCTGTCAATGTTAGTTCCATATTTGTCACAGTTTTATGGCACCCAATATTAAGGTTGTGGAGTCACCCTCTCCTTTCTCCTCCCCAGCTGCTACGACCCATCAGGCGAGCTTCTTCTGCCATAACCCTTTTCTACACATCTTGATATTGGTTCCACCCTCTCCTCATTACCTCTGCTTCCACAACCACGGGTGACAAAAGTCTTCCTGTCCCTCCTCCCCGCCGACCATGATTGGGTGTCACGGAAAGTGCCTCCATAATCCCTGCTACCCTCTTTCCTCCTTGTGGGAATCACCGCCGACCACACTAGTGACATCGTACACAATCCTCGGGGGGGGGGGTGTACACTGTATACCCCACATCCAAGTGTCTCTTCCTCTTCTCTACCCACACACACCTAAGAAAGATACCTCCCCCATTGCCCCATCTTGCATCAGGCAGCCGGGGCAGGTGCTGGCCTTGCTCAAGAGGCCCATGTTAAAGTCTGAGACCGAAAGTAGCTAGTTTTCCCTTCCCCACCACTTGGTCACAGCCACCTCCCCAGCCCACCTGACTCTGTGCCCAACTTACTCTAGCACCGGGGCCTCATAGGCTTGTGCCTCTAATAGATATGATCATCTGCAGCACCCTTTGATCTCCTCCTACACATGGCCCTGGACATGTCTGTACCTCATAGGATAGTATCCTTAAACATTAACGCCTCAGCCACTACATTAAATGTAGGAAAATTCTACACTACCTACACACCAAATGAACTGGCATAGCCCTGTTGCAGGAGACTCACCTACCTATTCCCTGAGGAGTCCACCAGGCTGGGACATGACTGGGTGAACAGAATTGTTAGTAGTAGCAGGACAATTGATGACACAGGACAACTCTCCACTGCAAATGGCTGCCCCAAGAAGTGCACAGTGCTGATACTGATTCTTTGGACATTGGCTTGCCAGGTCCTCCGGACATGAACAGACATGGAGGGCAGGTGGGCATTTTCTAAGCTGGGAATATTATAACACTCCATGATAGTGGGAGAAGATCTATGCTCCAGTTGCCAATTAAACCCACTTTCTGGCCTGCTTTCATGACTCCTTCAGGAGGACACGTTTTTATGGGCGAAGACTGGAACCTAGCCCCAGACCCGACTTTGGACCAGTCTGGGCAAACAGACACTCAACATGGCCAGAATAGAGCACTGCTTGGTGACCTACTCAGTAACCATGCTATTTGTGATGTGTGGCACTTACTTCATCCTTTGGAGAAGGACTTCACCTTCCTTTCCTCCCTCCATGGGACCCAGTCCTGCACAGACTAAATTTTTTACTGCAGGGTGGGAGGCATCATAATCATCTGTGGATGTTAGCACACCACTTGTGGAGCAAAAAAGAAGACCCGAGGAGATATCCTTCTCCTTCAATGCCAAAAATGTGTTTGATCTGGACAAATGACAGTACCTCTTCAAAATCATATCTCACGTGGGCCTGGGAGAGGACGTCATCCGGAAAGTTTGCCTGCACTTTAACTTCCCTGAAGATGAGGTGTTTTGCTGTGGATTTCTGTACAATGTGGGTTGTGGCACCCGCCACGGGTGGCAATTTCCCTGCTCCTGTTCCTCCTTCTGATCAAACCATTATCATCCACAGTCCGCCAGTCCCAAGAGGTGAATGGGATTTCCACAGAGAAAGGAGCAATCAAAATCCGACTCTACGCAGAGGACATCCGGCTCTTGCTGTCACGCTCGCGAACCTTGATAGTGGCGGTTCGGTCTGACGTTGAAGTCTTCTCACAGTGGTTATAGGATCTATCAGTCAAAGAGTGACCCACTCCTGATGACCAGAACCGCCAACCCATGCGTTCATGGCTACACCGTGACTTGGGTTCCAAGAGGGCTTCGCTATTTCATCATCTGTGTCAACAGGGGCCTTACACACATGGTGGAGGACAACCTCCTTCCCCTCTTAGAGCGTACCCAACACAATTTCCTTAAGTGGTCCCATCTCCATTTGTCATTTTAGGGGAGAGTACAAACTGTAAAAATGACTACAGCCCCTCGTTTCCACTACATTTCCAGCAAGCTGCCCCTCCAGGTACCTAAAACCCTGCTAGCACCAATTGAAGCAGACATACGGTCCTATATATGGAGCAGGCTTTAGCCACGTATTTGAGCCTCATGACTTTGGGCCGACAGTGGCGGGTGGCCTCTGGCTTCCTCATCTTACCTCGTAGTCTGGCCTTCCAACTCTCAATTTTTTTTTTTGTCACTACAATTCTGCTCCCAAAGAAGCCCATCTTCATTTCACCAGAGACCCCATTTTGGCCTCACCTGGAATGCTGCCTCCCTCATCGGGGACAGCACCCCCTCCTTATCTATCTGTCAGAGACCCACGAGTAGCTTCTAATACAGTTTTTGGCAGCTATCCCGTGGGCCTGGCGAGATCCACAGCAGCTCCTGGGAGCACCCACCTCTACCAAAATGCCTCCCTCTGGCACAACTCTGCCCTGTGTGGGTGGGCACCTACTCCACTAGGTGACCTAAAAAAACCATGTCCTCACAGCTGGTAAACCCAAATCCTTTGCCCAGCTACAACATGAATTCAGGTTTCACCCAGAAGACCTTGGGCATTACCATCAACTAGTTCACTGTTTTTGCATGAAGTGCAACTCCCAACTGCAGGACCTACCTCAATCTTATATCCCAATACCTTCAGGTCTTTGACTGTTACAAAAGCTTAGTATTGGTCTCTATGCAGTTCTCAATGAAGGGCAACATTCCCCCCCCATCTCTCTCAGCTACTGGACTCCGCTGGCAACTTCTCTTGGGCAAAGCATATACCTTGGAAGACTGGTCACTGCTCCTTTCAGATCATGATATGGCCCAGAGGGAATCTCAGTTGAAGTTTTGTTACTTTAAAATCCTACAGGCCGGGGCGTGGCCAAGATGGCGGGGTGAGCGGACGCTTCCTCCCGTAGCTCCCCCGGCCCAGCTCAGCTCGAGCCCCGATTCCTGCGCTTCTCTCCCTCCGCGGCTGCACTGCGGGCGAGAGAACTGTGCCGGAGTTCTTGGGGCACATTTTGATACCACCCTGACTTCTGTTGCCCCGGGGGAAGTCCCCGTAAAGTTTGCTCAACGTTCGCTCCGGGGAGCAGAGCCTGAGTCGCCCCCGGGAGAAGGGCCTGGAGGCGGAGCATATCGCGGCGCTGTCCGCGCGCCTCGGCTGGGCCGAGTGCTGAAAAGCTGGAGACCCCGGGGAGCGGACTAGACGGACTCCGCGGAGTGTGGAAGCTTCCTGGCCGGCGCCCTTGTTGCAAGAACCATCGCTGGAAGACAGACCCCAGCCCGGCGACGGCGATCCACCCCCCTGCCATGGGTGTCGGTGTGTGACGCCTTGCGGACCCCGAGCTTGGAAGTGAGGGACGTCGGAGTCTGAGCCGGGCCCGGCCCGGGCGTACTGGCTGGTGTTACCGGGAGGCATTGGTTTCGCTCCTTCCCGACCCATTGCTGTTTGAGGGTCGCCCACGGACTTGCTGGCCTAGGCTGCCCTCCCGGGTTCCGCCCTCCCGCCATCTTGTCTTTGTGGAGCTGAAACTGGTGGCCCTCGCCCACATCACACGGGCGCCTTGGTTCCTCCTGGTGCCCACACATCTGCTGTCCTCTCTGGGAGCACATAGCTGAAAGCCTCCGTTTTGAACATTGCTGACCACCCTGACTGGCTCGATGGCCGTCTCGCCCTGGCCCGGGCCGCCATTTTGTCGCCTGTGACGCACCACCCTTGTCCTCGGTGAGGCCTTCACATCTGGTGCCCTCGAGCAGCTGGGCACATCCACAACGGTGGGCTCTGGGCCTCATCCACCGCGGAGGCCGAGATGACTGGGAGACGAGGCGCGGCACGGGGAGATCGCACTCTGCCGGAAATGCTTGGCAGGTCCCAGCAACTACGCGACAGGACGCAGCCGTCCCCGGGGTCCTCCCGGGCCTCAACGGACGCCACCGGAGGCGAACCACCAGTCACGAGGTCCTTTATGGAGGCCTTATTCAGCTCCCTCAAGGAGGAATTTCAGACTCTCAAGACCGAGGTGGCCGGAGAGGTTCGTGAAGTGCGTAGGGAGGTCGAAGGCTTGGGCGAGCGGGTCGACACTGTGGAAACGGCGGTCCAGCGTCGCGACGAAGAGATAGTCCACCTCCAGCAGGACGTCCTCCGCCTACGGGAGCAGTGTGTCGAGCTCCAGGCCCACTCGGAGGACCTCGAGAACAGGTCCAGGCGGAATAACATCCGGGTGCGAGGCGTTCCGTCCGCGGATGAGGGTGCGGACCTAGTGGCCTATCTGCAGGACCTGTTCCGCGACATCTTGGAAGAAGGAGCGGACTTCCAGATCCGCATCGACAGAGCACATAGAGTGGGCCGCCAGCGCCAGTCATCGGGGCCGCGCCTGATATCCTGGCATTCCTGCCGGATTTCCCCTTAAAGGAGCGCATCATGACGGAGGCCCGCAGGAAGCAACCGCTGTCCTTCCTAGAACGACCCGTGGCGCTCTATCAAGACCTGTCCGCCATCACGCTGCAGAAGCGCAGGTCTTTCCGCATCGCCACGGACTTTCTACGGGAGCATGAGACGGCCTATTCCTGGGGTCACCCCTTCCGTCTTATCTTTCGATGGAATGGGGTGCTACACCAGCTGCGCTCCCTACAGGATGTCTGTGGGGTGCTGGGTCTCACGGCTACGGAGGAAGAAGGAGCTACGCCCGCATGGAGGCGCCCCGAGCGGCGAAGCCGACGGAGATCGAGGAGGCGCCAATCGTCGGCGACAGCGAGTCGTCCTGACTCCCCTACCATCAGGGCGGATATGGCGGAGGCCCTGAGGACTGCGGCCAGGAACTTGCCTGAATCTAACGGCGTGGCCCAGACGGCCTAACTTTACTTCGGAGGGAGAGATTCTTAGCCTCTATGATGCTGGGCTGGGGCTGGGGGTTGGGGGGGAGCGGTTGGAGGTGTGTGGCTGGACGTCCACTTGACTGTTTTCTACTTGCCCTCTTGGGCTGGACTGAGACAATGGGGTGTTTTTTCTTGTTTTTGGTTTTGGCTGGTTGCCATGGGTTGGTTTTGGGGGGGTTTAAGAACTGGTTTGGTGCGGGGGAGGTCCCGTCCGATACTGTCCGATCATTCGCGAAGCCGATCCTGGCCTTCCCTGCTCCCCTACCCCGCGCGCCCCTCCCGCTGATCCCTCGCTTGCTGCATAGCGCTTTGCTTCCCCGTGAGCGATGCCGCCCCTGAAAGTAGTGACCCTTAACGTTAAGGGTCTGAATAACCCTGTAAAGCGTAGGGCGATCCTTTCCCTGCTAGAGGGGTTGCAGGCGGATATTTGCCTCCTGCAGGAAACCCATTTACTCTCCAAAGACTGCCACAGGTTGCGCTCTGCCAAGTTCCCCACGCAACTCTTTTCCTCGGCTGCGACCAAGACTGCAGGGGTGGCCATTCTTCTAGCTAGCTCCTTCAGGGGTGAGGTGTTATATAAACATGCCGAGCAGAAGGGGCGGCTTCTAGTGTATCGCATGCGCCTGGGAGGTGTTGCCTTTACGGTTGGTTCCGTTTACAGCCCGAATGACCACCAGGATCGTTTCCTGGACTCTGTATTAGTGGACGTTACTGCCTCGCCCGACCGCCATATTATCTTGGGGGGAGACCTGAACATGGTCTTCGACTCCACCCTGGATAGGTCTGCCCAGCGCTTTCCGCAGACGGGGGAGCTTTCTAGGGCGGTGCAAGATCAGATCGCTGAGATGGATCTACATGACCTCTGGCGAACCATGCACCCCACCGACAGGGACTACTCGTATTTTTCCCACGCACACCGCACTTATTCGCGGTTAGATTATCTCCTGGTGAGCGGCCCGCTTCGCTCGGCCGACACGGCGGCAGACATCGGGGTCATGTCCTTGTCCGATCACGCGCCGGTTTCCGGAGTTTTTGCTTGGCCGGCGGCCCCCCCCTCCAGAGGGATGTGGCGGCTTCGGGACACGCTTCTCCACAAGAAACTGGTGGTGAAGCGGATAGAGGAGGTCATCCGAGAGTACCTGACCCACAATGACAACTCCGATACGTCCCTGGCGACGCAGTGGGCGGCTTTGAAAACAGTTATCAGGGGGGAGTTTCTCTCCATTTCCTCGGCGGAGAATAAGGAGCGCCAACGCAAGAGAGAGGAACTAACGGCGCAGGTCAGGGAACTTGAACAGGTTCACCGCCGGACGGGGGCTCCTCGTGTTTGGAGGCAGCTGAAGGCGGCGAGGAAACTCCTCTCTGCGTTGGACCTGGACCGGGCGGAGTATGCGGCGTTACGCTTGAAGCATGCCTATTACACCGGCGGAGATAGGTGCGGTAAGCTCTTGGCCCATCGGCTCAGAGCTGCGCAGCAACGCAACGTGGTGAAAGAGCTGGTGGGAATAGATGGGGTCCCGGTTTCCGGCGACGCGGAGGTGGCGGATTCCTTTCGTGCCTTTTACGAAGCGCTGTACGCTGCAGAGCCCTCCCCACCGGGAGAGGCCGAGGCCTATCTGGACTCCGTAACCCTCCCGACCCTGGACTCTGCCCAGGCGGACCACCTGGAGAGGGATATTCACGTGGAGGAAGTCATCTCCGCTATTGCTCGGCTCAAGCATGGCAAGGCGCCGGGCCCGGATGGCTATACGGCCTTGTTCTACAAGACCTTCTGTCCCATTGTCGCGCCTCTCCTGGCTCGCTTATTCAATTCCTTCTCCGACCCAGGAGCTATCCCGCCGGACCTCCTCTCGGCGACTGTGTCGGTTATCCCGAAACCGGGAAAGGACCGGACTCTGTGCGGCTCGTACCGGCCCATCTCGCTTTTGAATGTGGACCTCAAGCTTTACACGGGGATCTTGGCGGCCAGGCTGGGTTTGCACCTGCCAGGTTTGGTGGAGGCGGACCAGGCCGGTTTTGTACCCGGTAGGCAGACGGTCGACAACACCAAGAGGGTGACGCACGTGCTAGAAAAGGCCTCACGCGTCCCGGGGGAGCGGATGCTGCTATCGATCGACGCGGAGAAGGCCTTTGACAGGGTCCATTGGCCGTACCTCGAGCTGGTCCTTGGGAAACTGGGGATCGGCGAGAAGTTTCGCACTATGGTCTTCAATTGTTATAGGAGACCGTCAGCATCTGTGCGTGTCAACGGACACAGCTCCAGCAGCTTCGCCATTGAACGCGGCACGAGACAGGGTTGTCCCCTTTCGCCGCTCCTGTTTGCCCTCTATATGGAGCCGTTTGCCTAGAGGATTCGCGATAACCCGGACGCTGTTGGGGTGAAGATGGGGCAATACACGCATACTGTCAGCTTATATGCGGATGATGTCTTACTGACCCTGGATGACCCCAAACGGTCGCTCCCAGCCTGCGTCCAGGAGCTGGACTCCTTTGCCCGCGTGGCGGGCTTTAAGATGAATATGACTAAGTCGGCTGCCCTGGACGTATCGCTCTCTGTCGACACCAGGCGGGACCTCCAGCGTCTTTTTCCTCTGCAGTGGTCCTCCTCCACAGTGCCTTACCTGGGTATTTTGCTTGCCCCCTCTCTGCCCGCAATGGTCACCGCTAACTATTCCTCTCTGGGCAAAAAAGTCAAAGACGAACTCGGCCGATGGAACAAAGGCCTGCTCTCGTGGCTGGGCCGTATCGCAGCGGTGAAGATGACGATATTGCCTCAGATCCTGTATCTTTTTCGCGCTCTACCTCTCCAGCCTCCTGTAGGTTGGATACGGCAGACGCAGGCAGACATCTCCCGCTTTGTTTGGCAGGGCCGTAAGCCGCGGATGAAGCGGGTCCTCTCCACGCTTGCCCCGGAGGCGGGGGGTCTCGGAGTCCCAGACCTCCGGAAGTACTTTCAGGCGGCGCAACTTCGGTACTTGGTGGAATGGAGCCGGTGGGAATCGGACAAGCATTGGCTTTTTCAAGATCAGGCAGTTGCGGGCCGTACCCTCCAGGAAGTCCCGTTCCTGCGGCGCGCTCACCGCCCGCCTAATCTCTACGCCTCTTTTATCACCCGGGTTCCGCTGAGAGTGTGGGACGCGGTGGGTGAGCTTCGCGAACTCACCACTTTTCCATCGCCATTCACTCCCATAGCTGGCAATCCAGACTTCACTCCGGGTCTGGAACCGGGGGCCTTTTCCCACTGGGTGAGTGCGGGTTGCAGGGTGCTTTGCCAGATTTACGGACTGGAGGGGGTGCTCCCCTTCCAGCAGCTCCGACAGGAGTTTGGCCTGACGGAGGGGGACAGACTGCGTTATATGCAAGTCCGCCACTGGGCTCTTCAACCCTCAGTACGCGACGTCGCTGCCCGTTCGATTACGCCCTATGAGCGGTGGCTGGTAACCCGGGCCTCGGATGCCAAGCTCATCACCGACTTGTACAAGTTTCTCCAACCCCCGCCGTTTCATTACCATAACCCAGGGAGGGAGCGTTGGCACAGGGAATTGGGCAGGACCTTGAGCCACAAAGAGTGGGACAGGATTGCGTATCGGGCGAGGCACTCTGCGTACCACACTGGGCTGACGGAGACCTTTACTAAGGTATCCACCTACTGGTATTACACCCCGGAGAGGCTTTACGAGATGCGCAAAATCGGGGATAAAGGTTGCTGGCGCGGCTGCGGACAGGAGGGCACCCTCACGCATATTCTCTGGGAGTGCCCGGTGCTGTCGGCCTATTGGAAGGAGGTCCTGGATGAGGTAGATAAGCATTTTGAGATCGAGCTCCCGCGCTTCCCCGCGTATGTTTTGCTAGGCCTCCCCAATGACCTGATGTACCCGCTGAAGTCCCGTAGGGGTAGGCAGATTGCGATTGCGCTAGGTTCCGCGGTCCAAAATATCCTTGTACTCTGGCGCACCCCTACTGCCCCTTCCATCACTGGTTGGCTACATAGGCTCTGGCAGGTACTGGGCATGGAGAAGATGTCGCTCACGGTGGCTGGGAATGTTGACCAGTTTAAAGAGCTCTGGCACCCCTTTTTGGCACTGCTGTCCACGGAGTTTCGCGAACTCACATGTCCACGGTACCTGCGACTCCTTAGGCTGACACCGCCGGCGGCTACAGCGGAGTGAATGTGCGGGTTCGGGGGCCTGGGGCTGGGGGTGGGGCACGGGGTCATATGCTTTTAATGCTGATTTTCGGACGGGGATGTTGGGGTATTGTTTTCTTCTTTTTCCTCCTTTTCTGGGGACGGGGGGATGGTGTACTTCTTTTTACTGTGATGCGGGACGTTATTCCAGCTCTGCCTTGCTTAGGGAGTGGGGGTCTCCTGGGGGGTCATTCACAATGCCTTATTGCTTTATAACTTATGCCTTGTTACCCTCTGGGGCCTCCTGCCTCCCTCCTTTTCTTCTGAATCGCTGCATCGTTCCGCTTCTTGTACTGTGTATTCGCTTGACCTCCTATTCCCTTCCCCATGCTCTTTTTGTACTTTAATAAAATACTTTAAACCTAAAATCCTACAGGCCTAGTACTGGGCACCTTGGAAGCTCCACAGTACTAGCCTCCTACCTCATACCTCATAATAGCGCTGGCTATGTGATGCAGCCCACTGCTATCTATACCACGTCCTGTGGACTTGCCCAGCCATTGCCTTCTATTGGAAGCTCATTTGGGATCACTTATGGCTGCAGATACCTTTCCGATATAACCCACCACAGCCGTAGATGGCTTGCCACCTCCCTGGCCACGGCTAAAGTTTGCATACTCTGCCACTAGCGACAGCTCACTCTTCCCACTCAGCCACATAAAGGCTCCTTGAATTGTATCGCGTAACAGGACACAAGAAACTCACAGGATGAATGACCTATCCCGTTTTTATGACGCCATTTGGGGCCCCTTAATCAGTCAGAGGTTTATTAAGCGCGCTAGTCACCTGTGAGGGTCTCAAGGCGCTGAGGGGGGTGGGTTCACAGATCTGTTAGCCGAAGTGCCATGTCTTGAGGGCCTTCCTGATGGTATGTTGAACAAAGAGAGGGACTAGGGGCCAGTTTAACGAGGTCCAGCGTACGTACCCCAGGGTGCTGTATTGTAGAAAATCGTATGAAGTTCCTCTCAAGAAATTGAAAAACAGGTAATAGGAACCGGTAGAAAGGACTCAGAAAGGAGGGAAAGCCTTTAGTGTGTGCAAGAAGAAGGAGGAGGAGGGGGATTCCTCCTTTCGGAACTAGGGCTCTCACACACCCAGTAAGCTAGGTGTTATGCTTCATCATTTGAGCCTGCCCCTCATCAGGTCAGCGCTGCAATTCCTGACGGGCACCCGGAACCGAGGCTCTTTATCGGGGATCTTTTGTTCCTGCCGGTGGGTGCAGTGGGGGTGAGGGGCCTACTGAGTGTAGATGTTGAAAAGGTGAATTAAAATAGGTCAGTTAGTCCTATCCAAATATTTATTCCGTAGGTAAACTGCCTAGTTAAAAAAGTGGAGAGGGGCCAAACCTAGTCGCGATGTGCCTAGTTGTAAGGTACCTACTGTCAGACGATCAACATGTTTCGTGTCTCCACCGTCATTAAAGATCGAGACACTTCTTCAGGATCGAGATGTCATACTATCTACACAGGTAGGTAAGTGGAAAACTACATACCCCATTGTTTTCATAGTAGTCCTGGAGGTGGGATAAAAACAACAACAAATATAGAAGTATATAGAAACGCCTCATGACTCTCTGTTTGTGAATCAACATTGATCTCATATGTGATAGTTAATCATATTGTAGGGCATTCTTAAACACAAATCACTCCTTCAAGTAAGCAGAGACATAGTGAGTGGTGGGTTCCTTAAACATCGTGTATACATAGCTCTAATGTTGTGGCCCATCTATGGGTCCAAACATACGTAAATCGTATTGGAAGAAACATTAAAAGCAATAAAAAGCAGAAGTCAGGACAACGGTGACGGTAGGACTCACCTAAACTGTATACAACATTGTGTGCAACAGTGGCCGGCGGTATAAAGACACCAATTGGGTCCTAATCAGAGGGAATAAAAAGGTAGAAGCACAGATGTACTCGTTAGCAAGTCATTCAATTACAAGAAATTGTGGACAAAGTGATGGTTACCACAGGAGTACGAGCATGGTGGAACCCCCCCCCCCAAACAAGTAGCCTCAGCGATGCGGGGTACCAACCATAGTACCCAATATTAGGGAAATCCAGGAGCCCGTCCCCCAGTTGATTAAATCGTTGTCTGCAGATCTCAGGGGAACTGTGGCGTCCTCGTGACGGGTCTGAATGCCCATAAAGTGTGTATAATGTCAGATGCCCATATCGCAAGTAAGGCTCCACATTCTGGGAGCCAACATAGCGGTAACTCACCTCTGATCCATGAGCAGGTGCACAGGATACTCACCGGCGAAAGAATCGCTCCAGGAAATTACACCTACCTTGCCGCCGACACCAGGATGGTAATGTTGTGTCGTTGGCGGTGTTTGAAGGTACTCAGGGAGGGGGTGAGTTTGATGTATGCCGCGAATTCGTTTCAGCAAACAAAACAGGTGATGGACGAATGTGGATCAATGTCACACATTCATCCCAGTCAAAAGATCTGGGCCCAAATCCATCGTTTTTTTGCACTCCACACCACCCTGGGTTAGACAATGGCGATATGCAAATCAGCTCTGACCCTGTGCCCCATGGGAACAGTCCAGTCCGAACTACAAAAGCCATGTCCTTCCCAGAACGGAATCAAGCATCCGAGGACCGGACCGGTTTCGAGGTAACACTTCTCATCAGCCCGGCTAGCTTGACTCCAGTGGTGTGGAGTGCCTGGGACCCACGTCTGAGCATCCCCAGCGCACTTATGGCGGTATTTGCAAACAAAACAGGTGATGGACCGAATGTGGATCAATGTCACACATTCATCCCAGTCAAAAGATCTGGGCCCAAATCCATCGTTTTTTTGCACTCCACACCACCCTGGGTTAGACAATGGCGATATGCAAATCAGCTCTGACCCTGTGCCCCATGGGAACAGTCCAGTCCGAACTACAAAAGCCATGTCCTTCCCAGAACGGAATCAAGCATCCGAGGACCGGACCGGTTTCGAGGTAACACCTCTCATCAGCCCGGCTATTCGTTTCAGGTTTTGGCCGCAATGTGAGAGAAGGATCTGCCACCTGCTCTGGCTCAGCGGATGCGTGGGGTTTTGGCAAGTGCGAGGTTAGAAGATCGGAAGTTCCTTTTAGGTATGTGGAAGTTGCTTGGGTCGTTGCAAAATGCATTCATGCAAAAATGGCTACAAATTCCACCCGAATCCCCCATTTAGCATGCAATACACCATACCAGGCATGGGCCACATAGCTATGCAGTGTTGGAAATACTCTGCTGATTCCCATCAGTGCATGCTTCATTATTAGTACCCCCTCTGTGTTGTAAGACTGTGATGGAGTGATTTTGTTTTGAAGTGGCATGTTATCACTAAAGCTTTAATAAATAAATGTTGCAAAAAAAATATTGGGACTGCTTGAAGGATTTGACATGCTAAAGCTTCGTCAGTCACTCAAGGCTAGACTAGTTCAGACGCACATGGATTCAGAAATTTTTCCAACAGTCTTCAGTCCCTCCAATCCAGTGCAAACAAACCTCTGCATGCCACATGCATTTTTATTTTAGCAGACTGTTCCTTGAATTTAAAAACCGTGGTGAAATAGCCAATGAAATCTAGGCTATGCCCATCAAATGAGAAAACGTTCATATTTACTTCTATGAGCCTTTCAACCTTTGCTTTGAACAGGTAATCAAACAAGGCTTCGGGGATGATGCAAAGTGGGGATTGGAATCAGCCAGGGCCTGCAAGCTTTCTCTCAGACTTGCAGCTCACATACTGGAGGTGAATCTACACCTGGTCTCTAATAACTAATCTAATTGAGGAACCATGAGAACCATAATACAAGGTAATCCTGTTTTAGGTTTAAACCTATAACTGATTTAAAAAAAAACACCTAAAGGGAAAGTTTTCACTAGTACAAACATTAATACATTAATAAATACCTGCACAACCACAAACTAAAATGCCATTTAAAGAAAGGAAAGAGAGAGAGAATGAGACATTTTTATTTCTTTCTGAAGGGGCCAACACAATCTAACTTTGTTATACAAGGTATCAGAAAGAAAGATTGGTCTAAGATTATTCAGCGGGAGATTTGATGTTTAGAAATGTAATTTAAAATATTGTTTCTTCTCCTTTTGTTCCCTCCAGTGTGTATGTCTGGATTAAAAGAAGCAGGTTTTAGAAGCATGTTTTAGGTCCGATCTAATTATTTCATACAATGTAGAGAATCTGAGAATATCAAAATTGGAATGCCAATCGGAACACCGACTCTGACGCAAATCATTCCTGTGCATCTGAACTCAGATACAGTAATCAATAGTTCTATTCTATACCGGTGTTTTTTCTGAGAGACCACATACACCAATGTTATATTCGACTCATGTTGCCATTTCCGTACACTCGTTTAGATATAGTATTTCTTCTAAACTTTGCCAATAATACAATGTAAAACAATGACACAAAACCGCTCTAGTCTTTTTTTCTAAGAGGCGGAAACTAAACATTAATAGACGTCCTCACTTCCGGTCGGGTACCGTCTTCGACAAACGGCGCCGGGAACCACAGGAGGGGGAACTTATGGCAACAGGTAAATCATCTAACCTCCAGCACACCAGCCTTTACGCACTTTCTAAACGCCATTGAATGGTATAGAAGCTCAGCATACCATAGCGCTTTTTTGTCTATTTTACTATCTCCACAGGTGTACCCGCCTGTTTGCAGTCTTTTCGAGCGTTACAGCTCTGTTCTATTCTCCTCCCGGTTACAGTCACCTAGATGAGCCCGATAAGGTATGAATACATTTCTAAAGTCTCATCGCCGCGAGGTACTTAATTTCCTTAAATTCCTTTAATGGCTCTATATGTGATCTCGCTGTAAACCCCGTGTTTTTGGTTATAGGAGCTAACCTACCACGCGTATACAGCGCGTCCTTCATACACTCGCCTTTCTGGGCGTTGGTCTGATTACCAATCCCGGTTTCTGTTATTTAAAAGGGTGAGTTTCATTAACTTTTATTAGTTTTCATTCACTATTTTTAGCCTTAGGACATGACTAGATCGTTTCCTACATCACACATTTCAACCCACCACCAATACAAAGAAAGTTGCGTAAAAAAACTCTGCAACGCAATCATATCTTCCACGTATATGGTAATTTTTTGCGTTTGGTGTTCCAAATACACACTTAATAGTGTGTTTTTCATAAAACTACACCCAGAGATTAACTATCCTCCTTTTCCGTGTTTCGACACTGAACTTGACCAGTAGCGGACATAGTGACCGCTTCTTTCCGTTCAAGGTTAACACCACATGCACCTCATGAGTGCCCAAAATTAAAGCATCACTTCTCTACTCTTCTACAACCTCCTTAGCATTAATTCATAAGGTCCTATATGTACCGGCCTTACTCTATTTAATGGTCGATTCTTTTAACAGATTATTTTAATATATGCTTTGATCATACAACGTGGTATGAAACGGTTACCGGTCGTATTGCATTAACTAGTCGATGTTCTTCACAAAATGTTTTGATACATGTTTAGATCATTTAAGAACTCACTGAGCGGTCACTACATGTCACAATGGGTTGTACATCCTATCACTTGCACTTTATTTCTTTCGTCTGGAAGTATTGACGTTTTCAAAATGTATTTACGTGTACTGGTCAATGTGTTTTCCCTTTCAGAACTTCCCAACCATAAACTTCATACAGTCACTTTACACACAAACTGCTTAATCACGGTATAAAAACCTCACCAGTCACATACACCAATGTCACTTCAACTATAGAATTCAAGTCATACGTATTTACACCTGGTCACTCCATGGCATGCCCACAATGTATCACGAAGGGTCCACCAACCACCTTTCTTCCATTGCTTAGCTCACATAGGACAACCATACAAATGCATTTTTTGTATCTATACCCAGCCCTGAAGATTCGCAGTCTGGTTTCCCTGCGATGAAACACGTGTTGGCCATAACAAGAGAAACAATAAACTGCTTCCCACAACAAGAACTCTACTCCTTATCAACCTTCTTTCCTGGCATACCGCCATCTACTGACTTTGATATATGTTGATGTGCTTGTTCTACTACTGTTTCCAAAACCAGAAACTACTGTGACTTTACTGCATTTTTTCCTAGAGCAGGGGTATTTGTTGCTTTTTGTGCCTACCTGTGTGGATTTATCCACCTTGAGCGGTCACGAGGGATTACCGCCCGCCCCTTTGCCTGGAATCTGTTACTTGAGCCTACCTTATAACCCTGCGAACACACGGTTGTGCGCCTGTCCTTATCTGGAATACCTAAAACCCTCCCAGCTGTATAATAATTGAGAATATCAAAATTATATTTGATCTTTTGACAGTGTTTAATTCTTTTACTGATTGGTAAAATGGTTGGCACAGAAGAATGTTGACAGATTTACCCACAGAATTGGTAAACACCCTTTGATACATCCACCTCCATTTCTAACAAGTCAGAAATGATAGCAGGCCACCTCCAAAACACCCAAGCTTTAAAAATTGAATACAAGGTGTAGTGACTGGTACCTGTGAAAAGAGTGGTCATCATGTACATAGGATAGTGATAACATGACACAGTGCTTTCCACTAGGCATGTGCAAATCTTGAGCAATTTGCTATAGCATAATTCAGCAAAATTACCACAAGATTACACAAAATTACATGAAATACATCTCTCACTCAAAAAGACACTGCTGCCAGCGTTCAGATTTGTAGTTTTAAGTTAAAACAATTACCTGAACCATCTGCAAAGGTAAAAAAAAAAATATATATATATACCTGAAATGTTTGTCGACCTGCCCAATTTAAAGGTACAATGAAACGGGTTCTAAACATTGCTGTTAGTGTTCAGATTTGTAGTTTCACGCTCTGCTCAGGTTTAAAAAAAAAAAAGAACTACCCAAGATCCACTCACATTCAACTTTTACCCAAACAGTACATCTCACGTTAAAATTTCTACCAGAAATTACACCATATGGCGTAATGGTGTAATCTCTGTATTTTCGTGTAAACTATGTTACGCAAAATCACCCAAATAACACTGCTGTAATTAAAATTCCTCCCTGGCCTACTTGAGACATACCAATCCAACTTCATAGCTGCAAGATGTCCCACAGTTATGTGTGACACCTTCAGCTAATCCTAGCTTTTTATTCAACTGCACTTAACTGCTGGCGGTTTTGACCCCACAGGAACAGTGTGTAGGAAAGTAGGATCTGCTTCTTATGGTTACCCCCATTTTTTGCTTGATGTTACACTGTTTTTGACTAGTCTGACTGAGGTCCTGCTAATCAGAACCCCAGTCTATCTGCTTTCTCCCTAAAATGTTATTTATGTACTCCAGATTGGATACAGGGGTACCCTAGTCAGTCCCTAGTATATGGTACACATATAGCCAGGGCATAGGTACCCCAGAGGCCTCCCATGGGCTGAAGCATGTATTATGCCACCCATGAGAAACCATGCGAAATGGAACAGGTCTGCCATTGCAGCCTGTGTAAGATGGTGCATGCACCACTTACTTTAGATATAGGTTTACTAAATCTATAGATCACTACACTTAAAACCTATCAGTCACCCCTCTAGCAGGTCTTGACAATCCCGAAGGCAGGGTGCTGGCTTTTAGGGTGCCCCTGCCTGAGCAGAGCCCCTCTGCAGTCTTCGGAGACCATTCTCCCGGGTTGTCGGTGACGCAGCCAGACATATAGGTAGAGGTGAAACATTATATGATCTCCTAAAATGATATCTCAAAAACAGCTGCAACAAAACAGGTCTTGTTTGGTAGCTAACACCTTGGAATCATACCTCCACACCAGTAACCGGTGTGGGAGGTATGATTCCACCCTTCTGAAGCAAGCTTCATGGGGTCACTGGTCTTCCCAGTACCAGCCTTCTCGACCCGGGCAGCACAAAATGGTTGCTGCCGACCAGAGACCATTTTTGCCCTCCTGATGTGCCAAGCTTGAGCAGGGGAAGATAGGACCAGCTCCCAGACAAGATTTAGTGTTTCGGGGCTGGATGGGTGCACTTCCAAAGTACAAAAGGGCTTATTGGCTGTAGGACCCTAGATTCGACATGGACAAGATTCTGATCAATAAACTACTGACCTACGACCGTCTGGACACTCTGGACTTCGACTGGGCCCGATTAGTCTCCCTCTCCATGTCTGTGCCCGTGCACCATACAGGCTCCGTGCAGGACCTGTGGAGTGTCAAGGACACTGCAGTATCTCCCTTGGGGTGAAGGAGTCACTCCCCTGCATTCGCAGGCACCGTAACACAACTGACCGGTCTGCTGATCCTGAGCTCCTGTGGACCCGAAGGTTCCAGTAACACAGGAGGTGGGTTCCTACGCTCCTTGAGATCGAGCTGCCCTCTCAGCTAGTTTGAGGACATTATCCCTCATGGGGACCGCATAACCCGAACCCCTGTGCACCGCATACATTTGCAAGTGCATATGCTTGTTGGCGTTCCCCAACCAAGTGCATTGGGCTATCAATAGCCCCAACCGCTGCGCACATTTTGTACAAAGGACTTCGGCCTCCACACACTCTGTTCCCTGTAAGCTGTTGTTTTTTGAAACTGCTTGACGTCCCCTCACGACTCCGGTGCCTTCGGCCTTTGAGTCCATTTGAGGGACAACACTGCTTTTCTTGGGCTCCGCTGGTCACTCCAGCTCTGCTCTGATTCCTCTTGCTATGGTGAGTCTCCTGGTGCTGCTGGGCCAGCCCGGGACCTTCTTGTGAGTTGTATCTGCCAAGGCTTGTTGGTGCTCCCGCCAGACACCGACCCCTCAGCATTCGACATCCTTTGTGGGACAGCTCATATCTGGCTCCTGGTCATCCCAGACGTCTCCGGGTCCCAGT
Source organism: Lissotriton vulgaris (assembly GCF_964263255.1). Lineage (NCBI taxonomy): Eukaryota > Metazoa > Chordata > Amphibia > Caudata > Salamandridae > Lissotriton > Lissotriton vulgaris. Next base: position 188,612,160 of record NC_141698.1, read on the forward strand.
GGCTGCAGAGTAAAGGCCTCCCTCTTCACACCTGAAGCACCAGACATTGGTGGGCATTCGTCTACTGAGACCCTGGTCACTCCTGAGTGACCCAGACTCTGTCCCCTCTGCTTTCAGTTTCCTTCCTTAAAGAATTCACCTGTGGGTTTCCGCCAGACACTTTTCTTCTTTCCAGCAGTGGCATTTCTTTGAAGGCTCCCATTGAGAACGATGGCGATTTCAGACGCCACTTCGACCCTATGCACCCGGCTTCCTTGGGATAGGTATCTCTGGTACTTCCATATCCATGGGCAGGGTCGCTCTCCAAGCTTCTATGTTCTAAAGGGTTTCTTCGTAATCTACTTGGAAGGGTCCTTAAACTGTAAAACAGTTGTGCTCTCACACTGCACCCGTCCTCCATGGGGTCTCTCCTTGCTCACCTTGGGTGGTTCCTTGGGGTCCCAGCGGTTCTACAACCCCCTGTCTTGACTTGAGTTGTTGTTCATATATCACGATTTTAGTATATGGTTTGGTCTCTCCTTAGAGCCCACTGTGTATTAGTGCTACTTATGTTTGTTTCTGTGCTACAGTATTGTGTGCTTTGTGTTTATCTGTATGTAGCAGATACTGTGAGGTATTTAAGGTGTGCTAGAATAATAAATACATATTTTTATAACTACCGAGTGGTTCTCCTTTCATTTAAGCAATACAATAAGGTTGCATCATTCTGGTAAACCCAGCTGCTTGACATTCCTTTAAGACTAAGCCTGAAGGCTGCTCCGCACAGATACCAATTGGATAGCTTTCTAAAGTTACCTTTGACCTCTTAAATCACCATAAGGGTTGTTAAGACTGGTGCAAGGTGCCCACTTTAATTAGTGGACATCATATACCAGGCCAACATCTTACATACTGTTAACAACAAATGTTTGAATCTCTGAATACAATGTGATGTCTGTTAAAAAGTCAGGGCTTCTTTAAAATGAGACATTTCCCATGAGGACACTTCCTGAATATATTAAGGTGGTGCTACTGTTGTGTAAAGGTTCATAGCTGCCAAGAGTGCAAAAAAGCCGGATGAGTATGATTAAATCATTAGTTAGAAGGTGCCACAGAATGCAGGGCTACAGAATGAGCTAGTGCAATTCAAAGTTTTAAAGGTTTCCCAAGGCACTATGCAGTTGGCAGGTTTGACACCCCTACAATGTCATAACATTCAGTAAAAAATAGTTGACTGACCTCCAACTGTTCCCAGGTAATTATTAAAACATTTGAATATAGCACTCTTACTTTTTTAAATCCATGTACAGTCATGGAAACCAGTGTCCTGAAACTATTTGTGTGTGTGAGAGGGCAATAAGATGCTAGTGTGTGAGAGAAATACACAGACTTTCTATGCTTTAAACAGTCCAACATGGGTCCATTGGACACACTGCCAATGGGGAGACACTACATACCCTATATTAAGTCTCTTTAAGTTAAATATGTGCTTTATACCAATCGCTGCAAAAAACACTGTTTTGTAAACACTGGCCAAGCACGGTTTTTGCCTGTTTTGGAGGTTAGGCAGCTGAATAAACATTGATAAGCACCAATTTTAAAAGGTTTGGAAAACACCACTGAACCCACAAAAACTAAACACTGAAAACAGGGCAGCCTACATATTACCAACTTGCTGGTGAAAAGTTGAAAAATCATGGATTGAGTTCTGTTAACTCAGATTGTCGAGCAAAGAGGAAAACATAGGGCAGCCAGAGAATGCCAAAAATGGGCAGACACAGATCCCTTTGCCTATTAAACTTTTAACCCTATATTGACACACCAGCACACTTCTTAGGGTGCTGTATCTACAATAAAGTTAATCTCTGTACGGCATGGTATTTCACTGCTCAAAGGAGTTTATCAATGCATCTGAATGTCACCCACATCCTTAGTTAGTCTGCTTCTCTGCTAGATTTTAAGAATGTGCCTTTTAATTAAACCTAGAAGAAAGATGTACAATCTCTCACTCCAATAATATAAGCATTGTGCAACATCTCCCATTCGCTTTAGCAAGAAGTATTAAACAGTGTCTTGATGTGGTAACGTATGGCAAAATATTTGTCACAAGAAGCTAATTTTCAAGTGTAAATAGTAGATACATTGCATATGTTTGAACTGATTAATTTTTTCAACCAGGCTACTAACAATGAGAGTGAGGGAGTGTGTAAGCCACAGCTTTTATTGTACATATAGAGTATCATGAATTTATTATTACACATTTGGGAGGAAGGCATTGGGGGCAAGGTAGACCGATGTTAAAACTGAAAGGTAATGTCTAAATATCCTGAGTAGGAAAGGCACGCATACCGTGCAAACTCTTCAGTAGAGCATAACAGGGCAGCGAAGGAAACTACAAAGAAGGTAATACATCCTAAACACAGTTCTAAGGTAGTGCAGTTGTACTAAGGTATACATATTTTTGATCAAGTAGCACCAATATAATACATACACAATTTACATCACATCATACGAATAACGACAGAGAAAAACTTAAAGTTAAACAGCTCTGCTTTTTGATGTATGTGGCACAGTTTAATTCCCTTCTCCTTCCTGTCCTATGAAGTGATCTGAAAACTCCTGTTTGGAAATAATATACACAAGGACATCCCACACTTTGCCGTAGACAATCTTGTCCTCAAAGTTGGAGTCACACTAGCACATGCTTTAAGAATAGCAAAGATCTGGAGGTTAGGAAGACAGACAGAATTAGATAACAAAACAAATTGTATCCATCCAAAATGCAGCTCACTATCTCTTGGCACTTCTCTCTTGGAGCTGGATCATGAGGTTAGTGTTCATGTTAGGATGGTTTCGGGCTAGGCAAGGCTTTTGGAACCAGTTCGATTGCTACATTTAAAAAAATGCTATGGTGGATTGTTTTCTTGAAGTTTGCTCCGCAATTCAGTGGCAGTAAAGTTTATCAATGCTCAGTTGTTTTAGACTAATTGTAAATTTAAATGTGTGATAGCCTGCACGCTGATAGTTTTAAAATCTTCCAACTGTGTCCTGTCTGTTACCCTGTTTACAGTTCGCACGCATATGTATGTGTTTGTCCTCCAACTTACGAACGCTTGCAGGGTAATTTGGTCTGTGTCTCAATGCTGTTAACATCAGACATCCTGTACAGAATAGCTTGTGTTAAATAATCGCCAACTCTGTGGGCATTAGGTTAGCTAAAACGGCTACATTCTCAACAGAATAACCCTGTAGGAGTGGAACCTCATGTTGTTACATTTGTATTCAACCTTCTCTTGGGGTATACAACGTTTACAACGCGCGCGGTACAACGAAGTACCATTACCACGCAGTTATAACAACGAAAGTTGTTACAACGAATTGCGCTGGGTGGCGCTCAAGGATAATAAATCCTTTAATTTACTATGCCAACACCTTCCCTACTATCCACGGGGACTGGTGTTGGAATAGTAAATTATATTTTTTAAATTTGCGCCCCCCCAACGCAAGTCGTTGTAACGACTTGCGTTGTTACAACCGCGTTGTAATGGTACTTCGTTGTACCGCGCGCGTGGTAGTGACATACATCCTTCTCTTGGTTATGTTGTGATTATGATTAAAGATGAGATGCAAATGTATTATTGGCTTCTCCAATAATCCCGCCTTTGAATGGCTATACTGCGGTGTAAGCAAAAGGTATATCTGTCCGGCTTTGCAATTTCATTCTCACTGAATTTCCTTTCAGTGCAGAAATCCTAACTTGACTTTGCAAAGTCATGATATGGAGAACTAATACCTGGAAGGGTTTCTGTCACTTAGGAGCTGCAGCCCATGTGCTATGGACAGCCACTGGTGAATTTAGTCCCAACCGTTGTTGCTAAGCATCATTTTTAAAGAGAGTACCGTCCATTGGAGGAATGGAGTCAACTACAACTCAAGAACCGCTGCCACAGAACAAATTCCAACACAAACCACTATTGGGTCACCAAATTCAGAAATTTGAGCAGAAATTGATAATATACATCATTGGTCGAACATGATCACATTGGACTGAATGGGGACAATACAAGGCCTCGCTCACAGAAAACTATGAAGATAAAAAGTTTAGTTTTCAAATCACCAGATAGATTCATACCTTTAACAGAATAGAATAAAATAAGCAAGACACTACACAACTGTGGGGGCCACGTAAACTGTGGCAACTATCAGTACTTGTCACAGCTTTGTGGTAGAAATCCCATCGCTTCTCCTGGCTCCCATATATTGCAGTTGGGGCAGGGTAAGATGATGTCGGCACTTAATTAGGGTACTATGATGGACGGATGAAAGAGACTTATCTGTTGGTTAATAATGTGTAAACGATTGTTAAATGCACACGCTTCCCCTAAAGTTCATAATTAGAAGAGGTGCTTCTTCTTCCGAAGAATATTTTATTCCCACTGACCTGCGTAGAAAAGAAAAGGTGATCTCGACCGAAATGCACTTTTCTTGCGACTCACCATAAATGCATTTTTCCAAAAAAGTGTAAAAATGTACAATGCATACCGATTCACATACAGATGCACTGCAAGCACACCCAACTGTTTATCACTTTATAATCAGTGCAGTTCTTCGGTGTTAAATTGCTTTTCCTCCAATTCACACCTGGTAAACCACATTTTGTGGACTTGGGTTTAGCTATTAATTTCCTTCTGCTGATCAATTGATTTCGGAAATCTCGACGTGCCTTCATATTGCTCAAGCGCTTTATTTTGACTTGTGTGCACCTATTTTCCATGCCTATGTGGATCTCTCACCTTTTGGATTGATTTGAAAATATGGAACCGGGAGGTGATTATGTCTGGGTAGGGCTCTTGTAAGTAATTTGCAAGCAAGAAAATATTAGATTCTACCTCCTATCTTTGTCTTGGATTTGTTACCTCCAAGTCAGTAATTAGGATTAAGATGGGGGACTGCCATGCAAATATTTGCTTGAACAATTGAGCCATCTACGCACGCCAGTACGTGATTCCTACGGGCTTTACAGGAATCTTTTGCCAAGCTAATAGTGTCCAATGGGTAATCTAGTGCATTGTAAATTGGGTTAACTGATCTACAATCTTGTGTTCTTGGCTATCCCTCCTTTTCTCCCACAGCACAGAGGGCTGTTGCTCTTGCTTGGGGGGTCCAGACTGCAGGAGCACTGGTGACATAGCAGAGTCCTGCTTAATACCAGCAACTAGTGCAACAGAGTTATTGCACACATTGAACTTTACATGTCTAGAGACCTGTCCTTGGCTTAAAATATTGGCAGTTGTGAAGGACGTGGTGGGAGTAAAATACATTTGAGGGCCTAAATCAATAGGTGAAAAATTAGCTTGAGGAAAACCTTGTGGAAATCTAAACAATGCTGCTGCTATTACAGAAAAATATTGTGAAGGTTCAAATTTAAACCTTGAAGAAATACTTAAAGGCTCAATCACTGAACTTTGCTGAGAAGGTCGAGAATTAATCTTGGATACTGGATAAGAAGCAAATACCAACAGTACTGGAATCTGTTTCAAACTGTTGTGCTCTTTTTGTACTTTCTATCTCCCAGTTTGCCTCTCCCTTAGTCTTGCTCTTTTCATCCTGGTGTCTGGTTTTTGGAGTCTTAATACATAAATCCGTATTATAGATTTCGAAGACCTTTCCTACTCGGGATTGATTTCCGAACACCGAGTGAGGCTTAGAATTTTGGAACACAGTGAGGCTGCAGTGAGCCCAGTTAAAACAAGTAAGGGACCTTAGAGATAGAATTCTCACACCCGATGAAAGTGATCAGGCACTGTGCCGATCTCTCTGCAGGAGACTGATAATGACCAGGGTTCTCTGCGCCAGATTGGTCAATTTACAAGACAGGAACACTCCTTCATTGCAAAAAAATATTCTCACCTGCCTTCAATAGATAAACCAATAATGGAGAATCCTAAATCTAGGCTTTTCAATCAATAAACACTCTCAAGTGCATGTCCATAAGGGGTACACCTCCTAAATAGTCAGTCAAGAGCATCAGGAGGAAGGAGGTAATCCTCATATTGGTACCGAAATGCAATGCTTAATCACTCCTCCCTAAATGTGACAGACGGTATGCTTCCTTGAAGTCAACAGTCTCTTGCAGAGCTGGACTAACTCTCAATATAAAAAACCTTTTTGTCCCCATCAACTTTGGTGGATTCCAGCACAGAAGGGACAGGAACTCACGGGTCAAGGTACTCCAAACAGAACAATTTGCATCTATTTTTCAATATACAGTTTGTTAGAATGACATTTAGGATTCTGCTGCCATAGATATCCAGTGTTCACTGATAGCAGGCGATCAAGCAATGTATCTTAACACTTTGGGAATATCTTCTTTATTAACATCCACATTATAGTTTTTTCAATAAAATCACAGATGACACCAAGAAGGCAGTGCCTAACAGCAGGGGTGCTCTTTATAAGTAGGTTAAGGAATACATTGCTCCTATCATGTTGCATATTGAAACCCAGGTGGACCATTTGAAACCCTTTCATCCAATTGGTTTATTGCTTTCTAACCCGTATTTATTGATTTAACTTTCCCTAGTTTTATTAGCTGGTTGTTTGTGGTATTATTGATCAGTTATCAATACTCTATCACCTTGAGGTTTGGAAAATGAATCACCAAATTAATGTTGTATGGTGTATTATAAAAGAAAACATAGTGGTCTAGCAACCCATTAAGATGTTATGCGAAATCACTTTTTGTTATTTGATTGGTATTAGGGAGCACAAATTGTGACATCACTTTATTTTCTCCAAATGAAGACGGTGAAACATTACCATAGCTGTTTAACAAAACGGTTAGGATTCTTCAGAACCTCTATCTATGCCATTTCAAGTAACATAATCTACACATTGTTATACAAATTGTTTTAATTTAAATGAAACATGTTGAGAGCATAGAATGTTGTTCAAAGTTGACAAAGTTAAACAAGCTCAGGATTACACTAAATTCAACTTTAACAGTAAAATGTGAACTGCAGCCAATGGACTAGGTGGATGGGTAGGAATTGTACTGCTTGGTAACAATAGGTCACCAGGCTGGTACCAGAAACATGTGAGAATGCAAGTAAGAGTAGATGACTCGTGTCCATCACGTCTCAAATTGATTAACCCCTTCCATGCTCATGACGAGCTCAGCTCGTCATGAGGCACAGTTGAGCTGTGCTGATGACGAGCTGAGCTCGTCATGAATAGTAGGATTCAAGGGATATCAGAACTCTGGGGGTAAATGCACAGCAGCCAAGGTGTTAAATAACCAAATGTGGGGTTGAAGCCCTTTGTTAGGGAAGTTTGACCTGGTACCCCATAAATCATCTACAGAATGCCATAGTTTTCCCATCTGGATTAAGATGATTTTGGGAACATTGCTGTACTTTTGATCCACCCATTTCTTTTGGACAAGGCAAAGGTTTTTCAAGAAAATCCATCCAGAATGCCAGAAATCCAAAGAGCATTCTAAAAAGGGGAGATTTTATACAATGTAGACAACTGGAGAAAAAACAATCCAGAGACTCTAAATGGGAATATTGCACTTCACCACTCATGATGGTAAAGTGATGTACAGTTCTAATATTATTTTTAATGTAATGTTCTTGCAGTAACTGGATTGAAAAGAAAAAAAATCCAAAAATCAGGAATGGTGGCAATTAAAGCTTTGTCTAAAGGCACTGGCTCTACAGATCATGCTTTTGTTTTTTGTTGCATTGTATGGGAGAAACAATGACAATCCAACTAAATCTTTCAACAAACAAAAAAAAATATCAAAACGTTCACCAGTTTCACTTATGGGTATCAGTGTACTTACCTTTTCAGTTTAAAAATGTTTAGCCTTTGAAATAAGACCATGGAGAAGTCATACTCTGTTTGATGTTTAAGGCATCTAGAAACAGTCATAATAGGCAAACCATTTGTGACATGGGTCTGGTTTCAATTGAACAAAATCACAGGCAAAGAGCTCTCAACTAGTACCACCACTACCTGTCAGGCGTCATCAAAATGCGCAACAATGTATTCGGTGAGTCAACTAAGTTTCCAAGTACCAGGCAATCTTGTTTCCTGAATAGTGTGTATGCTTATCTGAGTGAATCAAATTTAGGTACCATTGAATCACTCTTCTCAAAACAAAACAAAACAAAAAAAGCAACCTTATGACATTTTCTTTCTTAAAGTTGTTTCATAGGAACAATGTAACATCATTTGCTCTTTTCCTTTACTGATCCCTGAGAATCAACAATAATTAATCGATAACCCTTGAAAGAGGCTGGTCAGACAAAGAACTTTTGCCCACAAAGGTACAACATTGAAAGTACAGCAAGGAGAAAGTAAAGATATAAAAAGTAGGTTTAAACTAAATCAAATCAACTCAGGACAATCTCCTGTACAACATGAAGATCCAGTGAAAAAAGGGCTAAAACCAACATACAGAGTTATATGCATTGTGAGACTGGAAGCATATTGCCAACCAGAGGTTCTGCTTTGCACACCCTGGCATGACTTAGGCATGTCTCACTGTTCCAGCTTCTTGGGTTGCATTACATTTGAGGAAAGCTTTGCGAGATGTATTACTCCTCCTCTGTGACTCCAAACCCACAGTTGTTAGATCCTGAGTTCACATGTAACTGTTCTTGTCCTTCCCTCCTCAGCTTTGATTTCTGGTTCTGTCCCCCTGCTACAGACCGTCTTCAGTGCTACATTAACTCCAGGTCCCAAGTATCAGTGACCATCACAGCTGCGTTACATTGAAAGCATGACCTTCATGCCATACAGTGCTGCAAGCTCTCTACGCATTCAGTAGCAACCTCTGTACAAAGCGACCAGCTATAAGTAGAGCTGCCTCACAAAAAGATACTCTCAGCAGACCTGTAGTGGCCTTGCTCACACGGGGAGAACCTATGCAGACACAGACCAGCATCAGGTGAGTGTCTAATATGGACAACCACACTAGCAATTGATGGTTCTACCTCATCTGAGCACATTTTGCTGACAAAGACCACCTCTAAGAGGCTCTGCATACATGAGACAGTCCCTGCAAACACTGAACGCCCTATGTGGTTTCACCTCACATGAACAGTGCATGCCAAGACCAGCTCTAAGCACTTCCATTGAAAGAAGAAAATCCGTGCACAAGCATAAACTGTGCTACAGACATTTCAGGTGGGGACAGCTCAGACATATTGGCTTTGCACAGGCAACCTCTACAGTCACAAGCAATAGAGTGCAAATACATTTTTTAGGCAGCACCAGCTCCCAGCTGGTTGTTGGATTGTGAAATTGTCAAGAGAAAAGGTGACATAGCACACAGGATACTCACAGACACAAGACTTCCCTCACCTAACATGTCGGTGTTAATGGTCTTTTTGTGCGGGCAGGGCTTGTATCACCACAAAACTAAACAGAATGCGTGGGGATATAGACTGCACACAAAATAGGTTAGTCTGTTAAATGGCATTAAAGATAAATATTCCCGACATGCCAGAGTCACTGGATAAACATGATCCAGTCAATCCATATATTTCTAAACATCAATTTCACCTTTTGCTAGTCTTTACAAAAGTAAATACAGTTGCAAGTAAAATTGTTCCACTTAAGTACAGGCCAGAGAACTTATTCACCCTGCATGGGAATATCCATGAACGAACCTTTACACAAAGCCTTTTAGTTCACGTACCTAGAGTGGCAAATCTTACTGAAAGTTGCTCTCTGACACACTAAAGAGGGTTCATACTCTGCCATTAATGGCAAGGTCTTAATTTGAAGAAACAACTTTTTTGTAACCACCTTCATACAGGCACAGGAATTATGAAATTTAAAGTGAAGTTGCTTTTTTGAGCTGTGCTACTTTTAACATTCTGTGGTAGTTGGCAACGCTATTCAACTTCAACCTTGCCCCCAAATGTTGAACTTAATCATCATATTTCATTTGCAGAGTAAAAGGACACTCAGTTCAAACCAAACCCCTGCTTGGTTCCTCCAAAAAAAAGGAAGTAATATTTAGGAGAAAAAAAAGACCGTATAAACAGAGACCTTTAAACACAACCCTAATATAGAGCAAATTCATTGTCAAGGTCTTTGAAAAGATGACTACATCCGTGTAACAGCCAATCCCCCTCCACCCCCCCAAAAAAAATGTATTTTATTTTGGTGGCAATCCATTTTCTTTTGTACTCTCTTCCACAGCCACCTCTTGACTTCTACATCTTGGATACTGGACAGCTTGAAAGTCATTTGAAGTGAAACATTGTCAGTATCATGTGCTGAAATCCCATCCAATACAGAGTGCAACAATAATCACCATGAAATGTTCTTCAAGAACGGACACAGCCATTGAGGATTCCTAACAGACAGCAATCACATTGAATGGGGGGTCCAAGCATGGAAGTCTTTCGGAAAGGGTAATAATCCATAGTATAACGTGAGAGACGTGGCACATGGAAGCTGAAGTATCCGACCAAGAACAACCTCTATCCGTGTCCATGTGGCAATTACACATCATGTGTCATAGCAAGAACCAGGTGGATTAGAGAGGGTGAGGACTGTGCAATAAGAAGAAAAAACGACAAAAGAACAGCCAAACGCAGTTCATGAGTTCATGAACCGTCCCGATACTGTTCATCCCTTGGAGGTCTCTGATAAGACACAAAGTACATACCCCAGGGCTCACACAAATATGTACGTACGTTTAAAATAAAAAATAGTAGCTTCAAACGTCTTTTGTTTCCCTCTGGAGACCACAACCTTTTTTGGAACCATAATAAGAAGGAGGACCTCTTGCTGGTATTGTGATATTTGGCTCGGAAGGGTCGGAGTATCAAGGTTGTAAACGTTCCAGATACTGGGGCAGAGGGTTCTCTTTTACAAACTTTTGAATGTACCAACAGGTGAGGTGGGCCTTCAAGTCTTCTTCAACCACAAAATCCATGGCTGCCTGTGGAGCAAAGAGATGATGTTTCAATAAAAGCACAGAATATATAACTCAAACAATCCTTTCCAACTGTTTTAATGCACTTTATACCGGACATTATGTAGGAATGCAGATCTGCTGGTAAGAACTCCATTAACACCCAGACGTGTGATTTTACACATCACATACACAAATTCAATTTTAAGTTTTCAAATATATAATCATCGTTCAGTCAAGTGACTTAAAAAATGCCCCACAATACTAACAATGCATCAACACCTAAAATGTGTTTAGGTGAACGTAACAGTCAACAACAAAACACAATCAAGAAGGCAAGATAATAACGTGGATTACAAATCCTTCTCAACACATGGGGTCTCCTACCCTTACTGCATGCCCAGCATCAAGTAAGTCAGCATCCCATAACCAGAGTGTAAAATTATGTACCCAGCCATGCAGAGAAAACCACTCAATGAGGAGCGAAGATATAACACCCAATTGTTCTGCAAATCAATAGTACTCAAATACTGGAAAGCATTAAAACGTAGTTAAATGTAAATGTATAGGCATTTATATAGCGCACTACTTACCCGTAGGGTCCCAAGGCGCTTCGACCGCTGCGAAACCCTTCCTGGCTTCCCTGAGAGATGGTCCCTTAATGGGTATCTCCAGGGTGAGACCAGGCATCCCCGGCGGTCTGGTGGGGCCATTAGTGAAGATGAGGCAAGCTAATGCCCAGAGTTGCCGAGTGTGATCGCTGATCAGAGTGGGCACCGAGGCGAGAGAATTATCGAGTCCGCTGACCCTGGTCCAGAAACCTGCCGCGCCGGGAATCGAACCCTGGTCCCGGGCCGTCCTCTGCTCTCGGGTCTGCCGCCTCTAACCAGTGAGCCACACCACTTCACACTAGTTCAACAAGCAGATCTCTTAGGCTGTCAGTGCACCTATGGGATATAGGAGTGATGGGCTTGAACAAAGAGCATACATTCGCAACTCAGTTGTGCATGAGCTGGAGATCTACACCAGATTGACTTTCTACAGCTTGAAGATCATTGACCAAGATACGCTGAGATGAAGACACAGGAATCAAGATCTTCTGCTGATAAGATGGGACACCAGCCCAGGCAGAACTTAAGGACTTTAATACTCGTACTCGGCAACAGCTGCAATTTTCACACTCTGTTGGGCAATTAGACAATCAGAAGAGACGCTCAAATCTAGGTAATAGCTCATACATCTCAAGCTAGAGGCACATTCAGCAGCAATTATGCTTCCATGGATTCAGTGGAGGGAGGTATTCTTTAAAGTACCAACCTTTGGATGCATCACACAAACCGGCAGATTAGAGGAATAGTTCAGGCTGAATAAGTGAGAATCTCCTAGGTGTTAGAGCAAACTCTGGCACAGAATGGGACACTTAAAAAAGGGTCAGGGGCATGATCACAGTGAAAATATGAGCAAAATAGATGGGAAGGTACTGTTACTCCAGATATTAGAATGAAAACACCACACAAGTAGTTTATATATGTTCTAAAGGGGGATTTAAAGTCCATGACCCAATTCAGATCCAGGTGGTCCAAAGGTGTGTGCTTTTCTTCGGAATTCTGAGGAAGCTCATGTGGCTTGCTCAAAGCGTTGTGGTTGTTGGACACAGCAAGAGGTAAGGAAGCAATTGGGGACACAGTGTAGACTGTGAGCTGGGGAGATGTAGACCCAAAGTGGTGAGAAGCAAAGGGAAGCATCCTATCCAGTCAGAAAAATGATAGCTGAGAAGTGGACCAGTGGCTGAGATCAACTGGTGCATTCCAGCAATAAGTTTTCACATTCCTCAGTGCAATGCTCCAAGTGCATTTTGTATTCCCAGACGTGGGTCTTGTGCTCACCATGACACTGGAACCAATCTACACACTACTGCAGAGCTTCAAATATGAGGAAATTGCAATTGGTGTGCTTATGATTCAGACAGAACCTTGCCAGGCAGTTCAGGCTGGACTGTTTGTACTGGAGCAGAACCAAGGCTGATTTTCAAAAGGCCGATTCTTGTCGGAGATGACATGGTGGGTAAATGATGGAATGCAATGCGGCCTAGAGTGATTACCAGTGGGCGAGATTAATTCAAGCATTCCACCACCATTTCTTCATATTCCCCAGTTCAAATGTAATCTAGTTAGAGTTAACAGAAAATTCTCACTGGTGTAACTGAGCCCCAGCAAGACCCAGTAGGAGCTCCCTGTGCCAAAAGACGAGAAACAGAGGAGGATTCCAGCAAGGCACAAGATGACATGGATAAGAAGAAAGTTCAGTCCTCAAGTACATAAAGATTTCTTTGCACTATGCTGCAGTACTGCAGCGGACTGAAAACCCGACATTCTGGCCCAGGAAAATATGGGTAAAGGAGTTGGGTGATCTTATTAAGCAGGAAAGGCTGGGTGTAGCCTCATTAGAAGTACTGCATTAAAGATAAAAAAGACACTATGAAGATAAAGACTAGGCATAGATGCAAAGATATAATCTATAATTCCAGAGTGATAAAAAAAGTGCAGGTGAAGCCAAAGCAGGGTGTTATGGGGCATGCAGACCAGAAAATTCAGCTAGTAAAGACATGAGAGGCAGAAGAAATTTAAGGTACATGAAATTCGATCTATTATTCAAACCAAAAGAAGACTGGAAATACAAGAAAATGTGAGTAGGGCGGCCAACCTGAAAGTTTTGGGGGTTCCCAAACCATAGCAAGTGAAGATATGAGGGGACAGATCTTGAGCATTTTGAGCCAAGCAGGATACTCACACAGAACTGAAATAAAGACAGATAAAGGCTGCCTAATAAAGGGAAGAACGAACTGTGCCATTAATCAACTCAGATTTGATTGTTAGAGATGGTATATTAAGAGTGGCATTAACCTATAAAGAGGAGCAGAGTCCCCAGGCAGAAGGTCCTTAGGGTTTGAGGATTCCCAGATGTTATCACTGAAATAACAAAGTTCCAGGTCCCCTTTTGAGAACTGGCTGGCACAGATATGCAGTTCTCTGCCTGGCCATTGACACAAGTTAGTAGGAAAGACAAACTTCTATATGCTTCTTGGACCACGGCAACTCTCTTCCTTTTTCCATTCAGGCATGCCGATACGCTGTGCATATTATTATACAACTTCTTGACATAATTCAGCCCAGGACACTCTAACCCATTCGAATATAATGGACTAGGCCTACAATTGAATTATTGGGGACTCCAGCCATACCGGAGGTGTACTTTACTCATATGTGTATCACATTAGTATAAAGCTTCACCACAGGACATCATTATCTTTAAAACAAAAAGCCCCAGGCCTGCACAGCATACAGGAGTCATAACACCTCTTGGCTGTCCTAATCTCCTATTTGTATATCCTATTGAAGTTACAATATAGACGACAACTTTAATTGTTTCATTAAATGTAAGAAATGTACTTCACTGATTTTGCATGAAAAATGACCTACTGCTTTTTCTATGTCTTTTTAAACATGCCTAGCATCCAACCAGAAAGATACCTTACAAAGGCAAGGTGAGCTGTTACAGGGATCTACTGCGTTGGTCAGCATCCCATTGGGTCTAGTCATTCCCACTAATGGCTGATCTTGTTGCAGCTACTGGAGATTATCTGGTCATTGAATACGGGACACCTTCTCTAGATGAGATTGCATATCATTTTAGGGTTTTTTTTTCTGCCATTTACCTTTTGTTTTTAAAGTGGCGCATTTCCTACACATCCATTAACTGAATGCTCTTGCTTTTAATTATTTGTACCTGGCTGGTGGGGAACCCTCAATTCACTACGAGTCGTACTATTGTTCCATTGTCCTATGCATTATATACACTGCTGCACAATACTCCTGTTTTCACTCACTGTGTGATTGCAGGTGTTAGGTCTGAGGCAAATCTGCCTAACGAACTTTCCTGCTTTTGAGTAAGCAGCAGAGCAGGTCCCAAAGTCCTAGTAGTATAATTACTTTGCTACTATTCCGCTTCCAGTCTGATGTAGTTTGTGCTTCTGAGTGTGCTCAGATGGCAAATGTGGTGAAATAATTTTGTAAATGTCAACTAAAAGCTTAGTGCTCTGTGGTCTACACGTGCTGAGTGCAGCTGTATGAGGTTCTTGTTATCAGAGGGGTTGTGGCATAGGCGGTTTAGGCTAGAGTTCTGATTGGCTACTAGGGCTACAGTTTCCTATTGCACTTGGGGAGAAGGGCTTTGACTGTGATTGGCTGTTAGGGCTAGGGCTCTGATTGGTTAATAGGGCCAGGTCTCCAATTGGCTCTAGGGTTTAAGGCTAGAGTTCCATTGGCCAATAGACCAAAGAGGACAAGGGCAGGTGCCTGTTTGGGCCTGTTCGGGTTGGGCCCAAGTCCAGAGATGCACACCAAAGGATACCCGAGAGTTCGCTAATCTTGAGAAAACCAAATAAGTTTCCAGTCCTGGCACACAACAATATCAAGATTTATTGCACTATACAAAGCAGCGCCACCCTAAAAACAGGGGTTTCAGTCCAATAAGATTTCAACTTGAAGGCAACAAAGCATGATAAAGAGCAATGTTCTTGCAGAACTAGAGATCCATAGAGCACACAATGAAAAACCCAAGACGTCACCCACTTAGAAGCAAACATGATGAGCATATATCTTTGCCCCGACAAACAACATAATCCTCGACTTCTACATAGTTGGTGACTGAAATTGACACTCAAATAACTGGAATACATTCTATTTTCACAACTTGTCTCATCGCTTGTTATTCAATACAAACCCTACATCAACACATTGCAAGGAGAACAGCTAGATCTCATACTTTCATCGAACTATATTCCTTACCAGATCCATTATGAACCCATCAACATTTAATCATTACTAAATACACTTACAAGTTAACATTACCATTGACTTCGTCCCACAACATCATTATGCCATTCGATCAGTGCTCTGAAACAAACTGTTAATACATATTATACACTGCACATTCTCCCCTCACAACCTTGGTTAGCGAAATGTTTTTGAAATCTCAAAGATAAGTTATACAACTTCTACTGAGTGGGAACAAGGTCACCTCAAACAAAAGGGGACTAAACAAACCATTCTTCACACAATCTGATGCCGTGACAACTCAACATCTTTATACTTTTAAAACGTTATCTCTCTTCAACTTCACCTTCAATGACTTGCATGCACTGTTAACAACCTCCTTTCTCCTCTATGCTCACTCATCAATGACCCATCCTCATCTGCTTATGACTTTGCCACATATCTCTTGAAAATCACAACTAAAAGAGAGGCTCATACCTATGTTACATATGACTCCTCGCCAATCTAACATCTCTGACCTATTCAATTACACACACACTTTGTCACTAGATCCCAAATCAAACTCATTCTAACAGCCTTAACCACAAATCCATCCTGTGCACTATCCAACTCATTGTCCTCACACCATCAAACTGCTTCAACTCCCCTCCAGTGTTTACCTGATTTTTCAGCTACTCTCTCACATTAAGAACAAATTTAACATATTTCCTTATAAAAAATGTTTTTAATTCTACAGCTGTCTCCTCACCACTTAAGACCCAGTTTCTCAACTCCCCTGTTCCTTCAAGATACTGGAAAGAATGGTTTTCAATTGACTCATTTTCCATACCTCTAACAATGTACTTTACCCCTTCAATCGGGTTTTCTTATTACCCACTTCAAAGAAATAACTTGTGTATCCAAATCTAAGATCACTGTTCATCATATGCTTTCTTCCATCTTCACCACCTTTGAAGCTCTGAACATCCTAATCCACCCTCTGTTCCATACTCCCTTGGGATCGCACCACCTGCACTCATCTGGTTCACCTTAAACCTCTCCAGTCACTCTAGACTCAATAACAAACACTCCCCCTTTCAGTAGGCATTCCACAACCCTTTGTCCTTGATTTCTCCTTTCTTCACTCTACAAAACCTAGATATTTTCTCATTTGGATTCTCATCTCAAGGTTTTGCTAACCATACTAAAACATTTCCCTCCTTTCGCACATTTACACCCCATCTCCTGTTACCCATCTCACGCTACTTCCTGCCATCAGATAATGGATGGCACTAGGTCATTCATCTAACTCCTAAAACTGTGGTCCTATGCTTTACCTTCTCATCAGTGCACAACTCACTCACCAAAACTCTCCACTTTCCATTAGACTACCTAATTTCACCTTATTGACCAGAAGTCTTGAGGTTCTCTTTAGCTCATTCGCAAAAGCTTTCATGAGTAACACAGCTACGCAGCACATTTTGTATTATTTAAGATTTGGAAGATACACTCACACACATCAGTTAATACATCCTAAACGTTAGGCAACTCATTCGTATTCAGAATGGACTACTGTGATAGTCACTTAGAAGGGTATCCCTATTACCCCTTCATGCCACAATTAAAGCGCTTAACTATGCTACAAGTCAAACCCAAGAATAAGGCTGGGTTCATGCTAAAAACTTTTATATACAAAGAAGTCAATGGTCTAAATCTAGCTACCTGTTTTGCATTATCATGAACCACACATTTGAATCTTAAGATCCATTTATCAAACTTTTAGTCATACCCAAGCCATCCTTCGCCACCTCCAATTCTCAGTCCTACTTCAAGAATCCCTGCACTTAACTCCCTACCACGAGACATCTGTGCAATGCGCTATCTTTAAGCACTTGGAACATCACCGAAAGGACATGTAACAACTCAAAAGAAAAGAGTGGTTTATGCCCAGTCAGCTATAAACGTGTTGCATGAATTTATGTTCTATTAACTAATGAAATGATATGGCATTAGATATGCGTTTGCCTTAGCCAAACATATTTGCACAACTGACATACTTAATCTATGCCTTATGTTAATTCCCTAAACTATGCTATTCTACACCCTCAATTTATATTTCATCATTGCTGCTACTTAAAACATTGCTGATTGAAAAGAAACGTTACCCCTGCTAAATAAATAAACAAAATACATTCTCCATCTTTTCTCCCAGAGCCTGAAATCACCTCCCTAACATTAAATCTCTGCCACCACCCACCATCATCTACTTTATAAAAGAACCAAAGGTTTAGGAGTTTCTACAATACCTCCCAACTTTTAGTTCTCAGAGTCTACAATACCTTAGCAGCTACCCTCTTTCATATTCACTGGTGTAATTTTGCCTACCTGCGAAAACCAAACGACAGGCTTTCCTCTTTGCCCCATTCTCAACATCAGACAGCTTTGCTTTAGCTCAAAGTCCTAATTTTTAGAATTATTTTAATAAACCATCTGTTATTTCTATGTAATCTATAAAAACTGGGATCTCTCATCTGTTGTACTTCCCGCCTAGTTCACGGTTTACTCTGATGGGATAACTCAGTGCTTTTAATATTACTACCAACTGAGATTAAAAATAAAGTACAGATTACTGAAGCAAAGTTACACTGGTACAATTAGATTAAGAAATGTATTTATTAACTCAATGAATTAGCACTTGCGCTGAAGACTGGAAGCATTGATACAAGGACTCGTAGCTCTGTGTTTTGTGCTGGTGGCCACACCCATGGGACAGCCATCAATTTACACTCCTGTTCATGGGAGTCTTCAAAGCCCCACTCATTTGCTATGAGTACAGGGTGCCATCAGAGACCTTAGTTTTCAGCCTTAATGGCCCTAAAGTGGAAATCATAGGCCCATGGCTTGAGCTAACTTGCATCTTATCTAATGTGGAGGCTCCAACTAAAGTTGTAGGCAGATGTTCGGTTCTAGAGATGAGGCTTTACCTTCATCTCATTACCCTTATCTTACATAATCTATAATAGTCAATTAGAACAATGCACATTATTTCTTACTTTATTTCTAGGGACTTTAAAGCTTTTCAAAATACAGGGCTTTTTTAGATGTTGCCTTTATTCAGCAGAGGTACACTATTTGGAGTCTCCAATCCCCTAAGAGGAGTCTTACCCATACAAGGTTTATTCCACGTTGCACTTGGAGGAAACATATTCTTCACCATGTCGGAGAAAAAGGGGAACTGACTTCCATAGGAGCTGCGATGTCCCCATGTCTGCATCTGCTAAAACACATTTTTTTAAGCTTGTTCTTTTCTGTTCTGCAAACTAATTTTTCAAACAGTTGTTGGCAAACATGCAGTGGTCCCCTCTAGTGCGTGCTTATGATCCTTTCCTGACCCCTCAAAAGACAATTTACTTGGTCTATCCAAGACGTCTTCAAAGCTTTTACCTGAACCAGCGAGATTGGCAACCTTGCCGTGAGCAGAACCTGTGGTACTTATTGAGAGGGTCGGGGCTATTGATCGGGGGATATTGATTCCTTCTGTTGGCACACTCCCCATCTGAGGGCCAATAAGTTGTTTTAACCTGCACCCATATTTGGCTCATTAAAATTGTAGTATTTTAACGTTGTGCGCGGTGACTACGACCGTGTTATTACTTCACTTTGTTTATTTTAAGTACTATGTGGTGATTATGACCACTCACTCCCTACCTGTCGTTCCTCCTGTGCTGGTCCCCGTTCCACCACGGCTTGTGCCGGTTGTGCTGAGGGACAGGAAGCACCGGCGCACCAGCAGCGTCACCAGAGCAGCCCCACCCCTTCCCTACTAAATTCACTACCTAGCGCGGACGCGGGCAGCGGCTCGCCGAAGGCAAGCCCGTCTGCGCCCGTCCGCCGCCCAAACCCCTGGTAAGTTTAATAACTTGCGAGACTCCCTAGCGGCCTGTTGTACATTCATCATGATTTGCTACAACCGGCAGGAACTGCTCGCCTTAAACTTGCACAATCCATCAGAATCCTGGGCAGTCTGTTCTACCACCATCCCTTTTAGGAATGAATTGACTAGGGCAGCTGTTTCCTCTTCTTTCACTGGGGGTTCTGAGGAACTTGTGCCTGAAAACCCTTCTGAACTGAGCAATATCAGTCCGAATACGGATACAAAATTATTTACAGCCCTCTACCTTAACACTAGATCTATCCCTAAACACGCCCTAGAGCTTTGGTGCTTATTGGATAATCAGAAACCTGACATTTGTTTCTTTATGGAAACGTGGCTCAATAGTCAGGCCTCTTCTGACATTGCCACGGCATTCCCTAGTGAATACCATCTGATTAGGCAAGATAGAGCAGGTAAACGTGGGGGAGGCATTGTAGTAGCTGCAAAGGCCCCCTTAGAGATTACCTGGCTTGACTCGCTTTCTAACGACACGCTCGAAATTCTGATAATTAATATAAAATACAACACTGTGTCGTTAGGTAGAGCTGCCCTGGTATATAGACCCCCGGGAGGAAAATCTGAATTCGTTAACAATCTGTTAGATATTTTAGCCTCTCATGTGTTAGCCACAGATAATTTTAATCTTACTAGGTGACTTTAACCATCATACAGAGCTACTATATGACACCGACTCTTGTCATTTATTTTCAACCATGGAAACCCTGGGACTAACCCAACGGGTACAAGGCCCCACCCACCAAGCAGGTCACTCATTGGATCTAATATTTTCCAATATAACTGATTTAAATTGTGAGACCCCTTTGCAGATGATTTGGACTGATCATTTTTTAATAAATTCTAATTTTCCTAAACCTTCCAGGTCATGGACCGCTACTCATAAAGAATCCATTTCTATTCGACCTTGGCATAAACTGACTCCCGAGGCCTTTCTGAGGCACTTTAAGCCTCTGGACAATAGTCCCAATAACATTGAAACTATGGCCATTCAATTAGAATCGTCTATTCGTAATACTTTTGATGTAGGCATCCCGGAAACGAAAGTCATTTTAAAAAGAATCGCCTCACCTTGGTTCACTGAAATTTTGAAAAGTGAGAAAATGGTCTGCAGATCGGCGGAAAGGCTATGGCGGAAGTTTAGAACGCCGGAAAATCGCAAGAACAATAAACTAACCCATTTCAATTATATAAAACATATAAAAGCAGCCAAATCACTGTACATCACGCAATGAATAAATAAGGCCTCCCAATCCAGCAAAGAATTATATAAAATACTTAGGGAATTCACCACCCCACAGGTGGAGCAATCAGCATTTGCTCCCACCTTGGAGTGGGTAAACTCATTGTCGTCTTATTTTTATAGTAAAATTCAACTAATCTATTCTTCGTTCCCTCCCCCCCATTTAAAAGTGGCCTTAAGTGAGGCGGCTTGTCCCAGTCTTGAGCCCTCCCTCGAAACCACTGACTCTTCTTTCATGACAGAATTTGAACCCACTTCCCCAGCAGAAGTGCTATTGGCACTTAAAAAAATTAAATCAGGATCTCCCACAGATTCTCTGATTCCACGTAAGTGCAGCGAGCTATTTCCGTTGTTAGCAGATAGTTTGACCAGTATCTTCAATACTTCCTTTGATAGTGCTACCTTTCCTAGCAGCTGGAAACTTGCTCAGGTTAGGCCGATCCTTAAAAAGCCCAACAGCGACCCTTCCATCATGTCCAATTACAGACCAATATCTCTACTGCCTTACTTTGGGAAGGTTCTTGAATACTTAGTCAACAAACGTGTCTCTTCTTACATCGAAACACATGCACTTCGACCCATCGCAGTCAGGTTTCCGTGCCACTCACGGCACTGAAACCGCAGTGATCGAAATAGTGGACAACATCCGACTCTCCTTGGACAGAGGCGAGTCAGCCATTCTGGTCCTATTGGATCTTTCTGCTGCTTTTGACACCATCTCCCACAGCATTTTGAAACATCGGTTGTGGGATATTGGTGTCAGAGGCAATGCCTTGGCCTGGTTCGTGGACTATCTCAAGGACCGTCACTCCTACGTTAAGATGAACTCCCATGCATCAGTTAACACCCCTGTTTCTGTCGGGGTCCCACAGGGATCGATCCTCAGTCCCTTATTATTTAATCTTTATCTCTCTCCTTTAGCCCACATCATAAAATCCTACGGCTTCACTACAGTGTCTTACGCAGACGATACGCAGGTGCTTATCACCTGCAGATCCAATCTCCTGGAAACCTGCACCAGATTTAAACACTGCATGGTTCACATCAAGAATTGGATGAGTGAAAACAGACTCCAACTCAACTGCAGTAAGACCGAAATTTTGCTATTCGGCAAGGCCAAGACCATCTGGTTTCAGGATTGGTGGCCTCTTGATCTAGGGCCTTGCCCTGAACCGAAAGAAGCCGTTCGAGATTTAGGCATCACGCTTGACGATGCTCTCTCTATGAAAGCTCACGTCAATCAAGTATCCGGAACTTGTTTCAGAATACTACGGCAATTGCGAAAGATCTTTAAATGGCTTCCACTCGAAACTAGAAAGCCTCTGGTTCAGGGACTGATAATCAGCAGGCTTGGTTATGGAAATGCGATGTTTGCTTCCATAAATGAGAGTCTGCTGACCAAGTTACAAACCATCCAAAATACGGCTGCAAGATTAGTGTTGGGTCTGCCTCCTAGATCTGCTTCCAAACCCATCCTTAAAAAGCTGCATTGGCTACCTGTGCGCCAAAGATGCCATTTTAAAATCCTGAGTCTAACCCATAAACTCCTGCATGGCATCGGCCCCTCCTATTTAACAAAAAAACTAATCCGGTATATTCCCGCCAGAGTCCCGCTCTAGCTCGAAGTTCTTGCTGTCCCAGCCTAGAGTCCGGACGTCCAGGAATGGATGTCGGTCTTTTTCATATGTGGCCCCTCAACTTTGGAATAAATTACCTATTCATCTCCTGTCCCTCTCCAACCATCTGGAGTTCCGCAGAGGTTTGAAAACGTGGCTCTTTCCCTAATAGACTCCCTGTGACGTGTCTCTGCTATGGTAGGTTGATGCCTTTCTTCTGCAAAGCGCCTTGAGACCTCTGTTGGTGATAAGTGCGCTATATAAAAGCATTTGACATTGACATTGACATTGAATGGCTTACCTGGGCTCCTACCTCACCATTTCTGTAGATGAACATGTCTTTACCTGGGGTATGTAGATGTGGGGATGGAATTCCTTGAGAATCCTCTTGAAGTTCAGGGAGCCAACCAAGAGGTGGAGTACCTGAGAAGATGTACTGTGCACTGATCACTACAACAGTGATTAGTGGACTCTGCCACTTTGCGGAGTGAGTAGGTTACCTGCTGCCTTGATACCCATATTAGACATAGAACTACTGCCAGCATTTGGGGTAGGGCACATAGCCAACGCAAACCTTAAAATAGGAAGGCAATATTTATTTAAATCATGGAATCAGTCAGTCGTTATAGGCTCTACGGCAAGACACATTTTTCAGGAGCAGAGTGATTATTTCTATTGCAGCAGCACCCAACCATGACAAAAGAGCTTGTGCCAGAACATTATTGGAAGTGAGCTTTAAGTAAGAGAGCTTAGTATATTATTTATTGGGTAACTACAAGCCAAATTATACAGGTTTGGTCCTTTACACGTTAACAGTTTTTAACACAATAAAGCAGCAGGTCAAGAATTTCCTGTAGAAACAGTCACTAACATTAACAAAGAGATATATGCCAGACAATGCACACCTCAATGGGGTGTTCAAAGATAGATGATGTGGCATTCTTCATTATATGGATCATCATACGACGTACTCAGGTTCATGAGGAATGACAATATGCATCCTTCCAAGGTGGTTACCGATAAGCAACCAAGACCATTACCCAGCTCTCTACATGGTGCAGTCATTTGTCACCTGGGGGCTCAGCTAAAGCTAATCACTTTTGCTAACCACTATCTTCAAGCATGTCTATTAATTATACCTGCACCCATCTATCTGCATGTTTGGTTTAAACATGATTTCAAACTTGTGCTGAAGAAATCCTAAGTATCAAAATGGTCAGTTTATTGTCTGACAGCGTGAATAGGTTTACACATAGATGGGGTAAGATTTCCTTTGATATATTCTAGTCCTATCATTGCAATAATTTCAAGAAAACCTTAGAAAAGTTAATCTTAGAAAATTAACACTTCAGCAGAAATACTCCTTACATTGAAGAAATAATACTGAAACAGCAGCTACCTTGATGACCGCATGCAGGAAAGTAACAGGATATTCTGTATGCATATAAGGGTGTGAAAACCACAGAGAAAAGTTTGAGCCTTTAGAAAAAGAACTGGGATGGATGCTGGTCGATCTAAGGGATTTTCTTTCTATTTTCAGCCTGAGGGTAGAAAAGGAAGCTAAACCAGGATGCAGGAAACTCTTTCCCTTGCTTTTACCTTAGCCAGGTGCTTGGCGATGCCTCTGCCTCTGAAGGCATCAGGAACTTCAGTGTGCTGCAAGTCCACTGTCCGTTTTCCAACATATTCATACAGCAAAACTGCCCGGTCATGGCATCCTGGTAATATATATAAAAACCAAGGCAAACAGTTAAAGGGAGCAAGATGCTCATCAAAAGGAAGAGAGGAGTCATACTACTCAGTATATTTTTGTCCTTCTCAGAGCTCCTAATCTAAACATTTAGGGCAAAACGAATGGAAAGAGGAGGCTCTTATATTGGGGTTAATTAGACACTTCTTGTACTCATGCAGTACTACAGCTAAGAATATCAGCATATGTGCTTCTCCACAAATAGAGAGTTGAGAACAAAATGATATATGGGAGACAATGGGCATAATAGTATCTAATAAGTTTGAGATTGTTGGAATTAGGATATAGCAAGAGTGTGTCATATACACACTTTTAACCAATACAACTCGGTTGTATAGTCATCTCTTACCTTTATCCAAAACTGCAAAAAAGGTTTTAACCAAAAAGTAACATACCATCACTAAACTCGTATTCACACTGATTAATAGTACTGGCAAATAAAAAGGCACAGAAAAGTTACCTTCCCTGGTTTCAAAGTAAGAAACAATAAAAATAACAACTCGCACAACTTTTTCGACACACAAGACGTTTACTTGTACTCGCAGTTTCTGTTATGGTCCTCCATTACTTGCCCACATGGGTTCAAGATCATGTTTGGAATGCCCAGGCAAGGTCTGGGGTCTCTATGTTCTCTAGCAATCAGAGTGGCGCTTTCATCCTTTCCCAGTGGTTTGTATTAAGAACCATAATTTCTCTGCTCATATTGTTATACAAAAGAATACTTCTTAGAAGACTGAAATCAGTTCTTTGGGTACACATCTAAGAAAAGTTGCCATCTTGGCTACATTGGTCTGCATCTGACTTTTATGCACAAATGTACTGCAATGTTCTGCTTGCATACAGTTCCAATGTAAAGGTGGGTGCATGCAATTACATTTTGCCTGGTCAGGAATATGGTCTGTCGGTGTATTTGGTTCACATTTTCCATGCTAGGACTTTGTTCACAGCAACTGGAGGTTTCTCACACAAACATGGTTATTCGGAGGCAACAGATGGGAATATTGTACATGAAGTCTGGTTATATTGTTTAAGTTGTAAGTTTGGTTATGGGTTTTCATTTTGACATTCCATTATATCAGCATTGTATGCAAGCAAACATTATGTGTGGGCTATGTGAAGTAATACGGTTATTCTCCTAATATGAAAGATGGAAAGGATGTAACACACTATTACTATGACGGTATCTTAAACATGTCAAAAATAATAAGTGAAAGGTGTAATATGCTATCTATTGCCATTGTGGAGTGTGGGGAAGGGGTAAACGTAACATGAAGTGAAGCCTCAAGTGGGTTATGTAGTCCCATTCCCCAATCAAAAAATGGCAATAAACAGCATATTCTCCGCATATACAGTTAATGAAATTCTGTCTTTTTAGGTTGAGTCTGTTGTGAGGCATACTGTGGCTTACCAAGAACATAGAGGAGCTTGGAGCATTTCCAAGGCTTACCATTGGTTAGTTTCTCCTGTCACTTTGCATGCTTATTTGTGTCCCTGTTTGCCAATTTTGTGTTTGTCCCACCCATGGAACATTGCCGCGTTACTAAGCCTGGGCGGTGAACTCCGCTCCACTTGCGGAGTTTCCGAAACTTAGCGTTACGCGGAGCTCACAGAGTTCAGGAAAACTCCGCTTAGCGTAGCAGAGTTTTTTTCCTCGCTTGCGATCCTCAACGTCAAGTTGGCGACGACGAGCGAGGAAAATCAACTTCCCGGTGAGATTTTTCCTCGTTGGCGATAGTCAACATCAAGTTGGCGAGAGTGGAAAATAAGCATCCCAGCGAGATTTCTCAATGCGGGGTGGTCAGGTTTGTCATTGCGAGTGTTCGTGTAAGCTCGCGACCACTCGCGATAAGAATCTGCTTGTTTGCGTTGAGAAAGCTGCCGTTTGAGTAAAAATCTACTTGAGCTGCAGAAAAGAGAAAGAAGGGACCGCTTGCGCTGTACAAGGTGCCGTTAGCAATGATTGCACAGTGCGGACAAACATCCCCACTGTGCAATTACCGCAAACAGCATTTTTCTATGGAACTCTGCCGCTTGCGTAGCGCGGCAGAGTTTTTTTTGCCACTTCACGGAGTTGCGCGTAACTCCGCCCAGGGTTACTCATTACCGTCTCTTTGCCTGGTATCTCTGCTTCGATGTCTTGCTTTTCAAGCACTAGTTTTATTCATTTGTGTTCGGCACTCCATGAGAGTGCACGTGTTTTTGAGCCGGAACCTCATGTACCTCTTGCCCCTTGACTCGTGTTTCTCTCTATAGTCCAAGAGCTTCTTTCTGCTCCCTCTCTGTAGTGGTTGCCTGCATGCTTCTCTCCATCATCTCCCTGCCCCATCTGTGTTGCTTCCCCCACCTGCACTCTCCTTCTCTCCCAGTTTCGTTCCCCCCACCTGTGCCCTCTATGTTGCTTTCCTCAAACCTGGGTTTGCTCCCCATTCCTCTTGCCCTCCAGTGTTGCTTTTGCTGCCCTTCTGCCCTCCGCGGGTTGCTTGAACCTCCCTCTCACCCACCTCAGTGTTGTCTACATCTCCTTCCCGCCCTCCCCTTGTTGATTCTACGTTCCACTGTCCTCTCGTGCATGTCTGGTGCACATAACCAGCGGGCAAAAAACCATTGTCAAAGCCAATAGGTCACAAAGGTGAGACCAATTGGCTTTGCCAATGCTTGTTTCAAGTGTGGCAGTTATAGGTAAAGGTGTATTACCATGTGCAGAGCACATGTGGTTAAATGCATGCAATCTGACAATCAAAATAACCAGAGCGGATTACAGACCTGGTTTCTTCTGTCCTATGAATGTAGTATGTAATCTGTTAGAAGAGAAACATTGTTTTCTGTTGTCAGTTAAGCTGCACTGTGCTAATAACATGGGATTTGGCCTTTGCACTGCAGTAATACTTTGGTGAAAATGTGTTTACTAGTTTCAACTATTGTTATGCCAGGTGCTCAAACATGCACCGACAACCATAACGGTTTTCGAGTGGAAATACAATTGTACAGAGTTTGCATGAGTACAGTGCATTTTCAAGTTATTCTAGGTGATCGTTCCGTCTTCAAATAATAGGTTGTGCTACACAGGTTGCTACCATAAGTTAGTGGGACAGTGTTGAAAGGAGCCCTCTCTAGCTATCCCCCAGGTCTATTCCGTAATGTTTATCCAAGGACCCCATATTATTAGGAACTTCTTTGGGCACCCTCTGGCCTTTTATGTGACTTTTTCAGCCCATGTAGAAGCCCATCCTAGTTTTCCATTTCTGAAGGTTTGGCTGCTCTGCGGCTTCCTAGTACTTGGCCACGAACTATTGTGTTATTTAACCACATTTATTTCCACTGGCATGGAATAAATATATAACATGACACAAACACAGAATGGTTTCAGCACACTAAAGACTGATCAGTATTATAGATTTTTAGACACAATTAAATATCAACATATATTGCAAGTAGACACATAAGAAAAGGTCAGAATATAGTCGATGTTCTTTTTTTACCAAATCTTTTTCTTCCTTTATTGTTCAATTTACGAAAGTTCTTCCATTTCATAAAATATCCAACACATAGCCAACGCGTTTCGTCTCTTTTTCTAGAGACTTCTTCAGGGCTTTATAATGAATTGTATATTCCTCTCAGTGGTTTCGTGTGAGAAGAAAACTTCCCGTAATCGAAGGACCCTCGATTACGGGAAGTTGGACGTGCGGTTACGATGCCACTATGTTCGACCTAATCACTTTATGAAGCTGCAATAGAAGGTTGTTCTTACTTATGAGAATAAAAATTTGAGTTGGACCATAGGCTCGCCAGTTCTCAGAGGAGAAGCGATATTCAATTATTTTCTTCTCACACGAAACCACTGAGAGGAATATACAATTCATTATAAAGCCCTGAAGAAGTCTCTAGAAAAAGAGACGAAACGCGTTGGCTATGTGTTGGATATTTTATGAAATGGAAGAACTTTCGTAATTTGAACAATAAAGGAAGAAAAAGATTTGGAAAAAAAAAAAAAAACGAACATCGACTGTATTCTGACCTTTTCTTATGTGTCTACTTGCAATATATGTTGATATTTAATTGTGTCTAAAAATCTATAATACTGATCAGTCTTTAGTGTGCTGAAACCATTCTGTGGTTGTGTCAAGTATTTGTAGGTTGTTACTTACAAGTTGTGGGGAGTGGAGGGGGAAGCACTCCCAGGTTTCGTGCACCTAGTTACAAAACAACACTACCACTTAGGTAGAGTGCGGGTTCTATTGGCCTCTGCCCTCTGTAGTTTGCTAGTGTGAGTAAATATATAACATGGTGCACTAATGGATGTGCTGATCTGGGATGTAGATCACGTTTTGCCACAAAAGAATGCAATGCAGATATGTGGCACAATGTACAGTCTTCTGTATAAAAGGATGTAGACTCCTCACCCACACTAGCTGGCGTGCTTAACCACAAGGGATGCTCCTAACCAGGAAACAAGTTGATTCAGCAGATTCACTATGTGAACTTTCTTTGAACGTGTACGGATGTTTACATTTAGAATTGGCCTCTTTCTCTGTTAAGATTGTATTGAGTAAGAAAATCCTCTACTGTTCGAATATCTATGATCATAATAATCAACGGCACAAGAGCAGACAAAAATAATTGCACATACAGTAAATTCGCAATTAAAAAAATTAATCAGTACGCAGTTCTTTTTACCCAGCTGTAAGCCCCACATTTGATCTAGTTTGTCGACAAATTATTTTGAGTGTACCTCCGCACCAATTAAAGGGAATCTGCTATTAGGCAAGTCCGTGGTGCTAACAAGCATTTTGCCCTCGGCTATCAGGTCTTCTGTAACTTTTTTTATCCAATCTGCTATTTTGCCACTCTGTAAACCCGGTCTTCCAGGCTTCTACTTCTACTGCCATAGAGGTCACTCAATGTATTCCATTCTGCCTCCTTGTGGACACCATACCAAGCGGGATTTCATTTTTAAGTGTTTCCAACATGGTATCACACCCATCACCTCCACTCAGAACTTCGCCAACCATGGGCAAGCCCACGTTTAATCCTTCAATCAAGTCCTACTTGGACAAGTCTAATCACAAGAGTTCATAGAAAACCTCCATCATCCTACAGTGGTCAATATGTTTAGCCCTGAATTTAATGGTCTTGAATTTAATGGTCTTAAATTGGGCGGCTTTCTTCAGAATCTAAAAGGACTTTGCTCCCTGGCTAACCTTCATTTCCCTACTGTGTCTCATGTGTCAAAATGATGATTGCGAAGGATGAAAGTAGAAACTCGGTCTGTGGTGGAATAAAGTCCTCCGTCACTTTTTATTCAGTTTAAGAAGGCTCAGGATGGTCAACTTCGTCTTTACCACGGGTGTCGGTGCATACTCATCCGATAGACATCCTTCATTTGCTTTTAGTGCCATGGCTGTCAGCTTTCAATGAAGACCTTTAAATCCTGTCAAAAGCTTTCCCTACTCACGAGGAAGTTAACAGGAGCCTGCACCTAGGTTTCTCACACCCTTATAATGATACATATACCAGTGACCCAAAGGCTGGAGGTACACACCCCATTAAAGAGGGACCCTTCTAGGTACAGTACACGGGAGTAGCAGCGCAGGTTCTACACTTTCTATGGAACGAGACTCCATGTTTCTCCCACTTGTTGGAGGTACCCAAGTCTGTTTGATCGCTGCTCGTCAATTGAATGGATGGCCCGCTCCAAACAAAAACAATAAAGGAACAGGCAAGGTCCAAATCTGTGCCATATTAAGCTATCTTCATAACTCAGTATGTGAAAGATGCTTGCTCTCACCACAATCTAGCACCACTATTCCCATCAAATCCAGGCAGGTGGCAAACTCATCAGCAATGGAAACAAACCGGTAACAGGCCATGAGTACATTTAATCCCTCCCAGAGTGGATGGGTGAGCACTAACCAGCTATTTCTTATTTCTAAATCTATTAGTAATAACTCATCCTCACGCCGCTGAGTTTGCACTTTGATCAGGCTGTTTTTTTAACTAATCTTTCTGCAGAATGCCGAAAATGATGTCATCAAGTGACATAGTGGTGCAACCTAAACCGCCCTAGGAAACGTTTAGCGAACGTGATAAAATGTCCGCCATTTAAACAAAAAAATTAAGAAACTGCCTTTCTTCACACGCAGTTAGTATTTTAAATGACTTTGCAGGTGTTAATATATTAAGGTGGATACAAAATATGGAGAAATTAAATATGTAAAAAGTAGATCTTGTTTCACTCTATACAATATCAACAAACAGAAAAATGTAAGGCGCATTGAAGCAAACTAAGCCAGAATCCCCCTGCTACATAAGGATAAAAGGATCGCTGTAAACAATTGTATATTATGACCAGCTCCTGCCCCTTCTAGATTGTCAGAAAGTTAACAAATGGATTCTAATTTCAGAGGGTAAATATATTGTTTAACAGGAGAATTCGCCTTGGACTCGAGTTGCTTTGGAGTGAGTAAGGGAAAGACTGTAAATGAAAGTGAAAAAGAATAGCAAGGTCATACCCTCGTCAATAACCATTTATCAGTGTTAATCTAAAAGAGGTTCTGCCGAACATGATAATCACTTTGCTATATACTATTCAACTAACCATGTCCACCAGTGTGCTCCTCATTGCGATACATTCAAAAGTTCAGAGAATATACAAACCTGCACTACGGAATAAGCCCATTGGCGCGAAAGACAAAAACACAAAGGTTTTCAAACAAATTCACCTGTGCCACAAAACAATCACCCCTGCCCTGACGACCAAAACCCATCTTCTATATATGAGAAAGAGAATTAAGTAAGGGAACAGTTTCCAAAGTGCAAAAAAATCTGACCCAGTGAGGTGAAAGTATAAAGCCAATTGTAACTGTGAATAAACGCAAACAAGTCTGTGATTAAACCAAACTGCAGTAAAGAAGAAACCTAATCATTGCCAAGATTATCCCTATAGTGCCAGAAAATGCCCAACTTTGCGACAGAATAAACCCGACTGCCCTTAAGAATAAGCTCGGCCAGGCAAATGGCCCAGCTCTGTCAGAAAATCATCACCTCCATGCCAGAAAACAAACACAGCTCCAGCACAGTCCCAGAGAATGAGTCCAATCAAGCCAGAGAAGAAGCCCAACCGAGCCAAAGTTTAATCCCATTATTGTGCCACTGAATAAGACTGCTGTGGAAATGAGATGGTCAACCACTGTGATGCTGAATATGAGAAACAGTATCAGAGATAACTTCAAGTGCTGAAACTATTCTGATGAGTGGGCATGTATAGACGCTACTAGGAGAACATCTGAATTTCTTTATTTGGGATGCTGTTGGAACAGGTGTTACTTCATTTGTGTAGCAGTTCCAGTTGCTTCTTTTTTTTTAATAAAGCAAAAGACAAACCTGAATACAAGGGGG
Source organism: Lissotriton vulgaris (assembly GCF_964263255.1). Taxonomy (NCBI): domain Eukaryota; kingdom Metazoa; phylum Chordata; class Amphibia; order Caudata; family Salamandridae; genus Lissotriton; species Lissotriton vulgaris. The sequence continues at coordinate 188,643,845 of NC_141698.1, forward strand.
ACTAGGGAAGGTGGAGAGTGACACCTGGGTGAACTGCAAGCAGATACTACGGAGAGCCATGAGGAAAGACTGAGAAACTGAGTCTGATGATAGAGGGCTATAATGAAGCTCTTAGGCTCAGAGGACATCATACCAAAATGATCAACAGCTTACAGCCAAATCAGAATGGTCCTTACATTAGGCCCAATTCTAACTTGACTAGTTGAAATACTGGCCAATCTTCTTGCTGAAACAACATGATGATTACGCAATTCTGATTGGTCAACTATTTAATCAGTAAGAATTGTCCCTATATCAGGATCTGTAGCATGTTCCGAATTTTTTTATTATTTTTTACATTTTTCATAGAGATGGTCATTAACTGGATCCATTTCAAAAAGGCTTTGTGCGAAAACATGTTAACTAATTGGGGAGGTTGACTGCATTTTGTTTGCAGAAGAAAAACTAAGATGTTTCCAACATGAAAGCAACTTTAAGCGCCAAATTATCACATTTGAATGTGACAAATTTGTATTTTTCCACCTTGCCAAAATCATTACTTTGCATCAAGTTTCACACTATTTTTGTTTCAAATACTGAAAGCTACAGACTCAAAATGCTATTTGTTGTTTGTCTCCTGTGGGCCAAGACAGCGTCTCAAAGTTGTTTCAAAACAAATGCATACTCCCACCCAATGCGGATTGATCAAGTTGCCACTCTGGTATTTTCCGGGTGGGCTTCAGGGAAAGGGGGCTGTATAGGTAATGATCCAATAATGCCACCATACTTGGCGAAGCCTCAAGCCTTGTACACTGCAACAATGGTTTGAACATTTTTGTCAGAACTCGTTTGATTCTCCTTTTCAGCCCTGCCCACTTCTCCAGTATATGTTTATACTATTGAGAAGCTCTACTCTAATGTGAAATTCAAAACAAACAAAATCCTTCGAGATTATCAGACTAAAAATGTGGGGGTGTGGTTCAGGAGTACACCTTGCAAATATTCATACTGCTGGTGTATTTGCAGTATTTTACTAAGTATCTGTAAGCTTCTAGGGTAAGAATCTTGACACATGAGCTTTGTCCACTGCCCACCAGCTGATATCTACAAGCTTTTCAACACCCATTGGGATGAAGGGTTGGAACATTGGGAAACAAATTTGAATACTGGCCTCAGCTCAACATCATGCAGTTCGAAAGAGGAGGGAATCATTTTATTTGCCTATGATTTAAATTTTTTTTAAAATAGTCTGGTTATGTTGCAAGCATGTTGATGCCTTTGTGTTAGGGTTGGGCTATAAATAAAACAACAAAAAAACGGTTTTTAGACAAAATATAGAGTTTACAATATTAAGTGACAAATATCGGAACTTGATGATACAAATATAGTAATGCACTAATATGGTTTACATGAATACCGATTTTTGAGGCAAGTAATATAGTTTTAAAGAGTATTGGTGTTTTTAATATCGTTTTCACTGTTAAAAAGATTGTTTTTTTAATAATTTAGTGGCTATATTAATTTTATGTGTTAACATTGTTTATATATATTTTTTTTTAGAAATATAGCTTGCAATTGTAAGTGATTTAGCATATTTAATTTAATTATGAATAGTAATTTATAGTGTTGTAGCGGGTTTTTGGGTTTGTAGGGGTATAGGATCAATCAGAATCTTGATTTGGGTAGGGAGGGGGTTCCAGGTCTTGGCGGCAAGGCAGGAGAAGGATCTGCCGCCGTATGTCATACGTTGGATGCGGGGGACAGCGGAGAGAGCGATGCTGGCGGAGCGGAGCTGGCGGGTCGGGTTGTGGAAGCGGAGTCTGCTGTTCAGGTAGGCTGGTCCGGCGTTGTGGAGTGCTTTGTGTGCGTGGGTGAGGAGCTTGAAGGTGATCCTCTTGTCGACAGGGAGCCAGTGTAGGTCTCTTAGGTGGGGGATGATGTGGCTGCGGCGGGGGGACGTTGATGATCAGTCAGGCGGAGAAGTTTTGGATGCGTTGTAGTCGTCGTAGGTGTTTGGCTGGGATTCCTGCGTAGAGTGGTTGTCCTAGTCCAATCTGCTGCTGACGAGGGCCGGTGTCACAGTTCTTCTTGTTTCGGTTGGGATCCACTTGTAGATCCTGCAGAGCATGCAGAGGGTGTTGTAGCAGGAGGAGGAGACAGCGTTGACCTGTTTGGACATGGAGAGGGAGGAGTAGAGGATGAATCCTAGGTTGCGTGCATGGTCGGTGGATGTTGATGCTGTTCCCAGTGTGGTCGGCCACCATGAGTCGTCCCAGGCTGAGGGGGTGGGTCCGAGGATGAGGACCTCCGTCTTGTCAGAGTTCAGCTTCAGACGGCTGCTCCTCATCCGGTCAACGACGGCCTTCATTTCCTCGTGGAGGTTGGTTTTGGAGGTGTGTGGGTCCTTGGTGAGGGAGAGGATGAGCTGGGTGTCGTCGGCGTAGGAGATGATATTGAGGTTGTGGTGGCAGGCCACTTATGCAAAGGGGGCCATGTAGATGTTGAACAGCGCCGGGCTGAGGGATGAGCCCTGGAGGACGCCGCAGATGATGTCGGTGACTTCGATCGGAAGGGTGGGAGGCGGACGGTCTAGGTTCTGCTGGAGAGGAAGGACGTGGTCCAGTCAAGGGCCTTCTCTTGGATTCCGACTTCTTGGAAGCGTGTCTTTAGAGTGCAATGACGGACCGTGTCGAAGGCGGACGGCAGGTCCAGGAGGATGAGGGTCAGGGCCGGACTGGGACCCAGAACCGGCCCTGGCAAAGTGCTCGGCCGGCCCCCCTCCCCCCCTCCGGGAGGAGAGGGGAGGCGGGAGAGGTGCGACCGCGCTCTGTGCCAGGGCCGGTTTTCGGCTGTTTTTGTTACAGGGCCGTTTTTGCAGCATAACGGCCCTGTAACAAAAACGGCCCCAGGGGCCCAAAACTGGCCCCCAACCATGCGGCCCACCGGGGGATTGCCCGGTGCCCTCAACGGCCAGTCCGGGCCTGATGAGGGTTGATGTTTCGCCGTTGTCTAGTTGGCGCCTGATGTCATCACCCATCTGATCTTCCAACACTTTCTCTACTGCTACACAGACTGTGAGAATAATACATTTTACCATTTCAAAATCCAACGAATTCCCAACAGTTGCCCCGTTTGGAGTGGGATTAGTAAATTTCTCTCCTCCGAAGTCCAACACTTTCCCTACTGTTGCTTTGACTGGAGTGAGAATAGTAAATTTAACCCCACCGAAGTACAATGGTTTTCCTACTGTTGCATAAATTAGAGTGGGAATAGTACATTTATTATTCTTAGACTCTAACAGTTTTCATAATATTCGTTATATAGATTTTATTGCATAAATTGGTTTAAATATTTATACTATTTGTTTTTACATTTATTTCACTGCTTATATTAATTTTAGTAAATGTGTTTTTTGGGGTTTTAAATTTTTTATATTTTATTATTGCATAAACAGGTTATTAGGTTTTTGATGTTGAATTGGTTATATTTTTGTATGGGGATATATATATTACTGCCCTGCACTTCAAACGATTACTTTCACATGTTGGTGCTCAGCAGTGGGTACAGGACCCACTTAACATCACACAATAGAACTGTGCTGAATCCAACACAAGAGCCCGCATTCCACAATGTTTAATCCGCAAAGAGTTTTAATCAAAACTGAGAATTACTTCATGCTACTCTTTTCACCATGTCTACAGGTGATGTTTTTGTTTTTTTAAGGGAGCTTGTGCACTCTTCACAAGTGGTTTTGACAAAGTCTGGTTGGTTGAAACGTGTTTTTCCATGAATTATTTTAATATATATATATATATATATATATCTATCAGAAGAAGGGTAGCCGAGCCCGGTTCCAAAGCATAACACGTCCTTTATTTTCATTCAGCCACTCGAGTCCTAATGCATTTCAGCTTAATAAAGCCTTGATCACAGGTAGGAATCATTGCAATTAATTACGCAAGTGCTCAATTTAAAATGTCATGTGACCTTCATGCTGGCACTCCAAGTTCCAAGATGCACCGGTATTCATAGTGTAAACGTGGGCAATTTGATATTACTGCTGCATAGCGTTCATAAGCCTACATTTGACACTCTTTACAAATTGCATTGAGGAATATATAGATATATCACCGCGTGCCTACAGGAATTTGAGAGTATTCAGGCAAGCATGGACATCTCTAAGTGGTACGAGTGAGGACGTGAACTGGCAGGAGATCTGTACCAGAATGTAGCTCTTCTGACCTTTGAAGAGGCACAAGACTGGTTCCAGGTGCCAACGGGGTACTTCCTGCAATATGAGAAGATCTTGCATATGGTTCGTGAGATATGGCCCACATTTCCAAAGGAGGCGCGCATGCTGACGACACTGCTGGACCCAGGCTCAAGTAGGGGCCTGATTTCGCACATTTACAATGCGCTAAAGGAAGACCGTATGACCGACTTAGCAGTCAGGGGGAAATGGGACGAGGACTTACCTATCCCATTGACAGATGGGGAGTGGAAAAGCGCTCTAGCACAGGTGGCAGAAGCAACAAGTAATGCTAGTTTTAAGCTCACCCACTTCCATTACTTGCATCGCACATATTGGACCCCACAGTATCGAGCGTGGTTTACTCCAGGGTTCACTTAATCCTGTCCATGATGCGGCACAGACCCTGCCACATTTGACATATGACCTGTATTTGTATATGTCTACAAACGTACTGGAATCGGATTGTACAGACTCTTTGTGCTGCAACAGCAGTGCGTATAGAGGGCTCTATGAAACAGTGCTTATTAGGCACACTCCCAACTCTGAAGAAGGGGGCATGGATACGGTACAGGTTTGCAATGTTGGGCCTGGTTCTGGCAAGGAGGCGGATCGTGATACATTGGATCTTCCACGCGCCCACCACGTTGGATAAATGGAAAGATGATGTGCGCGAGTGGGGTGCGGCAGCAGAATGTCGCCTCAGGGTAGGTAGAGTGGGTGAGAACACAGATTTGACAGAATGAGGACAAATGCTAACAGAAGTGTCTGACAATAACCCAGAGCAACGATGGAATTGCACCTACAGTCACTCGACCACACTTCACCGGTACTCACCACCGAAATATGCTAACGGCCCTCTCACACACACCTTAAATTAGTTATGCCGGCTGGCCTGACTGCCCACAAAACAATTAATAGTGCCGCTGATAGCTGCCGGGGGGTGGGGGTTTCATGTATCCTGTTATATGTTCTATGATTATTATAAAAAAAATGTAAGTATTGCAATATATAGTAATCCACTATTTGAGTGGAACTTGCAGTACGTCTTCATGCAAAACAAGCATTTGCAATGCAATAGGTCTCGCATTAGGAAAGTTTGATCTATTGGTATTGTAAATGACAATTATTTTATTTATGTGTTGGTTTTGAAAATAGAGAAATTAATAGCTTTGTCATTTACAATGCCAATAGTTTTAACTTTCGCAAATATGACACCTATAGCATTTGCAATGCAATATGTGTTGTATTTACGTGACCTAGATGTATTGATATTGCAAATAACATACAGCTAGATTCATCAAGCATTTTTGCGGGCGCAAACGGTGCGAATCGCTGAATTTGGCCGTTTGGGCTTGCAAAAATGGCATTTGGAATTCATCAATGGGTCATGAACTCGCAATTTGAAAAATCGCAAAAAATTGCGATCGCATTTAAGGAATCTCAATTTGAGATTCCTTAAATGCTATTCACGAACCATTAAAAAATTGCGATTTCGCTATTTTTTGCCGCTATTTACCGCGAAGTCTGCCTTCATGGTAAATAGCGAAAACTGAGAAAAATGCACTTTTGTGCATTTTTCTCAGTTGTATGTTACACACACACACATGTCCTTTGGACATGTGTGTGCGCAACATAAGTCTAAATTTTCATTTATGGGGTGCTACAGGGTGTCCTTTGGACACCCCTGGCACCCTTGAAATTGCATCCTTATTTGTGATTAGCAAATTGCTAATCGCAAATAAGGAATAACTCCCCATTCATTCCTATGGGCCTTAGGCCCATAGGAATGAATGGGGAGTTATTCCGTATTTGCGATTAGCAATTTGCTAATCACAAATAAGGAATGTGTAGGAATCGCAATTTATTTAGCGATTCCTACATGAATCACGTTTTGCAAGTCCTTAATAGCGATTCCTTAATAATCGCTATTAAGGACTCGCAAAACGGGACAATGATGAATCGAGCTGAATGTCTTTTTTTGGTGTGGAAAATGTAAATATTTTTTAATTTTTGTTTATGTTTTTCAAAATATAAAAGTATTAATTTTGTTATTAGAAATGCCAATAGTTATTAGATTAGCAAATGTTACATCTATAGCATTAGTAAAGGTACATGTTTAGTTTTCCCCTGTCTTACATGTATTGATCTGACAAATCACAATGTTTTAACAAGTACAGAAGTGAAAACATTTAACATCTTTTTATGACATTTGTAATAAAGCTTGAAACATTGACAGAAAATATTTGAACCAGTTGTTGTTGAATGTTCTGGTGCCACTGAGTGATGCTGTGGTGGTGCCGAGTGATTCTAGGGTGATGCAATAAATAGAGTGAGTGCGATAGATAGATAGATAGAGGGAGGGCGATCGAGGGAGGGCGGTAGAGTGAGGGAGGGCGGTAGAGTGAGGGAGGGCGGTAGAGTGTTAGGGTGATGGCGGTAGAGTGGTAGGGTGATGGCGGTAGAGTGGTAGGGTGATGGCGGTAGAGTGGTAGAGTGAGGGCGGTAGAGTGGTAGAGTGAGGGCGGTAGAGTGGTAGAGTGAGGGCGGTAGAGTGGTAGAGTGAGGGCGGTAGAGTGGTAGAGTGAGGGCGGTAGAGTGGTAGAGTGAGGGCGGTAGAGTGGTAGGGTGAGGGCGGTAGAGTGGTAGGGTGAGGGCGGTAGAGTGGTAGGGTGAGGGCGGTAGAGTGGTAGAGTGAGGGCGGTAGAGTGGTAGGGTGAGGGCGGTAGAGTGGTAGGGTGAGGGCGGTAGAGTGGTAGGGTGAGGGCGGTAGAGTGGTAAGGTGAGGGCGGTAGAGTGGTAAGGTGAGGGCGGTAGAGTGGTAGGGTGAGGGCGGTAGAGTGGTAGGGTGAGGGCGGTAGAGTGGTAGGGTGAGGGCGGTAGAGTGGTAGGGTGAGGGCGGTAGAGTGGTAGGGTGAGGGAGGTAGAGTGGTAGGGTGAGGGCGGTAGAGTGGTAGAGGGAGGGCGGTAGAGTGGTAGAGGGAGGGCGGTAGAGTGGTAGAGGGAGGGCGGTACAGTGGTAGAGGGAGGGCGGTACAGTGGTAGAGGGAGGGCGGTACAGTGGTAGAGGGAGGGCGGCATAGTGGTAGAGTGAGGGCGGCATAGTGGTAGAGTGAAGGCCGTGAGGGCTGTAGAGTGAGAGCGGTAGAGTGAGTGTGTGAGGGCGGTAGAGTGGTATAGTGAGTGCGGTAGAGTGAGGGCAGTAGAGTGGTATAGTGAGGGCGGTAGAGTGTTAGAGTAAGGGAAGTAGAGTGGTAGAGGAAGGGCGGTAGAGTTGTAGAGGGAGGGCGGTAGAGTGGTAGAGTGAGGGCGGTAGAGTGGTAGGGTGAGGGCGGTAGAGTGGTAGGGTGAGGGCGGTAGAGTGGTAGGGTGAGGGCGGTAGAGTGGTAGAGGGAGGGCGGTAGAGTGGTAGAGGGAGGGCGGTAGAGTGGTAGAGGGAGGGCGGTACAGTGGTAGAGGGAGGGCGGTACAGTGGTAGAGGGAGGGCGGTACAGTGGTAGAGGGAGGGCGGTACAGTGGTAGAGGGAGGGCGGTACAGTGGTAGAGGGAGGGCGGTACAGTGGTAGAGGGAGGGCGGCATAGTGGTAGAGTGAGGGCGGCATAGTGGTAGAGTGAAGGCCGTGAGGGCTGTAGAGTGAGAGCGGTAGAGTGAGGGCAGTAGAGTGAGTGTGTGAGGGCGGTAGAGTGGTATAGTGAGTGCGGTAGAGTGAGGGCCGTAGAGTGGTATAGTGAGGGCGGTAGAGTGAGGGCCGTAGAGTGGTATAGTGAGGGCGGTAGAGTGTTAGAGTAAGGGAAGTAGAGTGGTAGAGGAAGGGCGGTAGAGTTGTAGAGTGAGGGCGGTAGAGTGAGGGCAGTAGAGTGTGTGAGGTAGAGTGAGTGTGTGAGGGCGGTAGAGTGGTAGAGTGAGGGCGGTAGAGTGGTATAGTGAGTGAGTGCGGTAGAGTGAGGGCGGTAGAGTGAGGGTGTGAGGGAGGTAGAGTGTGAGGTAGAGTGAGTGTGTGAGGACGGTAGAGTGGTATAGTGAGTGCGGTAGAGTGGTAAAGTGAGGGCGGTAGAGTGAGGGCGTGAGGGAGGTAGAGTGTTAGAGTGAGGGCGGTAGAGTGAGAGTGCTAGAGTGGTAGAGTTAGGGCAGTAGAGTGAGGGTGGTAGAGTGGTAGAGGAAGGGCGGTAGAGTTGTAGAGTGAGGGCGGTAGAGTGAGGGCAGTAGAGTGTGTGAGGGCGTGAGAGCGGTAGAGCGAGTGCGGTACATTGAGGGCGGTAGAGTGAGGGTGGTAGAGTAGTAGAGTGAGGGTGGTAGAGTAGTAGAGTGAGGGCGGTAGAGTGACAGCAAGAGTCGCCATATACAGAAGCAGTTGCTCAAAGGGCTGTTTGCAATAATCTATGAAGGGGATGCCTCAACTTCTCTAAACTGATTGGTAAGAGGCTGCCTCTTTCGACTGACCTCTGCACCCTACATGTTTCTTCTCTAGCATGCTGGAGATGTCAGTAGATTTCTAGACAATCTGGTGTACCTAAAAAGCCGGCGAGTTTGGGGTTCATTGCAGGATGGTATAGACGAGAAGTAGGTCCCTGTCTCGGAAAAGCTGATCGTGCTTCACGGGGGTGGAGACAGGATTGCCCAATATGCCAGCACTTCTGAAGAGCTACTACAGATAGTACAAACAGCTTGGGTAGAAATGATATGAAAACAAAGACAAAAGAATAACACACGTTTGTCAGCCTACACAGTACCATGTGCCTTACTGAAGCTTGCAAAACAGTTTTACTATGCAAAAGACAAAAAGACCGACTTTGTCAATGTTTGCATTTAAAAAATGAAAAAGAAAACTTCAAAGCCATTTATTAAAGGGATGTAAATGAATACTGAAACCATCAAACTAGTAAGATCTACTGCCAGCGGTAACTAAAAAAAAAAAAGAAGGAAGGAGCTGGCCAACGAGCAGTGGAGCCATTCTATTTAAAGGACGGAGCCACACTATAACAGGGTGGACATGTGCAGAACGAACGGGATGCGGTGTAAAAGGTGTGGGGCAAAACGCTCAATGGTGAGGCATTGGAGAGACACAGAGACGGGAAGGGACTGACCAGAGGACAGAAGAAAAGAGGAATGCCTCTGGGACACTAAGGTGACACTGGGCATGGAAAGGGAGGCGACAGTGAAAAACAAGAAGGGGGAGCAGCAGGCCATGCAGTGAATAATTAGGGGAGGAGAAAGGCCGGCCTGAGGCAGAGCGCACGCTGGGAGAAGCATGTGGGAGGGAGGCTGGGCTGCCTTTGATGTGGTGATGCGAGGCAGGCAGGCGGCTGGTGGCAATCAATCAAAGCATTTATATAGCGCACTACTCACCCAGAGGGTCTCAAGGCGCTAGGGGAGGGGGGTCCGCTACTGCTCGAACAGCCAGGTCTTGAGTTGCTTCCTGAAGGCGAGGTGGTCCTGGGTCAGGCGGAGGTGGGTCGGGAGGGAGTTCCATGTCTTGGCGGCGAGGTAGGATAAGGACCGTCCCCCTGTGGTGGCTCTTCGGATGCGGGGGACGGCGGCGAGGGCGTGGCCGGTCGATCGAAGCTGGCGTTTGGGAGTGTAGAAGTTGAGGCGGCTGTTGAGGTATCCTGGGCCTTGGTTGTGTAGGGCTTTGTGTGCGTGGGTGAGGAGACGGAAGGTGATTCTCTTGTTGACCGGGAGCCAGTGCAGGTCTCTCAGGTGTCCGGAGATGTGGTTGCGACAGGGGATGTCCAGGATGAGTCATGCTGAGGCGTTCTGGATCCGCTGGAGTCTCTTCTGGAGTTTGGCGGTGGTTCCGGCGTAGAGGGAGTTGCCGTAGTCCAGACGGCTGGTGAAGAGGGCCTGGGTGACCGTCTTCCTGGTCTCGGTGGGGATCCAACGGAAGATCTTACGTAGCATGCGCAGGATGCTGAAGCACGACGAGGAGACGGCGTTGACTTGTCTGGTCATGGAGAGGGAGGAGTCCAGGATGAAGCCCAGGTTGCGTGCGTGGTCTGTTGGTTTGGTTGCGCTGCCTAGGGCGGGGGCCACCAGGAGTCGTCCCAGGCGGAGGGTGAGGATCCCAGGATAAGGACTTCCGTCTTGTCAGAGTTCAGTTTCAGGCGGCTGTTCATCATCCATTCGGCTACCTCTTTCATCCCTTCGTGAAGGTTGGCTCTGGCGGTGGCGGGTCGTTGGTGAGGGAGAGAATCAGCTAGGTGTCGTCGGCGTAGGAGATGATGTTGAGGTTGAGGTTGTGCTGGTGTGCGATGTCTGCGAGGGGGCTCATGTAGACGTTGAAGAGGGTTGGACTGAGCGAGGAGCCTTGAGGAACGCCGCAGAGGACTTTTGTGGCTTCAGATCTGAACGGGGGGAGACGGACTCTCTGTGTCCTTCCGGCGAGGAAGGAGATGATCCACTCCAGTGCCTTCTCCTGGATTCCGACATTGCTGAGGCGCTGCACTAGTGTACGGTGGCAGACAGTGTCGAAGGCCGCGGAGAGGTCTAGGAGGATGTGGGCTGCGGTTTCTCCATTGTCAAGCAGGGCTCGGATGTCATCGGTGGCTGCGATCAGGGCGGTCTCGGTGCTGTGGTTGGCCCGGAAGCCAGATTGCGAGAGGTCGAGTGATCCGTTCGTCTCGAGGAAGGCGGCCAGCTGCTTGTTGACGGTCTTCTCGATGACTTTTGCAGGGAACGGGAGCAGCGAGATGGGGCGGTAGTTCTTGAGGTCGGTGGGGTCGGCTGATGGCTTCTTTAGTAGAGCGCTGAGTTCGGCGAGCTTCCAGCTCTCCGGGAAGGTAGCGGTGTCGAAGGAGGTGTTGATGATGTCCCGCAGGTGGGGTGCGATGACAGCGTCGGCCTTGTTGAAGACGTGGTGAGGGCAGGGGTCGGTCGGAGATCCGGAGTGGATGGAGTTCATCGTGCGGACGGTGTCTTCGGTGCTGATCGGGGTCCAGGCGCGGAGGGTGTGGTGGGGGGCGGTGGTTCGGTCGTGGCGTGCGTCGGTTGAGTGCTGAAGCTGTTGTGTATGTCCGCGATCTGGTTGTGGAAGTAGGAGGCGAGGGAGTTGCAGAGGTCTTGCGAAGGGGTGATGTCGTGGTTTCCGGCGTTGGGGTTGGAGAGCTCTTTAACGATGTTGAAGAGTTCCTTGCTGTTGTGTGCGTTGTTGTCCAGTCGTTCCTTGAATGCAGTTTTCTTGGTGGCGTGGGTCAGTTGGTGGTGTTTTCGGGTGGCGAGCTTGAGGGCAGTCATGTTGTCCGGTGTTGGGTCTCTGCGCCAGGTTCTCTCGAGGGCTCGGCAGTTCTTCTTGGAGCTCTTGAGTTAGTCGGTGAACCATGGGGCTTTCTTGCTGCCGGGTCTGCTAGGCGGGATCCTCAGGGGGGCGAGGTCGTCTGCGCAGTCGCTGATCCACTTCGTGAGGTTGGTGGCCGCTTGGCTGGGGTTTGTTGCGCTGGTGGGTGGGTTCTTGCTCAGGGAAGTCGCGAGCTGGTCGGCTGTGATCTTGTTCCAGCTTCTGCGTGCAACCTGTTGCTGGTGGTGGTGGTTCGTGGTCCTTCTGAAGCTGAAGTGGACGCAGCTGTGGTCCGTCCAGTGGAGTTCGGTGGCGTGGCTGAAGGTGATGTCCTTGCTGGATGAGAAGACAGGGTCGAGTGTGTGTCCGGCGTAGTGGGTGGGGGTGGTCACCAGCTGCTTGAGTCCGAGGTTTGCGAGGTTGTCCAGCAGGGTGGTGGTGTTGCGGTCGTTGTTGTTCTCCAGGTGGAAGTTGAGGTCCCCGAGGAGGATGTAGTCAGCGGAGGGGAGGGCGTGCGGGCTGACGAAGTCGGCGATGTCTTCGCTGAATTGTGTGCGTGGTCCCGGGGGTCTGTAGATGAGGGTGCCTCTGAAGGTGGTCTTGGGGTTGATGTGGACCTGGAAGTGCAGGTGCTCGGCGGGTGGGAGGGTGTCGTCGGTGTTGGTCGTGATGCGGATGGTGTTCTTGTGGATGATGGCGATGCCTCCTCCAGTCTGGTTGATGCGGTCCCTTCGGATGATCTTGTAGCCGTCTGGGATGGCGATGTCGGGCGCTGAAGAGGCGTTCATCCAGGTTTCCGTGAGGAAGGCGACGTCTGGTGAAGTTGTGTCGAGCAGGTTCCAGAGCTCGACGGAGTGTCTGTGGACGGAGCGGGTGTTGAGCAGGATGCATTTCAGGTGGCTGCTGCTGTTGCTCGTCTTGGTCGGTGCTGGGGTAGTGCAGGTCCGGATGCAGGTGAACTTGCAGGAGTGGCAGCTGAAGGGTCCGTGGGTGCGTCTCGGGGTGGCTCGGTAGCAGCCCGGGATTCAGCCGGCGTTGAGTGCGTTGAGTTCAGTGGTGTCGTAGGTCCGGCGGGTGGGCTGGTGTCTGCGGGGGCCAGGGACCCTGGCGCTGGGCGCGGTCCAGGCGCGGACGGGCGCAGACGGGCTTACCTTTGGCGCACCTTCGGCGCTCCCGCTGCACGCGTCCGCTGCGCGGTTGCTCTGGGGGCGTCATAAGTAAGGAGCCGGGAGGGCGGGTCAGCTGGGTGGCGGGAGCGGGGCGGCCAATGGGCTGGTGGTGGGCGGGGCTGCAGGGAGGCAGCGGCGGGACCTCTGGATGGCGGGTGTCTGGGTCGCGGAACCAGGGTCAAGCGTGGGAGGCAGGGGGAGATCCGGGCGGCCCAGCGGCGGCTGGGTCGCTCAAAGCAAGGAGGCAGGCAGCGGCAGGCGTGGGAAGCAAAGGGGGTGACCCGGCCTCGTTAAAGGCGCAGCGGTCACTTCCTAGCTGACCCCGCCGACCCCTTAAGTAAGGAGCCGGGAGGGCGGGTCAGCTGGGTGGCGGGAGCGGGGCACCAATGGGCTGGTGGTGGGCGGGGCTGCAGGGAGGCAGCGGCGGGACCTCTGGATGGCGGGTGTCTGGGTCGCGGAACCAGGGTCAAGCGTGGGAGGCAGGGGGAGATCCGGGCGGCCCAGCGGCGGCTGGGTCGCTCAAAGCAAGGAGGCAGGCAGCGGCAGGCGTGGGAAGCAAAGGGGGTGACCCGGCCTCGTTAAAGGCGCAGCGGTCACTTCCTAGCTGACCCCGCCGACCCCTTAAGTAAGGAGCCGGGAGGGCGGGTCAGCTGGGTGGCGGGAGCGGGGCACCAATGGGCTGGTGGTGGGCGGGGCCGCAGGGAGGCAGCGGCGGGACCTCTGGACGGCGGGCGGCTGGGTCGCGGAACCAGGGTCAAGCGTGGGAGGCAGGGGGAGATCCGGGCGGCCCAGCGGCGGCTGGGTCGCTCAAAGCACGGAGGCAGGCAGCGACAGGCGTGACAACGGGAGGAGAGGTCCGAGCGGCCCAGCGGCGGCTGGGTCGTTCAAGCACAGGAGGCAGGCAGCGGCAGGCGTGGGAAGCAAAGGGGGTGACCCGGCATTGACGGAGGGGTGAGAGAGCGGAGGGAGAGAGAGAGGAGAGCAGGCAGAGGGGGGATGGGGAGAGGGAGAAAAAGGAAAAAAGGAGAAAAAGGAGAGCAGGGGGAAGGTAAAGAGAGGGAGAGAGGAGAGGTCAAAAGAGAGCACGAAATAAGTAGGGAATAGTATGGGATGACAGCGAGGGAGAGTGCAGGAGACCAAGGTCAAAAGAGAGAGCACGAAACAAGTAGGAAGAGAGAGGGCGCAGTGAGGAAACGCCCTAAGAAAGACCCTTATAGAGTGTAGCTACAAGATGACCACATGCCTTCAGGGTACCGAGTTTCCTTTTACAAGTCATTGTTTTAGAAACGTTAGTCCTTTCTTTATATCTGTTGAGATGAATCAAGACTACAGCTCCCAGAATGCAATAGTCTGTTGGAGGAAATTCTGAACTGGCCTATGGTCTCCCTGATGACATGGAGTTATATCGTAATCTTAACAGAATACAGGGAGCGAGAAGGTGGTAATAATATTACTACATTGGCAGTGTCAATTACATAAAAGCATTACAACCATACACAAACGAGAACCATGGACAGAAGAAAGACATTGATTAAACACAAGTTTAGAAAATCATAGCTGGGACTACCCTAATAATAACAAAACATAAACAAGCAGTTAATCAAGCCCACCGTTCACTATCAAGACCTTGACTGGATTTTTTTTTACAAATTATTGGGTCCAAAAGCTGAGCATGATAGCCACAGCGATCAGTGACTGCACGTTCATGTCCACTCCTGGTGTTGCCACCACGTGCTAGTCCCTTTAATTTTGCCGCAGATATTTCCATAACGTTGATAAGACAGCCTGTTAACTGCTAGCTGTTTCCTGAAAAGCAAACGGCCCTTGCCAAATTCACAGTCCGTTTCCCAAAACGGTTGCAACAACGCCAGGGAGGGGGAGAGTGTGTGTAAGGGGGCTCAGAGGGTGAGAGGAAGACCTCAGTAAAAATCAATGCCAGGAGAAAACATTACATGTTGTATTAATCCAGGAGCTGGCTAACGAGCAGTGGAGCCATTCTATTTAAAGGACGGAAGCCACACTATAACAGGGTGGACATGTGCAGAACGAACGGGATGCAGTGTAAAAGGTGTGGGGCAAAATGCTCAAAGGTGGGGCATTGGAGAGACACAGAGACGGGAAGGGACTGACCAGAGGACAGAAGAAAAGAGGAATGCCTCTGGGACACTAAGGTGACACTGGGCATGGAAAGGGAGGCGACAATGTACAAGGGCGCAGGACAAGCTACACGCAGATGCATGGGCCATAATGCAGGGAAGTGGCCTGTAAGACTTGGAAGCACCGAGGTTAGTGGGATGTTAAAACAAGGACAGGCACGGGCACTGACTGCGGCACCTTCTGCACATGTTGCATCTCTTGAAGGCAGAGTCAATGTGAAAGAGGTGTGCGCGTGAAGCACTTTACCGCCTTCCGAAGCAGCGGTGGCGACTGAAACACTGAAGAGATCACGAGGAAATCCGGCTGGGGCCCACAGAAAGACTGCTACAGTGCAGAAGTGACAAAGAGGTACGGACACGGTGGGGAGAACGTTAAGTCCGACGAAGAGAGATTGCAGTGCGGATGGGGGCGGGGGAGAAGGGGAGTGAGCGAGTTGAAGTGTGAAGCAGTTCAAACAAAAGTGAAGATCTAAGGAAGGGTGGGAGGGACTTTGGCATATGGGGGGTGAGGGGTTGAAGTAAAAATCGAGACTACAGAGAAATGTCTCGATTATGTAGTTAGTGTCCAAATGCTCATGTTCCAATGAAGTAATGCCTCTTCGGCAATTATGCATGAAGTTTGGGCAACGACGGTCTGCGGCCAGGGGAGATGTCCTCGGGTGTGGGCTGCCAGCACAGTAGGAGAGTGGAGCGGGGGGGGGGGGGGCAGAGTCTTTTTAGGCCAGCTTTGAATGAGAGTCACGGGCTGGCGGCCGTGAAGTGTGAAGCAGTGGGCGGGGAAGCACAGGAGCAAATGGTAAGGTCGGGTCTGATGTGGCTTTGAGGTGGGGAAATGCGTGTGCTTGTGGTCACGTGATTTCACGTGAACTGTTGGAAATCCGCACTCGCAATCCGCCTGGTTTAACTTTTTGGTTTCACCGCAATAGGTCTCTCTGCGAGACCTAAAAAAACATATATATATATATATATAAACACCAAACTTCCTCCTTGCTGTAGAAAGAAATGCACTGCTCACTGGACTTGCGGGCAAAAGTGGGTTTATTTCAATTAGTACAGCAACATAACAGCAAAGTCCTTTCGTGAAACCTGACGCGTTTCAGCCGTCTTGCAGCCTTGTTCACAGGTGAGTTCAGGATTGTGGCGTAATCCGCTTACTGGCGCGCCTTTTGAAGACTCCCAGAGTCCAAAGTAGTCTTCCAGTACTACAATCCCCATAATGCACAGTAACTCATTTCCGGATTGGCTTCTTAACATTTTGCAGTTAGTTTTCCTTTTAATTTCATATTCGGGGACACTGCAGTTAGATGAAGCTTTAAACGGGGAGCCTCAATCCCTCAGGCTCCTTCCCGGAGAAAAGGAAGTTGGTATTTCAGACGTTGCGTCTAAAGAGGAGCCCCCCGCCTGCATGAAGCAAAATGAAAAATAAAGGTTTGAAGATTCCAGCCTTTCAAATTACAAGCGTTATCAGGCAAGGGAGTGAAACTGAGTTTGTCGGTTTCACGAAGGACAGAAAGGCTCACAAGGGTTTTCAAAAGACTTACAGTGATGACAGCGTGGCAATACGTGAATGTTTTATGCCAAGTAACCCCGTTTAAAGCTTCATCTAACTGCAGTGTCCCCGAATATGAAATTAAAAGGAAAACGAACTGCAAAATGTTAAGAAGCCAATCCGGAAATGAGTTACTGTGCATTATGGGGATTGTAGTACTGGAAGACTACTTTGGACTCTGGGAGTCTTCAAAAGGCGCGCCAGTAAGCGGATTACGCCACAATCCTGAACTCACCTGTGAACAAGGCTGCAAGACGGCTGAAACGCGTCAGGTTTCACGAAAGGACTTTGCTGTTATGTTGCTGTACTAATTGAAATAAACCCACGTTTGCCCGCAAGTCCAGTGAGCAGTGCATTTCTTTCTACAGCAAGGAGGAAGTTTGGTGTTTGTGTTTCTAGGGGCTCTCCGTCCCCTAGCACTGCCTGCCCTGAGGGATTGAGGCTCCTTCCTGGAGAAAAGGAAGTTGAATATATATATATATATATATATATATATATATATATATGACACGAACTCCGCTGTGTCCCAAATACCACTTCGGAACAAAAACGAAAAGCCAGACCCAAATGGAAAATTGCAAATTTTATTTATTTAATCCTCGTGCAGAAACACACGCCGCCATTATATATATATATATATATATATATATATATATATATATATATAACGCTCCAAAGTCCTTCCCACTCCTCCTTGGAAAGAATACAACAGCACTCGAGGTTGAGGGTTACAAACGCGCTAGATTTTATTTAGCGGAGGGGTGCACACAGATGCGTTTCGGCGGTCTGCCTTCGTCAGTGTGTGATGCACTGTGTTTGTTTCCGACATTATTTTTAACATACATGGTCACTCCCACTTCCAGTCAGGTGTGGACACAAACAAGGGGACTAAAGCCTAGCATGAGACAGAGGCGGCCATCTTGTAGTGTATAGTAGATGTAACACGACAATAGCAAATTGCTTTGTAAAGCCCACAGATGGGCAATCGCATTGTTCCCTGCTAGGCTTATCACAATAAAACGTCATAAAATCGACGTAAACAATAAAGCCGTGGATCGGCTTGTGTCCCCATATACAATACATATTCCAAATCACCTGTACACAAAAGAAAAATGAATCAAATCTCAAACCACAGCTGAAAGCTGGACGTAGCTGAGAGGGGGGTTGAGACAAGTGGGTATAGAGTGAGATGCATCGCGTACAACGTCAGAAGGGGCATGTATAATTGTTCACAGTATTCAACCACATTTCAAATGAAAATTATAACGTGAATTCAAAATTAGAACAAATGTGATTAAAGTGCATCTTATATACAGTGGAAAGCTAAATATGTGAGAGACATCTAAGTTAGACTCCTGCATTATACCCAATCAAATTTAGATTCATTCAATCTGGATCACAAGGTATTAGTGATATTTCCTAAATTCATAGTAGTAGGTTATACGGCAAAACCAGGTACTGTAGGTTAAGTAACAATGACGTGTCTCTCACACGCTGATATATATAAGACGGAAAATCGGATATAGGTTTCAGAGCTATTATATACATTGGTATACATTTGTTTCAAATATGATAATGTAAGAAGTTCTAATTCCTGTTCAATAAAGTGCACTATCATCTAAGAATAGTGTATATCAGTTGTTGTTCTCCGCTCATTTCCCTAGATGGAAAGCCATCTCCTCCCCACTGTTAAGACCTTTGGGATGTTTCGTACACAGATCGATGATATATCGGGACTCTAGTCTCCTTAATCTGCGTAGACGGTCACCTCCACGAATATTAGGGGGTACAATATCGAGGCCGAAATACTGGAGCTTATTCCGGTCCAGATTGTGTGCTTCCGCGAAATGACGAGCCACCGGATAGGTCTGATCTGTTTTGTCGATGGCTCGCATGTGTTCTAATATTCTGAGCTTTATCTCCTTGATCGTGCTCCCAATGTAGCGTAAGCCACAGGGGCACTGCAAGCAGTAGACGGCATACTGTGTGCTGCAGGTGATGAATTTATTTATGTAGATTGTCCTGCCAGTTTCTGTTATTGTATACGAGAGTACGCGTTTACTACCTGCGCACGCTTTGCAGCGGCCGCAGGGGTAAAAGCCTCGTTGCTCCCTTAAAGTGTTAGTTCTTGGAGACACTTTATCAAGATGACTGTGCACTAATATGTCGCCTAGTGATCTCGCTTTACTGAAGGTTAGGAGTGGCTGGGTCGGAAGGTCTTCTTTGAGCACATTGTCGGTTAAAAGAATATGCCAGTTCTTGCGTAGCATAGCTCTGAAGCTATCCGCACCTGTTGAGTAGGGAGTTATAACTCTGAACTTGCCCTTGTTGTCACCTGGCAAACCCCTTCGGTTGACCTGTTCAGTATTACTGGTCAAGAGGGACTGTCTCTCTATTTTCCTTACTCTGTTTAGAGTGTTACGGAGCATTCTCTCGCCATATCCCCTAGCTCTAAATCGGGATATGCATTCCGAAGCAGCCGCTTCGAAATCCGAGGGTTTAGAACAGTTCCTACGAAGTCTTAGCAGTTCCCCATAGGGGATGCTGTTGATTAATTGGGGTGGATGGCTACTGCTGGCGTGCAGTGTGGAATTGCCAGCAGTTTGTTTTCTGAAGAGGTTAGTGTGGAGTTGACCATCTTCTGCGTATATTTTGAGGTCCAGATAGTCCGCTGCCACTGGACTCACTGTTCCCGAAAATCGCAGATTGAGTTGATTATTGTTGAGTACATTGATGTACTCCTGAGCTGTTTCAAGGTTACCTTTCCGCACAATGAAAAGGTCATCGATGTATCGATGCCAGCAGATGACCTTACCCTCTTTGCGTCCAACTATACAGCTCCTGGGTACCTGCTCCTCCCACCAGCCCACGAACAAGTTCGCATAGCTGGGAGCAAAGCAGGTACCCATCGCCGTGCCAGACTTCTGGATGTATAACTGTTCTTCGAACAGGAAAATATTGGTTTTAGACAAAATTCTACGAATTCTAGAATCATTAGATTATGTCTAGAAAATCGTAGTTGGCGTCGTTCCAGTGCCCATTTCACCGCCTCTAATCCATAACTGTGTTCAATAATCGTGTAGAGGCTGGTGATGTCTAATACCATCAAAAGATAATCCTGTTCCCACACCAGATTATTCAATTTCGTCAAGAAGTCTTTTGTGTCTCGTACATACGAGTCCAAAGTAGACACAAGAGGAAATAAGGTGTGGTCCACAAAGCGAGACATATTCTCCGTTAGACTCCCAATTGAAGAAATGTTCGGGCGTCCAGGTGGACAGTCAAGATTTTTGTGAAGTTTTGGGAGGTGGTAGAAAGTCGGAGTCATGGGGCAAGTGGTGCGTAAGAACAGGTGTTCATCTTTGTTCAGCATTCGTTGGTTATACCATTTAGAGATGAGTTTATCGTATTCTATGATACTCTGTTGGTAGGTCTCATTGGTGCATTTGGTATAAAAGTTTTCATCTGAGAGTTGCCTCAATGCTTCCTTCGTGTAATATTCACGAGTCATTAAAACCACGTTCCCGCCCTTATCAGAGGGCTTCACAATTATTTTCGTGTCCGTCGTTAGTCCTTTAAGGGCTAGTCTCTGTTGTTCCGTGATGTTCTGGTGGGGATTTTGTTGGTTGTTTTTTCGAAACTTTAATAGATCATCGTTCATAGCTTCCGAGAACACATCTATAGCATCCCAAGGGGATTGAGGAACGAAGGTGGACGCTGGTTTAAATCCACTGTTTTCACTGTCTTGTTCGATACCCTGCATTTCCGCTCTCTGGGCTGGATCCAAGTCTGCAAGGTCCTGTGTTTGTTCCAATTCGAGATCTGTTAGTATCTCTACTGAGCGTAAGTCTTTGCCGCTCAGTGCGTCTGTAGCTGTAATTCTTCGCCCTTGGTGTTCTTTATTTTGTATATGTGGCCGCATTTTGAAATGTTTATGTAATTTCAGTTTGCGCGTGAAGCGGAACAAGTCTATTTTGGTTTGGGTGTATTCCAACTCACTATTTGGACAAAAAGTTAGTCCGAGGCTTAGGACTTGTTCTTCTTCCATTGTCAGTTCTCTAGTAGTGAGGTTGACCACCGTTAGATTTGTTGCCTCATTATCAGTGCTATGGTTTCCTGAGGGGTTAGTGGTAATGTTAATTCCACTTGGATGGATGACTGAGGCTATTGTTTTTTGTTGGTGCACTTCCGATTGGTCCAGCGAGATACTCGGGCGCCGCCTCTGCCCCTTCCTCTTGTTCCCCCCCGCCTGCCCGTCTGGTTCTCCGTCTTTTTCTGCTCCTTGGGTATCCGTGTCTGGGGGCTTGTTCTTCCCACCTCGGAGCCATGTGCTTTGTATTACTTCGTATTCCTCCTGAAAAGGAGTCTTGGTGCTTTTGTCTACCACTCTAGGCCCCCTGTTGGTAGTGCGTATATCTGGGTCTGATTGATTCTCTTCCGATTCATTCTCGGTTATGTCTGATTCGGAGGTAACTTCTCCAGTACCGCTAGTTGTCACAGCACCTTCCTTTCTGCTCTTCTGCAGGGCCTTGCGTGGGGCGTCAAACTTTTTTGCATACGTGAGGACGCGTCCAGTTAGATAATCGTTGGTGTCCCTCTCGTATTTTTCCTGTTTGCGGAGTCTTATTTTGGCTTCATATTTGATTAGCCTGGCCTTCATTTGTTCCTTCATTTGTGTGATGTTTGCCACTTGACTAGGATCAGTCTCACTCTCAAGTTCGTTGTTAATTGCTTGGATGTCTGCCAGTGCTCGCTCCCTGTCGCTCCAAGTGTATTTCACAAGTATTTTAAGTGTGCCCTCACAGTATTGAGCAGTATGCTCGAACCAGTCCGTTAGCAATTGCGGGTCCGGATTCTCGTAGGAGGGGACAGTGTGGACTCTCAACCCCCTTGGTACCCTTTCTTCTTCAATATAATTAGTGAGGCTTGTCGCCTCCCACCATTTGCGGATTTCCCTTTCATGCAGGCGTTCCAATTTCGTCATTGTTATCAAGAGTGGATTACTGGGCGTTACCACTGTGGGCGTTTCAGTTGATGCAGGCGGTCTTGTCTGCCTTTTAAACATGCCCTTTGCTGCCGATTGCCATTCCGCATCAGAAAACATGTCGGAACAGCGCGTGTCATAAACAGTATTAGACTCGTACTGTAGACTCGCGCTTGTAGGTAGTGCTGCCACCCCCGCAGTTCAAATGCGCATTCTCAACCTCAATCCTCTGTCGCCTGGCCACACAATTCCAAAACTCCCTGACGTGCAGAGATGGGAGTGTACGATTAGCAGATGCATGCAATGCTCACCGGAGACGTCTTCCTCGGGAGACACGGGGCTTGCGTACTCCTCTGTAATCCGTGACCGGACTCGAGCTCCCAGATTGGATCAGGCGGTGCGCAGCCGCGCACTTCAGAAACGCTCCTTTCTCCACGAAAAAGCGGCTGCTCGCTCGTCGGCGGGTGCTGTCGGCGGTTCGTGGACACCGCCACACATTAACGCTCCAAAGTCCTTCCCACTCCTCCTTGGAAAGAATACAACAGCACTCGAGGTTGAGGGTTACACACGCGCTAGATTTTATTTAGCGGAGGGGTGCACACAGACGCGTTTCGGCGGTCTGCCTTCGTCAGTGTGTGATGCACTGTGTTTGTTTCCGACCTTATTTTTAACATACATGGTCACTCCCACTTCCAGTCAGGTGTGGACACAAACAAGGGGACTAAAGCCTAGCATGAGACAGAGGCGGCCATCTTGTAGTGTATAGTAGATGTAACACGACAATAGCAAATTGCTTTGTAAAGCCCACAGATGGGCAATCGCATTGTTCCCTGCTAGGCTTATCACAATAAAACGTCATAAAATCGACGTAAACAATAAATATATATATAGGAAAGAGAAAAAAAGTGGCGGGGATTGCCTCAATGTAATATGTACACGATTAATGTACATGATGTGATATGATGCAATGTTACCAATAAAAACAAGTTTAAAAAAAAAAACTAATATGCGTGTTTGTATGTTAATATGAATATATATAGTATTAGAGGAATTTATTTAATTTACATTATATTTCATTAATAAATGTCAATATTTCAAATGTACAACTTTACACTGTCTCTCATACATCGTCGCTCCTCTTGCACCAAACTCACGCACTCATACACGGGTGCTGTATGCGGGGGGTGCTCCCGCAATATATGACGCTCCTAGTCGTCTTCTTCCCAATCCCAAAAAAGACACAGCACGGATGGAGAGTCATGGATTTTATTAGACTCTCCACCCGTGAGTGCTGTGTCTTTTTTGGGATTGGGAAGAAGTCGAGGAGAGTTTATATATACACACATGTGATCAAGCTCCCTAGAGGAGTGAAACGCGTTGTCGGATGGACATTTGTCCTTTAATTTAAATAAAAACTTCACTCTGCCACCTATTTGAGGATTTGCATCTTCTTTTTGAAAGAATCTTTCGCTGCAGTGACGAGGTTGGTCTGGAGGTCCGCACCTGGTGTGTTTCCGTCACTCACTGACGGAACAGGAACAATATATATTATATATATATATATATATATATATATATATATATATACATACATATACATACATACATATGTACACACATACATTCACAAACAAATGTATGTAACTATATTAGTGTCAAGGATATTCTTTTCCCTGCATTTTTGTACTTACCATTATAAGTATAGGCGCACAATATTGTGGTAAAAAATATTTTTGACACAAAATCTTTGTCGACAATATTGTTCACCATGATATTGTGTCAATGATCCTAAAAAAATGCTCATTTACGTTTCCATTCACAGGATGGAGTTAGCGTCTCGTGGGTTTTATTCCTATTCCTGTACAAGCAGGCTGTTTGTTATGAATGTCTGAGTTGAAAGCACCGTAGAAAGAGGAGAATGAGCTATAAATAGGCAACGGCCAGAGATGGCTTTCGGGCTGCTGCTACTGCTCGAACAGCCAGGTCTTGAGGAGTCTCCTGAAGGCCAGCAGGTCCTGGGTCTGTCATAGGTGGATGGGGAGGGTGTTCCAGGTTTTTGCGGCGAGGTGGGAGAACAATCTGCCGGCGGCGGTCGCTCGACTGATGTGGGGGGCAGTGGCGAGGGCAGCGGAGCGAAGCTGGTGGTTCGGGGTGTAGAAGATGAGTCGTTTGTTGAGGTGTGCTGGTCCGGTGTTGTGGAGAGCTTTGTGAGCGTGGGTGAGGAGTTTGAAGAAGGTGATCCTCTTGTTGACGGGGAGCCAGTGCAGGTCTTTCAGGTGGGCCCTAATGGGATTTTGCACCAGAATCAAGATTCCATAATGCGCAAACATTACCGCATTTGTGAGGTTTTCCCTGCATACGATCTACCTGCCAGAATTCAGTTGGGAAAACAAATGCAGAATTTTGAGTTTCTTCACTTTCAAACAGTGGCGGTCGGCATGGCTCGCGGGTAGTGAGGTGTGCTGGTCGTGGAGGGAGGTGGAAAAGAGCACGCATATTAAACTAAATACATAAAGAAACTCACCTTGCCGCCAGGTCCCGAGTCTCTGCTCCTGCTCTCTTCGAGGAACTCCAGGAACAGGAAGCAGGCCCCACTGACCAATCACAAGTCTGCAATGCAGCATTGTGATTGGTAAGCACCCAGGCTCCCCTGCCAAATCACAACACTACAGGTTTTGAGCGTAGAGGGTTTTGAGCATCATGGTTCGACGCTCAACCAGGGAATGGGGGCCTGGGCTTGTTCTCCACGCAGAGTGTAATGCACCCAAGCATGGAGGACGGGGAAAGTGCGCATGACTGGTTTGGGCGGCCCGAGAGGGCCAACCAAACAGTCATTGGGCACTTAGGAGTGGGCCAACCACTCCTGCCCTGAACAGAGAGCAAAGCAACCCCGCCCACCTGCCTGCCGCAAAGCAGAACGTAGCATTAAATAAGCAGAAATACAAACCTGTAAATAGACCGACTCTATACATTCAACAAAACCCGCAAAATAATACCAGTGTCCAGGACTCAATATTTCATTATTATAAGTGAACATAAAAACTCTAACATCAGCACAAAACTTCAGAACGCCTAATGAGAACTCCCAACCAGTCATCACAAAAGCTCCACTTAGTTCTCCCTCTCAAAAACAAAGGTCAACTTGGCTGCCTTCTTCCTTTTATCTTTTACTATAAGTTGTGAGGTGGACTCAGTAAGTGGCTCTTTTACAAGGGGAAACATCATTTACTACAAAGTCTTTACCACGCGTGACGTTTACTACGGTTCACTTACCACGCAAACGTCTTTTCAACGCGGGTGCATTCCACAACCGTCTTTACCACGCAACGTTCATTCCTTCCAGTCTTCTTTCTTTCATCCTGCGTGTTCATCATTAAGAAAAAGGAACTATAAAAAAAGGGGGGCTTAGGGGGTCTCCCCCCCCCCAAAAAAAACAAGTGGATTGAAAAAAAAAAAAAAAAGAAGAAAACTGAGAAAAAAACGATATTAAGTGCTTCTGACTATCAAGAAAAGCGCCTCCCCAGCGACGTGACGTGCACGTCATTATAGTAGTCCTATCTCTATTTTTCAAAACATGTTTTGACGCTCGTTTCCGTGAAGGGCA
Organism: Lissotriton vulgaris; assembly: GCF_964263255.1. Classification (NCBI taxonomy): domain Eukaryota; kingdom Metazoa; phylum Chordata; class Amphibia; order Caudata; family Salamandridae; genus Lissotriton; species Lissotriton vulgaris. Next base: position 188,668,806 of record NC_141698.1, read on the forward strand.
GCTGGTGAAAGGCGTGGAGAGGTGAGATAAGGATCCAATGTTTATACATAAAAAAAATATAATTAAAGCGCATTGTAAATTAAAAAAGGAAGGTAATCTGTAGTATTGGTTTGTTATAAACATCGATATTTTGCTTTGTTCGGCAGTTTAGAAATTATTTTTTTTAGCCTATCAGTATCATTATGTACAGGACGTAAGAGGTTAAGTAACGTAAATTTTGCAGTGTACAATCGTGCGTTGGAAAAGGCTGCGTGGTAAAGACGCATGTGAAGTAAAATGTTAGCGTTGTATTATCACATATTCTTTTACAAGTAGGTGTATTTGGAGTGCTGGTGGGATTTCCCCCCCCCCCCCAAAAATTGGAAAAGATGCATATCGTCTTTGTTGCTTTCTACTTGCTCTCTAAATAGCTCTCAGACGAAAAATTTCTCCTGCTTTCTAGTGTAGGGCATTTGGTTTTCTCTTCTCGCTGATTTACGTCCATCAGAGCTTCCTATTTCCCCCCACTTCATTGGTATCTAATACTGCCTCATCACTTACACCAGGGCTCTGGTCAATTCCATGATACTTCGTTTCGTGTTTTGTAGGTTCTTCCTTTATGTTCTCCTTCTCATTGGATGGAATGGGCCCCACAGCGGCCCCTAAGGTATGACATTCTACTGCTACACCCTTGATCTTGTTTAATGCCAATAGGTGTGCAGGCGAGTTTGTTATTTTCTGACAATGTTTCACCCCAAGCCACAAATTTGTTTATGGAAAGGGATATCCACATTATGTATCATGGTAGCTTTGAATCTTCTGCCCGAACACACTGTGGAGAAATCCACAACACTAATTATATTATAAGTAAGGAATAAATGTCTACTGATAGAATACCAAAAATATTTTCATCCAAGGACGGCACTATGTAAGGACTTCTGATTGTGTGAATACCTTATTTGGAATCCAGCGAAAGTCAAAATGATGGGCCTAGTGTTGCCTGGTAGGGACCATCATTCGTTGTGCTGAGTAGTTAAGAGGCATCCGACTTATGATCTCAAAACCCTAGCTGACATCAAAACAAACAAACATTCTAAAATACTTACTTTAGTTACAATCATATATGCAGACCTGGCCATAAAGAAAAAACAGTTTATTTTCTTTACACTGGGTGACAAATTTGAGGCATGGATTATTATGGGATTTCCTTTATGGTCTGGGATGCTGAGGCAACAGCCAGTCTTAGGCATCTGACTGGAAGAACAACATTGTGGATGTTCTCATGTTAAATATGTACAAGGTTATTTAGGGAATTGTCCACACAGACATTTAATGATACTTCAGCTTCCAGAAGCACAGCAAGAGTTTTGGGGTAATGTCAGAGAGGATAGTACAAAGTGCTGGACAAAGCACACCTTGTGCAATAAAGGTAAAGCTAAAACTATCATATTTTGATTAATAAGCAGGGATGAAAAGAAAGCAAAAAAAATGACGCGCTCTTTAGGATGCAAAAGAGAATATCCAGACGTAGAAGGCGTAATGATATACAGGAATTGCTGCGTTTCTAATTTTTATCTGTGCTTTGTAATATTTTTGTAAATACAATGTATTTTCTGTATATAGTTCATAAGTACTTTATGATGAGATTACGCTCTATAAACGCTATAAAAGAACGTACATATTTCTGTTAATAGAGCGGTACTCCAAGTCAAAGCCGCAGGCTCTGAAAGTGATGCTGGCTAAAGCGGCAGGACGACTGAGTGATAAACATGACACGGGGCCACTTGCCAGCACTGTGGTGCTTGAGCAAAGGAGGATGACGTCACTGAGACTCCACAGAGTAAACACTGAGGGCGATTATCACTAAAAGGCGACGGCCTGAGCGATGAGCGCGCAGCTACATTTATTTGGCATACTTTGTGCTCTAGCAGCCTCCGAAGTGCTGAGTCCAAACCTCAGCCTATTAATAGCTGTTCCAAGGACATAGCTTCTGAACGTAACAGTACATGTTCTGTAACGTGTAAAATATGTAATATTACATTCATGTAACGTTCTTGGTTCTATTGTGAAACGCTCTGTCGCCCTTGGGTAAAGAAAGCGCTATATAAATATGCACTAAATACATCACATAAATAAATGCATACAGCAGCACCGACCCGCTAACCCTTCCCCTTGGCACCGAGGAGTCACCAAAGCGAGGCGACCAGCTGAGCCTGCAGCTGTTTCCAGCAGAGGAGTCTTTCTACTCTGCACATATTTGCATTTGCTGACATTCTCGCTCTTGGGTGCAAGCAGGAAATCTCACATTGTACCATGAAAGCGAGGATGAAAGAAGAATGAAGGAAAGGAGACCCCGCAGTAAACTCGCCCCACGAGTTCAAACGATGAGCTGTAAGAGGATGCAGGGCAGAGCTATCTGGGCATGGCATGAACAAGGGGTGTACAGGAACGGGGGGGGAGCCGAGAGCAGCATGGTATGGTCAAGAGGCATGCAAAGGGAAGGAGGGTGAGAAGAGATAATAATAGGTCAGAGAGAAAGACTTAAGTCGGGAAAAAAAACAAAGTTGAAAATGTGTCTGGAAAAGTGCAGGACTTGGGGGAAGGTCCAGAGAAAAGAAAGAAGTCATAAGATATGATAGGGGAGATCAGGAAACAGACTACGTCAAAGGATGAGACAGAATTAGGGGAGGAATCGATGAAGGGGGGCTACGAAAAGAGATGAGGTAAGGGGAAAGCCAAAGGGACAGGACGCTAGAGGAAGTGGTAATGATGAGAGCAGGTGAATTGACGCAGTGGAGCAGATGCCAAGACAAGTAAAGGCCAGACTCAAAAAAAGAATCCGGGAGAAACTTAAAAAACCAACAACAAAAAACACAACAAAGATCTGAGTAACGGGCAAGAGGTCGCTCAGAGGTAAAAAAAAGTTAAAGTGCGGTGAAGAGAAAAGGTGGGCCAGGAGAAGATTGCATTTGAAAAAAAAAAATCCTGATGCAAAAAAAAAGTGACAAGTCTGGAAAACAGGCAAAACAGAAATGAATGGAATCAAAAGAAGATGCAACAAGAGACGAAGAAACGTCTGGAAGAACCCTTGAAGAAGAGTCAAGAGGGGCGCGGGATAAGTGGAGCGATTACAGAGGGGGGTGTCAGGGGAACCGACGAGACTGTGGAAACGACAGGGGGCGAATCAGGGAAAATGACAAGAGAATAGGTGAGGAGTGTGTCGGAGATCAGAGGAAAATAAAGGGGAGGAGGCAATGGGGAATAAAGGAAGAAGAGGTTACGGATAGAAAGGTATGGAACCGCGGAAAGAGACTTATGAGACCAGGTTAAAAACACAATTACAAAACAAGGAAAAGACACAAACATGGAATCGGGGAAAAACAGAATTAGGGGAAACATACAGGGGTGGAATCAGACGAATATACAACAGGGCTGAAAAGCAGGGGTTAGAAGAATAGACAAGGGGTTTAAAAGAGAGGGGCTCATTTGTAGACATGCGGGAGCAAAACAGGCGACTGTAATCGAGAGAAACGTCAAGGGGATATCACTTCAGAAAACAAAATATGACTGTAAGATAATACAAGGGACGCACGGGGGCAGGAAAAGTGACAAGAAGGGTCAGGCTAAGGGCAAGTGTAGGCGCACAGGAGAGGGAATAGGTGATGTAGCGATAAGGGGAAGAAAGACTATATAAGAACGTATGTATGATCTCACCGTTGAGTCGGACACAAAACTGCCTCCTTCGGCGGTCGTGTTGGACCTCTATTGGAAAGGTCTGTTCCAGGCTCTGAGGGGTCGCCATGGCTGAGGAATCTTCTGGGGTCCCTGCTCGTGCTCCTCCACCCGGGAAAAGTCTGCCACTGAGCAGAGCCAAGAGCCGGGATCAGCTGTGAACGCACGTGACGCCTCGCAGCGAATCGCCATGCCCGCGCTCTGTTTTCATTCCTATCCGTCCACTCTTTCAGCTCTGATGAGCAAGTGACAGCTTCTAGCCAATCAGAGCTGCTATTTTAGGTATCTCCGCCCCCTTCCGCCTGGATGGTGACAGCGACGCTTGCACGGCTAATCGGTGCCGCTTAGTGGTAGCCACGTGATCACCAGGAGCCAATCTAGACTGTAGTCCCTGTTGACTTCCATGTTCAAGTGTTCAGCGCCGCTCGATCTCCCTCAGCTGAGTGATAAACGAGAGGATTTTTTTTTTACAAAAGTCTTCTTTTATTAAACAGGCTCACAAAATCTCTTACAATGCATTACAAGCATACATAATTAACCATTTGAAAACATTGGCGTCTAAATAATTTTAAAAAAACCAGCACCACATTTAAATTACACCCATGTTTCAGGATATCACATCTTTAACCATAGTTAGGAAAAACAGTCTAGACTCGGAATTGCCTCTATACAGAAAGTTCACTGGCTCATCCCAGGGTATTATCCCTTCTAGGTTTCTAAAGTTCACCCAGGGGGACCATATTTTATCACATTTTATCTTGCTTCCCCTACTATCATATATCACCTTTTCCTCTTGGGCGCACCAGTCAAGGCCTGCCTTCCATTCGGTTACAGTGGGGGATACACATGGCCCCCATTAAACGAGAGAAGATTGAACCTTTCGTTGATCTCGGTTTCTCTTCACTCACAATGCTTTCTTCAATAAAAGCTATGAAACTGGAACCTGCTAAGATTATTGAGGGAGCTCGGTCTTGGAACAGAAGGACCCAGATACAGAGGAGCCACCATGGTAGGAAGAACTGTAGAAAGGAAAGGAGAGATTATGTAATTAAGGGCAGGTCTTATTGAGAGTTTGGAACGAGTTACACTGGATAGAGCAATGTGTATCCTTAATCTGGACCTCAACGAGCTAAACCACATCATGATTTTGCCCTTCTCAGCTCGCTGCTATTAAATTGGGAGTGGTGTAATCCCTATAGTCTTTGGTGTTCCCCGCTGGACAAGTCTCTCTCATTTATAAACCCATGAAAGTACATAAAGCGAGATTAAAGCATTTCTGATAAGAACAACAGATACGCATCTTCGTCTAAAGGTTTACTTACTCAAATACATAAAAATACAGATATGCATTAGTTGGGCAATCAAATAAGATAGTCCATACACATACAAATCATGAAGAAGACAGCACATTACTCAGTAAAGTTCTAATAGAAATCCACCATAGAATCACCTTCTAAGAGAGGAGAAAGTGTCTCCTCACAGTGCTTAATTTGAGCTGGCAATTTCCTGTAATTGGCAGCACTACTCTTAATTGTTAACTGTGGCATTGTTGATAGTCTTCCACATGGTGGCGCTATTTGTCCAGTGTAGAGATGAATACAATCACAGTTGTTTATTAATTCAAAATACATAAAAATTACTAGTAACTGACACCCAAGCCTTTCTAACAGGTACAAGGCCTGAAATAGTCTGAATTGTCACACTTCTTGGGTGAGCAGACTTTGAGAAGAAAAATCCCAGGACAGGTCAAAGATAAAAGTAGGGCTAAAGTCTTTTGTGTTACATTTATGTCTGGCCTGTCTCGGTTTTTGCTTAGTCATATTAATACATATAACCTACTGGTGGTCTCCAGTAGGTAGTAGTTATAGTTAGGACCATGTTTCCATAGGAAAAGCATTTTTTGATTTGCCTATAACTTTGGTGCCGGTTGACAAATCTTCCCAATATTTTCCCAAAAAGTGTAGTTAGGTCTTGTTGTGCATGGAAAGTTGCAGGGTGGCAAGTCAAGTGGGGGCCGAGAAAAAGAGGTGTAAAAAAAAGAGAATTTTCCCATGTTAATTTCCATAGGACCTTTGAACACTTCTACAGCCCAAACCGCTGGATGGAATTACAACAAATTTGGTAGAAAGGTAGATTTTGTCACGCAGATTGGGGCTTTTTAGGTCTCGCTGAGCGAATGTGCATGCATTCTCAGCGAGACTTAAGTAAGGGCTCTTAAAAATGCACCCAAAGGCGGATTGCCTACAGTGCATGTGTGCGGGCTCGTGCACATCGCACACCATTTGGCAGCCTGTAAACATCGGCATCAGACTTCAAAGGAATCCGCTCGCCCGTCCCCGCCACGCAATGCCGAGAGCTTGTTAAAGGAGCCGCTCCTCCTACAAGCTCTTAAACACAAGGAATCCACTCCCCCGCCCCCACCATGCAATGCCCCGAGCTTGTTGCAATTTCACAACCCCACACACACACACACAACCCCCCCCACACACACACACAACCACACACACAACCCCCCCCACACAACCCCACACAAAACCACACAACCCCACACACACAGGCCCACAACCCCACACACACAACCCCACACACACACAACCCTACACACCCCTCCACACACACACAACCCCCCCCACACACAACCACAACCCACACACAAACAGCCCCACCCCACAAAACCCCCCCACACACAACCACAACCCCTCACCCCCCCACACACAACCCCCACACACACAACCCCCTACACACAACCCCCACACACACACATAACCCCCCCCCACACAAACAGACAACCACACACATGCAAACCCCCACACACATGCAAAAAGACACACACAACCCCCCACACACACAACCCCACAAGCACACATACCCACACACACAACCACACCCACATACCCACACACATACCCACACACACAACCACACACACAACCACACACACACAACCCCACACACACACAACCACACACACACACAACCACCACACACCAGGTTAGCAAAACATAGCATAGCAAACCAAAACATAGCATAGCATAACTAAACATAGCATAACAAAACATAGTATAGCATAACAAAACACAAAAAACATAGCATAACAAAACACAACAAAACAGCATAGCATAACAAAACATAGCATAACAAAACAAAGCATAGAATAGCATAGCATAACAAAACACAACAAAACATAGCATAGCATCACAAAACATAGCATAGCATCACAAAACATAGCATAGCATCACAAAACATAGCATAACAAAGCAAAGCATAACAAAACAAAGCAAAGCATAAAAAACATAGCATAACAAAACATAGCATAACAAAACAAAACCTAGCATAACAAATCAAAGCATAGCATGACATATCATAACAAAACACAACAAAACATAGCGTAGCATAACAAAACATAGCAAAGCATAGTATAACAAAACACAACAAAACATAGCATGCCATCACAAAACATAGCATAGCATCACAAACCATAATATAGCATAACAAAACATAGCATAACAAAACAAAACCTAGCATAACAAAGCATAGCTTAACAAAACACAACAAAACATAGCATAGCATAACAAAACCTAGCAAAACAAAGCATAGCATAACAAAACATAGCGTAGCATAACAAAAGACAACAAAACATAGCATAACAAAACAAAACATAGCATAGCATAACAACACAAAGCACAGCATCGCATATCATAACAAAACACAACAAAACATAGCATAGCATAACAAAGCAGAGCATAGCATATCGCAACAAACCAGAGCGTAGCATAGCATAACAAAACACAACAAAACATAGCACAACAAAACATAGCATAGCATAACATAGCATAACAAAACAAAGCATAGCATAACAAAACACAACACATAGCATAACAAAACTTAGCAAAACACAACAAAACATAGCACAGCATAACAAAACACAACAAAACATAGTATAACAAAACAAAACATAGAATAGAAAAGCATAGCATAACAAAACAAAACATATCATAGCATAGCAAAACATAGCATAGCATACCAAACACAACAAAACATAGCATAACAAAACACAAAAAAACATAGCATAACAAAACAAAACATTATATAGCATAGCGTTTGGGGGCAAACAATCCTACGGCAGTTCCTGTGTCACGCTCTCCCCCGCCGCTGCTCTGCAAAAGCGGCCGACGAGAGGGGGGAGCGCTTGCTCAACACAAACGCCTACAATCCCCAGCATTCCCTGTGGGCCACCGGCAACGCCGCCAGCAGCGTCAATTACCAGCGCCCGGAGGCGCTTAAAGATCTGTAGACCCTGCAAAGGAGCGGGGACAGCATAGCGCTTGGGGGCAAACAATCCTACGGCAGTTCCTGTGTCACGCTCTCCCCCGCCGCTGCTCTGCAAAAGCGGCCGCCGCGAGGGGGAAGCGCTTGCTCAACACAAACGCCTACAATCCCTAGCATTCCCTGTGGGCCACCGGCGACGCCGCCAGCAGCGTCAATTACCAGCGCCCGGAGGCGCTTAAAGATCTGTAGACCCTGCAGAGGAGCAAGGACAGCATAGCGCTTGGGGGCAAACAATCCTACGGCAGTTCCTGTGTCACGCTCTCCCCCGCCGCTGCTCTGCAAAAGCGGCCGCCGAGAGGGGGGAGCGCTTGCTCAACACAAACGCCTACAATCCCCAGCATTCCCTGTGGGCCACCGGCGACGCCGCCAGCAGCGTCAATTACCAGCGCCCGGAGGCGCTTAAAGATCTGTAGACCCTGCAGAGGAGCGGGAACAGCATAGCGCTTGGGGGCAAACAATCCTACGGCAGTTCCTGTGTCACGCTCTCCCCCGCCGCCGCTCTGCAAAATCGGCCGCCGAGAGGGGGGAGCGCTTGCTCAACACAAACGCCTACAATCCCCAGCATTCCCTGTGGGCCACCGGCGACGCCGCCAGCAGCGTCAATTACCAGCGCCCGGAGGCGCTTAAAGATCTGTAGACCCTCCCGCGTCGCGGGACGAGCCCGGGCAGAGGGCGGGCCGTCTGTGGTCGTCCGGGGACGACGAGGGACGGGACGGGCCACCCCCCTTGGCCCCAGCGGACTTCTAACAACTGACCCAGGTACTGCACCGTGTGTTTCTGGAACACGCAATCTCTATTGAAGCCCTCTATAAAAGTATCTAGACCAAGTTAACGGCTGCACATAGAGGACCACTAGAAACCCAAGCTGGGTAGAACTCTTTAAATTGTGGGACTTTCAATTAACGCAGGTTACCCAAACTGATCTTAGCGGTCACTAGAGTGATTTAGTGGGAGACTATAAGGAAAAATGTCTAATCATCCGAACACACGTTCGGCTGGGAACAAATCCAACAAAAGAGAGACCCCCAAGCAAACACGAGTGGCAATGAAGGAGGGTGCCCTCCCGAAGGGGAATAAACCCACAGCAATTGACTTAATATTAAAAAAAGTCACGGGGGAAATAGAACGTATGGAACGGAGTTTATCCTCCTCACCCAACCTCAATGTAATCACCCAAACACCCCCCAGAGACCCACCAATAGCAGACAGCCCAAATATGCATGGTAATGTGACCCAACCAATCAATGACACTGAGGATGTCCCCTGTGCACAAACCCCAGGCCAAGAAACCTCTGAGTGCAATGAAACGACCCATCAGAAAAAAAGGAAGCGACAGGGGAGGTTCAAGGGGCACCAGAGACAAAGGAAAGCTTCAGTAAGAGCCAATCCCTCAACACGCACACAAGAGTATATACTAGTAGAAAATAACTCCCAAGTAGATTCCATTCCACCAGGGTGGGTTGAGACAATAGTCGCAGATCTCAAAAAACAGCTAGAATCCATTATTGCGGCACAATTAAAGCCTATTATAAGCAAGGTGGACAAAATAATGTGTGAGCTCTCTAAACAATCTAAGGCATTTGAGCACACACTGGCAAAAACTTCTACTGGTCTAACTCAGCCAATTGAGGTAGCCACTAATGATAATGTAAATAAAAATAGAGCGCAAAATAACAACTGTGTCAGTCACACTCAACACACAATTGCCCAGATTCACGAGGCCCCAAAAACTGTCCAAAATCAAAGAGGGGGTTCTAATGACAAATCAAGAGGGGGACACATTCAAAGTACGAACACCAAAAACATGGAAAAACCCCCTTTACAACCATTAATGCAATGGAGACAGGAAGACCGCCCACAGAGGGATGGGAATTACGATCATTGTTATACAGACTCCGACCCCTTCTATACTACTAACAGTCACGCCCCACACATAGATCCTCCCCCCGAGGCGAGCCCATTTGTAATAGTCTTTGCAAGGGTCCCAGAAATCAGGCCCACAGAGAGAGAATCACATCATCAATTACTCACCAAAATCTCCAAGTGGTTGAATATTCACAGACCTTTAAATAACGGGGAAAGAGGAGAGATAGTACACGTAAGAAGAGTAAACTGGATTGGGGGGAGAAATAAAGACATAAGAGGAGACTGTATAGTCGCAAATTTTAGGGATACCAGTCTGGTTGACTACATCCTGAAGAATGTTAACAGGAATCAAACCAGCACAATTTGTGCACTCCCACTCGGGTATTTTTACCCAAGGACTCGGAACACTAATTGTGCGGATGATGAGGGTGGGTGGATTCTTGGAAGACCACAACGCACACATAGACCAAGACCACTAAGCCACCCCGACCAGTCCTTTCCCCCACGAGACTACTCCCAATGGAGAAATAGATTTGCCCCTATTCAATCACTCGAGGATATTGATTGACTCATCCCACTAGAAAATAACTCTGTATCAAGTCTAGCGACTAGTGGACACCCAGGCTCAGAAATAGGGGGTGAACGTGGGAGGGAGGAGAATACACAAACCGGGAGGTTAGAACCACACTTGAGCGAGGGGGAAAAAATGTAAACATCAAAGATACACCAATAGTGGGGGAGGTTAGAACAAATGAAAGTATGACAGCTAGTGGCAAAGAGAATAGGGATGGCCTGACCGTCCTATCCTGGAATATTGCAGGGCTGGAAGCCAAACTAAAAAGCAAGGAGTGGTTAGAATTCATAAGGCGCTTTCATTTTATAGCGCTCCAAGAAACATGGGCACGGGATTCGGACCCTGGTCAATTGGAGGGCTATAAGTGTTTCTTTAGACCTGCCCAAGGAACGAATTCTGGGAGAGCAAAAGGAGGCCTAGTAATATACGTAGACTTAGACCTGAATGGCACCTGGTCATATCCAGACTGGATGTCAGACAATATACAAGTAGTCTCACTACAATACCACGGGAGAGTCTACTTTTTCTAAATTTTTATAACTCTGGGCCGGTGGAGGGGAATTTTCCCATACTAGCAGAGCTGGAGAACAGATTAAATGAGGAACTGGACTTAAGGACGAAGGGGCCAGAACCAACTGTCCTGTTGATGGGGGACTTTAATTGCCATCTATGCCCCAAGCTATTCCCTTTATCTGCCGACTGGTCAGCCTGCCCACTAGAAAAGGGTCCCCATTTTACACACAATAAAGAGGGCACAGCTCTGATGAAGCTATTAGATAACTTTGCGCTCACTCATGTCATGGATATAGCTGCACTTAAAGTAGGGGAATCCCCAACACCCACATTCAAAGGGAGAGGTGGTGGGTCCATAATAGACTATATAATGATCTCTGCCTGCGCTAGAGAGCAGATTCTAAAAACAAGCACAGAGTGGAGTCCCTTTAGTGATCACAACCCCATTTCAATAGAAATTAATCGTAAAGATGTAATCAGAAAAAACCCAGGGGTGATCAAGGAAACCCATATCCAACCAACAGATCAAGGGAGACGCATAAGGTGGTCACTGATTAATCCGCAAGAGTTTTACGCTAAACTAGTGGGCGAAGGGATAGCTCATATAGAGACCTGCTTAGATCTCTCAATAGAGGGCAGAGGAGTGGTAGTGGCTTTCGAATCTTTAACCAAAATTGTGGAAGGACTATTGAAAACTAAGAAGCCCGTAAAACAATCATCCTCCCCAAGATGGTTTGATTCAAACTGTTCCAGGGCCCTAAGAGAACTAAAGCAGAGTTTATAAAAGGCCCCAAGGGACAAGACTGAAATTGCCCGTTGTAGAAAGAACTACAAAACCCAGGTAAAGATAAGAAAGAGTGCTCTCCAAAAAGAAGTTTGGGCAGACCTTAGGGAGGCGGGTGAAAACAAGGACTACGCACAGTTTTGGAAAATCATAAACAGACCATGCTTCCATGACTCAAGCTCCCCAGTCATCAGCTCTAACATATTACCAGAACAATGGATCACCCACTTCAAATCCTTGTATAACCAGCAGGAGGTAGACATTGGAGATGGAATATGGAGGGGACCAAGGGCAGAAGAACTAGAATTATCTTTGGAGGAAGTCCTTAAAGCAATCCTAGGGCTGACGCAAAACCCCACCAGATCTATTCCTCAGTAACACCGAGTTATGGGCCCCAGTGGTAACGAGAGTACTCAATGCAGCAATCAAATCGGGCCTGCCGAGATCATGGTCCACTGCGGTGATTGTCCCTATATATAAGAAAGGCTGCAGGGACAGCCCGCAGTGCTACAGACCTATCTCGTTGATTGATGTCTCTGCCAAAGTTCTCGGGAGGGCGCTCCACAACCGCTTAATGGATTGGACTGACACTCACAACATCCTGGTGGATACCCAGTACGGGTTCAGAACAGGCAGGTCAACTAGTGACCAATGCCTCAACCTATACCTCCTCACGGCTAAGTACACCAAGACGACTGATGGAACCATATACATGGGGTTCATGGACTTAGCAGCTGCTTTTGATAACGTCAATAGAGCCAAACTATGGACACTCATGTTTAACCTGGGAATTGATCCGGATCTTATTAACATTCTTAGGGAGCTGCACTGGAACACCACTGCCAAGGTCCGCTATAGTGCGGGGGGGGGTGAGTACCGATCCCTTCCCGTGCTCTGGGGGGGTGAGGCAGGGGTGTATCCTGGCGCCATTCTTGTTCTCCCTCTACATAAATGGCCTGGAGAGTGCCCTGATAGCACTGGGGACTGACTGTCCAAAGGTGGGCTCGCGTCATCTGCCAGTACTTTTGTACGCTGATGACGCGGTCCTCCTTGCGTGAACGGCAGTTGGTCTGCAGCTCTTAATTAAGGGTTTCTCTGACTTTATGAGGAATTTGGACCTCTCCGTCAACCTGACAAAATCTTTCATCATGGTAGTGGGGAAGAAACCACATAAGAAATTTGTGTTCAAACTAGGGGATCATGTTTTGGACACTGTCAATTTATTTCCGTACTTGGGTCTTTTATTTGACGGAAAAATCAAGTTTGCCCCTCTGATAGAGGAGAGGGCTAGGAGACTAGTCTCAGCAAATGGAGCTATACTAAACTTTGCCCGACGAATGGGAGGCTGGTCCCCAGAGCAGGTGATGACATTGTACAGATCGGTCAGCATTTCAAAGACCATCTATGGAGCCGAAGTGTGGGGCTTCAGGGATGCACAACTGATACAAAAAGAGGAAGACAAATTCTAAAAAAAATGTTAAAGCTTCCGTTGACCATCCCAGCAGCGATAACACACGAAGAGTTGGGTACCCCATACATATCCGACCTGATCAGACTGAGACCCATACTGGCCTGGCTTAAAATTTGGTCAAACCCCAATGCGGAATTGTCCAGACAGATCATCCAGGATTGCCTGCGGAAAGAGAGATGGCTCCAAATCCCCTGGCTGAAATACGTCAAAGACACATTGGGGGATATTGACCAGCAAATGTTATTTCTGGACCCCTCAACTGTGGACATATATTCCAGACACTCTGTGCAAAAGCAACTACTCGAAAAATATGATTGTAGGAGGAGGGAGCTTGACTCTATTAAACCCTCGGTAGTTGCTCATTCGCTTGTTTGCAATGAAAAAACAAGGCAAGCTGGGACACATTTGAACTATACAACCAAGAAACGATCGCCAAAACGCTAGCGAAACTTAAACCCAACAACCACTACCAAGACCCGCTACCCGCAAAATGTGTAAGAGAAATCAGTCACACTCTAGTTCCAATCTGGACGGAGATAATAAATGCCTCACTAATACAAGGGACCCTTCCGGACTGCCTAAAAACGGGGCAGGTAGTTCCCATTATCAAAAAACCGACAGCTGATGCAACAGACCCGAACAATTATCGACCAGTGACCAACATCCCGTTACTGGCTAAACTTCTTGAGAAATGTGTACAAGGCCAACTGAGTCAACATATCGCTAAGTTCTCACTACTAGACGACTGCCAATCAGGTTTCAGAACAGGTCACAGCACGGAAACTGCGATATTACATATTGTTGATGACGCTCTACAAGCCCTCGACCAAAATCATGCGTGCCTACTGATTCTACTGGACTTGTCATCGGCATTCGACACGGTAAATCATGCGATTCTGATGACCAGACTACAAGACAGGATGGGTTTATCTGGTAACGTACTGAAGTGGTTTAATTCCTTCCTGCAGAACAGGACTCAGCTATTCTTGGTCAACGAGGCAACCTCTTCTCCTCGCCCTAACACAATAGGGGTCCCTCAAGGCTCAACGCTATCCCCTGATCTATTCAACTTGTATGTAGAACCTCTCACAGAGATTCTTCGGATCTCACAGATATCTTACCACATGTACGCAGACGACACCCAAATATACATGAAGATTGCCTGCAGTGAAGACATTGATCTTATGAATGAAACTCTAAAGAGAGCATTGCAGTGGCTTACAGCCAATCACCTGAAACTGAATGCCAATAAAACTGAATTCCTGTTAATCTCACCGACAAGGAGTTACACAGAGGCAAAGGAATGGGCGAAATTGGTGACAGCACTGAACTGCACCCCGACCATAGTTAATTCAGCTAAATCATTAGGAATTACACTAGACAAGAACTTAGACATGAAAGAACACATCAACTTGATGGCCAAGGGCGCCCGCTTCCATTTAAACTATCTAAGGAAACTGAAGCCCTTTATCTCTGAAGCAGACCTAAAACTTGCCATCCAATCGTTAGTTATCTCGAGGATCGAATATGGCTGTACCACATTAGCTGGCCTACCGAAAACATCCACTGCACCACTAAAAGCCTGTCTCAACGCAGCGGCAAGACTCATCACAGGAACTAGGAAATTCGACCACATATCTCCTCACCGAAGGCTCTAAACTGGTTACCTTATGATGCTAGAATTAAAATGAAGATGGCCTGCATCACACATAAAGCGGTCCACTACAACATGCCGAGGTACCTCGCCAAGAAAATTAAGATATCGGGAGGCAACAGAACAACAAGAAGCTCTAAAGAGCTGCTATTGCGGCCGGCATTCTTCCATAAAAAAAAGACTTATGACCGAGCTTTTTCAGGAGCGGCCCCCAGAGTCTGGAATTCACTCCCTCCTTACATCAGGAGGATTCAAAATACCGCAGCTTTTAAAAGGGAACTGAAAAGCCACATGATGAGTAAATACCATATATAGAGATGGCCACAGACTTGTGATACGAACATTTCTGCCAAAAAGGACTGGAGTCACCACGAACACTTGGAAGACCAATAAGACAAACGACTGATGCCACCCAAGCATCGGCTCTACAACCTATTACTACCTCACTATTAGGTGATATCTATGCTATACCGTTCACCGGAAGATATCACCCTTACCTTGAACTTGTTAATATTTATGTTCGATGCATCCAACTATTCCCTCACTACTCTTATGGCTTATTACGCCGATATTGACTTGTTAATAATATACAATACTACCTCATAGAACTTGACTGCATGACTATGACACTACCTAAACATAGGCACTCCCTAATACAAACTACTTAGGCGTTAGGAATATATCTTACCTTAATCACCGTAGACAGCACATTACCTCCCACACCTGATTTGTTTTTGCTGCTATAATTGCTATTATAATGTCAACTGTTTAATTCTTCTATGTCCCTAGGTAATACCCTTTCTAACCTCCCTGATAGCTCTCTGCCCTACCTCTATATATGTTTTGTTGCTATAAATGTTACCACTATGTCAATCTGTTTTCCATATGTTAAGCGCTCTGATACCCACGGGTCATGTCCGCGCTATATAAAACACTATAAATAAATAAATAAATAAATAAATAAAAATAAGTGGGCATGGAACCGTATCTCTTTTTAATGTACAGTCAACACGAGAGGTTTTTAATGACTCGTTTTAGGCTTATTTGTTGCACCACACTTTAGCTTATCCGTCTGGGTTTACGCAAACAATTGAGCAGAAGGGTGCATGCGGCTGCGACAATAGGTCTCTGCAGGACACCCTTCATTTTGAATTACTGTGTTCTTTTTATAAAACACCGCGCCAAAGATTCTTGGTGGACATTTTAAAGGACTCAAACATTATCCATGCCAAATCTGCCTTATTGTTTTTGCAAAGAGCCACTGAAATGCGTACTTTGTTTGCTATCATGAGTTTTCTAAAAATTGTTTTTAAACTAAGAAACACAAGGGGCTGATAAAATTGGTTGAAATGGGAGGAAACTAAAAAGTCATATGGGGCCTTGTGTCATATTTGCATTCTGTTCCTACTATCTACAAAAACTCCTTTTAACTTGTCGATCTTTTTAAAAAGGTATGATGTTCAGTATGTTTTTATGTGATCATGTATTACTATGTATTTTTATGATGGTTTTTAACCTTCGAAATGAATAAAAGAACTGAACTGAACATTATATAGCAAGCATAGCATAACAAAACAAAACATATAGCATAGCAAAACATAGCATAGCATACCAAACACAACAAAACATAGCATAGCATAGCATAAAAAACATAGCATAAGAAAGCATAGCATAGCGTAACAAAACATAGCATAGCAAAACAAAACATAGCATAATAAAACACAACAAAACATAGCCTAGCATAACAAATCATAGTGTCAGGCTCTGCTTTCTGGCCTCTTCGGGGCTGTGTTGCTATGCCTATGACCTCCCCTATGAACGACCGCAGAGTCTGAATCAGGTAACACAGACAACCGAGGGAGTCCAACCGGGGAGGGAAAGGAAGGGGACAGCAGGGAGGGAGATCTGCAACGATAAAGAAGAATTTGTTTAGAAGACCCCCCCCCCCCCCGAGTTGATGTGGCTGTAACCCACCCACTTTTGTTGCTGACCCCTTAACGCACATAAAACTGTACAACACTACACTCGTACCTGTAAAGGAAAATACGATTGTTTGTATCTCAAGAAGACACGACGTGAGGCGGTACCAGGCACTCTACCCAACTGCGAAATAAGCAAACAGAGAGTCACTTTACGAGAACCCTTAACCTGTAGGGGTTATGCTATGTAAAGGGAGGACTAACACTCCTACCTAAAACAAGTTATAGGCATTCCTTATTGGGTGTGCTTAATCTTTCTGAGTTAGTACCCCTCTTGTGTCTCCTGAGTAAGAATAAAGGATAAACAAATATAGTGTTATAACATCAAACGAATATAAAAGCAATAACGAATCTGGTCCTCTGTTCAGTTTCACAGGAAATGCGTGTGAGTGTTTCAAGAGCACACCCACTTAGCGTAACACAGTCTGTGCACAGCAAATGTCGGAGGTCCAGCCTCTTATCCCTGATAAAGAAATGCCAGGAACTGCACACAAGGTAATACTCTTTCCCCCTCAGCCGAGAGGAAAAAAACACCCGTTACCAAGCTGCCACTTTCCCGCTTGGCTCTAAGGTTCTTTTGCCCAATGTTCTCAAAGTCACAATAGCACTTCCACTTCCCCCTCAGCCGAGAGGAAACAACGGGAAATGTCACACGGCTCCACGCCACCAGCGTGAAGTACACCGTTCAGACACAGCGTGTCTCGAAGTACCGGAATTCACGGACCAAATCCGCGTTCTTACCGCTATAGTCAGCAAACAAACCGTCATCCGATCTTCAACAAGAATTATCGGCAATGCCGTGGCTGCCGGGGTTCCTTTTGATTACGTGTTGCACACGCTCCGTGCGTTCTTCACGTCATCGCACCATTGCCTATCGGGAAACGTAGTTCTCATGTTTCCGATGTGCGAGGAGCGCGGTTTTCAGGCTGTATGTGTTTCTCGGGCGTACGGGCATTCAAATCATGACACATAGCATAGCATAACATTACCACAGCATCACTGAACGCCACAGCATCACTCGTTCACCACCACAGCATCAATCTGTGCAACCATTCAACAACAACTGGTTCAAATATGTTCTCTCAATGTTTCAAGCTTTATTACAAATGTCACAAAAAGATGTTAATATTTCACTTCTTTTCTTGGATTTTCGTCACAATAAAATACACTGAACATAATCTTCACAAAAGTTATTTACAAAAGTTTAAGCTATTGTTCTAAATTACAATAACTTTTATTTAAGTATTAATTATTTAAAAAAATTAAAAGCCATTGTTATTTGTAATATCAATACATGTAAGTCACGTAAATACAACACATATTGCATTACAATTTGCGAAATTTATAACTATTGACATTGTAAATGACAAAGCTATTAATTTCGCTATTTTCAAAACCAACACTTAAATAAAAAATGTGTCATTTATAATACCAATAGCTCAAACTTTCCTAATGCGAGACCTATTGCATTGCAAATGCTTGTTGTTATTTGGTGTAAATCTGTTCAGTAGTTGTTGAGAAATTTAAGAGAATAAAGTTAGTATTATCTGTGGCCGCGATGACTTTGCGTATAAATTTCGAGCTTGTGCAGGGAAATGCTGAGCTGTGATTGGCTGCCAACAATTCAACCAGGAAGTGACGGCAGCCATCTTGGGGCTCAGCTTCAGCCGAGTCCCACATAAAAAATGTAAACGAAATAAAAGGGGGCAGAGTAGGAATACCCGACCACTAAACCTTGATCTTGGAGTCCCCCTTGGACCCTGTCAGGCCAAACTAGGATTAAAAAAAAATAGAATTGCTGTGAAATCGCGATATTCGCAAATTTGCAGAAAAAAACAAGCACTGGATCCCACGCTTGCTTTTCAATGACCCCTGCGAGGGTCAGGTCCTGGGGGCATAACATAAAAATAGGAGGGAGCCCATGGGGCCCACTCCTCGAGCTTGTAAAAGCACAGAGGACCGCCACCTCCCCGGGGCACTGCTTTTAATTGATGTGGGGTTGTGCCTAAGCAGCAACCCCCACACCCTAGGTGTCACCACATCCCCAGGCAAGTCTCAAATAAATGCGGGAGGTGCAGTGCAGCTCCCCTTCAGCCCCCGGGGAGCACTACCTCCTCAGGGCATTTAAAAATAACTGTGCTGGCGGGCCCTCTGGGCGGCCACCTCCGTGGGGCTAAATATCAAAATTAATGCAGGGGAACCCCTGAGACATCATCGGAATCCCTGCCTCTTTCTCAGCCACTCTGCAAAGCAGCATCCTAGCGCCCTACTGGTTGGGGGGATGAAGGCCCCTTGGCTGCTGAGGATCGTTGGGGGCCAAGAACCCCTATTGTTGTCACAAGTAGGTCCTCCACAGCCAGATTGCTAAAATGTCATCAGATGCATGCCCCCTTTCTCAACAACTCTGCAAAGGGGTCTCCTGGTGCACTACAGGTTGGAGGTTGAAATCCTCTTCGCTGCTGTGGATCGTTTGGGGCCAAGAACCCCTATTGCTGCAACAAGTAAGCCCCCCGTAGTCAGACCGCTGAGATGTCGCTGTAGGCCCGCCTTCTTTTTCAACCATTCTGCAAAGGGCCTCCTGGCACACTACTGGTTGGGGGATGAAGTCTCCTTGGCTGCTGAGGGTTGTCGGGGGCCAAGAACCCCTATTGTTGTGACAAGTAAGTCCCCCACAGTGGGACTGCTGATACGTTGTCAGAGGCCCGCTCCCTTTCTGAACCACTCTACAAAGGGGCCTCTGGTACACTACAGGTTGGAGGATGAAGTTCCCTTGGCTGCTGAGGATCGTTGGGGGTCAAGAATCCCTATTGCTGTCACAAGTAAGTTCCCCCAGATGGATTGTTGAGATGTCATCGGAGGTCCGCCCCCTTTCTCAACCACTCACAAAGGGGACTCCTGGCGCACTACTGGCTGGGAAATGAAGTCCCCTTGGCTACTGAGGGTTGATGGGGGCCTAGAACCCCTATTGTTACCACAATTAAGTCCCTCATAGCTTGATTCCTGAGATGTTATCAGAGGCCCCTGCCCCTTTCTCAACCACTCTGCAAAGGGGACTCCTGGTGCACTACTGGTTGCTGCCATGATCGCTTGCGCTCAATCGGGTTGGCCTACGGCACAAAATAATTCTGCTCCATTGCGGAGTGTGGAGTTTATCCGTATCTCCGTGTTCCCAGCAGGAATACAGAGTTGCTGAATTCGATATTTTACGCCAAGGCCTAATAAAAAAAACAAAGGTTACAGGGATGTTGTGTAGGAAGGTGGATACCTGACTATGGTTACCCCAGATTTTTTGCCTAGTGTTTAGCTGGTTTTCAACTTATTTGGCCTGGGATCCTGATAATCAGGGCCCCAGGCTATCTGCTCTCTCTTTAAAATTGACTCCATGCACCCTAGGTACATCTCCAATTGGATACTGGGTCATCTTATGAGCCCCTGTACAGTGTACTATAGGTACCCAGGGCATAGGTGCATCCAAGGCCTACCAGGGTCTGCAGCATGTATTATGCCACCCCTGGCTGGCCACCCAAATTGACACAACTGGCTGATCACTCAGCTGGGGCAAGGTGGTGTAATCACCCCTTGCTTAGATATAGTATACCTATATCTAACCTTATGTCTGGACACATATACACCTATAAGTCACTCCAATGGCAGTCCTTAACAATCCTGGAGGCAGAGTGCTTGGTAATATGTGAGATGGTGCTCTAGCATGAGCTGAGTCTGTCTGCAGTTTTCGGAACCATGTCCTTATAGCTGTTCTAGGATATTGCCATACCATATACTCTTAAGTGCATTATGAACCTCGCTGTTCAATGCTATCTGTGGTTCAGCTTTATCAAAACATGTCGTGTAAGGTGTCATACCCTTTGGAATACTACCCCTTCACCAGTCCTGGCGACGGGGGTAGCATTCCACCCTTCTAGAGGGAGAAGACATGTTACTTTCCTTAAATGCGGTTAAAATCAACCAGAGACTCAGCATCACAAAATGGATGCTGCTGCCACAGACACAAGTCTGGCCTCCTGCTGCTGACCGAAACTCCGGAAGGGGAGGCCTGAACAAAAGGTTTCCTGTCACAGGGAGGTGCTAGCACCACCCCAGACAGGAGATAGTGGATTGGGGCAGGGAGGGCTGAATGAAACTAGACACTGCCTGGGGCACACAAGGTGTCCCATGCATAGCCCAGTTCAAACCGGTGCTGGGGCACTTCAGCCCCAGCTCTGGCGCGAAACTGGACAAAGGGAAAGGGGTGTAACAATCCCCTTCCTGGGTCCCACCCATAGGAGGGACCTAGCAGGTAATCCAGCCCCTTGATTTGGAATAAAGGTAGGTGCTGTGTCCTTAAGCTTGTTTATCCTGAATGAAACTTTGACACGAAACTCTGGACCCTTCGACATCCTACTCGATGTAGAAGACTGAAGAATCTCCCTTGTGGTCAAGGAGTTACCACCCTGCACAAGCAGGCACCATCAGCGCTCAAAGGTTTTCTTTGTTGTTGCTCCCGCCAGAGCTCGAACGACAGAGACCAATAAGAACCGGACTCCCAGACATCCAACAGCCCGATCCACAGCCACAGCAAAGCTGAGACCCGTGGAGGCGACGTGAGAAGTGGTACCGGCCATCTTGGAAAGCCAGTGAAGTGCTTTCTGTGCAGCTCCCGAGGCACCCTCGAAGCTGTGCATTGGGGATTGAGAAGCCCCAGCTCCGAGCAGCTTTTGCACCAAAGATCACCTCTCCACACTCACCGAGTGCTGCGTGGTGCCCTTTTGCATTTTCCTGCTCGACGCATCTGTCCGGTCACTTGCTCGTTGGCTAGTGGCCTCTTGACGACGAACCTACAAATTTTCACTGCTGGTCTGGTTGCTCCAGACTGGCCCTTGCTCCCCTGAAAAGGAGCAGCCCATCATACCTTGCTGGTCTGACCCAGAAGTCATCTCCGATTCCTGCGTGGGTTGCATTTGCCAAGGCCTGTTGACTCAGATTCGAGAACCGACACCGCCGACAGCGAGAGCCTTTGTGGGACAGTCCGTGTCCACCTCCTGGTTGTCGTCGATACTTCCTGGTCCACGTGGCAGCGGAGACAAGCTTCACGACATCACCTGATCGCCACCCGACATCGCCTGGTTCCTTCCTGGTTCCTTCCTGGTCACTGGCTAGTGACCCAGACTCTGTCCCCTCTGCTTTCATGTACTCTACATCTTCGATCCACCCTTGGATCCAACTGGACTCTTCTCTCCTGGTCGCCTGCAGCATCTTTTCACCAAGGCTCCATAGAACTCCACAACAAAACCCGACGCACTTTGACACCTATGCACCCTCTTCCTGTAGGTGAGTTAACGAGAGTACTACTGTGCTCCAGTATAGATTTACATCCCTAGTGTCCTAGTTTTAAGTGGTTAAATTCTAGTCCAGTCAGAAGACTTCCAAATCTGCAACTTTCTCACTTTTACGCACCATTGACTTCTATTGGTGCAAGCGTGTGCCTATAGACACTGCACCCACATCCTGTGGGCCTCCCCCGTCCTAACGTCTGTTAGTCCAGTGTAGCCCCAGCGATTCTCAAGGCCCTAGGCCTTACCATTGTTCGTGATGTGGTTCTTATACCACTATTTTAGTATATGGTTTTAGGGGCCACCAGGGCCTATCCATATTTGTGCAACTTTTGTATGTTATATGAAGTTCTTTGTTTAACGCTTGTGCTTCTGCCCTCATAAAGAGTACAGAGGATTATTCTAGTAATAAATACATATATTTTATAATATATAACTTGTGTGGTGTCCTTTCATTTGGTATTAAAAGGGATTGCATATGGTAAAAAAGCTGGCTTCACATGCCCTCTTGAGTTTAGCCTAAGACTGCTTTTGTCCATGCTACCAATAGGATAGCTGGTCTATAAGGTTGACTTACAACCATTCACCATAAGGATCGATTTGGACTGGTGCAAGGTGTTCACTAGAATAGTGAACATCACATACCAGGCCAACCTCTCACATGTTATAGTTAGGAAATATAATTTTTAAAACCTTAGAAATTCACTTAAAAAACAACGGTTACAAGGACATTATAGTTAGGATTTTTTTTTTAAAACCTTAGAAATTCAATGAAAAAAATAAGGTTTCAGGGACGTTCTGTCTAGAAAACAGAATTAAAAAAATCTTTAGGAATTCAGTGAAAAAAAACAAAGGTTACAGTGACGTTATTGTTAGGCTCAGATTTCACTCATGCAAAACCATAGAAAATCAGCAGTTATAATTACCTGAGCTAAATTTAACTTACCTCCTGGCAATGCACTGCTGATGACCTCACATATTACAAGAGTGTTTGGTACCAACTTACTCCTTTCATTAAATCCACACTAATGCTAGTGTGATATTTATTGTACCATGTACCCAGAGGGCACCTCAGTGGTGCCCCCTGAATCCCTACCAACCCCGGAGTGGTCTGTGACCGGCTGTAGGCCACCAGCCACCACCAGACATGTTTCTGTGAAATATAGTGAAATATGTGAATATAGTGAAATAAGTGAAATATAGTGTAGGAACGACACATGTGTCGTTCCTACACTATATTTCACTTATTTGTAATACTTTTGTCACATTTGGTTTCTTTGTTTGCAGTAGCTGTACATTTAAGGTCCTGAAGAAAGCAAGGCTACTGGCCGGTTTTTGCTGAAACATGTCGACCACGTTACACCACTAGACAGGTCATATATTTACCCTGTCTTGGCTATTTTTTAATATTGGTGCTAGGAGCTATACCCTATTAAATTATTTTTTTGCTCCTTAAAACCAATTTTACTTACCCCCTTATACTCTTCCTGGTTTTTCTTTGCACTGCACACCACCCTCTTTTTAACCCTGTCAGTTACTTTACCAACACATATGGTCTTGACCATAACACCAACACTTACTAACTAACAGGAAGGTTAATTCCTTTCTGCTAGAGAACCAAGATCTAGTATAGTGTTGGTCCTCGGAGCCCCAAATGATGAAGGGCGGTTCCGAGTGGTGACTGATGGGAGCCAGAGACCAGACACTGATCTTGATCTGGCATGTTTTACATCACTCCTCTCTCAGTCATATGGCTAGTGGGAGCGTCACACCTTCTCTGTCTTCGATAATTAGCCTGTCTCACTCTTGACCCTCTGGTACTCTTTTGTGATTAACTACTTGCTCCGACAAGCCATTTCTTTAAAAGCACGTCCTAACACTCCAGTCACTATTAACTCTATCACTTTCTTTGTGAGATCGGATCTAAGTAAACTTTCGCTAGAAAGGCGATGGAAACTGAAGCAATTTATAGATCCGATTAAAGAACTTGGATTTCAAGCTTATTTGCAGGAGCCTGCAAAACTGAAAGTGATAAAAAACGGCCGCTCCTATTTCTTTCTAGAAGTAAATGAGGTTGAAAATGCTATTGCCTCTTGGCGAGAGGGGAAATGATTAAGCCAATGAGTGATGCTCAGCATATATGGTTGCGTTGTTCTTTTCGGTCTTATTGGTCATCTGGCTATATTTGTGTTAATCCTTTTTTTATTATCTTTAAAACTTACAGGATACTTAGATGATTGCTCCTATGGCTAGGTTATAGCCGAGATAAAGAGTAATGTGTAGCACGGGGGGTGATTGTCTCTTTTATTGTGTTGTAATGATTAGATTTGAATACCTGGACCCTATTAGCGCTCTATCCGCTCATCGACTGCCAGGGGAACGGCAGTCAACAGAACGGGGGGATCTGCAGGTAAATATGGGGTGGGGGGGAGGGAGGAGCAGAGTGTGGGCAGGGCAATGGGAAGAAATGGCTTGGGGTAAAAAATGCATCAAAGGACACAAAAATGACAAAAAATGTAAGAAGCTTTATAAGGCCGTTTTGATTTATTATAGTGGTCATATAGATAAGGAAATATACAATTGGAAATGCACTTAATAAAATGTTTAACCTGGAATGTGTCAGGTTTAAATAATAAAGTAAAGCGGCGTCTTGTTTATGAGGAGCTTAGGATGTACAACCCGCAAATAGTGGTTCTTACTGAAACTCATATCGCTTACAAAGATAAACATCTGATTAAACAACTAGGATATGATCCCTTAGTTTGCACTGAATTTAATGCTTCAATTCGGGGGGTAGCGATTTTAAAACATAAAAGACTAAAATGTGAGATAATCAAGACCTTAACTGATAAAGCTGGTAGATGGGCGATAGCGCAGATAAAGCTAGGAAATTGTAAATATACAATATGTGGAGTTTATGCCTCTAATCAAGATGAGCCTATAATTTTTGACCAGATTAATATGGAATTACTTGGCTGGGAGGGGGAATATATTGTGTTGGGTGATTTTAATTGCATAATGAATTATAACATGGATATTACTAGAAAAAATTCTTTTCAAAGAATGAGGAAAACCAGAGCTGCAATTCTGGATTTGGCAGCTATACATCTTTTAAAAGATGTATGGAGATGTCTAAATCCTGAAATAGCCGGCTATACATTTTATTCTGCAGCACATAAGGTATGCTCACGCATAGACATGATATGGGCTTCAGATTTGATTTTTGGTAATTGTTCAATGGCTATACATCCAAGGGTGACCTCTGATCATAACCGGATTTCTATAACATTTGCACTAGCAACTGAGGAGGCTACCCCTCGCTCCTTCTCATTTCCTCGTTATTTGTTTGCTGATATGGTGTTTGTAACTCAACTTAAGGAGCATATAAAAGAGTTTATTGCTATAAACATACATTCCAGTTCACCCTGGATAGTATGGGATTCCTGTAAAGCAAGCATACGTGGATTTAGCCAACAATACATCTGGCGACAAAACAAAGAACTTCGAACTTTAAATGAGCGAAGGCTCATTGAAATTCGTGATATTGAACTCCAGATATCTGACGCTATTTGTAAAGGGGTTTCAAACCTAGATGAATTAAACTTCAAACTAATCGAGCTTAAAGCTGCATTAAAAGATCTTTTAAGGGGTAAAAGCATTAACAAATTAAAAAAATATCAATTAGAGCAGTATGAAAATGGTGATAAGAGTGGTAAATTACTGGCTTAAAAAGTTGCAGAAGATCGATCTGTTAATATGGTTAAAGAAATCAAAGGGGACAATAATCAATTATTTTGTGATCCAAAATCGATTTTACAACAATTTGCTTCCTTCTATCAAACTTTATATACACCGGAACCTGCTATTCCAGATGATAGCATTAACGATTATATTAACGTAAACAAAGTCAATAACTTAGAGCCGGAACAATCTGCTCAATTAGCGGCCGACATTACAGCAATAGAAATTAGGGAGGCAATTAAATCTTTAGCGATGGGCAAAGCTGTAGGGGAAGATCTTATCCCTTTGGAACTTTATAAATACTGTACTGAGGAACTAATTTCATTATTTACTGATGTGATTGGTGCTATCGGTAAAGGGCAACAAGCACCTAGATCCTGGAATTTAACCCAAATTATCTTCTTTTTAAAAAAAGGTAAGGCACCCCAAGAGAGGGGATCTTATAGGCCAATTTCACTTATTAACAGTGATGCAAAAATCTTTGCCAAGATACTGGCTGCTAGATTAGCACCATTCATGTCCCAACTTGTTTCTCCCCAACAACACAGTTTTATTCCAAAGC
This sequence comes from Lissotriton vulgaris, assembly GCF_964263255.1. Taxonomy (NCBI): domain Eukaryota; kingdom Metazoa; phylum Chordata; class Amphibia; order Caudata; family Salamandridae; genus Lissotriton; species Lissotriton vulgaris. The sequence goes on from NC_141698.1 coordinate 188,695,320, forward strand.
GTGACACTACAGCACACATCAATATGGCTATATCTGCCTTTGATGCTGCACGGGCTAAACTCACCCCACTCGGTATGATATTATTAGATGCAGAAAAAGCATTTGACCGAGTGGGGTGGGGTTTTTTGTGGGCAGTTTTACAGGCATTTGGTATTAAGGGTCAACTGTTACGATGGATTCAATCAATATATGATAACCCTATGGGTAAGATCTCTTATATGGGGAAATGCTCCTCTTTGTTTTCTATTAAAAGGGGTACAAGGCAGGGGTGTCCTTTATCACCCCTGCTCTTCGCTTTAGCGATAGAACCTTTTCTAATTGCACTTCAGCGTCAAGCCTTAATTTGTCCTTTTATTAATGGCTCAAATAAATTAGATATCACTGTATATGCTGACGATATTGCCGTTTTTTCCCCAGATGTTGCTAAAACCATGAAAGGCATTTTAATAGAATCAGGTATATACGGCTCTGTTTCTGGGTACAGACTTAATACCACAAAAACCCAGGTTGTTTTGAATTACCAGCCAATTGCCCCTATTTCTGGAACAAGCTGCGCAGCTACCTACCTAGGTGTTAAAATCTCCTCCGATATTGATTCCATCATAGGATTAAACTACGAACCTCTACTAAAAGAGACCGCTATGCAACTTAAGAAATGGCATAAATTGCCAATTAGCATGATTAGTCGAATAAATTTAATAAAAATGAACATTTTGCCTAAGTTTTTGTATTTATTTCGAGCGATTCCCCTACGGGTCAATAATTCCTTTTTCATTAGATTAGAAGGTATCATTAGCAGTTTTATATGGGGATATAAAAAAGCTTGGCGCACCGTAGCATTGCTGAAACTCCCCTTTAGTCAAGGAGGACTGGTGTTCCCGGACTTCAAATTCTATTACTGGTCAGCATTTCTGACTCGGATACGCAGTTTGACAGTTATGGATAAATGCTTGCATTTTCATAGGTTTCTACTAGGACTGGATGCTAATATGTTTCTCTATAGGATGAACGACCCCAATTATTTCAAGAGGGTTAAATTTAAGACTATACGGGATACCGTGAGTGTCTGGCGATCTATTATGATTAAATGTAATACCTCTCTTTTACATTGTAAAACACCTTTATGGGGCAATCCAGGCTTTCCTATAATTTTTCACGATTCAACTTGTCGAATGTTTTTAAACTCTGGTATTAGATTTTTGGGAGATTTATATGATCATCAGGGTTTTATGGCATTTGACAAAATGAAATACTGCTATAATTTACCTGATCTAGCAAGGTTTAAATACTATTAGATTAAAGACTTTTTGGTGAAGAAACTAGAACTCACTATGGTATTAGACTCTGAGCTATGGGATTGTATTTATAGAGATGTAGACAAATCTATCATAAGCTTAGGATATAAGCTTTTGTCTGATCTCAGGGTCAGCGATGTTACTACTTTAACAGAGAAATGGAATAGAAAACTGGCGGTGAATGTACCAACTGATTTAATTACTACATCTCTTAAAAGTCTTAACGTATCTGTTCAATCTTCTAGCTTAAAACTGTAAATGTTTAAAACTGTTTGTCAATTATATCACACCCCTGAGAGGATACTCAAATGGGCAACGAATAATAATTATTCTGATAGAACGAAATGCCCTAAATGTGATCTGAGGGGTGCGGATATTATCCACATGTTTTTTTCATGTCCACGTCTTAGTGAATATTGGGAAGGAATAACTAAGGTGAGTTCTGATAGACTTGAGCAACCCTTCTCATTCTCACACATTGATATTTTTGTGGGCATCAACGGGGGTGATAGGTTTAGAGACCTTCTGAATATTCTAATCACATGTGCAAGGTTAATTATCGCCAGAGCATGGATCCAAAAAAAACCACCAATAGTTTTGGAATGGTGGAGTTTAGTTAAGGAAACGTATAGTATGGAAACCGCTATTGCGGACTCAAGGGGGCTTCAGGCCAAAAGAAAAATCGATAGAATTTGGGCTTTATTCATGTCTCAATAATTCTTTTTTTTGTCTGCTTGACCTTATTGATATATCAGTTATGGCCTAAGTTATGTTGTATAACTACCTAATGTAGTCTTTGAAATGTGTTCTATATCTTCTTTTGTAATTTTGAAATGTTTTTTTTTCTGCTCTGTGTGTTCCTTGGATGCAAATAAAAACTATTTAAAATAAAGAAAAAAAAAAAAAGGATCTCCTTCTAGAGTCATGTGTCCATTATTAATCACTGTGATGCACTAAGGGCCAGATGTAGGTGGCCAAATACTGGTCGGTAAAAGGCCGAAATTCGGTAATTTCGGGCGTTTCCAACCGGTATTTGGAATTTGAGATGTAGGTGCCAAAAATGTTCCGAATCGGTAAATAAGAGTCGGTATAATTTCGAATCGGAATTCTCCGAATCCTTATTTACCGAGTTCTTATTTACCGATTCGGTAAATAAGAAATGGAAAAAATAGGCCCATTGAGATGTAGGAAAGGGAAAAAAAACAGAATTCAATGAAATTCGGTATTTAAGAGTCGGTATTTACCATGGATTGAAAGCAGGTGGTAACCAGGTGCAGCCTTTAAAAAGGGGCCCAAAATGCAACAGTTTTGCAAGAATGGCGGCATTCTATGTGATTGCGAGGCGTCAACGGCTACAGGCAGCAGGAGAGAGGGTTTGGAGAAGGGAGGAGCAGGTCTACAGGCAGAGGATCACCCTATTCCAACTGACTGAACCAGAGATACTGCAGAGGTACAGGCTACACCCCAGAACCATCCTGGACTTGATTAGGGACCTCCACCCATACCTGGATCACCCAACACCCAGGGCCCACGCCATCCCACCCTATGTGCAGGTGCTCTGTAGCCTACACCTGCTTGCCTCTGGGAGCTACCAGAGTGTGATTGCTGCAGTTGGTGGTGTGTCCCAGAGCTGCCTATCACGATTTTTCCGGAAGTTCCTGGAGGCCATGACGCAGAGAATGGAACATTACATCCAGTTCCCTGACACACCTGTGGAACTTGCAAAAACAAAAACTGATTTCTATCAACTGGCACACTTCCCTCACGTGATAGGCTGCAAAGATGGCACCCACATTCCACTCTGTCCACCTGCAGCCACTGAACACATCTACAGAAATCGTAAGTCAACGCACTCCATCAATGTGCAGGTGATATGCAATGCTGCCAACATCATCTCAGACATAGTGGCCAAATTCCCAGGTAGTACCCATGACTCCTACATCTTCCAGAATAGTGGGATATACACACGTCTTGTTGCTGGAGATTTTGGCGACGGATATCTGCTAGGTAACGGATATCTGCTAGGTAAACAACAGTGACACACCCTGATGGTCATGGCAGATGTATGTGTGATGCATATGTAACTAATGGCGCTCTCTTTTTCCCCATAGGCGATAGTGCATATGCCCTGCGTTCCTTTGTGCTCACACCCTACCTCAATCCAACTACCAGGAATGAGAGGCGTTATAATGTGGCTCACAGACCAACTTGCAACGTAGTGGAGCGCACATTTGGCCTACTCAAAAGCATGTCCCGCTGCCTTCACAAGAGTGGAGGTGCACGGCAGTACAACCCCATCCTGTGTTGCAAGATAATAGTGACCTGTGCCATGTTGCACAATCTTGCCACCAAAGAAGGCACAGAGGTGGAGGTGACACATCACAAGGACATTGATGATGACCAAGAACAGGCAGAGCCCCAAGCAACAGGAGCAGCAGCAACAGATGGTAGATTGAGACGGGCAGAGATCACACGTCAATATTTCTAGGTAATTGATGAGACACAGACAGGTGTAGTGTTTGAAGAATGTGGTTTAAATTTCACTACAGCATGCAAATGAACAAACGCCATTGTCCTACAATGTCTGTGTCCATGACTGCGCGTGCACAGTTACCCTCACTGTGAGCAGTCCTGTGGGGTGAAGGCAATGTTTAATGTTTACGGCCACGCACTACATTGCGGGATTTACGAGGCTGGGTATCCATATCTTGGCTGGGGGCTGACTCAGCATTGCTGTGCCTGACGCTCCTGCGCATCTCTGGTACAGGTGTGCTGGAGCCACTCCTGCTGGTGGACCCTTCTGTCTCTTCCACACCTGTGTCACCAGCAGTGCCTGTTTGATTCGTGAGCATCTGCTCCACTGCAGAGGTGACTCTACCCATTCCCTTGTTAAGTCTGTGCAGCAGTGCACTATTGCATCCTGCATGGTTATTGAACGCCGGCACAGCAGTGATCTTGCTGTGGCAAAGCGGTTAAGGGCCTTGGACTGCTGCCGCATACACTGCCGCTCTCTGCGACGCTCTAAGTGGTCCCTGTCCAACTTGTCAGACAGAGCGCCCATGTACTTAGTGATGTCTGACATCCCCTTAGCAATTGTCTCCATGCTCCAAGCAATGTTGCCTATTCCTTTGTCAATGTGTGACAGTTTGCAATTGATGCTGCACACCTGCCTGTGCACAGCCAACATTGCCTTCGCCTGCAGGCGCTGTACTTTCACCATTGTGGACTCCAGGCCACAGAAGACGCTCTCTCCTTCCTGCCCCTCGCCACTCTCACGTGCCCTTCTACCAAGGACACTGGCCCGCGCAGCGCCTGCTGAACTCTGCTGCCTGGCCTTGTCAGCCACAGGTGGAATGCTTTGTATTTCGCCCTCCTCATTCTCCTCATCTGAGGTTTGCAGAATCCTCAGAGGGGGCACATCAGGCCTCCTTGCCCTTCCCTGCATGGGCGACTTGGTCGTTGGTGTTGGCGAAAGCGGTGGTGCTTCAAACTCAGGGGTTCCGAACAATAGAGGGGATTGCGGCAGAGGTGTTGTGGCTCGCTCAGGTGTTGAGGCTTCCTGGGATGTGTTGTTGTCTCCCTCTACAGCGCTATGACCTGCGCTTTTATTTTCTTTTTCCTTCCTTTTAGGTGCTGGTGCCCTCTCTTCCCTTTCTGGTGCTGTACTGCGTGAGGACTCTCGTGTGAAAACATATGGACATAGGATCAATGGTGTTGTTCACCTGTGTGTATTTCTTAAATAAATTGATTACACACATTTGCCTAGTGTACATTGTGTGCATTAAGTTGTGTGTGGCATGCCTTGCTGAATTATGGTGTATGCATTGCATGTATGTAACTATGACTACGTCTCCCATGATGCATTGCTGGTCCCCAGTAAAAGCTGTTCAGGAGTGTAATGCTTACACACAGTGGGGAAGGGGGTCAGGGTAATGGGTGGGGATTAAGGTCAATGCATCTTACCTTGTTTCTTTGTTGCTCTGGCAGAACTATCCAAGTCAAAAATCCCATGGATGCATTCTGGCTCCAGGGTTGATTCTACGAGCTCCTCAAGCTCAGTTAGTTTTGGTGCTCTGTTTTTTCCACCTCTTGTGACACCAGCTTCCTTTGTTTGGGCAGCAATCTTCTTCTTGGTGATGATGCGCAGGTCGTACCATCTTTTCTTGATGTCGTCGATCTCCCTGTGCGTCACCCCAATGGCATTGACCTTTGCCTGTATGTCAAGCCATATGTTTCTCTTAACAGACTCTGCAATATGCAGAGACTGTTTCCCAAAAATTTGGGTGTTGTACTTTACAATTTCTTCCACAAGCACCTGCAGTTCTGCTGGGCTGAATTTAATTTTTCTTTTGCGCTCTCCACCATCCTTTTGCCTTTCCTGAGACTCCAATCTGATGACCAGGTAAGCTCTGGAAAGCCAGCTCCTCTCAGTTTCCTCCTGCTCTGCAAATTGTTCAGTTGCTCTGCACCTGCATGGGTGTGGCCACTCCCAGGTACTGGGGAGGGGTGCTTCATTCTGTTTAGTTGGTTACTCTGGGCCTTTGTTGTGGGGTGTGGTGGGTGTCCCTGATTGGTTAGCAGGCTCACATGTCAATATTTCAAACTGCCGATTTAGTATTTACCGAATTGGTATTTACCGATTCGGTAAATACCGATTGGATATTCCGATTGGTACCGAATCGGTACATTTTACTGAAATTTTACCTACATCCCGTTTTCCGATTCTAAAATACCGATTCGGTATGAGTCGCTATTTAAGAGTCGGAAAAAAGGATTTACCTACATCTGGCCCTAAATGTCTTACACTCCTTCGTGTTAGGTACGAGGCTGCTCAACCACAATACCACCAATAGAGCACTTTGGGTTTTACATTGAGCCCTGTACACTTTTGGGGAACCCCTGAACTCTGTGCATGGTATTACCACCTAGTGGCAATATCATTTGTTATGTTTTTCAAATATTTTTATTAGCAGTGCAGTATCAAAGGTCACAAATATTTGTATTTTAATAAAACATCATGCTGATACTTGTTTTTCTTTTTTTTATGTCAACAAAATATTTCCCTTTCCGCCTCTCACCCCTCCTCCCTTCCAAGTGAAACAAGATGCAGTAGGCGAGCAATGGTGAAAACCTTGTGGTGGAGTGTCCAAAGGTGGGTACTTGGGCCATAGTGCATTCGTCCCTATGTGTTTTTAGCAGAACAGTCGCTTGTTGTTTACTTTTTTCGATGCAGGTCTACCCCTAGCACTTCTCATTTGTGCATTGGGGGAGGTCAAACTGCCCTCTTAATTCATTCAGACTCATTCTCTGCTGCTAACCTGTCTTCCCTGGTGCTCAGTTCTATTATCATCTGCCTCCATGCTTTCAGATGATCTTCAAGTTTGTCGCCCCGTCTAGCCTGGCTCATTCTGACCTCTTCGGCCGTGGCCCACTCCACCAAGTTCCACAGCCATTCCCTGTGATCTGGTGGACGCAGGCTCAGCAATCTAATATCTATATGGTATTTAGCCAGAACCAGCACCAGGTTCAGGAATCTACGGGTACGTTTTTTTATGTACTGGATGTTAGACCTGGCATCTTTTGGCATGTTTCCCCTGTCTTTTGGATTTCAGCCCTCCCAGTTTTGAATCTGTTTTTGCTGGTTTAATGTCTCTGTGCACTTTCTTACTGCTGTTCAGTGTTAAAGCGCAAGTGCTTCTGTTGTAAATGTATGTATGTATGTATGTATGTATGTGTGTATGTGTGTTCTTATATAGCGCTCGATTTTACCCTTGGGCATCTCGGCGCTTGCCTTGGAAACCCGTCCTGGTTTTTCCCTGTGAGATCACCCGTGCTGAGCATCCCCAAAGTGAAAGCCAGGCATCCCGCCGCGGGGGGCCGTTGTGGAGATTAAGCAAGCTTGTTGCCCAGAGCTGCATAGTGTGAACTCGTGCTTAGAGTGGGCACCGAAGCGAGAATTATCGAGTCCGTGGACAATTGGGTTCAGGACCCTGCCGCGTCGGGAATCGAACCCTGGTCCCGGGTCTGACCTCAGCTTCAGGGTATGCCTCCTCTAACCAGTGAGCCACACTTCTCCACTGGCTCAAATGGTGTTATGGATTGGTGTTTCTATGATAGCAAGATTTGATTTACTGGTAAATCCCTAGTACAGTGCACTGGGAGTGCCAGGGCCAGTAAATCAAATGCTACCGGAGGGCCTGCAGCACTGATTGTGCCACCCACAGAAATAACCCTGTAAAGATATGTCAAACCTTCTACTGCAGAGTCTGCGCTCAGTTTGTAACTGCCATGTCGACTCAGCAAGTGCACCCACTTTCGAGGCCCTAATCTTCCCATTTCTTACATATAAGTCACAACTACGGTAGGCCCAAGTTACACCTGTGGGCAGGGTGCTGTGTATGTTAAAGGTAGGACATGTACTGGTGTGTGTGGCATGTCCTGGTAGTGAATTACAGTGCATTTAGTTTTTCACTATGGAAAGGCTATCTGTCCCATGGGATAGAAGAGGAGATTTACTTATAACATCTTATAAGCATAACTTCCCATTGGGACAAGATGGGGAACTGGAGTTTAGCATGCCTGGACTCAGAATGTAAAAATGTATTTTTGTATTTATTTTTTATTTTTTTATTTTTTATTTTATTTATTGGCATTTCAACAACATACAATCAAGGAGCACAGTGATGGCACTTATAAAACAAAACCATCTCAATATTACTTGGCATGGACACATTAATCAGGAAACATGACATTTTCCTCCCATCCAGACAGCATCATTATCACGTATACAACAAACTTCCTCATCCCGGGCCTCTTCAGAACTCCTCGCATCTCACCCGTGCACAGCAACTGGGGTCCCCCTCTAAATTCAGCCATCCAGAGACTCCACATCTGTGGCTTGTAATGTGTCCTCATGTGCATCCCCCGTCTCTCTAACTAGGGGAGTCCCTACCGGCTCGCCATCACCCCATACAGGCCTCCTCTCCAGGTACAGCGCCCAGTAATTCTTAGGACGGTTACGAGGAGGAAGCAGTTCACTATAAAGTTCCGTTTGGGTGCAGCAATATAACATGTCCGTAGACCATCTAGTAAGCGTCTGGGTCGGACCTCGCATCCAGGCGAGCGCGACACAACGTTTGGCAACTAAAAAAGCCATATCTACAAGCCTCCTTCTTGCAGGCGCTATATCCTTTGAATATCCCAGTAAGGCCAACAATGGAGAAGGGGATAACGACAAATCAGGGACTCTATTCACCTCAGCATATACCGCTCACCAGAAGTCTGCAATCTTCGGGCACAGACAGGCAAGATGCAAAAAATCAGCAGTCTGCGCCCTGCACCTTTCACAACTTGAGCTCTCACATAAGCCATATCTGAACAGGCGCTCAGGAGTGTAATAAACCCTATTAAGGAATTTAAAGTGCAGGAGACGGTGGCGGCTGTTAAGGGACACTCTCTTAATATTGGCACAGCAGTTTCTCAATGTTTCCTCAGGGAGATCAGTAGCTAGATCAGCCTGCCATGCAAGTCGTGGTTTAGTATAATTTGCTGTACGTTCCGCCAGTGTGATACGGTATAGGTTCGTAATTAATTTAGCCGGTGTCTTAGCTGTAACCACAAAATCAAACGTCAAGACCGTTTGGGGTTCTGTCATATCCTCTCCAAGCAGTCCTTTGAAGGCATGGTGTACCCTATGAAATTGAAATCGAGGAAGAAGCAGGGACTCAGTGCCGTCCCTCGGGTTCAAATCTTCCCAGGTGCAAGCCTGATTATTCTTGAAGAGGTTGCCCATATTGTTGATATTCAAGTCGGCCAGGAAAGACAGCACGCCCTTATCCCCACAGGGACTAAGCCACGAGCACCATGCCAATTGCGCTCCCGGTGCATACAGCAGTGAGCAAGCCTGTGCGTCCATGAGGTGATGCCAGGCGTGTGTCATCACGTTCATAGAGTCCAAGATGCCCGAACGTCGGTCTCTAGGTCGGGACAGCAGTGCCGGCAACGGGGTCGGATCGGCCACTATTGCTTCAATCCGCAGGTGCGGTGCATCAGACGGGCCGTGTATCCAACCATACCATGTGCGCCCTGAGCGGCACAATAGTATAGCTAGAGGTCCGGAGTGTGTTGTCCGCCTTCTTCATAGGGGCGGATTAGGATGTTCCATGCCACCCTGGGCTGTTTCCCAGCCCACACCAGGTGAAGCACCAGGGCATGTAACTGCCTAAAGAATGCTCCCGATAATACCATAGGGATGTTACTGAAAAGGAATAAAAAGCGGGGGAGGACTATCATTTTCAATAATGATATACGGCCCATCAAGGACAATGGAAGTCCTATCCATTTACCCACGTCATCCTCCAACTTAGATATCGCTACCCCATAATTTTCCCTGAGGACTACTTCCGAATCCGTGTGCAGTCGGATACCCAAGTAGCGGACCGAATCAGTAGTCCACTGAATGGGGTAGTCCGAGTCTACTCTCCTGGTGGCGGGGGTAAGCGGAAACATTATGGTCTTACCCCAATTTACATGTATCCCCGAAAGCAAACTACACAGCACCACCTCTCGTAGCACAGTCGAGAGGATGTCTTCCGGTTGTCTCACATATAGTAAAGTGTTGTCCACGTACGTGGACACTATTAAATGGTATGAGGGGAATCGAATACCCCGATGACTGTGGTATTCATACAAAGCGCAGGCTAATGGTTCCGCAACTAAGGCGTACAACAGAGGAGAGAGGGGACAGCCCTATCTGGTGCCTCGTCCAATTGTGAAGGCCTCTGTCGTGAGCGAGCCTATACGGACCCTCGCAGTGGGGGAGGCATATAGCGTGTTAAGGAGCTGTAGAAAAAGATCACCCACTCCCATGCGTCGCAGCACTAAGCGTAGGAAGGGCCACTCGACAGAGTCGAATGCCTTTTCCATATCTAGGAATACCGCTACCGCAGGCACATCTTGCTGCGTGTGTTGAAATGCCGTAAACACTGTTCGCAAGTTATAGGTCAGATTGCGGTTGGGGATGAAGCCCGCCTGTTCTGGAGCTACCAGCGTAGGGATCAATAGGCTGAGGCGGTTGGCTATGATTTTCGCAAAGATTTTCGCGTCTACGTTGAGCAGCGACAGCGGACGGTAGGAAGCGCAGTCGTCTTGCGGCTTCCCAGGTTTAAGGATGGCAACAATAATGGCTTCCCACATAGTTGGGGGCATTTCCTCCTCTTCTGCCATTTGCTCAACTAGTGTCAGTAATTTAGGTATCAGTAAATCAGAGTACGTTTTATAAAAAGATTCCGGGAAGCCATCGCTGCCCGTGGTGCTACCAGCCTTCATTGACGACAACGCCCAAACCACCTCTTCCCTCTTGAAGGGGCGGGCCAGAAACTCCTGATGCGTATCAGTCAGCCAGGGCCATTGTATATGCATTAAATAGTCTAAAATACGTTCCTCTGGAGCCGGCCCCCTGGAGGCGTAGAGCTCTGCATAATAATCTCTAAAGGGAGCCGCAACCTGTGCCTCAGACAATTCCTCCCCAGTATGCAGTGTCCACAATGTCTGCGCTGTTTCGCTATACGCGCCAGCACTGCTCCCGGACGCTCCCCCTCGCCATATGACCTTGCTATGGCATATTTCCCCAGATGCTTCACCTCGGCGTCAGCTTCTTCATGGTATTCACGGATCATTTGTGCCAAGTCACTAGTCAAATCTACTCCTGCGTCAAGGAGTCGGAGAGATTCGATATCTTTTAGCCTAGCCTCCAGTAGGGTCAGGTGACCTTGTATGGATTTGAGGACACCTGAATTTTTAGAGATGGCTATTCCTCGTGTATATTGGCCTTGTAAGCCTCCCATACTGTCAGGAATGAGTCCACCGAGCCCACGTTCTTATCAAAGAACTCTTCAGTAACCGCCGCCAGCTCCTCCCTAAAGGCAGTGTCCAACAGCACGTATGGGGGCAGGCGCCAGGAAAAAGGGGGGGCCGTCTTGTCAGGGCTCTAAGAGTAACAAGCACCGGGGAATGATCAGAATATGTGCGGAGTAATGTCACACATGACTGTACCATAGAGAGGAGTGGTGAGGTTAGTACCCTCCTTGTTGCGGGAATCTAGTCCTCCAGAAGTCCTGCAGTCCCAATCGAGTCATTTCGGCATCAAGGACTCGAGCAGAGGCCGATGGGTGTTGGTCGCGTTCATCTGACCTATCCAGGGCGGGCTGTCTGACCATATTAAAATCACCGCCCCATAAAACATGCTCCCCGCAGAGTTCCCGTGCCTTGGAGGCCAAAGTCAGATAGAAGGAAGGGCAATCGAAATTCGGACCATATGAATTTACTATATGCAGAGTCATACCCTTACATACACATTTCGTGATCACGTACCGCCCTTCTGAGTCCATAGCAACTAGCGTCAACGTCATAGACGCCTTAGGGTTCACCCATGTGAGTACTCCCCTGGCGTGGGAAGTGAATCCGGCAGCGTGTATATGGTTATGTAGTCCTCTATAAGTAAGTGTCGAGCTCTCAGGTCGCAGGTAAGTCTCCTGAAGCGGAGGTATTGAAGAACGCGTCTGACCTTTCTGTGGTCATTCAGTCCTCTAACGTTCCAAGTCAGAAGTGTGATTGTGTCGTTTTCATGTGGGGGCTGTGTCATTGCAGGTGGTATAGTGTGTATAAGCAGTCAGATGGGATCGCCCAAGTCTGTGCCCTTTGTGTCCTTTGTGTCGTGCTCTCACTAATAGTACTCCGTTCATACAACCCTCCCCTAACGCAATCAACAGCAAAAGGGGAACATGTGATTCCTCCCAACGCCCACCCACGCCTGCCCATCCCCAACTCGGCCGCGTTCCATCACCCCTCCCAGCCTGCTCCCTACCGCCTCCCCCCACTGAACTTCAAAACCTCCCGCAACCATCCCCTTCTTCCCTCCCTCCCGCTACCCTCGAAACCAATACAAATCGCAATTCACAATTCAAAGCGATACAACAAAGAGGCTCCTCAAATATAGAAGCTGAATAGAAATTAGTGTTCCACACACTGGGGCGTAGGTAGCCAGATCACAACAGAGCTTTATCAATGTCCTGCAGTGGAGTTCGCTGCATCACCTCGCCCCCCCACCCTAGAAAAAAAGGAAACAAATCACCGTAGCAAATGCCCTCCTAATGTACAATGATTCCCCTATGATAATGGGGTATATCAACAAAAATTAACGTTTCATGCCACCCTCTCTCGATATCAACTGGTATATTCATCATCAATACCTCTGGCAGCTTATCATAAAAAGAAAGTTTGCAGTCTCACGCATCCTCAAGCCCAGGTGTGTTATCACATGTTTCCCCCATAACTCTGAGCGGCAGCCGCATACACCATAGTAGGATGAAGGGAAGGAAACATGGCGCTGTCAGAATATCATCAATAGGATAGCATCCCTCTCCCACTCATACATTCCATCCCGCCTCCAGTTCATGTCAATTTATCGATCTCAGCGCAAAATTAAGGCCCAGTAAAGGCAGCAGCCCAGCACTTAAACAGCAATGTCAGGGGCAATTAACTAGGTCTCTCAATTATACAGTTCCCCAGTGAACTAATACTTCACCCAGTCGTAGTCAACAAACTCAGTCTTGTTCCTCCAGGGAGCTGCCGGAGGCCTCGCCCAGTCCACTTCCGTCCGAGGGTTGCTGCTCGCCTCTGCGCCAGCTCTTCTTGGCCTTCTGAAGCGCTCTCGGGTCCGTGAAGATCGTAGAAATCCCCTGCCTGTTGACCCTCAGCTTAGCAGGATAGAGCATGGCATAATCCACCCCAAGTTCACAGAGTTGCCGCGTCACTGGAACAAACTGGCGTTGCGCCTCTTGCACTCTTGCCGTAAAGTCCGGGAATAAAGTGAGCGTACTTCCCTCATATGTCAACGGTTGTTTCTCACGGGCCAGCTTCAGCGCGGTGTCCCGGTCTCTATAGTTAAGTAGTTTGGCCCCAATAGGACGCGGAGGGGCCCCCTGTTTAGGTCTCGGGCCCAAAGTACGGTGCGCTCTTTCTATGACGAACATCTCCGAAAATGACGCTTCCCCCAGTAGCTTTTTCAATAGAGCTTCCGCGAATAGTTCCATGTTCCCGGTCTGCATTTTTTCCGGTAGTCCCGTGATGCGTTTGTTGCATCTACGAGACCGCGCCTCCAAGTCCTCTGTCTTGTCCTGTAGTAGCTGAATCACCTTGCCAAGCTGCTTATGCTCAGAGTCTAAGGTCGTTTGTGCTTCCTCCACTTCACCTATGCGCCGCTCCGACATGTCAATACGTTCGGCATGCTTGTCGAGCCGTTCCGCCATCCTATCCATGCGATACATGAGGGCGTCCATCTTGGTCCCCAAGGAGGTGATGCGGCCTTGCAAATGCTTTTCCATGGCTAGCAGTATGCTGCAAATGTCTGGTTCTGTTGCATCACCGTCCGCCCCATTTCCCGCTCCGTCGTGCTCCACGCGCTGCGGAGGCTCAGCGGATTTGTTTGCTTTATTAGTGAATGTCAATTTAGGCTGTGAGCGATCCGGGCGCCCCATGGCAACTCTACTGTCCACTGCTTTAGCCAGATGCATACCTCTGTAGTTAAAGATGTTCTCCGAGACCAAGTACCGGGCTATCCCAGAACAATTGACTGCGCAACTCAGATGGTAGAACAGTCGCCCAGGTTGTCCAGCGACCCAGACCAGGCTTGCAAAACAGTGGTTCCAGACATTAGGTTTCTGCGTATAGTGGCGCTCACCGCTGCCACCCCACCCCAACGATCAGTAAACTGGGCCCACACTGTGTCTTAACAGCACTAGGCAGGATGCCTGGTTAAGTCCCGGTCGTTATCACCAACGTTCCTGCTGCCACCGGCGTGCAGCCGGTTACGCCGGGCGCAGTTCCCGCTCCTCCCCCGGGCAGTTGAGTGCTTCGGGCCTCTGGAGTTCTCGCAGCTGCGGGAAAGACTATGTATCAGGTTCCACCAGCACCGGGGTATTGATGGTGGTGGGGGAAGTGGGGGCACCAACCTCTCTCCTATGTGTGTCTTTGCTTTTCCGTGCCTGCTGCCTGTAGGCTCGTTTCTCAGGCCTCCACAACGATGCCGACAGGGTATAGAGACAAAATATCGACTCCAAAATATCGACTGGACATAATATCGAGTTTAAAATATAGACTGGACAAAATATCGACTGGACATAATATCGACTACAAAAATATCGTTTTTCAGGTAAGTGAAGTAATATCGACTGTATAAAATATAGATAGCAAAAATATCGATTTTTTAATAATATATAATATTTTATAGTGTATTTTTATGTAATAATATGTGTGAATAGTGTGTAATAATGTTATAAAATATTTTATTACATGAATTTTGTTTTGATAATAATTGCGTAATGTAATTCTGTAGCGGGTTGTGGGTTTATAGGGGAATAGGGTGGGAAGTAATTTAATAATAATTAATTAATTAATATATGTTTGTTAATATTTTTAATTAATAATTAATTGATAATTAATTAATATTAATTAGTTAATTAATTAATATAATTTTGAATATATTTTGTATTAGTAAATAATTGTTAATTAATTAATTGTAATTAGTTAATTACATTAATTAGAGTACATTTTTTATATATATAATTTTGTGTTATTTTTAAGTAATTAATTTTGATAAAATAATATTAATTATTAAAATAATTACACCTAATGTTGTAATATATTTACTTTATTGTTATTGTTAATTAATAATTAATTGGTAATTAAATAATATTGATACATTTTGGGTAAAGGAGCATTTTTAGGGTTCAGGGTCAGTTTTCAGTTCATGGGTAAAGGGGTATTTTTAGGGTTCAGGGTCAGTTTTCAGTTCATGGGTAAAGGGGTATTTTTAGGGTTCAGGGTCAGTTTTCAGTTCATGGGTAAAGGGGTATTTTTAGGGTTCAGGGTCAGTTTTCAGGTCATGGGTAAAGGGGTATTTTTAGGGTTCAGGGTCAGTTTTCAGGTCATGGGTAAAGGGGTATTTTTAGGGTTCAGGGTCAGTTTTCAGGTCATGGGTAAAGGGGTATTTTTAGGGTTCAGGGTCAGTTTTCAGGTCATGGGTAAAGGGGTATTTTTAGGGTTCAGGGTCAGTTTTCAGGTCATGGGTAAAGGGGTATTTTTAGGGTTCAGGGTCAGTTTTCAGTTCATGGGTAAAGGGGTATTTTTAGGGTTTAGGGTCAGTTTTCAGGTCATGGGTAAAGGGGTATTTTTAGGGTTCAGGGTCAGTTTTCAGGTCATGGGTAAAGGGGTATTTTTAGGGTTCAGGGTCAGTTTTGGGTTTTTGGGTAAAGGGGTATTTTTAGGGTTCAGGGTCAGTTTTGGGTTTTTGGGTAAAGGGGTATTTTTAGGGTTCAGGGTCAACAAATCAGATTTAAAAAAAATATTTTTATTATTTTCATTTATTATTTTATTATTATAATTTAATTTAAGTCGTTTTAAGTATATTTTAGTAATTAAAATTTAATATTAATTTAATTTAACACTGTTTTTAATAAAGTCGATATTTTTTACATCTATATTTTTGTTAACGATATTTTGTACTCGATATTTTTGTACTTACCTGTTTGTAGATACAAACTCGATATTTTGACTGTCGATATTTTGTCCACGATATTTTGGCAAGTCGATATTTTGTCAGTCGATATTATTTCAGTGATCCGCCGACAGAGAGGGGAGGAGATGCCACAAGTCTCCAGTTGGTAGTTCAGTTCCCCCAGCGCCAGGCATGAGTGACAGGCGCCATCCCCTCAAGGGCCCCGGAGACCCCAGGGAGACTCTCTTGCTGGGTCCGACGGCCTCACTCAGCAGCAGCAGGCCCAAAGGCCCAATTGAAGCCGGGGGCTCTAGTAGTGCGCAGCATCAGCGTCAGGCCGCTCTGGGTATCGCTGCACCTCCAGCGCCGCCCCCTGCGCTCACCATCTCACGTTGTTCTGCGGGCAACCAATCCTCTCCCGGTCTCCATGCGGGGGCTTCGGCGCGGTGTCGATACAGGGTCCCGTCAGGCTGACATTACACCCGGGGTGGTAGCAACTCCAGCGGCGGTGCTTGATAGGCCGTACCACCGCTCCGCGCGTCTCTAGATCCGGTGAGGCTGCAATTCGTTCGGCAGTTTCCCCTGTCACACCAGAGCGCCAGGACAGCTTTTAGATCCAGTGAGGGCACTGCATACGGTAGGATAGCTGGCAGGATCGTTTTTTAGGCGGAGGACCCGATGGCTCAGGCAGCCATCTTCGTCGCTGGCTAGCTCCGCCCCCCAAAAATGCATGTTTTAGTAAAGATTAATTTTTATGTTCTGTGTTTGAAAATAATTTTTTTAGAAAGTAGGTATTTTCTTGCTTAGCCATCCTGTGTGCTACTGCACTTTGTACCGCAGCCCAGACGCAAGTGCTCCCGACTTCAACCGTGAGGAGTTGGATCTGAAATGCGTGTCACTTCAAGGGGCCGATGATTCTGGCATCAACCTCCGGAACTGAAGCCTGCGTATGCCAGCTATTCGGGGCTCATTGAGATGTCGCCGACGCCCTGCATTTCTAAAAGGTACTGTTTTGCGGGTCTACCCAACACCATAGCTGGCCCGCAACGCCGTGGTCAGCCAGAACTATTTGGATTTGTCGTTCACGACGCCTTGTTAGCCCCCGGATGGAGCTATCGACTTTAAGGAACTGTATTTTAAGCCTATTTTTGATTATTGAGATTTCTGAGAACTGTATAGTGAATTGTTATCTTTTTTGGTCTTGTGTGTACAGATAAAATATTGGTTATTTTTCTGAGACTGGTGTGGTATCCCTTTGTAGTGTTTTCACTGTATTACTATTGGTTATGTGAAAATTCTTTACACACTGCCTCTGAGATAAGCTTGACTGCTTGTGCCAAGCTACCAAGGGGGTGAGCAGGGGTTATTATAGGAGTGTAACTCCCTACTCCTCACTAGAAGGAAGGGTCCATACTTGGACAAAGGTGCAAATCTTTGCCAACTAGAGACCCCCCATTTCCAACACTGGGGCAGGTATAAGCCCCGATAATATTTCACATGGTGTCCCTTCAAGTTGCCATACTGTTACTCGTTCAAGGGTAGTAAGTGTCTCCTCCCAGTATGGCCTTATGTCCCTGCATCCCCAGACCACTTGTAGAAAGTCTGCTTCAAGTTCCCGGCAGCGTGTACACTCATCGGATTTGGGGCCAGATGTAGGTAATCCCAGATTACAGATTCTTAAATACCGAATCATACCGATTCGGTATTTAAGAACAGGCAAATGGGATGTAGGTAATTTTTCCTAAAAAATTACCGAATCAGTAAGGTTTGGTCATTACCGAATCGGTATTTACCGATTTGGTAATTGCCATTCATTCCTATGGGCCTGGAGGTCCATAGGAATAAATGACAATTACCGAATTGGTAAATACCGATTTGGTAATTGGGGGAAACATTGAAGGGTGGCAGGGTGTCACTTTGACACACTGTTGCACCCCTCAATTGTGTATGGGTGCACATGTTTCAGACATACATGCCTAAGGGCATGTATGTCTGCAACATGGCACTGTTGGAAAAGCAAAAAAAATGCTTTTTCAAAGGTTTTCATTATTTACCACCAACTTCTAGTTGGTGGTAAATACCAAATCCTTAACTGAGGAATGTGCTTCCTACATCCTGGATTCGGTAATTTACCAAATCGGTATGTTAAGAATTCGGTATTTTACCGAATCCTTAAATTACTGATTCGGTAAAATACCAAGGGCCAGAAGTAGGTGGCCGTTTGAGGCCATTTACCGATCGGTAACGGACGATTTTGGCCGTTACCGATCGGTAAATGGGTGACAGGTATGTAGGGGGCATTATTTTACCGAATCTGTAAAATTACCGAATCGGTAATTTTACCGATTCGGTAAAATAAAAATTCGGTAAATTTACCGATTCTAAGGCACCCAGATGTAGGTGGGACTCTTCAGAGTCCCAGAGGCCTTACCGAATCGGTATTTTACCATCAAATCCAATTTGATGGTAAAATACCGATTCCGGTGTGCATGCACATGTGTGCATGCACACCTATGCCATGTGGCAGGCAGACCTGCCCTTAGGGCATGTATGCCTGCCACATGGCACCCAAGCCTGTTTTGGGGGTGCCAGAGGGTGTCAAAGTGACACCCCCTGCACCCTTGTGTAAATCGGTATTTACCGATTCGGTAAATACCGAATCGGTAATGCCCATTCATTCCTATGGGCTTCAAAGCCCATAGGAATGCATGGGCATTACCGATTCGGTATTTACCGAATCGGTAAATACCGAATTCTTCAGAATCGGTATTCTAGCACATCTGGAATACCTACATATCCACCCCTTAGATTTACCGATTTTTAATTACCGAATCGGTAAAATTCGGTAATTAAAAATCGGTAAATCTATTTCACCTACATCTGGCCCCAAATCCTTAAAAAATGCCACCTACTTCTCAAAAACCCAATACCGGTCGGTAACGGCCGAAATTCGGTAATTTTGGCCGCTACCGACCGGTATTGGGCGACCTACATCTGGCCCTTGGTGGGGTAAATAGTGTGCAGGGTCTTAGGGGTAAGATATAGATGATGCATAAAATTAAATTGGTTCAGTTTAAACCTAGCATTCAAGCTAATTATGAGCGTAACCTCATGAATTTTTTGACAGTCTTGTTGAGCTATGTCTTCCTAAAGGTTCTTCCTCCCATATAACGTGTGATTTTGGGGTGATTCTTGGGGCGTCCTCCCTTAAGGACCTGTATACATTTGCAATGAGCTTTCGAACCCCTGACATGTCAAGTAATCTACTCAATGTCTGAGAAGGGACAGGCTAGTTGGGGAAGCTTGGCCATATCTCTTGTGCCATGGCTGACATTTTTTGGTATTGCAGATACTTCACAGCATTTGGCGCAAACAAGTTGTAGGTATCCTCCATGGTTATGTATTGTCCGCCCAGGTAGAGGTCTCCCAGGACTTCACAGATGCCAGCTTTCTATTTTCTCATGGACATGGTATGTTCAATGTCTCTAAAAGAGATTTGAGTATCCAAATAGGCATGCCTTTTGTATACAGGGCTCAACAGAGTATCGATGTGACCAGTCTTTGCCATACTCGGCCCGCCAATCTGACCAAATATGAGCACTAATCTTAGGTACATGCTGCCAACACAAAGAGCTCAGG
This sequence comes from Lissotriton vulgaris, assembly GCF_964263255.1. Classification (NCBI taxonomy): domain Eukaryota; kingdom Metazoa; phylum Chordata; class Amphibia; order Caudata; family Salamandridae; genus Lissotriton; species Lissotriton vulgaris. The sequence goes on from NC_141698.1 coordinate 188,714,808, forward strand.
CAGGCTGATCTGACCATCCAGAGCTCCTAATAGCCTTTTCTCCCAGTTATACCCCTAGTCAAACCAATGGACCACGTTTTGCAGTACTGCAGCCATATTATAAAACTCTAGGTTAGGGAGTTCTACTCCCTCTCTATCCCATGTTTGTTGTAACATTTGTATGATGATGTGTTTTTGCTTTGTAGACCATAATAGATCTACTATTAGTCTATCAAGTTCATGAAAATTGTGTTGGGGAATTTTATAGAGCGAGTTCTGTATAACATACAGGCAGTGAGGGGGATCACCATTTTCACCAGGGCAACGCGACCCATTAGGGTCAACGGAAGATCCTTCCAGAACAGGACTGAAGCGCACAGCCCTGCCAGGTCTCTGCCCATGTTAAAATATAGGAACCTCTGTTTATCTAGGGCCAGCCTAATGCCCAGATAACTTGCCCCCTCTCGACACCAGGAGTGTGGAAGCAGATCAGGTTCGAGAGTCGCAAGTATCCCTAGCAGCATCATTTGTGATTTCTGTATATTTACTGAGAGACACGAGACAGTTGCAAATTCAGATGAAGCTGTCTGTAGTACCGGCACTGCCTCATCTGGGTTCCAGAGGTAAAGTAGGGCGTCATCTGCATAGAAAGACACCACATGGGTGGATCCTCCAGTTGGTATGCCCCAGTTTCCCAACCTGTTACGCAGCAGCACCGCCAGCGGTTCCATCGCCATCGCAACAAGCAATCGAGACAGATGTCATCCTTGCCTAGTGCCCTTACAAAATGAAAGGGCTCTGAGATGTTGTCACCTGTTTGAATACGGGCTGTCGGGGCAGCGTATAGTATCTGCACCCATCTGATATACTTGGGTCCAAACCCCATCTTTTTCAAGACCTGGCAGAGGTAGTTCCACCTCAATGAGTCAAATGCCTGCTCTATGTCGAGAAAGGTGAGCGCACATGGATCCATATGGGTTTCAGGGGCCTGCAGGATATGAAAGAGTCTTTGGAGACTCAATGCAGTACTCCTTTTAGGTATAAATCCACACTGGTCTTCGTGGACTAGTGCAGGCAAGTGAGGGAGTAATCAGGTTGCCAGCAGTCAGATGAATATTTTAGTATCGACATTAAGCATCGAGAGGGGTCTATAAGACCTCACCTCATTCACTGGTTTGCCCGGCTGTGGCACCATAACTACAAGCGCCTCGCACATTGTGTCAGGGAGACGCCCCACCATAAAGGCCTCATTATATACCGCTAGCAGTCTACCTGTGAGTGCAGCAGCGTACTTATGGTAAAACTCAACGGGTAATCCATCCCAATCTGAGTTTTTGCAGGCTTCTGGTTTTTTAGTGAAGCAAGAATCTCCTCCCCATTCAGATCCGTCTCTAATGCATTCCTGTGTTCCTCTGAAAACGTTGCTAATTCTATGTCAGCAATGTAGGCTTGTGTTGTAAGGTCAAGGATCGTTAGGTGCAGCGCAGATATCTGTTTAAGATGTTCCTTCATTAGTGTGTTTATGGATGCCTGAGAACTGTGCAGCGTGCCCCCTGCATCTTGCAACGGCGGGATCGAGTCTGTTAGTTGCGTCTGTCACGCGAGTCTAGCTAACAGAGTCCCGGTTTTGTCCCCCTCTGCATGCAATCGTGGTCTGTATACCTAAAGAGTATATTTTTCTAATCAATGCCAGTCTTCTTTTGTTGAGGTTTTCAGTTTGTGCGAATCCTCTAGTCTATGAGGTTGCATAGGGAGGGTCTGCTCTATTTCTAGTAGTTTAGTTTCGTCATGATCTAGGTCACTGTTAGAAATGGGATTTTTGGTAGACTAGGGCGTGGGCCAAAGCCAGGCAAAAACCACCACTCCAGTCAGGATAAGGGAGTTACACTTCTAAAATAACCCCTGGTCACCCCCTTGGTAGCTTGGCACGCGCAGCCAGGCTTATCTTAGAGGAAGTGTGCAAAGCATTTGCACATAACCAATAGTAATACAGTGCACGCACTACAAAAGGACACCACACCAGTTTAGAAAAATATCCAATATTTTTATATAATTAAGACAAGACCAAAAACTATAAAAATCCACACTTAAAAGCTCACAGTTCTAAAAATACGCTGATTAAAAAAGGTTGCTTGTGGGGATAGCTCTGCCCGGGCTACCATGGTGTCGTGAACAACAAAATCCAACAGTTCTGGCTGGTCGTGGGGTTGTTGGCCAGCTACGGTGTCGGGAAGACCTGCAAAACAGTACCTGTTAGAAATGCAGGGCATCGAGGCCCTTGAAGTCACTCGCGTTGCAGGTCGAGGTCTTTTCTGTTGGAATCAGGAGAACTGGCGTCGGAAGGCATCGTGGACTGCGGTGCGAAGTGAAGCGGTGCGGCATGCGGTGCCTTCAGGTCGTGGTGTGAGCAGCAGCTAGGTGGCGGCGTCAGATGGCGTCGTCGGTGAGACCAGGGTCGCGGTACGAGATGAAGGTGGTGCTCGTCACGGTGCTAGCAGGTCACGGTGCAAACAACGGCTTCGTCGTTGCTGGAGCGCTGTCATTGGCTGACAAACTGGAGTCAATGGCAACGGCGTTGGTAGGCCAAGGCTGCGGTGCGGCATGAGGGCGGTGCGTCCTGTGATTTATGAGTGGGGCCCTCGAACCACGGTGCAAGCAGCGGCGTCGATTTTGGCGGGTAGCGGTGCGGCGTTGCGGTGGTGCCCTCTGCGGTGCCGAAGCTTCGGCGTGAAGCAATGTGGTGCAGAGTGCGGTGCCCACGGGTCGCGGTGCAAGCAGAGGCTCTGTGGCGGCGTCAACAGGTGTTGTCGTGAGACCAGGGTTGCGTTGGGGCACTGCGGCGGTGCCTTCTACGGGGCCTTCAGGACACGGAGTCGGCAGTGGCATCGTAGACATCGTCTAGTTGGTATTCTCCGAGTTGCAGCACAAAACACACAGTCCCCAGTGCTGCGAGTCAAAGAACTTGAAGTCTTTGCTGTTCATGAGACTTCGTGAACAGGGGGCAAGCTCTACCTCAAGCCTTTGGAGAGACTCACAAGTTAGGTTGCAGAAAGTAAAGTCCAGGCCTTTCACTGCCCAAGACAGAAGCAGCCACTGCAGGTCAGCCCAGCAAAGCACTCAGCAAAGCAATCCTTTCTTTTCGCAGCTTCTCCGGCTCTTCTTCTTGGCAGTCTTCTTGATCCAGATGAGTTCTAAAGTTCAGGGGTCTGGGACCCAGTATTTATGTCCAAAAATCATTTGATCTTTCAGGCAGAGGGTGTCTGTGCCTGACCAGAACCAGTTGGGCCATCTCTGGTGTGAATTCATAGCAGTAGGTGGTACGACATTTGTCAGAGGCAGACCAGGCCCTTTGAGGTGCAAGAAAATCTCCTCCCCTTCCCCCATCGTAGCCCAGGTCTATTCAGCCCTTTCCTGATCTACCTAGACTATCTGGAGCCCCTCCGGCCCCCCAGCCTTATGTCATCCAAAACCCAGACAGGCAATTTGCATTCCAGCAGAGGCACACGGGATGACTGAGCAAGAAAATACCCACCTTCTAAAAGTGGTATTTTCAAACGAAGAATGTAAAAATCACCTTCACACAAAGATGCATCTTTAGACTCTAAGTTCAGGCATACTAAATTTTATTTTCTAACAGAATTCCCTGGGCCAGTTATGTTTATAAGATTTTATAAACAAACCTCCCATTCTGTCCTATGGTGAACAGTTGCCTTGCAATTCACTATTAGGACATGCCACACACACCAGGGCATGTCCTACCTTTCACATACACTGCACCCTGCCCACAGGGGTACCTTGGGCCTACCTTAGGTGTGCCTGACATGTAACAAAATGGAAGGCTGGGGACTGGCAAGTGTCTGCACTGGCCAAGTCGACATGGCAGTTACAAACTGTGCGCAGACTCTGCAATGGCAGGTCTGAGGTATCTTTTCAGGGCTACTCACGTGGGGGGCATAATTAGTGCTGCAGGCCCATGAGTAGCATTTGATTCACAGGCCCTGGCACACTCAGTGCACTTTACTAGGGACTAACAAGTAAATCAAATATCCAATCATGGAAACACCAATCCATAGCACAATTTACACAGAGCACCTGCACTTTACCACTGATCAGCAGTGCAAAAATTGCACAGAAAGGTTACGCCAGCAAAAACAGAGTCAAAACCGGAGGTCAGAAAGCAAAAAAAATCAGGGGGAACACGCCAAAAGATGCCAAGTCTAACACACGTCCCCTTCAGCTGAAAGTAGGGAGAACTACCCAAACACCTGGGAGTTCTCTTCACTAAGGCGGAAGAACCTGGACAGGCCATCTGCGTTGGCGTGCTCTGTGCCAGGGTGGTGTTCCACCGTAAAGTCCATTCCCTGTAGGGAGATGACCACCTCAGCAGTTTTGAATCCCTCATCTGCATTAACCATTTGAGGGGCCTGTGGTCTGTCTGAACTCGGAAGTGAGTCCCAAACAGGTATGCTCTCAGCTTCTTCAGTGCCCAGACCACAGCGAAATCCTCCCTTTCTATAGCACTCCACCTCTGCTCCCTGGGGAGTAGTCTCCTGCTAAGAAAGACTACCGGCTGGTCTAGGCCCTCTTGTTCAGTTGTGAGAGCACCGCTCCCATTCCATGCTCTGATGAGTCGGTCTGCACAACAAATTCTTTGGAGAAGTCGGGGGCATTGAGCACGGGGGGCCGAGCACATGACGGCTTTCAGAGCATCAAATGCTGTCTGGCAGGACTCCATCCAGGTCACCTTTATTGGCTAATTCTTGGAAGTCAGCGCAGTTAAGGAAACAACAACTGTGCCATATCCCTTAACAAACCTTCTGTAGTACCTGGTGAGTCCTAAGAAAGCCATCACCTCTGTCTGGGTCCAAAGCCAGGATGGCATCAATCTTGGGCTGCAGGGGCGCCAACTGGCCGCTCCCTACCTGGTGTCTCAAGTACACCACCGAACCCTGCCTGATCTGGCACTTACTGGCCTTAATCGTGAGGCCTGCCTTCTGCAGCGCCTTCAACACTTCCCCTGTAGTGTAGTAACTATATTCCCAATAGGCTCTGCGCATTGGAATAATATATCCTATAGATGTGACGTAGGACTTAGGTCAACTAGGTCTCTATCGAATATATTAGACTTAATTGTGAGTGCCAGGTAGCTCAGAGGTCACTAGAAACTTTCTTGAATAAACAAGAAGGGATTAGTTTCTGACAACCACATAAACATGACAACTTTGTTTCCCCAAGATAAAATGTATCTTCAGAGTTGTGGAAACAATAGATAGATATTTCATTCAGTCATTCGTGCATGCTTCGTTTCACCAGAGGTGCAGAGAAATAGAGAGACGGGCGTTTTCAATAAAAGTATTTATTGAACAGTCTTCTTTCTCATGCAGAAGAAATTAACTGCTAATACTGGCTGTAAAGTATAATGCATACAGCAAGAAGAGTATTGTAAGCAGGGACACGCAGACAGAGTTGCTTGTTTAATCTTCTTCTTTATTCAGATGAGTAGCAAGTAGTACAGCAACATGAGCACAGGAACCTCCTCCGCCTTCCCCTCCAGTAACTGACTCCCACTGCATTCTACAAACAACCTTCCACGCACTCTACACTCGCACGCACATACACGCGCCACACACATACACGCGCCACACACACGAGACACACACGCACGATACATACACGAATACCACACACCCTCCTCCTCAAAGAACTTAAGAACCATCGGAAGAATCACCCTAACTTAAAATCCAAAAACCTAGCTGGCATCTTCCTTACTCTATCGCCACGGCGAAGACTTTCACCACTAATATCAACATTTGATCGAGATGATCCAACACCATCAACATCTATAACATCTCTAGCACCAGATGGACCAACGTCATCAACATCTCTAATACCGTTACCAGTTCCACAACTAGGCTCACACGTACCTGCATTGCCAGTCAACCTCAGCCCCAAATCTTTTACCAAACCAAAATCATCGCCTAACAAGTAACCACTACAGGACCCACCATCAGAATGTACACCAACCACACCACTCCTCTCATTACAAAAGCTCAATTGGCGAAAATTCCACCTTTTGCCATCTTCCAATTCAACAGCACTACCAAAGACCTTCATTACCTTTAAAGGTTTGGACCATACACTTTCACCTTTCAATACCTTCCTAGGGTTCTTCACCCTAACCATCTGACCTATCTTAACTAGTGGCCAGTTACATCTGTTACCGTGATACTGCTGATTGCGGTCTTGATACCTTCTGACTTCAGATCTGACTTCTTCATCAATGTCCTTAGTGTTACATTGCATTTTATCATTTCTCTTCCTTAACCACCAGGGAACCAACCCCGTAAATGGCTTCCTGCCTCTCAAAATTTCGAAAGGTGTCTTCCCTGTAGCTGAGTGGGGAGTTACACGATAGGCAGTCAACCTCTCTTGCAAAGCCTTCCTCCAGGGTAACCCTGCACTTAATGCTAATTCAATAACTTCCTTGACCACCCTGTTGAAGCGCTCAACCTGGCCATTTCCTTCTGGGTGGTATAATGATGACTTAACGTGCTTAATGCCCATTACCAATAAAAACTCTTCCATTTTTTGTGAAACGAATTGGGGACCATTATCCGAAACCAATATTTCAGGTACACCCTCTCTTGAAAATACATCCTCTAAAAACTCAATGACAACATCCGTAGTCATTCCATTCACCATTCTTACCTCGGGCCATTTCGAATAATAATCCACTAATACAATGGCATAGCAATCTATAGAAGACAAAGCTGAAAATGGCCCCATAAAGTCGATAGCTACTTTCTGCCACGGGTATTCAGGTAGCTCCACCATGGTCAATGGCACACTCAACGGCTTAGCTACTTTATCACTGCTGTTACAGATTTTACAATCCCTTACTAATTTGTCCACCATGGAGTCCACACCTGGCCACCAGAACCACTCCTTAACTCTTCTCTTAGAACTGGACATACCACCATGTCCTAAATGGCTTTTCTCAGCAATGTCTTTCCTTAAGCCAACTGGAGGCACAATCCTGTCACCTCTTAAGATGATATCATTGACAATACATAACTCATCCTTAATCTTAGAAAAGGCAATAGATTCACCACGTAAATAAGACTCTCTAGGCCATCCTTCAACTATGAACCGTTTAATTTCTTTTAGGACCACATCCTTCTCCATCTCACTCACCCAAGATGCTTCAGAAATACTGCTAACAACATTCTGAGCGTCTATAAGAAATACATCCTTAGCAGTAAATGCCACTTCACAGTCAGTGTTGGTCTTTGCATCAGACAAATCTGCATTGGGTAATCTGGATAGGCCATCAGCAACAACATTGTCTTTACCGGGAATGTATTCAATGTCAAAACTAAACATTTGCAGCTTTGAAGCTAAACGAGCTAATCTTGGCGTTAAGTTCTTCCCACCCTCAGGTCTCAAAATGTTCACTAATGGTTTGTGGTCAGTACAAATTTTAAACTTCCTTCCCCATATATACATTCGAAATCTTTCAGCTGCCCATGAAGCGGCCAACAGTTCTTTTTCTATAACGGAATAGTTCCGTTCCGCTTTGGTCAAGGTAGTGAAGCATACGCTACTACCCACTTTTCAGACTTGACCCGTTGGGAAAACACAGCGCCAATACCATACCCAGACGCATCCACAGATAGAACACATTCAGCCGTTGGTAAAAAAGGTTTCAAACAAGGCGTAGTAACTATTTCCTTCTTCACTTTCTCAAAACAAGTTCTCTGTTGATCACCCCATGCAAATGTTACACCTCTCTTTAGTAAAGATCTTAGAGGTTCAACTTTTGAAGCATAGTTCTCAATAAAGCGTGAATAAAATTCTGTCAGTCCAAGAAATGACATTAATTGTTCTTTGCTTGTAGGTTCTGGAACAGCTAAAATAGCATCCACGTGGCTAATTTTGGGTCGAATACCATCCTTAGATATGACGTGACCTAAGTATTCTACCTCAGATTTCCCAAATACACATTTCTCATTTTTAATAGTTAGTCCACTTTTCCTTAATGCTTCCAGAACTGCGAGCAAGCTTTTATCATGACACTCTTTGTTCTTCCCGTATATTAAAATGTCATCTTGAAACACTTTAGCATTTTCAATACCCTGTAAGACCCTGCACATTTCCCTTTGGAACACTGCAGATGCACTGGCGAGCCCAAAAGGCATACGTTTATACCTAAACATTCCTTCTGTGGTGATAAAAGCAGTGCAGTGTTTAGAATCGTCCTCTAACACGATTTGATGGTATGCACTAGTTAAGTCTATCTTGGAAAACCAAGAAGAACCACCCACAGATGATGTCAATTCTTGCAAATTTGGAAGAGGGAATGTGTCAACCCAGATAGCCTCGTTTAAACATCTTAGGTCTACACACAAGCGCAAATCGCCATTGGATTTAAGCGAAATAACCACTGGCGAAACCCAATCAGAACTTTCAACTGGTTCAACAATACCATCACTACACAGTTTTTTAAGTATCTCACCCAATTTTTCTCTATAACTAATTGGGACATTTGGGGGCGGAGCTAGCCGGCGTCGATGGCGGACGCGTGAGCCCTCGGCTCCTCGCAAAGCTCCAGAATTATCCTGCTTGACTATCCTTGATGTGCTCGAATTGGCTATAGCTTGCCAGGAACCATCTGCTGGCACCCCGGGCAGTGATCGAAGAGCTTTTTGGCCGGCTGAAGAGCGGGAATTCCTGTACATTCCGGGACATTGTGCCTGGTGGCGCGCCTGTGGCGGACTAGGCCGAAAGCAGCGGGCTATCCTGGAGAAGAGGCCGGGCGACGTCACTCTGCGTGCGGCCATAACTCCGGCGGCTGTCGTACACCGTGCAAGCCGAGGCGCGATTGGAACGGACCCTGGATTGCGAAGTCCTCCATCTTCTACCCTACACTGCCACGGTGGGACAGGGGACTGGAGAAGCAGCGGAGCGGTGGAGCACCAAAACTGAGGCACCGCGCCACGTGGCGTAGCAACCTGGCTCACTTGCACAGATCGCATGAGGCTCTGCCGTCTCCCCTTATTCTGCGGAGGGACTGATTATCTGGGACAGCTGAAAAGGACCTGTCCCTATCTGGCACTGGGCCGTTCCGGAACCGGCGGACTAGGAAGTGCTGCCCGCCATTGACGCCGCCATTTTCTACGCATCGGATACCTGACTGCTGGCGCCGAGGTATCGAGGACCGTAGTGGACACCTGATCGGCCTGTGCGGCGAGCTTCTTGGCTCGGTGCTGACACGCATCGTAAATAACATGGGGAAGAACGATGCGACCCAGGGGAAGATCTCCTTTGAACGGCGCCGTCTGAAAGGATCAGAGGTTCCGGCACCGGACACGTCGCCGAAGGGTGCGGCAGCAGTGCCGACCCAGGCTCCGACGGAGCTCCGGGACATGTTGGCAGCCATGGAGAAAGGCATTCAGGAGAGTATTGCGGCGGTGGGCAACAAGATAGACGCTCTGTCGTACCGCATGGACCGTATGGCAGAGCGGGTGGACAAACATGCGGAGCGCCTTGACATGGCGGAGCGCCGGCTCACTGAGGCCGAAGAAGCCCAGATGGAATGGGACAAGGAGCGCAAGCAATTCGATAGACTCCTGACAGTCATCAGGGACAAGACAGAGGACCTGGAGGCACGTTCTCGCAGATCCAACCTCCGTATCACAGGCGTGGCGGAATCCACGCAAACGGGGAAAATGGAACTATATGTGGAGAAACTCCTGAAAACACTCCTGGGAGAGGAAGTCTTTTCCCCCATGTTCATCGTGGAACGTGCCCACCGCACACTGGGCCCGCAGCCCCAGCCTGGCTTGCCACCTCGCCCCATAATCGCGAAACTGCTCAACTATCGCGACCGAGACACTGCTCTGAGAGTGGCGAGAGAGAAGGGCAAACTCCAACATGAGGGCATGAACATCTCCCTCTACCCGGACTTCACCGCCAAGGAGCAGGAGGAACGGCGGCAATTCGCGCCATATAAGAAGCAGCTCAGAACGCTAGGCCTGGACTATGCCATGATGTATCCGGCCAAACTTCGAATCATTACTGGTGGGAAATCGTACTACTTCACGGACCCGAAAGAACTGCATAAGTCCCTTAAGACCTGGACACGGGAAAGGAAGGAGAACCGGAGTGGCCGGGAGGACGAGGAGGAGGTATCTATGGAGGAACAGGACTAAATGGCGGCTGAAGAGGGGATTGATCCTCTACACACTGGTCGGATCACGGACCCGGACAATATGGGTGCCCCGGCCTTGCAATGGCACCTGATCCACGATTTTGGGACGGACAACTTGGTTACCCTATGGTGCTGGTAAGGGGGTGTGTGCTTCGTGGCAGTATACACTGAGCCGGGGGAGCCAGTCAGAGTGGTGCTGAGTAACACTTTTCATCATGCCTTGAGCATTGACTCTTGAATGGAGCTGAGAGGGGAGCGGTACTTGCAATGTCTTGGAACAGTTAGGGGTGTACTGCATTGGTGCGCTCTGCCCTCGAGCTTTTGGTTGCTTTTTCTCACTGAGGGGTTGGTGTCGGACTATTTGACACTACACCGGTAAGGGATACATGGGGGGGGAGTGTGGGGTCTGTCTGACCAGGTTGGGGGAGGTCGGCTGTGGGTGGGTTGCTGTACTTGGGGTGGAAGCCAGACTCGGGGAGGGGAGGGGGGATGTTTGGTTGGGGTTGTTGACGGGGTTTGCCTGTGAAGTGTGTGAATTGAGGTGTTCTGCTGTCCCTGTTCGCGAGCGCCGGAGGGCGTTAATGAGTTGGGGGGTCCTACTGTGTCCTGCACTATCCATCCTTTCGGTCCATGCTCTGAACCCACTTAGCAATGGCTGATACAACACCGACATTGCATGCACACGCCCGGAATGAGCTGAATTTACTGACTTGGAATGTGCGGGGCCTGAACGACTTCCGCAAAGTGAGGAAAGTCCTTAACTATCTTAGCAGACATCACGTTGACATAGCTCTGCTGCAGGAGACACACCTACCACTCTCCAGCAGAATGCTCAAATCCAGAGGTTTGTCGGGGAACACTGTGGCGGCGGGTTACACTACACATGCCCGAGGGGTGTTAATTTGGGCCAATCCAAAGTCACAGTTGCGGCTCATTCCGGTGCACTCAGACCCGGACGGTAGATATGTCCTGGCGAGATGTGTGGGTAAGGGGATGGACATACTAATAGTGAACGTCTATGGCCCTAACTATGACCACCCTGAATTCTATAAGACCCTGTCAGCTATTGCAAGAATGCATGCACAGCCCTGGATGTTGTGGGGCGGGGACTTTAACTTTGTGTTTGACCCATCAATAGACCGCTCTGCGGGCCCTGCCCGGAGGCCCGTGGCCTCGGCCACGTACATGGCGGCTGAGATGATCAAATCTGACTTGCTGGATGTCTGGAGGGAAAAGCATCCGAGGGCGGGTGGGTTTACACACTATTCTGCATTTCACGATGTACACACCAGGATAGACTACTGGTTGGCACCCCCCTGGTACTTAACAACATTTGCACATGCACAGTCCTCCCACGCACGCTTTCAGATCACTCCCCTATTCTCCTCCACCTCGCAACACCCAGGAGGGGGATCCCAGCTTTCACCTGGCGGTTCCCGCCTTTTGCACTGCTCGACGAGGCCTTCAGAGGGGAACTGGCAGAGGAAATAGAGCAGTTCTTCACTACAAACATAGGCACAGTGGATGACTTCTTTACGGTATGGGAGGCATTTAAGGTATACATCAGAGGGGTGGCGATGTCGAAACATTCTAGTGTGCTAAGATCCATTCGTAGGGACCTAACAACTCTGGAAACGAAGATGGCGGATCTTGAGGCAGAGCAGCTGCGGCTGGGCGGCGAGGCGGGAGACGGGGCGCTGTCCCAACTCCTGTCCGAGTTTCAGGCACTGGCGGACAGAGAGGTCCTGTACATGGGCAAATACGCCACGGCGAGACAATATGGGGAGGGTGAGAGGCCTGGGGCACTTCTTGCACGCATCGTTCGCAGCACCAGACGACCGCTGGTCATAGAGGAACTGAGAACTCCGGAGGGAGACACGGTGACGGACGAGGAGCAGGTACTCCAGACGTTCAGGAGTTATTATGCGGAGCTATATCGAGCTAAAACACAGGGAGTGGAGGGTGAGATGGAGGACTATTTAGACCATATAGCCATGCCGTTCCTCAAGGACTCGGATAGGGAATTCTTAATGGCCCCCTTCCACCAAGACGAAATATTAGAGGCACTGGCAGGCATGCGCTCGGGCAGTGCGCCGGGCTCAGACGGCCTCACGGTTGGCTTTTATAAGGCATTTAAGGATCTGCTGCTGCCACACTTAATCACCCTGTTTGATGCCATCTGCGAGAATGGTGAAATGCCGACCACCATGCGGGAGGCGCTACTCATCACCATACCCAAGCCCGGTAAACCCCCCGATCTCTGCGGCTCGTATAGACCCCTTAGTCTACTTAATGTAGACGCCAAAATCTATGCCAAGGTTCTGGCCACCCGCCTGGCCCTGTTGGTACCTGGGTTGGTCGCCCCAGAACAGTCCGGGTTTGTCCCGTGCAGGAATTTAACCTACAATATCAGAACTGTGTTAGGCGCGATGCAACATATTAAACAGGAGAATAGCGCATTGGCAATATTCCTTGACATGGAGAAGGCGTTCGACTCGGTCGAATGGCCCTTCATGGTTCGGGTGTTGCGCAAGTTGGGATTGGGCGAACAATTCCTTCAGCAGGTTGGAGCGCTATACCATCGACCCTTCGCTAGGCTCCGCCTGGGTGACAGGGTAACGGACCCGATTGACATAAGCAGAGGCACTCGACAGGGCTGCCCTTTGTCGCCGTTGCTTTACGCACTGGTGGCGGAACCCCTGGCGTGCGCCATGCGGGAGTACCACAGCCTAGAGGGGGTTAGCTTCCCTACATATAAGATAGGGATATCAACATACGCTGACGACACGCTGTTGTACGTCAGAGAACCGGAAGTTAATTTGCCTGCGGTGCTCCGCGAAGTGGTCCGATTCGGCTCGCTATCGGGCCTGAAGGTGAACTGGGACAAGTCGATTGCGTTCCCGCTCACTCCGGCGACACGGCAGTTCGACATGGACTACCCATTGCACTGGTCCGCCGACTCAGTTCGCTACCTAGGCATTCAACTCCACTCGGACCCGGAAGTCCTCGTTCGAGACAACTACGGTGTGGCCTATAACAACCTAGTGGATGACGTAGATACGTGGATCCGTCTCCCACTCTCCCTCTCGGGTAGGATTGCGCTAATGAAAATGGTGGTACTCCCCCGATTTCTGTTCCTCTTCCTGAATCTACCTGTGGTTTTATCTAAGACCTTCTTTCGGCAGCTCACCTCGGTATTGGTGAGATTAGCTTGGGGGGGGAAACAGCCCAGGGTTGGGTGGAAGACTTTGATTCTACCTTGCGAAATGGGGGGACTGGGGGCGCCGGACCTAGAACGGTATTATAGAGTCGCCCAGGCGTCGCACTTACACTCATGGGTGCATGGTGACCCTCGGACCCCGCACCTTATACTGGAGCGGTTGTTTGCGGACCCGCTCCCTCTACCTGCTACTGTCTGCCTGCCCACAGACCGCGCAACTGGCCGGATGGTCTCCCTGAAAGCGACCAATCACGCCTGGAATTGCCTAGTGCGCTCTCGGGGCTGCACTCTGCTTTACTCCCCACTGTTACCGGTGGAGTGGGCCCTATGGCTCGACCCGCTCGGTGAGAAGGGTGTAGTCAAGGCGCTGAGTTCTCTTGGTGTAACGAAAATGGAGGACCTGTTTGAGGGAGGTGTACTCAAAACCTGGGACCAGCTACCAGTTGCCGGGGCAGGCCACACTCTCTTACAAAAATTCCACTACCACAGGCTCCGCTCGGCCTTTCGTGAACTTCTGGGCCCGGATTTGGAAGAACCTGAGGAGATCCCGGAACTAACATATATACTGAAATCCACCTCCGCAGCGAAACTCATTACACAGCTTAACAAGCTGGGTGTGACACAGCAGCGTCTGCAGCCGTCGAAGGCCAGAGAGGCCTGGCAGGCAGACCTACAATCCCCCATAGATGATGGAATGTGGCGCTACTGCTGCACAAGCACCCGCAAGATATCTCTAAACGGACGGCACCGCTTGGTGCATTTCAAATATTTACAACGAGTGTAGTACACCCCTGCTCGCCTCCATCGCTATGGTCTTCGCGCCTCGGCCGAATGCGAACGCTGCCGGACTCCGACAGCTGATTTCTACCATTTGGCATGGCAGTGCCCAGGAGTGCAGGCATTCTGGGGGGAGGTCTTTGCGGAACTCGACCAAATACTGGGGGAACCTTTACCTCGTGCCCCTGCTTTGGCGCTACTCGCTTATTCGAAACCGCTAGCCCCGGGACTGCGTCGTCTAGTGGACATGGCGTTGCTCCTTGCAAGGCGTGTGGTTGCGACCTGCTGGATGAGGGGGCCCCTCCCCACAAAAGCTAAATGGCTGAGGGACCTGCAGTACTGCTGCACCCAGACAGAACTGTATAGCGACCTTCTTCCGCCCAGAAGCAGGCCCAAGAATTTTTGGGACCTTTACAAAGAGTACAAACAGAGGAGTGAGGAGGACGGCTCTGACACCGCGGAGGAGGTGGAACTGCAAGATAGAGTAGAAGAGATCGTAGCCAGCACTGAGCACGGAGACACGGGGAAGGCGGGAATGGGGAGGCCTCTGGTTGACTGAGGGTGGCTGTGAGAACCCGGAGATGGGCTGCTGAAGGATAGCAGAGTAGGGGCAGGTTTATAGGGGGGACGGGGTGGGGACACGGGGTAGGAACATTCGGGTGGTTGTATAGTCGGGACGGGTTAGGCAGACACACAGACACACACGAGCGGGTGGGGGGGCAGTTTGTTGGGCGCTGTTTAATTTCTTATAGTAGACATGTTGTTCGATCGCTGACTAGCATATGGACAGGTTGATTGCCAGTTGTCACACCACTACAATACGCTAACTATGTTGGGAGCCCTCGATTGGCATGGTTGCGCTGCTACTATACTACCTCGCCGCCAGGCCTCCGGGATGCTGGTACTAAGGCTGTGTACGACTTACATCTAGCAGTTTCTGAGAACCTGGCGCCGATCCCGGAGCTCATTCATGCACATGTGTTAATGCTGGTGATGTCAATGGCTTTGCTGTCAATAAAGATCTTTTGAATTAAAAAAAAACTAATTGGGACATTTCTAAGTTTTTGCCGAATAGGGCATGCACCTTCCCTTAATATTATTCTGTGCTTGAATCCAACCATTTTACCAATTCCACTTGAGAATACATCAGGAAATTTCTCTGGAAGATTTGAGTAAGCATCCTTTTCAACACACTCATCCTGAATAGAATAAACCGGGCATTCCAGTCTAGGGTCAATTTTCATACCTAAATCATAAATGTGTGGCCACCCCAAGATAGTCGCACCTTTATTGGCCACGTAAATTTTTCCCTGACAAGAGTTGCACCCAAAACTTATTTGGGCTATTATAAAACCTTCTAAAGGTATTCTGTGTCCGGTGTAACTCCCAGGATGTATATCAGGACCTAATAATGGCCTGCTGGGCCACAGAGATTTGAATGAATCCATACCCATAATGGTATACCAGGCACAAGAGTCAACCATGACCTTTACTTCTAACCCATCAATATTAACAAGGCATGATGGTAACTTTTTAACCCTACTCGCCCCTTTAGCCACTTCATCGTGAATACTGCATATGTCACCCACTACATGGAAAACATCATCTTGATTTTCGCCCTGGACACAATTAATGTCATCCTGCTCATCATCTTGCAAATAATTAACTTTAGCTTTGAAATTTCGACATACTCTGGTAAAATGTTCTTTTTTTTTACAGTTGGTACAAATTTTATCAAGGGCAGGGCACCACTTATAATTTGCTAAATGAGTAGAAGACCCACATCTAAAACATGCAAATTTTTTCGGGTCATTATTTCTTTCGAAACTCTTTTCATTGCCTTTCTTACTGGGATAAGATGAATAATTTGTCATCTTATTATCACTCTTGAATTTGGACTTGTCACCCTTACTTACAACATTAATGGAATTAGAATCAGAATCATTCTTTTCATTCCTGACTTCACGAATGCATTGGTCGGAAATTTCTACACCCCTAGCTACTTCAATAGCATTTTTTAAAGAAGTACTTCCAGATGACCATAGTTTCTCTTGGATTTTCTTCGATTTGGTCTTCATAAGAATCTGATCACGCAAGACTTGGTCATACGTCATGCTTTCAAATTCACATGTGACAGCTAAACCTCTTAAGGCTGATACATATTGATCAATAGATTCATCACTTTTTTGAGCCCTTGAATAAAACTTAAACCTTTCCATCACTACATTAATTTTCCTCCCAAATCTTTCTTGCATTTGTTTAACAGCACATTGGTAAACACCCATGTCACCAGCATTCTCAATTTTAGGAAGATTTTTAAACTCCCTTAATCCTACAGCACCTAATCTATGTTTAAGTAACAACACTTTTCTTTCTTGCGAAGATTCTTCTTCAGCTAAAACTTCAACGTAAGCTTCAAACATATCTAGCCATAGGTCCCATGCAATAGGAGGTTCACCAGATTCTGCTAAAAAGAATGGCGGTGGATGAATTGAAGACATTTCAATAAAAGTACAAGTTACACCATACAGAAGAAAAGAAAGAAAAATATTTTTAAAAAAAATTTCTTTGTAAATACTTGCGCAAAAAGTTCACCAGAGTTCAAAATGGTATGGTAATACCTAACTTCTTTATAATTATGTTGCCCAAACAGTTGTAAATGCTTGCGCAAACAGTTCACCAGAGTTCAAAATGGTATGGTAATACTTAACTTCTTTATAATTATGTTGCCCAAACAGTTCACCAAAGTTTAAATAAAATTAAAAATGGTAATTCACAGTTATTTGTGTTGAAACGGTATCCGGCGTTGAAATCAGCATCCGGCAATTGGTATTTGTCGAAAATCCTTTGTAGACGCGTTATTTCCTTAACGCGTTGTGTAATTGACGCGTTGCTCCGTTAGCACGTTGCTAGGATATAGTTGACAACAAAAATCGCCGCTGTGCGTGAAGAAGATGTCACGTGAAAACGCTTAGCGTAGTGACGATGTGATGGAGTCACGTGATGACGCTCCGCGTAGTGACGACACTCTGGGGTTTCACGCTTAAGGAATAACAGCTTGCGCGCGCCGATGCTGGTTAGGAAGTCAACTTAAAAAATGCACTATGTCGAACAGTGTATTTGAAGGTAAAAAAAAATATTAACGTACCAAATTGCCAAGAAGATCGCCGCTCACTGTATTAGTTACCGTTCTGAAGTTAGTTGAGCATCATTTCATGAATAATGTAAAGTTGGGAGAATCCCAAAAAAATTTAAAAAATCAGTGCTCAATGTCGCTGTTGCTGTAGATCCCGCTCGTCGCCATGTATTGTAAGCAGGGACACGCAGACAGAGTTGCTTGTTTAATCTTCTTCTTTATTCAGATGAGTAGCAAGTAGTACAGCAACATGAGCACAGGAACCTCCTCCGCCTTCCCCTCCAGTAACTGACTCCCACTGCATTCTACAAACAACCTTCCACGCACTCTACACTCGCACGCACATACACGCGCCACACACATACACGCGCCACACACACGAGACACACACGCACGATACATACACGAATACCACAAAGAGTATTATAAAATAATAGTGTAAAAGCATGGTATGGTTTCTAAGCCATAAAATACATACATAAATAAATAAATAAATAAATAAATAAATAAAGACTAAAAGTACTCAACTGGTGCTTCTAAAATACGCCTACCTGATGTACCTAACCTAAGTCTAGTACGAGGGAAGGAGTAAGTGTGGTGTAGCATAAGTTTAGTATTCTTTTGCCAAGAATCTATCCAAGCTTTCTCTTAGGGTCTAATCAGCTCCGTACCTTGGTTTAGAATGAAGGAGGTCTGGTATCTCTTTGTCTCCGGACTCGATTTCCCAACACCCCGCGAGGGGAGCTTGGAAACACTGGAGCTGGATTTCTCGGCAAGAGAAAAGACAGCGTCTCTCTCAGTGCATCGACTGGAGGGTCGGCTTCCTTCGGCACTTGCTGTAGTGAGATGCGTCGGGCAAGTAGATAGTCGTACTGCTCCAAACCACTGCGTGTTTGCTAGGGCAAGTGTGAGCATATTTATACCTTGAAGGTGCCGAGTTTTACGTAAAGGTGGACATAATAACATCATCAAAGAGTCGCAGTTCTTTGAAAACTCCATGAGTTCTAGGACAAATCAATATTCAAGCAAGGGGAAGTCCCTAACTGCTGAAGCCAAGTTTTCCAAGAAATCGTTGTGGCTTTTCGGAACTAATGGAAGTATCCATGCCTCTATTTGGACTGCATGGGCTATGTCTAAATATGGTTATGATTTCTATGCCTATATAAGGACAAGGTGATTTATACCTTTATAAGGGCATGAATCGGGAAAATTACACTAGGGTCCTAAATTGCTATACAACACCCACTCCACTTTATTATGTTCGACATTACTAAATTCAAGCACTAAAACATATCTAAAGCATGTGTTTACAATCACACTTAAAAATACATAAAAATGCATTTGAAATGGTTGTACACGAAAAAATGAGCATTCACACTGTACGCATTTGTAAGCATTGATTTCATTTTAAGCATGTACTATCATATTGGCAATGCTAACTGAATGAATCATTAAAATTACATTTATGAAATGGCTCTTAAATACAGAAGAAAAAGGTCGAGACCATCCCATAGCAGAATATATAACTGGGTTGGTTTGTGGATAAGGTCAATATTGTTTCTAGGAAGTATTCAAAGAATTCTTGTTCTCTAAGAATAGTTCTACTTTAAGCAGATTACTTTGTGCCAAAGTTCAGTTTTTGGAAAATGTCAAATCAAATCGTAGAAAAATAAAGTTCCAAAGTTAGAATTTTTTGTTTTGAAAAAACGAAGGTCGAATTCAAAGTTGATAGAACGCTGTGTGCTAATTTCAAAAGGTATTCTCGGTGTCAGCAGAAAACATGAAATCTTCTAAGCTGGCAAAGAAATCGTCTAGCACAGTAGGTGAAAGTTGAACCACTTCATTAAGTAGATCAATCGTACACAGATGAGAAGCATCGCCGTCAGCGTCAGTCGCATTAGCAATGTTCGCAGTAGATGGTACCTGTGTGCCTGTTGGTCCACGTAGCTCACCTTCAGCTGGAATTGCTGGTGAGACCTCAATGAATGCCGTCATCAGGATTGGTAGCCGCTGGGGGCAACACAATGCATGAGCCGTTACCGAACCAAGCAAAGCGTCAACATCCGTTGGCAGTGCTGATGGAAGTGTCAGACAAATATCCAACACGTATTCCTCTCCACAAAGCAGGCATCGTAGAACAGGTAAAATACAATCTTGCCAGATTGGTCTGAACAATAGGAACCACTTGGTATTCAGATCTCTCAAACGAGCCAAGACAAGAATCTGTGATATGCGCTCACGATACTGCATTGCCAGAAGAGTGTTCTCTATGGTAATCTGGGTATCACTGGTGACTGAACTTGCCATATCGGAGCAAAAGGAACAAAAATAGTATCCCTGCTATGAGTCCCAAAATGAGAGGCAGGCCGCCGAACACAGAGTGCACAAAGTTTGGAAAAATGCCTAGGACTGCTTTAAAGGGTGCTAACAGTCCTGAAAAAATCATCTTAAATACATGTACAATACCACTTGTATCAGACATGTTTAAGATACGACCTAACATTTCTGCTAAATGAATGGGCAGTTTGTTGATAATAGGGCATGTATCTCTGCAGAGGACCTTGCAACTTGCAGATCATACATCTCTTTGGACGAGGTCAGTGGTACCGTTTTTTGTAAAAGAATGGCTTTCATTCTGCTTAAAGTATCAATCCGTATGGAAGAGATGTTCAGTGAAGACCATAGCGGCGACTCCCCGTCTGTCTTAGTTTTAGGAAACAATACTTGCATACAGCAAGTGACCCTAGCTGACATACTAACGAGATAGGCTATTCCTGGCATAATTCCACAACAGCTGTGATCATTCAACATTATGTAGCCCCCATTTTATAGCTGCCTAAAAATTGGATCCATCACTGCTGCCGGAGAACCTTGCAGGTGGCAGGATAAGTTGGTCGAAGAACCATCGCAGGCTCCATGTAAATTACTACCCTGACATAAAAGTGTACCGCTCATTGTGCTTTTGCAATTTTTACCACTAAGAAATACCTCCTTTTCCCCACTCCAACATTTGTGTGTGTATGATAAATCCCAGGTTGACTTTATGTATTATTTACCCAACCTTTCCTACAGGACTGCTTTTATGTGTTTCAAGCAATACTGAAACTGGAAAATCGTCACTGGCATCGTGATGGTGCCATGTATTAGCCAATCTACGGCTGGTTTCTCAGAAACGGTTAATGGTAATCTCTCCAGTTTTTCTATGCACAGCACCGTATAGTCTGCTCCCCTTTGTGCCAAAGAGATATGTTTCTCTGTAAGGTTAAACCCAGCAAACAATGACGTGGTGTGGATTAGACGCCAAGGCACATAGCCTGAACGAAGATTTTGTAACGTGCAGCCTAGCAGCATTATAGAACACAATTGAGACTGTCCATGTTGTAACATGAGCAAGTCCTGTTCCATTATGTCTATGGCAGAGGATACAACGCTGTTCAAAGAATAAATTCTGGATGACAGAGTCGTTAACCCATTGCCAACTACAGAGAGAGCTTTCTCTAAATTAATACGATCAATTTCTCGTATTTGTTCTGCAGTTTCCATTTGCATGACTTTCCAAGCTTTATTATAAGCAGCATAAATACCGGCATATATGAAACGTTTAGGACGTGGTTTACGAGGTCCTAGTAAGAAGTCTCTCAAATCAACGCCATCTTTAAGTAAAGTTAAGTGTTGTTTTATATCTGGGAGTGCCGATCTTTGTAGCCACTCAAGGCACAGTTTTCTTACACTGTATGTTGTTATCATCCCTGGATGTTGTCGCTTGACATATCTTGGATCTGGCCTAGTTACGGTAAACCCTTGTTTCTTATTCAGGAAACTATCTTGACAGTTATTTGTGTCTGTGGGCCAGATTAACCATTTCTTCCAATCAGGATTAGTTCTGTTCTGTTGTAAAATATATTTCACGTCTACCTCCTCATCTGTAGTTCCATTACTATCAGGTGTGGGCTTAGGAATGGACGGTTTGTTTAAGTCTTTTATCTTAGCCAGGCCAAGATAAGATGTCTGTTGAACAGTTTCATTTAAGAACATTATTTGTTCTGGGATGATGCAGGCTCTGAATTAGGCTTCTAAACCTTGCACCTGCCAGTCTTTTGTGCCCCAGACAGCTTTTGTCTCAATGGTGTGTCGCCAAAAGTCAAAACCTATTGTAGACAATTGAGCATAAAAGGCCGCAGAATAAAGTTGCTTAGTATTAGTCAACATACTTTTCATTTCTGTCTTATTAACATTTTTAAAGTAAAATGTTTCTGGATTTGTGACATTAAAACCTGAGAAGTATGGACATTTTTCATAAAATATTTTTGAGCTACCCTTTGGTGGTGACGGACAATGTTCCCATTGATTATAAGTAAAAACATTTCTAGGGTTTGCAGATTTGTGCAAATAGTGATGACCATAATGATTAAAACAATATATTTGTTCATAATCTGATGAACCTTCTAAGTATTCATGTTTAGTAAATTTTGCTGACATTTCTAAGTCTGCCATCATGTTGTTAACAGTCTCAAAGTCCCAATCATCAGAAACTGTGCTGGGTGAAACAAAGTCACTCAAGGAAACCTTAAATTCGTGTGGAATCTTCAATAGTTCTACAGGACCATAAATGTCATAATCAGTTCTGTCCCATGCTATACCACCAGGTAGAGGAACGGCTGTGATGTTCACTGATGACAGGTCTCTTTGTTCACAATGAGATGATTTGTGTGGCTTCAGGAGCAAGTTGATGTTCTTACTTGCTGTGTCCATTTAACTATATTTTGCATCTATCAGCTTTCCCAAACTTAAAACGAGAATGAGCCATAGTAGGAGAAAAAGTACACCTAACACAATCCAAAATTCAACCCATGGTGAAACCAGATATGTATTTGCAAGCTGGTGAAAAAGTTCTGTTACTTGTTCCTTGAAAGTTTTATTTGCTGGCGTTGTTTCGGGCTCACTAGGATCCTCAGAAAATTTATCAAAAGTGATGAAATAGCCAGAGGCAGTTCTGTCAATTGTTGGTATTGCATCCGGATTATTTGAAATCGCTGGAGCTGCTTGGTCTCTTGACATATTAGTATAGTCAGATGCTACATCATTGTAGACGGGAGTTTCTTGACGAACTGTTATTTGGGTTTCAAGAGGCACAAGTTCCATGGCTTTGTTGCATAGTCCTTCTTTTTTTTAGTGCAGATTTTTCAAAGGTGATGAGTCTCTCAGTTTGAACCTCTTGGATAGTAGCGAGATTTGGTCGTCTGCTACACCTTTGGAGTCCACTGGGCCTTCTACTTATTATCCGCCACATGATGTGGTTTTACCAGGTCGATGGACGCGAACTGGTTTTCCTTTCTTCCAGCAAGGGGCGGCAGTAACACTGTCCTTGATCTGTGGATTGCTAGCACAGGTACTGGTTTTCTGTAAGAAGGCCCAAATTCCTTCTTATCCGCTATTTTTTCTCTGACCAGATCCCCAATCTTTAGAATCCAGACAGGTCTTGCTGGGACAGGTGGTTTTTCTTCAGTGGTCGTTGGCTTATGTAATGTGTTGCTTAGACTTCTTCTTGTTTCATTTAAGTCCTGTAAAACAGCCAAACGGTCTTTGATATCAAAGGGTTTTTGTTCTACCACTGAAGTATGACGATCAAGGTCTTCGACAATCATTCTAGTACCAAAAAGGATTTCCTATGGAGTGATTCCACCCAGAGAATTTCTTGGCACATTGTTATCAATCAATCAATCAGGAGTTTGTTAAAGCGCGACTACTCACCCGTAAGGGTCTCAAGGCGCTAGGGGTGGGGTGGGTGGGGGGGTGCTGGTTCCATTCCATCAAGGAGGGGGTCTGTCGAAGAGCCAGGTTTTGAGGTTTCTTGCGAAGATGGGGGGCGGTGTTGTCTGTCTGAGGTGGAGCGGAAGGGCGTTCCATGCTTTGGCGGCGAGGAAGGAGAAGGAGCGGCCTCCCGATCTGGTCTTTCTGGTGCAGGGGACCTCGGCGTAGGAAAGCTGGGCTGATCGTAGGGTCCTTTGGGGTGCGTGGAATTTGAGTCGGCTGTTCAGGTATGCTGGTCCGGTGCTGTGGAGGGCCTTGTGTGCGTGGGTGAGCATCTTAAAGGTGATTCTCGCCTCGACAGGGAGCCAGTGGAGTGTGCTGGGAGATGTGGCAGTGTTTTGGCAGGTTGAGGACCAGTCTTGCGGCGGCGTTCTGGATGTTCTGTAGCTTGCGGATGAGGTTTTTGTTTATTCCGGCGTAGAGTGCGTTGCCGTAGTCGAGTCTGCTGGTGACCAGGGCGTGAGTGACTGTCTTTCGGTGTTCGAGGGGGATCCATTTGAAGGTCTTACGAAGGAGGCGGAGGGTGTGGAAGCAGGAAGATGAGACAGAGTTGATCTGGCGGTCAATTTTGAGCTCGGACTCCAGGATGATTCCCAGGTTGCGTGCGTGGTCTGCGGGGGTTGGCGGGTTTCCGAGGGCGGTGGGCCACCAGGTGTCGCTCCAGGCATCGGGGTTTGGGCCCATGATGAGTACTTCTGTTTTGTTGGTGTTTAGTTGTAGGCAGCTGTTTTTCATCCATTTGGCGACAGCTTCCATGCCTTCTCGAAAGTTGCGTCTGGCGTTGTTGGGCTCGTTGGATAGGGAGAGGATGAGCTGGGTGTCGTCTGCATATGACACGATGTTGAGTCCGTAGGTTCTGACGATGGGGGCAAGTGGAGCCATGTAGACGTTGATGAGCGTCGGGCTGAGGGAGGAGCCCTGGGGGACTCCGCAGGTGGTAGGTGTGGGGTCCGAGAGGAAAGGGGGGAGTCTGACGCACTGCGTCCTGCCGGAGAGGAAGGAGCAGATCCAGTCGAGGGCCTTGTCCTGGATTCCTGCATTGTAGAGTCTGCGTATTAGGGTGCGGTGGGAGACTGTGTCGAACGCCGCTGATAGGTTGAGGAGGATGAGGGCTACTGTTTCTCCTTTGTCTAGTAAGGTGCGGATGTCGTCTGTTGCGGCGAGGAGGGCGGTTTCCGTACTGTGTTTTTTTCTGAAGCCGGATTGGAAGGAGTTGAGGATGTTGTGTTCTTCAATGAATGTGGCGAGTTGGCTGTTGATGGCTTTCATGATGACTTTCGCTGGGAACGGGAGCAGGGAGATGGGTCTGTAGTTTTTGAGGTCGGTGGGGTCCGCTGAGGGTTTCTTTAGGAGGGGGTTGACCTCGGCATATTTCCAGTCGTCGGGGAACGAGGCGGTCGCCAGGGAGCGGTTGATGGTTTGACGGAGCATGGGTGCGATGGTGTTGACGGCTCTGTTGAAGATGTGGTGGGGGCAGGGGTCCGTGGGGGCCCCTGAGTGGATTGACTTCATTGTCTTCAGTGTGTCTTCGGTGGTGAGGGCTGTCCAGTCATTAATCGCTGGTTTCCGGGTGTCGGGGGTGGTTGGTGAGGGTTCAGTGTGTTGGTTGTCTTCGTCCAAGTTGTCGTAGATGCTCTTGATTTTGTTTTGGAAAAAGATGCTGAGTTTGTCGCAGAGGTCTTGTGAGGGAGGGTTGTCGGTAGACTCGCTGGTAGGTTGGCCGAACTCCTTGATGATGCTGAAGAGTTCCTTGCTGTTGTGTGCGTGGGTGGAGATTCTGTCTTCAATCGCTTTTTTCCTCGTTTCTCTGATGAGTTGATGGTGGGCATTGGTGGCGGCTCTGAAGTTGTTGTGGGCTTCTGTGGATTTGGTGTTTCTCCAGGCCTTTTCGAGGCGGCGGCATGTGCGCCTGGACTCTCGAAGTTCGGTGGTAAACCATCTGGCTTTCTTGGCACGGGTATTGTTGTTTTTCTTGAGGGGGGCTATGGTGTTGGTGCTGTCCGAGATCCATCTATGCAGGGTTCGGGCTGCAGTGTTGGGGTCGTCGTTTTCCGTGATGGTTGGGGTGGAGTTGTTGAGTGAGGAGGTGAGCTGGTCTTCGGTGATTTTGGTCCAGTTTCTTTGTGGAAGCAGGTGCTGGTGTCTGTGGATGGTGGGTGTTCTGAAGGTGAAGTGGACGCAACGATGGTCAGTCCATGGGAGTTCGTGGTGTGGCTAAAGGTGATGGATTTTCCTGTAGTGAAGAGGGGGTCGAGGGTGTGTCCTGCTGAGTGCGTGGGCTCGGTCACGATCTGGCGAAGTCCAATGTTGTGGAGGTTGTCCAGGAGGCATGTGGTGTTGGGGTCCAGTTGATTGTCGAGGTGGAAGTTGAGGTCTCCCAGCAGGGTGTAGTTGGTGGATGCGATGGCCTGCGGGGAGATAATGTCCGTGATGGAGTTGGCGAAGGGTCCACGGGGTACAGGGGGTCAGTAGATGAGGGTTCCTTGGAGGGCGGCAGTGGGGCTGGCCAGTATCTTGAAGTGAAGGTGTTCCATCAGTTCTGTGGCCTCGTCAGGGAGTGTGCTCAGGCTGAGGCTGGATTTGTGGACGATGGCGATTCCTCCTCCTGGGTGGGTGGGGCGGTCCTTCCTGGAGATCTTGTATCCTTGGGGAATGGCGATGTCCGGTCCCGAGGTGGTGTTGGTCCAGTTTTCGGTGAAGAATGCTACGTCTGGGGTGGTGCTGTCGAGGAGTTCCCAGATTTCTGTGGTGTGTTTGTGGAGGGATCGGATGTTGAGGAGGATGCATTGCAGGGTCTTTGGTTCGGTTGTGTTCTTGTGGGCGGGTTGTGCTGGATCCGTGTTCTTGGCGGTGCTGCAGGTGTGCCGGCAGCGGTGACAGCTGAAGGGTCCATGGGTGTCGGCTGGTGATGCTAGCTTGCAGTTGTTGTTGCAGCCTGGGTTGAGTGCGTGGAGTGCTGCTGGGTCGTAGCGTTGGCGGGGCGGAGGTCCAGGGTTCCTGGCAGTGGCGTCACTAGGGTTGGTGTCACCCAGTGCGGTGACTCATGGTGTCACCCCCTCACGACTAGGGAGAGATGATGAGGGGCACTGTTGGAGGGTAGTGGTGAGAGAATCTGCGAAGGAAGTCCGTCATTGGGGGCACCAAAAAAATTGTGGCACCATCAGCACTAAAGCTGGCCCTGGAATCACCTTAACCCTTTCTGATCTGGAGGAGTGATTGTGACCTTAATAGGAGGGGAATGCTTGCACTTCGACATCGCCCATTACAAGGCCTACACCTGTCTCACTCTTAGAGCGAGCGGAATAGAGGGGAAATCCCAGCACTCCCTGAGCGTCTATGACTGGTTCCACAGAGTCTTTGTCTGACAATGCGTCAGGTGTTACTTCATGTAGTCACTTTGAATCCCAGCTAGGCAGTGCTTGCACTATCTTGGCTGTAAAGTGCCTGCACTTCTGAAGACATCTTCTGCATCAATCATCCGGGTTTGGGTACTTGACACGTGTAGATCGTCCCTTTAGATGAGCTCGGGATAGTCAGGAGTACTCTGCGAACACCCTGGCAGCGGATTTTATGGCAAAAGGCAGAGCTGTGAACTCTATGTTCTTATATATCATGAGGCGTGACACCTTGAAACCCAGTCACACTAATATTATATACATGTATATTCTGGTCTGCAAGAAAAAAAAACAAGCCCCTGTAAACAAACTTTTTTTTTCTCCATGGGTGCAAATCTATTTTTACTGTTGAGGCACGCCTCGTGCTCACCACAGCGACTTGGGGAGATGTTCCGTTCACTTTACAACTGTGAACGTGGTTGTTTCATCCGTTGTTTCTGAGTGCACTTTTTTAAACACGCATCCTCGCGTTTATGACCCTTAGGAGCGTTTGGTGGGTGGCTGCGTTTCTGTGAGTGGTCTCTATTCTCTAAAGAGGCTTGTTTTATTTAAACCTTCATGGTTGTTCTGTCCATAGCTGCCAAGGTTTCATATTGCTATGTGTGACATTTTCAAAGTTTGAGTGTAATTATGAGTGACTTTTCTTCAACGATAAGTGACACTTTCATTTGATCAAAATCAAGCAATGAATACTACGGAAACATAAATAACAGAAATTACACCCATTTGAGCAACAAGAAACTCTAAGAAGAACTTAAAACTGGTGCAAAGTGCCAGAAATGGAAGGGCACTTAGGTGTGAGTGTGGGAAGTGCTCTGCTTCCAAGTGCCTGGCATCACACTTCCCTCGACGACCTACAGCCCTCCGTGGGTTCTGGGGAACTCTGTCTGCCCTATCATGACTCTCTATAACTGCCATGTTTTCAGTTTAATTGTGTGGTATTTCCATGATTTCAGATTACTTGGGAGTGACATTCTACGGCCAAAGCATTGACACTTCGAGTGACCCTTATATACTGTGCGCATTACAATCAATGCCTTGCATAGTTAAAGTGCTTTCTCAGTCGCAGAAGCTGGGGATGTCATAGCATTATAAATAGAGAAGTCACTATGCCCTGCTGGCTGCTGCGCCAAGCAGGATTAAATTATTTTTCTCTCCTTAAAAACAGACAGGCATTTGCAGGAAGACTGAATTAACCAGTTGAGGTTTCACAATATAAGAGTGTATTTGTGACTGATTACTTGAACTTGCATTCATCTTTCAATTATGGTGCGTGCTTTAGATGTGTAAAGGTGAAACACTAACAAAAATACATACAGAATAATGTCTTTTAACAACGCCTATGGACCACGCACTGACACTGCCCCCATTGCTGCTTGACTCACCTGTGCAATACCAGAAATTACTGACAGGGAAGGCTGAGTCAGTAGATAATCACGTTCTGCAGTGCACCGAGAGGAATGGTGTGTGTGCAGCCCTTGAGTGTCATGCTACACCTCAGGCTGTTTTCTAGCGTTGCTACAAGGCCCTAGTGAACTCACGGTAACTGCAGTGGCCAGTGCGCGCTTGAGATGATTTGTCGGCTGAACAGGCAGACTGGCCCCAAGTCAGTGTGCCGCCACTCACAAGGGATGTACAGTAACATAGCCCACACGTGACTGGAGGCAGGAGGGCAGATGAGGCCTAAACCTAACCGACCGAGTCCCGACCGAGTCCCTGTCCTCCACACACGGGGATGATGGTGCTGGGGGCTGTTAGGGCGGGCTGTGGCTACAGGACTGGCGGAAGGCAATTAGCGAGCCCACTACTGGCTGCAATTATGTGCGTGCGGACATTTGAAAAGTTGCGGCCGCCGCCTGCATGCGAGCTCTGCCATAATTATAAATAATGTTGCCATAACTGTACCTGAAACACTGCAACTTCACAAGAAGGCCGGTGGGGTCTGGTCTATCGCGTCGGGATCACACAATGTGCGGCAGTCTATTTTGCGAGCGCGAGCTGCCATACCCATTGCATAACTTAGTGCAGTCCATAGAGAGAGACTGTAAGGCGCCCGCACGCGCTGCAGGAGTCAGGAGCCGGACAGTAGTTCCAAAGTAAACTCCCCGCCTTCCGCAGGCGCAGCAGGACGTGACGTCAACCGGCGGCGCCAGGTATGGCTTTTATGTCATTGGGGCTCCCCTGCCTGTGATGTTAGTAGCCTTTGCGCACTACCGTGCGAGAGCGGAGAGACAAGCAGGGACATCATTTTCATACTTTGGAGCTGTCTAGCAGCTTTCTGTCATCTCACCACGAGGTGCACTTTCCCCCATACGCGTCTTCGTGTAAATGCCCAGCATGAGTTCACATGTGCACATATGTGGTGTAATATAGTCTCACGGTGTCACCCCATGAGGATGGTGTCACCCGGTGCGGTCCGCACCCCCCGCACCCCCCTAGTGACGCCACTGGTTCCTGGTCCTGGTCGCGGACGGGTCGCAGACGGGCGCAGACGTGCTTGCCTTTGACGCGCCTTCGGTGCACCAGCGGCGCGCCCGCAGCTCGCGGCCGCCATTAAGTAGGGGTCGGGGAGGGCCGGACAGCTGGGAGGCGGGAGCGGGGAGGGGAGCTGGATTGGGCCGGTCGCGCTGGGGGGGGAGGGACCGCGGGGGCAGCAGCGGGGGGGAAAGGTAAAGGGAGGAAAGAAGGGATAAATAAAAAAGGGAAAATAAGCAGAAATAAGGCACAAAAGAGCAGACATGCAGAAAAGAGCAGAAAGGTGAAAGATAGAAAGGGTAGAAAAACGAGTGAAAACGAGTGAAGAAGCAGAGGGAGAAAAAGGAAAAATGGGCAGAAATAAGGCACAAAAGAGCAGAGGTGCAGAAAGGTGAAAGATAGAAAGGGGAAAAAAACGAGTGAAGGAGCAGAGGGAGAGAAAGGGAAAATGGGCAGAAATAAGGCGCAAAAGAGCAGAGGTGCAGAAAGGTGAAAGATAGAAAGGGGAGAAAAACGAGTGAAGGAGCTGAAAGAAAGAAATGAGACAGAGGTCCACTGGACCACCAGGGATGAGGCGCAGGGAAACCTGCGGGTGGAGGAAGGCCTCGATCACCAACACTCAAGAGTGCAGGGGCAGGGGCACCTCACTTAATGGTGGAGCTGCGAGGGTGGGAGAGCAATTTCACTGACAATGAGTCAGTGGTCTTGCTCACCTGTCCCCGCAGTGGCCGCCATTAAGTAGGGGTCGGGGAGGGCTGGACAGCTGGGAGGCGGGAGCGGGGAGGGAGCTGGATTGGGCCGGTCGCGCTGGGGGGGGGGGGGCGCGGGGCAGCAGCGGCGGGGAAAGGTAAAGGGAGGAAAGAAGGGATAAAGAAAAAAGGGGAAAAAAGCAGAAATAAGGCACAAAAGAGCAGAGATGGAGAAAAGAGCAGAAAGGTGAAAGATAGAAAGGGTAGAAAAAAAACGAGTGAAAAACGAGTGAAGGAGCAGAGGGAGAGAAAGGGAAAATGGGCAGAAATAAGGCACAAAAGAGCAGAGGTGCAGAAAGGTGAAAGATAGAAAGGGGAAAAAAACGAGTGAAAACGAGTGAAGGAGCAGAGGGAGAGAAAGGGAAACTGGGCAGAAATAAGGCGCAAAAGAGCAGAGGTGCAGAAAGGTGAAAGATAGAAAGGGGAGAAAAACGAGTGAAGGAGCTGAAAGAAAGAAAGGAGACAGAGGTCCACTGGACCACCAGGGATGAGGCGCAGGGAAACCTGCGGGTGGAGGAGGGCCTCGATCACCAACACTCAAGAGTGCAGGGGCAGGGGCACCTCACTTAATGGTGGAGCTGCGAGGGTGGGAGAGCAATTTCACTGACAATGAGTCAGTGGTCTTGCTCGCCTGTCCCCGCAGTGGCCGCCATTAAGTAGGGGTCGGGGAGGGCTGGACAGCTGGGAGGCGGCAGCGGGGAGGGGAGCTGGATTGGGCCGGTCGTGCTGGGGGGGGAGGGGCCGCAGGGGCAGCAGGGGCAGCAGGGGCAGGGAAAGGTAAAGGGAGGAAAGAAGGGATAAATAAAAAAGGGAAAATAAGCAGAAATAAGGCACAAAAGAGCAGAGATGCAGAAAAGATCAGAAAGGTGAAAGATAGAAAGGGTAGAAAAACGAGTGAAAATGAGTGAAGGAGCAGAGGGAGAGAAAGGGAAAATGGGCAGAAATAAGGCACAAAAGAGCAGAGGTGCAGAAAGGTGAAAGATAGAAAGGGGAAAAAACGAGTGAAAACGAGTGAAGGAGCAGAGGGAGAGAAAGGGAAAATGGGCAGAAATAAGGCGCAAAAGAGCAGAGGTGCAGAAAGGTGAAAGATAGAACGGGGAGAAAAACGAGTGAAGGAGCAGAAAGAAAGAAAGGAGACAGAGGTCCACTGGACCACCAGGATGAGGTGCAGGGAAACCTGCGGGTGGAGGAGGGCCTCGATCACCAACACTCAAGAGTGCAGGGGCAGGGGCACCTCACTTAATGGTGGAGCTGCGAGGGTGGGAGAGCAATTTCACTGACAATGAGTCAGTGGTCTAGCTGTTAAGACTACGTTGGACACTTATTAGATGTTTGACCCACCCGTCACCCGAGCCTAATACTCTTGCTGTTATAGATTGCTTTATGTCACGTTTTTTTCTTTCCACAACCGAATTTTCCTCAGGATAGAATGGACTTGAGTACCGCAATGCAACGGTCAAGATGGCCATGGTCTCTTTGTAAGCTTTGGAGCAAAACGCAGGACCCTGGTCTGAATGTAGCGTGTCGATTGCGTATGTGCCGATAAAGACTCGCAAATCTTTTATAACAGTTCGGGCGTAAGCCGAACGCTGAGGCCACATCCAAATTATTCTTGAGCATGAATCCACTGCGACCATGATATATTTAAAGTTGCCATCCCTTTGTAAGGGACCACAGTGGTCCAGGTAAACACATGCTAGTGGTTTATCTGAAATTAAAAGGGGGGTCTGCGCCGGGCGTTTTACTGTTGAATCTTTCATTTTCTGGCAGATTTCCCATTCCAAAACATAGTTTCGGGTCTGTTTCCCCATGCGCGGCCACCAGTATCGTTGTTTTAATATTGACACTGTGGCGAAAACACCTGAGTGTGCAGAGGCAAGTCCTTCATGTGGTGCTAAGATTAGTCCTAATCTATGTTCCATGTTTAGTATCACTCTATCCCCCACTCCAGGGATTCAAGCAAAAGGAACATTATTTGCATCAGTTATATATGAGTACTTGAGTGGAAAGCCTTTTGGAAGTGTTTTATCACTGTCTTTTATTGAATCAGTGACAGATTGCATTATTTCGCTGTCTATTTTTGTTGTTGAACAAGTGATTGCAGCTACGGAAGCCGTTTGCACAGCTGCCTTTGCTGCTTCATCAGCCAATGAATTCCCTGCAACGTGAACGCCATCACGCTGATGACTCAGTGTATGGATCACGTGAGTTTTTTGCAGTTCTTCCTGTAATTGAACTACTTGTTCCCAAAGCATTTTATGCTTGATTGTGCCACCTTTTGCATCTTTGAAACCGTTTTGAACCCAGTTCTGCAAGTATTCAGTGTAAAATTGGACGCAGTAATACGAATCGCACACTATGAGTGTGGGGAATTTGCGATCT
Organism: Lissotriton vulgaris; assembly: GCF_964263255.1. Taxonomy (NCBI): domain Eukaryota; kingdom Metazoa; phylum Chordata; class Amphibia; order Caudata; family Salamandridae; genus Lissotriton; species Lissotriton vulgaris. The sequence goes on from NC_141698.1 coordinate 188,746,942, forward strand.
GCATTTTTCAGGGCCATCGTGAAAGCTCGTAGTTCAGCTCGCTGAGCTGTACAATCTCCTAGAGATTTAGTTTTTGTGACCATAGGTCGGAATTTACCATCGCGCCTGCGACCTTTAACAATCGCGCACACTGCACTATAAGCTTGTTTTCACCCAATTGCGGGCTGTGCGGATCCGTCTGTATAAATTATACATCCGTAATGTTCTAGAGGCAGAATCTCAGTGGGCGGAGGACATTCTTGTTCGTATTGTGGAAATTCTTGAGTTTTCAAGTAGGGGTCAAAAACGTATTCAACGTCTGTTGCAGCAAGAGAATTAACCCATTGTATCCATCTCGGATGTAAAGCTTTTGCATTAGGAATGCTTGCTTTTGTCACTGCCTCTAAGGCAGGTACAGGCGTAACGACCGTTATGCATTTTCCCTGTGCCAGGGCTCTCTCTTTTGCTACTGCAGTTTGAACTGCTGTCAGAATTCTTTCTGTCGAAGTGAATTTCATTTCAGCTTGTGTGTACAAGTGTGGTTTATAAGCTATTGGTACCTTTTCACCTTCATTAAAGGTTAAGTACGTGAATGCGCATCTTCCTGGGATGATTCGGATTACAAGGTTGCGTACGTTTATGTGTGTCTGTAAATGGGTTGTTGCTAACATGTCTGTTTGTACTGAACGCAAGATTTCTGAGTGTTTTTGAGTCCAATTAGTTGATTTGAAATCAGGTTTGATTAGTTTGTAGAGATGTTTAACCTTTTCTGCGTAATTTAGAATGTAAGATCTTCCGAATTTGAGGAAGCCTAGAATTGACTGTAAGTTTTTCAGTGTTTTGGAGGTTGGAGCAGCGCACATCTTTCTAAAAAGTTTGCTGCCAGGCTTTTGCCTTCACTTGAAAGTTTGTATCCTAAGAATAGGATGTTGAGATGGTCAATTCTTGATTTTGTAAAGTTGAATTTGTACCTTTCAGAGACGAATCCAAGTATTATGGTGTTCAACCTGTTCAAGTGCTTGTCCAAGTCATCGTCTGTTAGATAGATGTCATTGACATAAGATAATGCCTCATCATCATACGTTTGTAGTAACTCTGTTACTCTGGCTGAAAATAACCCTAGACTATTCTTGAATCCCTGGGGGAGACGACAGAAGTGATGCTGTGTCCCCATAATTGAGAAAGCGGTCAAGTACCTGCTTTCAGGTGCAATGTTTTAACAGAAAATACCGTTAGAAATATCTAACGTGGTTTTATATTTTTTGCGCACGATGTTATTCATCAGTGCTGCTCTGTGTGCATTTTGTACTGCAAAGGTTTTGCAACAAGAATTTAAATGTCTGTAGTCCAAAACCTGACGATATGTATTGTCTGGTTTGGAGACAGGAAACAAAGGATTGTTCATGGACGAGGTGCATGTTTCAATCACCCCTTGGTATTCAAGTTGATCTAAGATCTCCCTGATCTGTTTTTTAGCTTCTTGCTTAACTGTATACTGCCTCTGAGCAGTAGGTTGATTTTTTAACTGGATCTAATGGTGAGGAGAGTCCTCATCCTATCCCACATGATTTCTATATAATTCTGGACCCTGGGCTACAGCCCATTTTCTGCCATAGGTGTATTTTTTATGAATAGGAATATGATTTGAGAAGGCTGGCATATTGATCTCTTCGCCATGTGGGCACTCCCTGACTAATTCAGGAGGCCAGTCTTTTTCAGCCAGAAGGATGCATAACCCTTAGAGAGTTTTTCCCAAAAGAGTGCTCTTATTTTTCTAGTTATGTCCCCCTCTATTCGGAGTGTTATTTCATATAACTTATGGGGTACACTAACCCTGGTTTCGGCAGTTTCAACTTGAATGTATTCTTTCAAGTCCACTGTCTCCAGATGATCCTTCAGGATCTTGCGAGCTATGGTAACTTCTGCTGCGCTGTCCAGCATTGTCTGGGCCCACTCCCCGTTCTTGAGTTGTGTTCTTAAGATCCTTGGCATGTCCGATTTTTAAACCTGCTCCCTCCTTCTTTGTGAATTGCGTTTTCTTATTTTTAGGAACGTGTTGATCGTCTTTGGCCTTAACGCGTTCTTCCTTGTGTTCTGATCGTCCTCTTCTTTCCGATTTCTGTGAGGAAGTCTGAACGGTACGAGAGGAACCTGTATCAGTATCTTGATATCTATCAGGTTTTCTCAAATTATCCCTGTTTCTGAGGTTATACCTCTTATCAGAGGGCTCCTTTTGAGGAGACCTACCTCTTTTTAGGAGTAATGAGTGTGTTTTTAATAAAATCTTTTTCAGGATTTTCTGTTAGTTCGGGCTTTACTGGTTTCCAACCCAAACTATCACTACCTAGTCCTTCATAGGATTTTTCTATTACTCTGGCCAGTTCATACGGTTGCTCAGTTACATCAAGTTCTTTTAGTTTTTGGCGGATTGCCAAGGATGCTGCTTCACCTTTAATATTAGCTAATATTATAGCTGAGACCTGTTTGAAATCCTTCAGTAACTTCATACCGAGATTTAAAGCAGGCTCTACCCCATATTCATTTTCAATCTGTTTCAGGATGTCTGGTATTTCCGCCATGGACGGAACTCAATGGGTTTTTGTGTAGATTGCAGCAAAGACTGTACCCCAAGTGTCACAGTCCTCTAGGTGTGGTGCGATCCCTATTGCTAAACAGATTGTCAGAATTCAGTGTTTCTCATGAGGTGTACTATCAGGGAATACTGCCTCGATTTGAGTAATTTTTTGAGCTAACCAGAATGGAATTTGTTCCCTTTTTGTGGGTAATTTACCAATGACCGATTGTATAGTCTGTGGTGTAATTTTGTTTGTGTTCCCCTGATGAGGGGTGTGCTGTGGAATTCTTATAGCAGGTTGGACTGTTAGAGTCCGCATGACATATTGAACCAATTGTCTATGTATTTTAATCAATTGTTTTAGCTGAGCTAATAGTTCTTCACTTGACATTCTTTCAATTTCAGGATGTGGTGTATAGCTGGCTAGTACCGCCATGTTGCTCCTGGTCTACCTAGTGGACCGAGCCTGGTAATGTGATTTTGATGTTGTAGGGCGCCTTTAAACCAGAGCGCATGCTCTTAATATGTTAATGGAATTTCAATTTCCTCGAAAGGAGTGTATTCCGCTGGAGGTTCCTCTATCTTGTAGAAGTGAAACACATGTGTTCTTGGATTTGCTTCATGGAAGATAATCCATGAATAGAATGCCTCTGTCTGCGGATATTCGTGTGCCTCCATGACAAAAATTACCCTACCACCTCTTGATGATAGGCCATTTTGTATAAGCTTTATAGCGATGGTTTTCCGTACGTTTTCCGGGATGATTATAGCATTCCCATCGGTTTCTTAGAAACCTGTAAGGTTTAAACCCGGTTGGTTTGCATTTACTGCATCTCCACTGTTTTCTTCGTCACTATTCGACATTTTGTTGATTGAGAGTTTGTGAGCAAGTTTCAAGGAAACAAAGATATGGTGCACAATATTTTTGAACATTGTATCCTTCAATGTTGAACAAAACCATTGCCCATGGCTGTCTTGGGATTCGGTGTCCCCACAATGTCCATCCCTACCCTTTCAAAGGGTGTCCCGACAACGGGGAACTGTTGGAGAGGAGCTTTGACCTTCTTTCCATACTTGCCACTTGCCTGGCAAGTTTGGCAAGACCGACAATACACATCCAACTGCCTTCGCATTTGAGGCCAGAAGAAGTGGGTGACAAGCCTGTCAAAAGTCTTGTCCTGCCCCAAATGTCCTGCCAAAGGCACATCATGAGCCAGACCCCGTAGGAAGGTCCGGAAGCGCTGGTGTACCACCAGCACACAGGCTGACCCAGGTCCTGCGACCTTAAACTCACTGTTCAGGAGATCATTCTCCCAGTAGATCTAATGTGACCCAGACTGATCACCATTCACCTGGGCTGCGGCCTGCCGCCGCAGACCCTACAGAGAAGGGCACTCTTTCTGCACTGGCAGAACTCCTCCCTCCACGGACCCCCTTCGTGCTGCCAATGTGTCAGCTCAGAGATGTCCCCCAGTTTGGCTATCTGTTCTCCTGTAGGCACCGGGGCATCCCCCTCAAGGTCCGCCTCCTCCCGGGCTGTGGGAACTTCGGGGGTCGGTTTCCCGTGCCCGACCCTTTCTCTTGGCAGGGACCTGGGTGACTGTTTCAGGCTCCGGGTCCCTCTGATCACCCTTTCTGGCAGCCATGGACCAGGTGGACACACATGCCCACTCTGCCAACCCAAGCATCTCCAAGTGGGACCTGAACTCAACATCCTTCCACAAGGACTGCTCCAGGTTGTTCCTGAGCAGACAATCCACAGGCATGGAAGGGCTCACAATTACCCTGAAAGGACCTGAGACCCCCCACTCGAAGGGAACCTGCACCACCAGACACTGGCGCTCGGAATTGTCGACTGCAATTACTTGGTGGAATGCCCCGGACACTACCTGCCTCTCAGAGACCAGGTGACACCGAACTGAGGTCGCACTGGCTCCAGTATCCCTGAGAACCTCTACCTTTTTCCCATTGATGGTCACCCAGGTGCTGTATTTCTTTGTGTTAGGGGGCACCTGGGCCCATCTCTCCGTCCCCTAGTGAGACGAGGGTCATTTCTGCGGAGTCCCCACCCTTCTATGGGTCCCCCTCCTCCCCAAGCGCTACACTAGCCATCACCTTGGACTGCCCACCGGTAGGTGTCTGTGCCCCCTTGAAGCACCTGGGGTCCCCCTTCATGTGCCCCACCTGGTCCCATGCAAAACATTTGCAGGGCCGGTCTCAGCAGGCTTGCCTATTGAGACAACTTGCTTTTTATCTCCGGGGGGATGGGAGCCTTTACCCTGGGTGTTATTTTGGGGCCCTTTCAAGAACTCCTGTGTTTTACACTTGTCCCCCCCCACTTTTCTGCTGGGGACCCTGCCCACTTTTGGCTGAGTCTCCTCCAAACGCTCTCTTGTGGACCCTGTTACTCACCCAGCGGCCTGCCTCCATAGCAGGATTCCTGGGATCAGTTAGCTTACTATCAACTAGGTGCTGGCGCAGATCTGCAAAACATAGACGAGACAAGTGCTCCCATGCAGTCAAATTGTAGAGCCCCCGAAAATCTGTCACATTATTGCCCTTCACCCAGCCATCCAACGACCGACAAAACCCATCCACACATTCCAGCCACGTGTTGGCATCGGACTTCTTCCAGGACCCAAACTGATCCTGTACTTTTCAGGAGTGAGACCATACCTAGTGAGAAGGGCTTCCTTCATATCAGCATAGGTGAGGTCAGGCCCCTTACCCAAAGCTGTCAAAGTATCCCTGGCTTCCTCTGGAAACAGACCACAATCCTGCTCCCTAATTCTCTTCAGGGACCCCATTCATGTGTATCGCTACCTCGTAACCCTGAAACCCCCTCTGTATGTCATCCCCCTTCTTGAACTCTCTGCCCACATTCTTAGCGATGTGTACCATTCGGTCTGTCTGTCTTGATGAGTTGCTGCCACCATCTGAGCTGGTTCTTTTCTCTCGATCCAGCTCCTTTATTCTGATTTCGTGACCTAATACCATTCTCTTCTCTTCCATGGCTAATCTAACTTTTTCTAGTTCTGTGGTTACTTTTTTTGCTTCCCGTCAGTCCTCCAGCTCCTCTGGGGACAGACCACTGCTGCCTGGCCGGGAGGTTCCCCCCCTCCCAATAGCACATCCACCCTAGGACTATGCTCCTCCGCCTCTCCACTTAGATCACCAGATTGCCCACTGGAGTTTCTGTCTGCTACCCAGGCCCTCACCACCCTTTGTAGCTTGTCCTTCTCCATGAGGCCTCTGACTTGGACTTTTAGGTTCTTGCAAACGGATTTCAATTCTCTAACAGTGTAGAGCTTCAACCTATCCTCCTCAAAGGCAATTTCCATGGATGCAACGGATGATGCTATTGATTCCGGCATGAGGAAGTAGAAAGTTTACCTGGCAAGATCACAGAAATTGGCCAAAAAGAAAACAGGCTAGTATGGGGTACGTAATGGTCTGCGATATGGTAGTAGTGCACACCAAGCACTGTAAGTCACGTGCAAACGCAAGTCCTATCCACACCACTGACAACCAATGTTAGAAATGGGATTTTTGGTAGGCTAGGTCGTGGGCCAAAGCCACGCAAAAACAACACTCTAGTCAGGATAAGGGAGTTGCACTTCTAAAATAACCCCTGTTCACCCCCTTGGTAGCTTGGCACGAGCAACCAGGATTATTTTAGATTCAGAAAAGGGGGTGGTGATGAACAGAGTGTCTGAATTAAGCAGACCACTCGTACCCAGTCCAAAAATCAGGGCTTGATCCATCACCGTTTTTTAGCTCACTGCACCATCCCAGCTCAGAACCTGGCTACATGCAAATTAGTCTGTTCCTGTCCCAGTGCATGATGGGAACAGGGCAAACCAAACTACCAAGCCAATTCTTATACTGGGAAGGAAACAAGCCCTGATCTTTGGACTGGGTAAGAGTGGTCTGCTTAATTCAGACACTCTGTTCATCACCACCCCCTTTTCTGAATCGAGGATTATTTTAGAGGCAGTGTGTAAAGCATTTGCACATAACCAACAGTAATATAGTGTATGCACTACAAAAGGACACCACACCAGTTTAGAAAAATATCCAATATTTTTATATAATGAAGACAAGATCAAAAACTATAAAAATCCACACTACTATACTTAAAAGTTTACAGTTCCCAAAATACGCGGATTAAAAAGGGTTCCTTGTGGGGATAACTCCGTCCGGGCTACCACAGCGTCGTGAACAACAAAATCCAACAGTTCTGGCTGGTCGCGGGGTCGCTGGCCAGCTACGGTGTCGGGAAGACCCACAAAACAGTACCTGTTAGAAATGCAGGGCGTTGAGACCCTTGAATACACTTGCGTTGCAGGTCGAGCTCCTTTCTACTGGAATCAGGATCAATGGCGTTGGCAGGCGTTGGGAGCTGCGGTGCGAAGTGCAGCGGTGCGGTGCCTTCAGGTCGCGATGCGAGCAGCGGCTCGGTGGCGGTGTCAGATGGCGTCATCGGTGAGACCAGAGTCACGGTGCGAGATGAAGGCGGTGCTCGTCACGGTGCTAACAGGTCACGGGGCAAGCAGCGGCGTCGTTGTTGCTGGAGTGCAGTCATTGGCTGGCGAGCTGGAGTCGATGGCACCGGTGTCGGTAGGCCAAGGCTGCGGTGCGGGATGAGGGCGGTGCATCGTGTGACTTACATGCGGGGCCCTCGAACCACAGTGCAAGCAGCGGTATTGTTTTTGGCGGGAAGAGGCAGCGTCAGGCCGGCCAGGGCAAGGCGGTGGGGAGTGCGGTGCCCACCGGTAGCGGTGCGAGCAGCGGGTCAGTGGCGGCGTCAACAGGCATCGTCAGTGAGACCAGGGTCGGGGTGCGGCGCTGCGGCGGTGCCTTCTGCGGGGCCTTCAGGACACGGAGTCGGCAGTGGCGTCGTAGACGTCGTCTAGTTGGTGTTTTTCGGGTTGCAGCACAAAACACACAATCCCCAGTACTGCTGGTTGAAGAACTTGAAGTCTTTGCTGTTCCTGAGACTTCGCGAACAAGAAGCAAGCTCTATCTCAAGCCGTTGGAGAGACTCACAATTTAGGTTGCAGAAAGTCCAGTCCAGGCCTTCACTGCCCAAGACAGCTGCAGCCACTGCAGGTCAGCCCAGCAAAGCACCCAGCAAAGCAGTCCTTCCTTTTCGCAGCTTCTCCGGCTCTTCTACTTGGCATTCGTCTTGATCCAGATGAGTTCTAAAGTTCAGGGGTCTGGGACCCAGTATTTAGGTCCAAAAATCATTTGATCTTTCAGGCAGAGGGTGTCTGTGCCTGGCCAGAACCATTTGAGCCTTCTCTGGTGTGAATTCCTGGCAGGAGGTGGAGGTGGCATTTGTCAGAGGCAGACCAGGCCCTCTGAGGTGCAAGGAATTCTCCTCCCCTTTCCCCCTTCGTAGCCCAGGTCTATTTAGCCCTTCCCTGACCTACCTATACAATCTGGAGCCGCTCCGGCCCCCCAGCTTTCTGTCATCCAAAACCCAGACAGGCAATCCACATTCCAGCAGAGGCACACGGGATAACTGAGCAAGAAAATACCCACTTTCTAAAAGTGGTATTTTCAAACGCAGAATGTAAAAATCACATTCACTAAAAGATGCATCTTTAGATTTGGAGTTCAGGCATACTACATGTTATTGTCTTCCCAAATTTCCTGGACCAGTTATGTTTATAAGATGTTATAAACAAACCTCACATTCTGTCCTATGGGGAACTGGTAGCCTTGCCATAGTGAAAAATTCGAAATTGGCTGTCATTCACTATTAGGACATACCACACACACAAGGGCATGTCCTACCTTTCACATACACTGCGCCCTGCCCACAGGGGTACCTAGGGCCTACCTTAGGGGTGCCTGACATGTAAGAAAAGGGAAGGTTGGGGACTGGCAAGTGTGTGTACTGGCCAAGTCGATATGGCAGTTACAAACTGAGCACAGATTCTGCAATGGCATGTCTGAGGTACCTTTTCAGGGCTACTCGCGTGGGGGGCATAATCAGTGCTGCAGACCCACCAGTAGCATTTGATTCACAGACCCTGGCACATGTAGTGCACTTTACTAGGGACTAACAAGTAAATCAAATATCCAATCATGGAAACACCAATCCATAGCACAATTTACACAGAGCACCTTAACTTTACTACTGATCAGCAATGCGAAAAGTGCGCAGAAACGTTACGCCAGCAAAAACAGAGTCAAAACCAGGAGGTCAGAAAGCAAAAAAGTCAGAGGGAACACGCCAATAGATGCCAAGTCTAACAGTCACATTGTAAGTACTTCTTGACACCATGTAATATTGATGCACATCCCCCCGGAGAGGCCATCTTCATCAGCTCCCAGTCATAAGCCCTTGACGTTGAGGAACCCCAGTTCCCAGCAAAGTAATTGTTGAGTGTCATATGTACTGAGGCTAGAAATGGGGGATCTGTCAATGCCTCAGCTCGTAGACGCCTCTGTGGATCGCGGGCGTGGTCGACCCCGCGCTTTGGCCATTAGGAGGAGGGAGTGATCGGAAAGGTATCTAACTAGATATTATGTTTCTGTGACTAGGGTGGGTAATGTTCGGTGTTGTGAAAATGTAATCAAGCCTACTATGCGTACCCGCTGACAGTGTATAACAAGAGACAGCCGTAGTCTTTGGGTGCCTTTCATGCCAGAAATCTTTGAGATTAAATTTGTTCAGCAGTGCTCGCAAACAAGCAGTCATATGTGGCTTTATGTTTGCCTTAGGGTGTTCACGGTCCATGACCGGATCCAAAACGCAATTACATGCAACCAGCCAGTATAATGTCAGCATTTAAAATTGGTGTTGCAGCCTTAATTAGGTCAGTAAAAAACTGTGAATGGTCCAAGGTCGGGGCATAGACTGAGATCAAACTAAGATTGCAGCTATCTAGTGAGCCCGAAATTATCACATATTGGCCGTAAGGCTCCACCACATAACCAGTATGTCCCGGAGCTATCCAGATCAGGGTACTTCTGGGAAACCCCAAGTAGTAAGTTGCGTATAATTGTCCCCTCCAACATTTCCGTAGCTCCAGGAGACAGTCTATCCAAACATGTGTCTCCTGAAGGAAGGCTATTGTTATATGATAGCTTTTAAGATATGTGTATATTCTCTGGCACCTTTCTGGCTGCGCTAGGCTTCTAACTTTCCAAGTTATTATTTTAAGTGTGTTATCCATGCGAGTTCTAAGCTGTAGCAGAACTGTACCATTTCTGCATTATGTATGACATGTCTCCACCTCACAGTCAAAGTCTGTACCCATTCACCTGTGTGTCCCTGTCTCAAAATGTGTAACTCCGAACTTCCCTCACCCTCTGGGCAGTACCACAAACCTCCCATTTTTCGACTTGCGACACAAAGAGTTGCTTGTACTGCCCCATACCCGCTCTTGTAATCCCTACAACAACATTATAACAAAAAGAATGTGTTATTTATTCTGCTGTGCTAGGGATTAGCTTACCACCACCAGTTCAGGAGGCAATTGGAGCACACAGTAAAGCGCACTCCCACCCCCTCTGTCCAAATATGGTCATACTACTCCTATAGAAGAATTTGAAAAGCTGTGAGTTTTGCAATATTCATTTGTCAAAGAAAGCAATGAAATTATTGGCATTTGATCCCCATCAATACCAGTTTTACAACTCTCTCCAAAGTCAATGTCAATATTAATAAAGGGTTTCAGTGCCAGTCATCACTTTATTCAGAGGTGTCCCCCTCCCAGCTCCTCCGTCTGCTGGATTTTAAAATTTTGAGCATCTCAGATTTTGTGTACAATAATGGCATTAACATGTAGCAATCCGCAATTAAGGCTCAGGAATTGGATAAGCCCATCGTAATGTACAGTAAAGGATTACGTTTTGCCATCATCAGTGCTGTCTGAGGAGTATTCAGGGCCACATAAATCAACAGGAGAGAAGAGGTAGAGTACCACAGAAGGATTCTTACTCCACAGACTTACTTGCATAAACAAAAAGAATCCTACTGGGGTATTGGGGAAGTGTTCGCCACAGTGGTATGGGAGCACTAGGGGCCAGATGTAGGTGGCTCAATACCGGTCGGTAACGGGCGAAAATACCGATTTTCGGCCGTTACCGAGCGGTATTGAGCCATCGGGATGTAGGAGTCCGAAATCCGTCCGAATCGGTAAATTTACCGAATCAGTAAAGTTACCGAATCGGAAAAAACACAGAATCGGTAAATTTACCGAATCGCTAACATACCGAATCGGTAAATATACCGAATCGGAATATTTACCGATTCGGAAGAGTTACCGAATCGGTAAATATACCGATTCGGAATATTCACCGATTCGGAAGAGTTACCCAATCAGTAAAATACCGGATCGGAAAATAAGAAGAGGCAAAAACGTTGATAGAGATGTAGGGAAGCACAGAAATACCGAATTAGCCTCAAAATCGGTATTTAAGAGTCGGTAATTACCATTGATTGGAATCAGGTGGTAACCAACTGCAACCTATAAAAAAAAGACCCAAAATGCAATGCAACTTGCAGGATGGCGGCATTTTATGTCATTGCAAGACGGCTACGGCTACAGCAGGAAGGAGAGAGGGAATGGCAGAGAGAGGAGCAGGTCTACAGACAGAGGATCACCCTGTTCATGCTCACAGAGGCAGAGATCCTACAGAGGTACAGGCTGGACTCAGACACCATTTTGGACCTCATCAGGGACCTCCAACCACTGTTGGAGCACACCACCCCAAGGGCACACGCTATCCCACCGCACGTGCAGGTGCTATACAGCCTACACCTGCTTGCATCTGGCAGCTATCAAAGTGTAGTTGCTGCAGTAGGAGGGGTGACCCAGAGCAGCCTGTCAAGGTTTTTCCACAAATTCCTTGACGTCATGATACAGAGGATGGACCAATACATTTCTTTCCCTGCAACACATGCGGAACTGGTACAAACAAAAGCAGACTTTTACCAGATGGCACAGAATACATATACCGTAATCGGAAGTCAACGCACACCATCAATGTGCAGGTGATTTGCAATGCAAAGTGCGCCATCACTGACCTGGTGGCAAAATTCTCCGGGAGTACCCACGACTCCTACATATTTCAAAACAGCGGCATCTATGCACGGCTGACGGCAGGGGAATTTGGTGAAGGATACCTCCTAGGTGAGATACATTGTCAGACCCCCATAACAAAAATAGCAGTGTGAAGTACATGTATGCATGTGAGTAATGTTACCCCTTTTCCTTCTAGGCGACAGTGCATATGCCCTCCGCTCATTCATACTCACCCCCTACCTCAACCCCTCAACATCCAGCCAAAGGAGGTATAACCAGGCCCACAAATGCACAAGGAATGTAGTAGAACGGACCTTTGGCATCTGGAAAAGCAGATGCAAGGTAGTATACCCCCTTCACCTGCTGTAAGATCATTGCTGCCTGTGCAATGTTGCAAAACCTTGCGGTCAAGAAGGGCACTGAGGTAGAGCTGTCAGACTACGAGGACCATGACGACGACATCGCTATACCACCTGATTGGCTGTTTTCATTAGTTTCACTTTTACTTGCTTGCCGATTCGGTATTTACCGATTCGGTATTTACCGATTCGGTATTTCCAATGCATTCCTATGGGCCTTTTGGCCCATAGGGTTGTATGGCCATTACCGAATCGGTATTTACCGATTCGGTAAATACCGAAATTTGATACCGAATTTTTCCGATTCGGTATTTTTTTACTGATTTTTTTGCTACATCTCATTTACCGATTTTTGATTACCGAATCGGTAAAATTCGGTATTTAAAAATCGGTAAATGACTTTTACCTACATCTGGCCCTTAGTGTTTTGTAAAATACCCCTCACACACCAAAAGGCCCCTTGGTGTCATGCTTCATCATAGGGGTCTTCGCACCCTTCTAACGGGATGCGGCGTGCTGCGACCTACGACTACGCGGGAGCACTTATAGTTTTGACTATATGTGGTGCATCTAATTGGGTATATTTTATATGTGAGTGGTGGGTTGAGGTGAAAAAATTAAAAAGCACCTGACTCGTCGGCGTACTTGAAAAAATGTTTTATTCATGACCCCGGGCTGGTACTATTAAAAGAAGTGAAGTGCGAGGTATTGTGACTATGGACAGTACCTCAGGTGTGCGTCAACATGTTTCGGAGGCAAAGCTCCTTCTTCAGGACGGGGGCACAACTTCCCCACCTTACTCACGTTTCACTATAATGTCAACAAATGTTTTTTATGTTATTAACAAAAAGTGAAAAAATATATATATAAGTGTATGTAACTACAGGCTACTATGTGCCTACAGCGGATTGGCTCAAGTTTATGCAAATTGCATGACTTATCAAGTATTGCTTGCTTGCTTAAGTGAGCAGCGGAGCAGCGTGTGGGGTAAGACAGAGGACGAGTAATCTCGAGTTCATTGCACATAGCAATCACCCCCCTGACGTTCTTGAATGCTCATGAAGCAAGCAAGCAATACTTGATAAGTCATGCATTTTGCATAAACTTGAGCCAATCCGCTGTAGGCACATAGTAGCCTGTAGTTACATACACTTATATATATCTTTTTTCACTTTTGGTTAAAAACATAAAAAACATTTTTTGACATTATAGTGAAACGAGAGTAAGGTGGGGAAGTTGTGCCCCCGTCCTGAAGAAGGAGCTTTGCCTCCGAAACATGTCGACGCACACCTGAGGTACTGTCCATAATCACGACAGGTTTACCTCGCACTTCACTTCTTTTAATAGTACCAGCCCGGGGTCCTGAATAACATTTTTTTTCAAGTACGCCCACAAGTCAAGTGCTTTTTAATTTTTTCACCTCAATCCACCACTCACATATAAAATATACTCAATCACATGCACCACATATAGTGAAAACTATAAGTGCTCCCGCGTAGTCGTAGGTCGCAGCACGCCGCATCCCGTTAGAAGGGTGCGAAGACCCCTATGATGAAGCATGACACCAAGAGGCCTTTTGGTGTGTGAGGGGTATTTTACAAAACACTAAGTGCTCCCATACCACTGTGGCGAACACTTCCCCAATACCCCAGTATTCAGGGCCACTACGTCTATCTAGGTGGGAGGCCAACATCGTCGACTGTGCAGCTGCCTCAGGGAGTGTCTGATCTGAACAAACATCTATTTTGGGACTTCAGATGTGCGGGCTCCAGGGCTTGGCATTTTTGCCTTGATAGATGTTGTCTATGCACTGAGTCAGCTGCTGATTTCGATGCTCTTGTCTCCTGAGTGGGAGGGCTTGTTAGAGCGTCAATCCAGTCCAAAGCCTCCACCGCGGAGAAAAATACCTGTGTTTTCCCCTGATATTGCACCCTGAGTTTGGCTGGGAACATCAGGCTATAGCGCAGATGAGCTCGCATAACCTTGCCTTCACTGTCAGGAAGGTTCACCGCTGCTCCTGGACCCTCAAGGTATAATCTGGAAGTATTGAGATGGGATGCCCCTCGAAGTTAGTTGTGCCTCTCTCACGCACATGTTGTAGGATTGCGTCTCTGTGGTTGAACATCCTGGCAATGATGGGTATCGGGGTCGCCCCCAGGGCGGGGGATGGTGCTAAGGCTATATGTGCCCGTTCTACAGAAAAGAACTTCAACAGCGGCTTTGGATGTATGATCTTGCCTATCCACTCCTCAAGAAATAATTCTGCCGACTGTCCCTCCAATTATTCAGGAAATCCAATGAAGCGGAGGTTATTCCTCCTGGAACACCCCCCGCGCCCTCCACTTCTATCTTCCAAAAGAGTGGTCAGCTTTTGTAGTGAGGTTATTGTTTCACGGAGGGACACTACTTCGGATCTTAAGACCGCCACTTAAGTCTCAGTAGTACTCACTCGGTTTTCAAGGCCAGGTAAGTCTGCCCACAGGAGCGTTACATCTATGGCGACGGAGTCTATTTTTTTGGACGAGGTCGAAATGTGTGGTTTGTTTAGCCGCTAGAATATCTGCTAGTGTGGGATATTTGGGTGGGCTGTCGCGTTGTGACTGTCCGGCTCTGTCCATATGCATTTCCGTGGTTTGCCCGTGGGTATGAGCACCTGGGTATAATGGTTGATTATTTTTGGACTGGGATGGCTCAGTGTTCTTGTCTTTAACCATGCTTACACTGTTGCTTACTAAAATACCACAGAAGAAACCAGGCGTCTTCAGTTCAGGCAATTAACATTGTGTCGCCGGAGCTGATGAGTAGTTTGGGGGTATTATCCACTTGGCTGCAATGTTGTCCACATATTGCAGCAACATTCCATATGGGGGCCCTTTCTATCTCCTAATTGTGGTCAATCGTACAAATTATATATCCAATGGGTCCCAGCGCAGCGGCCGACCAAGCACCACTATCGTCCACCCATGTATTAGGCAGTTGGTGGCTCAATGAACAAGGGGAAGGGGCAGGGCCGAGCTTCTGTGGCTCAGAAGCCCACCATGCGCCGCTTAGGGAGCCCCCCTACCTGCTGCCCCAGCGGCACACAATCCAGGTAAACTCAGCGCGGTGGTGGTGCACATGACCCCACCGCTCACCTAGGTCTGTCTGATCCGCGAGCTCCACCGCACACCATCAGCAAGCCGATCCCGCTCGTCCGTGCAGCAGCAACGCCGGACCCACAACAGTCCCAGTCCAATTTCACTCAGTTTTTTTTCTTACTTGGAGAGCTTCAGTGTAGTTGTAAGTCCCCGGGAACACTGACTTCTGGCTCCAACAACGTCACCTCCATGCTCTTCTCCAGCCAAGATGGCGTACTCCGCCCGCCGGACAAAGCATCAGGCGAGTGGCGCTCTTCTCCGCTACTACTTCCCGGCCAGGCCAAACCTCGCAGCCTCACCAGGATCCGGCCACAGCTCTCTGGGAAGCCAGCAGGTCACCATGGCAGCGGAGGGGGCCGCATAAGGAAGGACAGTCGCCCAGGCCATAGGACGCAGGTAGGCCCAGTCCGCGTCACGGCCGGTGCTCGCAGCCAATCTCATACCAAATTCACCCCCTCAGCTCAGGGGGCCACCGCTGCATTTTCTCCCACCCAGCACAGGGAGACAGGGCAATTGCTGCCTTCTTTCACAGCAGGATAAAGTCAGATGCCTGGGGCACGGTCGGAGTTAACCTAGTTTGCGTCTGTCATCATGATTGTCCAGGCTACGCCCCTCATTTCGTGCCAATATCATATACAGAACCATCCTCCTACAATCTCCCTCAACCAGATAGAGGCCTAGCATCCACCAAACTACAGAAACAGGTATCGCAACTGCCCATATTACCAGGGCAATTTTGCAGGATTTCCACACCATTTTTATCTCAGGCCTAATCAAGCAAGTATTAGTACTAAGGTTATTAATCTCCCTATCTCTACTCTATAGTGTTCACCCTGTCTCCGAACCTAATGTAATAGTCACTGAGTCAACTGGATGCCTGAAGGCCCAGAGAGTCCTCGGACTGTTGCACTAACTTATCATTCTGTTTCAGTTTGTCAGAAGGTTTCTGTAAATCTCAGCTTTGGTAGCATCATTCAGTCATGGAGGTTCATCTAGGTCAGTCAAACAATCATCTATATCGTCGGTTTGCACAAAATAGGACCAATTGTGACCCTAATATTTTCAATTGACCTCTTTCTCGATTTGGTCTATTAAGTTCTGTCAAATCCAATGTGTTAAACACAAGGAGACGATGGACAGAGTGCTAAAACCTTTCAGACACTCACCCCCAGTCACAGATCTGTGTTGAATCCATCATCATTCTTTAGTTCACTTCGCCACCTCAGTTCAGACCCAGCTATATGCAAATCGGTCTGGACCCTGTGCCTCATGGGAACAGTCCAGCCCGAACTGCCTTTCCTGAACCAGAAACAAGCATCCTGGGACCGGTTTCGGGGTAACACCCCTCATCAGCCAGGCTAGCTTGAATCCAGTGGCAAAGTGAGCAAGGGATCCATGTCTGGGTATTCCATGCCAACTTAGGGCGAACAAAGCAAACACAAGGAGATGATGGACAGAGTGATGAAACTTTTCAGACACTCACCCCCAGTCCCAAATCCAATTTGTCATCACTAAATTATGACTGTACCTTATTCCCTTGTTCTGCTTCGCAAATCTCTCTAATAGGTTCTGGTCTTTTGGTCTTACATGGCAGCCTCTTTTATCCCAGTCCTGTCTTTGGCCAGCCATCTTCTTGATGTACTCTTCCTTCAGAAGTACTCTTTATTTCTGACTCATGAGGGACAGTTTAGCTTTCTGGAGCATAGTCTTCCCTGATTGCTTCTCCGTTCTCAGACTCTGAAGAACTTCTTTCAGGCTGTCGGGTCTCTGCTTTCCATGTGTTTCCGTTCCTTCTTTGGATTGGAATCCTCAGTCTAGAGCAGAGGTCTGTAAACTTTTTGATGCTGAGACCCCCCCATCAACATGTTTTAGGCATTAGGACCCCTCTTGACAAAAGTTTCTAGAACCTGGTACTCTTCATCATCGAAAACCATAAAAGCCCACAATTCCCACAACAAATCGTTAAAAAATGTGGGAAATAATATTAAATGCTGGTCAGCAAACCAAAGGTTTGTGGGTGATTGTGCTTCGGTTTCCAATGATTATTACAGTTAAAAGAAGTCTCCAAAATAATTACCTAAAAATGCAGAATGGTCCTTTATTTTTCACAAACAAAACAATTTGCCAAAACTTACTCAGATGATAACACCTTTCTGAACTAATGTGATGGTGTGCCTGTTTTTCTCCAGAGAAATGGTCAATCTGTGGTTGCATCTCCTTAGTACCAGTTTAACACCCAAATATAGCAATAAGCAATGAAAAGGTGACCAGTCCAGCTTTGCAAAGGGCCTTCTACTGTTCAACATATGTTGCTGCTTTTTAGTAACTTTTGAACCGTCTGAGTAATAAAAAACAAAGTTTTGGGGTAAAATCAGCAGATTGTGCAGCAGATGGTGGATTATGTGGCAAATCTGAAAATCTATAAGTATGCTAAAATTGTCGCAGCCACACAATCGCACATTTCCAGTGGCCCTGGGTATAATGGCTGTAATTCATGGGCTGCAACTTTAGTGCAAAACATCCGAGGAGACCCATACCATATTTCATGGGAAGGTGACAGCTTGGCTTTTACAATTGCAGGGAACTGGAGGTTGCTGAACATCATTCATCATAATTAAAACATGCCATTTACAATCATTAATGATGAACTGTAATGTTTTGACCTCCTCCCACTGTCAACAAGGAAAACGGTAGCGGTGGCGCTTATAACATAAATACTGGACTACTGCAACAGCCTGTATGCGGGAGCAAATAAATCTGTGCTCCACAGGCTGCAGATGGTCCAGCATGCCACCGCTCGCCTGGTTCTTGGTTGGCCTAGGAAATCATCTGCTTCGGCTGCACTTAACGCCCTTCATTGGCTCCCAATACACAAACGTATTTTATTTAAAATTTTAGTTATTACCTTTAGAGCTTTCCATTCACAAGGGCCCAGGTATCTCTCTAAAGGCTTTAAACGCCACCTACCCATCCGGAGTTTGAGATCTTCCAACCAGAACTCACTAGTTATTTCAAAATTCAGACTTGCCACCAAAGGTGGAAAATCTCTCGCCGTTATGGGCTCCAGAGCATGGAATAAACTGCCACCTCCGCTCTGGCAAATATCATCAGAATCTCTTTTCAGGAAAGCCCTGAAGACCTGAGTTTTCCGCTTACTGATGCTGCCTGTAAAGCCTTAGTGTAAAAGATGTAAGTTCTCTGTAAATTGTTTCAGCTAACTAACCTTTTCCATTCTGGGTTGGTATTAAGCGCCAAGATGCTCCTTGGAGTGGTAGAATGCGCTATAGAAATGTATTTTACATTACACATTACATTACATGTCCAAGTAGTGTGTTTTCTTTAATTCCAGGGAAGGAAGTGGCCCCCTAATCTTTTTTTATACTGTTTTTCTAAAAAGGTTTTTATTTTTAACATTTTGAAAACAGACGCCTATATTTTAGCAAAACTGACTCCTGGTTATATTAGTTTGCTGCTGTTGTTTTCTTCAGTCATGCTTGCGGGTGACTAGAGGGCCTTGAGAGTCTAAACATGGGGCGGAGTCAAAGTTGTGGCAAAAAACAAAATATTCCGTACTTTATGGGTATTTCGCCGTCAGGTAGCAACATATAAAATAACGGCTTGCTTAAATGAAAAATAAATAAATATAAAGAGTAGTTAAAAAATACAGCTCTATTTAGTACTCCCCTTAATAATTCCAATAATCCAAAGTGTACTGGATGACTATAACCATCATAAGTTATTTATTCAAATTATCTGAACAATATTACAGAGAAGGCCAATGATAATTTCACACAAAATACATAGAGTCCCAGGTAGTCCAAAGATTCAATTCATAGTTGTATTCTTTTTTCTGGTACTCCCAGCATGGAATCTGCTATTTGCCAACACGTGTTTTGTCTATACATAGACTTTTACAAAGTTGGAACAATAAATACCATACATTTCATTTGCTGTTGGTACAGGAAGTTCTTTTACAGATATTAACAACACTAGGTAAGAGTTGGTAACAGCCATAATACGGCCCAATGGTGTTAAAAGAGTTGGATGGGAGTCAAAATAAAGAAAAGATCCAGAATCAAGAAATTCAGATTAAAAGAGACCATAGGTTGGTTGTGATAAAAGTTAAAAAGTAGAAATGTATCCACCTCTTTCAAACACTGATAAAAAAGAGAAATTAATAAAGTTTTAGAAACATTACCTTGATTATCACCCTATACAGTGCGAGTGGAAAAAAGATGTAAATAAGAAAGTCTACTTTCCCTTATGTGAGTCATAATAAATCGATTATCAACTATCAGACCCACCGATTGGCGCAGCTTAATGCGCTGTTTCTGGAGTACTATTTCATACAAAGGTGTCCTGAACGATCTTGATTTCCTAAACGTATCCAAAGAAATCTGTTTAAAGTAAACAGGTATTCGATTAGTGTATTATCCTATTTGCCCTCTTGTGCTTCAAGCGTGGTCTGAGCTAAATTTAAGAATGCTCAACAGTTCGTGACCAATGTTGGGTTCCCAGCACTAACACTGTACCAAAATGTGTGTTGTAAAGTAAGAATAGACCTACTAGTTAATATCCGGAGACTTGTCCAGAGATATACTTATCCTCCCCGACTAGGTCCCCAATATAATGGCCTCAGTCCAAGAAATCCTGCGTATGTAAGGGAATTAAGCAACCGTAAGTGAAATAAAATGAAACATTTCACGCAATATGCACTGTTAGCGAATGAATTCCCCATTCCAGACACTCTACGGAAATGCCTCAAAACTGCGTATAGCCTCTAGATAATCTTGTGACAAATAAGAGTATAAATACCTCCCAAACAAATATCACTTGTGCGTCTTGATGTTAGCTCAGCACCAGAACCAGATATAGTGTGAAAGCTCTATTTCAGTTCCGATGTTAGGATCACCACAAGGTTGCTAATATGCCACCTTCCTAGGAAAACACAAAACATAACCAATAACCAATTTACTTTCATCACAACCAACCTATGGTCTCTTTTAATCGGAATTGGTTTGATTCTGGATCTTTTCTTTATTTTGTCTCCTATCCAACTCTTATAACACCATTGGGCCATATTATGGCCGTTACAAACTCTTGCCTAGTGTTGTGAATATATCTGTAAAAGAACTTCCTGTACCAACAACAAAGAAAATGTATGGTATTTATTGCTCCAGCCTTGAAAAAGTCTATGTGTAAATGAAACACGTGTTGGCAAATAGCAGATTCCATACTGGGAGTACCCAAAAAAAGAATAAAACAACAAATTGAATCTTTGGACTACCTGGGGCTCTTTGTATTTTGTGTGAAGTTATCATTGGTCTCTGTAATATTGTTGAGAAAAAATTGAGTAAAAATACATACTTATGATGGTTATAGTCATCAGTACACTTTGGATTACGGAATTATTAAGGGGATGCTGAATAGAGCCCTATATTTTCATTATTTTATACATGTTAGGTTCTAATGTGTAAGTAGCGCCTCTGGTAGTATGTGTAATTGAGCCACAATAGCATCCCGGTCAAATATTTGCGAAAATCAATTGATTCACACTAGATCATTTTATATGGATACTTAGCATCTATTGATTGTGCGGTATTTCCCTTACAGGGACCACTAATACCTACTACAATTTAGTAAATATAAAAAGTTGTTAGTGGGAAATGCACTATAGTACATTATGAAACCTCTATTAGTTAATGCACTGCAGAGGTTTGTGTGTAACCAGAGAGCCACAGAATTAAATCCTGGTTGGTGCAGTGGGGAATAGTGACTTTAGTGCAAGGTCACAGCCTGTGACAGAAAGCACTGTGAATATGTAAAGCATACTTGCCTTACACATAGTATGAGATAGACTGCAACAAAATGCTCAAAACGTTTTACAATAAAATGGTCCTTCTAAAATATAGTTTTTAGTAATACACAGACCATACGTAATGGTTTAAAAAAAATTACTGTTCCTTCAACACCTCTTCAGGGATTGTAAGCGCAATGTAAATCCAATGATAATTAAAAGCATGCACTTCACAGCTCAGTGGTTAACTCTTTGAAAAGAAGCTTCAAGTGATTTGATCAATTAAAGCCAGTACTGGCTTCCAAGCATCTTTTGCATTTGCAGATTAACCTTCACAATTGCAGATTAGGTCATTGGCACATTTGTATTTCTTACAGGCAAGCAGCACACTGACAGAAAGGCATGTTTAACTGTCTGCAGCACAGGAGAGTCCCTGAATGACACTTCAGAAGTGGCTGAGGAATGCGGGACCCCCTTCCCAATACTCTAGAGCCCCCTTTGGGGTTGCGCCCCACAGATTGAAAACTTCAGGTTCAGAGACGTGTGTCTCGGTGACTTTAGACTCTAAGTTCTCGCTCTGTTCTTTAGATTGCTAACTCTCAGTTGGAAGTTGAGGAACTTCAGGTGGCCTTTCCTCCTCCTCTTTGGATGCTTCAGAGACTAAATTGCGTTGGGTTCTGTGGATTGGTAGAAGTCAGCTCTTCTTCCTCTGTTTGTCTAATCCTCCTTGAGCTGGATGGCATGTATCAAATTTGGAAATCCAGCGCACTTCACAGTTGCATTGGTCATCAGGATGATTTGGTGTGGGCATCTCCACCTCTCTTCCAAGCGGGACTTGTTAATGTGCTGCTTCACATGAACCCAGTCTCCAGGGTTCAAATCATGACACAGGGCAGCACTCACAGATGGGGCTGCACCATCAACCTGGTGAGACATAGAATCCAGCACATCAGCCATTCCTTTCCAATACTGGGGTCTAGATCATCTGTAATATTCACTGGGGCAGCCGCTGGGGCTAAAGGGATTCTCATAGCTCTTCCCATCAGCACTTCATGTGGGGAGAATCTTCTTCTCTTGCAAGGAGTGCTTTGAATGCTTATGAGTTCCCAAGGAAGTGCATCTGGCCATTTGAGAGATGTTGCAGGACAAGCCTTTGCCACTTTTGCTTTAATCATCCCGTTCACTCTCTCAACTATTCCTGTTGCTTCTGGTCTGTAACTGCAATGGAATCTCTTGTCACTCCCTAAAGTAGCACATAGTAACTGCATGATCTTGTTTTTGAAGTGACTTTCTTGATGTGATTCGAGATGATCTGGCATCCCAAAATTAGGGATCAATTCCCTCAGCAAAGGCGTGGCAACTGTCAGACTATCATATCTCCTAGTGGGATACACCTCAAACCAACAGGAGAACAAGCAAATGACGACTAATATGTACCTCAGCTGGGTACATTGGGTTATCTCCACAAAACCAATCTGGAGACCGTTGAAAGGACCATCAGATATTCCTATATGACTCATGGTTACCGTAGCCCTTTGGCTCACATGTTGCTTCTGGCACAGTGTGCATTGCAGACATAGATTCTCTGACATGTTTGAGAATTAGGCATTATATCAATAACATTTGAAAATTAGTATCATACCATCTCGACCTACACAATTCAGGCCTTGAAAGTGTCTTACCATTTGGGAAACAGAGTAGGGCAATACAGGTTTGCCATCACCGGACACCGGAATAGCAATAGCATCTTTCACACATCCTGTCTTTTCCCATTGATCTTTCTCAATCAGAAGGTCTTCATATTGAATCTCCCCCAACTCATTGAAAGTTTGCAGTGTTCAGTAACATATTTGGAGCTATCTCTCCTTCTGCACTGCATGATTTATGCAGGTGAAATGTGCTGGACTCAATTGCAATAGCAGGCAACTTCATCTGCATAGTGATTCCCATGAGTGACAAAATCATTTCCACTCCTATGTGTAGGACACTTCACAACTGCAATCTCCTTTGGCAATTGGAGAGCATTAAAAATGTCCAAAATAAACAGGTCACTCTTTATGGGAGAGCCAGATGAGGTCAAAAAGCCCGCCTGGGACCACAACTAGCCAAAATTATGCAGAACTCTGGCTCCCCTCTCACACCCAGTTCTATGTTTGTTCTCCAATCACAGTGCAACCAAGCCAACGGTCAGCAGTGTGGCTCTAAGCATCTGCCAGCCTATACCTGTGCAACATCCTATGATATAAACAGCCAATGTGCTGTCAAACTCAGCTCTCTTTCACTCTCTCATACTTTTTGTGCTTCTTCCATGAAAATGAAATGTCTATATAAACTAGTCGATCAGAATGACATTCACACAGCAGACTCTCGACCTGTGGTAGTTTACCCCAACCAACGGGCTCACTTCTGTGCACTTAGGAATGAACGACAATCAGCCTTAATTAGAACACCCTGACAATAGTAAAGTTATGTACCTATCAGGATGTGGCTGATAGTGCTTTACCGCACAACTTACATTAGCAGACAATATAACTATCTGTCAAAACTCCAAACTATACCTAAGATACCTTTAACCGACATAAACCATAACAAAGCAGTTTTATACAGCAAGGTTCTAAAAAATCAAAGAAACAATAACCACTGTTCATATAAATCCAAGAATCCAAGCCACATAGTAATTTAGTTCAAAGTCCTTCCACTGCATCTCAACACTCCATCTCTCAATATAGATCCTAAAAGGCACCTCCTCTAGTCCACCCTCCTCCATGAACACCAGTGGTCCCTGTTGATTCTTATGTTGGGTGTTCGTGTTGTCACGCCAGCCCTTCGTCTCCTCACAATCATCATTCATCAGCATCAGAATATGGGTTGGGTCAATTTGAAACTCTGGGCACAACTGCCCCTACCATGTGAGCATAGCTCTCATTTCTGAAGCCAATTTACCTATGCGGATCCCATGGGTACTTGATTGATCTAGACAGATCCCTCAGCTCCACTTCCAGATCTGCCAACGCACTGAACCACCCCACGATTTTGCCCTAGTCAGCACGGTAGCATCGGATCAATAGTGGTGTAGTCTCTACCGGACTTTGGTGCTCCCCATTGGACCCTTCTCTCATTTATAAACTCATGAAATTACAGTAAGCGAGATCATTAAACATTTCTGATAAGAAGAACCGACATGGATATTAGTTTAAAGGTTTACTCAAACAAGTAAAATACAGAAATGTATATGCTGGGCCATAAAATAAGATAGTCCATAAGTATAAAAATCATGACGAATGCAGCAAATAACTTAGTAAAGTTCTAATAGAAATCCAGCATAGATTCACTTTCTAAGAATGGGGAAAGTGTCTCCTCCTAGCAAGGAGAAACCACGCTCTTATATAGTTCCATTTATACAAAACGTCACACATTTACTACATCAGTACATGGTTCACATGCTCTTAATGAATAGGAAGCAAGCAAAAGAGCAACACTTGCAATAGAATCCATTAGATGATTTTCTCACCATTCTACTACATCGAGTTCTATAATAGACTACTTCTGTTGTCAGCACATGAAATGTTACATAGGATGTTATTCAGACTGGAACAGCCGAACTGTCCTTGAAAAGGTACACTCTGTTAACTTAGCTACAGAAAATTGCTCAGCTAGTGACATTTTTTTTTATTGTGACTGAGAATAAGTAGCAACTACAGTCATGTGTTAGACTGCAGCATCACAGTAAAAATGAATGAAAAGGCCTAAGTTATCCTTGGTTTAGTTAAAGCCTACATTCTTACATTTTAAGCATTATGTTTCAACCACTCCGACACACTGAAGAGGTGATGTGTGTTCTTCCGCAAAGATAAAATTTGCAATGCTTCATTTGCTAAAAAAATAACTAATTTCCCAAAGTTCTTCATAGCAGCTTGCTGCTGGCACTGCTGAACGTTGAAGATTCAGAACCAAGGCTGCCTAATGCCTAATGAGTTAAACTCTTCTTTTGCCAGCATCTTATTCACAAACTGATTTTAGCCTCCTATTTAGCCAGCATTGTATTCTCAGGCTGAAGTTAGCCTCTTATTTGGCCAGCATTTAATTTACAGGCACAATTTTATATAGAATAGATTTCATTAAGTGAACCTTAAATAATTCAGCCAACTTATAATCAATCCAGGACAGATCCTGGTAAATCCAATATGGCCACCGCCTCCTTCCACACAGCATGTCCTTATCCTGTTCTCGCTGCTCAGGAGACCCCCGAAAGATCGTTGCATGAGTGCCCGAATTTAAGGGGAAGAGTCAATAGTGGCGGCATGACAAGGTTTCAAGCAGGAATAGAGACGCCAAAGAAGAGAGTCTTAACGAGGAGGAGAAAGAGTGCGATTTAAGAGCTGACAAGGGAAAGAACGCGGAAGAAGAAAAAAAAAATCAGAAGGCAAGGTCTGAACCCCTAGCGCCATCCCAAAGTCTGATGAAACCGTAAGACACTGAGGCTGCAGAACGTGTAGACCGCTCTGGGAGCAACAGGACTGAATTCAGCGGTCCATTAAGGGAACCCAAACGATGGAGCTCCCAGCACCATGGCCCTTCCACGACCCAGAAGGGCCGTGGTCTCAGGCAAGTACCTAGCGCACACTTTCTTATTTTTAAAAGGTGGTGGGTGGGAATGCGTACTGCACAGTAAGACGTAAAACGCTGGCCACACAATTGACTGTGGAGTGCCGTGCACGGAAAACATGGGTGTGGTGAAGGGGACAACATGACTTGATCCTTAGTTAAAAGCCTGACCAGATTTCCTTTTCCGACCTTTCTCGAGGGGTATCACAGAGCCAGTTTAAAAGTTCAGAAATACGAGAAGGACTTTAGAGAAGAAGAAGTTCTGTTTTTTCCCTTGAGAAACCTGAACAATATTCAGTGGCAGTTAGACTTATCTAGAGCCCTATTACTATCATTGTTCTTTTTTTAGGTTTAAAGCATTTTTATTAAGACAAAAAAACACATGGGGTAGGGGAGAGGAGGTTAAGGTTACATACAGTATAGCAAGAAGAAGCGTATCACAGGAGCGTTGGTCAAAAGTAGTCCGGTGGTCCAGAAGGAAAATACAACAAATATAAGGCAATTAGGCAGTTCGTGTAACATTCTCATGCACTCCAGCCCCCACCCAAAGTCGAGCGCGAGTAGCTATCAGCGATCCAATAAGGCATAACCCCACCCCTTCACGCCCCCCACCCCCGATAAAGGAAAAGGAAAGGAAACAACACCCCAACTCCCCCGTCCAATGGCCATGTTTCAAGATAACCCGCCCCGAACAGCCCACACCCCGTCCCCCATGCCCCTATCTTCTGTACACTCTAATCCACCGGGGTCACCGGTGGCGTAAGCCTGAGAAGGCGAAGGTATCTCGGGCAGGTGAGTTCCCGGAATTCCGTGGACAGTAGTGCTAGGAATGGTTGCCACAGCTCCTCAAATTGATCCACATCCCCAGCCACTGTAAGCGACATCTTCTCCATACCCAACACCTGCCAGAGTCTATGCAACCAACCAGTAATGGAGGGGGCAGTGGCGGTGCGCCACTGAATAAGGATATTCTGGACCGCTGAGCCTAGCGCGATAGCAATCTGTCTACCCCTACGGGACTTCAACGGGTACATGAGATCATTGGGAAGGCCTAACAGAACATACGCTGGGAAGCGTGGCAGCTCAATCTCAAAATGCTTATCTACCTCATCCAAGACCTCCTTCCAATAAGCAGTCAGCACCGGGCAAGCCCAAAGAATGTGCGAGAGAGTACCCTCCTGTCCGCAGCCCCGCCAACACCCCTTGTCAGTGTGTTTATGCATTTCGTATAGCCTCTCCGGGGTGTAATACCAATAAGTAGACACTTTAGTAAATGTCTCTGTAAGTCCAGTGTGGTATGCAGAGTGCCTCGCCCGATATGCAATTTTGTCCCACTCTTTATGACTAAGTGTTCTACCCAATTCTCTGTGCCAGCGCTCCCTCCCTGGGTTATGATAGTGAAACGTCGGGGGTTGAAGGAATTTATACAAATCAGTAATTAGCTTGGCGTCCGAGGCCCGGGTCACCAACCACCGCTCATATGGTGTGATTTGGCGAGCTGCGGCGTCGCGCACTTGGGGTTGGAGAGCCCAGTGTCGGACCTGCATATAGCGCAGTCTGTCCGTCTCCGTCAGGCCGAAGTCCTGTCGAAGTTGCTGGAAAGGAATCACGCCATCCGGCCCATAGATCTGGAAAAGCGCCCTGCAACCCGCGCTCACCCAGTGTAAAGTCCGGGTTACCCACTATGGGCGTGAACGGCGAGGGGAAGGTGGTCAAGTCACGGGCCTCACAAACCGCGTCCCACACCCGCAGGGGGGTCCGCGTGACCAAAGAGGCGTAGAGATTAGCAGGGCGATGCGCGCGGCGCAAGAACGGAACCTCCTGGAGGGTGCGGCCCGCCACTGCCTGGTCTTGAAACAGCCAGTGTTTATCGGATTCCCACCTGCCCCACTCCACCAAGTATCGCAATTGTGCCGCTTGAAAGTATTTCCGGAGGTCCGGAATGCCAAGACCTCCCGCCTCCGGAGCAAGCGTGGAGAGGACCCTCTTCATCCGCGGCTTAAGGCCTTGCCAGACGAAGCGGGAGATGTCAGCTTGCGTTTGCTGTATCCAACCCACAGGGGGTTGGAGAGGTAGAGCGCGGAAGAGGTAAAGAATCTGGGGCAGCACCGTCATCTTAACCGCCGCGATACGACCCAGCCACGACAGCAAACCCTTGTTCCACCGGCCAAGTTCCTCCTTGATCTTCCTGCTGAGGGAAGTGTAATTGGCTGTGACCATCTCGGACAGTGTGGGCGCCAGCAGAATGCCCAGGTATGGCACCGCCGACGAGGACCACTGCATGGGAAAAAGACGTTGGAGGTCTCTCCTAGTGTCCGCAGCCAGTGACACGTCCAACGCCACCGACTTGCTCATATTCATTTTGAAGCCGGCTACTCGCGCAAAGGCGTCCAGTTCCTGGACGCAAGCAGGGAGTGACCTCTTGGGGTCGTCGAGGGTCAGCAAGACGTCGTCCGCGTAAAGGCTGACTGTGTGTACATATTGGCCCATCTTAACCCCAATGGCGTCAGGATTATTGCGAATCCTCTGAGCAAACGGCTCCATATAAAGGGCGAACAGAAGCAGCGAGAGGGGACAACCTTGTCTCGTACCGCGTTCGATGGCAAAACTACCGGAGCTGCACCCATTGACTCGCACCGACGCCGATGGACTTTTGTAACAGTTGAAAACCATGGTGCGGAACTTCTCACCGATACCCAGTTTCCCGAGAACCAGCTCAAGGTACGGCCAATGAACCCTGTCAAAGGCCTTCTCCGCATCAACTGATAGCAACATCCGCTTCCCCGGGATACGCGAGGCCTTTTCTAATACATGCGTCACTCTCTTGGTGTTGTCCACCGTCTGTCTACCGGGTACAAAGCCCGCCTGGTCCGCCTCCACCAGTCCCGGTAAGTGTAGACCAAGCCTGGATGCTAGAATCCCTGTGTAGAGCTTGAGGTCAACATTCAAGAGTGAGATGGGCCTATACGAACCACACAAGGTCCGGTCCTTCCCGGGTTTCGGGATGACTGACACCGTGGCGTTGAGGAGGTCCGGTGGGATAGCGCCAGGTTCGGAGAAGGAGTTAAACAGTCGAGCCAGGATTGGGGCCACAGCGGTGCAGAAGGTCTTATAAAACAAAGCTGTGTAGCCATCCGGGCCCGGGGCCTTACCGTGCTTTAGTCGCGCTATAGCGGAGATGACTTCCTCCACATGGATGTCCCTCTCTAGATGGTCCGCCTGGGCGGAGTCCAGCACCGGGAGGGCCACTGACTCCAAATAGTCCTCGGCGTCCCGCGGCGAGGAGGGCTCCCCAGCGTACAGCGTCTCGTAGAAGCTGCGAAAGGCTTCCGCCACCTCCGCGTCACCAGAAACAGTAACCCCGTCCGCTCCCACCAGTTCCCTCACGACATTACGCTGCTGCGCCACCCGGAGTCGATGGGCCAGGAGCTTACCACACTTGTCTCCCCCTGAGTAAAAGGCATGCTTCAAGCGCAAAGCGGCATATTCCGCTCTATCAAGATCTAGTGCTGATAAGAGCTTCCTCGCTGCTTTCAATTGCCGCCAAACTCTCGGAGCCCCTGTGCGGCGATGAACCTGCTCAAGCTCCCTGACCTGCGCAGTCAGTTCGTCCCTCTTACGCTGCCGTTCCCTATTTTCGGCTGAGGAGATGGAAATAAATTCCCCTCGGAGGACCGCTTTCAAAGCTGCCCACTGCGTTGCTTGAGACGTGTCGGAGTTGCCATTGTGGACCAAATAGTCCTGAATGACCTCCCCTATGCGCTTCACAACCGACTTCTTATGTAGAAGAGTATCGCGAAGACGCCACGTCCCTCGAGAGGGAGAGGCCCCCGGCCACTTGAAAACGCCGGAAACTGGCGCATGGTCAGACAGGGACAGGACCCCGATATCCGCCGCCACGGCGGCAGTGCGCAGCGGTCCGCTCACCAGGAGGTAATCCAGCCGCGAGTAAGTGCGGTGCGCGTGGGAGAAGTAGGAGTAATCCCTATCAGTGGGGTGCAAAGAACGCCAGAGGTCGTGCAGATCCATCTCCTCAATCCGGTCTTTCACCGCGCGGGGAAGTTCCCCGGTCTGCGGGGAGCGTTGCGCCGACCTGTCCATAGCTGAGTCGAAAACGATGTTCAGGTCTCCCCCCAGGATAACATGGAGATCGGGCGAGGCAGTGACGTCCACCAACACTGAATCTAGGAAACTATCCTGATGATCATTCGGGCTATAAATGGAACCAACTGTAAAAGCTGTACCCCCCCAGGCGCATGCGGTATGCAAGGAGCCTACCCTTCTGTTTGGCATATTTATACAGAACCTCGCCTCTAAAGGAGCTAGCTAAAAGAATGGCCACCCCCGCTGTCTTGGTCGCTGCTGAGGAGAAGAACTGAGTGGGGAACTTGGCAGAGCGCAGCCTATGGCAGTCCCTGGGCAACAAATGGGTCTCCTGCAGGAGGCATATATCCGCCTGCGTCCCCTCCAGCAATGACAGGATCGCCCTACGCTTCACAGGGTTATTCAGACCCTTAACGTTCAGGGTCACTACCTTTAGGGACGGCATTCTACCCGGGGAACAGAAGCGCTATGCAGCAGGTAAGGGGTCGGTAGGCGGGGCGCACGGGGCAGGCGTGCGGAAGAGGCCAGGACAGGCCAAGCGTAGGCATGGGTAGCATCGGACGGGACCCTCCCAACAACAAAACAACCCTTACTCCCCCCCAAAACATACTCATGGCAACTAGCCAAAAACAAAAACAAATGTAAACACCCCATTGTCTCAGTCAAGCCCAAAAAACGGGCAAGTCCGTAGGAAACAGAAAAGTGGACGTCCAGCCACTCACCTCCAACCGCCCCACCCCCCCCCCCCCCCCCCGGCCACAAACCCAGCGACGTAGAGGCTAAGAATCTCTCCCCCCGGAGTGAATTCAGGCCGTCAAGGCCACGCCATTGGAGTCGGCCGAATCCCTGGCCGCTGCCCTCAAAGCATCTGCCATGTCTGCCCTGATAGTAGGGGAATCAGGGCGACTTGCACTCGCTGGTGACTGTCTCCTCGTCGACCTCCGTCGGCTCCGTCTCTCTGGACGCCTCCAGGACGGTGTAGCTCCGTCTTCCTCCGTGGCTGTGAGGCCCAGTACTCCGCAGATGTCTTGTAAGGAGCGCAGTTGGTGCAGCACCCCGTTCCACCGAAAGATCAGACGGAAAGGGTGTCCCCAGGAGTAGGGCGTCTCGTGTTCACGCAAAAAGTCAGTGGCGATCCTGAAGGACCTGCGCTTCTGAAGCGTGATGGCGGACAGATCTTGGTAGAGCGCCAAAGGCCGCTCCCTGAAGGTTAAAGGCTGCTTCTTTCGGGCCTCCGCCATTATGCGTTCTTTCAGCGGAAAGTCGGGCAAGAATGCCAAAATGTCCGGGGGGGGCACCGATGATTGGCGCTGTCGACCCACCCTATGCGCTCTGTCAATGCGGACAGGGAAATCTGCTCCTTCTCCCAAGATCTCTCGGAACAGGTCCTGTAGATAGGCCACCAAGTCGGTCCCCTCGTCCGCGGATGGGACACCCCGCACCCGGATGTTGTTCCGCCTGGACCTGTTCTCTAGGTCTTCTGAGTGGGCCTGGAGCTCGACACATTGCTCCCGGAGGCGGAGAACGTCCTGTTGAAGATGGACTATCTCTTCGTCTCGGCGCTGGCTCGCCGTCTCCACTGAGTCAACACGCTCGCCAAGGCCTTCCACCTCCCTGCGCACTTCACGAACTTCACTAGCCACCTCTCTCTTCAACGTCTGAAAGTCTTCTTTGAGGGAGCTGAATAATTCCTCCATAAAGGACCTCGTGACCGGTGGTTCGCCCCCAGTCGCATCCGCTGAGGCCCGGGAAGACCCCGGCGACGGTTGCGTTCTGTCCCGCAGCTGCTGGGCCCTGCTGAGCATGCCCGGCAGGGTGCGTTCTCCCTTCCTTGAGCCGCCTCTACCAGCCATCGTGATCGCCGCAGTGGACGAGGCCCAAGTCCGGCTGCAACAGAGTTGCCCAGCCGCCCGTGGGCGACAGATGTGGAGACAGCTCTGCAGGCAAGAGTGCTGCGTCACAAGCGACAAAATGGCGGTCCGGCCCGGGCACCACCAGTCGCGGCGTCCGACCAGGGCGGCAACTGGGATCCAAAGCAAGGGACACTCTTCAACACGTCCCTCGGGAAGTCAGTTCAGTAGTGGAGGCGACAACAAGCGCTCGCCAGCCAAGGCACCGACGGAGGCCACCAACACCAGCTCCTCAGGGACAAGATGGCGGCAGGGCGGGGACAGGTAGAGCGGCCCGGGCTGGCAACACCGCCGGCGACCCTCGGGATACAGTGATCAGAGAAAGCCCGCAGCCGTCGTCATACAGTTCCATCTGAGGGCTACGACGGGCCGATCCCAGTGTCGAGGCCCTCGGTCGTCGTTCACGGGGCCGGGACCCGCATAGCGCAGTGTGTCGCTGTCGCTGATCGGAGGGACAAGGCACAAACTCAAATCCAAAGTCTGCGGAGTCCCCAAGACACCGTCCGCGGGGCCCCGATATCCTCCGGTGCGCGGCGGGTCCGGTCCCCTCCGGATCGGCAGCTTTCAGCACCAGGCCCAGCCGACGGATCGGCAGCTTTCAGCACCAGGCCCAGCCGAGGCGCCTGGACAGCATTGCAGTTCGCTCCGCCCCCAGGTTCTCCTCCGTGCTCCGATCTTTGATCAAACTTTCAAAGTGCTTCCTCCGAGGCGATGTGAGCCAAAGTGGTATCAATGTGCGCACCAGACACTCCGGCACACTCCTCTCGCTCGCTGAGCAGCAGCGGGGGGAGAGAAGCGCAGAAAAAGGGGCTCGAGCTGAGCCGGGCCGGAGGAGCTACGGGAGGAAGCGTCCGCTCACCCCGCCATCTTGGCCACGCCCCCCGTTCTTTTTTTATAAACAAAACCAAAACAAGAAAAAAAGTGGAATAAAGAACACTCCATACCCCTACCTGAGGACTGGGCTTTCTTTTTAGGAGAAGGGGCGGAGAGGTTAAGAAAAGCACAACCGCAAAAGTGGTGTCAGAAGTGGGTTTTTGTGATTAGTCCAAAATAACAGAACCCATCACTATGGAAGCTACGGTCACACAGCTGGCCGAGGGACTACGTCATTTACAACTGATTTTTGAAGAACAGAGTAAGGCAAAAAATAATGCAAAGCTTTGTACACGGCTCTGAAAGAACAAGCTGCTCTACTAACCTCCAACCAACAAGTGCAAGATACAGTGATCCTATGCTTGAAGGATTGCATATCCAGTGTTTGCTTCCACCCTAATGTGCCAGGAACTATTTTAGAAATATTTAAGGAAGGCGATAGCCCTGATAAGTTTTTTGTAAATTTTGAAAGGATTGCATCTACAGCCGCCTGGCCCGAAAAAGATGGAGGCCAGTATTTAGCTCCCTTGTTGTCAGGGGAATTACAGGCCGATTATCAGCCTGCCAACCCCGGAAGATTTACGCCCTATGCAGATATTAAGAGGGCTATTCTGGAAAGACTGGGGTGTGATCAAGAATACTACAGAAGCCGTTTACGATGAAAAAGTGGACCGTAGGGGACAACCGCTTTACATTAGGGAATAAGGGACTTGGGGAATCGCTGACTTCAACCCTCTACATCCTCTATAGACAAATTGACAGAGTAAATTTACCTAGACAGGCTTCAACTGATCCAGCGGGTTGCCAACTTCCAAAACTCTATCACCATATATTCATCTCGGCCCATATACAAACTTACTTAGATTTCGAGGAAAACTGAAAACTTTTCTTTTCCCTCGCACCCAATTTCTTCCCCTTCCCTTGCCCATGTCTGACCTACCTGTGTTTATTCCTGTGAAATTCTTTGCAGTTTTCAGCGCGGGGACACTCTGTTTTTGAGTAACCAGGCGCTTTACAAATGGTTTCTATTCTATTCTATTCTATTCTACTCATAAAGGCTGATTATCGTCGCTGGAAGTCAATTTTTATAAATGCTTAAATTATGATCAATTACCTATTTCGTCTAACTAATCTTTTCACTGATCAGAATAGCCCTTTCCTTTTGGTCAATGGACCTATTTAGTTGGAATTAGTTGATAGTGAAATGACACAGGTTTATTTATCTTCTAACTTATTAAATAACCACAGACTCTGGAAAAGTTTAAATGATTTAGCCAGTTAACATCATATGAGTCAAACAAATTAAAGTACGAACTCCATCTCTCTGAGGAAGTATGACCAGTTTACTCAATATTTTTAGCAATCTATTTCAATGAGATTATCACAACAACAGTACCTCAGGAAAAAGGATAGAGAGAGAACAGCACATTGACACAATACACAGAAGTATATTTACCTAGGATGGTGTGAAATCAGATCTCTCTGGTCAAGAGATTAAAGGGTCCCCGGGGAAAGATCAGGTGACAGGGACTTTAGGACAGGATAGATAACCTCTTCTAGATTCGACACCTGCGTCTCACCCCTTTCTGATACTAACTTCCGCCTCGATTCTTCCGCAATCTTCTTCTAATTTGATAACCTCCTCGATTCTTCCGTGATCTTCTTCTAATTTGATTACCTCCTCGATTCTTCCGCTTACTTCTTCTGATGATTTGTCTTACAATTCTAAGTCTGCTTCTTCAAATATTCGATCAGCATTTGGACAGCATCCCGGTCTCTCAGCGTTTTTGTCTTGCTGAGACTACCCTGTTCTAACTAAACTAACTTAATTATACCTTTCTATTGCATGTACCACCCCTAAATGTTTCAACTTTACAAAACTCCTATTTCTGATTGGAAGAGCTAAGGGGATGATCATCACACCATGCTATGTTTTAATAATTTTCTTTAGTTCATTGTTTTATATTCGTGCGCTTTATTTCCCACCCGTATTCACAATTTTTATCAACAACAATGTATACATTTTACAGTTGTCCATTGAGTTTTCAGGATGTCCAGCAGGTTCCCAGGACATGTACCAAGAACGGCCTTGGACGGGTTTCAAGATTTGACACCATTGCATCTGGCTTGTCATCATTACGCCTGTGTGAGGAGTCATGTGCAGTGTAGACTTTAGCATCGTTCAGAAACCCAAATACGAACTAATAGAGAGGTCAAAAGAAAACGTATTAATTTTGAAATAAAATGATTTCACTGTATACCACCTATCTCTACTCTAATCCCATTTACTTATAAAAACTCTTCCCGCATTAGCATGCAGTACATAGCTCATTTCAATTTTAGAAAAGCAGATGCTTAGCATGTGAGTTTCCAAGTGGCCATTTTAGATGTATTTGCGCAGAAGCAGAATTTTCCCTCCAAGCGTAAAGACGTCATTCTGCGTACATGCAGTTGACGCATGCACAGTACAGTTTCCCGCGTTATTAGCCATTTTAAATTCCACTCAGGTTACTTGTAAAACACATATGCAAGCTTCATCTAGCTAAAAATGTATGTAATGTAGTGCATATTAGTATCACAATACATTATTATTATTATTTTTTTTTAACCTTTATTGGTAGCACATGTAGTTACAGGTATGGGCCTACAACCATCTCGGCCGGCCGCTAAACATAGCTGGAGTAAAGCCAGCACTATACGTAGTTATAGCAGTTCGAAAACCGGGATAAGAAAATAACAGTACGGAGCTTGCAATCATACACAACAGTTGAAAGTCAGGATTCGAGAGGTTCGTTTTTCAAATAGGAAACTGAAGAAGCGTCGCACAATCGTACTGAGTCCCCCAATAATGCGCAAAACAGGATACCTGCAAACAGTAGTGATATGAAGGAGTCATCGGGGGGCAAGATATACAAAACAGGAGAAAGGTGAATACAGCCCCATCGGGTAACAAGTCTAACCCCCGCCCCTCAACACCAGACAGATCGCAAAGAGCATGAGTGATGACGACACTGAAAAGGAAAAAAGACTAAAGGGCCATAGAAACAAATATCGATCAAAACCCCACCCCACAACCCCCACCCTGCACACCCGCAGGCCATGGCCTACCCCCCCAGCAGCGTGCCTGTAGCCCTAATAGAGACCCGAAATATAGAAAGATAGAGAAAGAAAGCAAGAAAGTAAGCGGAGGAGGGCCCTCATCATGCCGCCCAGCCCCGCCCTTCACCCCTACACAACGAAAATCACAGGATGAAAATAATACTGTACTGGAGAATAACAAACCCCAAGCATAAGCACGATGAGATATTGATCGAACCGATCCACTGCGCCGTCTGTCAATAATATTACCAATTGACCCTTAACACGTCATCCCTGTCCCTGTCTGGCAGTGGCCCCGCCAGAAATCCTCTCGGTAATCAATTTAGAGCACAATTGTGAGGGCCCAGACAGTATGAGCGAGTCCGGCAGGGATGCAGCCATGGAAGAGTACAACAATCCAAGCCCTTCAAGGTATAAACAGCAAAGATCCGATAATATCAACGCCGGTCCCGGGAGCCTCCCGAAGCTCACAAACAACCACGCCATCAAGGAGAGGAAAGTCACACAGTCCAGCCACCGCTGCGACACGACCAGGCCAGTCCAAGAGGAGAAACAGCACTCCACCCCCAGCTGCCAGCCGGACAAATGTCCCAAGGAGACATCCAGACGAGCAATCAAGTCGGCCCGCTCGGGCACAGGAGCCCGATCCTCAAGCGGCCCCCGATGCCCCCGTGGAACCAAAACTTCCTCCATGGGCTCAGCAGCAAGTTCACCGGCAGTCCTGTGGAATCGGGGCGTGGCCGCCAAGAACGGTGAAACAACAATGGCGTCCATTCTTCCGCCCAAGTCTCGAGCAAGGCAAAGCATAGTCTCGTGCAAAACTGTTAAGGCAGCCATCACGTCTCGGGAAATGACCTCCTTTGCGTGTGGCGAGCCTCCCGGCCCCATCCGTACATCAGCCGTCCGACTTGGACTCAGGTCGTAATGGAGGGCACCAGCCGCCATCTTGATCCAGCAGGCCCCGTCCCTCTTCCACACTCAGGGACCAGGCCTCACCACGGGGGCGCCATGGGATGCTTCTCCAGGGCAAACAAACTGTGGGGCGGGCCCCAGAAAGGAGAGCCACCAAAAGGCTAAAGTCCCGGCCAGGCCCCGGGAGTCGCCCGCCAATATCGGGGGCAGACCTTGGTTATGTCCGGTCAACAATGTTTGGGGAGGGGGGCAGAAGTCAGGCGCCCCCTCCGACACAGTGCCACCCCACTGCTCCTCAAGGTCGCCGCAAGCGGACCGGGTCTTCGCCGCCAGAAGCGGTCTTTTATGTCAATGGCACCCACCGGCAGGCCCCTTAACGACAGCAGCGGCCGTTGATGTTAGCGCCGCGGCCGGAGGCCCCGCCAAGGCAACGCCCCGGTCCCATCGCCGCACAGGCCGTGGAGCAGAAGGGGACAGTTCTCAGGATCCGCTGCACACCAGAACTCCGGGAACAAACGGTAGGTGTTCGTTTTCCTTCTCCTAGCAAAGTATGCCTTCGCGGCTCAGGATAGACTTCAGGATAGACACGTGGGGCGAAAGGGCTCACGGAGCCGAGCGACTATGCGGCCATTTCGAATGCCTGCTTGGCTCCTCCCCACACAATACATTATTAATACTATGTTAGAGGTTTATATGAAAGGATTGCATCCGAGCAAGTCTCTTTTATACAAGTCCTTGCTCCATCAATTCCCTCTCTGATGGCATTTATGCCATCACAAACTAACCATACCCAACCAGATGCCAACTTTGACACATCTCAATTCCCTTTCCTGTCTTTTCATTTTTCACTTCATCCTTATCTTTAAAATGTTTCATTTTCTTGTACATTTCTCCTCTCATTTCTTCAAGCTTAATTTCTTCATATTTTCTTTTCGTTCCCTTTTTTATTACTTCATATCTTTCTACAACATGTGCACCATATCATTATTACTACAGCTATTATTTTTATTCCAAGTATAGTTAGTATTATTTGGGCTATAACCCCTTTACCTATATTAGCAAACCAAGACCCTATAGATGTTGTGCTATTTGTTAATTTCTTCCATACATTATCAACTTCCAGTGGTTTTAAATCTTCTTCCAATATTGTGATATTTTTAATGTACCCTCTAATTTCTATACTTTTATCAGGAATATAAGTGTAACAATGTTGCACTTTCAGCATTTTACAGACTCCACCCTCTTTTGCCAATAATATATCAAGAGCAAATCGGTTTTGTAAAACCATTGATCTAATTGCAACAGTTTCTGTATTGATCATTAGAAAACCTCCAGCAGTATCAGTCGATAAGCGATCAACTACTGTAGATAGTTGTCAAATTCTACGTAAATCCAGAATTACTCCCACTGAAGGTATCAATGCACTAAATATGTCACCTACTATTTCAGTAAAACTAGCTTACGGATTAGTTCTTTATTGTTTTCATTGCTTCCCGTGATTCTTTTCACATGAGAAACTTTAGGGAATACTATTCCAAAATAGCAACTCAAATACCATTGTGCGGGTAGCTTAAAAGAATCTTTATTCCCACATACATAATACATTCCAGGAAATACAGGATCAGTTCCCGCTTTTAGTCCCCGACCTCCAAGAATCAAAAAGTTATGTTCACATTCACTGGAACCAATAAATACGTTGTTATAGTCAGTCTTTAATCTATGGAGACAGATCTTCCCTTTCTTTTCAAAATCTAGAGACATTGCAGCATGAGTCTTGCCAGGTGTATACATTCCTTCCTTCTCAGCCCATGGTGGAATATGGCTTTTCTGTTCAGTAGCTTTCTTCTGAAAGTCCTGTCTCCTTTCTTCAACTAAATTCAAAAATATCTTTTCTTCTTCTTTTAATGAGCAAGTTAAGTTATTCTTATGGGCTTCTGCTATATCTATTGCCTTTTGTGTTAAGAAAAATCCACCCATAAACTGTGCAGCTTGGTTACTAAGTACTGGATTCATATTCTTTCGAATAGGAACCTCTGAAATATCTATATCTAAATCTATATTTAAATGTATATCTAATCTATATCGAAAATTTGAATAATAATATTGTAGCTTTCCTGTTCTATAAAACAGACATGTTAATACACTATATGAAATGCCATATGTTAGCGGTAAATGGTGATATGGGACTCCTTCTGCTACTGAAGCTGGTAATTTCATACACACGTAATAATCACTAATTTCCATAGTGTCTACACAATAACTTGGTGAATACATTTAAAGCAGTGTTATTATCTGTCACAGTGTGATGTATTTCTAACTCATCTGGTGCTTCTAATTCTATTCTATCTCTTTTTATGTCAGCTAACTTTTCATTTATGTCAGTATTATTCTTCTTTTTTACTTTGATTAAATAAGTAACTGCAATTGTTAAAAATAACCAAACTACAATTACTAACAAAATGCTACATATACATATTCTACAACATTTCTTTAAGCAATTTCATTTTGGTCTTCCAGCAACTCTGTCCTCAGCCATTTTAGCTTAAGAAGATTTCTCTTCTTTCTTTACTTTATTTTTCATAACTTTAATTCTTTTATTTTTTCAAGGCGGTCTCACTTCTCCTTCGTTAATCTGTTCTGCAATAATTTCTCTGGATATTCTATAGTCAGAGTTCGGGATGTCAGAAGGTCGACCCCTTTGAGCATTGCCCCGATCCTAAGGAGTTCTTGTGGTTTCAACAACTTCCTATCACTTCCTTTGAATGCAAAGGACATATTGTGTAATGTTCATAAATCTCTTCAGTCCTTGACTTGTCCACTTTCTCTATTTGACCACTTGAAATTTCAGATTCATCTTCTAAACTTATTACCTGTTCATCCTTCCTTAACCTTACAAAATCAAAGAAAGAGCCACGCCAAACCTAGTAGACACACTATAGCAATACACAGACTTAATTTCAACAACTGTCTGCCGGAAGCCTCATGAGGAAAGCGTATTAAAACATGCAAATTTGCGGGTAAAACATATACCATGCCATATGGGGCTTTATAAGTGCTCCCAGTGTTACTACGCATTACCAAAGGGGATGATGGATGGAGTGTTGAGCAAATCAAACACTCACCCCCAGTCAACTGATCTGGGTTTAATCCATCATCATTCTTTAGCTCACTCAACCACCCCAGTTCAGACATGGCCATATGCAAATCAGTCTGACCCTGTGCCTTATGGGAACAGTCCAGTCCGAACTGCCAAGCCATGTCTTTCCTGGACCGGAAACAAGCATCTTGGGACTGTTTTCTGGCTAATCAGCCATCATCAGCCAGGCTAGCTTGAATCCAGTGGTAAAGTGAGCAAGGGACCCACGTCTGGGCATACCCTGCCAACTTAAGGCGAACAAAGCATGATGATGGATTAAACCCAGATCAGCTGACTGGGGATGAGTGTTTGATTTGCTCAAACACTCCGTACATCATCCCCTTTGGTATCGCCCAGTGTTACTACATCACCTTCAGTAGCTCGACATCTGCACGTTACTAAATTCTGTATTTTAATCAGCAACATACCCACCTTCCCCACACCCACCCTGCCCTTGGTTAACCGTACGAAATCAAACAGAAACCCCCACCATTACTAGTAGCACTACTATACCCATACACAGGGTTAATTTTAACAGATGTCTGCCGGAACACTTATCAACAAAAAGTATTCAAACATGCAAATTGGTGGGAAAAACATAAACCATCCCATAGCACAGTTTATAAATGGGCCCAGTGAAACTACATTACCTTTACTAACTACACATGTCCACGTTACAAATGTCTATCTTATAATCAGCAACATACCACCTCCTCTACCCCCACCCATACCCTTGCTTAACCTTACGAAATCAAACAACAAGACCCAGCACTCCAGTTACTGCCACTATAGCCATACATACACTTATTGTCATCAGGTGTCTACCGGAACACTCATCAGCAAAAGCTATTAAAATCTGCAATTTTGCAACTCAAACATACACCATACCATAAGACGATTTATAAATAGTCACAGTACCATTACACCACCGCCACACCCGCCCTTGCTTAACTTTACGCAATAAAAGAAAGAGCCCCACCAAACGTAGAAACGCCACTATAGCCATACAGAGGCTTAATTTCAACAGATATCTCCCGAGACGCTCATCAGCAAAACATATTAAAACATGCAAAATTTGCGGGTAAAACATATACCATTCCATAGGCGCATTATAAGTGCTCTCAGTGGTACTACATAACCTTTAGTCGCTCGACATCTGCACGTTACTATATTCTGTGTTTTAATCAGCAACATACCCACCTCCCCACACCCACCCCCGCCCTTGGTTAACCGTACGAAATCAAACAGAAACCCCCACCATTCCTAGTAGCGCCACTATACCCATACACAGGCTTAATTTTAACAGGTGTCTACCGGAACACTTATCAGCAAAAACTATTCAAACATGCAAATTGGTGGGTAAAACATAAACCATCCCATAGCACGGTTTATAAATGGACCCAGTGAAAGTACATTACCTTTACTTACTACACATGTCCACGTTACAAATGTCTGTGTTATAATCAGCAACATATCCACCTCCCCCACCCTCACCCATGCCCTTGCTTAACCTTACGAAATCAAACAACGAGCCCCAGCACTCTCGTTACCGCCACTATAGCCATACATACACTTAATGTCAACAGGTGTCTGCCGGAACGCTCATCAGCAAAAGCTATTAAAACCTGCAATTTTGCAACTCAAACATACACCATACCATAAGACGGTTTATAAATAGTCACAGTACCACTACACCACCTCAACACCCGCCCTTGCTTAACTTTACGCAATAAAAGAAAGAGCCCAAGCAATCGTAGAAGCGCCACTATAGCCATTCAGAGGCTTAATTTCAACAGATGTCTCCCGAAACGCTCATCAGCGAAACGTATTAAAACATGCAAATTTGCGACTAAAACATATCCCATGCCATAGGGCGCTTTATAAGTGCTCCCAATGGTACTACATCACCTTTAGCAGCTCAACATCTGCACGTTACTAAATTCTGTGTTTCAATCACCGACATACCCACCTCCCCCTACCCAGTAGCGCCACTATACCCATATACAGCGTTAATTTTAACAAGTGTCTGCCGGAACACTTATCAGCAAAAAGTATCCAAACATCCAAATTGGAGGGTAAAACATAAACCATCCCATAGCACGGTTTATAAATGGGCCCAATCGAACTACACCACCTTTACTAGCTAGACATCTATATGTTAGGAAAGTCTTTTAAACACTCTGTAGAGTATATAGCAGAGGATGGGGAGAGTAAACAAAGTTCTACTTCCCAAACTTTTGATATACCGTCCCTTTACTGTATCTATATTAAAGACATTAAATGGCATGAATAAATTGACGAGTGTCTCAGAAGGGATAGTGAAGCTGAGCATCGGTAAAACCCGGACCACTTCAACACCTACATATATCCAACACAGGGACACAGCCTAACAAATAGTATCCATAGCTGCCAAGGTTTCCGATTGCTATGTGTGACATTTTTATAATGTCAGTGTGATTATGAGTGACATTTCAACCACTATGAGTGACACTTTTCTCGCGAGCAGGCTCAAGCAGTAAAGATGAGGGAAATGTATATACACATTAGAAATGACACCCATTTGCGCAGCAATAAACTATGAACATCTTAAAACTGCT
Organism: Lissotriton vulgaris; assembly: GCF_964263255.1. Lineage (NCBI taxonomy): Eukaryota > Metazoa > Chordata > Amphibia > Caudata > Salamandridae > Lissotriton > Lissotriton vulgaris. Next base: position 188,789,069 of record NC_141698.1, read on the forward strand.
GCCAACGACAGAAATGGAAGGGCACTAACATAGTGCCCTTTTACACTGATCGTAATTTGGGGAATATGCAATGCACCTTTGGTATATTATAGTTCTTTTTTAACAGGGATATTTAGCCCCTCCTATGTGCGAAATAACTGTGGTAGCTTTAATTTTATAGTAAAGTCACAAAACTACACTGGTGCACCTAAGAATGAAATGAAATGAAATGAAATGAATGAAATGAAAAGCAATTTTATATAGCGCAACAGTTGCCCTGAGGCGTCCAGGCGCTGAACTAGAACAGTGTCTTCCAGAGAGGCAATCCAGGAGAGGTCCAATTAGTTAAACAGGAAGGTCTTGAGCTGTTTACGGAAACTTGACAGATTGGAGTTGCTTCTCAGATGACCTGGAAGAGTGTTCCACAGTCTGGACGCGTTGTAGGCAAAAGAGCGGCCTCCTGATCTGGCTCTGTAGATCCTAGGGACTTTTGCCAAGAAGGTGTTTGAGGAGCGAAGTGACTTATTGGGCTGGTAGGGGAGAATTAGAATATGGTTAATTTCTGGGCCTGTCTTCCAAAAGGCTTGGTGGGCGATGCAAAGAGTTTTATACTTTATTCTGTCCCTGACGGGAAGCCAATGTAGGGTCCTTAGGCCATGTCTTATCGAGGTTCTGCGTGGGAGTCCCAGCAGAGTGCGGGCTGCACAGTTTTGTGTTCGCTGCAGTTTTTGTAGGCTATACTCCGGAGCCCCGAGGTACAGTGAGTTGCTAAAGTCGAGGCGGGATTGTATTAGTCCTTGGATCACTATCTGCCTGGCCTCAAAAGGGAGAAGAGGAAGGATTTTTTTGACTGACCTAAGGAGGCCAAAGCAGACCGCCGAGACCTTGGTTGCCTGGGTATTAAAGGTCAACGATTTGTCCAACCACACTCCCAGGCTTTTTATGTTATCTCTGGGAGTGGGAGGAGCGCCCATGCTCAGAGGCCATAACAGATCCACGGTGGAAGGGGCTGCGGGGCCTAGGAGCATGAGCTCCGTTTTATCATCGTTGAGTTTCAGGCAGGACATGGTCATCCAGCTCTTGACCTCCTCCAAGCATGTCGCTAGATTGGTTTGTGGTTGGCAGTTGTTCCCTTGCACAAGGGAGACCACTAGCTGGGTGTCATCCGCATAGGTAATGATGTTAATACCATGCGGACGAACAATCCCAGCCAGCGGCCTCATATATGCATTGAAAAGTGTAGGGCTCAACGAGGAGCCCTGCGGCACCCCACATCCCAGCGGTCTGCTGGAGGAGATGGCGGAACCTTCAAACACCTGAAAGGTGCGGTCGCTCAAGAAGGACTTGAACCAGCCCAGGGCTTCTCCTGAGATTCCCAGATCGAAAAGGCGGTTTAAGAGGATTTTGTGGTTTACCGTGTCAAAGGCGGCGCTTAGATCGAGGAGGATCACTGCCACTGATCCTCCCCGATCCAAAATCCGCCTTGCCTCTTCAGTCACTGCCAACAGGGCAGTCTCCGTCCCATGTTTAGGGCGGAAGCCCGTCTGGGAGATGTCAAGCAGCTGGTTGCGTTCGAGGAACTCAGTTAAAAGGATGTTGATATGTTTCTCGAGAATCTTGGCAAACCAGGGAAGCAGTGATATTGGGCGGTAATTACTCAAATTGCCTGGATCCAGAGTGGGTTTTTTTAGGAGTGCCCGCACCATGGCATGTTTCCAAGCCAATGGCACCAGCCCTGTCTGTATTGAGGAGTTCAAGAGCTCCAAGAGTGTCGGAAGGATGATGTTGTCAGCTTGGATCAGTGTACTGGGAGGGGCAGAGTCCAGAGGGGAGCCGGATTTTACTTGATGCATCAGGAGCCCAAGTGTGTCGAGATTCATAGGGGTAAAATTAGCCAGATGGTTCTGGGGAAGATTTTCTAATTTTAAGCCAGGGTCTGATTTAGAAGTGGAGGATTCAATTGCCGGATCCGGAAAAGAGAGATAGATGGTGTTTATTTTAAGAAAGAAGAAGTCGACTAGTTCATTACAGCGAGGAGTAGGATTATGATTGTCTGTTGGAGGAGGTGGAATCGTTGTCAAAGTTTTTAGTATCCTATATATCTCCTTTGGTTTGGATTTTGCCATCATTATTTTATCATTGTAAAAGGCAGCTTGAGAAGCTTTAATTTCAGACTTGTACTTCCTGAGAGGGGAAAAATAAAAAAAAAATGCAGCTGTTGATGCCCCTGAGAAGTGTCTCTGTGAGTCTATGACAGCCACACTCACTGGCTCCGCCAGCTGTCTACACTGATCTCTCAGCTGCAGTACAGTAGCGAAGCAAGTATGTCCCTAGTCATGACACTGGTGAGGAGCACCCCAAACAGCTCTCAATGCAGAACTGGTGAGTGGTGACGATGGCACTGCTTGGCTAATGTGAGAGGTGTGCCTGCCCTGAACACGACCTGCTCAGCTTCTCCCGGACTTAGAGCAGAGTTCTAGTGTTGCTAGGAGCGTCGACAGCAACAATTACGGGGGGGCACGGGCTGGGGGCACAGGCTGAGGGAGGAAATAAACATTGGAAAGCACTAGTACCTAGGTCTACACTAACCTCGTCACATAGCTCCGTTCTGTAACAGCAATTTATACATGGCAGCTATGGTGAAGTATTTAAAAATATGTAATTGATCATTTCAGTTAATAGATTACCTGCTCTCTTGGGCACTTACTAATTATTCAGCATTATGATTGTCACTGGGCGGCTGCGGGCCGGTGGGCTGGGTCCCGGTTCTATCAGAAATGACTACCGTCGGGTGCATTCAATCGTGCTGCAACCGGCGAGCACAGCAGCTTGCTGCACCCACTTTCACGGCGACTGGCCCCTGGCACTGTCTCTGTGACGCCAACTCGTGGCTCTGACCTGGTCTGTGTGGCCAAATGGTGCAGGCGGGATCCATTCCAGAATGGATCCATGAGCCGGCATCTTTACCACATAAAATCGGTGGTGTCAGTAGCTGAGTCTGGCTTTCCCTGTACTGACCGCAGCTCTTAGCCTGTTTACCCTTCATTGACAATGGTAAAAATAAACCGGCATTAGTGTCCAAAATTGCCTCCCGCTGCAGTGAGATCGGCGAGGTCAAGAGGAGCAGGTCCGACCTGCCCATTTTGCATGGGCGGGAGCATGAGAAGGACGTGACTCACGTAGCCTAGTGACGCTGCTTCATCATTGGGCCCTGACTGCAGTTACGTCACTTTCAGTTCGGTTCCATGTCTATCGGGCTGGAAGTGTGTCTAACTTGAATTTAACAATTACATTGTAGCAATACTAACTCGCAGAGCTGCGAGCAAAAGATTTTGTCATCCTCCTTAACCTCCGCCTGCCTGGAGCAGTTTGCACTGCGATGTCAGGCACTGCAGCTCAGTCATCCGTCACGTGCATTTTAGCAGCGCTCCACGTGTCAACTGATGAGGCGCTATAATGCGTGACAATGCATTTCAGTGCGGTGATGCGGATCACCGCACTGAAATGCGTGAGTGTCACACCTGTAGCGTGACGCTTGGCAGGACTGAGTATCACTTAAAATCACATGTAGTTCTCTAAAGTCAACAAAGTCATACAGAAAATAAACATCACATTTTCATTTCCTTCTTATCTCTTACACATGTATAAAACATCTCTTCTAAAGAAGCACTCCCCAACTACTTCTATTCCATAAGAACAGACAATAATTAATATGTTTACTACGATATATTTTAGTATATCTACCTTTTTATTAATCACTAGTAAGAAACTACAAAAACGATTTACTGTACCCAAATGCAAACCAGAAACCATGTTCATATTATATCTCAACCTAGGATCACATGATTCAAACTATGCATACTTATAAAAGGAACGTATCACTTTTCCTATCTCCATCTCCTCCCCATGTAATCTCCAAACACTGTAGAGGGCCTCACAGTACAACAACCTACCTCGGCTTACATTCAAATCTACCTCTCATTTTAAAAAATGAGACCACAGCCTACCCACATAACATTTCTGGGTTTCGTTTTATCGCTTTTAACATAATAACAGATACATCTCCTACCACCACCCCACTATTTTCCCAAAAAGTATAATTTGCAAACATGCAACATTTAGTTTATCTCCACGAATACATTACAAACCGAAATTAACGCTGTACGTCATTTTCAAAACCATACAGTCCTACAAAGATGACAAACTACACTTCTTTTTCCTAAACATATAAAAAGTACTTATTTAACAACAGGTCAAATTTTAAGCATATATTATAACCAATATCAAACACCACACTTTACTAACACTACATTACTTTGAAATAAAAAATACTTTCAAACTTAAAAACATCACCTCATATACTTAATCACTACCACAGAACACATAACATACCTTGTTCATTTCTAACACAGCTTTGTAGTTGGTATGCAGATTTAAAATGTCACACACACACAATTCTTTCTTTGTCACATAGTACATGTAAAGCACCGATTTCATCAAGAATGGAACCAGGAATGGCACAATTTCTTCTTTCGCTCCACACATAAATACATGTAAAGAACAAATCAGACAAGGGAGTGAGGGTGACAGAGCTAGACAGAACACCTTTCCCTGTTGTGAATGTTGAGCCAATTGGGCACGTTTCATTCATGGGCACTACATCTCCCAGAAAACCATGGTGGGGAAAAAGCAAGCACATGACACTAAGGCCATATAAGCCCCGCCTCTTCCGGGGGAGAGTGCTTGACAAACAACCCCGACCGCGTTCGCGTAGCGGACGGTGCTTCCCCGCTGGAGTCCGTCGGCATACTGGAGAGGAGACGAGGAGTCTCTCTGGATATTTGTGAGACGGAAAGCCTTTCCGTTAGTCAGTTCACACAGGACGTGTATTTTCTATCGGACGCGAGCACTACCAGAGCCGGCAGAGACACTGCCTCTTCACACGCTGGGACCCCGCACTACAGTGATAGTCAGCGCAACTGAAAGGTATTTCTTCATTCCCCTTGAGAGTGGAAGACTGCGCCTGGAGGCCCTCTCTTCTCGGGGAAGTTCTTTACTTTTCGGTTTTCATTCTTCGAGGTTACTCAAGCGGAGACAACATTTGTTCTTTATTATTAATGAAAGCATGGAATAAGAGAATACATCTTGTTCTCGTGCTTCTGGATTACTTCCCTCATCGAGGGTAAAATAAGTTTCCATACCTGCCATGGTCAATAACATTTAACACCACTTCTTATCTAAAGAAAGACTATAATTTAGAATAAAGGTAGGATTGTTGTTCTGATATTGTGCTCTGTTCCTGAAGCAAGGACTCCTGACGTTCTTCCTAGGGCTCATGTACAAGGTACTTATCACGGAGTCTACACGCCTATAGTGAATGTAGATGAATGTATGATTTGTGGTGTCACTTATTGTGTTGCTGCCTTTTCTTTGCATTAGAAAGTACCTGGGCTCAACAGGAAAACAAGTCTAGACCAGACCTTGGCAGTTTCTCTACGTTTGTTGTTTTATCCCCTTCCCTTTTCCCTTGGGTACTTTTTTGTATGCACTTGATGTATTCAAGACAAGGTGCGTGGGAGAAGTGTTCAGGGTAATAGGGAAAAGCCTCTTCACGGCATCGCTCCTGCTGGCTGTTTGCAGATGAGGTTAGTGGCTATTTGTATCTTGTGCTGCTGACAACCACGACAAAAACACACAGTTTGGGCTCACGCTTTAATCTTCGAATCCCGCACCACCTCACCTTACCAGCATCAGACTCTACGCAATACCTCACCACTTTCACCTCGCTAGGGGGGAATACTTTGCCTCGCCCCGACTCTATAGCACACCCTAAACACCTCACAGAGGTTACAGTGCTCCTACCCTCCTCTTTCCCACATTTTTTGCCCTTTTTTCCCCTTACTCGCTTCAACAGAATCACAAAATAGCGGCCAAAACTTTCTAGTTGCAACCGCTTGCAGCCAATCAGCAGCAAGCTTGTGCTCGTAACGCCTCAGCCAATCAGATGGCAGAACTTCCAAACATTGATATCTGTAAATTTCGATATTTCTCAAAAACTACTGAACGGATTTACACCAAATAAACAAAAGCGTGCTTTCTAGACCAAGACCCTTCTCCTTGCCAAATATGGGGTAATTCCATTCACCCTTTCGACCTGTAGCCTTGTCTAAAGTTTCCTATGGAAATTAACATGGAGAGAACACGTTTTGGGACCCCCCCTTTTTTCTTGGCCCCCCTTGACAGATCACCCCCAAACTTTCAACATAGGAGCTAATATCAACAAAGAATTTGTTTTGAAAATTTCGCGAAGATTCGTCAATCAGCGCCAAAGTTATTGGGAATAGAATGTTGCGAATTTCCTATGGTAACTAGGTCCTAACTATAACTACCTACTGGCGACCGCCAGTAGGTTATATATATATATATAGTTTTATTTTTTTCATGCTTTCCTTTGATTCCTAGTGTCTTATTACATGCATTTAACAGTGCTTATTTCTTGCAGTGGATGTACAGTATCATTATTATTATCTGCTTGTATTTTATTCCATGCATTTAACAGTTGCATGTGCTTACTTGTAAGTGTGCTATTATTGATTGCACATACATATATATATAATTGCATTTAACATCTGGGTAAGCCTTTCTGTTAGAGAGTGTTGCACAAATAAAACACCACGCTTTATTCACAAAACTGTCTTTTGATGTGCCTCATTTTATGAGAGCAAAACCCCTTTCCAGGTGTTTTCTTGCTTCACAATGTGTGTGCCTCCGTTAGGGGGGGGCAGTAATTTCATTATCTGGGAGAGTGAAGCAACATATGAACAGACCTGATATGATCACAAACTCCCTCTGCCCATGGACGACATACATTCTTTTATTGGTGGACTACATAACTAGATATTTGGAAGTTCTTACTTTAACCAGCATGACTACCATGTCAGTGGCACAAGCCATGATTTCTTTCTTTTCTCGTGCGGGTTTCACTTGCAAAATCCTAACTAATCAGGGTGCCCCCTTTATGTCAGGATTAATGAGACAAATATGTAGTCTACTAGGTATTAAACACATCCAAACTGCAGTTCAACACCTGCAAACAGACAGCCTAGTAGAAAGGTATAACAAAACCATTGAAACCATACTTAAATCCGGGAGGGACTAGGATCAAAAACTTCCTTTAGTGTTATTTGCCATCCGAACACATGAACAGAGCTCCACAGGGCTTTTACCATTTGAACTACTGTTTGGGAGGTAACCACGTACTCTTGTTGACATTGCTGCTGAACAGTGAACAGAGGAAGAAGATGAAAGTAAACCTCTACTGAACTATAATACAACACTCAAAGAAACCATTGCTACCCTATGGGAGAAAGTCCATGTAAACATGGAAAAAGCTCAAACCCATCAGAAACACTATTATGACCAAGGTACCAAATTAAGGGAATTCTCAGTGGGAGACAAGGTTTTAATATAACTATCAAGCACTGAAAATAAGTTACTTGTTACATGGCAAGGCCCTTACCAAATCCCAGACAAAGTCACTCTTGTCACTTATAGAGTCTCCATTCCCCACAAAGGCCAGCTAGGTCAAGTATATCATACAAACATTCTTAAAGCCTGGGAAAAACCTCTAACTGGTTCGCTAGATGAGGATGTCACTATAAAACATGTTACAGTTAGCCGACTTCTAGAGGTTCCCCTACAGCCCCTAGTGGATAGTACAAAGGGCTCAGTTAAACTAGGAGACACCATAACAAGCCAACAAAAACAACAACTAATGAACCTGTTATACAAATATCATAACTTACTATCCAGTGCTCCTCGGAGCACCTCCTTGGTTGAACATGACATCATTACTGAGGGCTCGAAATAATAATAAAGCTTGGACCCTATCGCATCCCAGCTGCTAGGAGGCAGGCAGCAGAGCAGGACGTGGAAGCACAATATTTAATTACATTTTTTAATTTAATAATACAATATCAATAAACATTTTTAACACAAAAAATGATAAATAAATGCATATTTATAATTTAAAAACCTATCCACCTATTACCCCAACAAAACAAAAAATTCAAAAAGTTAACATTTATAAGAATTCTAACATTATAAGCAGCACTTCTCACATTTTGCATGTTAAAATATTTGTTTGTGCTTCTGATGTTCTAAAGTCTATTATGTTTGTGTGTACTCCGTAGGATTATCTATAATCGCAATTGCAAAGCGAGTTATGCGCTTGGTTTTATCAATATCTACCTCGTCGTAATTGTTGTATATGATGAATGTGCTAATCAAAGACATTTCTGATAGTAACATATGAACAAAAAGGGGTTCTCACAGGCCTGCAGAAAAGCCCCTGACTGTGTCTGAATTAGCAAAAGCGGATGAAACAGGTAGACTCATTAGGATGGATGGATATATACTTTCCCTTAGCATCCAATGTTTTGATGTTATTCTTGCCTGGGAAAAATTAAACCCAATGCACTTTAGAGGTTTTTTTCAAGGAATTATTAGGGTTCAACAACACAACTGATCCTCTGATCCTATATAAAAAGAAACAAACAAAAAAACAAAGAGCTCCCACTAGAATATTAGAGCCCATCCTGACACACACTTTGTTGAATGTTGAACCTGCTGTTGAAGCATGCCACAAATTGTATGAGGTCTATTTGGTCAAATTAATGGATCTCCTTTTTCCAAAGCGAATCACAAAACACACACACTCTGAAGGCAAATCTTAGCTCGCTATCCTTTTTTTGTGTGATGTGAAACCATAGAGTAGGCATGGGTATCATCAAAATGTAATCCGGCTTTAGGAATGTTTTAGGAATGAAAAATCTGTCTAGTTGGGCTAATAACCTACACAAACTATGCCTCCGATGGTGTTACATCTCTTCCCATCGCTTTTGTGACTTTGTCAGAGAGGGGATTATAGTAGCTCTTGCTCTGGTGTAATCCAGGAAGCCTCCACTGTGGGTGTAATCTTGGTAACCGCTGCTAACTACAGGACTTCACTTGTTTGAACTAAAGTGGACAATGCTTCCATAGGTGGCATTACGAAGCACAAAAGGCCGGATACAGGGTATACACAATACTCAGAATTGTATACACAAAAAGAGTATGCGTCTTTCTGTTCAGTAGAAATGGAGGAACAAGACACACCTAATCATTCAACTGATTATTAGATATGAACAGAGGTCCCAAAGAGAGAAAGAAGGCAAGCCAGAGGTCTCACCAGGTAAAATGATGGGACTTTACTCACGCTGGAGGACACTGAAAAATCTTCACGACATAGAGTATAAAAACCTTGACTTAGCTAAGCAGATGTCTGGGTAGATCTTATTTTTATGAACAAGAAGAAAATTAAATTGCACGTTTTCTTCCATCCTACTATTCTAACACTTGAAAAACACAATGAATCACTAGTGCAGTTGTCACGGGTCCAACAAGCGAGAGTCTGTTACACCCGAAGACTGGTGGTCCGCCACCCCCCTTTCACCCTGCACATTTTCCCCACAGCCACAAACTGGTACTTGGTACGAGGACCCCGAGGACATCTAGAAGGATTGGCCAGACGAGGTTAACGCGTTCGGCCCCTTTAAGGCAGAGGATCGTGATTACGAGGCTCCATCCCTGATGACGACAAAAGCAGGAAGTTCAAGCACGAAGGCGGACGGCGATTCCCCGGCGGCGGAAATCGAGGAGGAAGCAGGGCGAGAACGAGGACGTGAAGAGAACGGGAACGAAAAGCCAGGAGGCCAACGGTTGGACGCTTCGCCCTGCCACGCGCCCATGGGAGGAGCGTGGTTTCGAGAGGTACGGGCCGGGTCGCGGGTTGGGTTGGGAGGCGGAGGCAGCCACCACTGTAAAACCCCGCAAGAGAAACCCTTTCCCCTGAGCACGAGCACTCCTAGGCACGTCCGTTTAAATAAGTTTGAGCACTTCACACTGGTTGTGTTCCCTCACTCCCGGCCCTTATCGCCATACCCCGAGTACTGGACGTAATTTGTCTTTTTCTTCGTTTTTCTTTTATGGTACAACGCGAGAACCTTTGTGCAGAGACGTTTCCTGGAAGAAAACCACCAAGACCACAAGGCATCGCGACGGAATCCCTTATTCAGAGACAAAAGACAACATTTTGAGTTACATGAAAAAGACGTATATTCCAATAAAGCCTTCATTGAAACCCTTATTGAAGGCACCTGTGTTTCTATTTGACCCACCAGCCCCGTCTCAGGTGGTCGACACCCCTGCTAACCCGGCACCCCCGGGACAGCAGTACAGAAAGAACAGTAAAGTAAATTGTTTAGAACAAGCAGGACCCCTTCTTCTTCCCTCAGGCCTTATAATATTGGCTTGATTTGGCTACTACTAAACAAAGGAGGACACCTGAGAAGCAAGATATAGAGTGGCGGGACCAGGGGATAGAAAATGCAGAGGTATACAAATCTGACCACTCAGACAAAACCTACAAAACAAATATATTTATTAAATATTTATTAACTATTTTTTCCTGCAATATCTATTACTTTGCACATATGTAGACACAATCTTATTTAATATCATAAATGTACTCAAAAATTGATTCACCTCAGCACAACATATAATACATAATGTATGAAACAAGATGATTACCGTTTAGCTGTGCCGCCCGACAGCCTACTCATACTAAAATACAATATACCCTCTCATGCATGTGTCAATCATACTCCATTCATTCTGATTCGCTCAAAACAAAAACTATTAAAAGTAGTTCCACAAGAGAAACCAGACTGTACCATTCCGCGTAGTATGCACATGCAAATATAAATCTTGGTCTAACCCAATAACTTTGGTTATAATATAAACTGCTTGATAGCTAAAGATACAATTCAGTCATATCTTCTTCATGTTATACATTTCACATCGAGACATAATTACATTTTTCAATTTTTTGGGTTTATGGGTTATGAAAGCCTCTTTTCTTGCATGTAGATAATATGGCCTTCTGGTTCACATCCAGTTTGCACTGGCGCCGATGTGCATTTCGGTGGAAGACCAAATGAGGTACCACCTTTTTCAAGGTGCTGAGTAATAGAATGGGCAAACGTGAAACAAAAGGGAAGGGGGGAGGTGGGGGCCAACAACGCGTAAACTAAAACATCTGAAATAGAAAAAGCCTCAAATTACTACAGAGAAAACCAAAATTGTATTTCGTAGACAATGTGTACTCAGACCACAAGCACCCTGTGAAGACACAGTCCTGATACACCGCATCAGTGTAGAGTTCCTTACCAAAAAGAGTTATACAGTCAAATGAAGACCCATTTTAGCAAGGTGTAAAAGAGAACAGAGCATTTCCACCCCTTAGACACAGAGAATAAAATACTTAAAATACTTAACGTGAACTACAACATTTACATGCCACATAAAATAACAGATTCTCCCCATATAATGTAAAAATAAATTACTTCCATCATAGCGCAGAAGTAGCTGAACCCCAAGGTTAGGTACTAGTAGTACTAGTAGTGACTTATTGATCATGCGAAAAGCACTGCATAGATAGCGAGGCCAGAGGGTTAGCGTATAATATATATATATACTGCAGATATTTGGGAGAAGAGGGCGGAAGGACCAGGGGACCCATTCCCAGTGGAGCACCCCCTGGGATGGAAAGAAGAAAATTCAGTTAAAGGGTAAAGCAACAGGATAGTCACAGAGTGTAATGGCATCCAAGAAACTTGGATACTTACCTAAGGGGGAAGGGCACATGACTCAACCAAAAGGGAAAAACCCTCCTACGGAATAAGAAGCTAGCATCCAGTCAGCATATTCTTCAAAGGGAAATCCTTGTATAGGGTGTCAAAAGATAGCTGCCATATGTGTATAACAGTCTGTAGTTCACACTTCACATCACAGCGGGAAACGTCGTTTACAACGCGGTGTTTACACCGCATGATCTTAACCACGCTGCCATTACAATAACGACTTGCGCTGGATGGCGCTGTTGGTTAAGGAATATTGTAATTTACTATTCCAACACCTTCCCTACTGTTACGTGGACTGGTGTTAGAATAGAAAATTATAATAATCCTCAATCCGCGCCCTCCAACGCAAGTTGTTGTAACGACTTGCGTTGTAAAATCTGCGATGTAAAGTACCGCAATCAAAAAGTTCGCGTTGTACTATCATACATCCCATCACAGCTATTCAGAAAAAAAGAACAAGGTGAACAAAGTTATTAGGGGAACGTGCGAGCCAGCTTCAATGGGGAATTTGTGGAGAATACGGCAGACTCCCATACTTATCTATCGTATGGGAGTTATAGTAATGGGGGTCTCTAATTTGGCAGGTTTGTACCATGCCCAAGTAGGGACTCTTCCTTCTATTCAAGGTAAGGAGGCACGAGTAATCAGACTTATCTCAGAGGCAATGTGTAAAGTATTTGCACACAACACACAGTAATGCAGTGAAAACACTACAAAAGGACACCATGCCTGTTTTAGGAAAATAGTAAAGATTTCGCTGTGTAAAACAGGAACAAAATGATGACCACGAAGAAGCAGCGTCATCAGTGTTAGTTCCGGAGGTCAGTGCAGGAGTAGTCAGGCCCTCAAAGTCACAAGCATTGCAGATCGAACTCTGTGAGGTTGAAGTCAGGGCTGCGGTGCAAAGTGGAGCAGTGCAGCGTGCGGTGCCCTCAGGTCATGGTGCAGTCAACGGCTCGGTGACGGCGTCCAGCGGCGTCAGTGAGACCAGGGCTGCAAACCGGAGTGGATCGTTGCTCATCACGGTGGTGGCAGGTCACAGTGCAAGTAGCGCCATCGTCGCTGTAGTCGGTACATGATCTGAAGTCAATGGCGCCGGCGTTGGTGGGTCAAGGCTGCAGTGTGGGATGGGATGGGGTGGTGCATCGTGTAACTTATGAGCGGTGCCCCCAAGCCACGGTGTAGGAGGTGGCGTCGATGTTGGTGTGGAGTTCGGCGGGGAGACCAGGGTGGTGAAGTGAAGAGAGGCGGTAAGGAGTGCTGTGCCCTCAGGTCGCGATGCAAGCAGAGGCTCAGTGACGGCATTGGGCAGCATCGGTGGTACGTAGTAAGGTGGTGCTCGCTGCGGTGCCAACAGGCCACGAAGCTGGCAGCGGCATCGTTGACAATGCTGGATTGCTTTTTCCTCTGTGGCAGCTGAAACATGCAGTTCCAGATGCGGATATCCAGAGGATGATGACGTCGTTGGTGTGCCCGAGACATCCAACAGGAGGCAAGCTCTATTTCAAGCCCTTGGAGAAACTTTAACAGCTGGATTCAAGAAAGGTCAGTCCAGTCCTTTCACTGCCCAAGACAGAAGCAGCATCTGCAGGCCACCCCAGCAAAGCAACAACAGCAAAGGGGCAGTTCTCCTCCTGGCAGCTCTTTCAGCACTTCTTCTTAGCAGGGTCCTTAGTTCAAAAGTGTTCCAAAATTCTGGGGCCTCAATATGTATACTCCATTTCCCTTTGACGTTTTCTGCAGCAAGTCCCTCTTGCTCAGTAGAAACCAGTTCTGTCCTCTCTCGTCCAGCTTCACTACAGAAGGTGGAGACAGCATTGTGCAGAGCGGACAGCCTATTCAGGTGCTAGTGAAAAGTCCCCCCACACTCTAAATGCAGAAAGTTCTATTCAGCCTGGCTATGAGTCACCCAGAAAAGGCAGGAGACACCTTAACCCCACCTTGTGACTGTCGAGAGTGAATGCACATCTCCAGCTCCTATCATTCCAAACCAGAAGGTGAATACACAAATAGCCAGAGGCACACAGGATGGTTAAACAAGACAATGTCGACTTTTTTAAAGTGGCATTTTCAAACGCAATTTAAAAACCACCTTTACTAAATGACGTGTTATTCAATTCTGAGCTCAGGAAACCTAAACTCCACCTCTCTATCTTTTCCCAATTGAAGTTAAACTTGCAAAATTTTACAAGGCACCTCCAATGATTACCTATGGAAAAGACAGTCTTTCAATATTGATCAACGAAATGCACAATATTTCACTATCAGGACAAGTAACACACGCTACTGCATGTCCTACCTTTCACACACTGCACCCTGCCCATGGGACTACCTTGGACCTAAAGTAGGAGTGACATATATGTAGGACAAGGGAAGATTGGAGCCTGGCAAGTGAATGCACTTGCCAGGTCGACATAGCAGTAAATACTCAGTGCAGACATTGCAGTGGCAGGTCTGAGACACCTTTGAAAGGCTACTTGTGTGGGTGGAAAAACCAGTGCTGCAGGCCCACTAGTAGCATTTGATTTGACAGGCCCTGGGCACACACAGTGCACTGTACTGGTGAAGTACTAGTAAATCAAACCCAATCATAACACAATTTACAGTAGGAGCACTTACATCTTAGCACTGAATAGTGTGCAGACACTAAACAAACAAAAACGAAATCCAGCAACCATCAAAACAGGAGGTCAGAAAGCAAAAAGGCGGGGATAACATGCCAAAAGATGCAAGGTCTAACAGGGAGCAATTCAAGTAGGGAAACTAAAACAAAATGCTAATCTATCTAATCTAGAGCAGAGAGTACAAGAGAAGATGTAAACTAAACTCAAAAATAAAGCACAACCTAAATCACATATCACTAGTGAATCCCTACGGGGTGCGTGCAAGCTTGGGTTCTAAACCTACTGGAGATGGAGATCATGACTTTCCTCATCTGTGATAAGTGCTGCATAAGGAGCCCATCTCACACGGGATCAGATGGAGGGGGGGGGGCTGCTTAGGCGCCACTTAGTAGAGTGTCCCAATTGTGGGGTGCCAGTACTAGGATATGAACCCCAAGGTATCACCATTAATACAGTCTGAGAGGCAATTGGGGCTGGACTGTCATTAGTTTACAGGATCACATAAAGTTATGGGTATTGCAGTTAAACGTGCCTTGGACCAGCCCCTGTCCAGTTCCATGTGGCCCACGCTCCCCTAAGTAATCAACATGTATGTACCAAACGGAACAGAAATTGCCTAAGTATCACCTTTAGAAGGGATGACATAAAGCCTAAGGAACTACAGATTCGAGGCATGTGGGCTGCTGAATTCATATCTGTGCATAGATCGCCACCTAGTGTTGGGTCCGGATGATTGCACATTGTTGTCCTGGAAGAGTCTTCGAAGTATCACGAGATAGGTGGCTCCTCCCCTGGACTACAGTGCGCATGGGCATCCTCTCCATCTTCAGATTGTTTTTTTCCGCCATTGGGTTCGGATGTACTTTCGTTACTCGGAGTTCAAAAATAGATTAAAAACTTTCTAAAGGCCAAAAGGCCTTCAGGGCTTCGGTATTGTTCTTCGATCGGTGCCAACAACTTTATTCCTGTTGTTTCTACTCAGTACTTCGAATCGGGCCACGTGGCCTTTACGACACCAAGGCCAATCGTCGATGGAACGAAGTCCATTCAAAAGAAGCCCCAACTGTAATTCTAAATACCCACACATTGATAAACACCCAGTCTGTAACAAGTGTTTATCTCCAGAACACAACGAAGCCAACTGCTTAGCTTGTGCTCAATTTTGATAAAAAAAGACACTTCGGGTTCGACGAGCAGCGAGGCAGACGATGCAGAAGTCAGCGCCTGAGCCAGAAAACATCTTTGAAGACGACGAAGAGGTCGTCAAGCCTGAAGACTCGGATCAGCAGTCGGAGCAGGGGTCGGAACATGACTCGTACTGAATGTGTGACAAAATATCGAAGTCACAATTATCGATATACAAAAATATCGGAACCAAAATAACTATGCCAAAAATATCGGAATCCTATCCCTAACAAGGTAAGTACAAATATATCGAAAAAAATATATAGAATGACAAAAATATCGTTTTTTGTAAAATATCGTTTTTTTAATATGAAATAATTATGTAATATTAACAAAAAAATACTTATAAATGTAATAAACATATTTAAAAATGTACTATAATAGTTAAAATTAATACATAATTTAATACAAATTAATATTAATAAATATATAATACATAATATTTTTTTCATTAATAATAACTCTAAATCAATTATTTTCATAACTTATAAATAAATAATAATATAATAAATTACTAATACATTTATATACATTAAATAATCATATAAATAACAATTAATAACAACATAAAAGTAATACAAAACCAAAATACATTTTAGATAGCGTATGAGTAAAAATTACTATTCTCACTCCAGAGAGTGCGACAGTAGGGAAAGTGTTGGATAGCGTAGGGGTAACAATTACTATTCCCACTCCAGAGAGTGCAACAGTAGGGAAAGTGTTGGATAGCGTAGGGTTAAAAATTACTATTCCAACTCCAGAGAGTGCAACAGTAGGGAAAGTGTTGGATAGCGTAGGGGTAAAAATTACTATTCCCACTCCAGAGAGTGCAACAGTAGGGAAAGTGTTGGATAGCGTAGGGGTAACAATTACTATTCCCACTCCACAGAGTGCAACAGTAGGGAAAGTGTTGGATAGCGTAGGGGTAACAATTACTATTGCCACTCCAGAGAGTGCAACAGTAGGGAAAGTGTTGGATAGCGTAGGGGTAACAATTACTATTCCCACTCCAGAGAGTGCAACAGTAGGGAAAGTGTTGGATAGCGTAGGGGTAACAATTACTATTCCAACTCCAGAGAGTGCAACAGTAGGGAAAGTGTTGGATAGCGTAGGGGTAACAATTACTATTCCCACTCCAGAGAATGCAACGGTAGGGAAAGTGTTGGATAGCGTAGGGGTAACAATTACTATTCCAACTCCAGAGAGTGCAACAGTAGGGAAAGTGTTGGATAGCGTAGGGGTAACAATTACTATTCCCACTCCAGAGAGTGCAACAGTAGGGAAAGTGTTGGATAGCGTAGGGGTATAAATGACTATTCCCACTCCAGAGAGTGCAACAGTAGGGAAAGTGTTGGATAGCGTAGGGGTAACAATTACTATTCCCACTCCAGAGAGTGCAACAGTAGGGAAAGTGTTGGATAGCGTAGGGGTAACAATTACTATTCCCACTCCAGAGAGTGCAACAGTAGGGAAAGTGTTGGATAGCGTAGGGGTAAAAATTACTATTCCCACTCCAGAGAGTGCGACAGTAGTCAGGTCAAGTCAGTCAAGTCATAAAATTTGTATAGCGCACTACATACCCAGAGGGTTTCAAGGCGCTTAGGAAGGGGAGGAGGATTATTTGTCAAATATCCACGTTTTAAGCTGCTTTCTGAACGCTAGGTGATTCTGGGTGAGGCGAAGGTAAGCGGGGAGTGAGTTCCATGTTTTGGCAGCCAGGTATGAGAAGGATCTGCCTCCCATGGTGGTCTTGTTGATGCGAGGTACAGTGGCGAAGGCTTGGCTGGAAGAGCGAAGTTGGCGGGAGGGGGTGTAGAAGGACAGTCGAGAGTTGAGGCAGTCTGGTCCGATGTCGTAGAGTGATTTGTGTGCGTGGGTAAGCAGTCGGAAAGTAATTCTCTTGTTGACGGGTAGCCAGTGGAGGTCTTTAAGGTGACCAGAGATGTGTTCGTTGCGTGGGATGTCTAATATGAGCCTGGCTGAGGCGTTTTGGATTCGTTGTAGTTTCTTCTGGAGTTTAGCGGAGGTACCTGCGTAGAGGGTGTTTCCGTAGTCCAGTCGGCTCGTGACTAGAGCGTGGGTGACTGTTTTCCTTGTTTCGGTGGGGATCCAGCGAAATGTTTTTCTGAGCATGCGAAGAATGTTAAAGCAGGAAGAGGATACGGCGCTGACTTGTCTGTTCATTGAGAGTGAAGAATCCAGGATGACGCCAAGGTTCCGTGCGTGGTCTGTCGGGATGGGTGCATTTCCGAGGGCTTCCGGCCACCAGGAGTCGTCCCATGCAGAGGGGGAATTACCTAAGATGAGGACTTCTGTTTTGTCTGAGTTCAGTTTCAGACGGCTTTGTTTCATCCATTCGGCGACTTCTTTCATTCCTTCGTGTAGGTTAGTTTTGGCGGTGCTGGGGTCCTTGGTGAGAGATAGGATTAGTTGAGTGTCATCCGCGTAAGAGATGATGTTGAGGTTGTGTTGGCGGGCGATGGCCGCGAGGGGGCTCATGTATACGTTGAAGAGGGTGGGACTGAGTGAGGATCCTTGTGGTACGCCGCAGATGATTTCAGAGGCCTCAGACTTGAATGGTGGGAGGCGGACTCTCTGGGTTCTTCCGGTGAGGAACGAGGTGATCCATTCCAGAGCCTTTCCTTGGATTCCGATGTTTCTGAGGCGTTGTAAAAGGGTGCTGTGGCAGACTGTGTCGAAGGCTGCTGAGAGGTCCAGGAGGATGAGGGCGACTGTGTCTCCATTGTCCAGTAGAGTTCGAATGTCGTCTGTTGCTGCGATGAGGGCGGTCTCAGTGCTGTGTTTGGCTCGGAATCCAGATTGTGAGGGGTCGAGTGATTTGTTGGCTTCGAGGAAGGCGGCGAGCTGGTTGTTGACAGCTTTCTCGATGACTTTGGCCGGGAATGGAAGAAGCGAGATGGGGTGGTAGTTTTTGAGTTCGGTGGGGTCTGCTGTTGGTTTTTTCAGAAGGGCGGTGAGTTCAGCGTGTTTCCAGTCTTCTGGGAAGGTGGCGGAGTTGAAGGAGCAGTTGATGACGTCTCGGAGGTGCGGGGCTATGACGGAGTCTGCTTTGTTGAAGATGTGGTGAGGGCATGGGTCTGTGGGGGATCCAGAGTGGATGGAATTCATCAGGCGGATGGTGTCCTCAGTGGAGATTGGGTTCCAGGCGTTAAGGGTGTTAACGGGGGGAGGATGGTCAGCTGGTGGTAGGGTGGGTTGGCTTCCGGGTTGGTTGTCAAAGCTGTTGTGGATGTCAGCAATCTTGTTGTGGAAAAAAGAGGCTAGAGAATCGCAGAGGGTTTGAGAGGGGGTGATGTCGTTGGAGTTGGCCGAGGGGTTGGAAAATTCCTTGACGATGTTGAAGAGTTCCTTGCTGTTGTGGGCGTTGTTGTCAAGTCGATCCTTGAATGCTGTTTTCTTGGCTTTTCGGATCAGTTGGTGGTGAGTGCGGGTGGCGCTTTTGAAGGCGTCCTTGGTGCTGGTGGTTGGGTCTTTTTTCCAGGCCTTTTCAAGGGAGCGGCACAGTTTCTTGGACTTTTTGAGGTCATCGTTGAACCATGAAGCCTTCTTGTTGCCAAGTTTGTGTTGACGTTTTTTCAGTGGTGCTAAGGTGTCGGCGGTGTTGGATAGCCAAAGGGTGAGGTTGGAGGCGGCTTCGTTGGCGTTAGAGGAGAGGGCTGGGGAGGTTTGAAGGAGCGATGTGGAGATCTGCTCCATGGTGATTTTGTTCCAGTTTCTTTGTAGAGTTGGTTGGAGGTGGTTGATGGGTTTCGGCTTGTTGTAGGTGAAGTGAACGCAGCTGTGGTCAGTCCAGAGGAGATCTGTGGTGTGGCTGAAGGAGACGTGGTTGCTGGAGGTGAAGATTGGGTCGAGTGTGTGGCCTGCGATGTGGGTGGGGGTAGTGACCAGTTGTTTAAGTCCGAGGTTGGCTAGGTTGTCCAAGAGGGTGGCAGTGTTGCGGTCGTTGATCTTTTCAAGGTGGAAGTTGAGGTCTCCCAGAAGGATGTAGTCTTTGGAGGGGAGCGCGTGTGGGGTGATGAAGTCTGTGATGTCTTCACTGAATTTTGCGCGGGGTCCTGGTGGTCTGTAGAGGAGGGTGCCTCTGAGTGTGGTCTTGGGGTCGATGTGGATCTGGAAGTGAAGGTGTTCGGAGTTAGCGAGGTTGGCGTCAGAGCTGGTTGAGATGCGGATTGATTTCTTATGGACGATAGCGATTCCACCTCCTGTATGGTCGGTGCGGTCCTTGCGTGTGATCTTATAGTCTTCAGGGATGGCAATGGCGATGTCAGGGGCGGAGGAAGCGTTCATCCATGTTTCTGTTAGGAAGGCGACGTCTGGAGAGATGGTGTCTAGTAGATTCCAGAGGTCGATGGCGTGTCTGTGGACCGATCGGGTGTTGAGAAGGATGCATTCTAGGTGGTTGGGGTCGGGAGTCTGTGGAGTGGTCGTAGCGGGGATGTTGTCGGTGCCGCTAAATTTGCAGGAGAGGCAGGAGAACGGTCCATGGGTGCGTCCAGGAGCGGCTTGGACGCAGTTGGGGGAGCGACCGGGGTTAAGGGCTAGGAGGGTGGCAGCATCATAGGTAACGCGGGGAGGCTGGGAGGGACGGGGGCCAGGGGGTCTGGCACTGGGCGCGGTCCAGGCGCGGACGGGCGTAGACGGGCTTACCTTTGGCGCACCTTCGGCGCGGGTTGGGCGCGGACGCTGCGCGTAAACGCTGCGCGTGGGAACTACTGTCATATATGGGTGGTGGAAGGGGAGGGGCGAGGGCGTCTCAGCTGGGAGGCGGGGCGGGCTAGGTTACAGGACAACAACAACAAAATGGAGGGCGCTTGGGGGAAAAGTCGAAAAGAGCAGCAAAGTCGCGCTGGCAATGTGGAAAGACACAGAAATTAAATAATATGCAAATCGGCATACACAGCGCACAGCAGGCAGTTCAGTGAGCACAAATATCAGCACAAAGCACAAAGCGTTAGGAAAACGATACCGGGCCAAAGGGAGCGACCACTCGGCTGTGAAGCGTAGAGTGAGTCACGGTGCTTCTAGGTAACGGAGCGCTTTTAACTTTGTGGGAGGGCGTCTCAGCTGGGAGGCGGGGCGGGCTAGGTTACAGGACAACAACAACAAAATGGAGGGCGCTTGGGGGAAAAGTCGAAAAGAGCAGCAAAGTCGCGCTGGCAATGTGGAAAGACACAGAAATTAAATAATATGCAAATCGGCATACACAGCGCACAGCAGGCAGTTCAGTGAGCACAAATATCAGCACAAAGCACAAAGCGTTAGGAAAACGATACCGGGCCAAAGGGAGCGACCACTCGGCTGTGAAGCGTAGAGTGAGTCACGGTGCTTCTAGGTAACGGAGCGCTTTTAACTTTGTGGGAGGGCGTCTCAGCTGGGAGGCGGGGCGGGCTAGGTTACAGGACAACAACAACAAAATGGAGGGCGCTTGGGGGAAAAGTCGAAAAGAGCAGCAAAGTCGCGCTGGCAATGTGGAAAGACACAGAAATTAAATAATATGCAAATCGGCATACACAGCGCACAGCAGGCAGTTCAGTGAGCACAAATATCAGCACAAAGCACAATGAGGGCGTTTGGGGAAAAGTCGAAGAGCAGCAAAGTCGCGCTGGCAAAGTGAAATGACACGACAATTAAACAAAATGCTAAGCGGCATATACAGCGCACAGCAGGCAGTTCAGTGAGCACAAATATCAGCACAAAGCACAAAGCGTTAGGAAAACGATACCGGGCCAAAGGGAGCGACCACTCGGCAGTGTTGGATAGCATAGGGGTAACAATTACTATTCCAACTCCAGAGAATGCAACAGTACACCCATAACCCGCTACAGAACATATTTATCAATTATTCAATTAATTAAAATTAAATTAAAAAATCTCAATTAATTAATTAATAAATCCTACTAATTATTAATTATTTTAACATAATGAAATTACTTCCCACACTATTCCCATATAAAACCATAACCCGCAACAGAACATATTTATCAATTAATCAATTATTTAAAATTAATTAAAAAGTATTCTCAATTAATTAATTAATAATTCCTACTAATTAATAATTAATTTAACATAATTAAATTACTTCCCACCCTATTCCCCTATAAACCCATAACCCGCTACAGAACATATTTATCAATTAATCAATTAATTAAAAGTAATCAAAAATTATTCTCAATTAATTCATTAATATTTCATACTAATTAATAATTAATTTAACATAATTAAATTACTTCCCACCCTATTCCCCTATAAACCCATAACCCGCTACAGAACATATTTATCAATTAATCAATTAATTAAAATTAATTAAATATTATTCTCAATTAATTATTAATTCCTACTAATTAATAATTAATTTAACATATTTAAATTACTTCCCACCCTATTCCCCTATAAACCCACAACCCGCTACAGTACTAAAACACAACTTTTAATAAAATGACATTAAAAATACATGATAAAACATAATAAATACTATATAATATACACTAAATTTATTTAAAAATCGATATTATTAACATCAAAATTATTTACTTCGATATTACTGACATCGATACTTAAAACTTCGATATTACTAATATCGATATTAAAAGTGTCGATATTACTTACCTTCTATATTATGTCCCTTCGATATTTAAACTTCGATATAATTGTATATCGAAAATTAAAACTCGATATTTTGTCTGTGTACCACTCCAACTACTACGTCGATGACGAAGAAGACATCGTTGAGGTAGGGGACGACGATCCAGGCATTGGAGCCGTCGAGGACGACTCCGGCGAGGACGCTGGGCCAACCGTGAGTACGGAGCCCAATATATTTGCAGGTTCAAATCCAGAGGCTCGGGTCGAGGCATCGCCGGAAGGCCTTAGCCAAGATCAGAACATTGATTCTATAGCCCCGCGGTTAAGCCCGGCTAAGAATATACTACAAGAGCCATCGGTGCGACATTACCAAACTTTGGGAAAATCGAAACCGAAAGTGATAGAACCTAAACAGAAACTGAAACTAATAGAAATCCCATTCTTCGGACCGAAAAGGGTGGATCGGTCGAAGCCGACCAAACAAAAACAGGTCGTCGACCCGTCGAGGTCGCATGCAAGGGTTGTCGAGCCGAGAGCCACTACACCCATGTCCGCGTTTAAGCTGAAGGCCGTCGAGCCGACGACGTCGACGCCAAGCAACACAAACAAAGGACTAGAAAGGACAACGGTTGTCGATCTGAAACTACACGTCGACCAACCAAGGCAAGTGCACATAAAGACACTCAAGCCAAGATC
The DNA here is from genome assembly GCF_964263255.1 of Lissotriton vulgaris. Classification (NCBI taxonomy): domain Eukaryota; kingdom Metazoa; phylum Chordata; class Amphibia; order Caudata; family Salamandridae; genus Lissotriton; species Lissotriton vulgaris. The sequence goes on from NC_141698.1 coordinate 188,811,897, forward strand.
AAGGATCGAGCCGAAGGCTCCGTCTAACCAAGGCAACAAAACATCGCTCCGAAGCAACAAGCTCCAAAGTCGACACCGGGCCAAAGGATGGTTATCGAACAACCAAAAACAGTCGGATCAATAACCACGGCGCCGAAAAAGTTCATACAGTCTACTAAAACTGTCGAAAAACCAAAGTCTCTCGGACCGATAAAATTCGGACTTCCTCCACACATCAAGCCGAGGACGGTCAAACAAAATACCGGATTCGAACCGACCCAAACAAAAAAGTCAAAATCGGGGGGAAACAGCTAAAGCACCTGAGGATCAGGACCCGTCAGCTGAAGAACAGTCCAAACTGTATGTTAACCCCGATACTGGGAAGGTTACCCTATTAAAAAGAAAAATCAGACCAGACACTTACGCTGAGTCTTACAAAATACCTCTAAAAAAGAAAAGAGACACTTCAACATCTCCAGTTCTCTTTGAGCCTATCACACCATATGAGCAGGAGACTTATACGTACTCTCCCACACGCACAGATGACTATGGGGAGTATGAGGACAATGACCAGTACAATTATTCGGCGGACAATGACCAGGACGTACAAACTCAGCCATGGTCTGACCCTGTAGATCCTGGAGACTCTCAAACAATTCCAGGCAATACTGCATACCCTGTTAAAACATCGCCTACAGAGGACACAGCTGCCTTCAACGCACTGATAGAAAAGGCAGCATACAATCACCATGTGGAGATGCATGCAGATCCCATTGATGAAGACTTCCTCTTTGACACTTTCAGCACCTCTGAAAAAAACCTCAAAACATTGCCAATGCTTAAAGGGGTGCTTAAACATGCAGGGGACATATTTAAAGAAACAACCAGGGCACGGGTCATTAACCCTAGGATAGAGAGAAAATACAGGCCAGCATCAGTTGACCCTACATACATTAAAGGACAACTGCCTTTAAACTCTTTGGTCGTCTCCAATGCACGTAAACCTGCTAATTCACAAACCTCTGGCGAAGCACCACCTCCAGACAAAGAGTCCAAAATTTTGGAGGCTTTAGGCAAAAGGGTAGCTGCTCAAGCAGCTAACATATGGAGAATTGCAAACACGCAGGCCCTGTTAGCCAGGTATGACAGGGCGCACTATGACACACTGGGCAAATCTTCCAACATCTACCAGACCTTTATAAGGAACAGGCAGAATTCCTAATACAAGAGGGAAAGCTCATATCTAACGCCTCCATCAAATGTGCCTTAGATGCAGCAGACACAGCAGCCAGGGCTATAAATACCAGTGTCATGCTCAGAAGACATGCGTGGCTGCGCATCTCTGGGTTTAAGAATGAATTTCAAACCACATTACTCAATCAACCTGTAAACCCTGACTTTTTATTTGGTCCTGATGTGGACACAATATTAGACAAGATGAAGAAGGACACCGAGATAGCCAAGTCTATGGATGCCTTGCAGTCACAGCATTATAGAGGCGGTTCCTTTCGTCTCTCCGGCAACAGCGGAGCTGCCAGAGGAGCCTCAACACAGCAAACCTCTTACAATAAGGGCAACACGCAAAACACCTACAACAAGAACAGTAGAGGTGGATACCGTGGCAATAACACCAAGGGTAGAGGACGAGGGAATAACAACACCAGATCCTCTATCAACACCAAATAGTGACTTCTTGTCACTGCCCCCAGACCATGTAACACCGGTCGGGGAAAGATTACAGCAGTTCCTGCCAGTCTGGGAAAAAATAACTACAGACAGGTGGGTGAGGCAAATTATACAGCATGGCTATTGCCTAGAGTTAATCTCCACACCACCCAACATACTCCCAAGACAACGTCCTATGTCCGCAGAACACCTACACTTACTGCAGCAAGAAGTCATCAGCATGCTACAAAAGGGGGCTATAGAACTAGTACCCTTAGAACACCAGGGTACAGGGGTGTACTCTCTGTACTTCCTAATCCCCAAAAAGGACGGGTCTCTCAGACCGATTTTGAACCTCAGGCCCCTAAACCAATACATCTTATCAGAGCATTTCCACATGATCACTCTGCAGCAAGTGTTGCCACTGTTGCGCCAAGGAGACTTCCTCGCAACACTAGACCTCAAAGAAGCATATTTCCATAAACCAATACACCCGGCACACAGGAAATATCTCAGATTTACAATTCTAAATCAGCACTACCAATTCAAAGTTCTCCCTTTTGGGGTAACAACAGCCCCAAGGGTGTTCACCAAGTGCCTAGCGACAGTAGCTGCACACCTCAGAAGACAGCATATACATGTCTATCCATATCTGGACGACTGGCTCATACGAGCTCAGTCAGCCCAGCAATGTGCCAGCCACATGTCACGCACTATTCACCTCCTGCACAGTCTAGGTTTCTCGCTGAACTACAACAAGTCCCATCTTCAGCCTGCCCACGTACAGCAGTATCTGGGAGCAACAATAGACACTCTGGCAGCAAAAGCACACCCAAATTCAACCAGAATAAACAGCATTCAAACGCTCATTCAACAGTTCAGGCCACAACACTCACTCCCAGCCCGAGTGTTTATGCAACTGATAGGCATGATGGCCTCGTGCATCTTCATAGTCCCTCAAGCAAGACTTCACATGCGTCCGCTGCAGGAGTGCCTACCACGGCAGTGGAACCAGGCTCAGGGACAATTAAACGACCTAGTGTTGGTGACCAGTCGTGCATACAACTCTCTGCATTGGTGGAAACCACAAAACCTTTGCAAGGGATGACTGTTCCAGGAGCCTGTACCACAAATTGTGCTGACAACGGACGCATCCCTGATAGGGTGGAGAGCCCATGTCCTCCACCACACAGTGCAGGGCTTATGGACCACGCAGCAAAAGAAACTGCACATCAACCTGCTAGAGCTGATGGCAATTTTTATGGCAATGAAAGCTTTCAAAGTACATCTGTGCAACAAAATCGTGTTGATCCGGACGGACAACATGACTGCAATGTACTACCTACAGAAACAGGGGGGAACACACTCTCCGCAGCTGTCGCATGTAGCTCAAAGAGTGTGGAAGTGGGCCATCCAGAGAAAATTTTTCTCATGGCGGAACACCTCCCAGGCAAGGACAATCAGATAGCGGATCTGCTCAGCAGACACAGCCAGCAAGTGCACGAGTGGGAGATTCATCCCACAGTGCTTCAACCATACTTCCAACAGTGGGGACAACCAGAAATAGACCTGTTCGCCACAAAAGAAAACGCAAAATGCCAGTCTTTCACCGCAAGGTTCCCACACCCGCAGTCTCAGGGCAATGCGATATGGATGAACTGGTCAGGCAAATTTGCCTACGCTTTTCCACCAGCACCGTTGATACCGCTGGTGGCACGCAAATTGCGCCAGCACTCAATGACGCTAATCCTAGTTGCTCCAACATGGGCGAGGCAACCGTGGTACACCACGTTCCTAGAACTTTCCCTGGTGCCTCATCAAAGACTACGACTAACACCCAGTCTCTTAACGCAGAGCCATGGAGACATTCAGCACCCAGATCCGCAGCAGCTGAACCTTGCAATCTGGCTCCTGAAGTCCTAGAGTTCGGCTACCTCAACTTACCTCCTGACTGCATGAACATTATCAGGGAGGCAAGAAAGCCTACCACAAGAGCATGCTATGCATCAAAGTGGAAACGTTTTGTCATTTATTGTAACAACAACGACATAAACCCACTAGACGCATCTATTCAAAATATCATATGCTATCTTTTGCACTTACACCGCTGCAATCTAGCCTATACGTCCATACAGATACACTTAGCTGCCATAGCGGCTTACCTTCAGAACAGGCAGCACCTTTCACTAATCAGAATGCCTGCAATTAAGGCATTCATGGAGGGCCTCAAACGAGTGATCCCCCCAAGACACCCACCTTCACCTGTCTGGAACCTAAACGTTGTTTTAACCAGACTAATGGGACCACCTTTTGAGCCTTTACACTCGTGTGAAATACAATTTTTAACGTGGAAGGTGGCTTTTCTCGTAGCTATTACTTCGCTTAGAAGAGTTAGCGAGCTGCAAGCTCTAACTATTCAAGAGCCATTCATTCAAATTCACGCAAATAGGGTCGTGCTTAGGACAAACCCTAAATTCATGCCCAAAGTGGTATCCCACTTCCACATCAATCAGACAAATAGAACTGCCAGTGTTCTTCCCAAATCCAAAGTCAGTACCTGAAAGTGTCCTACACACACTAGATGTTAAGAGAGCTCTCCTATATTACATAGACAGGACAAAAGATTTCAGGAAAACAAAACAGTTGTTTGTTGCCTTTTCACCACAACACAAAGGCAACCCTATTTCAAAAAATGGTTTAGCTAGATGGATAGTTAAGTGCATACAAATATGTTACATTAAAGCTAAACGCACTTTAACAGTTCCCCCAAGAGCGCATTCCACACGCAAAATGGGGGCATCCATGGCTTTCCTAGGAAACATTCCTCTAGAGGAAATATGTAGAGCAGCCACATGGACTACCATACATACATTTACCAAACACTACTGCGTAGATGTACACTCAAAGCAGCAAGCAGCTGTAGGACAGGCTGTTCTAAAAACTCTTTTTCAGACTGCTGCAGCTGACACGGGCAACCACCGCTAGGGGACAGACTGCTATACATTCTATGCACAGATATGAATTCAGCAGCCCACATGCCTCGAACGGAATATGCTACTTACCAGTATGCATCTGTTCTTGGCATGTAGGGCTGCTGACATTCATATCGCCCACCCTCCTCCCCGGTGCCTGTAGCAGCTGTAGCATTCAATATTACTTTGTTAGCATGGACATCACTTAATGTATCATACTCCAGCTCTGCCACAATGGCGAAAAACAATCTGAAGATGGAGAGGATGCCCATGCGCACTGTAGTCCAGGGGAGGAGCCACCTATCTTGTGATACTTCGAAGACTCTTCCAGGACAACAATGTGCAATCATCCGGACCCAACACTAGGCGGCGATCTATGCACAGATATGAATGTCAGCAGGCCTACATGCCAAGAACAGATGCATACTGGTAAGTAGCATATTCCTTATACGGACAGATGGCAGTAACCTAAGTCTAAGTCCTCGTGGGCTGCTAGATATGTAATATGTGAAAAGTATAGATATTGCAGAAAAACATATTTAGTACATATCTCTGTTTTGTATGTTTTAGCCCAAGATTATACTTTGTATGTTAATATATATATATATTTTTATTTTTTTATTTTTTTTAACTTTATTTTTGTGCAGGTATGAAAAGAATACAGGTGTGCCAAGCCCACATCAGCACGTCAAACTTACATCATGTTTCTATTCCACAGCCATTATGCCCACAACCCTGGGGCCGGGCGGCAACACATTTCTCTTCCAGTAGTGTGCAATTATTTCAAGGTTTACGAGCTCTTCATGGAACCCCTCAATCCTGCTTTTGTCGTTTTCTCCCACAACTCCCCCCCCTCCCACCCACACCTTCCTACAAAACTGGTAGCATATCCCCCTCAAGGGGGTGACAGTCAGATCACATGTCCATCAATCTATGTGTCACTAATCCATCAGTTCCATTCGTGCATAATATACTGATGCTTGTCTCCCCTCCCATGTCACAATATAGCATCTCATATGTCTGGAGTCTCTGAATGTTCAATGTCTCCGCCTTCTTTCGGGCACTTATCGTTATCAGGTGGTCTCCTTCTCCCGCCTCCTCCGTCTACCCCTCTATGTGTCACCTCCTATTTGCCCCACTTCTAGGCCATGGTATTGTCTCCATTTACTCCATACCCTTCGGAATTTTTTGGGACTGCCTCTAGCTTTGTATGTCACTCGTTCTGCTGCCATGTAGAGGTCTAGGCCTCTCCTCCACTCCTCTATTTCTGGCCTCTCCGCCACCCCCCCAATATTTCGCAATGTCCCTTTTCGCCACCACCAGTGCCAGCACCAGGAAAATGATATGCGGGCGTTGCAGGTCTACTTCGGTCACCATTCCTAGTAGTGCCAGTTTCGGGTCTAGTGTTAACTCTATTCCCAGCACCTCCCCCAATTCCGTGAAGATGTGAGACCAATATGCTTGAATCTTTTCACAGGACCAGATAGTGTGGTAAAAATCCCCCTGTTCAGATCGACACCGAAGAAATGTGGCGTCTGCTATGCTACCCATCTTGAGGAGACGCCTCCGATCGAAGTATGTCCTGTGTAGCACATTTAATTGGATCAGCCTCAGCCGTGACTTAATGGCCACTTCTCGGGGGTGCATCAGTATCAGCTCCCAGTCTAAGTCCTCTAATTGCCCCACTTCCGCCTCCCATATACCTCTGAGTTTCGCCAAATTTCCCAACATATTGTTTGTGAGGGTTTTGTATGTGAGAGACACTGCCTGGTGTACCATCTGTTCCTGTAGGAGTCTCCCTTCTAGGGGTGAATATTCCGGTATGTCCTGTAGTGATATCTGCTGCGCATTCCAGGCATGAACTAGCTGCAGGTGTTTGTATTGTTGTGTGGGTGTAATCCAAACTCTGCCTGTAGCATCGCAAATGTCTTCAGCTCACCTTTCCTAATCAAATCCCCAATAGTAGAAATCCCTATGTCATCCCACCTTTGGAAGCCTTTCAGTTTTTGGAGTTCCGTGAACCATTTGCAGTGCCATAGTGATGTCTGACGTGTCGGCCTCTCCTCCCACCCCGTGGATCTCGTGGCCCGTGTCCATGCTCGAATCGTAATCATAGTAGCGGGCAAGAGCGTTCTCCCTGCCTTCCCCCCATACAGATAGTGAAGTACATTGTGCGTGGACAATTTATGCCTTTCTAATGCATACGTCGGGTGGTCCGCTGGTGCATGTAACCAGTCATTAATGGGGGTCAGGTGTTCCGCCCAATAGTATGCCTCCATGTTCGGCAATGAAATCCCTCCACTATATTGGTGTCGTTGGAGTGTCTGGAGTGCGATGCGTGGTTGTTTGCCTAGCCATAGGAATGATCGCAGGTCTGCGTGGATTTTGGTGATAGTGTTAGTCGGGAGCGGATAGTACTCATTTTGAAGTGCGTAGAGGAATTTGGGTAGGGTAATCATCTTATACATCGCCGCCCTTCCCAGTAGGGTGAGCGGCAACTGTCTCCATCTCGTCATGTCTTCTACTGCCTCTTTCATTATTCGTTCCACATTTCTCTGGAACGAGAGCTTCTTGTCCAGGGTGATATAGATCCCAAGGTACTGGAACCCCTCCGAGGTGGTGAGTAGACGGTCCGGTAACGCTACTCCCTGCACTGCTCCCCGCGGCGTATACAGGACTGATTTGTGCCAGTTGATGGTGTGGCCTGCCATTGCCCCAAAGCCCTCTAACTCTCTGAACAATTTATAGCACTAGAACAGGGTATAGGGTGGGACACTTAACTGCACTCAGTCTAATGAGTCTTGGTCACGTTATAACTAAGGGTGCCAAGAACCTGAGGCCATATACCCCTAGGCCTCCAAAATTAGTGCCAAGGCACTATATACAATTCACAGAGATAGTTCGGCACACCACAGAATATTCAATGAACAGTATCAAAGAAGTCAAAAAATATCAATAAGCCATTATGTGTTCTTTTCTTTCTTTATTTTCAGTCTTCATAAAGTAGCCAAAGTAGCCAACGCGTTTCGTCCAGAGGACTTCTTCAGGGCGAATTAATGGGATGTGGACCTCGGGGGTTCGTAATATATAACAATACATCGTCGGCATATAATGAAACTTTTTCCTGAGTACCCCCTGACTCATTCCACGTGAAGCCATGGATCTCCGGGTTTTGTCGAATTTTGGCTGCCAATATTTCTATGGTGAGAGTGAAGAGTAGAGGGGACAGCGGGCATCCTTGTCTGGTGCCCCTCTCCACACAGAATTCGCGTGATAGGCATCCATTCACTCGTACCCGCGCCTTCGGTGCAGCGTATAGCAGCCCTATCCATTTCTGAAAGTGTGGACCAAAACCAAACCGCCGCAATACTGCCATGAGAAAGGGCCAATGTACCGCGTCGAACGCTTTTTCAGCGTCCAAGGACAGGAACCAGTGCGGCTCCGTTCTATCTTTTATTTCCTGAAGCCAGTTGTGTGTCCGTCGGAGGTTGAGCTTTGTCGCTCTATCCGGCAAAAACCCGGATTGGTCTGTGTGTATAAGGTCTGGAACGACTGTCCGTAGGCGCGCCGCTAGAATTGTAGCCAGCACTTTCACCTCCATATTCAGAAGTGAGATGGGGCGGTACGAGGCACAATCTTCCTCCGGCTTGCCTTGTTTGTATATCGGCACTATGGTTGCCAATGCTAGATCTCGTGGGAGTCTCCCTATCTCGTAGGCTTCAACATATAGAGCCAATAGGTGAGGTGTCAATAGGTTGGCCGTCTTTTTAAAGAATTCTGCCGGGAACCCGTTGGGCCCTGGTGTTTTCCCCGTTTTTAATTTATTGATGGCTGTAGTTATCTCCTCCAGTGTGATACCCGCCTCTAGTGGGGCGCTGAGTTCTTCATCTAATACTGGGATATCCACATTTTCCATATATTGTATGGCCTCGTCCAATGACCCGAGTTCTCTGCCTCTATAGAAGTTCTCATAGTGCAATGCGAAGGCTTCTGCTATGCCCTTGTCGGTAGTGTCCAAGCCCCCCCCATCCCTCCTGATTCTTTCCACCCATCTTGCAGCTCGTTCTTTCCTGCTAAGCCATGCCAGAAGCTTGCCTGACTTGTCACCTACATCATATAGGCGGTGTAACGTTGCTAGCGCTTGCGTCTTTGCCTCATTAGAGACCAATTCCCTATACTCCCTTTGTTTGTCATGTAACTGCCGTAGTATACCTTCCCCTTGGTTTACAAGGTAGTGCCTTTCTAGGGTCAGGATTTCAAGTTCTAACGCTGTGGCCTCCCTGTGCTGTTTGATTCGCTCGTCTCTCAGTCTCCCTCTAAGTCTGTCTCTCAACACAGGTTTCATGGCCTCCCAGGAGGTAATGTTAGAGTCCACTGAACCCTTGTTCTCCGCTACATATACTTTTATGTCTGCCCTCAGACCCCGTGCTATCTCAGGGGTTTGAATATCCCAGGCTGCCAAGCGCCATTCCGTCTCTCGCCTTTCCGAGTTTTTCCCTAATTTCGCATATAGGGGTGAGTGATCTGATATTCCCCTCGCTTTGTACGTGAACTCATCTCCCTCCGACAGGTATTGCCTTGCAACAAAAATATAGTCTAGCCTGGAGAAGGTTTTATGGGCCCCTGAATAAAAGGAGAACGTCTCCTGCGTTGGGTGTCGCCATCGCCATGCGTCAGTGAGTCCCATATCTGCCATGAATTTCGCAAGCGCTGTTTGCGTCCCCCCTCTGCGTGTTGCTCCCGAACGATCTAATTCTTCCGACATGACGTCATTGAAGTCCCCCCCCACTATTTGCATCGTGTCCGCCGTTTCCAGTAGGATGGACGCTACCTCTCTGAGCGTGCGTGATTGGAGTTTTGGCGGGGCATATACTGAGATAACTGTCATGCTTAGTCTATTCCACGACCCCTGTATTCCCACATATGTACCCTGTGGATCGCTCCATGTGCGTGTTACGTTAAAGGGGTGCGTTTTGTTAATTAGTATTGCGACTCCCCTGGCGCCCGACGTGTAGCCCGCGTGAGTCAAGACTTTGTATCTCCCCCTCGCTATGAATGTACAGTTTCCCGCCCTAAGGTGAGTTTCCTGCAGGAGGATGAGGTCCGGGGCGGCCCTCTTGATGTATGAATTTACCAATCCTCTCTTTATTTTGGACCCCAATCCATTAACATTCCAAGTCAAAATGGAGATCCCCCTGTGTATTCTTTCTGTGGTTGTTAGTGTACCTGCCATACTGTGTAGCTCTTCTGGAGATCAGTAGGAGACCATAGCAGCTGTGTGTGACAACGTTGACTCTCATGCATCTGACTGTGTCCCATTGTGCGTTCCCATGTCCAACGCCCCCCCCAACTCCCCCAACTTGTTGAAACTCCCCTGTACCCTCTCCCGCCCCCCGCCCCACCTCTCTCCCCTGCCAGACTCATCCCCATCAAGGTTCAAGCCGTCAGTAGAAGTCGGTCTGTCACCCCCCCATTCCCCCCCTCTATTGAACTATGTCCGGCAAGAGCCGCCTATATTAGCCTGTGGTGTATCCCCCCGGCCGGGTTTGTATCCCCGCCAAAGGTATGCACCACTCCCTGAGCGTGGGTCAAGACGGTGAAAGAACTGTTAAACTAACAAGTAAACTGTACCTGAAAACAGAAAAGGTTTAACGAAAGAAAAAGAAACAACAACTAAAAGGGTTGACGGCCACTTGCGTGTCATATCCTTGTCCCGGCCGACAATCCAATCGTCCACTTCTTCCAGGTTCACGAGTGTGAGTCTTGTGTGGTCGGTACTGTACTGCAGTTCTTGTCGGATAAGTCCTGTTCCAACTGCCGGATCTCTGTTTCCAGTGGGGGTAAGGAGCGTTGGTCACTGTCTGACACCTCGTCATCCACATCCGAGTCCCTGAGGTGTTCCCCTTCCCCCTCCGAACAGGCCTGGTCTCGGGATCCCTTCTGTGGCATGTGTGCCGTGCTCGACGTCCCCGGTGATTCAGATCTACCCCTCCTGGATCCTGCCGATGTGCGTGAACGGTATGGGGTTCCTGTGTATCTTGAGTATAGTCTCCTGGATCTCCTCCTCTGCTGTTTTGGGGAACCCCACCGCGCCTTTTCTTGTGCTGCCCTTACCAGCTCCTCTCTCCCTGCCGTTTCCCGACCATTGAGGATCGGTCCCTCCTCCAGCCATTGCCATGCATCCTTCGGGTGGTTGAAGAAGTGCGCCTTATCCTTGTAGATGACTTTGAGTTTTGCCGGGAAGAGCAACATATACGTAATGTTCAATGATCTCAATTTGACTTTCACCGAGTCGAAGGAGCGCCGCTGCTTCTGAACCTCTTGACTATAGTCTGGAAAAATCATTATGTTGGTGTTCTCCACTCGGATTTCGCCCATCTTCCTCGCTTCCCGTAATATTTAGTCTCTGTCAGCGAAATTTAGGAAGCGCGCGATTACTGGTCTGGGTCTTGCGCCCTCCGGAGGTTTCGCAAGGAGCGCCCTGTGTGCTCTTTCGATCACAAAGCATGGGGAGAAACGGGCTCCTGTGAAGGTGTCCATGAGCCATTTGTGCAGGAATGACGCCATATTGTTCCCCTCGATTCCCTCTCTAAAGCCTACGAATCGGAGGTTGTTGCGTCTTGCCCTGTTTTCGGCGTCATCCACCTTCCAGAGTAGCTGTCTGTGTGACGCCTGAAGCTCCGCCATGTCTCTTCGAATTGTCGTTATTGAGTCTTCGGCCTCTCCAATGCGTGTTTCAGTCTCAGTCACTCTGGCGGAGAGGTTCTTGAAATCTTGGCGCAGGAGCGTGACCTCCGCGCCCACTTCCCCAATTTTGACCTCCAATGCTGATCGGGATTCCTGTATGTCTGATCTAGACGCCTGGATTGCTGCAAGTAGCCTGTCCGTGTCAGTGGCCCCCTCCGCTGCCAGGCCTGTGCTGTCTTTGGACGGTCTTGGCGCCGTGAAGATTTCCAGGGTGCCTTGCTTGGGATGCTTGGGTGGGGGGTCCCTCTTCCCCATCCTCACTGTTTCAGTGGTGTGCCCAGCGACGAAGGGTGTAGGTAGATTTGTCTTGGCTGCCTCCTCGTAGTATGCCCAACAGGGATCTAGTGGAGCCGGGCACTGCCTGCCTTATGTCAGATCTCCTGTACCAACTCCGTTACGGATTAGCCCCACCGTTAGTACCTCTATATGACCGTCCAGAATGGTGTACTGGCTTGGCGCTCCGTTACTTCCCCGTCTGTCTGGTAGTGGATATTCCGGCTGTGCGCCTCCTACTGATCGTCTGCGCTGCCTGCCCCACCACTCCTTGTAACTGCTCTGTGCGATTTGCGGCGTCTCCACTCAAATGTACCTGTGGCGGTCCCACTCTATGTAGTGGTACGTCTAGCGAGATTCCAATGGGTGCCCCCGGCTGCCCTGCCGCTGGTTGCAGTCTCAGTCCACCACCAGGCCCTTGCCGTTGCAGCGGTCTCGGTATCGCTTCCCCAGCGCTCCAACCTTGCGCTGTGCAGCTCCTGCGTCTTCACAGGGCTTCCCCTCTCAATGCCAGCGGTCCGCCTCAATAGTGTGGCCTCGGTGTGGTCAGAGGGCGCCTCCCTCGGGTTCGCGTGTCACCCGATGTGTGGCGGTAGCCAGCGTTGCTTGCGAGCTCACACCTTTGAGTTGGCGGTGAGAGCGTGGGGAGTGGGGTTGGGGGGGGGGAATCTGGCACAATCTCCCCTCGTTGAAAGGCAGTCTCACCCCTCTGCCGGCTCCAGTGCACTCGGCCGTGTAGGTCTGTCCGGGTCTCGCACAGCTCACTCACCGCGGTCGGCTGAGGTCGCGGCTGCCATGTTGGTAAAGGTCGGCTGCCTCCGGGCTCTCGGCGTCCGTGCCTCCCCCGCTCTGGCCGCACCCTGTGTACCTCATCTGGGCCTTCGCTGTAGTCGGTGTGGGCAGGGAATCCCTCTCTCTCGCCGTTGGCACCTCCGGGCTCTCCTCCGGTCGTCAGTTGGGTGTAGCGTCCGCCATGTTGTGTAAGGGCGCCCCGAGTCCCGGTGCCACCCGCCGCTCCCGGTCCACTCAGCTCGTGGCCCGGCGCCCCTCTCAAGCCTAGGTTAAGATGATGTCCAACAGGGCACCTCCGACTCCGGCCCCTCTGCACTCCGCTCCCATGTAGCCGTAGCTTCACCCGAGCACCTCCGCCCTACTTCGAATCCTCGCCCGGGGGGCGTTCCGGTAGGCACAAGGGCGTGTATGTCACTCCGGGCTTGTCTGGCGTCAGTGCCCGTTCGCGCCACTCTCCTCACATGCAGTCTCTTGCGCCCAGTGTGATGTGTCGCCTGGTCCCGGACCGTTCACCGAGCCGCCATCTTGCCTGGCATTTTCTCCTCCACCACGGGCGCCGTGTAAAGTTCGGCTGAACTCTCTCCGGAGACTCTGTTTTCGGACTTTGGCTCGCTCGTCCCTCTCCAGGCGTCCCCCGACTGTCAGTGGGTGATTATTGGCTAGTGGTGCTATGAAATTATGTTGGATATTTAGACGTTGGCCGGGAGCTCCCGGGAGACACGTCTAGTGCTGCATGCTGCTGGCCACGCCCCATCCTTTGTATGTTAATATTGATGAGTTATACCCAGACTAACCAGTTGAGTGGGCAGATTTGTATACCTTTGCTGATTTGGCTACTAGGCATGATTTATTACTTTTTTATAAAGTTTTATATAGTACGAACAATATCCCGAAGGATATCAGAGCGCTTTACATTAGGAAGGAAAGTAAGGACAATAATGCAAGATCCACATCAGGTAGGGGTAAAAACAGGAATGATCGCAGGTTACAAGACAAATGCAACACGGAGGGTTATATTAAACAGTTGTACACGAGTAGTGAAGGGGGGCACAGTATGTGGTAAAGAAGAGTAGAAGTAAATGATGGTACCATGGTAATAGGAACAATGTCATTGAGCAGAAGAGCCTAGCCCACTTATTGAGATAAATACCACGAGTAGCGAAGGGTGGCACAGTATGTGGTAAAGGAGAGTAGTAGTAAATGATGGTACCATGGTAGTAGGAACAATGTCATCGAGCAGAAGAGCCTAGCCCACTTATTGAGATAAATACCACTTTGAAGGAAGACGTACTTAAAGGTCAGAACTGTGCTTGTCTCCAATAGGTTAGGTAATGTACACATTGAGAACCAAGCTAAGTGTATGGTCAGGGCATGGAAAAGAAGCACCAGCTATTAGACAACTTTGCGTACTACTCAACCCTTGAAAGTATTTTGAGTGTCTCTTGTAAGACATCTGCGCTCAAACTAATTATAGGAGATGGGAAATGAAGCATAGTATCGACGAATTCAAGAGTATCACCATTTGAATAATATAAAAATTGCTGTGGAGATCTATGTAAAAGTCATTGAGGCTCATTATGGCAGAGCATTTCAAGTGTATAGTTCAACCAAGCTGTTCTTCTTAGACTTTGCTGGCTCAGTGCTGTAAGTGGTTGTGAGCTCATAACAACACACAAGGAAAAAGGGGGGTCCCAGGGATATTTAAAGACCTGCCTTGGTTCGTATCCCCATACAACAATCTTAACACACCAGAGAACCAGGGGTCTAGAAGGAGATGGATCTATTCATCCACTCACATGGCGCTACTGTAATTGCACCAGTAGAGGATACAAAGATTCCTATGCAGCCTGAATACAAAGCACACGCTAAAAAGTTAATGATCGTGAGCTCAAGTGATTGTAAGCGAGACTCAATTCAGAAAAGGAGGCCATCAAATGTCTTGTGATGATCTATATTCTCATTTGGTCATCCATAGCCGTGAGGCGGTGTGTCTCTAGATCATTGAGACCAGTTCCACTCCCACTTACTTGCGAAAGTGAATGAGTCTAGTTGCCAATCAATGTGCTGACCAAGAGATAGACAGAATAGCTATGGGAATCTGTGCAGTGCAAAAGAAAATGTGTGGTGAATTTAAATGGGGTAACAAAAACAGAAAAGCGTCCCCCCTGACTCGGCGTCTGCAACTAGGCAACGACGGACAGAGCGGGGCCTCAATCTTCCTGAGCAGGGTTCAGGAGAGGTGAGGTCTATTCCCCGCCAAATCTGGATGTGAGACACACCATTTTTCGGCAACGGAGGAAAATGATTATGGACAACGTGATTCATTTATATCCTTTATAAGCATAATATTTCACTCCTTACTTTTCACATGAATACTAGCAGTAGCAAATAGTACGAACAGAGGCCCTGAAGAAAGCCTAGGGATACCTTTCCCCCAGAGGCTGAAACATGTTGGCCCCCTCATGGTAGTCATATATTTGTTTGCGATTACCGTTTCTTTGCACTGTTCTTGGTTTTAACTAGAAGGTAAAAACAATTCATAGAATAAAATGTTCAGTCTTTCTGTTTTTGCCACCCTATTTTAATTCACCACACATTTTCTTTTGCACTGCACAGATTCCCATAGCTATTCTATCTATCTCTTGGTGAGCACATTGATTGGCAACAAGACTCAGTCACTTTCGCAAGTAAGTGGGAGTGGAACTGGTCTCAATGATCTAGACACACCGCCCCACGGCTATGGATGACCAAATGAGACTATAGATCATCACAAGACATTTGATGGGAATCCTCCTTTTCTGAATTGAGTCTCGCTTACAATCACTTGAGCTCACGATCATTGACTTTTTAGCGTGTGTTTTGTATTCAGGCTGCATAGGAATCTTTGTATCCTCTACGGATGCAATTAAAGTAGCGCCATGTGAGTGGATGAATAGATCCATCTCCTTTTAGACCCCTGGTTCTCTGGTGTTTTAAGTGGTTGTGAGCTGACAACAAATCTGATGTACTGTGTGCATTTCGAGACTTCCATTGCCTGATCAAGGCACTTGCAGCGCTGCGCACACATTGATCCACAGTAAAGATTGCCTGCTTTGTCTAAAACGTTGGCAATTTAGTGCTCAGAGTCAGGTGTAAGGAGGATGACAACCCCAAATATGTACTTAACATTCTGAATAGGAATGTAGAAATCTTGCTAGACTCAGGTTAATCTATTTATTACATTTGCTGATAGAGCCTTGTTCCTCAAGCAAGGGTCTGATATAAATTTGAGGTGCATATAAAAAAATAATCACATCATTTTAGATAAGTTTTTTGTGGTCAAAATAGTTTTCAAGGGAAGACACATTTATATTAAGATCTATGTAACAGAAGATGGAGATAATATTGTAGGAAGTCAGCCTATGAAGACCATATGTGTTAAGTGTGACTCTTGCTCAAAACTATCAGTCTCTGTTCCGTCGCTGAGGTAGTTAAACTCAACTGACTTCATAATTGAAAATGTCAAGGATGTTTTTGGTGGCACTATGAGTAAGATTTCCATCATGAAATTAGACTTACGCCAGATACTGTTTTTGTGAAGCATAAGGTAAGGGACTTCTCTTTGCCTTCTAGGAAAAAGGTTAGTAACATTTTGAAAAAAAGTGTTCTCAGGAGTGATTGAATTAATTGAGTATTCCTTATGGATTTCCTTGTGTCAGAAAAAAACAAATGAGAGGGAAGACTTTGAGCCGATCTTTGGACTTTGAATAGTAACATTTGTGTTGACTGACACTCTTTGCCTAAAGTTAATGAGTTGATGTCCACCTTACATGACGCTTGGGTGTTCAGTACCTAGACTGAACTGTAAAAGAACACTTGTGATCTAACAACTTTTTGTGATGCCTCAGGTACTCCTGTTTTAAACAGATGCCGTTTGACCTAGCCGTGGCATTGTTCAACAGTTGATTCATAATTTGTTTGGGAATGTAAAAGGTATGACTGCATTCCAAGATTATATCCTTTTGTATAGTGGTGATGAGAAGGAACATGATGTGACTCCTGCATTTTCAGGTTATAGTGGTTAAAGGAATTGTCTGATGACAATGATCTGTCTGAAGTCATCCACTTTGTCAAACTGTTTTGGCCAAGATAGAATGCATGCTCCACCTTTGCAACCCTATTAGGAAGTAAAAGATGTGAATTATAGAGGACATGTTGTTGTGCAGAAATGTTGAGCTAATTCCTCCCATGTCCTTGAGACATAGCTTGGTGGTTATTACAAACTCGGTGATTTGTGTCAGACCTCAACCGAAAGAAGACTCTAGCAAGCTTTTTGGTGGCCTGGTATGGACGTTGATGTTGAGTTATTTGCAAGGAACTGCAGTGTTTGATCTACTGCTGAAAAATCTTTCCAGCCAGCCGAAGCACCATTGCAGCCTGCTGAGAATGCAAACAAGCCTGGTATACCTTGGGTTTGAAATTTGTGGGGACCTTACACAAATGTAAACAAGCATTGGCAAAGCCGATAGGTCTCGCTATTGCGAGGTTTCATTTTTTTCTCTGTTTTACAATAGTGTGTTTATAGATTGTGTAGATTGTATGTGTATTTGATAATAGAATAACCTTTAATGTTTGGCTGATTAATTGATGCATGTTGTATGTTATGAGTTTGTAAAAAAAATGTGTATTTTAACACCTTGACCGTGGCGCGAATTCCACCGCGGTGCTGGAGAATTAATGAGTGGGCAGGGTTCGGACGGCCCCCGGCTGTCCTCCGCACACGCCCACTGTGACATCGGACGGCCGGCGGCTGTCCGACGCATGGAACGGGTTAAGGGCTGTTGTAATCAGATCAACTTTAGTATTTAAAAGGCAGTATCCTACAGGTTTTTTTGTATCGGGTTAAGGGGGGCTGTTGGTGCTTAGCAGTGTTGCTTATTAAGTGTTGGTTATGTGGGGTGGTGTAGATTTATTTAGTGTGCAGGGAGTTGATTGTAGGTGGGTGTATTTGGGTTATGTGAGTCGGATTGGATTGAGGCACTCTTTTCATACAAACTGAGACTGCTGTCTGCTAACTGGTTTGCCATATTAAGACCAAATGGGTCCTCTTCATCAACTACCACTACTCATGATACACCGGCAATCGTTGAGAAACACTACAATTATAATGAATAGGTCTGTAAATGAGTTCATTATAAAGTATACCACAAAATTTCCCCTACAATTTGACTTTGAGGGTCAGCGCAGGGCGAGTTGAGAAACTATTGCCTCTTGGTTCTAGTGTGACAAGCATGCTGGACGTTTGCAACAATGTGTCCACTGCAAATTACGCCAGAGGATTGAAGTGGCCCTCTCCATTAATGCAGCGCGAAAACCCCACATCAGCTGCGGTGTTCAAGTATGAATCTGTGTAACAAAGGCGGAGCGTGGATGAATAAATGTACAAGATGCAAATTCTTTTTTTTAAACTTTATTTCAGCCAGAAGGATATAAAAGTACCAGATTAAAAAAAATATACAGTATTAGAAAACAATTAAAAATTCACCTAGTGGTACAGGTTTGTAATGCTGGGCGATCTGCGGGCCGGAAAAGCAGGCGAGGAGGCCGTATGTAGTGTGCTATTCTGTAGGTTTATTATACAAGGAGGTAGAATCAATGTCACAACAAAAGGAATGTAAGGAGGGTTCCGGGTTCGCAGTCCGCTCCGGGTCTTGGGTGTAGTCCTGGGTCTGGGATTCTCCGACGACAGCTCCGGTGTAGGGGAGTTCCACGGAGGGCAGTAAGAGAAAGAAACAAAGGACCGTTAGTCTTATCCTTATGATCCGAGGCTTACCGAACACCGTCACCCGGGCCGTGAGGGGGCGGGAAGAGAAAAGAGATCGTGAGGAAAGGAGGGCGTAGGGAGGTCGGAACACAAGGGGGTTTTTAGAAAGGGTGTCGGGAAGGGGTGTGTGGGAACGGGGACACGGGGGCCACTTCAAACAGTGCGAGTGCTATACCAATATACTACAGTGCGGGGGACGTGATGCTAAAGAGAAGGGTTTATTTACAGGGCGTTAATAGGGCTCCTAATGAGTAGGGGTAAGGAAGGCTTAAGACACTCACCCGGTCCGCCGTAACTCTCCAAGTGAGTTACGGCCGCTCTTCAGCCACCTCCTGTGGGCTCCACCACTCTTCGGTCCACACCTCTCCGTCACACGTCTGCTCTCCTTCTCCAGCTCCAGTCCGAATCTCCTGCCACAAAACTCCGATGGGGTGTTCTACTCGGATCCCGCTTTTATCCTGTGCTGACTCTGCCGCTAAGGCGGGACTTCCGGGGTCGGAGGGATATGCTTCCTCCGGGCTCGTGGTTCTGGTTGGTCCCTGGGGAAGAGAGAAGGGCGGAGCCTCGTGGGTTATGGCCGGATTGCCGAGTTCTGTCTTCACCATATGATATGGTGTGCGCTTTTGTAGTCCCGGTGGTGGAAAAGACCGAGGTAGGTGCGGGGTAGAACAGCCCTCCTGGGGGGGCCGCGGGGACGCCACCTCACATACCCTTCCCCTAGCTGTCCTTCTTGTACTGGATGGAGTATGAGGGTAGCGTGACAGATAATCGGCATTGCCCTGTTCTGACCCTTTCCTGTGTAGAGTTTTGAAGTGAAACGGCTGAAGGGAGAGAAACCAGCGGAGGACCGGTCGTTCTGACCTTTGTTCCGGGCCATCCACTCCAAGGGGGCGTGATCAGTATAGAGGATAAAGTCTCTGCCCTCCAAGTAGTATCGTAGGTTGTCAATCGCCCATTTTATGGCCAGGGCTTCTTTTTCCACCACTGCGTAGTGTTTTTCCCTGGGAAACAGTTTACGACTAACATAGAGAATGGGTCTTTCGTTACCTAAGGAATCTTTCTGTGACAGCACGGCCCCCAGCCCATGTTCGGAAGCATCTGTTTGTAGGATAAAGGGCAAGGAGTAGTCAGGGGGTATCAAAACAGGGCTTGAGGTCAAGGCGTCTTTTAGATCTGTGAACGCGTGCCAGGCTTCGGGAGAGGGATTTCGTAACAACTCATCAGAGCGGTTGGTCTTCTTTAGAAGATCCGTCAGGGCGGCGGCTCTCTGGGAGAAGTTGGGCACGAACCGCCGATAATATCCGAGAAGCCCTAAAAAGGCTCGAAGGTCTTTCTTTGTTTGGGGAAAGGATAGGGACCTGATAGCCACGGTTTTGCTTTCCTGAGGTCTTATTAGTCCATCCCCCAGAAGATACCCCAGGTATTTGACAGTCTTCGCCGCCAGACTGGTTTTGGCGGGATTTATGGCGAATCCAAAAGAGCCCAGGGAAGAGACAACGCTACCTAGATGTTTCACATGTTGTGGCCAGTTGTCGCTGAATATGACAATGTCATCTAGATAGGCGCCTGCGTACTGTGCATGGGGTCTCAGAACATGGTTCATTGCACGCTGAAAGGTGGCGGGTGCCCCGTGAAGACCAAAGGGCATGACTAGGAACTGGTATAACCCCTCAGGGGTGGAGAAGGCTGTCTTCTTCTTGTCTTGTTCCCTGAGAGGTATCTGCCAGTACCCTTTGCAGAGATCCAGGGTGGAAATATACTTCGCCTTCCCTATCCTCTCTATCATTTCGTCAACCCGGGGCAAGGGATAGGTATCGAATGTGGATATTTTGTTGACCTCCCGAAAGTCGATACAGAAGCGGACCGATCCGTCTGGTTTTGGGACAATGACGATAGGGGAATTCCAGTCGCTAACTGAGGGCTCTATTATTCCCATCCTTTGCATGTCTTCTATCTCCTGCCTTATGACCGCCCAACGGGCCTCGGGTACTCTTATAGGGTCGCAACCGGACCACCCTTCCTGGTTCGGTTTCGATGGCATGCTCAGTAATACTGGTTCGACCTGGAGAAGAGGAGAAGACTCTCTGAAGGGGTCCTAGGGCTTTGCGGAGTTCCTGGACTAGAGTAGGAGGTAGTTCAGGGTCTACACAAGGGTCAAAAGGGAAGGACAGGGGTTGGCTAGTTCCTGTTAACACCGGCCGGGGTTCTTCCCATTTCTTAAGCAGATTCACATGAAATATCTGGGAGGTACCGCGTGTGGCATCCAGTTCTACCTCATAGGTAACCGGCGTCACCTGCTGGAGAATGGTGTAAGGGCCTTGCCACCGACCCAGGAGTTTCTGGTCGGACGAGGGCATCATAAGAAGGACCAAATCGTTAACAGCAAATACCCTGGGACGAGTGCCCTTGTCATATTGCTTCTTCTGGCTGGTTTGGGCACTTTCGAGGTTCTGTCGGACTATGTCCCGTATCATGGCTAGGTGGGATTTAAGGTTATCCAAATATTCTGGAAGCGGCCGCGTACGATCCGGCTCTGCTTCCCAGGCCTCCTGTGCCATATCTAACAGGGTGCGGGGAGGCCGTCCATATAGCAGCTCATAAGGGGAGTAGCCTGTGCTGCTCTGCGTTTTACAGCGTATGGCGAAGAGAGCCAGTGGCAACATATCTTCCCACCTTTTAGCTTCCAGACCCAAAAGCTTCTTGAGAGTTTGTTTGAGGGTGGCGTTGTACCGTTCTACCAAACCATCTGTTTGCGGATGGTAGGCCGAGGTACGGATTTGCTTAATCCCCAGCTCAGCACAGACCTGTTTCATAAGGGCTGACACAAAAGGGGTACCCTGATCAGTCAAGATCTCTCTGGGAAACCCTACCCGAGAGAACAGGGTGATCAGGGCTTTTGCTATCGCCTGGGTGGTGGGTTGGCGCAGGGGTATGGCTTCCGGGAAGCGGGTGGCGTAGTCGACTATGACTAACGCATAGCGACACCCGCTGCGGGAAGGCAGGAGGGGGCCTATGATATCCATTCCTATCCTACTGAACGGGACGTCTATGAGAGGCAGGGGTTGTAAAGGGACTCTGGGGGGTCGGTAACGGCTGTTTTTCTGACAGACCACGCACTCCCTACAGTAGGTTTTGATCATTTGGTGTACCCCCGGCCAATAAAATTTCTCTAGGACTGCTTGGCTGGTTTTCTCATCCCCAAAGTGACCCCCTAGAAGGTGGCTATGAGCGAGGAAGAGGACTTTGTCCTGAAAGGGGCCTGGGACAAGTAACTGTGCGTTCTGTTGTGTCCCCCCTCCCCGGTACAGCAACCCGTTTCTCTTGAAAAAGTAAGGACCTACTTGCAAGGGGTCTTCGTGGTCAAGGGCCCTTCCCCAGGCTTCCTGCAGGAGGGGATCCTCCTGTTGTGCCGCCCTGAACTCTCTATCGGTCTGCCAGGGGTGTTCTTCGGTTAACACGGGATATGCACTGACATACTCTTTCTTTTCTTTTCTCCTCTGGCTTTTGGGTTTATGCGGTTTAGGTGTAGACTCCGGGGTAGACTGTCCCTGATAAGGAGCATCCTTCCACCATTGGGCTAGAGAGTCAGAGGTCTCCTGAAGTTGTGTGGGTAATCCTGGATAGTCACTCCCCAGAATGGCTTGTTCAGGGAGAGCAGGCACGAGACCTACGGTGAGGTTGGTTCCTGGATCCTTCTGATGATGGATCCGCACTTGAGTAGTAGGGTAGTGCTTGGTGTCCCCATGGACGCATTGGATGGCCACTACTCCCGTAGGGTGCTGGACAGGATGGGCCAGATCTTGGGGTCTTACTACACTCTGACGGCACCCAGTGTCAGCCAGGGCCATCAGTCGTCGTCCATCCACAGAAACAGGACAGTGAAACGGCGGGGGAGCGACACCCGGGAGGGTGACACAGGTAGTTCCGTACCAGGCCGATCTCCATTGGCTCCTCCTTCTGCGGGCACATCCGGGCGATGTGTCCAAACCCACCACAAGAGTAACACTGGGGTCCGGGGTTGGGGGGTCGGAACAGGACCGGAGAGGGTAGAAGAGGAGAAGGTTCCGGTCTTCGTGCGGTTTGGGGACGAGGGGGACGTGAGACCATAGTGTGTGAATTCCTGTGGGAATGTTCCTCCTTTCCCCGCTGGAGCTCTTGAGCCCGGCTATAGGCAGAGGCTATCTCTATGGCGGTTTCAAGAGTGAGCCTAGAGTGTTGTCTCACCCATCGCTGGGTGGCCGGGTGCAAGGAGTTCAGAAATTGCTCCAGATATATTTTTTCAAGGATATTGTCTTTGGTGGATGTCTCGGGTCGGAGCCATCTGTTGGCGAGATCCTTGATCCGAAAGGAGAGGGCTCTTGGATTCTCCTGGGGTCTCTCCTTTGCTTGTCGCAGTTGAACCCTGTAGGTGTCATCATCGATACCCAAACGTTCTAATATGCACCGTTTGATATCTGCATACGGGGTGGTGCCTTGAATGTTGGCCTGCTGGTAGGCCGCCTGTAAGTCGCCGGTCAAAAGGGGACCCAGGTATTGACCCCAACGATCCGCAGGCCAATTGGCCGCTTGGGCTAGCCTTTCAAAGTTGGTGAAGAAATAGTCCGGATCCTCTCCCGGGACATACTTCTGCAAAACGACTGACGGAAAAGAGGAGACCGGCCTAGGTTGTCCCAGGGCGGTAGTTAGCTTTTCCATGATTTGTTCGTGGGCAACCCCCTGACCCTTAAGGACGTCATGGAGCTGTCCCCTGTCGGTCTCAGCGGTCTTGAGAAATTGTTCCATAAGTTTCCCAAATAGCTCCTGGGATTCCGCCATCTGTTTCACCACGGCCTCCATGCCTCCAGCAGATCCCACTTCTGACACCAGATGTAATGCTGGGCGATCTGCGGGCCGGAAAAGCAGGCGAGGAGGCCGTATGTAGTGTGCTATTCTGTAGGTTTATTATACAAGGAGGTAGAATCAATGTCACAACAAAAGGAATGTAAGGAGGGTTCCGGGTTCGCAGTCCGCTCCGGGTCTTGGGTGTAGTCCTGGGTCTGGGATTCTCCGACGACAGCTCCGGTGTAGGGGAGTTCCACGGAGGGCAGTAAGAGAAAGAAACAAAGGACCGTTAGTCTTATCCTTATGATCCGAGGCTTACCGAACACCGTCACCCGGGCCGTGAGGGGGCGGGAAGAGAAAAGAGATCGTGAGGAAAGGAGGGCGTAGGGAAGTCGGAACACAAGGGGGTTTTTAGAAAGGGTGTCGGGAAGGGGTGTGTGGGAACGGGGACACGGGGGCCACTTCAAACAGTGCGAGTGCTATACCAATATACTACAGTGCGGGGGACGTGATGCTAAAGAGAAGGGTTTATTTACAGGGCGTTAATAGGGCTCCTAATGAGTAGGGGTAAGGAAGGCTTAAGACACTCACCCGGTCCGCCGTAACTCTCCAAGTGAGTTACGGCCGCTCTTCAGCCACCTCCTGTGGGCTCCACAACTCTTCGGTCCACACCTCTCCGTCACACGTCTGCTCTCCTTCTCCAGCTCCAGTCCGAATCTCCTGCCACAAAACTCCGACGGGGTGTTCTACTCGGATCCCGCTTTTATCCTGTGCTGACTCTGCCGCTAAGGCGGGACTTCCGGGGTCGGAGGGATATGCTTCCTCCGGGCTCGTGGTTCTGGTTGGTCCCTGGGGAAGAGAGAAGGGCGGAGCCTCGTGGGTTATGGCCGGATTGCCGAGTTCTGTCTTCACCATATGATATGGTGTGCGCTTTTGTAGTCCCGGTGGTGGAAAAGACCGAGGTAGGTGCGGGGTAGAACAGCCCTCCTGGGGGGGCCGCGGGGACGCCACCTCATTAGGTTCTAATAGACAGGCTGCATATCTAAAAATATATTTTAAAAATGGCAGCGGATGGCGTGTAAATGGGTACATGATGCCATAATTCTGTCTATAAAGTGCTTGATGGCCTAAGGTCAAAGTACAACAAGTTACGCAATATGATAGAGAGGAACAATTAGTGTAAAAAAAAACCTTAAACTGTACAACTGCATCAAACAGATCAAGGTGCAATTACTATTTGGGATAAGATGCAATTACAACTACCATCACAAAAAGCGCTTCTTGGTGTCATCGTGCAACTTTCCGATGGTGCTCCGAGATTGTATATGTGTCACATTTTTGGCTCAGGAAGATATCACTACCACCACAAGAACCAATGCTAGGTGGGCGAAGAATCCATTGCATGGGACTGGGGTCAGCATTCATTAGTGAGCGATACCATTACCAGGGGCCACAGTAAACAAAAGGCAGGCATTGTGCATACCCAGAGCCATAAAAGAAAAAGTACATGTTGCATCGCAGACCAGAGTAATTCTTTGGCTGGGGTCCTTCTCAAAGTCCAGACAGCAACACTGAGGGTGAGACAAGAAAAAAAACACATATAGGCAACACACGAGGCTAAGAGACTGGACCAACTGCCCCTCCCCAAAAGAAGCATAACCTGCAAATAAACTCAATGGGTAACAAAGACTTAAATCACACAAGATTAATCTTCCATTTATGAGCAAATATACAGAATTACAGGTGCGCCACTCTCACCTGATTGGAAAAAAGGCAGCTTCATCAACTAACTCCTTTGCTCGCCCACGCTGGGAGTGCCACTCATGTCCGCAACTGACCCTCAGCTTTTCTCAGAGATTCACTCGCCAGGATTACTGGGCTGGAGCAGTAAGAAGAAAGGGGTGAGGTTATTGCAGTGCTTCACAAGCTCAGTTACTTTTCTAAACTTGTTTTCAGTATCCAGAGAAGAAAGCGGTGGCAGGGACATTTTTCCGCTAAGGATTGTTGTCGCTGCCTTTTTAAAGCTCGTCTATAAATAACAAGCAAGGAAGGGGCAAGCAGAAGTGAGTGAGTGGATGGAGGGGACGGGTTCTCTCACTTTGAAGTCAGAGAAAATGAGGCACCCTTGGGATGCAGCATCTGACATTTGAGCTACGTCTTTGAATGAATAGCAAATATGAG
The DNA here is from genome assembly GCF_964263255.1 of Lissotriton vulgaris. Classification (NCBI taxonomy): domain Eukaryota; kingdom Metazoa; phylum Chordata; class Amphibia; order Caudata; family Salamandridae; genus Lissotriton; species Lissotriton vulgaris. The sequence continues at coordinate 188,837,130 of NC_141698.1, forward strand.
GAGATAAGAACAAGAATTACAGAACTGTATACAGAAAAGCTGGGAGTGAGCGATCTCGTGAAGTGCTCTTAGACAAAGAAAAAAGCAGTTCCTAAAGCATTTGCTCAATTGGGACAAGTGTAAGGCTACAAGTACTGGGGCGGGCTCCGTGGGAGGGAACAACCCACGAAAAGGAGGGACAAATAGGAAAGATTAACCACTTAGAAGCAAGGCTTTTTAAAGAACACTCGAAGAAACAAATGAAAAGCAATGGGCGGGCAGTATGCCCACAAAGTGTATACATGTTTCAAAAAGACAATGCATGCGCTGTATAGGCGAGCCATAAAAAGCACTTGTCTCATTTCAGTTAGAGACTACTACTCTTAGTAGTTTGAGAGGAACTCAATCCAGAATGTGTTCTAAAATTTCTAAAGTACATTTGCATGACGGACTGTTTGCCTGTTGTGTTGATTACTGATCATGGTGTGCAATTCCCTTCTTTCTATATGAGCATCTATTTAAGCACCATTGGCATCAAAAACAAAAGAACTTCCATGTACCATCACCAGGGCAATGGTCAAGCTGAAAGAATAAATCACATATTTAAGAATTGCGTCCGGGGGCTAGAAAAAGGAGGTGAAAGATTACCCAGACCAGTGTATAAAGTGTAAGTATAAAAGTTTTATTTGCACAATTAAGTGTTCGGCACAACCAGGTGTTAAACGGATGTGTTGTAGGGGCTTCCTTAGCTGCTGGTGTTTTCTTTGAGCCTTCTCGTTCTGGCATGCTTCCTTTGTGGGGAAATAAAAGGAAAAAGCCTTTAGAAATGAGGCTATACTGTGGTAATGGGTCCCAACACCACCCCATAGTGAAAACACCCCTGTGCGAAGCCTGCCGGCCAATGAACAGGATAGTGATCACAAGGCACCAACTTTAATGCAGTTTGTATTTCGTCTTTACTTATCATGCAGTCAGGCTCATGCCTTAAATGCCCATGGGACAGAAATAACTTGGTAACCATTGTGCTTTTCTCCTTCCTTGTGCTCAACAATCCAATGTAAATGTAAGAGCCTCCAAAGTGTTTCCCTGACTCCGTTAAAGCTCAATTAAGTATCCCCATGCCACTGCCCACCAAACAACCAAACAAAGGTTCATACACCCAGCTTCGTTACTTGCCTGAGGCTGCAACTCTGATTTAGAGCTGAGGTGGCCTCCTCCACCTCACCTTTCATTGGGGTATGTTGTTTGTTGTTCTCTCCCTTAGACAAGGTCTCCAACTCCTTTAGGTGCGCTGTTGCCCCTTGGGTCTCTGATGCCGGAACCTGCCACAACATCAAGTGCGCCTCCTCCTCTGACGGGTCAGTCCTAATTGCATCCTTCGGCACATTGTTGATTTCGCTGATGTCTCCTTGCTCCCTTTTGTCCTCCGCATCCAAGTTCTGCTCTCCTGGCTCCTGTACTGCTTCCTCCTCTGGTCCTTTACTGCACATCCCACTGTTAGCCCCAGTCCACCTATCAACGGGCTTGGAGCACTCAAGGGGGGTGTCTTGGCAAATGACTAGAATGCTAGCCAGCATTATTCTCATGCTCCCGGGGTCCATACCTGAGATAGTTTTTCCTGCATCCTCAACCTCCTGGATACAGTACTTCCCATCCTGGAATGGCAGATCGGGTCATGAAGAAACTGCAGACCTGCACCAAAAAATTAGCAGTGCCTTGCTGTTTCCCAGGGAGATGTTAAGTCTGGAATGAGAACAGTTGGAGGGCTAAGAACCAACAAAACACTCTGGTGTGGGTGTCTTCATCAGGGGTGAGCCATACCAGAAGTGCATGATCAGTCAACAATAAGAAGGGGCAGCTCAACAAATAATAATGAAGGGCTTCCATAGCACATTTGATAGCTAGACAATCATTCTCGATTGTAGGGTATTGTAATTCCAGAGGCAACAGCCTTCTTCTTATGTACACTACTGGGCGGAGACAATTGGTCTTGTCTGGCTGTGGCAAAACAGCCCTGAGTCCTCTATCAAGGCATCAATCTGTAAGACCAATTATCAGGAGAAATCTGGTAAATTAACATAACCGGATCCCTGCACAATGTGCTCTTTAAGGATTTGTTGCTTTTTTGTTGGGCCTGAGACCATTCCATAAGCCGATTAGGCCAGGTTTTTAGCAGCAAGTCGGTCAAGGGTGCCGCCAGTTCAGAAAAACAGGGTACAAACCGGCTGTAGTAGCCTAGTCCAAAAAAGGATTTGATGCCTTTCTTTTCTACTGGTCAGGGTAAGTCTCCGATAGACTTTACTTTGTCAAATTGTGGGCTAATCCTTCCCCTTGCACATTGTAAACCAGGCATCAGATGGAATTGGTGGCAAGGGTGCATTTATCCAGATTTTTGGTGAGACCAGCTTTTTGAAGGGTCACGAGGACCACTTCAAAGTGGTAGACGTGCTGTTCCCAGGAAGGACTGTAGATGACTATGTCATCCAAGTAGGCTATCGCATAATTACAGTGGGGACATAAGTGTACCTACATTGACCTTTGAAATGTCGCTGGAGCCCATGCAGGCCAAAAGGGTAGCACCGTGAAATGGTAAATGCCGGCAGGGTGGAAAAAGCAATTTTCTCTCTGGCTTTTGGGGGTGTGCAACAGGATCTTCCAATAATGCTTGGTGAGGTCAAGGGTGGTGAGGTAGGCTGCCATCCCCAGGTTTTTTATAAGTTTATCCACCCTGGGCATGGGGTAGGTATCAAACTTCGACTTGCTATTCAACTGATGTAAGTCGATACAAACCTTGATAATACCATTTGGTTTCAGGACAAGAACTACAGGTGAACACCAGACACTATTGGATTGTTCAATAATCCATTCAACATGCTGTTCACCTCTTCCTCTACTGCCCCACATCTGGCTTTGGGAATCCTATAGGGACATTACCGGACCACTTGGTTAACTTCAGTGATGATGTTGTGCTGTACTATCGTGGTCTGGCCTGGTTTGCATAAAACACGTCCCTGTATCTGTCTACCAGGGCATAGTGGTGTTCCTTCTGTGTGGTTTTAAGCTGGGACCTAACTGTACCATTCCGTCCCGCAGGGACAATTCCTCAGGTATAAAGGATATCTCCCGCCATTGTGACTCTGTCACCAGCAGAACTATTTTGACCTCTCTATCCGAAACGTTGTCACCCTCCCGTTTCTTAAGGAGATTGATTTAATAGATCTGCCTTTTCCCAGACAATGGGGCACAGCCAATCTATAGGTTACAGGAGTGACCTGGGAGATAACTCCATAAGGACCTTGCCACTTCACCAGTAATTTATTATCCGCAGAAGGCAATAGCACCAGAGCTTTCTCGCTCACCTGTAGCTCTCTCACTCTACTGCCTTTTGTTTCTCCTGGGCTTTTTCCATGTTTTGCCTGACGTCTTCTCACAAGGTGGTAATCTTTCCTTCAGGTTAGTTACATATTCCAGTAGGCCTGGATCCTCATCTGTAGGAAGGTGGACACCTGACTATGGTTACCCCAGATTTTTTTGCCTTGTGTTTAGCTGGTTTTCGACTTAGTTGGCCTGGATCCCTGCTAATCAGGGCCCCAAGCTATCTGCTCTCTCCTTAAAATGGACTCCATGCACCCTAGGTGCATAACCAAATTGGTACTGGACACCTTGTCAGCCCCTATACAGTGCACTATAGGTGCTAAGGGCATAGGTGCATCCAAGGCCTACCAGGGGCTGTAGCATAGCTTTTGCCACCCCTGGCTGGTTCTTAAATTGACACAACTGGCTGATCACTCAGCTGGGGCAAGTTGGTGTAATCACCTCTTGCTTAGATATAGTATACCTATATCTAAACCTATATCTGGACACATATAAACCTGTGAGCCACTCCTATGGAAGGCCTTATCAATCCTGGAGGCAGAGTGCGTGGTTTAATGTGAGATGGTGCTCTAGCATGAGCTGAGCCTGTCTGCAGCAGTCGGGAACAACTCCCTAAGCTGTTCCAGGATAATGCCATACCATATACTATTAAGTGCATTATAATCCATTGCGGTTATATGTTAACTTTGGTTTGGCTTTATCAAAATATGTCGTGTAAGGTGTCATACGATTTGGAATACTATCCCCTCGACAGTCCTGTCGACGGGGATAGCATTCCACCCCTCTAGAGGGGGAAGACATGTTACTTTACTGAAAAGCGGTTGATTTTTAAAAGAGCCTCAGCATCACAAAATTCTGCCACAGACACGAGTCTGACCTCCTGCTGCTGACCGAAACTCAGCCGAGGAGGCCTGGACAAAGGCTTTCCTGTCACGGGGAGGTGTCACAGCACCCCAGACAGGAGATAGTGGATTGTAGCAGGGAGGTTTGAAAGAAACCAGACAGTGCCTGGGGAGCACAAGGCTTCCCCTTGCATAATCCGGTCAAACCGGTTCTGGGGCACACCAGCCCCAGTCCCAGCGTGACCCTGGACAAAGGGAAAGGGGTGCAACCACCCCCTTCCTGGGTCCCACCCATAGGAGGGGACCTAGCAGGTAATCCAGCCCCCTAGATTGGTATAAGAATGGGAGCAGTGCCAACGCACTCAGATTATCCTGACTGAAACTTATGAAATGAAACTCTGGACCCTTCGACATCCTACTCGACGTAGAAGACTGAAGAATCTCCCTTGTGGTCAAGGAGTGACCACCCTGTGCAAACAGGCACCATCCAGCACCTCGACGTTTGCTTTGTTGCAGTTCCCGCCGGAACTCGAGCGACAGAGTTCGACAAGACCAAGCGTGCCTGCCTTCTAACAGCCCGATCCACAGTCCCTGCAGAGCTGAGACCCGTGGAGGCGACCGGAAGCGTGGGGCCCGCCATCTTGGAAAGACCACAAGACGCTGACCGTGCAGCCCACGAGTGACCCTTGAAGCTGTGCATTGGGGTTTGAGAAGCCCCAGCCCTGAGCCTCTCTTGCACTGAAGCTCACCCCTCTACACTCACCGAGTGCTGCGTGGGGCCCTTCTGCATCTTTTGGCTCAACGTGTTGGCCCGTTCACTTGCCCGTTGGCTAGTGGCCCCTGTGCCAACAAACCTTGAAACCTAACTCGTGAATCTGGTTGCTCCAGACTTGCACTCGCTCCCCTGAAAAGGAGCACTCGCTCTGACCCTCCTGGTCCGAGTGTAAAGCCATCTTCAAATCCTGCGTGGGTTGCCCTTGCCAAGGGTTGTTTGCTCCAATCCGGAAGCCGACACCGCCGACAGCGAGAGCCTGCGTGGGACAGCTCGTGGTCCACTCCTGGACATCCTCGGTGCCCCAGAGTCCACGTGGCAGCGGAGAGAAGCAACTCGTCAACGACCTGAAAGCGCCCGACATTGCCTGGTTCCTTCCTGGTTCCACCCTGGTCACTGCTGAGTGACCCAGACTCTGTCCCCTCTGCTTTCAGATCATCTTTAACTTCGATCCACCCTTGGATCACACCGGACACTTCTCGTCTCGACGCCTGCAGCATCTTCAGCTCCAAGCACCATCAAACAGCGTAACAAAACCCGACACTACTTCGCACCTGTGCACCGGCTTCCTGTGGGTGAGGTAACTCAGCAACGCCGGTGTTCCTACACTGGTACACACCTCTAGTGTATGTGTCTAAAGTTTCATCCTGCTAGGTTAAGCGGAGGTCTCCTTTAACTATAACTTCATAACTTTTACGCACCATTGACATTGCATTGGTGCATGTGTGTGCTTTAAGCACTGCACCCGAATCCCGCAGGCTTTTCCCGACTTCAGCATTGCTAGTCCCGACTGCTACCAGCGATATCCTAGGCCCTAGGCCTAACCACTGTTCGATTGGTATCTCTTATACCACTTTTTTTAATATATGGTTTGCGTGGCCCCTGGGCCTCATCCATAATTGTGCAACTTTCATATGTTTAACTGTGCTTTTGTTTAAACGCTTGTGCCTCTGCACTCATAAAGAGTACAGAGGATTATTCTATTTATTTATTTATTTGCACACTTGTACCGCGCTGGGAATCGACTCCCTGGGGAGTATTTCCGCGCCTTTGGGGTCATCAGAAAGCAAATAGCCCTGTCATGTGTTATTAAATGTTCAACCAGAATCAATAGTTAAATAAGAAAGTTTTTAGTTTTTTCCTGAAGGGAAAGTGTTCCCTACATGCTCTGATTTCGAATGGAAGTTCATTCCACAGTTTCGGGCCTGCCACTGACAAAGCTCTTCCACCTTGTCGTGTCTTCCAGAATCTGGGGACGCATAATAATTCACGGTCTCCAGATCTCAGGGATCTTGCCGGGACGTATGGGATGAATTTCTTAGTTAAATAATCCGGGCCTCTACCGGAAAGGCACTTATGGATGATGCAACAAGTTTTAAACATCACTCTTTGTTTTACCGTGAGCCAGTGGAGTTTTTTGAGAAGGGGCCTTGAAGGAGTCCGGGCCGGGGCATTGAGAACAAGGCGTGCAGCCGTGTTCTGCACAACTTGAAGTCTGGCGATGACCCCCTCATTGGCGGCTAGCAGCAAACCATTACAGTAGTCCAGTCTACTCAGCACGAGCGACTGAACTAAAGTTTTCCTGGTGGTATCAGGTAACAGGGGGAACACCCTTCGGAGAAGCCCAATATAATGAAAACAGGAGCTTACTACCTGAGTAGCGTGATGTTTTAGGGTGAGCTCCTGATCCAGTTTGACTCCTAGATCTTTCACTACCATTTTTGGCTCAGGGACTGGGCCTAGATCACGAGGCCACCAGTCAGGAGTCCACAGACGTTTGGCTTCCCCAAAGAGCATCACCTCCGTCTTGGAGACGTTACACTGAAGGAAGTTTGCTGCCATCCAATGTGCCACTTCTTTCATCCCTTGGGCAAAGGAGTGACGCACTTCAGGAGTCATGATTTTAAACGGAAAGAGGAGTTGTGTATCGTCTGCATACGATACGGGGATAAACCCGTGGGATCTCATGATGTTAGCTAGGGGTGCCACGTAGATGTTAAATAACGTTGGGCTCAAGCAGGAGCCCTGTGGCACCCCCTTTGAGATCTCCACCTCCTCTGACTGATAGGAACCAAGTATGACTCTCTGAGTGCGTTTGGTGAAAAAGCTCCTTAACCAGGCCAGCGCCTTGCCTCCCAGACCGATGTCAACTAGTCTGGCGGTCATGATATCATGTGACACAGTGTCAAACGCCGCTGACAGATCTAATAACACCAGGATAAGGGAGTATCCCTTATCCTGAAGCATATGAAGATTGTCAGCGACGGACAGCAAGGCGGTCTCGGTGCTGTGCCTGGGCCTAAAACCCGATTGGGAGGGGTCTAGTCCCCCTGCACTCTCGATGTAATTGGATAAGTGCCGGTTAACAAACTTCTCGGCAAGCTTCCCTAAAAAAGGGAGAAGAGAGATGGGTCTCAGGTTAGTGAGGTCAGTCCATGGAATGGAGTTGTTCTTCCGTACATAGTAATAAATACATATATTTTTATAATATATAACTTGTGTGGTGTCCTTTCATTTGATATTACAGGATTGTGATTGGTAAAACAGCTCGCTTAACACGACCTCTTGAGTTAAGCCTTTAAGGCTGCTTAGTCCATGCTACCATTAGGATAGCTTGTCTATAAGGTTGACTTACAACCATCACCATAAGGGATTGTTTGGACTGATACAAGGTGCCCCCAGAATTGGAGACATCATATATCAGGCCAACTTCTCACATCATCTTGTTCCCACCTTTCAGCTGCCATGTCCAACAGGGTTCTAGGTTGTCTACCGAGGACTAATTCAAAGTGGCTGTCCCCTGTGGAGGATTGGACATGTGTATGTATAGCGAATAACACAAGAGGCAACTTCCTGTCTCAGTCCCTCCCCATATTGGATACCGCTCTCTTCAAGATGGTTTTAATGGTGCAATTGTATTGTTCCACAAGACCATCGATCTGTGGGTGGTACACAGACATGCTTATCTGTCTGATCCCTAATATCTGGCAGGCCTGGGCCATTAACTTCGACATAAAGGGGGTACCTTGATCAGTGAGGAGACCACCCTGATTAATAACTCAAGCATAGCTTGGGCCACTGAGTTTATGGTCATGCTAGACATAGGGATGCCTCAGGATATCTTGTTACATAGTCCACCAATACTAGTATGTATTGATATCCTCGGACTGAGGATACTAACGGATCGAATAAGTCCATACCTGCCCTTAATAATGGAACGTCAATGATAGGGAAAAGCCTTAAGAGAGCTTTTATCTGTGTGGGGTGGTTTAACCACTTGATACCTGTCACAGGCAGCGCAAAACCGGTGGATGTCTGAACTCCCCAGGCCAGTAAAACCTCCTCAGGAGATATTTCTCTATTTTGCCCATTCTGTAGTTTCCACCCCCAGCCTGACTATGGGCCAAATGTAGAATGTGTTTTCTAAAGGGAAGGGGAACGATCAGTTGTGTCGCCACCTCACATGCTTTCTTCACTTATCTATATTACAGACCTTTGGTCATAGAAAAATACGGTCCTACCTGACCGTTCTCATCCGTCACTGCATTGCCCCAGGTTTGTGCTAGGCTGGTGTCATCACTCTGGGCAGCACAGAAGATATGCTGTTCACCCCCTGCATCAGTTGTAGATGAAGAAACAGGAGGAGCGTTAGTCACTCCAGCGAACACAAATAGCCTTATTCTGGTTGCGCTTTTCACCTTGGGTATGCTTCGCCTTCTGCTCCTTTAGGGTTTCATTCTGGAAGGATGCCTCCCTCAACCACTCCAAGCCTGAGTCCGGACTACCCACAAAAGACAACAGGAGAGGAAATTCTCCATAATCCATTTCTAAAAACATTTACTCAACCAATTGAGGGATCACCCCCCCCCCCCCTCCTCTCCTCCCCAGTTGATGGGCACTTCGGCCACGGGGTAGGGTTTACTATATCCGTGTACCCAGGTAATAATTACTGATTCACCATTCTGCCACTGTTAGGGTTCTACCTTTTCTTTACTAACAACTGAATGACAACCTCCTAAATCTAACATGATCACCGTTAGTTCTACATTAACATGGAACTTTCACGTGAAAAACAAACCATGTTATAACGCAATATGCAATATTTCGAAACGTAGAGGTGTTATGAATTGAAACGGGGTCTCAGCAAATTCATTCCTGAAGGACGTTTTCTATGTCCACAATCTTTTTGAATATTTGCATTTATATTTTGTGTCCCTGCGACTGCAGAGGGTGTTTTGGTGCTTGAAAGCTGTCTGTAGCTGTTAAGTGCAACAGTCATTAATTGGCAAGTCGCCATAAGCATATACGTATACACTTATGCATGTACATATAGGGGAAAATAAATGGTAGCCATACAATATAGTTCTGTAATGTCATTGAAGAATCTGGTGAGATGATAAACCGAAGATTTTTCCTGGCATAAACACTACTGTACAAACCTGGCCAATGACATAAACCTTGATGGCGTTGAACTCTTACTTTCGTGAAAGTTAAGTTACTCGGTTTCACCTTGCACACCAACTTCATCGTCAATGAACATGATGCCAAAAAAAACAAGCATTAAAAGGTCTTGCCTTTTATTAAGTGAAAGCCATTTGCTTTGCTATGCAATACAATTAGCAAAGCAAATGGCTTTAACTTATTCAATGTCGAGACCTATTGCATTTTCAATGCTTGTTTCCTTTATTGGGGTAGGCTACCTTCCTTGTCTTTGTGTCCAGCATGGATTTGCATGCGGTATGAACACAATAACAAGGTGCTGGATGGTAATGTGTGCGATATTAGGTAAGCCTTAATAGTAAACAAAGTCAAATTAAGCACACACTCTGTCGTGATTCCAATCATGCTTGTGTTAACCACAGTTTCTGTGTGGTGGATTCAATGAAAAGTTAAAACTCTGAACCACGTCCTAAAGGGCAATACTACATTTTTTTGTCTTTTCCATGTGCGAAAAGTTTAAATTAATTCTAGTTGCACCCAGGGTAGCAGATGGTGGCATTATAATTGGTTGTGCAAAATACCTAATTTGGGAATGGATGGAAAAGGGTCTGTTACCGATGACAACTTCTTGTTTACTTGTGGAGAGGATGTTGAATCTTGGTGTGTTTGTGGAACATGGGCACGCTGATGATTTTTGTGTCCCTGAACGGAATGAAGAATGATCAAATACTCGACCCTTTGCTATGTTTAGACCTTTTGCAGATAGTGGACATAACAACAAGTCTCCTGTTTCTACTTCATGATGTTTCCTTCCCCAACTTTGACACAGTCTTGTTTTACCTAAGGCGTTTCATGATTTTGTTAAGCAGTTATTGCAGGTTTTGCATCTTTTCCTTTTTTACTTGCTTTCTTGTGTTGTCGTCTTGATTTGTTTATATTAAATGTATGTATTTTCTTTTTATTTCTATTATTTTTCTCCAAGAGTTAAGATGTGTAGTGATATCATAGTTATTAGCACATGTGTTTAGGTGGTTGGTAGTGGTTGCAGCAGTTGCAGCCTGGTCACTAAAGCTACTAAACTGCTGTATGGAAATACAATCTTCAACTTACCTAGTGTACTGCTTTCTTTCAACATTATTGCCTCTCTTAATTATCCCTTGATATTTGAAAAACCTTAGTTAAAGATGCATAATGGGAGAGAATGTGGTCTAATGGGCTAGGACGGCCGACCTCAAAGCTGGGGAACCAGGTTAGAGTCTCGGTAGGGACACTCAACATCATGTGATTCTGGGCAAATCAATCAATCTCCCCGTGCCTAACAAAAGCAAGCATTTGCGATGCAATAGGTCTCGCAATTACACAAGTTAAAGCTATTGGCGTTGTAAATGACAATGACTTTTATTTAGGTTTTTATATCGAAACCAAATATAAAAGGCATTGTTATTTGCAATGTCAATAGCTCAAACTCACGTAAATGCAAGGCCTATTGCATTGCAAATGCTTGTTAGAATTTAGACTGCCAGAGCGCCCCAGGCGTCAGCTCCGTCTATATAGATCATGAGCCCATTGAATAAGTTTCCAAAATCCCAGATCAGTATCTTTATTTGAAAAGCATGCTGCAAGCAGGTAGACACTTACTCTAAGGTAAACAACTTGAACATGAGCTACCCAAAAACGGTAGCCTAAAAGTCACTAAAACCCTTTATATCAGCCCACACGGTCTAGACATCCACAAAAATTCCAGGGCCTCATTTAATGTCTAGAGTTTAAAGAAATTAAAAGACACTTCCCACAATGATAAACCAAGACCCCACAGTGCTAACCTGCCGTAGCCCTCTTACCTGGAAGCAGAACGAGTGTTTCTCCCTCTTCGTGCGCAAGCTAAACTATCCCGCCACCTTTACAAATATACAGGGCTCCACTCCCAACTCATTAGCAACATCCAATCTGCGACGACCATTCCAGGAAATAAAAACACTACCATCTGGGTATCGAAAAAATGGGGGGAAGAATGGCTGCCATTTCTAAGAGGAATAGACTGCCCATAAATCAATCTATATATAGACACTCACCCGTGTAATAGATCAAATTAAAATGGAATACGGTTATACAACGACTGCCCATATGTGAATAAGTAAGGCGATCAACATTTTGCAAAAATCAGGCAGCGGGCCATTAATAACAGCATTTATCCATGGAACAGAAAAAGGGACATGGCCGCCATATATAAGATATCTGACTATTCCAAAAAGTGAATACACTTCTAAGTATGTATCAAAAAACGGGGAAAGAAACAACCGACATATCTCAGAAGTATAATCTGCCCCAAATGCAGTCAATTCAAGGGCACTCCACCATTTAAGGGATAGAGTTCACACAGGATAATGTAATGCAACGATTGCACATGAATGAATTATTAAGTCAATCCATAATTCGCGAAACTCAGGAGGCAGTCCCTGAAAGACAGAGTATGTCCGTGGAATAGAAAAATCGATGGCCGCCATTTCTAAGTGAATTATTCCGACCAAAAACCTAACAGTACTAAGGCGTTCTGTTTTAATGTTCAACAAATGGCAATACAAAAGTGAAATGCACATGTTGCCCAATTGTCTCAAAATCAGTCCATCACTCATTCAAGAGCTTGGTTGAGGTCCGAGTACTTCGCAGCAGTATTCCGTATACCTACTCACCCAACCGTGCAGTGAGGCAGTGAAATGTGATTAGCATGTACAAACAAGCGCTCACCATGACGTAGACTTTTCAGTTTTTCTGCCGTCCCACTTGGACGGCCTCGGCCTGCTTTCCTTCTGAAGTAAAAGGTTTATTATCTTCATGGGGCCATGTGTTTGGACCCATAAAGATAAGAAACCTTTTACTTCAGAAGGAAAGCAGGCTAGGCCGTCCAAGTGGGACGGCAGAAAAAGAGAAAAGTCTATGTCAGCCAAAGCTCTTTCCCAATGGCTGGCCACTGTTTAGCATGAATGGGAAAGAGGGGCGGGCTTAAAGCCTGTCACTAAAAGCACCTAAAAAACATAAAATCTCGCCAGCAAGTCTGCGCATGTGCGCAGCCCACGCAGGCAAGACCTAAAAATGAAAAATGCTCTGATACCTTCGGGTCTAGTTCGCGCTATATAAAACTGTCCCAAAAAATAAAAACTCCATATGTCAGTTCGTTCACTAGCACAATATCTTTTTGCATAATCATTGTAATGCTTCAGGAAGTTGTTAGTCATTAAATAATGAGAAAAAGAATTCCACATGAAATGTAAATGTGGAAAACGTTTCTTTGGTGCCGCCTCTGCAACATGCTTTTAATACAGTATTTGCTTGCCCAAGTTGTGCTCACTTCTGCCGCTTCTGCAACATGCTTTTGATACAGTATTTGCTTGCCACGTCTCGCTCATAGGCATTTTGTTTGGACCGTAACTACTAACTGAACTTGGCACTATAAATGGAGTAATTGTCCCATCTTTTTACGAGCTGGGGCACAATTTTACAATTTTATTGTACCACAGATAGATCAAGCTCTTAAACCTTGTCTTGATTATTGAGGTTTAAAGCAAGTTACAACAAAGGATCATTATCTTTTAATTTTAATGAAGGTCATTCTAAAATATGTTTAACAAGCATGAATCATTTCCAAACTAGATTTGCAGGATGCGTATCATCATGGGCATATTAAGGAGAGCAACGAGTGGATAACAGTTTCTCACTCCCTATTTGGGTATTTTGAATATCATGTAATGTCATTTGGGTTGTGCAATACTCATTCCATTCTGATGTTTTCTAAGACATGTGGAACAATGAGAACATATGAGTCTTATGTTCTGTGTTCCTGAGGCAGTACCCTGTAAACAAGAGAAATGTGAATCCCATAAGAAAGGGTATTGAGTAGCTTGGATTTACATTGACTGCTTCTGAATTTTCATTGGATTCAAAGAATTTATCATCAATTCTGAAATGGCTTTTACCTACTAATGTAAAAGAGGCTTAAAGCTCAATTCATAAATGACTTTGCACAGTAACCAATATCTTCACTTATGTCCTGAATAAGGAACACTTGAATAGAGTTTTGTTCTGGAATGATCAAACTGGAAATGTGTTTAAAACGCCAGAAAGAATGTTTAATCAACATCCAACTTCAAATCACCATGCTGCTTCTAAGAAATATACATTTATTATGGAAACAGCTACCTCTGAAAGAGTTGTTGGGGCAGTGTTGTTACAAAAAGAAAGGTTGATGGACATGAGTGTCCTGCCTTTTATTTGTTGCATGTTTTGTCAGGAAGTAAAATGAATTATTCAGTTCTTCAAAGAGAGCTTTTTACTAGGAAGATTGCTTATGATCAAACTTTGAATCCTGATCATGTGCAATAATGTTTCTTCATGTTTATTAAACTAGTCATCCTTTATTCAATTTTAGTTTTCATTGTAAATCCCTTGCTAGTTTTGTCTGAGTAGAACAATCTTCCCAAAGGTTCATATATATCATGGAGAGCTTTTGGTTGTTATTGAGGGCTAAACAGTCAGGACGCATGGCTTACTGCTTATAACTCGGCAGGCACATGGGCTCAATACTCCAAAAATGCTTGCACGTGAGTCCATTTCAGAAAGAAGGCTATATGGGTGGTGTTCACAGAGTGTCAGCTGTGAAGCTTCGCATTTGTGGAGAATGCACTATACAACAGCGTCCCTGCGACTATCCACATTTCCGTTAGTCCCCAAACACTCAAGTTGTTTAGAATGGTGGTGGCCAACTTAGGCCACTGGGTATAACTTTTCTCATGTGTCACAGCGTCCTTGCCAGGCAATCCTGTCACCAATGTTGCTGCAGTCAGGAACTTGCAACTTAGATTTAGAATTCTGTTTTGCAAAGAACATCTTTATTTGAAAGTTGTTGGAAGAAAATTTGTGAATACAGATAAGTATTCTGCAAATCAACTCAGGTTAAGAAACAAACTTTGAACTATTCTGAACATTTGACTTTAAGCATTGTTGGAGACTTTCGGAATTGTTGCATTTATTCTTAAGAGTTGTCGTTTTGAAGAAACAGGAAGAATTCTTACATACAGATAACGGTTATGTACCATGATAATTATAGATGAATATGTGTAAGATACCAAAGCATATCTGTAATAAATGTATGGCTATCAATAGGAACCACAGAATACTAATGTCTGTTAATCAATTTTTCAGTGGCTAGAGAGTCAAGTAGAAACTGAGTTTATCCTCATGAGACAGGGCATTGTTACGAAGATCGATGTAGTTATCTTCTCAATAGGGGAGATGTTTTGATGAACGTAATTAAAGGTTCTCGTCTCTTGTTATATATTAGTTTCAAGAATAGCAAGTTTTATACTGGTACAGAGAGAGTTGGTTAAATAGAGATATAGTTAAGATATATCTTTTTCACTGTTAAGGACAGATACAGAATTCTCTTGCCAGTTTACTAAGATATCTCATATTGTTTTTAGATACTCCAGCCTGCATATGGGAGCGCCAGCAGAGCGACAAGCCAGAATGGTTATATTTGGCATCTGTTCTGTCCTTTATCCTATTCTCCTTTACCCCTTTCTAGTACTGGCCCTCATGTTCTCAATGTATGTGGTCATTGGCGAAGAAGTTGAGAAACAGAGGAATGCTTCACTCCTGTCAGATACAGAGTGCTAGTTTACTGCTATTTGACATACACAAAAATACAATTTGTACCCATTTTCATTTGTTCGTTAAAGGACCTTTCTGCCAGTGTTGTTCACCTTGTTAAAACGAGTTTCTTCTGTAAAATATTTTACTGTAACTGTTGCTTGTGGCATAAATGCAAATTCTCTAGGTATCACGCATAACAGAGTCTGTGGAAGTAAACCCAATGCCCTCCTCCAAATCTTAGATGTAAAACAGTTAGTTCCGTGGGTCTCATTCACTACGTCCCATGAAATTAAAATCCACTCTAACATGGATTGTTAACGGGGGGCCGTGACCAGCAGTCTAAGATGGCGGATGCGTTCTGCTAACGCTCCGTGCCTAATCCCCAGATTATCCTGCACATCCTGCTGCCACGGGGCTCCATCCGGCCCTAGTGCTTACCTGCGAGGGATTTCTGTGGAGGGATTCCTGAACCCTGTACTCGTTCCACAGTGACCCTGCGTGGGCGGAGGCCCTGGTTTGACTGTGTGGCTGCGCGGCGGGATCCTGCTGCCTCCATGCGGGGGGGAGAGACTCAGCGGTGATCCTGGGCCTGCCTGGTGCTGCCACGACCTGTCCTGGCACTATCGTGGGAGGCTCACTGCGGGAGACGCCCGGATCCGGCGCCTTGCTGCCGAAATAGGCCCATGTGGGGTGCCTTCTAGGGGCCGCGGGGGTCTGTCACGCCCAGGGCCCCCCTGCTAAGCTGTGCTACTGCAAGTGGACTCCGTGTGGGAGATAGCTGCGTGCCTGCCTGGGACGACCACATCCTACCCTGGTGAGGCGGAGGAGACCCGGGCTTCTGCTGAGCCTCTGCCTGGGAGCTGACTGCGGGAGGAGCCTAAACCCTGGGCCTTGTGCTGATCTACAGGACCTTCCGGCCGAGGTAGGTTCGTGAGGGGTGCAGCGCGGGGCTTCCTAGCGACGGTGGAGGTCCACGGGGTCGATCGGAACTAGGGCCCCCTGCTAGATTGTGCCGTGGGGACCGGTCGGGCCTGGGGCCCCTGCAGTGAGTACCTGGGACGACCGCATCCTGCCCTGGTGAGGTGGAGGAGACCCTGGGCTTCTGTTGAGTCTCTGCCCGAGAACTGACTGCGGGAGGAGCCTAAACCCAGGGCCTTGTGCTGATCTACGGGGCCTTGTGGCCGAGGTAGGCCCATGAGGGACGCAGCGTGGTGCTTCCTGGCCACGGTGGAGGGCCACAGGGTCGGTCAGACCTAGGGCCCCCAGCTAGACTATGCCGCAGGGACCGGTCGGGCCTGTGGCCCCAGCGGCGACTGCTGCCCGGGAGCGAGAGGCGGACCCAGTGATTCTCCTTGTGGTGTGGCGGCCGCGCGGGCTGGGGGTCGGGCGGACCTAGGGGCCCTCACCTGCGCGGGGGCTGTGTCGATACTGCGACTTTATCTGTAGGCCTAAGGAGGAGGCCACGCTTGCACCTGCTACACCCAAGATTGTCCTTGTCATCTGGCACTGCAGCCCCTCCTGGAGCGATCGTGGCCTGTGGTGCCGCCGATAATGGCCCCTCCCGTGTCCGGGCGGTGTGCCGTTTGCCAGCAGATCTAGGGGAGGTCGGGGCTCTGTGATGTGATCTCACTGGGGGGCCGCGGGAGCCAGTCGGTCCGGGGCCATTCCACATTTGGGAAGTGTGGACTTCTCACTACCGCAAATTGGGTCATCCATTGCGCTGTCCGCAGGTACCCCCTCTGGTTCACTAGGCACCTGGACGCCTGATGCAGGGAAGGGTCTGCTACACTCCATGTCCGGCCTTTGAGAAGTGCAGCTGAGGGTGAGCGGGAAAGTGACGGAGACCAGCACTGGTCGCCCTATTGGAGCTCTGCACTCTCTCGCTGTCCTCTCTGTGTAACGCCATCGGAGGGCCCCATATCGGGTGTGGAGATCGTGACGACGGGGCTGAGCCTGGGGACGTCTTGCCCGCGGCACATCGCTACCTATCGGGTGGGTGTCGCCCGGTGGACACGGACGCCTGTGCTCTTCGCAAGACTGCTCTTCTTCTGGGACTATTGCAGGGAGAGCTTTGCCTACTGGAGAGGCCCCACGCGGTGGGGGTCATCGTGTGCTGGCGGGAGACTGTATACCAGAGGGGCTACTCGCAATCGCGGACGAGGCTTCTGTGTTGGGACCATAGTAGCATCCTGGCGGCCCAGTCCTACTCCCTATGAAGAGTGCGCAGCAGATTGTCATGGGCCGCTTACGTAACAACCCCTCTCGCGATGTGCCTCCTGGGGGACAGGTTGAGACATTACTCATGGCTCCTGGGTCGGCGGTTGTGATTAATCCACCCGATATTGCTACCAAACTGGACTCAGTATTGGCTGCAGTGGGGCGCATCGGCAGCGCCTTGGATCAGACCCGCGCATCTTTGGAGGGCCGCATGGACACCATCACCTCAGATTTCACCCTCCCTAGGTAGACCACCACAAACTTTCCGACCGGCTTCGTGATGCAGAAACCACACTGGCAGGTCTCCGACCGGGTCTCAGAATTGCTCTTCCGCGCTCCAGGATCTGTTGGATCGAGTTTGCACCATAGAGGATAAGGTGGATGATGCGGAGGGCCGCTCACGCCGCAACAATGTACGTGTTGTCAATCTTCCGGAAGGGGCGGAGGGACAAGTCCCGGAGACCTGGATGAAGGAGCTCATGCCTCCCGGAACACTCTCCTCGCACTTTGTGGTGGAGCGAGCTCACCGCATACCTGCTCGCAGGCCCCTTCCTGGGGCGCACCATCGTCCCTTCCTATTCCGAGTCATGAACTTTAGGGACAGCGACGCCATACTACGGGAGTTAGGTAAACATCCCGGACCGAAGGTCCAAAACGTTACAGTTTCTCTCTTTCCTAATTACATGGCTCAGGTGCAAAGGAGACGGGCCACCTTCACTGCCGTCAAAAAACAGCTCTGCGACCTGAACCTTCGCTACTCCCTGCTCTTCCCGACCCGCTTGTGCATCATTAAGGATGGCCCTACAAATTACTTTGACTCCCCTGCTGAGGTTTGGGACTGGCTTGAGGAGCTGGGTCTAGCGTTGGCGCCCAAATCATCTGATGAATACCGGCTCTGTGACCGTCCTCATGGAAGGCGACGCAAAGGGGGCAGGACCAGGAACATGGGACATGCAGTGTCCGGTCCCAGCCCTGACCAAAGCAGATTGGAACGTCAGGGGGCGATGGCGGCCCCAGATCTCCATCTCCGGCCGGTTCTGCTACCTCTCCACTCAGATCCGGAGCCCCCGGATCTACACTGGAATGGTCCTTGGATGCAGATTTCCCCCCACTTTGAGGTGTCACCCCACAAACTACGGATGGCATTATCTGTTATTTAATCTACATCAAGAACTGACTGTTGTATGGATTCTAGCTAAACCTGTTTGCTAATTGCCTTTGGTGTGATTCCTCCTCTCTCTCCTTTTCCCCCACTCTTTTCTGCATGCTTTCTTAGAGGTATTTGAAAGAGCCAAATTATGCCCTGCTTGCTTCCCTCCACAGGTCTCCTTCTCTCCTTCGAAATCCTGTCATTATACTGATTTGTGACCTGTATGCACGTAACAACGCCTTAATTTTTGTTCTGTGATGTCCCATATCCTGCGTTACCACGATACTACGATGGGGAAGGGTTTTCCACTGTCTTCTTTCATTCGTTGGTCACACTCTCCTCCCCCCCCACAGTTGAACAACGATGACAGTTCCATAGCCATGATTTGGCGTTTTTCCTCACGTTGGGGTACCGCTCCTTTTCAGTTAAGAATTTACATACGTCTTCACTTTATTACTTTTCTCCCCCTGTTGGAGTACCAGCCCTGCAGACCTGCCGCCTCCCCACCCTCCCCGTCCAAGGGAGCCCCCAGCATGGTGGGCCACACATCACCCGGACTGGGCACACTCATCTTAACCACCTCCATGACGGACCTTAATGTCCTCACATGGAATGTCAAGGGCATCCAGACACCCTCCAAGCGATATGCCAACTCTGCCTATCTACAGCGTCACAAGACGAGTATTGCATGTCTACAAGAGACACATCTTACAGCTTTGGAAGCCACCCGTTTGCGCCAGCGCTGGCGCAGCCAAATATATAGCACTGATTTCTCATCCATGGCTAGAGGGGCAATGATCTGGGTTAAGGTAGGGGTTCGATGGGAAGAAAATTAAGTTCTGACAGATCAAATGGGGCGGTACGTCCTGACAAGTGGCAAGCTGAACGGACAACCGATTTTACTGGGTTCCCTATACGCCCCTAATGTTGCCCAGGGCACCTTCCTGAGTGACCTCTCAGAGATTTTACTCCGATGGAGTGACATCCCGTGGTTTCTAGGGGGGGATTTTAACGTGGTGCTTGACGTCTCCCTTGATCGCTCCTTTCCTCCTCTCACTAGTACTGTGGCCTCCCTCAATGCTCGCCTCTTAAGCACATGGATGGGTAATTGGGCCCTCTTGGATTTTTGGTGGCAGCGACACCCTCACTCGAGTATACTCCTTCTATTCCCCAGTTCATAAACTGCATGTGCGGCTTGGCCACACTCTTGCATCTGCAGCCCTCCTCCCTTTGATACAAGCAACAGATTATATTGGTCGGACACACTCGGATCATAATCCCTTGCAGATGCACCTGGCCTGGAGGGCGTCTCCTCCTCCGGTACCGACCTGGCACCTACAGACGGCAGCCTTGGAGGACCCCCTTTTCCGGAACTCACTGGAGTCCGCAGTGGCCACTTATTTTGCACTTAACACAGGTTCCACAGAATCGATCCTTACTAAATGGGAGGCCTTTAAAGTGGTAATTAGAGGCCACTGCTTGGGCCAGACTTGGAGCATTCGCAGGCAGTTAGACACCTCCCTGACCGGCATTGAGGGCCGGCTACTTCAGCTCGAGTCGCAGGTCATCACCGACCGGCACAACAACGGCACCTCAATGCTGCCCATACCGAACGAGAGACACTCTTAGACCGCCTACGCTGCCATAACTATTTGGCATATTCAATCCGCTCTCACTCTGCTGCAGACAAATCCGGAAGACTACTGACCTACCTGATTAGACAAGAACACCCCCAGCGACCCATACATTTCCTCTTGAAGACCTCGGTCGAGAACACAACACTCAGGAGGACATTCACACGCTGATGACGGACTATACCCGCCTATACGACACCGCCCTGACAGGTAACGCTCATGATGTGAGCTCCTTTCTGGACACAGTGGAGTTACCTGCTCTATCATTAGATCAGACCCTAGAGCTGGACGCTCTTATAACAGAGGACGAAATATGGGACGCCTTACGTGCCTTGTCCTCAAGTAAGACTCCAGGACCGGAGGGACTTCCAACAGAGTTTTTTCAAACTTACGCGGAGCATTTGGTACCACAATTACACTCGGTGTTCCTGGAGGCAATCTCAGAGGGGTCTCTGCCTCCTTCTATGCGAACTGCTAATGTGGTGTCTTTGTTGAAGGCTGGTAAGGACCCTGCATCTCCTGGCTCCTACCGACCGATTGCTATCTTGAACTCGGATTATAAGATCCTGCCGAACGTTCTGGCCAATCGGTTAGCCTTCCTAGTTCCTGATTTGGTACATTCTGACCAGAATGGATTTGTCCCACAGAGTAACACAGCCTTGAACTTACGCCGCTACTTCCGGGTGGCAGAATATGCCCCAACCGTCTGGCCGCGTTCTGGTTGCATGATCTTACACCTCGAGAAGGCCTTTGATTTGCTGGCCTGGAATTTCCTCTTTGCAGCCCTGGCACGATTCGGGATTGGCCCCTACTTCCTTGGCTTAGTACGGTTGTATATTGTAATCCATCAGTTCGGGTTCGAACAGGCCCATATCTCTCAGATCCGGTTCAAGTACGGCGAGGGACGCGGCAGGGTGCCCGTTGTCCCCGTTACTATTTGCGTTAACAGTGGAGCCGCTGGCGGCTCACATCCGCACTGACATAGATATGGGAATTGAGCTGGGCGATGGCGTGCATACCATTTCGCTTTATGCGGATGACCTATTACTATACACCAGAGATCTTCATGACATTCCTCCCTCCCTTGACCTACCCCTTAAGTCATTTTTTATGTGCTTCCGGGCTGCGGGTCAACCCGACGAAGTCTATACTCTCTCCGTTCTTAGGGGAAGTCCCAGATCCGGGCTACAGACTTGGGGGGGCACTGGTAGCCTGGTGCACCAATCCCTTTCGTTACCTAGGAGTCCAGGTCTACCGCTCCAAGGCTGTTCTCTTCGACGGCAACGTTGTCCGCGCTACCACGGCGATTCGATCTCAGATGGGGTTCTAGATAGCCCTGGTTAAAATAGTGGTCCTTCCCCGTCTCCTATATTATTTTGCCACTCTACCCCTCATCATCTCACCTCCTTTCTTTAAATAATGGGAAGGAATTGTGCGAGATATTATATGGGGAGCCTCACGCCATAGAGTATCCATGGGAAAGCTTTATCTGCCCACTGAGATGGGTGACCTTGCGGTACCCAATTTCGAACATTATTACCTCGCCTCCCAACTGCAGTGGGTCGCCAGATGGATGTCCTCTCACTATTTGCAAGACACGGCCTTTATGCAACCTTTCTTACCGTTGGCAATCCTCCTTCAGATTTTCCACGCTTGCTTTACCCTTAGGGCCCCAGATGTTTTTCTCCTCAATGTCACACGCACATGCTTCTGGAGGTGTCTTTTCCTCACTAGGTCCACCATCTCATACGCGCCCGCCATCCCGCTCTTGGGAACTCCGCGGGGTGACACCTATACGACGGCGGCGGAGTTACATCACTGGTCCACGGAGGGGATACAGGATGTCGGAGATCTCTTCCAGGAGGACGTTCTCATCCCATTCCACGAACTCATAACAGTTGAGAACGTGCATCCTGGGCAATTTCTACTACACAGAGCACTCATAGCTACATTAACAGCTAGATGGGGAACGCTTGCCCAGGAACCATCCTTACATCACACACTGCAGTATCTACACGTGACGGGGAGAGGGAAACACCTCACTTGCTGGTTCGCATCTTCACTCCGACAACACACTTCAACAGATCTCACCCGACTCCGAATTCGTTGGGAGGGAGCGCTGGGTAGAGAGTTCACAGATAGGAAATGGTTGGCTGCCCTTGGCAGCCTGACTCGCATTCCCCAGAATCAGCGATTCCGACAGATACAATTTTTCATGCTCCACCAGGCTTACCTCACCCCAGCCCACATCAACAGATACTTCCTCCGAGCAGATGCAGCTTGTCCCAGGTGCCGACAACTAGATGCCGACCTAATACATATGCTTTGGGGGTGTCCAGTCCTGACGGGAACACGGTGACCACTACCCTCATGAGCTGCACCTCCCGCACCATTCCCCAGACCTGGGAAGCCCATGTGTTGCACCTCTTTAGTAGAAACAAGAAATACAGAGTCGCCAAGCGGTTTATAGATCTCGGTCTCATAACAGCCAAACGCTTGCTTACCAAGCGGTGGAAGTCTCCTCTGCGCCACATCACCTTGCCTGGCGCAGTTCAATTGGGCGAGGGCAGAGGGTGCAGTATTGCACAGGGAGGACCTACTTGGCATACACATGTTCCCCCTGGCACCCCAATGGGATGAGATGGTTTCTAGACTCTCGGGGGCAGGCACAGACACGGGATCTCCAATAACATCGTAAACGCTCATCACTCAGGGAACCCCCCCCCCCTTATTGTTGAACAAATGTGGAACACCGCCGACATTCAGACAACCACCACCTCAGCGCCATACACCCCTACCACCATTGAGACTAAGAGGTATCTGAGGCCCTCTAGTGAATTTAGATATGGCGGCAGGTCTCACATGACTCTACCCTACCCTACCCTTCCTTCACTTTTGTTGTCTTCATTTTGTTGCATCCTATGCCCCTGGTTATATTTGAACTGCACTGTTCCTAAAACTACTCACATTCTATCTGGTGTACAGCTCATACAGCATTATATTGTCCTCCTTGAGATGTTGTCACAAGATTGGTTAGATTAACGTAACCCTGTCTCTGCACTGATTTGTTGTACTCAGTCACAGTGTACCTATTCTTTTCCCATTTGTTATGAATGCTGCTCTGATTTTACGGTTTTACTGAATGATGTGCAAAGCAAACTAAAAACAAAAAATGGTTAATAAAAATGATTTAAACAAAAACATGGATTGTTAACATTGATCACAATTTTTATTCCTCCAGTAGCTGCTTAACAAATCAAAATACGTGCAGACGGTGCAGTGCTCTATAAAGGATATTTCTGCCTGTGTTGAGTCACCCTGTTAAAATGTGTTTCTTCTGTAAAATATTTTACTGTAGCTTGTGATATTAACGTAAATTCAGTTGGCATCACACATAACGGATTCTGTGGAAGTAACCGAATTCCCTCCTCCAAATCTCAGCATCTAAAATTGTGAGCTTAGTGGAACTGCAGGTTCATGACTAGACCTTAATAACTGTAGGTCTAGTCATGAACCCAGTTCTGAGATCTACAAGTTATCATTGGTAGTACTTTTATTTCAAAAGCCCCAAGGAAAGGGTTCATGACTAGACCTACATACCCATTTTCAAACATTAGAAATTGAATAGATGAGATACATGACCCCCCTTGGGGAATGAATATGCAAGTTCCAGATGGTGGCCAAGAAATGTAAATGTTTCAATGCTCACCAAAGTTTTTGAGTCATCTGTGGTTTGATTTACATCTTTTATCACCAAAGATATATAATAATATTGGCTTTTGCTGTATCAATAGTTATTTGATTTCTCACAGCATATTCTGCTAAATAATTTTGCGGTAACTCACAACTTCTTGCTGCCTGAGATATGGAAACATTTTTGTTTTCATCAGAGTCAATCCCGAGTAGATTGGGGTCCTCTTCATTAATACAGTTTGGCAGATCATACGTGAACATATTTAAAAGAGTGGATGTAGATTAAAGTTAACCTTAAAACTTGATTATACCTATCTGAGAAATCAAAAAAGCAGCAAATTAGGTACCACTCTGATTATGATTATGTGCCCCATGCAGAGAAATTTATTGACTGGTTTTTTCTTTAAACCAGCCAGGACAGCTGAAGGAATATTTTTGTCATCCCAGCAGTCCTGGATACATGAAAGGGAGATTTTTCAGAACAAAACGACCCCACACAGCTGATACTTCCTCTTATGCATTGACACCACTCTCAACCCAGTCATTGTTAGAGGAAGCATTATACCATATACAGATCATAATGCTAGTGTCTTGGTACAATGTGATGAAATCCTATTTCAGTGATGTGTATGTGTGTGCATGTGTGGCTCTGCATGTATAAATGAATGAATTCATATTTGTATAGCGCATGGCTACCCTGAGGTCTCCCAGCGCTTGTGGACCGAACAGGCAGAGGAGCAGCAACGTTAGAGTGATGCCTTAAAGAGATGGGCTTTCAAGAGTTTGTGGAAGGCCAGCAGACTAGTTTCCTTCCACAGAGTGGAGGGGAGAGTGTTCCAGAGATTAGTTGCATTAAAGGAAAAGGAGCATCCACCTCATGTAGTTCTTCGTATTTTTTTCGGAGTAGCCAAAAAGGAGAGGCTTGAGCAGAGGTTTCTTTGTGGGGGGGGGGGGGTGGGGGGGGGAGGGCTTGGGGGATAGGGAGTGAAGGGAGTTAGTGATGACCAGACTGGTCTTCCAAATGGCTCTGTGAACAAGCACATGGCTTTGAACTGTATCCTGGCCGAGATTGGGAGCCAATGGAGGCTACTCAGTGCCGGTTTCGCAGATTGCCTCCGGGGAATCTGGAGAAGTTGGCGGGCCGCGCAATTCTGAATCATTTGAAATTTATGAATAGTGAATTGGGGAGCTCCCAGGTACAGGGCATTCGCATAGTCAAGGCGAGAAAGTATAAGAGCCTGTATCATAATCCTTCTTGCCTGGAAGGGAAGGAAGGGGATGATCTTACCCAGCATTCTCATCAGGCCATAGCAGGTGGCTGAGAGCTTAGTGTCCTGGTAGTTAACTGGTGGTCTTTCACTGGGGACTTCATTAGGTATTCGGAAGAATCTGAAATCAGGTGCCCCATCTGACCCTTGCCCTACATCTATTTTGGCAGCAATAGCTTCCTCCATCAATACTTATGTGAATCAGATTTTGAATACCTGCCTGCAGCAGGGGCTGGTTCCCGGCAATTGGAAGAAAGCACACATACTTCCCCTTCTAAAAAAGCCTAATATGGATCTAGAGATTCCCACTAACTATAGGCCCATATCCCTCCTGCCTTTTTTTCCAAAGTACTGGAAAAATATGTTCACTCAGTCACTTCTGCATTTCTTGAGACAACAACATTTTGCATCAAAGTCAATCTGGGTTTCACCCAAATTTCATCACTGAAACTGCACTTTTGGAAATTTTGGAGTCCATTAAGGACGTTCTGGACAAGGGCGGCAAGGCCATGCTGATATTGTTAGATCTTTCAGCAGCCTTTAATGTTATCCTCCACAGCCGACTCCTAAGGAGACTCCAGGAGTCGGGTTTTAGTGGGACGGTTTTCAAATGGTTTGCCTCTTTTCTGTCATAATGCCAACAAACTGTCTGCGCTCCCCCTTTTTCAGCCTTAATCCCCCCTTTGGAGATAGGAGTACCTCAGGGCTCGGTTCTTAGGCCAGCTTTATTCAATCTGTATATGTCTCCACTGGCTAGTCTAGCTGAGTCCCTTGGAGCTAAAATAGTGTTGTATGCTGACGACAATTCAAACAACAGGAGAGAAAGGGTTTGGAAAGAAACACTCTCATACCCCTTATAAATACATATATCAATCAACAGAAGAGTGTTAATCAGTGCAAACATAAGATGCTACAATAAGAAGATATTTTCAAGAAATCTATAAAATTTCGAGCATCAAAGGAAACTGTTAATACAGTAAAAGAATATAGTGTGCACGTGCTCAGAGAAAACTAACTAAAAGGACCCTCAGGCCCCAGCTGAAAGCTGGTAGCCAGTTGTCTTCATCGGGTCCTCGTTAGTTGCGGGAAAAAGCGAGAAGTGAGTTAAAAAGAGTGTGGACTACTCCTCAAAACTATTTTAATGAGAGGGTAGTTCTAACTCTATTAAAACCAACGTGAAAAAAATATAGTAATTTTTTTTTTTTTTCAGGACTACTAGGTGGCTGTGTGAATTTGAACCAGTGAGTCCCATTAGTAGTGTGAGAAAGAAAGATAATAAAATATGGTCAACATGTTTCTGCTAATCGAGCAACAGTTCGGCTCAGCATTCGTCAGGACCAGTAAAAAGCTTCTACTCAATGGTGGACAACCCCTAAAAGTATCCAAACCTATGAAGTAGAAAAAACAGATATGACCTGAAATTGTCGAAGCTCTATATGGAAAAGTTCTTCCCCAAGTTTCTCCTCATTGTAGGAGAATCAAAAAAATCTGTGAAAGTAAACAAACAAACAAAAGCGTCTGAATTATAAGCTCTTGTAGTATTTGAAAAATATCACCTAATTCTAATGATCTCTGTTCATGTGCGTCAGCCCAGTATGGCCACATATAGAATCCTGTCGATAAATACATGTTTTGAACTAATTAAGAAAAAACATGTTTGTCTATATAAATCATAGTTCAAAGCATTAGGAGTAACGTGTTAACTATGTCCGTTACACGTTAAAGTGTCACAACAAATTGTGATTACAAGTAAATAGCGCTCGTCGAAAAATAAATACATACATTGGAATGTCGAACTTAAATAAAAAAGAGAGAGACACCTTTGCGAAGGTGGGATACATCAAAGGCACAGTGTACTCAAAAAAAGGGGGACACATCCAAACACTTACAAGATATCATGGTGTAGTGAGCCCCCTGGGCATAGCGGCAGGAGGAAATCTTCATGTTCAGAATTAACTGAAAACAAAAGGAATATGTGCATCTGTCATGTCCTTACTGGTCTTTAAAGCACATTCAATTATCTTTAGCTGAAGGCAGTAAACTTACTTGGTGCTGAACGACTACCCGCTTGAAAACCTACGGCAGCCACATCCGCTGCCCGTATCTACAAACGCGGCTTTGATGCCGCAGGTTTAAAAGACGTGGGGAGTGGAAGAATGCGTGCAAAGCGTTGCTAGCGATCACGTGACCAACGCAATGACATCACTGTCTTAAAGGGGCATGTTTATTTACATGCACGAAGAAAAACATGCTGTCGGGTTTTGAAAGAATACCTTTACAAATATAGGGGATGAAAAATAACAATCTACAGTGACTAAGTGTATGCCGCAAAAGCGGTCATAGAACAGACTTAGCGAGATTATAATTCCTTTACGGTGGGCCCACCAAAAGAACTAAATGATCACTGTATTTATGCAAGGTGGTCAGAGACATTCACAGTCAAAGGAAAGGAGCAAAAATAAACACAGGACATTATTCCGTTCCCTTATATCAAAGAAGAAGCTGGTCCCTCATTCTAAGATCTAGAACACAGTGGGAGACAGGAGGATGATAAATATAGGGAAAACAAAGATGAGCTAGGAAGGACCCATTTATCTGCGCATGACCGATCCCCATGGAATTTCATTGTTAAGGCCGTGTATATGGGTCGACAAACGATATATCCATCTTTGTTCTTTTTCGAACAGTGTTCCTTCATTGTTCGAATTCGTTTGTTCAATTACTACCCATTTTACATCATTGGGGCAGTGGCCATGCTCAAGAAAGTGGGTGGTCAGCTTTGTGGTGTTTCTGCCGCATCTCATGTTACTGCGATGTTCCCCTATTCGCATTTTTATTCTCCTGGTAGTCATACCTACGTATCTAAGACCCAGTTGGAACCACTCTCTAAATATTGTGATTTTTTCTTTAAACCTATAGTCCAATCCACAAGCACCTATATCAAAGACACCAAAAGTCTTCTTTCAATGTTACTTGATGTACAACTACCAGAGGAGCCATGTTATTTAGTCTCCCTAGACATTGAAAGTTTGTATACTTGTATCCCTCAAGATGCTACCCTAAAAGTTTTGGCTGACATCCTTGATCAAACCACATGGTCATATAACACCTCTAAGGCCTTTGTGATAGACTGTGCTACCCTGGCTCTTAAACGAAACTTTTTTCAATATAAAGATACTTTTTATTTACAGAAGACTGGTACCTCTATGGGCAGTACTTTTGCCCCCAGTATAGCGGGATTGTACGTTTACAACTTTGAGAAGACCCACATCTTGGCCAACTCTAACCCCTATGCTCTCAATGTTATCCTGTGGCAGAGGTACATTGGTGATGTGCTTTTAATCTGGAAAGGATCTGAGGAAAGTCTCCTGTCCTTCTTTGATTGGGTTAATACTTGCGACCCCCATTTAAGATTCACACATCAATATGATTCCAATTCTATTGTCTTTCTGGATGTTACACTTATGAGAACTGGTGATCGTTTAACGAGTAAAACCTATTATAAACCCACCAGTAGAAACAACCTCCTTCATTTCTCTAGTTTTCACCTGCGTTCCTTGCGGGAAAACCTTCCTTTCGGTCAATATCTACGAGTACGTAGAAATTGTAGTAACCTTGTGGATTTCAACACCCAAGCAGATGATCTAACAACTAAACTAATACAGAGAGGTTACCCTAAGAAAATACTACAGAAGAGCCGAAAGAGAGCGAGAAACAACAACAGGGAAGCTTTGCTGGAAGACAACATCAGAGACAGTGAGTCAGATGTCCCTTTGACATGTGTGACGACCTACAGTAACATTTCCAACTCTGTAAGCCGTTGCATTGGGAAGCATTGGCAAATCCTGACAAGTAATGGTCGGAATTGGCAGAAACCATTATTTTCTTATAAAAAAGAAAGGAGTCTGCGAGATGCACTTGTACATACCCGCCCAAGAATTAACCAACCAAAACAAGACCCAACCGTTTTGAATGCCTGGGGTTTACCCCCTATCACCGGCCATTTTCCATGTGGGGGATGCAGTGTGTGCCACTTAACAGTAACTACTAAAACCTTACATCTAGAGGAAGGGAAAATATGGCATCTGCGAGGTCATACTAATTGTAATTCGAGTAATGTAATCTACTTTATTACTTGTCCCTGCGGTCTTAGATACGTAGGTATGACTACCAGGAGAATAAAAATGCGAATAGGGGAACATCGCAGTAACATGAGATGCGGTAGAAACACCACAAAGCTGACCACCCACTTTCTTGAGCATGGCCACTGCCCCAATGATGTAAAATGGGTAGTAATTGAACAAATGAATTCGAACAATGAAGGAACACTGTTTGAAAAAGAACAAAGATGGATATATCGTTTGTCGACCCATATACATGGCCTTAACGATGAAATTCCATGGGGATCGGTCATGCGCAGATAAATGGGTCCTTCCTAGCTCATCTTTGTTTTCCCTATATTTATCATCCTCCTGTCTCCCACTGTGTTCTAGATCTTAGAATGAGGGACCAGCTTCTTCTTTGATATAAGGGAACGGAATAATGTCCTGTGTTTATTTTTGCTCCTTTCCTTTGACTGTGAATGTCTTTGACCACCTTGCATAAATACAGTGATCATTTAGTTCTTTTGGTGGACCACCGTAAAGGAATTATAATCTCGCTAAATCTGTTCTATGACCGCTTTTGCGGCATACACTTAGTCACTGTAGATTGTTATTTTTCATCCCCTATATTTGTAAAGGTATTCTTTCAAAACCCGACAGCATGTTTTTCTTCGTGCATGTAAATAAACATGCCCCTTTAAGACAGTGATGTCATCGCGTTGGTCACGTGATCGCTAGCAACGCTTTGCACGCATTCTTCCACTCCCCACGTCTTTTAAACCTGCGGCATCAAAGCCGCGTTTGTAGATACGGGCAGCGGATGTGGCTGCCGTAGGTTTTCAAGCGGGTAGTCGTTCAGCACCAAGTAAGTTTACTGCCTTCAGCTAAAGATAATTGAATGTGCTTTAAAGACCAGTAAGGACATGACAGATGCACATATTCCTTTTTTTTTCAGTTAATTCTGAACGTGAAGATTTCCTCCTGCCGCTATGCCCAGGGGGCTCACTACACCATGATATCTTGTAAGTGTTTGGATGTGTCCCCCTTTTTTTGAGTACACTGTGCCTTTGATGCATCCCGCCTTCGCAAAGGTGTCTCTCTCTTTTTTATTTAAGTTCGACATTCCAATGTATGTATTTATTTTTCGACGAGCACTATTTACTTGTAATCACAATTTGTTGTGACACTTTAACGTGTAACGGACATAGTTAACACGTTACTCCTAATGCTGTGAACTATGATTTATATAGACAAACATGTTTTTTCTTAATTAGTTCAAAACATGTATTTATCGACAGCATTCTATATGTGGCCATACTGGGCTGACGCACATGAACAGAGATCATTAGAATTAGGTGATATTTTTCAAATACTACAAGAGCTTATAATTCAGACGCTTTTGTTTGTTTGTTTACTTTCACAGATTTTTTTGATTCTCCTACAATGAGGAGAAACTTGGGGAAGAACTTTTCCATATAGAGCTTCGACAATTTCAGGTCGTATCTGTTTTTTCTACTTCATAGGTTTGGATACTTTTAGGGGTTGTCCACCATTGAGTAGAAGCTTTTTACTGGTCCTGACAAATGCTGAGCCGAACTGTTGCTCGATTAGCAGAAACATGTTGACCATATTTTATTATCTTTCTTTCTCACACTACTAATGGGACTCACTGGTTCAAATTCACACAGCCACCTAGTAGTCCTGAGAAAAAAAAAAAAAAATTACTATATTTTTTTTCACGTTGGTTTTAATAGAGTTAGAACTACCCTCTCATTAAAATAGTTTTGAGGAGTAGTCCACACTCTTTTTAACTCACTTCTCACTTTTTCCCGCAACTAACGAGGACCCGATGAAGACAACTGGCTACCAGCTTTCAGCTGGGGCCTGAGGGTCCTTTTAGTTAGTTTTCTCTGAGCACGTGCACACTATATTCTTTTACTGTATTAACAGTTTCCTTTGATGCTCGAAATTTTATAGATTTCTTGAAAATATCTTCTTATTGTAGCATCTTATGTTTGCACTGATTAACACTCTTCTGTTGATTGATATATGTATTTATAAGGGGTATGAGAGTGTTTCTTTCCAAACCCTTTCTCTCCTGATGTTTGAATTGTTCTAGCAGCGTGCAGCTGCGAGAGCCCTCCTTTTAGAAACAGTTTACATTTAAATAGTGCATCGTCTTACACCTTTGCGATGGAAGCATCGGGCCTTTCATACTCTAGAGAGGAGGCTGATGCCATACTAAGTGACACCTCTTTGTTTGCTGACCCTCTTGTTGCCCAGGCAATAGCACAGACCACCGATTGGGACAAGCTAGCTGAGCAAAAGAAAAACAGAATTAGAGCTATACTGCACGGGACCATGATGAAAGAATACCTTAACAACAAAATGGCCCCTAAGGGACTTTTGGTCACCAATGCCCCGCGTATATTTCTAGAAGACAGTGTATTTAGGAAAGAATGGGTACAAATCGCCAGGCATTGCACACATGATTGGGCTATCCTTATCATTAAAACAGCAATGCGTCTTTCAGAGGCTTTATTAATAGACATTCAAGCCACAGAAACCCACATTAAAGCAACCATTACGGGCTTTAAAAAGAAATTGGAGGAGTTCAATAAAGAGCTTAATGAATACAAAGAAAATCTCGCACAATCAAAAGTAGCCAAGTTCCAAAAAGATTTAAAAAGGTGGTCTTATGATAAGACCTACCCTTATGCAAGCTCAGATTATACCCCCACAGTTCGCACTAATGAGGATTCAGACACCTCAGTTGATTCAGATTCCAGCAACTCGAGTACTGGGAGTAGAGGGAACAAACAACGGGGTAGAGGTAGAGGTAAACAGAATTACAATTAATACAATCCTCATTGGTTCCCTTACCCACATCAAGGACCGGGTGTTTTTCAACCCAACCCCTTTAACCAACCACCAATCCCTCCACACTTTGGTTGGAACCCGCATTTTGTCCCCCCGCCACAACATTTCCAACAAAATATGTACCCGCAGCCTTTTTTAGGTTTTGGCCGGAGAGGAAGGGGGAAGAGGAGAACAGGCAATCAAGTCCATTGGGGCTCAACAGAATCGGTAGGGGACAATACACGGAGCAAAGCCCAGGAACAGAGAGCAGGGCCGAGCAATCAATGAGTTTAATAACAAATCTATCAAAAGTTGTTCTGACTGCGGATGAGACTGCGGTCTTAGAAAAGGGACTTGGTTTTATACCCAGTCCTCGTCTTGATCGTTTTAAACTCAAATGCGAACTGGGCGAGTTTTTCAGGAAACTCAGGCTAAAATCTTTTTTTGAACAACAAGACACACAATCCCTTGCTACTCCGAGTGATACCACCTTCAAAAAGAAATCTAACTTCACTCCCCCAACACACTTAGTACCCGCTGATATTATAGCTTTTGAACAGGCCGTATCTCTTGAAGTTGAGGCTCTGGCAGAGCCTGCTCCTTTCAAGAATTTGAAAGCAGGGGAGTACAAGGCTATTAAATCATTGCAGGATAACGAAGAAATTGTAATAAAAAGTGCTGACAAGGGGGGTGGCATAGTCATTCAGGACGCCACGGCCTATGATGCAGAGTGCAAACGTCTCTTGGGAGATACCATCAGCTATACCATCCTCCAACAAGACCCCTCTCCGTTTCTCAAAGATGAAATCTTGGAGCTGGTTACCACTGCAGAAAGAGATGGCTACATCAGTAAACAGAAAGCTGATTTTTTGACAAACTCAGATGAGAAAATCCCGTATTTCTACACTCTCCCGAAAACCCATAAAAATCGGGTTCCACCACCGGGAAGACCTATAGTGTCTGGGATTGGTTCTCAGTTGGAACCACTCTCTAAATATTGTGATTTTTTCTTTAAACCTATAGTCCAATCCACAAGCACCTATATCAAAGACACCAAAAGTCTTCTTTCAATGTTACTTGATGTACAACTACCAGAGGAGCCATGTTATTTAGTCTCCCTAGACATTGAAAGTTTGTATACTTGTATCCCTCAAGATGCTACCCTAAAAGTTTTGGCTGACATCCTTGATCAAACCACATGGTCATATAACACCTCTAAGGCCTTTGTGATAGACTGTGCTACCCTGGCTCTTAAAAGAAACTTTTTTCAATATAAAGATACTTTTTATTTACAGAAGACTGGTACCTCTATGGGCAGTACTTTTGCCCCCAGTATAGCGGGATTGTACGTTTACAACTTTGAGAAGACCCACATCTTGGCCAACTCTAACCCCTATGCTCTCAATGTTATCCTGTGGCAGAGGTATATTGATGATGTGCTTTTAATCTGGAAAGGATCTGAGGAAAGTCTCCTGTCCTTCTTTGATTGGGTTAATACTTGCGACCCCCATTTAAGATTCCCACATCAATATGATTCCAATTCTATTGTCTTTCTGGATGTTACACTTATGAGAACTGGTGATCGTTTAACGAGTAAAACCTATTATAAACCCACCAGTACAAACAACCTCCTTCATTTCTCTAGTTTTCACCCGCGTTCCTTGCGGGAAAACCTTCCTTTCGGTCAATATCTACGAGTACGTAGAAATTGTAGTAACCTTGTGGATTTCAACACCCAAGTAGATGATCTAACAACTAAACTAATAAAGAGAGGTTACCCTAAGAAAATACTACAGAAGAGCCGAAAGAGAGCAAGAAACAACAACAGGGAAGCTTTGCTGGAAGACAACATCAGAGACAGTGAGTCAGATGTCCCTTTGACATGTGTGACGACCTACAGTAACATTTCCAACTCTGTAAGCCGTTGCATTGGGAAGCATTGGCAAATCCTGACAAGTAATGGTTGGAATTGGCAGAAACCATTATTTTCTTATAAAAAAGAAAGGAGTCTGCGAGATGCACTTGTACATACCCGCCCAAGAATTAACCAACCAAAACAAGACCCAACCGTTTTGAATGCCTGGGGTTTACCCCCTATCACCGGCCATTTTCCATGTGGGGGATGCAGTGTGTGCCACTTAAGAGTGACTACTAAAACCTTACATCTAGAGGAAGGGAAAATATGGCATCTGCGAGGTCATACTAATTGTAATTCGAGTAATGTCATCTACTTGATTACTTGTCCCTGCGGTCTTAGATACGTAGGTATGACTACCAGGAGAATAAAAATGCGAATAGGGGAACATCGCAGTAACATGAGATGCGGTAGAAACACCACAAAGCTGACCACCCACTTTCTTGAGCATGGCCACTGCCCCAATGATGTAAAATGGGTAGTAATTGAACAAATGAATTCGAACAATGAAGGAACACTGTTCGAAAAAGAACAAAGATGGATATATCGTTTGTCGACCCATATACACGGCCTTAACAATGAAATTCCATGGGGATCGGTCATGCGCAGATAAATGGGTCCTTCCTAGCTCATCTTTGTTTTCCCTATATTTATCATCCTCCTGTCTCCCACTGTGTTCTAGATCTTAGAATGAGGGACCAGCTTCTTCTTTGATATAAGGGAACGGAATAATGTCCTGTGTTTATTTTTGCTCCTTTCCTTTGACTGTGAATGTCTCTGACCACCTTGCATAAATACAGTGATCATTTAGTTCTTTTGGTGGGCCCACCGTAAAGGAATTATAATCTCGCTAAGTCTGTTCTATGACCGCTTTTGCGGCATACACTTAGTCACTGTAGATTGTTATTTTTCATCCCCTATATTTGTAAAGGTATTCTTTCAAAACCCGACAGCATGTTTTTCTTCGTGCATGTAAATAAACATGCCCCTTTAAGACAGTGATGTCATCGCGTTGGTCACGTGATCGCTAGCAACGCATTGCACGCATTCTTCCACTCCCCACGTCTTTTAAACCTGCGGCATCAAAGCCGCGTTTGTAGATACGGGCAGCGGATGTGGCTGCCGTAGGTTTTCAAGCGGGTAGTCGTTCAGCACCAAGTAAGTTTACTGCCTTCAGCTAAAGATTATTGAATGTGCTTTAAAGACCAGTAAGGACATGACAGATGCACATATTCCTTTTGTTTTCAGTTAATTCTGAACGTGAAGATTTCCTCCTGCCGCTATGCCCAGGGGGCTCACTACACCATGATATCTTGTAAGTGTTTGGATGTGTCCCCCTTTTTTTGAGTACACTGTGCCTTTGATGCATCCCGCCTTCGCAAAGGTGTCTCTCTCTTTTTTATTTAAGTTCGACATTCCAATGTATGTATTTATTTTTCGACGAGCGCTATTTACTTGTAATCACAATTTGTTGTGACACTTTAACGTGTAACGGACATAGTTAACACGTTACTCCTAATGCTGTGAACTATGATTTATATAGACAAACATGGTTTTTCTTAATTAGTTCAAAACATGTATTTATCGACAGCATTCTATATGTGGCCATACTGGGCTGACGCACATGAACAGAGATCATTAGAATTAGGTGATATTTTTCAAATACTACAAGAGCTTATAATTCAGACGCTTTTGTTTGTTTGTTTACTTTCACAGATTTTTTTGATTCTCCTACAATGAGGAGAAACTTGGGGAAGAACTTTTCCATATAGAGCTTCGACAATTTCAGGTCGTATCTGTTTTTTCTACTTCATAGGTTTGGATACTTTTAGGGGTTGTCCACCATTGAGTAGAAGCTTTTTACTGGTCCTGACGAATACTGAGTCGAACTGTTGCTCAATTAGCAGAAACATGTTGACCATATTTTATTATCTTTCTTTCTCACACTACTAATGGGACTCACTGGTTCAAATTCACACAGCCACCTAGTAGTCCTGGAAAAAAAAAATAATAATTACTATATTTTTTTCACGTTGGTTTTAATAGAGTTAGAACTACCCTCTCATTAAAATAGTTTTGAGGAGTAGTCCACACTCTTTTTAACTCACTTCTCACTTTTTCCCGCAACTAACGAGGACCCGATGAAGACAACTGGCTACCAGCTTTCAGCTGGGGCCTGAGGGTCCTTTTAGTTAGTTTTCTCTGAGCACGTGCACACAATATTCTTTTACTGTATTAACAGTTTCCTTTGATGCTCGAAATTTTATTGATTTCTTCAAAATATCTTCTTATTGTAGCATCTTATGTATGCTGACGACACCCAATTACTTTTTACATGCGACAGGGATACAGATTTTAAGGGGGAATCTTTTAAGGCCTGCGGTGTTTTCCTGGCTCCAACAGAATGAACTCAAATGTAAATCTGATAAGTCAGAAATCATCTCCTTTGGCTAACAACTCATGGCGGAGCTGGTGGTCTCAGGAATTGCACCCTCCTGCTAACTCGGTATCGTCCGTAAAAAACCTTGGTGTAAAACTGGACAATTCCCTGAGTATGAAACTACAGGTTCAGACTGTGGTCGGTCAGTTCTTTGGCTTTCTGAAAAAGCTTAATTTCTGCCACTACTTC
This sequence comes from Lissotriton vulgaris, assembly GCF_964263255.1. Classification (NCBI taxonomy): domain Eukaryota; kingdom Metazoa; phylum Chordata; class Amphibia; order Caudata; family Salamandridae; genus Lissotriton; species Lissotriton vulgaris. The sequence goes on from NC_141698.1 coordinate 188,873,652, forward strand.
AGATCTCATACACAAAAATTGTAAGAGTAGAATTTAGAGATAGTAAAGACATAAAGAAAAAGTAGTGCATGCTTCTGTACTGTGGTGTTCGCTCGCGATCTCCCATTCTTCCCCTCTCCCTTCCGTCCTCCCCCCTCCCTCCCCTCCCCCTCCCCCCGCTTTTTGAACTGTGAGCATGTGACAGCAAGAGTCCTCCCTCTCTCCCTCCTCCCAAGTCCATATCTATGCTGGAAGGAGAAAGAAAGCCCCTGTCGCACTGTGTCTTTGCATAGAGTTACCCGCTTTAGCTCGATAGTGTCTTAAAAAGAAAAAAAAAAGGATATGGTTGCACTGCTGCGCCTTCCGTGCTGCTGCGTGCGTTTGTGAGGTAGTTGTTGTGGCCTTCTTTCTCTCCTCCAATCGCTTGGGTTGGGTCTGGTCGGGTCATCACGCTTGTGTTTGTCTGGAAAAAGACTGAGGTAGACAGAGGTTGCATGCTACAGTTGTGCTAGCGCTGTTCTGCATTTGTACCAAGTGTTCTTTATCTTCTCTCTTCCGAGTTGAGGTAGGTGTGTCACCAACGCTAAAAAGAAGAAACAGTGCTCGCCGACCTTGGGCAGAAATGTTTTAGTGTCAGTTTAGGTAGGCTTTACTCCTCTCCGCCTTCTGCAGCATCTGACGAGGCTCTTCTCTTTGCTCCTGGGCTCTGTGCCTCCATGTTCTCTGGTTCTGGTCCTCCCAGGTAACTCTTTAGTTCGTTGGGGTCATCGAATAAGAGGGTGCTGTTTCTGTCCGTTATTTTCAGCCTAGACGGCCCAGCGAAGCTGAAGGTGATATTGTTTCTTCGCATTTTGTTCCGTAGGGCTAGGAACCCTTTCCTGGTTTCTACTGTGAGTTTAGAGTAATCTTGCGTGATTGTTATCTTTTGGCCGTTTATGGTCAGCGGTTGGCCCTTTCTGGCGATTGCAAAGATTGCATCTGTTTGGTTGCCACGCAGTGGTTTGCAGATGATTGGTCTTGGGCTGTTGCTGTTTTGGGGCTTCCTTGCTGGGATCCTGTACGCTTTCTCTATTTCGAAGGGCCTGTCGAATTTCAGACCCGTGAGTTTAGGTAGTAGGTTTTCCAGCATGGCTGCACATGATCCTGGGGCATCTTCTTCTCCTTCTGGCATTCCCAGTAGTCTTATGTTCCCTTTCCTGCTTTTATCGTCGTGCTATGCCTGGATTCTCTCCAGGGTGTTTGTTTTCCTTATTACAATGCCCAGGGCCTTGTGAGTCACTCTTGTGAGGTCTTCAAGGTCACCGACTCTTTTCTCTGCCTCATCTATTCTGCCGTCCGCCCTGCTTTGCGCTGCTCTTATGGCTATTAGTTCCATCTGGATGTTGTCAACGGTCTTTTTCGTAGCTTTTGCCAGATCATTACCCTTGTTAATTTTCTTTAGGAGTGTGTCTAGCGTAATTGCCTCACTACTTGGGCCGCTCTTGGGCTTGCCTGGGGATTCTGGGGATTTGTTCCTGCTCTTTTTCGGATCGTTGGCGATCTTTTTATCGTCCGTGCCCGCCATTGTTTCAAAACCTCTTCTGATCTGGTGCGTTGGGTGCCTGCCTGCTTCTTGCTGTCTGTCAGGGTTCCCCCTAGGGATTCTGGCCGGCTTTATGGTCATGCTGTTCTGTGCCAGAGGAAATCCCTCACGAAATCGACTTGGCCCACTGACTGTTCTGGTTCTGGTCCTTATCTCCGCCAGTTCCTTGGAGTGTCGCCCCTTGGCTTAGTGGCTTGTTGGTACTCCTTTGTTATGGCTGCTTGCCTTGAACTGCGCGTTTCTTTAACTTAGCTGCAGGGGTCCGGTCGCGCTACTTGTGTTGCGCTGTGCACTGCGCGCTTGGTGACTCTGTTTGTTTCACTTTCTTCTACGCTCTTATACTTGTTGATTTGTGCTTCATGCTTCATACTTCTCTGTGCGCGTCTAGGTGTGGTGCTGTGTCTTCCGAGGGAAGTTACTCTGTGCATTAGGGGCTCTTAGCAATATACTCGCTCGCTGGCGGGAGCGTTTCCCGCTTTGCTTGCACTCACCCAGGATGGCCGCTTTGTGCTGGGTGCCTGGTTGCTCTCGGGCCCCTCCCAATATGGCCGCCGCTTGTTTTCTGTTCCTCGAGGGATTCTCCTTGGCCTTGCCTCCAAGGTCAGGTTGTGTTGTGGTTCTCCGTTGCTGCTGGCGGCTCGTTTGCTCTGGTCGCCGCTCTTAGCCCCCTCTTAGCAAAAGGTGTAAACGCTGGTTCGTGTGCCCACCACAAGATGGCCGCCGCCACCGCACCGTTCTGCCTCTTGTCACTCCAAAGAGCCTCCCCCTCACGTTGCTTGCTCTTGATTCACCTTGTTTGTGTTGCCTCAGTGGCTCGTTTTCCCGCTGGCAGCTTTCTCTGGCTATCCTGCTTGCTGGTTGAATGTAAATGTATGTGTCTTGTAAAGCGCACTGCTGCCCTGAGGCGTTGTGGCGCTGTAGACCGCTGGGGAACCCGTCCTGGCTATCCCTGTGAGATGGTCCCTACTGGGTATCTCTAAGGTGAAACCAGGCATCCCCGGCGAATGTGGGGGGGCCGTTGTAGAGATGAGGCAAGCTAATGCCCGGAGTTGCTGAGTGTGATCCCTGGTTAGAGTAGGCACCGAGGCGAGAATTATCGAGTCCGCTGACCCTGGTCCACAACCCTGCCGCGTCGGTAATTGAACCCTGGTCCCGGGTCTGACGCCTCTAACCAGTGAGCCACACCACTCTGCGTTAGTAGCTGCTTGCCTGTTCACCTGGCTTGGTAAAATGGTCGCCTCACAAGTGCTTGCTTTCGGTTTTGTTTTGGTTTGGGTCTCCGCTGCTGAGTGTGTCTTGTCGCTTTCACCGCTTCTTGCTTGCAGCACTTCCACCGCTTTCACCGCTCGTCTCTGCTTCTTCTTACGGCAGGGATTCCGGCGGGTAGCGCTAGCGGTGCTTTCTCCTGGCTGATTGTTGGCCTCTCGGTTACGCCTTGCTCGTTGCCGCCATCTTGGAATCTCATCCGCTTCCTTCGCTCGTCTACTTCTTTTCTTGTATTTCCTTTCCTGTTGCTTCTTGGGTGGGACTGGCTGCAGCTGCGTGTGCCCTCCACCTTCACACACCTTCTCCTGTGTGACCTTTCTTGCTTCGAGCTTCTGCGCCGCTGTGCTCACCGGTAGTTCGACTTGGGGGTCTGGAGCTCTGGACTTAGGTGTGCTTCCTCCTCGCCATCCAAGCAACGCCCCCATCACCATCCAAGCCACGCCCCCTCGCCATCCAAGCCACGCCCCCAACCATACACAACAATTGTGGTCCAGGTCTTGATTGGTTCTAGGCTGGATTATGTGAACATTCTTTATCTTGCTTTTCCAGAGTATCTGCTTACCAGTCTTCAGGTAGTGTAAAATGCTGCGGCCAGGGCTATTCTTTCTCTTGGCCCCAGGACTCGGATGTTGCTCATTTCAACTCCCTCAACTGGCTCCCAATCCGCAAGCGGATACAGTTTAAGGCCCTTGTGCTAGTTTTAAGACCTTACATGGATATGGAGCCCCTTACCTGAGGAAGAGAGTTCAATTCTACCATCCACATCCCTCTCTCCGTTCCGCCTCATTGGCGCTTATCTGTACTCCGGTGGTGAAATACTCCCGAATTGGAAGACGCTACTTCCGGGCTGCGAGGGCAAAACTATGGAATGATCTGCTGCTTGCTCTGAGACTACTTCAGGATCTTTTTCCCTTCAGAAAAGCCCTAAAAACTTGGCTGTTTCAGCAATAACTTAGCACTTCGCGTTCTGCACATTATCACTTCCTGTGTAGCTTGGTCACACTCACCCAGCGCCGGGACACTCGGTAGAGTAGCTGTGCGCTTTATAAAAACCCTGTAAACATAACATAACATTAAAGCTGAGGGAGCTGTTGAGCCACATGCCAAGGCTCTTGATCTGTGCCTTTGGAGCTGGGACAGGGCCAAGACAGACCAGCCACAAGAGAGCAGGGTTGGAGGAAGGAGGGTTGCCCAGGAGCATAAGCTCGGTTTTGTACCCGTTGAGCTTAAGGCATGAGAGTTCCATCCACTCGGCACCCGCCTCTAGGCAAGGACCTAGGGTACCAGATGACCTCTTGAGGTGGTTTAATGCCACTACGAGCTGAGTGTCATCTGCATAGGTGATGATCTTTATGCCGAATGGTTGGACAATCTCCGCCAGGGGACTCAGATAGATATTAAATAGCGTAGGGCTCAGGGAAGAGCCCTGAGGGGCCCTACAGCAAAGAGGCAACGAGTGGGACACCACATCGGTTTCGAAGACTTGGAAGAAGCGGTCACTGAGGAAGGACTGGAGCCAGGTTAGTGCAGTACCTGTCACTCCTATGTTTTTGAGTTGGTAAGAAAAGATGTTATGGTTAACACTGTCAAATACAGCACTGAGGTCTAGGAAGATGATTGACGCTGTGCCTCCCTGGTTCAGCAACCTCCTTGCCTCCTTCGTTACTGCTAGAAGGGCCGTCTCCGTCCCGAGCTGAGGATGAAAGCCTGATTGAGAGTCATGGAGCAAGTTGTTAGATTCCAAATAATCTACAAGTGTGGTGTTAATGTGTTTCTCAAACACCTTACACAGCCAAGGAAGAAGCGATATCTGGCGATAGTTGGCCAGATTGGATTGGTCCAGGTTGGGTTTCTTCAAGAGAGCCCTGACCAGCGCACACTTCCAGGCAGGAGGAACCATACCGGAGGTGATGGAAGAGTTCAGGATGTCAAGAATTACCAGGCAAATGGAGTTAATTACTAGGGTGAGGGGCTGAGGGGGGGCAGGGTCAGAAGGAGAGCCTGAGGTTACCCTGGAGATGGTTAAATCCAATGAGTCAGCATCCAGAAGAGGAAATTGCTCTAAAGGGCAATGGGAATTAGAACGAGGACTTTTCGTTCTGGTGACAATGGGCTCGATCAGTGTGGTAGGAAAGGACATACAAATCTTTTGAATTTTTTGGTGAAAAAAATCTGCAAAATTGTTGCAACAAATTAGTGCTCCCTATGTTATCAGAGGTTTCTGAGGCAGGGTAGTAAGCGACTTGGCAATACGAAAAATCTCTTTGGGTGAGTTTGCTGCAGTACTAATTTTCTCTTCATAAAATGCTGTTTGGGCAGTTTTAATTTCTGATTTGTATAGCCTAATTGCCTCTCTGTAGTCCACTTTCCTAGCCTCTGAAAAGTTCTGTCTCCACCTTCTTTCTAGTCTTCTGCATGCCTGCTTTAAATCCCTCAGTTTGGGGGGAACCACAGGGCTGTTTTTTGTCTGCTTTTCTTGTGAGTGGGTTTCTTGGGGAGTACTATGTCAAGGGAGCTTTGAATCTATAGGTTAAAGTTATTGCTAGCCAGATTGGGGTTGGGGTCGCTAAGTGGTCTTGTGGCTTTAAGAACTGAGGTCCAGTGGTCGGTAGAGAGCTTAGTCCATTTCCTTTCCGACATCAACATTTCTCTATGGGAGAGAAAAGGCTCGGTGGTCTCCCAGCATAGAGGAATGAGGAAATGATCCGTCCAGGGGAGTGGAGTAGGTGTGCCTATGACAAGGTTGTGCAGGTTACTAAACACATGATCAAGAAGATGACCCCTGACATGTGTGGAGGCGAAACCTTTCTGCCTGAGTTGGAGCGCCAGGAGACTTATTGATAGCTCACTGGCTACGTGGTTGGAGGGGTCTTCTAGGTGGATATTGAGATCCCTAAGCACAGTAAAATTAGCTGGGGCTAATGCTAGATTGGCAACAGTCGTGGAGAGATGTGAGAAATTGCCCTATGGCTCCAGGGGGGTGATAGAGCAATAAACCGGAAAAGGTACTTGTTGGTGAAAATTCTAGAGAAAAGGCCATGCTCTCGCAGTCTGGTAACGTGTCCATGGTAGTCTGGCAATTGAAGGGGTCTTTGAATATAATGGCTAGGCCCCCACCTCTGCCAATCTTGCAGTCCAACCTGAGTATTAAGTAACCTGGGGGAAGGGTTTGAATGATAACAGAATCGGCTTCAGCCAGAAGCCATGTCTCAGTTAGGAAAAGAACGTCTGGTTTAAGCTCATCTAATAGTAGCGCTAATTCAACTGAATGCTTAGGGAGCGATCAGCAATTTAAAAGAAACATCCTTAATGGAGTACTGGCCTGGGACGCTTTATTGTTATGAGGCTGAAGCACAAAATTACAATGAAGGCAGTGGGAGGGACTATTGGCAATGTTCAATGAGTTTAGACAGTTGTGGTTGATATCCCTTTTCAGCACATACAGAGTTTGGGCGCTATAGACTATGCTATTTCCTGGAAAACTGACAGGGGTTGTGGCCCATGGGTCTGGGCGGGCACGGATGGGCGCAGACTGGCTTGCCTTTGGCACGCCTTTGGCGCGTCTGCTGCCAATTAGCGCTATTCCGTTCTGAAATAGTCAGGACCAGGAGGGAAGCTAGAGCGTCACCCTGCCAAGATGGCAGCCCGAGAATGTCCCCACCAGGAAGTACTGAGGGTCAGTCTATTACCTCGAGTTCGGTATTCTCCCTCCACTCAATCAGCATAGGGATTGCTGCGGTGGACCTGGGAGTCGGCGAGCACAGAGGCGGTGAAGTACGCGGACAGTAAGTTTCACAAAGGATGAGAAGTGAATTTAAAACAGTTTCATTGATTTTAAAAACAAACAAAGCAAAGCTTTAAAGCAGCAGAGCAGACCGAGCTTTACCTCTGCCTATCTGCGTACAACCAACACACCACAGGTTCTTATCCATAATCGTAATATTCCTTTTCCGGTAGACTCTTTGAATAAGGAATAGAACTTCAAGAAAAGTTTCTCTGAGATTGCATTTTTAACAAGGAGGAAACAATTTATGACCAGACTCATTTACAGATGAATTACATTATTATTAATTGGAGTGTGCAATACTTAGGGATCATTACAGGAATACATGATACGCCTTTCTAACAGTGCTTGATTTGTCACTAACCAGATTTAATAAATTGATTCTATTTGAGATGCAAGAATGTTCACGTGCCAGGTATGCAATGTCCTTGAATAAGAGTGGTGTGTGCTGTATTAATTAATTTGAATTTTAAATTAAGTATGAACACTTTATTGGTATTTGACACATATTCTGATTAAGCAATAATTACGTTATATTTAGTAATTGAATTACTGTTAATATGCTATAACATGAGATTGGGAATATCCACATCTGTTTAACACGTTTCTATTTTGTTTAATGCTTTGAATAAAAGTTGTTAGTACTAAGAGAAGATGTTTTTAACATTACCAAGTTTCTGTTGACAGATGCTGTCTGGTTAGGTGATGTTTTGTGAAATGTATTAATCAAGATAACTGGACCATACAAATTGGGTAAGAATTAATGTTTTCATTTTGAGATTTTAAATATTCCCATTGAAATTGGAAGGTGCATCTCATCATTGTGTATAAAAAATTGTAAATTAATTAAGATGGTAGCTTTGAAGGTTCATCATGCAATCCTATGGAAGTGCTACTCTTATGATTTCAGTAATCATAGTGTAAGGCGGGCTATTTTATGAACTGTGGCACTCTCTAGTGTTTAAGAAATTCAACATAACACATCCCAATATAACAATGTTCAGTAACTCACACACCATACTTGGAGACCTGTGAACACAGGTACACAGCATTTCCAAAGTAGGCTCAGTCACGAGTGTCATTTCCCTGCAAGCTGAACCACACTTGCCATAACACAGTGGCGGGTGCTCAGGATCTGAAGCACTGGGGTGAGGGTGCGGACGGGCGAATAATACAAAAATAAGCACACACACAAAAATATAAAACTTTACTTACCTGCCGCTGCGGATGCCGCATTGCTCCTCTGCAGATCCTGGTCCGGTCCCTCGCTGGTCACACTGTACAGGCTCCCAGATGCAAATTCCTGATGCTGCTCTCATGCTGGGAATAGCATTCCCAGCATGAGAGCAGCGCTGGGATTGGTTTGAGTGCTCTGGCTTGGGGCTCAGAAAATGACTAGGAGCCTTTGGCTTTTCTCCACCAAGCTGTGAAACACTGGGTGGAGAAATGTTAAGTGCGCATGACGGTTTGGCCAAACAGTCATGCGCACTTAGTAGAGCCCATCACCCCCTCCCCACTGTTGCACATAGAATGCATTTTCCCACCCTATAACGCGGTTCCACTGCAGATAAGAAGAAAAAAATGATAATAAAATTGATTTATTATCATTTTATTTTTCATATGTTTAACTTTGCTGCCACCCTGTGAGGCGCATCTCCACTGCCCTAACGGAGGAGCTGCCCCTACCTTAACCACGCATATGCCTTAACCCCACATATGTGTGGTAAAGGCATTGCGCAGTCTAGATGCTGAGATGGGCAGGCACAGGTAGAGGAAGGATCGGGAGAGAAAGTGGTCTGGAAAGCTGGCTGGGGCTGGGTTTTAAGGGAGGTGGATGTAGTTGTTATGGGTTGGGGTTATTTTTAGGACTTGGGAGGTCGGGCTAGTTTTTAGGGCTTGGGGGATCGGGGCAGTTTTTAGGGCGGATGGGCGGGCTGGGGTGTGAACTTTACCACACATATCCATTTACCAGTCATGCCTTTACCACGAAATTGCATGGTAAAGGAATGCCTTGTTCAGATGCATTAATTGTTCGGGGGAGCGTTGTAGAGGCACGAGTGGTTTGCCATGCATGCCTCTCTCATACAACCGTGAACACACTGCGCAGCCCTATTGGATATTGGAGTGGGCCCCAACGTAGGTGGATGCTAATTTCCTTTTCACCATTTGGTGAATTTCCCTAGTGGAAGTGCAATACTTAGAGTGCTTTCCTTAAAACATTGTTGTGGGCCCCAAGAAGCAGGGATCCCATTTGTGAGGGAGACTGCCTGTGAGTGAATGGTCTTGGTGTGACTGACAACAGAGAGAAACATAACTCACTGACTGCAATAGATGACTGTGAATTTGTGGATGGCACCTAGAAACACAATCATTGAGAATCCATCCTAGGTTGGCCTGGAAATATCTCTTTGGTTATCCTGCCCATAGAGTGATGTAATTTACGTAGCTCACTCCATCTGGATAGAAAAAGATTATAGTTGGGCTTTTATCATCAAAGAGAAGAAATAGCCATATACACACTAGATGCCCATATCATGGTACTCCAGGAGTGAATCTGGTGAATACATTGAAATAAAGAGACAGAAACTGGTGCAGAAATGATGGAGGGTACCTTTTGAAGATGTTTGGACTCTATCGGTAATGAGAACCATCAAGGAGAGAGTGTAGATTACTAGTAAAACCTGTAAGAGCAGCATTAACCCCTTCAATTTATGAAGATGAGAGGAGGACCATACTTTTGGCATTCAGTGTGTTGGAGTCCCACAGTTCCCCACAACGGAAAATGATCTGGGGACAAGGCCAGACCATGCTGTATTGAAAGGTCGCATTAGGAAAACTGCTGTCAAATCCAATGAAGAAGACAGTTCATACAACTGTATGAATCTTAGGAAACATTGCGTTTCTCTAATGTTTGTAGGAGTTGGCCTATCTGAAATCGATGAGCCAGAAGCTTTTAATCTAAAACTAAAATACTCAACGTCTTCAGCCTTCTTTGGTTTACAATATAAATACTGCTAACTGAAGCCTAGTTCAGTATCATATTCATATGAAGTTGATGTTCCCTAAGAGTTTTAGAGTACATCAAACTATAATCCAGGTAACACAGGACAAGCTGATTTAATATACCAGGGAATATTGAGTCCTTAAATCTCAGGAAATAGCAGGAAGGTTGCACAATCCAACCAGCATCACACAACATTCCTAATGCCAGGGATGGGATAACGAAAACTGTCTTCCACTCATCACCATCCTTTATGCACAACAGATTATAAACTCCTGTGTTTGTCACTAAAAGACACTTTCAGTGATGAAGAAATATCTCGAATCAGACCAGATGTCAAGGGTGTTGTTATTACCTCTTTGAAAACTATTCCTTTGTGCTCATTCAGATCAAGAAACACTCCACAGGCCCCTCTAGCTAAGTATTAACAACTTTACCTTTCCAGTTCTTTAAAAAAAAATCTTATTGCTGTTTTTAATAATTCAACAAAACACGTTTTCACCACTAGTTACAATACAAATGTAGCATTAGAGAAACTGGTTCAGCTTCTGTTAATTGCTATGTCCCACATACTGCCCTCTTTCAGTCACTTCTAGGTCTCCAAACCTACCTGAGCAGCATGCATGTCAGTAAGTAGCCTCCCATTGGTGTTTAACAACTTTGATAGGTTTCCCATGAACTTCATAATGTCTCCAATTTCTTTGGGCAGCCCCTACCCTCATATCTCACTTTTTCGGCCAGCATCTACCAGTCCATATCTTCTTTCCAATTGCTGAGGATTGGTAGGTCCCTGACACACCATTTGTTCTAGTATTTCGGGAATGCACCTTCTCCACATATATTCATTAGACATTGTTCAACAGAGCAATTCAATTGTATTCCTGTTTCTTGAGTAATACACCCTATGGCCCCCTCTAGTAACCCTGTACCTGTGGACATGTCCAGAGGATGTGAAAAAAGAGCCCACCTGTCAGCCCCTCCTCATGCACATTTCTGATTCACACCTCTCCATCTTAAGTAGAGTTACTCTAGAGAAGTAGGACCAATCCAATGAAAAATACAGAGCTGTGTGAGTCAAACCCCTGACATTATTGCTATGTGCTGTGGGGCCTCCAGTACTTTTACCCCTTCCCCTCCAAAAAGTCCTTGAATTCCCACTCCCAGGCCACTTTAAGTTTCTGTAGGTGATTAATAGATACCTTTTCAGTTCTTGTTGCAGTTATTAAATATAAAGATGCTTACCAGTCTTATTCACAGAAGGCCCAACATATGGCAATCAGCCCATTCCTATCTTCTTTTTCAGGTGAGAATTTTAATTCTGTAGGCTTTTTCAAAGGCTATTTGGAGTAGGGCGATAGCAGATGTCCTGCATCCTCACAATATAAGCACAACTTAGCCTTACGTCAATCCCGTGAACATTTCTACTTGTATAAGCTTTTCATCAGGAAATGACTAGTAGGAATTTTCATATTTTTCAGACGACTAGGCTATTAGGAAAGTTGAGTAGATCACTCAAAATGTTTTTTCTTTTCCTTCATCTTTCTTGTATTCAATTTTCAACCAGTAGTGTGAAATCAAAAAGTTCTCGAAAAAAAAGTAGGTCACGGATATCAAACTACTTTGTCCTTTAGCCCTTCTCTTAACCAACAGCGAAATAAGTTATTCTAAGTTCTTTCATTCCAGGTAGCTTCAGAAGCCAATACTCCAAAACGAGTCACATAACTCAAAACATCCATTGTTCCTTGTTGAATATGACATAATGGTTCTTCAGCAGAATAGTCGTCTGGCCATTTAAACATCTTCTTAAAAGCTGCCAAAAAAGACATAGGACTACAAGGAAGCATCTTAGTTGGTCACCAATGGAGTTGACCATGCCAAATTAGGATGAGAAGCACAACTATTAAAAAAACTTACTCCAGCTTGATAGTGATTAAGTCGTGCATGGCAAAAAAGAAAATGCACTGTGAGTCTATCCAAAAATTCTCGTAACTTAAATGAAGCCCCAGAAGAGCAGTGAGGGGGCCTTGATGAGACTATTGAGATATCTGTAGACCGTCACACTAAGGCCTCTTTAAGCACGGAATTACACAGGTGTAATAGTTGTAATTCTTTTACAAGGTCTTACGGCCGGACCCATAGTCCTTCGGAACCAGTAATGGTGGAGATTGCAATTGGTCAAGGACTGGATACAATATAGGCAATCTTGAAGTCCTCTTCAAGATTGCCAGAGGAAAGGGCGGCTCCTCACAGAAGCCATAGTACTACCCTGCATAGATTAATATAAAGCAAATATTACTGTCTCCTTTAGAGGATCGCAGTTAAAAAGGAAAACCCACAAAGGCAAACAACCTCCTTTGGAAGTGCTATGCAATGTTTTGTGGATTTCTAAAGTGCATGGCTACACGTAGGCGTATATGCATTTGGGTGAACTGGGGGTTCTTCTTTCCTCTTTGCCCTTCCCTTCTTGTGCTTCTTTCCGGACAAGATGGTGCTTCACCTGGATCCTACCTTTATTCCTAAAGTCTCCTCTTCTTTCCATCTGAACCAGGAGCTTGTTTTGCTGGTGTTTCCCTCGGATGTGGAGGGGGTCTGTCTTTCTTGGACATGGGTCGTGCACTGTCTTTATTTGTCTAGAACCAGTGAGTTTCAGAAGTCCTTAAGTTTGTTTGTCTTCTTTGGCTCCGGTACTCTGGGTAACAAGGTTTGACACATGGGTGAAGCAGGTTATCATTCAAGCTTACGCTTCTGCGCATGTGTGTCCTCCTTCTGATGTTCAGGGGCATTCTAATTGTGCAGTGGCTGCTTCCTGGGCTGAGGCTGGTGGGTCTTCTATTTAGTAGATCTGTTGTGCTGCGACTTGTTCTTCTTATCTGACGTTTGCCCGTCATTTTTGTCTGGATTTGACTGGGGCTGAGCGTTCTTAAGGGATGTCTGTTTTGCAGACGGCAATGGAGTAATTGTCTTTCTTTAATAAAGGCTTGCTGTATACGATTTTTGTGTTGGTGTGCTTCTTGCTTGGTATATCCTCACAAGTCAGAACTGGAACGAGGAGGAAAGGGATGAGGGGGTAATATCCTATTGCTAACCAGTAATCTTCATTACCCTGAATCGGAATCCTCCTCATCCCAGTCCACGTCCCTACCACCAGCCCTTTTGGTCACCTCAACAAGTTTTTTTGAACAAACTTGGTATTGTACAGGTGGATGGGCAGGAGGGGTGTTGCTTTATACTTCTATCATAGAGATAGAAGACAGCTTTTAGGCTGAATGGATCTATGATCTCTAGCGTGTTAATCTCTGTTGGAGGCGGAAATGCCTCACAAGTCAGTACTGGGACAAGGAGGATTCCGATTCGGGGGAATGAAGATTACCGGTAAGTAATAGGACATTCTCTGGCTGATAAGGCATCCAGATCTGCAGTCGCTACAGTAGCAGCAATTAAAAGCTCGAAAACTTGTATAAATAACGATATCTTTGCTGCCCTTAATGCAATTAAAAATGGCACTCCTTTACTAAAGGGCTTTCCTTCTAAATACTCTTATCATTTAAGTGACCAAATGTTCCTTTTTGTAACAATTCCTGGGATTAATGACTGCTTTATTCCCACTCAAGACATCAGACTTACTTTGGTTGTAGTGGCACACGAAGGTGTTGCTTCAGCACATGCTGGGGTGGCAATTTTGCTTCCGCAGCAACGTTATTGGAGGCAAGGCTTATACCAGCAGGCCACAAAATATGTCCTCTGTTGTGACATTTGTCAGCATATTAAATGATCCACCGTGGCTCATCCACCACAAGCACACCTATTCATCTCCAACAAGCCTTTTGGCTGTATCTATTTGGGTCACTGTGGTCCTACGATTTTGGATATGGCTTTCAAATCTATTTTGGTTGCAGTTAATTCTTGCTCTAGATTCCTTTAGGTTTGGCCAGAGCGCTCGGCTGATGCTTGAACTGTTATTAAAGACCTGCATGTCTTTATTGGGACATACGGATGCTGTGCACTCCACTCGGACCAGGGTCGGGATTTCGCATCCAAAGCGTACAAGGGTTCAATGACGTCCCTATAGGAAGCTGGCTCTGTATATACTAAACCAAAGTAAGGTATAGTGTGCACAGAGTCCAGCGGATCCCCAGAGGTACAGCTGAGGCTAAATTAGATCATCCCTAACAGCTTTCTTTGTGGTAGTGTGGTAATGCAGTTAGGCTTATCAGGAGGGTATGTTAAGCATTTATTGTATTCACTCAATCAAGGACTGATTACACACAGTCAGAGACAGAATCCAGACCAATTAGGTAAGTATAAAAAAAGGTATACTTATGTTTTGTTTCTAGAACAAAGCAAGTCTTGGCACAGGCAAGTTGAATATACTTTCAAATGCAAAACATTGCAAGGAAATGAGTTGTGGATGAAATTGCAATCATTACAGATTTGTATTTGGTCTTAAAACAGTTTAGATTACATAGAAATTGAATTTGATTACTTTTAGATTACTTTTCAGTTACTTTGAGTATTGGAGGTGATATGCCGAGATATCACACACTGGAGTCTACCACTGACAGGTAGGTACTATAATTTTGGGTTTAAAGCAAAGTTACTTTGTGTTCAATACAAAAGTTGATCTCTACAGAGAACATTTTTAGGAACAAAAATTCCAACATTGGTTTGTATGGGAAAAAGAAGGTTATCGGTTTGCAGCTAAGTAAACGACCTACAAGTATAGTTATTGGGGGTTAGAACCAAGGTTCCCAAAGTTCAGTTAGGCACTCAAATTGCACCACCAGCGCTACTGGAGTGGCCGGGTAGAGAATGCAGGGGCCCAATGTTAGCCAATCGGGATAAGGGGGGATCAATCAGGGCTGCTTACGAGCAGGCCACTTGGGTGTGGGAGCAAAACTCCTGGGTTTAGAATCACCACTGCAGGGGCCAACAATCATCACAGGAACTGCACCACCAGCAGCACAGAGGTGCCGGATGCAGAGTGCCAAGAAGACGTTGGGGACCCTGTAGTTTCCAATGGAGATCTCCAGTTCAAAGAAAAGGCTGCAGGCTCACGCAGTGAGGCTTCCTGAAGGCAACCTCTGGCAGGAGAGGTAAGTTGGGTTCTTGGGAGATGCCTGTACACCGTTGGTTGGGCTACCCAAGGCCGTGGAGCGTCGGGTGCAGGGGTGTCTTTTGGTGTCAGATCTTGACAGCTCAGGTCGCGGTCGGGTGACCGTTCAGGTTGAGGCTGCAGACGTGGGCTAGAAGCTTGAGGTAGTTCAGGGATCACCAATCCCAGGTCAGGTAAGCTGGGAAAACCTCCTCATGGTGTTGCGCCTCTCAAACTGGGGCTGTGGGTGCCGGGTGCAGAGTGGTGCAAAACCATGGAGCCGCCTGTGTCTGGGTTCTGTGCTGGAGTCTTTGAGTAAATCTGGTGCTCACAGGAGACAGAGTCCTTCAGACAATGGCAGGACAGGTTCTCTGGGTTCTGGGGAGCTGCTAGCTGCTGGAAACGCCGGGGTTTCTGCTGTAGGCAGGTCCGGGTTGGGACAGGATGGTAGGGCTGGGGCCAAAGCAGTTGGTGTACTATTCTTCCTGGGTCAGAATGGCTTTTTGGTCCTTCTTCTTCCTTCCTCAAATCTGAGGAGGCAAGGTCCGGGGTTGCCCCTAAATACTACTGTTAGACGGACCGGGAGGGTCGGCCGAGGTTACGGGGAGAGGTCTCCAGGGAGAGCCGTCTCCAACGACTGTACAGATAAGTAACTTCCCCCCCACAGACGGACACCACACAAGGTTGAAGGTTAACGAGACTTTATATGCAATTCTTAGGTTACGATGATGGATACAAGGAGGTCTGGACTCAGGGGTCCCCTCGGTTCTAGTCTCTGGTTTAGGAAAGGGGTAGCGGGACAGTCTTTGTTACCAATGAATGGAAAATAGCTCTCAATCCTCGAGCTCGGTGTTCTAGATGATCGGGCCGCGGCGGAGCCAGGCAGGTCCCGAGATGGATGAAGGAAAACGACGGTCCGCGGCGGAGCCTGCAGGTCCCGGTGAAGATGGCGGTTACAACGGTCCGCGGCCACGCCAGCAGGTCCCGACGACGATGAAGGTGATGAAGATTACGACGGCTGTGGCAGCGCCAACAGGCAGGACGATGGTGCACAAGACAGAGCTACGGCAGCGCCAGTAGTCCGTCCAGGATGAGTTCCTCTTTACGTCTCTCGACTCCAAGATACAACTGCCTTCCTGCTCTGGAGCTGCCCCAGTTATAGGGCTGGCGTGCTTTGATGTCCGGACCCTCGCACTTGGAGGTCGGGAGGTCCGGGATGAGGGAGTCCAGACACCCAGCAGGGGGGTGGAGCCAGCGCCCGGGGAGGCGATGGGCGAGCGGCACTGGGTGGGGGAGAGCCATCGGCACCTCTTTCTCCCATTGACTTACCAAGTAGCCCGCTCACCTCCTGGGGGGAGGGTGGTGCCGGAACGTCTGAGGCCGGGCCAGGCCCAGGGTTGAGGTCGATCGGGGGCCAGGCGGCCTCGTGGTGGAGTGTCCAAGATGGCGCCCCAGGCTGGGCGCGTGGGCCGGCAGTGGATCGGACCCACGAGGTCAACATGCTCGAGGGCAGGGGTCCCTGAGGGGACGGAGGACGTGCAATGGTGGTGTGTGGTACTTGCGGGACTGGACTCAGGCCTGGTTGGGCCGGGGGAGAGCGGCCCTTCATGTGGCCTGTCCAACATGCGTCCCCCCCAGCTGAAGGCGGGGAGAGTTACCCATCCTCTTGGGGACTCTCCTCGTCGAGGCGGAAAAACCGGGACAGGCCATCCGCGTTGGCGTGATCTGGCCCAGGCCGGTGTTCGACTGTGAAGTCCATACCTTGCAAGGAGATGGACCAGCGTAGCAACTTTGGGTTCTCCCCCCGCATATGCATCAGCCACTGCAGGGGTCGGTGGTCGGTCTGCACCCGAAAGTGGGTGCCAAAAAGGTAGGGCCGGAGCTTCTTGAGGGCCCATACCACAGCGAAGGCTTCCCTCTCTATGGTGCTCCAGCGTTGCTCCCGTGGTAGGAGTCTCCGGCTGATGAAGGCCACCGGTTGATCAAGGCCTTCGGTGTTCACTTGAGACAGGACTGCCCCAATGCCCTGGTCGGAGGCGTCCGTCTGGTCGACGAACTCCCGGCTGTAGTCTGGGGCCTGGAGCACAGGGGCGGAACACATGGCGGCCTTCAACTGTTCAAATGCAGTTTGACACTCTGGGGTCCAGTTGACTTTCTTGGGCTGGTTCTTTGACGTGAGTTCTGTGAGGGGCCCCACTATGGTACCATAGTCTTTCACGAACCTTCGGTAATAGCCCGTGAGGCCCAGGAAGGCTCGTACCTCGGTTTGGGTGATGGGGGGCTGCCAGGCCTGGATGGCGGCAATTTTCAGCTGTAGAGGGGCCACTAGGCCGCTTCCCACCTGGTGTCCGAGGTAGGTTACAGACCCTTGCCCAATTTGACACTTGCTGGCCTTGATCGTGAGGCCAGCTCGCTGAAGGGCTTGCAGCACTGCTCGGAGGTGGTGGAGGTGCTCGGTCCAATGGTGGCTGTATACAGCGATGTCGTCTAGGTAGGCGGCGCTGAATCCTTCGAGCCCCGCCAGGACCTGATTGACGAGCCGTTGGAATGTTGCTGGGGCATTCTTCATGCCGAAGGGCATGACCGTGAAATGGTAATGGCCATCGGGGGTGGAGAAGGCAGAACGTTCTTGCGCCCGGGGTGTGAGGCCGATCTGCCAATAGCCTGCTGTCAGGTCGAAGATGCTGAGGTAGCGGGCAGCTCCCATTCGGTCGACTAGTTCATCTGCCCGGGGGATGGGATGCGCGTCTGTTCTGGTGACCGCATTCAAGCCCCGGTAGTCGACGCAGAACCGGAGTTCTGGTGTGGTGCCGGGGGCAGCTGCTTTGGGGACCAGCACGACAGGGCTGGCCCAGGGACTGTCTGAGGGCTCGATGACCCCGAGCGTGAGCATCTTGGCTATTTCTTCCTGGATGCAGGCCCGTACCCGGTCTGGCACGCGGTAGGCCCGGTGGCGGATAGGGGGGCTGTCCCCGGTGTCCACATCGTGCACACACCAGGAAGTGACACCTGGGGTGAGGGAGAACAGGCTGGCGAACTGTGATAGGAGGGCTTGACACTCTTGGCGTTGTTCTCTGGTGAGGGCCTCCGAGAGCCGGACCCCATCCACGGAGCCGTCTTGCTCTTGAGTCCGTAGGAGGTCAGGGAGAGGCTCGGAGTCTTCTTCAACCCCAGTGTCTGTGGCCATCAGGAGGCTGAGCTCTGTTCGCACAAAGTGGGGCTTTAGTCTGTTAGCGTGGAGGACCCGGAGAGGGTTCCGGGAGGATTCCATGTCGATGAGATAGGTGGCAGGACCCTTGCGCTCTATTACTTTGAAGGGCCCCGTCCATTTGTCTTGTAGGGCGCATGGCTCAGTGGGGGACATCACCCATACCTGTTGGCCAGGTTCGAATTCAATGGATGAGACATTCTGGTCATACCATTTTTTCATGTCCTCTTGACTGGCCTCTAGGTTGGCCTTCGCTAGTTCTCTGAACCGCCGGGTCTGGTTGCGGAGGGTGAGGAGGTACCGGAAGACATCTGGAGGGTTCTTTAACGGAGGCATCTCCCAGCCTTCTTTGACGAGACTGAGCGGCCCTCGCACTGGGTGTCCATATAGCAGTTCAAATGGGCTGAAGCCCAGGGATTTCTGGGGGACCTCTCGATACGCGAAGAGGAGGCACGGCAGCAGCACATCCCACTGGCGACGGAGGGGCTCTTCCAACCCCCCGATCATTCCCTTTAGCGTGCGGTTGAACCGCTCAACGAGTCCGTTCCCTTCAGGGTGATAGGGGGTTGTGAATCGGTAGGTGACCCCGCACTGTTGCCAGAGGGACTTCATGTATTTGGAAATAAAGTTCGTGCCTCTGTCGCTGACGACTTCTCGGGGGAAGCCCACACGGGAGAAGATCCCCATCAGGGCCCGGCCGACTACCGGGGCTGTCACAGTTCGCAGAGGAACAGCCTCAGGGTAGCGGGTGGCGTGGTCCACTAGCACCAAGATGAATCGATGGCCTTGTCTTGTGCGTGGGTCCAAGGGCCCCACAATGTCTATTCCGACTCTCTCAAACGGGGTAGTGACCACGGGAAAAGGTTGCAGGGGGGCCTTTAGTTTGCGGCCGCTCTTTCCACTGGCTTGGCACGTGGGGCAAGATCGGCAATGCTGGTGCACATCGTTCCTCATTTTGGGCCAGAAGAAGTGGGTCACTAGGCGACTGTAGGTTTTATCTTGTCCCAGATGTCCTGCCAGGGGGACATCGTGGGCCAGGTTTAACAGGAAGTCTCTGAAACGGAGGGGTACCACTAGTACTCGGTTGCTCCCCAGCTCGGCGATTCTTTGCTCGCTGTACAGCAGATCATTGTCCCAGTAGACCCAATGAGTTCCGGAGGTATCCCCTGCGCTTTGGGCGAGCGCTTGCTGGCGGAGTCCCTCGAGGGAGGGACAGGTCTTCTGTTCTTGGCGAAATTGTTCTTGCGTGGGCCCCCTTCTTGAGGCCACTGGTCGAGGTTAGCGAGGTCGGTAGGTTGAGCTGGTTCGGAGGGAATGTTACGGTCGGTGTTTTCGGCTGGGGCGACCGGAGGCGGTGGCGCCGGCCATTCGGGTTCTTCTGGGCGGTGGTTGGCACGGGCGGCCATGGAACGGGTGGTGACGCACGCCCAGTCCGGGACGCCCAACATCCCCAGGTGTTCCCTTCGCTCCACGGCGGCCCACGGAGAGCTTTCCAGGTCATTGCCCAGGAGGCAGTCTACGGGGGCATCGTCTCGGACCGTTACTTTCAACATGCCGGAGACCCCCCCCCATTCGAAGGGGACGCAGGCCATCCGACACAGGCTTTCCGAGTTATCGGCTGATCGTACAGGGCAGAGAATGTTCGGTAGATACTGTTCTGGGGCCACCAGGTGACAGCGGACGGCTGTTACACTAGCCCCGGTGTCACGAAGGGCTTCGGCCTGGCGTCCATTGATGCTCACCCATTGGCTGTACTTCTGGGTGTTAGCGGGTAGGGGGACCCGCGGGACCATGTCTTTTCCCCCTAAGCAGGCTAGAGCCATGGCGGCTGGCTCCCACTCTTGATGCTCTTGTTCGTATTCTTCCTGCTCCTCGGAGATCTGTTCTTCCCCTAGGGCTGCAGCGGCCACTTGGCGGGGTCTTGGGCTCTGGTACTGCGGGCAGTTTGGGTCGTTCGCATAGTGGCCGACTCGTTGACATCGGTGACACGTGACATTGGCTCTGTACCCCGGTCGCGCTGGGGTGCTGCCCCGGTTGGCCGGGGGGGTGGTGTTGGTAGCGGGGGCGACCGGGGCGTTGTCTCTTCCTCGCCCTTGGCCCCCTCCTCCTCCTCTGGGTCGGTGCTGACCATTGTTGTTCCGGTTCTGTTCGTAGGACCCATTCCGGCCCACTCTGGTGATCTCCCACCGGTCAGCTTCGGCTGCGAGCTGCCGGGGGTCCGTTAACTTGCTGTCGAGGAGGTGCTGGCGGAGTTCAATGAAGCAATTGTTCGACAGATGCTCCCATACCATCAGATTAAATAGTTGCTCGTAGGTCGTGACGTTGCTTCCTCGGATCCAGCCCTCGAAGGCTCGGCTAAAGTATGTTACATAGTCCACCCAAGTTGTACCCGGGATGCGGGTGCAGTCTCGGAACCTCTGACGGTACATCTCGGGTGTGAGACCATAGCGGGTGAGGAGTGCCGCTTTCATATGGTCGTAGGAGGTCATCTGGTGGTCCGGGAGCTGTAGTAGGGTGTCGCGGCCCTCATTGAGGAATCTTCCCCAGAGACCGGCTCCCCAGTCGCTTCTATCGATCCGGTGTGCAGTCATAGCGATTTCATAGGCCTTAAACCATTGCTGGATGTCGTCCTCTCTGAAATATTCTCGGACAACATCCTTGGGGATGTGTACCTTTTTGTCTGTGGCCCCTGAGGTGGG
Organism: Lissotriton vulgaris; assembly: GCF_964263255.1. Classification (NCBI taxonomy): domain Eukaryota; kingdom Metazoa; phylum Chordata; class Amphibia; order Caudata; family Salamandridae; genus Lissotriton; species Lissotriton vulgaris. Next base: position 188,894,263 of record NC_141698.1, read on the forward strand.
GGGTCGCTCGGGCACCCCTGCTTCTTTATTCTGCTTGCGTAGGTTGATCTCGGCTAGGTTCCGTTCGTGTTCGTACGCTAGTTTCTTTTCCTCGAGCTCCCTTTGTCTCTGTTTCTCCTCTCTTTCTTCTCGGAGACGCAGGTGCTCTAAGTTGATTTTTTGTTCGGCCAATTTAAGTTCAACGTCCATTTTGAGTCGGGCCATTTCTAGTTCGTGTAGTCGGGTTCTTTCTCTTTCCTGGATCTCGTCTTGCGAGAGACCCGTTCTTTGTCCTTCAGGGGCCGTGGTCGTTTTTTCTGCGGTGCTTTGATCAGGGGTTCCGGCAGCCCCGGTCTCTGCCCAAGATTCTAGGGCATGCTTAAAATCGTCCTTGGTACTCAGTCCGGTGGTAGCGATACCCAGTTCGATGCAGAATTGTTTTAGTTCACGATGGTTGTACTCCTCCAATTTCTCCATTTGGAATTTCTCGGTTGATCCGCTCTCTTTCGTGGTCATTGTGACTTCGTCGTGGGGTGAGCTACTCTCTGTACGTTTATGCGGTGATTCGGATCGCGCCGCTGGCCACCAATGTTAGACGGACCGGGAGGGTCGGCCGAGGTTACGGGGAGAGGTCTCCAGGGAGAGCCGTCTCCAACGACTGTACAGATAAGTAACTTCCCCCCCACAGACGGACACCACACAAGGTTGAAGGTTAACGAGACTTTATATGCAATTCTTAGGTTACGATGATGGATACAAGGAGGTCTGGACTCAGGGGTCCCCTCGGTTCTAGTCTCTGGTTTAGGAAAGGGGTAGCGGGACAGTCTTTGTTACCAATGAATGGAAAATAGCTCTCAATCCTCGAGCTCGGTGTTCTAGATGATCGGGCCGCGGCGGAGCCAGGCAGGTCCCGAGATGGATGAAGGAAAACGACGGTCCGCGGCGGAGCCTGCAGGTCCCGGTGAAGATGGCGGTTACAACGGTCCGCGGCCACGCCAGCAGGTCCCGACGACGATGAAGGTGATGAAGATTACGACGGCTGTGGCAGCGCCAACAGGCAGGACGATGGTGCACAAGACAGAGCTACGGCAGCGCCAGTAGTCCGTCCAGGATGAGTTCCTCTTTACGTCTCTCGACTCCAAGATACAACTGCCTTCCTGCTCTGGAGCTGCCCCAGTTATAGGGCTGGCATGCTTTGATGTCCGGACCCTCGCACTTGGAGGTCGGGAGGTCCGGGATGAGGGAGTCCAGACACCCAGCAGGGGGGTGGAGCCAGCGCCCGGGGAGGCGATGGGCGAGCGGCACTGGGTGGGGGAGAGCCATCGGCACCTCTTTCTCCCATTGACTTGCCAAGTAGCCCGCTCACCTCCTGGGGGGAGGGTGGTGCCGGAACGTCTGAGGCCGGGCCAGGCCCAGGGTTGAGGTCGATCGGGGGCCAGGCGGCCTCGTGGTGGAGTGTCCAAGATGGCGCCCCAGGCTGGGCGCGTGGGCCGGCAGTGGATCGGACCCACGAGGTCAACATGCTCGAGGGCAGGGGTCCCTGAGGGGACGGAGGACGTGCAATGGTGGTGTGTGGTACTTGCGGGACTGGACTCAGGCCTGGTTGGGCCGGGGGAGAGCGGCCCTTCATGTGGCCTGTCCAACAACTACATTTAGGGGCGTTTACAGGGGTGTGCAGGTCAGGACACCCCTGACCAATGGGTCCTTTCCTTGGGGTGGGTACACCCCCTATTATGCCACCCTCCAGTGGGAGGGTGACATGAGCCTCTCCCGGATTGGCTGGGTCCCCTCATCTTTAAGATGGAGGGCCCTGAGATGTGTGCTTCACTTCACCTCCCCCACCTAAGGGATGGGGTTGGCAACAGTGGGCACACCCCTCCTCCTAACTTGGATTTCCCACTGATTCTCTGGCCCAAAGTGGCGGTCAGAACTGGTGGGAGTCAGTTGCTGGGGGCAGCATAAGGCAGGGACAGCTTACAAAGGTGGCAGGCCTTTGAAGCTTCCCCTTCGTGGACCCAGCCCATCCTGGGGGAGGAAGCATGACACCTCTGCCCAGGATGGGCTTTGTTTCTAGACCCAGAGAGTGGAGGTCCTCTACCCAGGGGTCCAGAATCCTGCCTGGTTGTGGCACATGGAGGGCAGTCATTCAGGAACCCCACCAGAGCTAGTTGTTTTTCAAGGGGCATCTCCAATATGCCCTCTGAGTGCATTTTACATTAAATCCCACACTGGCATCAGTGTGAGCTTAATGTGCCTCAGCACAGCAGTTTGCTACCAAACTTCCCAGGTTTCAGAAAAGCTTTTATGGAGCTGTGGAGCTCGTAATGACCAACTCCCAGACCCTACACTCTCTATGATTTTTCTACACTTACAATGTCTAAGAATGGACTTAGACACTGTAGGGGTACAGTGCTCATGCCACTATACCCCCACCTGTGCTCTAGTGAGCCCCGCTAGAGGGGTGGCTTACCTAGGCCATAGGCAGTGGATAGGCATGGCACACAGGGATGTGTGCCATGTCAACTCTTCACTTTTCTCTGCACCAAAACATGCAGCCTGCAATGGCAGTGTGTGGGTGTTAAGGTGCAGGGCTCCTAAGGGTGGCACAATAGGTGCTGCACCACTTAAAGGTCTTCCCCGGTCACAGCACCCTTAGTACCCATGGTACCTTTTACAATGGGCTTACCTGTGGCAGAGATGTGTCAATTGTGGGTACAAAGGTAGAGTTTTGGGAAAGAACTCAGGCCCTGGGAACCTGAATGGCAAGGGCCCAGGGCGCATCAAATCAAGTTGCATCACGTCAGGCAAAACGTGGGGGTAACCATGCAAAAAGGGGCACTTTCTTAAAGTCCCTAGGTGTACGGGTGCATTATTCCTCCCCATATAGGCCTGAAGGCAATTCTGTTGTGGAAAGAATGAACCATGACTTAATGCAGTATTTAACAGCTAGAGTATTAGGTACTGGGCGTTGTTGGGTCAACAACCTCTACGGGGGTTCAACAAGCTCTCAATAACCTCCATAAAAGATCTCTGAGTGGGCGGACACCGTATAAAGCACTTTTTGACGTCAGGATGTATGTTCCAGACTTTGATAGTCCATACCTTGTGGCAACTTTCTGTGACCTTTGACGTAGATAATCCTTGCGCTGTCTTTCAGGACCTACAATAGTTCTGTGACGCTCAATCAAGCAAACACTTGCACACGTCTCTCTCTCCAAGTGCAGACGTACAGCCTGAAGTTTCCGGCTGGATTTCAAAAACTGGAGATCTCGTTTGAGAGAAGTTGACGATTAGAAAGGAGTCCGGCTCATCTTACCATGCTCTAGGCCTTGGCATCCAAGATTCAAGAACTATAATCTTGCCACGGCTTCCTGGTTCTAAAGACAAACGCTGTGTCTCAATCGAACATGTCAAACTACACCATGTGGTCGATTCTAGATAGTAAGCCATGGGTTGTCAGTTAAATAAATGTGGAAATGTACCAATTTTGACTCACCTTATTCGCAAACCACAAAATAAATATGGGCAAATACTAATAAGATGTCCCCCCAAAAAATATGGATAAATACAGATGGAAATGTTAAAAAATAAATACCATAAACCGAGAGCCCTATTTATAATTTAAATAACATTGTGTTGTTGGTTATTGATATTATGCAGTGGCATTTCAACATTGTATCATGGGCAAAGTCAGCTTAGATCTATTATGCAGTTTAGCTGGACACTTCAACGCCCTAAAAATAGGCAATACCATGGCTCTATTTGAATTGCAGTCATTTATTTTTGCCCATTAATTTAACATGCAAACACCGATTAATGACAATGAAAGGCCCCACCTACACAATGAAACATTTAGAGAAGTTAGAACAACTTCCATTCACTATATCTGAAACGCCTTCAGCTATGTGGTTAATGCATGGCATAATCTCTTGACCTATTTTGACATTTCAGTTCACAGCTTGCATGAAACATTTTCCTGTTGGTAAATATGAACTTCTTGGAGGCAGCTTCATTCATCAGTTGTGGTCACTTCCCTTCTCCTATTGTTGTGAATGTGCCAATAAGGTAGTTTTCCTTACTGTAGAGGAATGTGATTCTTCTAACAAACATTCACTAGTTTGCAAACATATTAAAAGCCATGGCACATGTAATACTTCAGCACAGAATTTCAACTGTTCTTTAAAAGGAATACCAGTTCCCACAGTTCTTTCACTTATTACAGACCTTTCAAATGGGATTTATTTAACCTCATCGATGCTTGAGATATTCTTCTCCTGTGCTGGGCCATAATAGAACTGGGTGTGGTCATGACAAGCTCAGCTCGTCATGAGCACACGAGCACCGTGCCTCATGACGAGCTGAGCTCGTCATGAGCATCGAAGGGGTTAATGCTTAGTGATCACAACTGTTTCGTAATTCGAGCTGGAGTCCCCTACAGCTTGTCCGTTTCCCAGCTCGTCACTTGTTGCAATAACGTCCTGTTCCCCCTATGCATGGGATTATAGATTGTTCCTTGTGGCCTTCCGTTCCAACTTTGAAGGCAGATTTCAACAAGCTAAGCAGACTCAAAGCATTATTGTTTCAAAAAGAGGTAGCTCTCACATCTGCTTGTGAAACCTTCGAATTGCAAGTCTCAAACTTCTAGCGAAATACAATTATTGTTAAACACAGACCTCCCCCCGCATTTCTGTGAATTAGGGCAAGATGTGGGTAGCCTAATACCGGTTGGTAACGGACGAAATTCGGTAATTTCAGCCGTTACCGACCGGTATATTGTAAATGAGATGTAGGAGTCAAAAATCTTCCAATTCGGAAAATATGAGTCGGTATTTTTACGAATTGGAATTTACTGAATACTTAATTACCGAATTTTTATTTACCGAATCGGTAAATAAGAAATGGTAAAAAATGTCTATAAGGATGTAGGTACCCAGAAAAATACAGAATTTCATGAAATTCGGTATTTAAGAGTTAGTATTTACCATGGATTGAAAGCAGGTGGTAACCAGGTGCAGGCTATAAAATAAGGCCCCAAATGCAACAATGTAACCAGAATGGCGGCATTCTACTTCATAGCAAGGCGGCTACGGCTACAGGCAGCAGGAGAGAGGGAATGGAGAAGGGAGGAGCAAGTGTACAGGCAGAGGATAACTCTCTTCCAACTGACTGAGCCAGAGATACTGCAAAGGTACAGGCTACACCCCCAACCATCGTGGACCTGATCAGGGACCTGCACCCACTCCTGGAGCACCCAACACCAAGGGCGCACGCCATCCCACCCCATGTGCAGGTGCTGTGTAGCCTACACCTGCTTGCCTCTGGTAGTTACCAGAGTGTGATTGCTGCAGTAGGTGGTGTGTCCTAGAGCTGCCTGTCCCGTTTCTTCAGGAAGTTCCTTGAGGCCATGATGCAGAGGATGCATCATTATATACGTCTCCCTGACACACCTGCGGAACTTGCGAAGACCAAAACAGATTTATATCAACTGGCACACTTCCCTCACGTGATAGGCTGCATAGATGGCACCCACATCCCACTCTGCCCACCTGCAGCCACAGACCACATATACAGGAACCGGAAGTCAACGCACTCCATCAATGTGCAGGTGATATGCAACGCTTGGAACATCATTACAGACATTGAGGCCAAATTCCCTGGGAGTACCCATGACTCGTACATATTCCAGAACAGTGGGATTTACACACGCCTTGTTACTGGAGAGTTTGGGGGCGGATACCTGCTAGGTAAATGACTGTGACACACCCTGAAAGTAATAGCAGATGAATGTATCATGAGTATGTAACTAATGGCACTCTCTTTTCCTCCTAGGTGATAGTGCATATGCCCTGAGGTCCTTTGTGATCACCCCCTACCTCAATCCATCTAGCAGGAGTGAGAGGCGTTACAATATGGCTCACAGATCGACTCGCAATGTTGTTGAACGCACATTTGGACTCCTCAAGAGCAGGTTCTGCTGCCTCCACAAGAGCAGAGGTGCACGCCAGTATACTCCAATCCTGTGCTGCAAAATGATAGCGACCTGTGCCATGTTGCACAATCTTGCCACCAAGGAAGGCACAGAGGTGGAGATCACACATCATGAGGGCATTGATGATGACACAGAACAGGCAGAGCCCTATGCAACAGGAGCAGTACCAGCAACAGATGGGAGACTGAGACGGGCAGAGATCACACGCCGATATTTCTAAGTAAGGAGCACAGACAGGTTTAGTTTTTGAAGTATGTAGTTTAATTGTCACTACGGCATTTAAATAATACAACACCATGGTACTACAGTGTCTATTATCAGGAGTGGGTGGTCACAGTTAACCTCACCATGACCTGTCCTGTGGGTTGAGGGCATGTTCAACGTTTGCGTCCACGCACTACAGTGCGGGATGCAGGAGGCTGGGTGTCAACGCTCTCGGTGGTGCCTGGGTCAGCAGATTGGTGCCTGCTGCTCCTACGCATTTCAGGGACAGGAGTGCTAGAGCCACTCCTGCTGGTTGAGTCTTCTGTTTCCCCGACAACTGTGTCTCCAGCAGTGGCTACCTATTGTGTGAGCATCAGCTCCATGGCAGAGGTGACTCTCCCCATCCCCCTTGACAAATCCGTGCAACAGTGCACAATTGCATCCTGCATGGCGACAGAACGCCGGCACAGCAGGGAGGTTGCAGTAGCAAAGCGGTTCATTGCTTTTGTCTGTTGCCGCATACACAGACGATCCCTGCACCTCTCTGAGTGGTCTCTATTTAATTTGTCGCAGAGAGCACTCATGCAGTGGGTCATGTCCGTCATCCCCTTTGCCATGGTCTGCATTGCCTCTGTCATGTTGCCAATTCCCAGGTCTATGTTTGACATCTTGCCATTTATACTGCGAACCTGCCTGTGCACTGCTAATATTGCCTTTGCCTGCAGGCGCTGAACTTTGACCATGGTGGCCTCAAGACCGCAGAAGACCCCCTCACCATCTTGGCCTTCTCCTGTGCCCTTCGGCCTTGGACACTGGCCCGCACAGCTCCTGAAGTAGTCTGCTGCCCAGCATTGCCAGACAAAGGTGGATTACTTGGCATGACACTCTCCTCATCTTCCTCATCTGTTGTTTCAAGAATCCTGAGAGGGGGCACATCAAGCCTCCTTGACCTTCCCTGCACAAATGACTGTGATGTTGGTGTGGGGGATAGTGCTGCTGTTTCTGACTCTTGTGTCCCGAACAACAGAGGTGACTGAGGCTGTGGTGTGGTGGGTCGCTCAGGTGTAGTGGCTGCCTGCCCTGTGGTTGTGTCTTGCTGAACAGCGCTACAACCTGCTCTGTCTTTTGTCTTCTCCCTCCTCTCAGTTGTCGGTGGCACCTCCTCCCTCTCTTGTGCTGTAATGCGCGATGACTCTCCCGTGGACAGATATGGACATTGGGTCAGTGGTGTAGTTCACCTGTGTGTCATGTTTAAATCATATTCCTATCACACAATTGCCTAGTCTCCCTCAGATTCTGAAAGTAGTGTGTCGCATGCCTTGCTGAATTATATGGTGACTGCATTGATGTATGTACCTATGACTACATCTCCCATGATGCATTGCGGGAAATAAGTGAAACCTGTTCTGGAGTGTGATGCAGACACACACAGTGGGGAAGGGGGACAGGGAAATGGGTGGGGATTTATGTCCATGCATCTTACCTTGTTTCCTTGCAGCTCTGGTAGAGCTGGCAGCGTCCCCAATCCCATGGATACTTTCCGGCTCCAGGGTGGATTCAACCAGCTCCTCAAGGTCTGTCAGTCTTGGTGCTCTGTTTTTACCTCCACCTGTGGCTGCAGCTTTTTTTTCTGTGCAGCAAGTTTTTTCTCTGTGATGATCCGCAGATCGTACCATCTTTTTTTGAGGTCATCTATGTCCCTGTGGGTGAACCCAATGGCATTTACCTTGGACTGGATGTTAAGCCAGGTGGTACGTTTCACAGACTCTGCAACATGCAGTGACTGTTTTCCAAAAATATGGGTGTGGTGTTTAACCACCTTCTCAACCAGGACCTGCAGTTCTGCTGGGCTGAACTTGATTTTCATCCTGCGCTCAGCTGCATCCTTCTGGCCATCCTGTGTCTCCATTCTGCTACTCAGGTATGCTCTGGGAAGCCAGCTCCTCTGTATTTCCTCCCTGTCTCAAAGCAGTTCAGTTTCTCTACACCTGCATGGGTGTGGCCACTCCCAGGTACTGGGGAGGGGTGGTTGTAGCATCTGATTGGTTGGTTGGTTCCTCTGAGGCTTTGTTGTGGGGTGTGGTGGGTGTTCCTGATTGGTTCACAGGGGTTATTTTTAAAATTACCGAATCGGTATTTACCGAATCTGTATTTTCCGAATCCGTAAATACCGATTCGGTAAATCCCATTCATTTCTATGGGCCAGGAGGACCATAGGAATGAATGGGTATTACCAATTCAGTATTTACCAATTTGGTAAATACCGATTTGGTAAATACCGATTACATATTCCGAGTGTTACCAAATCGGTAAATGTTACCGATTTTTTTCCTACATCCTGTTTTCCGATTCTGAAATACCGATTCGGTATGAGTCGGTATTTAAGAGTCGGAAAAATTATTTTACCTACATCTGGCCCCAAGTGCCTTGAAGTTTACTGCATCTAACACAGCTTGTCTCACACATTTTGTTAAGATTGTTGGTTTTGGTTCCATCCAGTTAATTCCAAACGGTCTTTGGAATAATACCGGCTTTTATTCATTCCATTTTTTCCCAGTGCCTTCGGAGGATTTTCGCAACTGTTAGTCCTAGTTTGCAACATTCTAATCCTATGTCTGCTTCTCCGCAATGGATGTTTCATTTGCCAGCCCCCTGGAACTCCGACTGCTCCAACACTATCGTTGAGCGCATTCTTCAATATTATGGAATTTTCTACTACAAGAACTGGATCATGATTAGTTGTTAACATTTCAGCCTGCCTGTTTTTTCCTGCGTACAACCCGTGTTCCACTGCCTTTGATGCTCCTTCGAATGGGCACGGGATGTTTGCCTGGCTTTGCAGGGACCTGCTGCCCTGGGCATTGAACTACTAATGAGTCCCTTAGTAAACCCTTTTCAGGTCTGTCCCTTGGGTTTGCAGCTTCTCCCCAATGTGAGGTTTGAGCCACTCCGACCACTGAATACAGGCTAACACGGATGTTGGTTACCCGGTAGCTATGTCAGCATCTGCTGAGACCGAGAATTTTGTCTGTTCTTTGGAACTTGTGACTTGGGATGTCAATCAATCAGCAAAGTCGGACTCCTTTTTGGAGTCCCTGGTCTTAGAATTTGTGAGTAACATGATGGATTCCTCCAAAAACACCCTAATTTGACTATTTGTTTAAAGTGAGAATTCATTTTTTTGCTTTCACAATATAATTTTATGAATTATGCTTTGAGTTTGTTTATCTTTCGATTGTATTTATATTTTGTAGTTATTTATTGTGCTATCATCCTGACCAAAGAGAGGGTGTTGTGTGTTTTTAGTATAGCCCATTGTCGTTTTCCCTATGTTAGCCTAGGTGTGCACGTTGCAGGCCACTTTTGTTTTGCGCATGTTACTAAATATCACACTTGCTTTTGTGCCGCATTATATTTTCACACACAACAAGCAAGTTTTTGCTGCTTATTCTTTTTCTGGGATTTAATCTGAACACCCTAAGCAAGGTCAAACAACATTGCCCCTTGTTATTCTCTCTGGTCAGACACTAGCACATAGACATATTAAAACAATGCAGCTGCTGTTTTGAATACACGTATCTTGTCATATAACTCAGGACAGGGGTTCTAAAAATACACATTCACAGTGCGAAGGTCCTGAGATGAGAGAGCAAGCGTCAGCTGAGATGTAGAACATGCTCCTATGCTTGCTAAGGTAAGGGGTCTGTCACAAAACCAGAGATCTATAATTTATAACCACTTTACTTTCGTTAGTACAGGAGGGTTTAAGCTAATCTGTCAGATAACATGACAAGACTCTTTATTGTATATGGTTTATTAACCATGTTGATGACATTATTTACATGTTTTTGTTTTCTAACTGTGCCACAATTATGCATCTTAGAGAATAATAGTTTAAATAAACATTCTAAACTTCCTTCATGTCTCTTTTTAGGTCTCGGCTAAAAGACGCGCGTAAGCGCGTCTCCGCCGAGATCTTATGTCAGCGAGTAGCAGTCCCAGGAGACAGTCCTGGCCACGCGCATCCTTCCAGGCGATTTCTAACTGGAACGCGCACTGTGGCCAGGCGCTGTCTCCTGGGAAGCGCAAGCACCCCACACGCATGCGCATACACACACACAAGCGCCCATGCACGCACGCACATACATACATACAGAGACACCCCCCCTGACACATACACACACGAGCATACACGCACACACACACACAAGTGCACCAAGCCCCCCCCAGCCTTTTTTTGAACTTACCTGGCCAATGTCGGGGACTCTGCTCAGCACGCGGCGCCCAACCTCCTGCTGGCGCGGCCCCGGGGCTCCACACCGCTCACAGGAGCCCCGGGCCGCGAGACGCAACGACTCCGCCTGCCTCCTCTTCCGCTCTGAACGTGGCTCCGCCCCCGTCACAGGCGACCGTGCCTGACTTCCGGGGCGGCCGCGGCGGCATTCCGGGGGCATACTCGATTCTATATTTAAAGTGCCTCCTACTGTGTAATGTGACAGGCGGCCTGAAATTATGTTTTGCGAGACGTTTTCATGATGTAAACTTTTAAAAGATCTCTTTGAAAGAAGAATTTGCAGACTAAACAAAACGACGGCATTGGAGACAAACAGGAAATGTACCCGCATTTTACAAACAAAAGACGAAGTATGGAACGAAATAGTGACAAGGAAATAGAACAGTCTCTCACAAAAGTATGCAGAAAACGGTGAGACCTATTAAATGAGTGCAGAGTGAGTGCAGAGTTGTAATGCAGAGTAGTGAGTAGTGAGTGCAGAGTGGTAATGCAGAGTAGTGAGTGCAGAGTAGTGAGTGCAGAGTAGTGAGTGCAGAGTAGTGAGTGCAGAGTAGTGAGTGCAGAGTAGTGAGTGCAGAGCAGTGAGTGCAGAGTGCAGAGTAGTGAGTGCAGAGTAGTGAGTGCAGAGTAGTGAGTGCAGAGTGCTGAGTGCAGAGTGCTGAGTGCAGTGTAGTGAGTGCAGTGTAGTGAGTGCAGAGTAGTGAGTGCAGAGTAGTGAGTGCAGAGTAGTGAGTGCAGAGTGTAGTGAGTGCAGAGTAGTGAGTGCAGAGTAGTGAGTGCAGAGTAGTGAGTGCAGTGTAGTGAGTGCAGTGTAGTGAGTGCAGTGTAGTGAGTGCAGAGTAGTGAGTGCAGAGTAGTGAGTGCAGAGTAGTGAGTGCAGAGTAGTGAGTGCAGAGTAGTGAGTGCAGAGTAGTGAGTGCAGAGTAGTGAGTGCAGAGTAGTGAGTGCAGAGTAGTGAGTGCAGTGTAGTGAGTGCAGTGTAGTGAGTGCAGAGTAGTGAGTGCAGAGTAGTGAGTGCAGAGTAGTGAGTGCAGTGTAGTGAGTGTGCAGTGTAGTGAGTGAAGTGTAGTGAGTGCAGAGTAGTGAGTGCAGAGTAGTGAGTGCAGAGTAGTGAGTGCAGAGTGGTAATGCAGAGTAGTGAGTAGTGAGTGCAGAGTAGTGAGTGCAGAGTAGTGAGTGCAGAGTAGTGAGTGCAGAGTAGTGAGTGCAGAGTAGTGAGTGCAGTGTAGTGAGTGCAGTGTAGTGAGTGCAGAGTAGTGAGTGCAGAGTAGTGAGTGCAGAGTAGTGAGTGCAGTGTAGTGAGTGCAGTGTAGTGAGTGCAGAGTAGTGAGTGCAGAGTAGTGAGTGCAGAGTAGTGAGTGCAGAGTAGTGAGTGCAGAGTAGTGAGTGCATAGTAGTGAGTGCAGAGTAGTGAGTGCAGAGTAGTGAGTGCAGAGTGGTAATGCAGAGTAGTGAGTAGTGAGTGCAGAGTAGTGAGTGCAGAGTAGTGAGTGCAGAGTAGTGAGTGCAGAGTAGTGAGTGCAGAGTAGTGAGTGCAGAGTAGTGAGTGCAGAGTGGTAATGCAGAGTAGTGAGTAGTGAGTGCAGAGTAGTGAGTGCAGAGTAGTGAGTGCAGAGTAGTGAGTGCAGAGTGGTAATGCAGAGTAGTGAGTAGTGAGTGCAGAGTAGTGAGTGCAGAGTAGTGAGTGCAGAGTAGTGAGTGCAGAGTAGTGAGTGCAGAGTAGTGAGTGCAGTGTAGTGAGTGCAGAGTAGTGAGTGCAGAGTAGTGAGTGCAGAGTAGTGAGTGCAGAGTAGTGAGTGCAGAGTAGTGAGTGCAGAGTGGTAATGCAGAGTAGTAATGCAGAGTAGTGAGTGCAGAGTAGTGAGTGCAGAGTAGTGAGTGCAGAGTAGTGAGTGCAGAGTAGTGAGTGCAGAGTGGTAATGCAGAGTGGTAATGCAGAGTGGTAATGCAGAGTGGTAATGCAGAGTGGTAATGCAGAGTAGTGAGTGCAGAGTAGTGAGTGCAGAGTAGTGAGTGCAGAGTAGTGAGTAGTGAGTGCAGAGTAGTGAGTGCAGAGTAGTGAGTGCAGAGTAGTGAGTGCAGAGTAGTGAGTGCAGAGTAGTGAGTAGTGAGTGCAGAGTAGTGAGTGCGGAGTAGTGAGTAGTGAGTGCGCAGAGTAGTGAGTGCAGAGAGAGTGTGCAGAGTAGTGAGTGCAGAGTAGTGAGTGCAGAGTAGTGAGTGCAGAGTAGTGAGTAGTGAGTGCAGAGTAGTGAGTAGTGAGTGCAGAGTAGTGAGTGCAGAGTGAGTGTGCAGAGCAGTGAGTGCAGAGTGAGTGTGCAGAGCAGTGAGTGCAGAGTGAGTGTGCAGAGCAGTGAGTGCAGAGTGAGTGTGCAGAGCAGTGAGTGCAGAGTGAGTGTGCAGAGCATTGTGTGCTGTTGAGTGCAGAGTGCTGTGTATTGGCAATGTTAATGACAATGCCATTTATTTTTGATTTAAAGAAAAAAAATGTCATGAGCAATGCCAATAGCTCTACCTTTAATGATGCCGAGACCATTGCATTGCAAATGCTTGTTTATCTTATTGTGGACAAGTATGAGTGAGAGAGCCAAAGGGTGTGCCCTGTTACCACGATCCCTGAGAGGGTCGAGAGTGTTATGTTTTGGGGTTCCAAATCACTTGTATCTCTGGGAAAAGTTATAAGGGCAAGTGAGGCACTATAACTAGTAAGACTCTGGGTCATAGATACTGATGTGGTATGGTGACTCAATTCAATTCAATTCAATTCAAAAGACCTTTATTCGAATTCCATAAAATTCATAAAAGTACATACAATAAAAACAGTCCCATTCTCTATGCAAATCTATTAACAGTAATCATGATCCTTAAAATTTATTACAGCTCTCACAAATCTAATTTTTCAGGGGTTTTCCATCATTTTGCGTACACGAGTTATCAGTCTCAAGAAAGTGCTAGTTTGAAAAGTTAATTCATCTGTATCCAAAGAAAGCAACATTAAATAAGACTCCCCTAAAGAAAGGGGTCTTCTTTATCTAAAATATGGAGTTAAAAACCAGTTAATATAGTTTAAATAAAATGTACAGAAAAATAGGAAGTGCAAATCATTCTGTGTGCTTATCCCATCACACGGGCATGGGTTATAATGTGCTGTATGATGATAACCCAAAGGAAAGCCCAATAAAAATTTCACAGAGCCTGCCCTTAGGCGGAATAACAGTGATCTTTCCCAGTTGGTCATGGGGAGAATAAGATAGGGTGGGAGCGGTTGCCTACACAGTTCATTCCCCATGTATGTCACAACGGTCGATTTGAGTGATTCCCTTCCCATTCTTTCTGAGTTATGAAGTGTATATAGTGCTTGTTTAACCTCATTCTTGTCTTTGGGCTCGATCTTGGATGGGTCGGAGAAAAGATCTCCCCTACCCACGGCACACAGTAAGCCCTTTTCACATTTAAGACAATCGTTTATAATATCCTGTGTTAGGGCAGCTGAGTTATTCCTCCAGATCCTAAGCCAGAATAGAGCAAGCCTTGTCCTAATAAAATCACATGTATAGGTGAGGTTTAATTCCTTGTGACAAATAAACTCAGAGGATGAGATTGGGGCACCCAGTATTTTTCTACAAAATCGCGTTTCTTCTCGTTGAATACTGGGACTTATCCCCAAACCCCAAACCTCTGCCCCATATGTGGCTACTGGTATGACTGTAACCTAAACAATTTTAAAATAGCTCTAGTGGCAGCTATTTTCTTTGGCGTGGCAAGCTGAAGACGGAATTGGTGGCTTTCGAGAACTTGCCCGGGGCGTGGGCCAAATGCCCACTCCATGAGCCGTTCGCAGCGAAAACCAACCCTAGATATGTGGAGAAGTGTGGCTCAATGGTTAGAGCGGCAGATCCTGATCCAGAGGTCTAGCCCGGGACCAGGGTTCAATTCCCCGCCTCGGGGGGTCTTGGGCTCAAAAATTCCACGGACCTGATAATTCTCGCCTCGGTGTCTATTCCAATCATGGAGTCCCACTCTGCAACTCTGGGCAATAGCTTGCTTAATCTCCACAACGGCGCCCACAACGCTAAGGATGCCTGGCCTCCACCTTGGGGGTGCCCAGGAGTGGACGCCTCACAGGGAAAGCCAGGATGGGTTCCACAGCGGTATTCGTACAAGCGCCTTGAGACCCTTGCAGGTGAGTAGTGCGCTATACAAGAATCAATTTACAATTTTTTTTTAGATATGGGAATGTATTCACAGATTCTAATTTATCTGTCCCTACATGTATGGTATTGAGCTTCCGTTTCCCTGGGCCACATGTTATAATAAAAGAATTTTTTTTATTTACACGCAGATCTAGAGCCTCCATATATTGAACAAATGCAAGGCGCCAACCCCCTCGGGGAATGGCGTCGTTAGTGGCAGCCAAAGGGCCGACCCGGAGTAGGTTCACTTCCGGGTTAGGCGACCCGGAAGTGGACGCGGCGCCAGGACCAATAGGAGCAAGGGACGGCGGAGCGCCCCGGAAGTAGTGGTAGGGCGCGAGGCATAAAAGCCCGCGACCAGCGTAGAGGCCCCCTCTTTGTCCGCTGACCGCCCAGGAGTCGGACGTCTCCTAGAGAAGACATCGCGGGACCATCGCGTAGGAGTGTACAGCGAGAGTTAATCCGACTCGTGATCTAGGTTAGCGGGCCGTGCAGTGTGTTATAGATTACGTTAAGCGTTTCATGCTTATTTTCTTGATTTACACATTTGTTGTTGGGGGGGATCGCAGGCATCGCGAGTCACGCGCACGCAGTATCTAGCCGAGCGGGTGTGTGGCAGTCGCGGTGAGTGGGCCCCCGAATTAATTCTGAAGTCAGGGGGGGGGGGCTCGGGATCGGGTCCACATGTCCAGGGGGGGGGAGAGCGCTGGCGCTTTCAGCTCAATCTGATTCCCTGGGTCCAGGCTCAACCGCGGCGCGGTGGGCCTAAAGGCGTGTAATATCTATGATAAGTTTTAACGTTGTTTTCTTTAAGTGCAGGATGCCGCCGAAGAGGGCACCGAAGGGCAAAGAACCCGCAGCCAAAAATGACGAATACCTCGCCTTTACGGAGCTGCTGGAGTTTACAAGGGAAAAAGGCATGGATTGGGTACTAAAGAATATGAGAGACGGGGCTAGAGCAGATGCGAATTCTCAGGAAGAAAGGGGGAGAGGCAAAAGAGCGAAGCGTACCCCAGAAAAGCTTAAAAGTGCGGCAAAAGGCAAGCGGCCTAGGCCGGCGGATTCACGACCAGCATCACCAGGTGAGGAGGAGGTGCCAGAGACAATTGACTCGAATTCAGGTGCAGATAAAGACGCAGATGATACTGAAGGGCAGCACGAAGTGGCTAGGCCCACGCAAATAGGAGGGTTCCCCGTCACTTCTGTGGGGGGGGTCCGGTCCGCAGGGTATGTTACCGCCAGTGGTGGCTCAACCGGGTAGCGGAGTGTCTCAAGTTTGGGTCCAGCCCGGGGGGGGTCGCCCAGTTACTAGGGATGCAATTATATAGGTCGCATGGTCAAGCGATAGGTAACGGCCCCATAAGCTCAATGCTTCCTGCCATGGCCTACCCAACAAATGGGTCCCCCTTAGTGATGAATGCTTACTCTAGTTTGGGGGGCCCAGCACAGGGCTCAATGGCGAACACCGTGGTTGATGTGGCTGGTCCCTCTAATGGCCAGATGCAAGGGGGGGCTGGGGGGCAACCAACAGGTCACCCTTTGCTAGCATTCAGCCCGTTAATGTTTGGTTCGTCCTCAATGACCTTATCGCCATCCGCGGGGATCACTTGGCACGTGCCAGCAGATATGAAGGAAAGAATACTCAGAGGTGAATATGTAGAAGTGTTTGACCTTATCAATGCAGGGGTGGCGGCGGGAAAGCCCAAGGGCGGGAAAGAAGGAGAATACAACCAAAAGAAATCGTGGGTAGAGTGGTCCATGAAGAATTGGATCACGGGATTTGCGATATATGCCGCTGTTATGTTAGAAAAGTATCCGGTGTTAGGCCCACAAATGATGAGCTATATATCCTTGATACATGGCGCGGCAACAGAGTTTCTGGGCCAGGGGTGTCTGAAATATGATAAAATGTTCAGACAGATGAAAGCAGTTCACCCGGGTATAGCATGGGACCAGCGGGAGATCAATTTGTGGCACACAGTGTTCTATTCCGCCCCTTCAACGCCTACCCCTGCTCCCTCTACTCAGAGTCAGTCCTTTCGGAGTGACAAAGGTGTCGGTGAGAAAAAACAGGCCTGCTGGCAGTTTAATAGAAATGAGTGTACCAGGGGGGTCTCGTGTAGATTTAAACACTGCTGTTCGTATTGCGGTGGAACCTCCCATCCCGAGGTTAGATGTTTTAAGAAAACTGGAAACCCCAAAGAACAGTCCAGCCACGTCGCCCCAAAGGGAAAACCAACTAAAACTCCTGACAAAGCTACCAACTCCCATTAAACGGCATGTCCTGACACACCTCCTCAGTAAATACGATAACCTCGAGGAGGCTCAATTCCTACTCCATGGTTTTACAGTTGGCTTCCGTATCCCGTCTTCAGCCCCCCCTTCTAATGTCCCGCCCCGTAATCAAAGCTCAGTGTTACGAAATATGGAGGCAGCGCGAGGCAAAATCATGAAGGAGGTATCATTGGGGCGGGTTGGGGGTCCTTTCAAAGAGCCACCTACCCATAATCTGGTTTGCTCCCCGTTGGGTTTAGTTCCGAAAAAAGAGGAAGGTAAATTCCGTCTGATTCATAATCTATCAAGTCCTCCAGGGTTATCGGTCAACGATAAGCTAGACCCAGACCTATGCACGGTGAGGTATACCAAGTTTGACACAGCTATTGAGAAATTGCAGGCATTTGGGGAAGGAGCATTAATGGCTAAAGCGGATATTGAATCGGCTTTTAGGTTATTGCCTGTTCACCCTGAAGATACCAGGTTCTTGGGGTTCACATTCGATGGTAGCTACTTTGTAGATTTATGCATGCCTATGGGGTGTTCTATTGCCTGTGCAGTTTTCGAGACATTTGCAAGGTTCCTGGAATGGGCGGTGGAGCAGTTCCTGATCTCGGACAAGTCACATTCAGTAGTGCACTACCTGGATGATTTTCTATTCATGGGTCCCGAGGGTTCCCAGTCGTGCAGGAAGGCCCTTCTGGGCTTCCAGCGCTTGGCTGGGGCGCTTGGGGTACCTCTGGCGGCGGAAAAAACCGAAGGACCGACCACGTGTTTGACCTTCCTGGGCATAGAAATTGATACAACGGCAGGGGTGTGCAGGTTGCCAGAGGCTAAGGTAGATGCCTTTAAGGCCGCTATTGATAGCTGCCTGGGAGCAAGGAAGGTAACCTTACATCAGCTGCAAGTTCTTTTGGGTCAACTGAACTTTGCTCTGCGGGTCATACCAATGGGCAGGGCCTTCTCCAGGAGTATAGCGAGGGCAATGTCCGGGCTGCGGGCTAAACACCACAGGGTGAGGCTTTCAGCCGAGGTAAGAGAGGATCTTCTGATTTGGAGAAGTTTTTTGCAAAATTTCAATGGCACGGTGTTGTGGCGAGCAGCCTGCTCCTCTAATACGGATCTTGAGCTTTTCACTGATGCTGCAGGGAGTATTGGCTTCGGAGCTATATTCGGCCAAAAATGGTGCATGCAGCGCTGGCCAGACGACTGGATAGAGCGAGGTCTGACTAATAACATTTCCTTTCTTGAGTTGTTCCCCATAGTGGTAGCCTTGCACTTGTGGGGGGATTTGCTGGCAAACAGGAGTATAGTATTCTGGTCGGACAACATGTCTGTAGTCATGGTAATTAATAACCAGAGGGCGACCTGTACTTGGGTACTCAGGCTGTTGAAAGAATTAGTTTTGCAGTGCCTGAGCCATAATGTCCAATTCACTGCTAAACATGTTCCAGGCGTAGAAAACAAAGCGGCTGATGCATTGTCTCGTTTAAGGTTAACAGAATTCCGGGAGCATTGGCCCCAAGCGGAGTCATCAATGTCAGCCTTCCCAGCGGAGCTATGGAAGTTTGGTGCTCCACAGCTGCCGAGTTGATATCTGCATCCTTGGCCCCCAAGACTAAGAGTATGTATCAAAAGTCATGGGATTGTTATATGGCATACCTGAGGGGTGTGGGCGTAGTGGACATCTTTGCCCCTCAGAGCGTATTAGGCTTCATTGTACAGCAAAAAGAGAAGGAGAAGTCGGTAGCATTCATGAAAAGACAGTTGTCGGCGTTAGCATTTTATGCAGGTATACAGGGGGTGTCTGATCCGACCAAGGATCAGAGAGTTAGAAGAGCAATGAGAGGTTGGGAGCGCTTGACACCTGGGGAAAAAGATTCCAGGAGACCGATAGACGTAGGGAAATTGATTAAAATCTTAGAGGCCCTACCGCTCGTTTGTTTTTCCCAGTATGAGACGCAATTATTCCGGGTGGCCTATACCCTAGCCTTTTGCGGGGCGTTACGAATCTCAGAATTACTCCCGGCGTCCAGGGAGGATAGGGAAGGGGGTCTAAGGTGCTCGGATATAATTGAGTCCAAGGGTGTCCTGCGGCTTAGAGTTCGGAGATCGAAGACGGACCCCTTGGGTAAAGGGACCTGGTTACAACTAGGTAGAGTAGAGGGAGAGCCCTTCTGTCCAGTCAACTTGCTGAGGGTATTCCTCCAAGTCAGGCCCCAGGGAGCGGATGATAGATTGTTGATTCACGAGAGTGGTCTACCCCTTACCAGGTTCCAGTTCACACGAGTAGTAAAAATGACCCTGGCAAGGATCGGAGTTGATCCGGCCGATTTTACATCCCATTCGTTCCGAATTGGAGCAGCGACAACAGCTGCTGGCTTGGGCCTACCCGAACAGGTAATCAAGAGATTGGGTCGCTGGAAATCAGCATGTTATGAACGTTATGTCCGCCCGCAATTAGTTTAACAAATCTGTATCATTAGCTTTCCGTCCCCTTTGTTTAGACTCGGTCTCACTGTATCTCTTCATGTTTACTTTAGGTACCTCCCCTAAGAGAACCCAAATATGTTGGTGTGGCCACTCCTTCATTCGCAGGGCCGGGGCGCACTTCGAAAAGACACTCAGGGACAGGGTGACCATGATGCGAGGTTGTGACCATCATTGGGTGGGGATAGGCGGGCAGCGCCTAGCGGACGTCCCGAGGGATGTTAAAACGGCTTTGGCCAGAGGCATGCCTTTCCCGGACGTATTCGTGTTGTACTGCGGAGGCAACGATATGATTCCGGGCGGAAGGAGAGAAGTGAAGGAGTCCCTGTTCTCCACTCTAGCAGCAGTCAAAAGCATTTTTCCAGAAGCCATAGTACTATGGTCGGAAGTCATTCCGAGGCTCGTGTGGGCACGTGCGCACCTATGAAAGCAGTGAACAGATCTATTAAAAGGTTGAACCAGTCGGTGGCGGAAATCCTACAAAAATCTAGTATTAAAACGATTCGTCACAAGTTGATACAGACAGACAGGCCGGGGTTATACGCGGAGGACGGAGTGCACCTGTCGGAGGCGGGTATTGAGATATTTATAGAAACAGTCCTAGGGGCCATCTCCGAAGCCCTTGAGCGCAGGGGGGGGAGGTCGAGTCCGCCAGTAAGCTCCTCGCCCTGTGGCGGGGTTCCGGACAAGAATACCACGGGAACTTCTTGTCTAGTGACAGTTTTTACCTCTGAACAGGTTTGATAAATCATTATGGACTCTGGGCTGGCGGGAGAGTTGGGGCTGACCTGCTGGTGGCCTTGGCTCTTCAGCCCTACCCCGGAGGCCGCTGGTTGCCCAAGTGGGCGCATTCCTCACCTGCGGCTCTGTTGACCGGAAGGGGGTTAACGTTAAGGGAGCAGGTGATCTGGATTGTGGCCTGCTGGCGCAACCCTGAAGTCAAATGAAAGGCCCATTGGAGAATGGGCGGTAAATGTGTGTATATTGTATATAAGTGCAAGTTTACTATTAAATACTGTGATGGAATATTTTTACGAATAAATAAAGAGAATGGTGGGTCAATGATGTAATTGACCTGTGAACTTAATTTTAATAAACAAGCACACTGCAGAAAATCAAGCACGACTCCAGAGTTTGATGTTGAATTGGGTCCATGTAAAGCATGCAGTGTGGAGGGGGGAGAATGCACTTTGTCTGCCATCTATGCAAGGCGCCAACCCCCTCGGGGAATGGCGTCGTTAGTGGCAGCCAAAGGGCCGACCCGGAGTAGGTTCACTTCCGGGTTAGGCGACCCGGAAGTGGACGCGGCGCCAGGACCAATAGGAGCAAGGGACGGCGGAGCGCCCCGGAAGTAGTGGTAGGGCGCGGGGCATAAAAGCCCGCGACCAGCGTAGAGGCCCCCTCTTTGTCCGCTGACCGCCCAGGAGTCGGACG
Source organism: Lissotriton vulgaris (assembly GCF_964263255.1). Lineage (NCBI taxonomy): Eukaryota > Metazoa > Chordata > Amphibia > Caudata > Salamandridae > Lissotriton > Lissotriton vulgaris. The sequence goes on from NC_141698.1 coordinate 188,915,117, forward strand.
TCTCCTAGAGAAGACACCCACCCACCCATCCCTATTAATAAGGAGTTCAGTTAGGGCAATAGCGGGGTTCCGGACAAGAATACCACGGGAACTTCTTGTCTAGTGACAGTTTTTACCTCTGAACAGGTTTGATAAATCATTATGGACTCTGGGCTGGCGGGAGAGTTGGGGCTGACCTGCTGGTGGCCTTGGCTCTTCAGCCCTACCCCGGAGGCCGCTGGTTGCCCAAGTGGGCGCATTCCTCACCTGCGGCTCTGTTGACCGGAAGGGGGTTAACGTTAAGGGAGCAGGTGATCTGGATTGTGGCCTGCTGGCGCAACCCTGAAGTCAAATGAAAGGCCCATTGGAGAATGGGCGGTAAATGTGTGTATATTGTATATAAGTGCAAGTTTACTATTAAATACTGTGATGGAATATTTTTACGAATAAATAAAGAGAATGGTGGGTCAATGATGTAATTGACCTGTGAACTTAATTTTAATAAACAAGCACACTGCAGAAAATCAAGCACGACTCCAGAGTTTGATGTTGAATTGGGTCCATGTAAAGCATGCAGTGTGGAGGGGGGAGAATGCACTTTGTCTGCCATCTATGTTTTAACAAGTTGGCGGAGGGCATTAGGTGTGCGGCCCATGAGGACCGCATCATATGGTGACTCAGTCTCTACATACAGACTGTTCTATGGTCCCAAGCATAGTTCTGTACCCGAGACGAATCCTTGCAACACCACAACTACTGTCATATTCCGATTGCAGTCTGGGTGGCTCACTTTTCTAACATCTACTCTGATGACTGTCACCAAGCAGTTTTCCTTTCCTCCCTAACAATTGGGGGAACTTATTTTTCTCGGTATGCAAAGTTGCTGAGTCTATCCAGCAGAGTACCAATGTGAAGGCACACTGGCCCGGTGGAGCCCAAATAGATCTGGTTAAATGTAATCTCTATCTTTGGGCACCACAATTGACGAATCTGTTTAACAAGATTCCACATTTGTCTCTACCTAGTTTGTGTTCTACTTCAACTGTTCAGATCCTAATTGTTACCGTCTTCTATCACTTATTGATACCTCCTTTAACATTTTAGGGAGAGTGATCTAACATCTAACAGAATGTGTGATTGATCCACAGAAAAATCCATGTTTTTTGTTTTTTTGTTGTTTTGGTCCTCATTTATCAAATTATGCTTTAGGTTCAAAGAGGTAGGGCCTAGCCAAACCAGGGAAAGGCAGTAAGGTGCCCGGTCACTCCACAAGGGAGGGAAGGATAACTATTATCCCCGGACCAAGCAAAGATTATGCCTCCTGGATGGACGATAGCACCATCTCTTTTATAGGCAGGTGCTGAAAATGGAGTGGTCCCCGCCACTAAAGCAGCCTATGTAGCATGTTGTTAATCATTGGACCATTGAACACAAAAACGTATATCATACATAAACAAAAATTGAAAAGAGAAGAAGAAAAAGAAGAGACGAAAAGGCAAAGACAAGCAGGGAAGAAAAGGGGAGGAAACACGTGGAGGAGAAAGATAAAGGGAGACCCGAAGCGGTATCTTGAAAAGAAAAAGGGGAAACTTAGTGAGGTTTGTGCTCAGTGGGATATATTAGAGGCATACATCTTAAACCACACGTCCCATAGTTCCCAGAATTTCGCTTTCTTAACAAGCTTGTTATCAAGATGCGAGACCCTCTGTATGGAGCGATTCCATTCATCTTCAGTGGGGGAACATGGAAGGATCCACTTAACACACAATGCCCTCCATGTCAAGAGAATCAGAACAAAAATGAGAGCTTTTTGGGCCTTAAGAAAACTCCAATTAACCACCCCACCTGGAATCACTCCAAAAATCACAGAGGGTACAGTCAACTTGATCTATTGACCCATAATAACTGTAATGATCTTACCCACTTTCTGCCAGAAAGACTGGATTGAGGGACACTGCCAAAGCATGTGGACCTCATTTGCAATGTTTTCTCCACATTTCGGGCATTTCTGTATGGCACAGCTCCCCAACTTCAACAGTTTCTGTGATGTCCAGTATGCCTTGTGAACAGTAAAAAGATGGTTCCTCCTTAGTGGGGCAGCTTTCACATATGATCACAAAAAAGACATAGCTACCTGCCCTAAATCTTCAAGGTCTTTGCCTGGCAGGTCCTTCTTCCAGATCTCTGTAAATGGGTTTTGCATATCTTCTCCGTTTTGGATTAGCGTCCAATACCATTCTTCAACTTCTTTCCGAACTGTGGAGCGTAAACAGATCTTGGACACTAAATCCTGATTCCCTTTGATCTCCTTCCCCAATGATTTTACCCAACTTGAAAGTTGGTAATATTTGAATTTTGAAATCGAGTTCTCGGAGAAAACTGAGAGATGTTGCCATGAGATTAGCTTGGTGTTCACAATCTGCTGCGCCCACCTAAACATGTCACAGGTTCGAAACGGAACAGCGAGTGCGTCAGTTAAGCAGCCCGGAGTACCTGGAGAGTCCCAAATAGGTGCTGCATCAGTATAATAAGATATTTGTAGAAACGATCTCACCTGAGACCAGACCTTAGTAGCAGCTAGGAGGACTTTCAGCCTCACCTTCTTAGAAAATTTGGGATGGCCAAATTTTAGAAGGAAGACATCTGCTTGATTCGTAGTACTCGCAGTAAGGGCCCTAAAAAGGGGGACAGAACCGAAATTCCCATCAATAGTTGACGAAAGTTCTTTAAATGGAAGGCGCAGTAGTGCAGATAAAGATCCGGGGTAGCAATGCCACCATGAGCTTTCTTTCTTCTGAACTTCTTTAAAGATATTCTTGGTTTTTTGTTTCCCCAAATAAAACTAGAAAATATAACCTGTACTTTCCCAAACCAAATCTTTGCAAATTCTACCGGAATATTATTAAACAAGAAAGTAAACTTAGGAAGAATTTATATTTTTAAAAGGTTTGATCTACCCATAAAAGAAAGTGGGAGAGCCCCCCATGCTTGTAACTGTGATTTAACACTCGCAGCTACTTTGTCGAAATTCACCAGTGCTATCTTCTCTATGTTGTGGACTATTTGGACACCTAGATATCTTATTTTCTGCTTTGTGAGGTCACTCCTGCAGAAGGCATTCCATTTTATTAACTAGTTTTTTTGCTGGTTAATTGAATATCCAGATACCCTCTCAAAGCTCTCCAACTGAACCCATATCACAGGAAGTGACAGCTCTAGGTCCCCTGTTAAGATCATAAGATCATCAGTTTACAGCCCAATTTTCATTTGCCAGCCATAGCAACTAAAAGGGTGAATATTCCGACAAGCTCTTAATTTACATGTTAATGGTTCAATTAACATGTTAAAAAGGAGGGGGAGAAGAGGGCATCCCTGTCTAGTACCCCTACCTATTTTTATTGGCCTTCTGAGATTTTCATTTAAAACAACCCTGGCAGATGAACTTTTATATAGGTCCCTTGCCGCTGCTAAAAAGGTTTTCCCTGAATTAAAGCGCTGGACTGTTTTGTATAGAAAAGGCCAACTGACCCTTTCAAACGCTTTTGCAGCGTCAAAGGCCATTACTGGTAACGGAATCTCATATTCTCTTGCCATATCAATTGCCCAGATTAAATCATGTTGTTAATTAGTGAAGTTGCCCCCCTTCATAAGACCTTTTTAATCCAGATGTATTAGTGATCCTGCCACCTTATCCAGACCAACCGAACCCCCGCACCCCGGAAAACCCTCCCACAACACTAGAGGTTTACAGAGGTACCTCCACTTTAGACTCTCTCCCTATCTAGGCAAAATTAAACCTTATTATTTGGATGCGCTTTTTATCTAGTCAATCAGGGAACTAACTTGGGAGGGGTCCCTAACATTATAAATGTTATTGTTCCACATCACCATTAGAGAGGCGGGGAGTCGGAGGTTTGCAGTAGCACCCAGCCCCCTCAGATCTTCTATATATATTTCCCTAATTCCCACTGCCTATCTTGTGCGGTGTGTGAAATGTCCGACCTAATGCAAAAGGACCAGTCTCCTTTGTTGTACGAACCTGCTTTAACCCCCCCAGCAAGGATCTTTTCTTTAACTAAATACGTTTTAAAGTTAACTAAGATCCTTCTCTGATTTTTCTTCCCTGGTCTCCTGGAAAAAGGTTCTTGTGGATTCTCTGAATGTCATCTTCCAGGGTCTGTTTCTCTATGTCTGTATGAAGTTCTCCAAGAAGACTAATAACAAAGGACCTTATGTCAGAAAAATCCATGTTACACAGCTGTCAGTATGGTTTTAGGAAATGTGTGGGGACTATAGAGCATTGGTTAAACCTGAATCTAATCATTGGCAAGTACACTATTGCCAAATGTGGCCCACTTCACCTTGCTTTATGGATCTGTCCATGGCCGTTCACTGTGTAAACCGCTCTAAGTTATGGACGTTCCTTCTTAATATGGGGATGGACGAGGCACTCTTGCCCTTTTTAAGCAATCATCCATGAGAATATGATAGCAAGAATCAGCTCCTGGGTAAATGAGAACTTTCCAGTGAATTTGAATTTTCCCCTGGTGTAAGGCAAGGATGCGTTTTAGCTCCTTTTCTATTTGTACTTTATATTAATAAGTTGAGTCCTTTTTATGTACTATCACTCCTAATGTCCCTAGGGTTGATGGGTCAACCACCCCTCCCCTGCTTTATGCTCATGATGGCTCACACTGATGCGTTCTTGATGGCTCGTACCTAAACAGCCTTACATCTGTTAGTCACCTCTTTTTCCCAGTTTATGGCCAGTTTAGATTTACTTACCAACTTCACGAAATTGTATATTATGTCATTTGGCCCATAACAACTCTGAGTTTCATCCCTTGCAGTGGAAGCGCCGAGAAAGAACTAATAGTATTTCATATCTTAGGATTATATTGGACTCATCTGGCTCTTGGGTTCCTAAAATCACACATCGTAGGCTAAAGCTTTCTAGAGCAGAAGGGTTTCTTCTGATCCTCCTTCACATCCATGGGGGGAATCCCCTCTTATTGATCTATAGAGCTCACTGCGTACCCTTGGCAGCGTATGGAGCCGAGATCTTGGGCATCGTTAACTATGCCGCTATCCAGGTGTAGAAAAACAGCTTTTGTAGAACGGTCCTGACAGTCCCCACAACTAGTTCACATTTTTATTTTATATGATACTAGCTTACGCGTTGCAGCGATCTCAGAAGAAAGGAAATTCAAGGAAACTCGTTATGATAACATTAATTTTACATTATCTCATTGTTATTGAAACTTATTCATTTTATTTTTGAAAACATTTCTAAGTGTGGCTTGAGCAGTGCGTCCTCGATTGGCTTCCAATCTTGATTCTGGTTGCTTGTTCGTTTGAGAAGAACGGGCTTGAGCAGTTTGTATTCGAACAGCTTCTAATCTGGATTCTCGTTGCTCGTCTGTTTCTGAAGCTCATAATGCCTTTTTCTTTTGTGCTTCTGATGTAGATTGACCAATCTATTTCCGTTTGGGGGTCATAACTGTCAACGATGCTTGCAAATTTGCTGTCTATTTCAGTATTCGAAAGATTATGAGTGCCCTGGGGGGCCGATTTAAAAAAAAAATTTTTGACAGAAACCTTCGCGGGAGTGTAATCAACAACTTCCCAAAGTTTCATGGCGATCGGATGAATGGTGTAGTAATGCATAAAGGACAAACAGACAGACAGACATACTTTCTTTTTATATATATATAGAAGTTGAGGAGCTCAGACTGAGTTACATAGAGGAGCGTATCAAAGCTAGTCTATTAATTTTGCGTATTTCTGTATTGCCTACCAACGAAGCGGCATTGAATCAAGCCATCATTAAAGATTGTTTAGCATGATATAATGGTCTTATCATTCCTTGGATAGGATATGTAAAGGAAATGTTTTGTGAGTAAGGCAACCCCATCTTTTTGGCGAGCCCAGATCTAGCAGGAAGACCAAGAAACGTTTGTGAAAGCCTTACAGCTAAATCAAGCAAGTGCATAAAGGTCTATGGTGGAATGTGAAAAATCTTCAGTCTTAGCTTACTTGCACCTGTGGCCCACATGCACTCCTAGTCAATACCTGATCAATACACAAGATTGTTGGGAAAGATCCCTACTGTTCCGTTTCAGGGCTGGCACAGCTATTCACCTACTTTGCTTCCCATTGGGGTCAATAAAAGGTGCAACTACCTGTCCGTGTGATGATGGGTTCTCACAATCAGAGTTGCATCTTTTTATTTTGTACATTTAATTAAGGTACACCAAACAGTTATTTATTCCGTTTATCCTGATGCTAAATTTACGGCAGTGCGGACCATCCTTGTGTTATCTCAAACAGCTGGTGGACATTGAAAGCTGCTTTTATGTAGGTTCTTTTTTAAATCTAGATGTTCGTTCACGGATCACTATGGCACTTTGAGTGACTTTATGAATTATTGTCCTGGCCATTTAAACTGGTTTTTATTAATCACTGCTTCCAGCTTATCCATTACAAGGACATGCATGTACTTTTTCAACATCTATAACTATTGTACATCAAAGGCTTTGAACATGACATCCCATTGATTCGCTCGGCCTCACTACCTGTGAGCCGAGTCACTCATTTTTAGCAGTAGTACATTTTTGTGAGCGGTAGAACCTGCATCTTAAAAACAATATAATGACAACAATAACCATAATAGGGAATCTAGATCCCCCCTTATCTAACCCCCACCCCGTGGTCCTCAAGGCCATTTATGTGTTATATGTAATATTTTTTTGTTTACGATTCTTACTATTTGTGGGGGGTTTTAGTCCTCATTTGCCCTGGTTAACAATGGATAATAATCCATACTCCGGGGTCTCCCTTTGAAATAGCACCAGCCAGAGATCTTTGTTCCAACCAAGGATGGATCACACCTACACCCTACTTCCAATTCTCCAACCATAGGTAACTTAGTTTCACACAGCCACCTGTGAAGCCATCAAAGGAGTGATCAAGCAATATGGTATAGAGGCCTAATCATTGGACTGTATATGAGTACAGGTTTTCTCCCCGTTCTCATAAGGGACCTAGAACTCATTTTGCTTACTTTTAGATGCCCTATCTAGACGATTAGTGTATTTTACTGACATCTCCCATTGCATTTTAATTGGAGGGGTGGATTTTATCCAGTTCTTAAATATTTCTCTACAGGCCAGTAGTATCAGATAAAAAATCATTTTTTTTGTATTGTTTGACAAGGCTTCATGATTTCCTGGGATCCCAAAGAAAACAAGGCTTTTGCTTACCTGTAGCGTTCTCCAAGTACTATGGATATAGTGTTACTCACGTCCAACCAGAAACCCTGAACCTCAGGGCATTCCAGGAACATATGCATATCATCTCCTTTTTCCTTGCCACACTTTGGACATCTCGCGTAGCACCTTTCCCCAAGTTGGACAGTTTATACACTCTGTGAAGAGAGAAAAAGTGGTTCGGCCTTAAATTTGCATCCCGAACCACGAGTATTAAGAATTACAAGATACTGGCCGTAGTTCTTTCATTTGTTCTCCAAGAAAGATCATCTCCCACAATATCAAAGGTAAATTAAAGTCTCCATCTGATAAATCCATTAAAAGCCAGTACCAGCTCGCCACCTCTTTTTTCCGGGTCAAGTTGATCATCATCCAAGATTCTAATTAGTTTGATAGTCCCACACCAGGACCAACTGAGAGGCACCAGCTTTTTATTTGAAGATATTTAAATCTTGACAGACGATTGTTAGCTATTCCTTGTCCCTCGTCCCAGGAGGTTATGACCCCATCCACTATCAATTGACCCTAGTTTATTATTCCTGCTTCTTTCAATGGAAGAGCAAGGCTATCCTTGGACCACTCAGGAGACCCAGAAGAATTCCAGGTAGGAGATATTCCGCTGTAGTAAGTCTGGTTTTAATTCTCTCCTGATTTTGTACCATGGAACTGCAATAGACTGCAGGGTCTTAAGTCTCACTTTTTTTTTAAACGTGAGTCTCCATATTTATATGTGAAACCTTGCTCTCCCCTATCACATCCTGAAGCATTACCTTAAACATTTTCCCGTCAACTGAGTCATCTGGTGTGCTGAATAGCAATTGCCCTCCTTTTAAAAGAAAGACCCAAGCATAATACGATGGGTCCAGCAATCGTGAACCCCCTTTATCATACTGTCTTCTTAACTTTTTCCGTGCCATTTGGACCCCTTTTGAGGCCCAAATAAAGCTAGTAATTTTTTATTGGACCTTTTTAAGACATTCTTCCTTAAAAGCCATAGGAATATTCTCAAACAGGAAGGTGAACATTTTCACGAGGTTGACTCTACCATATATTGTCAAAGGAAGATGAGCACAGCTAGGTAGTAGTTTCCCCACTTTCTTACTAATCTTTTGAAAGTTGGATTCAGGGATTAGCTCTATTTTCGGAACAATCTTAATGCCCAAATATCTCATTTCTTCCTTGATACAGTTCAGTTGCGAATTAATGTTCCAAGTCATTGACGACCATTTTGCTCTCATTTATCTCATATCCCGAGATACAACCAAACCGTGATGCCAATTCATACACCACAGGTAGTGAAGTGACAACCTTGGAGGTGTAAACAACGAGGTCATCAGCATATAGCCCAGCTTTTTTCTCCCAACCATGAAATTGAAAAGAGGGAATACTATCATGATTCCTCCATCCTTACCGCTAGGGGTTCAATTTATACATTAAATAGGAGGAGGGATAATGGAAACCCTTGCCTGGTCCCCTTAAAGATGTTAAACGGTTTTGAGAAATTTCCATTCACTAAAATTCTAGCTGTGGGATTTTTATACAGTAGGTCTCTTGCCCTACAAAAGTTCTTTCCTAAATTAGATAGTCTTAAAATCTACTGTAGATATGTGAGAAGTTGGCCTGATATATGATGTTTCCAATTCTGGAACCACCTTGTATCAGTCCAAACAATCCCTTATGGTGTCTGGTTGTAAGTCAACCTTATAGACAAGCTATCCTAGGGGTAGCATTGACTAAGCAGCCTGAAAGGCTAAACTCAAGAGGTCGTGTTAAGCGAGCTGTTTTACCAATCACAATCCTGTAATATCAAATGAAAGGACACCACACAAGTATATATTATAAAAATATATGTGTTTATTACTAAAATAATCCCCAGTACTCTTATGAGCAAAGGAGCACAAGCGTTAAATCAAAAGCACGTTATAACATATGAAAGTTGCACAATTATGGATGAGGGCGGGTGGCCACTCAAACCATATATTAAGAAAGTGGTATAAGAGATACCAATCGAACAGTGGTTAGGCCTAGGGCCTAGGGAATCGCTGGGAGCAGTCGGGACAAGCAATGCTGAAGTCGGGAAAAGCCCGCGGGATTCAGGTGCAGTGCTTAAAGCACACGCATGCACCAATGCAAAGTCAATGGTGCGTAAAAGTTACACAGTTAGGGTTTAAGGATACTTCCGCTGAACCTAGAAGGATAAAACTTTAGACACAGACCCTAGAGGTGTGTACCAGTGTGGGAACACTGGCGTTGCTGAGTTACCTCACCCACAGGAAGCGGGTGCATAGGGTCGAAGTGGCGTCGGGTTTCGTCACGCAGGTTAGGTTGTTGGTGCTTGAAGCTGAAGATGCTGCAGGCGATGTGAAGGAGAAGTGTCCGGTGTGATCCAAGGGTGGATCAGAGTCGTAAAGTACCTGAAAGCAGAGGGGACAGAGTCTGGGTCACTCAGCAGTGACCAGGGTGGAACCAGGACTGAACCAGGCAATGTCTGGCGCAATCAGGTGGTTGTCGAGGAGCTTCTCTCCGCTGCCACGTGGGCTCTAGGGCATCTGCGACGTCCAGGAGCGGGTCACGAGCTGTCCCACGAAGGCTCTCACCGTCGGCGCTGTCGGCTTCAAGATCGGAGCAAACAATACTTGGCAAGAGCAATCCCCGCAGGACTGGAAGATTGCTTCTCACTCGGACCAAGAGGGTAAGAGCGGGTGCTCCTTTTCAGAGGAGCGGGTGCAAGTCTGGAGCAACCAGAATCATAAGTCGTATTTCAAGTTTCGTCGGCACAGGGGCCACAAGCCAGCTGGCAAGTGACCGGGCTAACGCGTTGAGCCAAAGAAAGCAGAAGGGCCCCACGCAGCACTCGTCGAGTGTAGAGGGGTGAGCTTTGGTGCAAAAGTGGCTCAGGGTTGGGGCTTCTCAAACCCCGGTGTACAGCTTTGAGGGTCACTCATGGGCTGCACAGTCAGTGTCTCGTGGTCTTTTCAAGATGGCGTGCCCCACGCTTCCGGTCGCCTCCACGGGTCTCAGCTCTGCAGGGACTGTGGATCGGGCTGTAAGAAGGCAGGCAAGCTTGATCTCGTCGATCTCTGTTGCTCGAGTTCCGGCGGGAACTGCAACAAAGCAGACGTCGAGGTGCTGGATGGTGCCTGTTTGCACAGGGTGGTCACTCCTTGACCACAAGGGAGATTCTTCAGTCTTCTACGTCGAGTGGGATGTCGAAGGGTCCAGAGTTTCGTTTCAAATGTTTCATCAGGATAATCTGAGTGCGTTGGCACTGCTCCCATTCTTATACCAATCTAGGGGGCTGGATTACCTGCTAGGTCCCCTCCTATGGGTGGGACCCAGGAAGGGGGTGGATACACCCCTTTCCCTTTGATCCAGGCCGCGCTGGGACTGGGGCTGGTGTGCCCCAGAACCGGTTTGGCCGGATTATGCAAGGGGAAGCCTTGTGCTCCCCAGGCAGTGTCTGGTTTCTTTCAAACCTCCCTGCTACAATCCACTATCTCCTGTCTAGGGTGGTGTGACACCTCCCTGTGACAGGAAATCCTTTGTCCAGGCCTCCTTGGCTGAGTTTCGGTCAGCTGCAGGAGGTCAGACTTGTGTCTGTGGCAGAAGCATCCATTTTGTGGATCTGAGGCTCTTTTAAAATCAACCGCGTTTTAGCAAAGTAACATGTCGTCTCCCTCTAGAGGGGTGGAATGCTACCCCCGTCGCCAGGACTGGCGAGGGGGTAGTATTGCAAATTGTATGACACCTTACACGACAAGTTTTGATAAAGCCAAACCAAAGTTAACATATAACCGTGAGGATTATAATGCACTTAATAGTATATAGTATGGCATTATCCCGGAACAGCTTAGGGAATTGGTCCCGACAGCTGCAGACAGGCTCAGCTCATGCTAGAGCACCATCTCACATAAAACCACGCACTCTGCCTCCAGGATTGTTAAGGCCTGCCATAGGAGTGGCTTATAGGTTTATATGTGTCCAGTTAGGTTTAGATATAGGCATACTATATCTAAGCAAGGGGTGATTACACCACCTTGCCCCAGCTGAGTGATCAGCCAGTTGTGTCAATTTTTGATAGCCAGCCATGGGTGGCAAAAGATATGCTGCAGCCACTGGTAGGCCTTGGATGCACCTATGCCCTGGGCACCTATAGTGCTCTGTACAGGGGCTGATAAGGTGACCCAAGCCAATTTAGTTATGCACCTAGGGTACATGGAATCCATTTTACAGAGAGAGCAGATAGCCTGGGGCCCTGATTAGCAGGGAACCAGGCCAACTAAGTCGAAAACCAGCTAAACACAAGGCAAAAAATCTTGGGTAACCATAGTCAGGTAGCCACCTTCCTACAAGATAGAACTAGTTCACCCTATCAAAGGCCTTGGTCGCGTCCACTGTAATAACTGCCAGTGGAACTTTATACATATTTGCTATGTCTACGGCTCCAATTAAATTATTGGTCAGATCTTTAATTTCCCACCCTCATCACCCTCATACAAAGCCCTTCTGATCTTCATGAAGCAACTCCCCCACCACCCCATTAAGCCTATCTGCCAGTATTTTTCTGAAGATTTTATAGTCCGAATTAAGTAGCAAGATAGGCCTATAGGAGTCACAGCAATTTTGTATGGGTTATATAGTTTTAGTAGCAGCATAACAGTGGCTTCATCCCAGGAAGGTAGAATCTCCCTGCCATTTTCAAAGATATCTGAGAGCAGCTTGACCATAACCGGGGCTAGATATTCCCCTAACTTTTTATATATCTCCATAGGGAGACCGTCTGGAACTGCTGCCTTGCTTGATTTCCCTGCTCTAATGGAGTTTCTAATTTCGCCTTCTGTTATTGAGCTAGTAATAGCTTCCCTATGGGCGTCTGAAACTTTACGGGGGACTTCTGGACCCAGCCATTATTCCACCTCACCTCCCTTCATAGTTAGATCTTCCGAGTATACATCCCCAAAATAGTTTAGTAAAGCCTCCTCTATGCCATCCCTTGTCAGAATAGGGCTCCCTATATCTCCATGCCTTATTTCTTTAATAAAGCATTTTACCTGGTCATTTTTCACCTTCCACTCAAGTAGCTTGCAACAACCTTCCACGTAATTAAAATGGGCAAGTTTGCTAACTTGCAACCTTTCTTGTAACCTTCCTTCTACTACCCCTGCAAGGTCTATTTTAAGGGCCTGAATAGAAGTTTGCTGAGACCCTTGTCCTATCATGTTCCCTTTTAGCTGCTGTTCTAACTGCTGGATCTTACTCTCAATATTCGCTATCTCTGCCCTACTTTGCTTATTTTTATAAGATTGAATAGATATTTTTTCCCCCTTAGTCAGGCAGCATGAAGGTCAGTCCATGATATGTGTCTTTCTTTTGCTTTGGCAGAAGTTTGTAAATGTTTTCCTTTTTCATTATTCCTTTGTGTGCACTTAATGTGTTGTGAGTGTGTATGGCGGTCAGGGGATGTGGAAGGACAGTAGCTGGTCTTATTAGCATTCGCTCTAGTAGGAAAGATTTGAAATGGTGCTCATTTAAAGGATCTTCTAAGTCTATTTTGGGAGTTCTTGATGGATTATTCATGGTGTTGCTTGCCAATCCTAATGTTTTTTCTGCAGATGCTAATGCCTTTTCTAATTCTATATTAGTAGATGAGTGTGCCTTTGCTACATTATGTGTGGCTCATTATTATCCTCTGAATCTATGTATAATTGGTTGTTACTATCCCTGGTCTGTGCATATTTGTTGATGTGACAGTTTTTTGGGGGATGTATGGTGCTGGTTTCTCAAGGAATGTTGGAGCAGTTGGATATGAAGGTACAACAATATTTGGGACATATCCATCTTCTGATGCATTTGTCCAGCAGCCCCACTCCCTGCTACGGCATGTGAATTTATCTTTGACTGTAAATCACTTTTCCCAATTTTTCTTACATATGAAACATCTTTGCCTTGTGATTAAATAATGCTTTTATATTGTGTGCATAATAAAGCAGCTGCATCTGCATTTGTATGCAAATCACTCTTATCATCTAATACTTGGCTTTCTGGTAGTGCCAATTCATTTCTTCATCTTCTAGGTACTGGGCTAAACACCGTAGTGCCAGAATGATCACTAGATCTCTCTGTTTTTTTCTAAAAGATGGATGAGCAGTATGTATTATTTCCATGCGTGCTCTTTTCGGCGTTTTGAGAAGAGTGCGCACCCATCCATGTGTTTGGCCCACCCAATCTATATAAACATTTTTGCACAATCTCTTGTATTTTTTCTCATCTAAGGGCAAAGTGCTCCTTGAGCCACACAAGGTACTTGAAGGTAACGGAGCACAAGGCAATGCACAACACTCACCTGAGGTGTCTCCTTGGGATGCTCTCTACGCAGAGTGTGCGCGCACGCAATAGATTCACACACCGCTGCCACCCTTTGTCAATCCTGGATTCCTCGCATGGCATTGCTCAAAATCTGAAATCAACAAGTTGATGGAGTAGTTTCTGTCCTGTAACTCCAGTTCTGTAGTAGGGGTATCTCTGTTATAGTCATAATCTAGTGAATAGTCCTGCCCATGTGCGTGGACCCCGGCAATCAAAAATAATCTCTTAAGTTGTCAAAAAAAATGCAGAAACTGCAAAGACACTTAAGAGAGAATTTAAAGACAAATAATGCAGCCTATATCCACAGGCTACACTGTCCAGTACTTCAACTTGAAATTCCACCAAAAGAAAACACCACACATAATACAGCCTGCCCAGTTTCTACCATAGAGAAACGTGCCTCCCCCAGCCAAAGACTCTGGAATGATAGAGAGGAAGGTAGGGACAGACAAGCCCCATAGGCTGCCATTATGTGGCTTAAATAGGATACTGTGCCTTTAAGAGAACTTTCCAGAACTTCTCCCAGTATGCCAGAATGCATAGCAGGTCCCTCTACTTTCAGTTCTTTTTGAAGGCGAAGCACGCCAGACCTGTCGCATTCCTTACATGATGAAATATCTCCACCGGGGAGGAGGGCGGGCGCTTATGACTATAACAGAGATACCCCTACTACAGAACTGGAGTTACAGGACAGAAACTACTCCTTCTGTAGTAGGGGATCTCTGTGTATAGTCATAATCTAGTGAATAGAATGGCAAGCCCATCCCCACACCAAAGAGGCGGTGGAGAATAAACATATAACGCCACTACTGCGCGAACAAATTCTGCAGCGAAGCCTGCCCAACCTGAGCGTCTGCTCTGGCGTCAGTGTCCAGGCAGTAATGCTTAGCAAAGGTATGAACCGACTTCCAAGTGGCTGCCTTGCAGATTTCAGCAATTGGCACGTTACGGAGCAGAGCCGTCGTGGCAGCTTTGCCCCTGGTGGAATGAGCCTTAGGCTTACCTCCTAAGGTCTTATTAGCCTTTTGGTAACACAATTGTATGCAGGACACAATCCACCTAGAGATGGACTGCTTAGAGGTCGCAAGACCCGTCCTGACCGATCCGTAATTGATGAACAACTGGTCAGACCTACGAATATCTTTGGTTTTATCCAGATAAAATTTCAACACCCTCCTAACATCCAGGGAATGGAGAGACCTCTCCGCTGGGGATGAAGGGTTCTGAAAAAACGTAGGCAAAGTTATGGTCTGGTTGACATGAAAATCAGAAATAACCTTGGGAAGAAATTTAGGGTGAGTATGCATAACAACCTTAGCAGCATGAAACACAGTATAAGGTTCAGTACAACACAACGCCTGAATTTCACTCACCCTGCGGGCCGATGTAATGGCCACGAGGAACGCCGCCTTCCAGGACAGGTGCTGCAACGAAGCCTTACGAATAGGTTCAAAAGGCTCCTTCATCAATCTGGACAGCACCACATTCAATTCCCATGAAGGCGAAGGAAGCCTGACAGGAGGGAATACTTTCTTCAATCCTTCCAGAAAATCTTTGATCACAGGGATCTGGAAAAAGGAAGTCTGCGAAGGGCATTTCCTGTAGGCAGTCAATGCAGCAAGATGAACCTTAATGGAATGAACATTAAGGCCAGACTGCGCCAAATGTAAAAGGTAAGGAAGGATGACATCTTCCTTGCACGTCGTCGGGTCATAGTTCTTGGACGCACACCAGATACAAAACCTCTTCCACTTGTAAGCATAGGATGTCCGAGTGGAAGGTCGCTTAGACTCCTTCAGTATGTCCATGCAATCCGAAGGCAGATTAAGATGGCCATATTGCACTCAGGAGCCATGCCGCCAAACTCAAAGACGAGAGGTTGGGGTGCAACATCTGCCCCCCGAACTTCGTGAGAAGGTCCGGCCTGCACGGCAGCCGAATGTGAGGAAGGAGAGACCGGTGAAGCAAGTCCGTGAACCACCACTGTCTGGGCCACTCCGGGGCAATGAGTATCATCCGAGCCCTGGACCGGGCCAGCTTGATGAGCACCGCCGGAATCAGGGGAATGGGAGGAAAGGCGTACAGAAAGCTGTTCGTCCAGTCGATCCATAATGCATTCCCAAGCGTCCCCTGCTGGTAGTACCTGGAGGCGAAGTCTCTGCACTTGCTGTTTTCGGCGGTGGCGAACAAATCTACGTCTGGAGTTCCCCACCTTGCGAAGACTTCTCCTAGTACTTAGTCGTTTATGACCCATTCGTGGTTTTCCTGAACCAGTCTGCTCAGTGCGTCTGCCTGAACATTCTGCACACCTGGTAGATGGGTGGCCGTTATCGTCAGTCCTCTGGCTAGGAGCTAGTGCCAGATCGCCTGCGCCTCCTGTGACAGAGTGCGTGATCTCGAGCCCCCCTGCTTGTTGAGGTAATACATCGTGGTGGTATTGTCCGTCTATACAAGCAGAGAGTTGGTCTGGAAGGATGGCAGAAAGGCCTTCAGTGCCAAGTGAACAGCTCTGAGTTCCAGGAAATTGATGTGATACGTGGCCTCCGTCGGCGACCACATTCCTTGAATCTGTAGAGTCTCGGAATGCGCTCCCCAACCCAGGAGAGAAGCATCCGTCACGACAGTCTGCGTGGGAATGTCCTTGTGAAAGGGAACCCCCCTGAGGAGATTCTCCGCCGAACACCACCACTTCAGAGACTGAAGAGCATGCAGCGACAGTCGAATCTTGTCGTCCCAAGATCCTTTCCTCTGATCCCACTGGTCCTCCAAGCACTCCTGCAGCAGTCTCATGTGCAGCCGTGCGTGTGGCGCCAGGAAGATACAAGAGGCCATCGATCCCAGTAGAGAAGACACCGTCCTCACTGTTGTAGATGGAGTTGTCATAAGAGCCTGAGCCTTCCGAAGGAGAGATAATCGTCGCTCTTCCGAAGGAGACACGCTTGCTGACAGCGTATTGATGGAGGCTCCCAAGTACTGTATGCATTGGACCGGAGTCGGGACAGACTTGGCCAAGTTGATGTGCAGCCCCAGCTTGTTCAAGAGAACGCACGTCTTCTGGAAGTGTGCTCGCGCTTCCGATAAGGAGGATGCCTTGATCAACCAATCGTCCAGGTACGGATAGACGAACACCTTGTTCTTCCTCAGGTGTGCTGCTACCACCGCCATGCACTTCGAGAATGTTCTCGGCGCAGACTTCAGTCCGAATGGGAGTACTGTGTATTGATAGTGATTGGTGCCGACTTGGAACCGCAGGAACTTCCTGTGTTTGTGTGCAATGGGCACATGGAAGTAAGCATCCTGTAGGTCTATAGCGCATAGCCAGTCTCTCTGTTGCAACTGAGGATAAATCTGATGCAACGACAGCATGCAAAACTTTTCCCTGCGAATCCATTTGTTTGCCTGCCGCAAGTCCAGAATGGGCCTGAACTCGTTCTTGTCCTTCTTGCGAACCAGATAGAACCGGGAGTACAGACCTCTTCCTCTCTGAGACAGAGGTACGTCTTCTATTGCCCTTTTCCTCAACAGGATATCCGCTTCCGCCTGAAGCTCGCGCAGCTGAAACTGCGAGCTGACCGGTGGAATAGCTGGAGGAGGGCTGGTGAACCGAAGACTGTATCCATTGCAAACACTATTCAGCACCCACTTGTCCTGAGTAATTTTTCTCCACTCTGCCAGAAAAAATTGAATGCTTCCCCCTACCGGAGTGGGTAACAGATCCGGGGGAAGTAGGTTCCTAGGGCCTAGACCCAGCCTGGGCCCTTGGGCGCCGGAGCCGACTGCTGGCCTCCTCTGCCCTTCTGGCGCTTCTGGAACGGCTTACGGAACTGTTGTTGGTGTTGCGATTGTCCCGAAGCCTGGCCTCGTCCACGGCCTTGCCCACCGAACCGCCGTTGGAAAGGGCAGTACGTCTTCTTGGTCTCTTTAGGCTTCTCCAGGCCCACAGCCGTGAGCGTCTCGGCCTCTGCCTTCATGCGGGCCATCTCATCGTCCGCATGCTTTCCGAAGAGGGTCTCGCCGGAGAATGGTAGGTTGGCCACCCTCTGCTGTGCGTCCGGTTTCAGGGACGTAAGCCGGAGCCATGCGTGGCGTCGTTGGTTGACTCCATGGCAAAATCCGTGAGCAGCCAACAGGGAAGAGTCCGCTGCCGCGCTGATAATCTGGTTCGCCACCAGCATCCCCTCATTCAGCACTTCCATGAAGTCCTCACGCTTCTCCCGAGGTAAGTGATCTGCAAATCGCTCGAGGGAGTCCCAGAGGGCGCAGTCGTATCGGCCCAGCAGCGCCGTGGCACTCGCAGCTTTCATGGAGGTAGCGGAAGTTCCACAGACTTTCCTCCCCGCCGAATCCATCCACCTGGACTCCTTATCCGGGGGAACCGTGGATGACGGGGTGGTAGCGTGTTGCTTGCGGGCCGCCGTCACAATGACAGAGTCAGGAGGGGGTTCCGTCCTCAGAAAGGCCGGGTCCGAATCGGGAGCCCGGTACTTCTTCAGCAACCTGAATGGAGCCGCCTTCGTCACCGCAGGGGTGAGAAAAAGGGCCATAGCCGGTTCTTCCAGGCCCGGCACCAGAGGCAGGAGAGGACGAGACAGGTGTTTTTGATGCAATGTCTCAAAAATGACTGAAGTTTTCGGAGTAGGCACCGTCAGTGATATGCCCAACTTCGCAGCGCCCCTTAAAAGGACGTCATGGAACGCCACCAGGTCATCAATCGGGGACACCCTCGTGTCCGGTGACCCCGACAAGGTAGGAGAATAGTCCCTGGTCCCAGAGGACCTCGTGTGTGAGCGAGATTCGCGCCTCCTATGGCGGCGTCTCGACCTCGTGGACGATCTGCGTCACGATCTCTCCCTTCTCCCAGAGCGAGAGCGAGACCTGCCAGCCCGTGGCCGCTCCACCGGTTTCCGTGGCGGGGTCTTCCTTGGCTCCTCACGGGGTTTCGGTTTTGGGGTCCCCTTAGGAGGTACAGGCAGAGACGGCAGCGAAGTAGACCTCGGCGGAGGAACCTTCGGCTGCGGGGCGGGCCCATGCGGAGAGACAGGAGGTGGTGGTGAGTCGCCTGAAGGAAGTGGAGGTTTGGGTGGAGGATCCTCCTTAGCAACAGGGGGAGGAGTCGGAGTCCGAGGCCGAGATGGCGTGTACACCTCTGAGTACACCGAGCCCGGTGAGCCCTTAGGCGAAGGGGGCGGAGATCCAGCCCCTTCAGCAGGTGATCGCTTCCTCTTGCGTCCTCCACTAGAAGCAGCGTGACTTCTGGGACTAGAATCCCTCTTGCGCCGTTTTGGAGAGGCTGAATGACTTCCAGACGCCGACCGCTTTCTGCTCGACGCAGAGCGTCGCTTTTCTGGCGTCGAACGTCGCCTCCGCGACTCCGGCGTTGAACGCCACCTCCGCGACGTCGACCTCCTCTTTCTCGACGTCGAACGCCGCCTTCGCGACGTTGACCTCCTCTTTCTCGACGTCGAACGCCGACCCCTCGACGACGACTTCCTCCTCCGTGACGTTGTACGCCACCTCCGCGACGTCGAGCGTTCCGTCTTCGACGACGAGCGTCGCCGTCTCCGTCGTGATGCTCTCGACGTCGAGGAGCCCCTCGACGTCGACCGGTGCCTCGACGGCGATCGACGGTGTTGCCTCGACGGCGAGCGTCGATGCTTGTCACTTCGCCTTCGGCGTCGATGAGAAGACCTCGACGTCGACGAAGACGTCGACGGTGGCTTCGACGGCGACTTCTCCATGATCTTCGACGTCGAGCCGTCACGCCGTCTCGACCCGGAGCCCCGGGGAGAAGGGGAGCACACCGCCGTCATCCCTCTCGACGTCGTCGTCGATGCAATCGACGTCGACGGAGACCGGGACCGTTTGCTGGACTTCCTGCCCCTGGGGAGCCCCCCAGAGGCCTCAGCAGAGGCAGAGGGAACCTTCCCAGCCTGCCCAGATCCACCTGCAGCCTGCAGACGCCTCTCCTCAAGGCCAGAAAGCCTGATCTTCATCCTGTCCCTCAGAGTCCGAGCAGTAAACTGCTGGCAGATGACACAGTCCTCAGGGACATGTTCCTCAGGGAGGCAGACGATGCAGACATCATGGGGATCACTCTTGGCCTTCTTCCTCCCACATGCTGGGCACTTATCAAAAAGTCCAGGCATTTTAGAGCCCTAAAACGCCTGAAACAGCACACAAAAGAGAAAGAGAAAACCAAGAAAGCAAACTGAAACACTTTTAGAACACAAAAGTGCCAAAAAATCCAATACACCCTTGAAACAAGGGAGAGCTCAATGCCAGGGTCCTGTAAGCAGGAGCCGGAAAAAAGAACTGAAAGAAGAGGGACCTGCTATGCATTCTGGGATACTGGGAGAAGTTCTGGAAAGTTCTCTTAAAGGTACAGTATCCTATTTAAGCCACATAATGGCAGCCTATGGGGCTTGTCTGTCCCTACCTTCCTCTCTATCATTCCAGAGTCTTTTGCTAGGGGAGGCAAGTTTCTCTATGGTAGAAACTGGGCAGGCTGTATTATATGTGGTGTTTTATTTTGGTGGAATTTCTAGTTGAAGTACTGGACAGTGTAGCCTGTGGATATAGGCTGCATTATTTGTCTTTAAATTCTCTCTTAAGTGTCTTTGCAGTTTCTGCATTATTTTTGACAACTTAAGAGATTATTTTTGATTGCCGGGGTCCACGCACATGGGCGGGACTATTCACTAGATTATGACTATACACAGAGATCCCCTACTACAGAACCTTGGTCGCAGGTGTGCTGACCCGAAGGTCTCACTCCCCTGCAAATCAGGGCCTTCCAATAATGTGAAGAGCACAGTAGACACAGCTTCCTGAATAAAGACACTCTCCGAGGCTCAAATATCCAGATCAGGTTTAATGAGAGGGTCATGGCCACATAGCCCAAGTATTAAAGATCTAACCTCTGTTCACAAACAACAACTTTATATACATATAAAGGACAAGCCCTTAGGCCTTAGCAGTTTCTAAGTCTGTCTCTATTTCAAGACTATGTGGCGCAGAAACAGCACCACTTTTAGAAAATATAATAAATCTATAAAATCTGCAGGATTTTATTCAGCGTCTGAGAGATGTCCAATCAGCAAAGAGGATGTGTATTTACAAACTGACTGGGTTTTGACCAGGCACAGCTGGCAACGAACCTGGTGACCTTTGCAGTACCTGGTGAGATAGTCCTGGGCATAGGTACGTTGTGTGAATTTGCTGTTACTGCAGTTGACAATTGAGCTCTGTTGTCCATCTTCTTGCCCCAGCTCACCCTCTGTTGACCGTCTGCTTCTCCTCAGGACATCACTGCCGGTTCACGCATGTGTCTCCTTTAGATCCCTCTTCCACTTGTCACTGGATAGTGGGGTGATTTTCTTTTACTTGTCTCCTTGTGGAGACATACTCCATCGAGGCAGCTGAGACGCCTTCTAGTTCCTCCCACTCTGAGCACTGCATGAGTACTGTTGGGATAGATGTGTACATAGAGAGAACAGAATGTCTAGTGATGTGTCCTAATTATGATTTTAGATATACCCTTGTCCTGATGAAGCCGCAAGAAATGAAAGGCTGAAACGCGACCGAGACTGCCTCGACATAATTAGGAGGAGTCTTTACAAAATAAAAAAATTGTTTCGTTTTGGTTAGGCCACCTAAAGATAGGATAGGAGGTGTGATACCTCAGGCGCTTAGGTGACTTCCTCTTAGGGTAGCACTCTGAATAAGGAGTGTACATGTTGTTGAATAATATGGAAGGGTTTTTGTAATTTATGTTGTATATAGTTTTTGTATTATATTGTGATTTGGACCGAGATGTGATTTATTGTACTGTCATATATGTTGTATTTATTATGTTTGATATACATGTATTTATATATTTTTTGTGTATCCAGCACCATCCTATGACATGCGTATTTTATAAAAATGATGTGTAGGTAGTTGCAAGAAATTTCAAATGACAGGGTAATTGATTGTAGCTTGTGCAAAAATAAAATAGCTGATTGATCCCTTCCTGCTTTTTTTCTATAATACATCTTTGATGTTCTATGCCCAGGCAGAGGAGGGTGATTTGGGCATACCCCTCTCTTTTCTGGAGATTAATCCACAAAGAAGGCATTGCAGTCTCATTACTTGAGCAATGCAGCAACATCAATATAGATATTATGGTCTTTCACATTGACTTACACCCCCACCTTAGCTGGAAAGGGCCTTAGTATATCGCCCCCCCCGGTCCGCTGACAGACTTTTCTATCCAGCTTGCAGAAATTATCGCTCCCTACGTAATCTCGACTAACAAGTTCTTGTTGTTGGGTGACTTCAATGTGCATAGTGAATGTGAAGCACTCTCTGACCCATCATTGCTCCTGGCAGACCTAGCTCTCCTTGGCCTCACAAAGCTCAATGATGGCCCAACTCATTCCGCGGGGCACACACTGGACATCATCTTTTTTTAACGCCTCCTGGATCCTGTGTGAATCCTCTCAACCTCTGACGTGGCCAGATTACGCGACCATTGAATTCACTATTGAGGGTCATTGCATGACTACCACCTCTATTGCTAATGCCCCTAGCACCCGCCGTCAATGGCATAAGATCTCCCCTGACAGCTTTCTTGCCAACCTGGGAATCCGAAGCCAAACCTCCCCATGTTGAGGATGGACTAGCCAGGCTTAACTCGCAGATCACCAGGACCATCGATTTACTGGCGCCCCTCAAATCCTTCTCCAACATACCCAGGCGCTCTCAATCAGCATGGTATTCGCCGGAGCTGCGTGCTGAAAAACAACTGTAAAAACTTGGAGAGACGTTGGCGTAGGGCCCATGCATTGAGGGACAAAGATATATTCAAGAAAGCTCTCTCCTGCTATCATAAAAATATAAAAGGAGCACGAAAAACGTTTACTGCCCATCAGCTAACTAAAGCAGCGAACGCATTGAAAACGCTATTTCAGATACTGAAATCCTTTACTTGTCCAAAGGCCTACGAAAATCCTGAGACTGTGTCTCAAGCCCTTGTGATGACATCACTCAGTATTTTTTTTTTAATAGATCTTATCTGTGATAAGATCACCCCCTCGGGGATTCAACAATTGATTACATCTGCTTCTACTTCTATTGATTTGCCCACTCCACAACTGCTCAACAGTTTTCCTCCTATGTCAAATGAGGTGGCAGCTTCCTTACTCAGCGCGGTTAAATCTGGCTCTCCCCTAGATATCATCCTAGCAAAAGTTGCCTCCTCCCTTTACAACGAACTATCCACACCAGTAGGCACCATACTAAACCTTTCCATGGAAGAAGGACATCTTTCTCTGGCCTGGAAGGCGGCTCAGGTCATCCCCATTCGAAACAAGCATTTGCAATGCAATAGGTCTCGCATTATTAAAGTTAGAGCTATTGGCATTGTAAATGGCAATGCCTTTTATTTATGTTTTTGCTTTTAAAACATAAATAAAAGGCATTGTCATTTACAATGCTAATAGCTTATTAAACTT
Organism: Lissotriton vulgaris; assembly: GCF_964263255.1. NCBI lineage: Eukaryota > Metazoa > Chordata > Amphibia > Caudata > Salamandridae > Lissotriton > Lissotriton vulgaris. Next base: position 188,938,224 of record NC_141698.1, read on the forward strand.
TCGCAAAAGTGAGACCTATTGCATTGCAACAGAATATAACATTAGGTGTAGTAAAGAGCACAGATGATTTCAAGGGGTAGAGGGAAGTGAGTGGGACGGACAGGCGAGAACACGACTGGAGGGAGGGGAAGGTTTGCAGTCAAATTAAACTCCAAAGAGATACTAAATGAGAGCAGGAATAATGACACGAGACATATCAAAATAACTGAAGAAAGAGCTCATAGGGAGATACAGGAGAGAGGGGAATTTCTAGCGTGAGAGAGAAAGAAAGGAAAAGAGAAGGGAAAAGAGAACATGGGTAGAATAAGACACAAAGGAGAGGAAAACAAGTAGGGAGTGAGAGAGAGGAAGAACTAGACAGAGGAAAATTGAGAATGAGGGGTGTTTACAGCCAGAAAGAAAGGGTATAGAGATGGAGAAAGGAAGACAGAGGTGGAAACAAAAAAAGGAAAGATGGTGTTATAGATGTATAGACAGAAATACAAAGAGCTAGAGAATAAGACAAATAGTTGCACTTGGTGATATGGGAGGTGAAATGAGGGACTAGAGAAAGGAGTGACAGAATGGAAATGAATTATATATGGTCCTGTTAGGGAAGGCAAGAGGACAGATAATATTTATGAGAAGAATTTAAAAGTTTAATTAAGACTGATTTAATGTAGCTTTTTCAGATTCAAATCATGTCTCTACCCACAATACAAAAGCATTCAAGTACCATTCTGTATGCAATCAAAGACATTGCTTGCAGATAAGCTCCTTGAGTGACAACCGAAAGAGGAAGCCTTGTCCAATTCTGATGCGTCCAACCTTTGGGTGCCTGCTACAACTTTCCAGGGAGTTTGCCAGTCACCTAAGGATGGGTGGCAGCTACACAGGATCCGAGGGTGAGCAAGAAAATCAGCGGATCAAGGCAAGGCAGGAACTTCAGGGACATGAAAGTGAAGAGAGGAGGCACTTCGGTGACCGGAGGATTAACAGTAGTTTCTGTTGCCTAATGTGAGCAGGGGCTTCAGGGACGTATGTCCAATGCTGAAGCCTCGGAGAAACTAAGTGGTCAAGAGCCTCAAGGAAACAAACGAGAGTAGGTACCTCACACACTTGAGGGTGACCAGAGGAACTGAGCAGAGGTCTGGGGACAAGCAGGACCATTAGGGACATGAGTGGCAAATAGTGTCAGGGAAATGAAAATTAACTGCTGCCTCGGGTATCTAAAGCAAGCAATACTCTTGAACTCCTGCTCACCCTACTATTCTCTGTGGGAACTAAGAAGGAATACAAGCCTCAGGCCCTTAGGGTGAGAAAATCAGCTGGTGATTATACCTCAGGGTAAATATAGGAAGAAGAGCATTTCAGGTGAACATGTTTCTCAGTAACCCGAGAGTGAACTAGAGTTTGAGTGAGAGTGAACAAGAGCTACAGTAGGGAAGGATTATTAGGGAAGTCATGTGTGAGCTGAATTCCACAGGTATCCGAGAGTGAGAAGGAGCCCTCTTGTCCTCAGTGTGAGCAGGAGCATTCATTTTACTGTTGGTGTGTCGGGAGCTTCAGCACAAACTAGTGATGAGCAAATGTCTCAACCCCTTAGAATAAGCAGGTATCCTTGAGCTTAAGGTTGAACAGAAGCCTCCAAACAGGAAAGGTGCGCATGGTTCTCTGACTCACGGCCTGATTACATACCGGACTTTGAGGGATCTGAGGGGGAGCACAGACTAAGGGGCCCAAGGTGGAGCAGCAATGTATATACCAGAGACAAAGTGAGCAGAACTGTGGGCGAGTTGCAGTGGAATAATGGAGTGGCTACTGACCCTACAGGCCTAGAAAGCTTCATTTATCAGAGATTTTTCACAAAATCACTCCCCTAATACTAACAAAGCAACGTTTCATGAATGATCATTAGGGACAAATGTAGACCATTGTTTTCTTTGTGTGTCCTGGCCTAATTTTAGGCAATCCGACCCTGTTCACACCAATATGCAGCCCAGGGTACCTTCCACGTTTGCTATTCACATTGTGAAATATCAGTACCGTCACAGAAACTTTAGCTTGCCTCCGTGGAGTAGCTAGTAGTGTCGCGGTATTCGCTATTCACACTGCACTGCAAATCTCTAGGCTAATCATGTTCGGTCTTTCACACTTTTCTGCACAGTGTGATTCAAGACTGCTCCCTCCGTGCCTGCATATAATAACATCAGATGCTCTGCCACTCAAGCTCTCCCACTGACACCCCAAAACTCTGCACCTCATACCTTCGTTCGGACAGTGTCCTACTGAGACACTAACCTGTATGTATCATTGACATTACTGCCTTCATATCATAAATGATAGTGAACTCAAAACTATGACTCTCACAGCAAGCAGTGACCCAACAGACCCTATGAGTTACTCTGTATTGCATTGCAAGCCAAACACCACTCTGCCACTTCATGCTCCTGGCCAGCATTATCGCCTCACTGCAGATAACAGTCCCCCTTATCCTGATTCTTTGGGCTGTCACACAAGACATGCACTCTTCGCCATAGATATTAATCTCACACAGTTCGTTTGATGTTTCTCCCTCCCGTGCGCCCCAAATATTCCCCTCAGTACCCGTCACGCAGCCGTTCACGGCGGTCGGTTTCTGCGCGGTCACCACATAATTGTAGGACATGGCGGCGCCGTAGTGTCTTTGAGCTCCAACAGGTCGTGCACTGTCCCGTTAACTCAGCCAGGAGGCCTCTCAAACTACAGCCCGCGCCAAAGACTCGCTGCTCCAGAGGCCAGAGAGACCGCGCGTGGACTGACGGGACGCAAACAGGGAGTCGGCGCATGCGCCTGGATGGGAGCTGCATTGAAAAAGTCTGCGCACTGACAAGTCTGCGCACAAGAAGCTTGAAGCCGAGACACTGGTCCAGTGAACAAGGATTGCCGGCGGGGGCGAAACTAGGAAGTCAGGCATCCTTGCCCGTGACATGGGCGGGGCCTGTGACGCGGCCGGAAGAGACCAGTGTTGCGCGTTGATGCAGGGCTCCTATCATGGAGGGAGAGCCCCGAGGTAGCGTGAAGATCCAGAGAAGTGCCCCGCGTGTGGAGAAAAGGAGCTCAGCGAGGCGATTCGACAAAAGAGCACGGTGAGTGGAGGGGGGGGGATATGTGTGTCTGTGTGTGTGCGCGTGTGAGCCCCGTGAGTGGTGGGGGGGAGGGGGGTGCGTGCGTGTGTGTGTGTGTGTGTGTGTGCGCGTGTGCGTGCCTGCCTGCGTGTATGCCTGGGGGGGAGGGGGGGAGTGTGTGCTCAAGGGAATGTGTGTGTGCATGCGTGACTGTGTGTGATTGAGAGAGAATGCGAAGCAGGGGATATGCACGGCAACGTGTGCGCCCTCGAGGAGGAATCTGAGACAGCGAGGCGCGTGGGCGATCGCTGTCTCACATTCCCCCAGACACGCCAGCAAAAGATGTCTTCGCATGCTTTTTAGGTCTGCTCGACCTAAAAACACCAAGGCCTCCATGGAAGAACTATCAAATCTCTGCCCCATCTCCCTATTACCTCATCTCAGCCAAATCTTAGAAAAATATATTTATCAACATCTATCTGCCCATCTCGAAAATAATAGCTGTTTGGACCTCTCCCAATCTGGTTTTAGGCCCAATTACAGCAAGGAGTTGGCCCTACTTGAGGTCACGGATAACATTAGAATGACCCTAGATAGTGGCCACTCTGCCATTCTTGTGCTGTTAGACCTCTCTGCAGCATTCGACACGGTGTCGCATCCGATTCTGCTGAGGAGATTGGACTTAGTGGAATGGCCTTACAGTGGATGACCAACTTCCTGTCCGATCGTACTCAGACCATCAATCTGGGTCCTTTCCGGTCAAAGACAAGGGAATTAACCAATGGTGTCCCCCAGGGCTCTTGTTTGAGCCCTACATTGTTTAATATTTATAATGCCCCCTTGGCCAACCTTCTTAGGTCTCATTGTTTTCTGCCCATTTCTTATGCTGACGACACTCAGCTTCTCTTCTCCTTTGAGAAATCTTCTTCCCTGGCTGTGTCCACCTTTTCGGGAGGAATGGCTGCTATTGTAGAATGGACGAAAAGTCATTTTTTACAGCTTAATGCAGGAAAAACAGTGATAATGCTCTTTGGAGACGCCTTTCTTCTTTGTTCCACAAATTGGTGTCCGGCAGCGCTCGGCTCGTGTCCTAATCCTAAATCAATAGTTAAAAACCTGGGCATTTGCCTTTATCGTGCGTTAACATTAAAAGAGTATGTCACTCCACTGCTAGCACTTGTTTTTATGTGTTGGGTTTGTTACGCCAAGTTTTTCCTCTTCTGCCAGACTACACGCGAAAAACCCTCATCCAGACCATGGTCATGAGCCGTCTCGATTATTGCAATGCTCTCCTGGTCTCTGCCAATGAGTTATCCCTCAGCAGGTTACAGGTGGTTCAGAATACTACTGCGTGACTCGTTACGAACTCTCCTTTGAAAATTTCGTCCCTCCCCCTACTGCAGAGACTTCATTGGTTTCCGATTCGCAAGCGCATCAAGTTTAAGGTCTGCTGCACAGTCTACAAAGCCTTACATAACATAGGCCCTTCCTATATTTCTAGGAAGATTAAGCCATAAACCCCCTCAAGAAGCCTTAGGTCAGGAAGCAAATCGCTTCAACACATCTCCAGAATTAGGAAAGCAAGATTAGGTGGTAAATCCTTTTCTTACCTCGCCCCCCTCTTCTGCCCATTCATCTGAGGCTCTGTCCCGATTACCTTCGCTTTAGGAAACTTCTTAAGTCCACTTTGTTTTAACTTCTGTTTTCAGCCTGCCAGTAGCCCTGTCCTAAGCACAGAGATACCCCTTAGGGGGTGATTCAGGCGCTCTATAAATCCATTAAATAAATAAATAAAACACAAAACTCTGTTGACCTATATTGTCCACGTTCATTCAGTATTTTGCATCATTGTTAGACGGACCGGGAGGGTCGGCCGAGATTACGGGGAGAGGTCTCCGGGGAGAGCCGTCTCCAACGACTGTACAGACAAGTAACTTCCCCCCCACAGACGGACACCACACAAGATTGACGGTTAACGAGACTTTATAGGCACTTCTTAGGTTACGATAATATGATACAAGGAGGTCTGGACTCAGGGGTCCCCTCGGTTCTAGTCTCTGGCTTAGGAAAGGGGTAGCGGGACAGTCTTTGTTACCAATGAGTGAAAAATAGCTCTCAATCCTCGAGCTCGGCGTTCTAGATGATCGGGCCGCGGCGGAGCCAGGCAGGTCCCGAGATGGACGAAGGAAAACGACGGTCCGCGGCGGAGCCTGCAGGTCCCGGTGAAGATGACGGTTACAACGGTCCGCGGCCACGCCAGCAGGTCCCGACGACGATGAAGGATAAGGAGGTTGCGAAGGCTGTGGCAGCGCCAACAGGCAGGACGATGGTGCACAAGACAGAGCTACGGCAGCGCCAGTAGTCTGTCAAGGATGAGTTCCTCTTTACGTCTCTCGACTCCAAGATACAACTGCCTTCCTGCTCTGGAGCTGCCCCAGTTATAGGGCTGGCGTGCTTTGATGTCCGGACCCTCGCACTTGGAGGTCGGGAGGTCCGGGATGAGGGAGTCCAGACACCCAGCAGGGGGGTGGAGCCAGCGCCCGGGGAGGCGATGGGCGAGCGGCACTTGGCGGGGGAGAGCCATCGACACCTCTTTCTCCCATTGACTTGCCAAGTAGCCCGCTCACCTCCTGGGTGGAGGGTGGTGCCGGAATGTCTGAGGCCGGCCAGGCCCAGGGTTGAGGTCGATCGGGGGCCAGGCGGCCTCGTGGTGGAGTGTCCAAGATGGCGCCCCAGGCTGGGCGCGTGGGCCGGCAGTGGATCGGACCCACGAGGTCAACATGCTCGAGGGCAGGGGTCCCTGAGGGGACGGAGGACGTGCAATGGTGGTGTGTGGTACTTGCGGGACTGGACTCCGGCCTGGTTGTGCCGGGGGAGAGCGGCCCTTCATGTGGCCTGTCCAACATGCGTCCCCCCCAGCTGAAGGCGGGGAGAGTTACCCATCCTCTTGGGGACTCTCCTCGTCGAGGCGGAAAAACCGGGACAGGCCATCCGCGTTGGCGTGATCTGGCCCAGGCCGGTGTTCGACTGTGAAGTCCATACCTTGCAAGGAGATGGACCAGCGTAGCAACTTTGGGTTCTCCCCCCGCATATGCATCAGCCACTGCAGGGGTCGGTGGTCGGTCTGCACCCGAAAGTGGGTGCCAAAAAGGTAGGGCCGGAGCTTCTTGAGGGCCCATACCACAGCGAAGGCTTCCCTCTCTATGGTGCTCCAGCGTTGCTCCCGTGGTAGGAGTCTCCGGCTGATGAAGGCCACCGGTTGATCAAGGCCTTCGGTGTTCACTTGAGACAGGACTGCCCCAATGCCCTGGTCGGAGGCGTCCGTCTGGACGACGAACTCCCGGCTGTAGTCTGGGGCCTGGAGCACAGGGGCGGAACACATGGCGGCCTTCAATTGTTCAAATGCAGTTTGACACTCTGGGGTCCAGTTGACTTTCTTGGGCTGATTCTTTGACGTGAGTTCTGTGAGGGGCCCCACTATGGTACCATAGTCTTTCACGAACCTTCGGTAATAGCCCGTGAGGCCCAGGAAGGCTCGTACCTCGGTTTGGGTGATGGGGGGCTGCCAGGCCTGGATGGCGGCAATTTTCAGCTGTAGAGGGGCCACTAGGCCGCTTCCCACCTGGTGTCCGAGGTAGGTTACAGACCCTTGCCCAATTTGACACTTGCTGGCCTTGATCGTGAGGCCAGCTCGCTGAAGGGCTTGTAGCACTGCTCGGAGGTGGTGGAGGTGCTCGGTCCAATGGTGGCTGTATACAGCGATGTCGTCTAGGTAGGCGGCGCTGAATCCTTCGAGCCCCGCCAGGACCTGATTGACGAGCCGTTGGAATGTTGCTGGGGCATTCTTCATGCCGAAGGGCATGACCGTGAAATGGTAATGGCCATCGGGGGTGGAGAAGGCAGAACGTTCTTGTGCCCGGGGTGTGAGGCCGATCTGCCAATAGCCTGCTGTCAGGTCGAAGATGCTGAGGTAGCGGGCAGCTCCCATTCGGTCGACTAGTTCATCTGCCCGGGGGATGGGATGTGCGTCTGTTCTGGTGACCGCATTCAAGCCCCGGTAGTCGACGCAGAACCGGAGTTCTGGTGTGGTGCCGGGGGCAGCTGCTTTGGGGACCAGTACGACAGGGCTGGCCCAGGGACTGTCTGAGGGCTCGATGACCCCGAGCGTGAGCATCTTGGCTATTTCTTCCTGGATGCAGGCCCGTACCCGGTCTGGCACGCGGTAGGCCCGGTGGCGGATAGGGGGGCTGTCCCCGGTGTCCACATCGTGCACACACCAGGAAGTGACACCTGGGGTGAGGGAGAACAGGCTGGCGAACTGTGATAGGAGGGCTTGACACTCTTGGCGTTGTTCTCTGGTGAGGGCCTCCGAGAGCCGGACCCCATCCACGGAGCCGTCTTGCTCTTGAGTCCGTAGGAGGTCAGGGAGAGGCTCGGAGTCTTCTTCAACCCCATTGTCTGTGGCCATCAGGAGGCTGAGCTCTGTTCGCACAAAGTGGGGCTTTAGTCTGTTAGCGTGGAGGACCCGGAGAGGGTTCCGGGAGGATTCCATGTCGATGAGATAGGTGGCAGGACCCTTGCGCTCGATTACTTTGAAGGGCCCCGTCCATTTGTCTTGTAGGGCGCATGGCTCAGTGGGGGACATCACCCATACCTGTTGGCCAGGTTCGAATTCAATGGATGAGGCATTCTGGTCATACCATTTTTTCATGTCCTCTTGACTGGCCTCTAGGTTGGCTTTCGCTAGTTCTCTGAACCGCCGGGTCTGGTTGCGGAGGGTGAGGAGGTACCGGAAGACGTCTGGAGGGTTCTTTAACGGAGGCATCTCCCAGCCCTCTTTGACTAGGCTGAGCGGCCCCCGCACTGGGTGTCCATATAGCAGTTCAAATGGGCTGAAGCCTAGGGATTTCTGAGGGACCTCTCTGGAGGCGTGGGTTCGAATCCCACCGCTGCCACCAATGTTAGACGGACCGGGAGGGTCGGCCGAGATTACGGGGAGAGGTCTCCGGGGAGAGCCGTCTCCAACGACTGTACAGACAAGTAACTTCCCCCCCACAGACGGACACCACACAAGATTGACGGTTAACGAGACTTTATAGGCACTTCTTAGGTTACGATAATATGATACAAGGAGGTCTGGACTCAGGGGTCCCCTCGGTTCTAGTCTCTGGCTTAGGAAAGGGGTAGCGGGACAGTCTTTGTTACCAATGAGTGAAAAATAGCTCTCAATCCTCGAGCTCGGCGTTCTAGATGATCGGGCCGCGGCGGAGCCAGGCAGGTCCCGAGATGGACGAAGGAAAACGACGGTCCGCGGCGGAGCCTGCAGGTCCCGGTGAAGATGACGGTTACAACGGTCCGCGGCCACGCCAGCAGGTCCCGACGACGATGAAGGATAAGGAGGTTGCGAAGGCTGTGGCAGCGCCAACAGGCAGGACGATGGTGCACAAGACAGAGCTACGGCAGCGCCAGTAGTCTGTCAAGGATGAGTTCCTCTTTACGTCTCTCGACTCCAAGATACAACTGCCTTCCTGCTCTGGAGCTGCCCCAGTTATAGGGCTGGCGTGCTTTGATGTCCGGACCCTCGCACTTGGAGGTCGGGAGGTCCGGGATGAGGGAGTCCAGACACCCAGCAGGGGGGTGGAGCCAGCGCCCGGGGAGGCGATGGGCGAGCGGCACTTGGCGGGGGAGAGCCATCGACACCTCTTTCTCCCATTGACTTGCCAAGTAGCCCGCTCACCTCCTGGGTGGAGGGTGGTGCCGGAATGTCTGAGGCCGGCCAGGCCCAGGGTTGAGGTCGATCGGGGGCCAGGCGGCCTCGTGGTGGAGTGTCCAAGATGGCGCCCCAGGCTGGGCGCGTGGGCCGGCAGTGGATCGGACCCACGAGGTCAACATGCTCGAGGGCAGGGGTCCCTGAGGGGACGGAGGACGTGCAATGGTGGTGTGTGGTACTTGCGGGACTGGACTCCGGCCTGGTTGTGCCGGGGGAGAGCGGCCCTTCATGTGGCCTGTCCAACATGCGTCCCCCCCAGCTGAAGGCGGGGAGAGTTACCCATCCTCTTGGGGACTCTCCTCGTCGAGGCGGAAAAACCGGGACAGGCCATCCGCGTTGGCGTGATCTGGCCCAGGCCGGTGTTCGACTGTGAAGTCCATACCTTGCAAGGAGATGGACCAGCGTAGCAACTTTGGGTTCTCCCCCCGCATATGCATCAGCCACTGCAGGGGTCGGTGGTCGGTCTGCACCCGAAAGTGGGTGCCAAAAAGGTAGGGCCGGAGCTTCTTGAGGGCCCATACCACAGCGAAGGCTTCCCTCTCTATGGTGCTCCAGCGTTGCTCCCGTGGTAGGAGTCTCCGGCTGATGAAGGCCACCGGTTGATCAAGGCCTTCGGTGTTCACTTGAGACAGGACTGCCCCAATGCCCTGGTCGGAGGCGTCCGTCTGGACGACGAACTCCCGGCTGTAGTCTGGGGCCTGGAGCACAGGGGCGGAACACATGGCGGCCTTCAATTGTTCAAATGCAGTTTGACACTCTGGGGTCCAGTTGACTTTCTTGGGCTGATTCTTTGACGTGAGTTCTGTGAGGGGCCCCACTATGGTACCATAGTCTTTCACGAACCTTCGGTAATAGCCCGTGAGGCCCAGGAAGGCTCGTACCTCGGTTTGGGTGATGGGGGGCTGCCAGGCCTGGATGGCGGCAATTTTCAGCTGTAGAGGGGCCACTAGGCCGCTTCCCACCTGGTGTCCGAGGTAGGTTGCAGACCCTTGCCCAATTTGACACTTGCTGGCCTTGATCGTGAGGCCAGCTCGCTGAAGGGCTTGTAGCACTGCTCGGAGGTGGTGGAGGTGCTCGGTCCAATGGTGGCTGTATACAGCGATGTCGTCTAGGTAGGCGGCGCTGAATCCTTCGAGCCCCGCCAGGACCTGATTGACGAGCCGTTGGAATGTTGCTGGGGCATTCTTCATGCCGAAGGGCATGACCGTGAAATGGTAATGGCCATCGGGGGTGGAGAAGGCAGAACGTTCTTGTGCCCGGGGTGTGAGGCCGATCTGCCAATAGCCTGCTGTCAGGTCGAAGATGCTGAGGTAGCGGGCAGCTCCCATTCGGTCGACTAGTTCATCTGCCCGGGGGATGGGATGTGCGTCTGTTCTGGTGACCGCATTCAAGCCCCGGTAGTCGACGCAGAACCGGAGTTCTGGTGTGGTGCCGGGGGCAGCTGCTTTGGGGACCAGTACGACAGGGCTGGCCCAGGGACTGTCTGAGGGCTCGATGACCCCGAGCGTGAGCATCTTGGCTATTTCTTCCTGGATGCAGGCCCGTACCCGGTCTGGCACGCGGTAGGCCCGGTGGCGGATAGGGGGGCTGTCCCCGGTGTCCACATCGTGCACACACCAGGAAGTGACACCTGGGGTGAGGGAGAACAGGCTGGCGAACTGTGATAGGAGGGCTTGACACTCTTGGCGTTGTTCTCTGGTGAGGGCCTCCGAGAGCCGGACCCCATCCACGGAGCCGTCTTGCTCTTGAGTCCGTAGGAGGTCAGGGAGAGGCTCGGAGTCTTCTTCAACCCCATTGTCTGTGGCCATCAGGAGGCTGAGCTCTGTTCGCACAAAGTGGGGCTTTAGTCTGTTAGCGTGGAGGACCCGGAGAGGGTTCCGGGAGGATTCCATGTCGATGAGATAGGTGGCAGGACCCTTGCGCTCGATTACTTTGAAGGGCCCCGTCCATTTGTCTTGTAGGGCGCATGGCTCAGTGGGGGACATCACCCATACCTGTTGGCCAGGTTCGAATTCAATGGATGAGGCATTCTGGTCATACCATTTTTTCATGTCCTCTTGACTGGCCTCTAGGTTGGCTTTCGCTAGTTCTCTGAACCGCCGGGTCTGGTTGCGGAGGGTGAGGAGGTACCGGAAGACGTCTGGAGGGTTCTTTAACGGAGGCATCTCCCAGCCCTCTTTGACTAGGCTGAGCGGCCCCCGCACTGGGTGTCCATATAGCAGTTCAAATGGGCTGAAGCCTAGGGATTTCTGAGGGACCTCTCTGGAGGCGTGGGTTCGAATCCCACCGCTGCCACCAATGTTAGACGGACCGGGAGGGTCGGCCGAGATTACGGGGAGAGGTCTCCGGGGAGAGCCGTCTCCAACGACTGTACAGACAAGTAACTTCCCCCCCACAGACGGACACCACACAAGATTGACGGTTAACGAGACTTTATAGGCACTTCTTAGGTTACGATAATATGATACAAGGAGGTCTGGACTCAGGGGTCCCCTCGGTTCTAGTCTCTGGCTTAGGAAAGGGGTAGCGGGACAGTCTTTGTTACCAATGAGTGAAAAATAGCTCTCAATCCTCGAGCTCGGCGTTCTAGATGATCGGGCCGCGGCGGAGCCAGGCAGGTCCCGAGATGGACGAAGGAAAACGACGGTCCGCGGCGGAGCCTGCAGGTCCCGGTGAAGATGACGGTTACAACGGTCCGCGGCCACGCCAGCAGGTCCCGACGACGATGAAGGATAAGGAGGTTGCGAAGGCTGTGGCAGCGCCAACAGGCAGGACGATGGTGCACAAGACAGAGCTACGGCAGCGCCAGTAGTCTGTCAAGGATGAGTTCCTCTTTACGTCTCTCGACTCCAAGATACAACTGCCTTCCTGCTCTGGAGCTGCCCCAGTTATAGGGCTGGCGTGCTTTGATGTCCGGACCCTCGCACTTGGAGGTCGGGAGGTCCGGGATGAGGGAGTCCAGACACCCAGCAGGGGGGTGGAGCCAGCGCCCGGGGAGGCGATGGGCGAGCGGCACTTGGCGGGGGAGAGCCATCGACACCTCTTTCTCCCATTGACTTGCCAAGTAGCCCGCTCACCTCCTGGGTGGAGGGTGGTGCCGGAATGTCTGAGGCCGGCCAGGCCCAGGGTTGAGGTCGATCGGGGGCCAGGCGGCCTCGTGGTGGAGTGTCCAAGATGGCGCCCCAGGCTGGGCGCGTGGGCCGGCAGTGGATCGGACCCACGAGGTCAACATGCTCGAGGGCAGGGGTCCCTGAGGGGACGGAGGACGTGCAATGGTGGTGTGTGGTACTTGCGGGACTGGACTCCGGCCTGGTTGTGCCGGGGGAGAGCGGCCCTTCATGTGGCCTGTCCAACAATCATGCTTTGATTATTGGCAGTTTCACTCGCTTTGGATTTTCTATTGTGGACAAATGTACATTCCAGCTTCAGTAATAGTATTGTTAGCTTACCCAGCACAATTATTAAGTAGAAGTCAGGGAACAGCAGCATGGAAGGTGGGGTGAGGGTACAGGTGATGGAAAACACTGCTAGCAAGCTTCCCCCCTCCCAGAACAGATACAAGAGGGGAAAGAGCTACAGGGCAGGAAGAGGAAGGGGAGAGAAAAAAAGGAACACAGACAAGATGGGACGAGAGAGACACACGTTGAATAGAGAAAATGGGCTGAGAAGATGAAATGGAGGAATGCAGAGCTGAGGGGAGCATGAGGTAGAAGAAGGAAGGTGGTGGGATGCAGAATGGTAGATAAAGCAATGCCACAAATTAGCCCTTAGCACTAACAGACGATAGCTGCAAAAGGTCGTTAACTGTAAACGTGGGCCTTTCTTTTGCGTCCCTGGACCTATTTTGTGTCCAAATCCTACCTTATGGAAGGATACACGAAATATCCAAATTCATGCGGTGAGAGAGTCATACTCCTCTTAGGGAACCAAAGCCAACTGTATGTACTGTTGAAAGAACAGGTCACAATATGTCCGGCGGACAGCTGCGCTACCTAGACCGACTTAAAAAATGGCAGTGCCCCCAAGTCTTCCTGTTTTAGAGACAGGCTGCATAAAATGTGCATGGCTGCACTAGCATTTTCCTACTTGTACCTGAAAAAAGAGGCAACACGCTCTAATGTTATCAATAGACACAATCTGGTCAAATACTTCGTCTAAGTCGACCACATTTTGTAAAATGGCCAGGAGAGTTCATGGACGGCGGCACTTCACTGCCACTTATCCAATGCCTCCCGCAGCTGAAATGAGCAATTCTCAGTAGAGACAGCCAGTTTAACAGGAAGATAATCGCCGAAAAAACAAACAATCGCCCTTGAATGACGAGATGCAATTTCCAAATTCCGATGCCGACGAGTCACCGCTCCATCTTGTTTCATCCCTTAATATTCATTGTTCCTGTCATAAAAAGCTCGGCATGCAGCAATTAACAGCGCTTCACCCGCCATATTCGACGGGCCAAAACAATAATATCCTTTTTTTGCTGGCCTTCCCTCCGACACACAAACGCAGACACATTCCTTGCGCATCTCTCTTGGGACTACATTCCTGGACCGTCACGTTTCTGCCTTAAACTGCACACCCATCATCCCGGAATGCGTTACAGGCCAAGAATGTAATTATGCATAAGTGGTAGTTGCTCACCATACCGCTCCTGTGCCTTGGAATCTGGTTAACCGCCTGGGCGTTTTGGCATCCCTTGTCTTGTGGCAGTTCATAAACACTAAAAATCGCTCCATGCCTCACAAATGGAAGTGCACGTGACAGACTCGTACCAAAACTACACATTCCTAGAAAACCACACAGTCCTATTCGGGCACCAAATTATCACTGGGGATATATATTCCTCATTCCTCCATTTTTTTGTTAAACATGCTTTATTGGTTTTCTAGTACCAAGAAACACGTTATTTGTCACAGAATGCAACAGACACAACAGTCACGGTTCCAGACGGCGCCAGTGTGCAGTTGGGCACGCTGTGACCTGTATGCAGTATCACATTGTTCAATGACGTACATTGGAGCACAACATCATTAATGTATAAGAGCTAGTGACTGCTTTAATAAGCGTCATAAAAAACTTGTTGCACCTTTCCACCCCCTCCCTCCTTCTCTCCCAGGAGTTATCCTATTTGTATTTTCTACAGTAAAGGGGGGAAGCACGATAGCAGCCCCATTAGGGTGGTGCACTAGGGAGCAAGTGGGAAACAAGCATTGGCAAAGCCAATCGGTCTCAACAATGCTAGAGTTGTTGGCTTTGTCAATGTGTTTCAGCATTGCATGACCAGATGGTAAGTGTCCCCCAGACAGACGCAGAACTCAAGCGCCCGCAGCTAATGCACTGTTACTCCTTTGTGTAACCACTGGCATACACGAACAAGTCATCCCAAATTAAATGTGTCATTGGATACAGAGCAAAACACAATATGAAATGTGTCAATTCCCTTTAACGAGTGCTGACAAAATTACCTAGTTAAATCATGATACATATTTTGTCCACCTCTCAAGAACAGAAGGTACCGTCTGCCTTAGTGCAATTCATACTTGTGGCTTGCATGTTACACACACATTCCTGCTGCAGACACTCAACGCACTGAGCTATCCGACTGGCTAAAAGTAGGAAGCTTACCTGGTTGACTTTACTGAGGAATGATGTGTAACTCAAAACTAATTTTATCGACCCTGGTAGGTTGAACAACTGAACTTTCCCTGAAAGATTAAAATCTTTTTCAAGCAGATTACATAAAAAAAATCACATACATGCTCTCGGCAGCAGCACTAAACCCACAAAGCTATCTGACCACCACAAACTTCACATAAGTTCTAAACTTCAGTTTTTTGCTTCGGATTCCTATGTCGCTGGTTTCAGTTACCTCTTTTAATTTCTTTGTTTACGTATAGAAATATAAATAAAAGCATTGTTTCTAAGAATTCTTACAACACTCCAGAAAAGAAAGACATTAATTCGGAAACTTGCAGGGGGTAACACATTGCTTAATTTGAGCCAGTGGTTTCTAGTGCTGGCACCAGCACTTAATTGGTTTCCGATGCTTGGCATTGGCACTTAATTGGCAACAGTACACATTTGACAGTCTGCCACATGGTGGCGCTGCTCATTTAATTTAGAGACGAGCAGAACAACTGTTGTTTATGAATACATTATATATTAAATTATACCCACAAAAAGAGTAAAAGGAGAGAAATCACCCTTCTCTAGGAAAACGTAGGATTTTTATAAAAATGTTTTGCTCTGCGCAGGGATGCTGTAGCAGCCCTATGATGAACCATGCCACTATCTAGTGGGTGAGGGCATTTTTACAAAAAACTCTACATTTTCCTAGAGAGGGGTGCTTTCTCAGACACCGGCCTCTTCCTCCTTTTCCTCTTTTTGTGGGTATAGTGTGTACGATAGGGAGGGTGGAAAAAGAGGAATACCTCTCTCCCCTTCTTATATGTGTGATGATACATTATATATAAAAAAACACAAATACCTACCTCCCCAGCCATTCCTCATAGTTGGTGACCTCGAACAATCTGAACTGTTGCACCTGCCGGCAAGAGAGTTGTTTTGGCAGCAACACTTGAACTACTATCTCGAACCCTATTTACACCCTGCACCGATCTGTATTACATGTTTGACCCCTTTACTTATTTGTATGAGTTGTTTTATCATTCACATGATTGGCTTTGTAGTCACTTAGTTGTACTATTTGTACTATGATTTATTGATTTACTTGTTTGAATATGTTCCCCCATGCACCCTTCTATGTAAAGCTTGATTTACTTGTTTGACTATGTTCTCTCATGTACCCATCTATGTAAAGCGCTCTGATATCTGTGAAGATCTTGTTTGCGCTATATAAAACTTTTTAAATAAATAAAATAAATAAATAAAGACATGGGAAATGGGTGGTGCAAGTTGCTGTGGCCTCCAGGCCAGGGACATGGCACTTATTATTTTACAAATTATGTACTGGGCCCAAAACCCTGCCCGTCCCCTCTAAACACTCCAAGATATACTCCAGGGACGAGCTTCTTCTGTTAAGACAAAAGGTAGGCCCGCTGTGTATTCAGCTTGAGAGGTCGGATAGCCAATTTAGGCAATGTAAGCTGTGTCCTAAAATTACCCGGGTAAATAAAACTGACGAACAGGCTTAACATGGCACTTCTTAATTGCAGGTCACTACCTAAGCACGCCGTAGAACTTAGCCTTTTGATACAAGATGAGAATCTTGATATACTGTTTTTAACAGAGACATGGCTATCTCCCAACGCGGAATTCGACATCGCCTGTGCTCTTCCGGATGGCTTCCTTATTCAATGCCAAAATAGGTTGCATGGTAAGGGAGGTGGGCTAGCCATAGTCCATAAAAACAGGTTCACATGTAAGATTGAAGACAGTTGCATAGCCGACTCTGAAAGTAGTCATTTCACCATTCAAATCACCCCCAACAACTCCTTGACAGGTCTCCTCATCTATCGTCCTCCGGGCGGTATAAAACAGTTCATAGGATCTCTCCTAGATACCACTATAGCCGCAGCTGCGTCTTCATCTAATTTTATTATATTAGGAGATCTTAATTTACATTTTGACGACCCCGATGACAAGGTGGCAGCAGACCTCAGGCTCAAGTTTGAATCTTATAAATAAAGAGGCCACTCACTCTAAAGGACATCTACTCGACCCAATATTCTCCAATATTTCTCAGTTGGACTCTAGCCCCCCTCTCCCTCTTTCATGGTCCGACCATTTCTTAGTCCCGTTCGCATGGAAAACTTGTGCAGACCCACCACGTGTCACACTATCACGCACCCTAGAGAGGGCTTGGTCTAAGCTTTCCTTGGAGAGCTTGACCCAGACACTTGAACGAACAGCTCCCCTGTCGGAGACAGATCCTTTAGTGGCGGATATAAATTTCCGAAGCTGGCTGAATAACTCTCTAGATGCCGTACTACCCAGAAAAAGTTTATCTAAAAAGAGTAGTGTCTTTAAATCACCATGGCACACGATGGAACTCAGAAACATCAGAAAAACATGCAAAAAACTAGAACGCATATGGCGAAAAGACTGGGCGTCCAATAATAAAGCAGTACATC
This sequence comes from Lissotriton vulgaris, assembly GCF_964263255.1. Lineage (NCBI taxonomy): Eukaryota > Metazoa > Chordata > Amphibia > Caudata > Salamandridae > Lissotriton > Lissotriton vulgaris. The sequence continues at coordinate 188,955,173 of NC_141698.1, forward strand.
GTTCCACTATGAGGCTTTATAAAGTGGCCATGAAAAAGGCCCAGGTGGCTTTCTTCGAAGAGAAAATCAAAACCTCATCGAACTCATCCAGGGAAACCTTCAGCATTGTAAAAGAACTCCTTAAGGTACCCTCTCCCCCACTTAAGCAGGAGAACTCTGAAACAAGATGTAACCAATTAATAGACTTCTTTGACAATAAAATTCAAAACATTTTAGACAGCCTTCCCTATAGTGTGCCTATTCCTGATCCTGATGAGCACTCTGCCCCTCTCCCTGGTCCTTTCCTGGATTCTTTTACCCCCATTCCCAGGGAAGATTTCTGTAAAGCCCTGCCCTCTATGAAAAGTGGCTCCCCGTTTGATCCTGCGCCTATGTACATTCTCAAGCGGCTATCAGATGCCATTTCCCCCCTAGCAACTGATGTTGTAAATGCCTCCCTTACCCATGGTGTTGTCCCTCCTAGTTGGAAGCAGGCCAGGGTGAAGGCCCTTCTAAAAAAGCCAGGTCTTGAGCCTTCTGACCTGGCTAACTTCCGCCCAATTTCGTTGTTACCAGGTCTCAGTAAAATCACGGAGACAATGGTCAACCAGCAGCTCTCCTCTTTTCTGGAAAACAACAATTTGCTGCGTAATTCCCAAACGGGCTTTCGCCCGGGTCAGGGCACCGATCCTGCCCTGATAGCCGTGGCGGAAGAGGCGAGATGCATCTTGGATTCAGGGGGATCTGCGGTTGCGATCCTCCTGGATCTAAGTGCAGCTTTCGACACAGTGGACAATGGAATTTTAATTCAGCGCCTCGCCAGGGTGGGAGTGTCAGGCATGGCCTTGCAATGGCTCACATCTTTCTTGAGCAATCGATTTTTTCAGATCTGGGAAGGCAGCGCACTATCTAAATCTATCCCCCTCCAGTGTGGAGTGCCTCAGGGCTCTTCATTGAGCCCTACCCTTTTCAACGTTTATATGGCCCCACTGGAGGATGTGGTTAATCCTTTTGGGATTAAACTAGTTACCTACGCGGACGACACCCAACTAGTCGTCTCACTATCCCAACAAGAGAGGTGCTCGGAAAATCTATTTGCGTGTCTAGCGGGAATACACTCCTGGATGTCCAGCTCTCGGCTCAAATTGAATGGAGCAAAAATAGAGCTTATGCTCCTGAGCCACCAACTAACATCTTTACCCAAGTCCATCTGGCCCCCCTGCCTGGGTGATGTTCCTGCCCCGAAAGATCAAATTAAAAGCTTAGGGGTCTGGTTCGAGCGGGACCTGACCATCAGGACTCAAGCAAAGAAAACAGCAGGTATATGCTATGGTCTACTCCGGTCTGTGCGAAAGGTTCTCCCACTCCTGCCTTTCCAGTCCAGGAAGCTGTTAATCCAGGGGATAATACTATTTAGACTGGACGACAGCAATGCCTTGCTCCTGGCAGCACCTGAAGCCACCATCAACACGCTCCAACGTGTCCAGAATTCAGCAGCCAGGCTGCTTACCAGCTCCTCAATAAGATCTTCGGCCAAGCCGGCACTGAGATCTCTCCATTGGCTGCCGATTCGTGAAAGAATAAAGTTCAAATCTCTCTGCATAACACACAAGTCACTTCAGGGGAGAGGTCCCCCTATTCTCAGGAATCTGATCCGCCCCTACAAGTCCCCTCGGCCTCTTCGTTCAGACCTCAGAAACATGGCCATTGTCCCCAGAGTGAAGAAGGCGCGCACCGGGGGACGCCGATTCTCGGTTAATGCGGCAACGCTTTGGAATGCCCTTCCTGTCACGATTCGAACCGAACCCAGCTATCTAAAATTTCGGAAGCTCCTTAAAACTTTCCTCTTCCCCAATGAGCCCTAACTTACGGTACCCTCCCCAGGTCCATCCTTTGTTCTGTAGCGCTGGGAGCTCTCGGGCAGCCATGAGCTTTATAAATCAAATTTAATTTCATTTAATTTCATGTATGTTCTGTGTAGAATCTTCAACTGCACCAGTCTGAGTCGCATTTGGATGGCTACTACTTTCGGGAAGGAAACCGCAACTCTCCAGTCTTCATCATCCAAAACTAGGCCATCTGCGCCCCACTTCTCCCTAACAGTTACCAGGGGGTCACTCATGTGGTTGATCAGTTTTTTATATATCAATGATATGGTTTTGGTCGGTAGAATACCATCCAGTACTCGGTCCTCTAGTGGGGAGGCCTTCAGGAGTTCAGTGTCCCGGGGAACATTTGCGAGCAGGGCGTGTCTGACCTGGAGATATCGGAAACGCTCGCATTCCTGCATCTGATGTCCTTCCGGTAAGGCGGCAAACGTAAGTACCCCATCCTTCCCCCACATGTCCTTTATTTGCGAGATCTCAATGAGGTCCGATCTATCAAAGCCCTTTGTCTTCCACAAGCTACCCAGCCTCTTTGAGCTCCACAGTGGGGTCGCCATAGTAAGTCTCCCCATTGCAGACATCGATTAGCGGCATGCCATACGTGAATCGCATGGGCCGCTGGCCCGACGAGGGGAAACCGTCCATTCCTAGCATACAGTGCCCTAGTGAAATCTCCCCCATGCATCTGCCCGCGGTCCATTGCATATCCAGGTGTCGCGGAGTGAGTGTAGCGGGCCGGAAAAGCAGGCGAGGAGGCCGTATGTAGTGGGCAATATTGGACTTTTATTTTGGATGTACAGAAATGACAGTTCCAACAGTCCGAAAGCGAGGCTCCTGGCGATGGTCTCAGGTTCGGTTCTTCTCCGCTACTCGGTGTTCTCCGACAGTCCAGGGATGGCTCCGATGACGGGGAGATTCCAAGGAGGACCGGAAGAGAAGAAAAACAAGGGACCGTTAGTCCTATCCAGAGGTCAGCGAGGCACAAACGCCCACCGTCACCCGGGCAGTGCAAGAAGGGGCGGAAAGAGACAGTGCGGGAAAGGAGGGTACCGGGAATGGGGAAGACAGGTCGGGTAATAGAGAGGGTGTCGAGGCGGGACGTGAGAGTAGCGGACGGGGTTTTAGTGTCAGGTGCTATATACGTATTATACAGTGTAGGGGTGGTGAGACTATGGAGAGAGGGGTTATTTACAGGGCCTTTAACACGGACTCCTAATGAGTAGGGAAAAAGAAGGTTAACGGCACTCACGCGGTCCGCCGTAACTCTCCAGTGAGTTACGGCCGCTCTCCAGCCACCTCCTTGGGACTCCACCACTCTTCTGTCCACACTTCTTCCTAGCACGTCTGCTCTCCTTCTCCGTCTCCAGCCAGAGGGTCCTGCCACGAAACTCCGACGACGTGTTGTGCTTGTTCTCTGGTTTTATCCTGTGCTGGCGCTGCCTTTGGGGCGGGACTTCCGGGGTCAGCGTGATATGGTTCCTCCAGACCTGTTACTCGGGTTGGTTCCTGTGGGAGAGAGAAGGGCGGGGTTTCGTTTGTGATGGCTGGTATTCCGATTCCTGTCTCTGTTATGGCGTTTTGGCTGCAGGGGTTCAGTCCCGCTGGTGTCGGATAAGGCAGGTGAGGGGGAGGGTGGTCTCCAGGTAGGGGTCTTCGGACCGACGTCTCACACCAGGGTCCAAGGGGGACCCATAAATAGCGTGATTTATTGCCGCCAACTGGGAAGCCCAATAATACTTACGAAGGTCCGGTAAACCGATCCCTCCGTTGTACCAGGGAAGAGTAAGCTTGGAGAAAGCAATACGGGGTCTGCCCTCCCAGAGAAGCTGTCTCTGGAGGGACTCTTTATCCTTGAAATATGAGGGGGGGGCACCGGATCCATTGTGTTTTGGAGAGCATACAAAAAGCGGGGTAGAGCCATCATTTTAAATAACACCGCAAGGCCCAACAAGGAGAGCGGCAGTGATTTCCACCTCGCCACATCTCTTCAGAACTTGGCCAGTGGGGGCTCCAGGTTCTTTTCGCATCTCAGTTTCGGATCTTTGGTCACAAATATGCCAAGATACCGAAAACCCACATTTTCAATCCGTAATGGACAGGAACTCGGGACGACCGGAGGATCACCCCTAATGACAAAAAGCACCGATTTCGCCCAGTTAATGGGGAAACCAGAATATCTTCCAAATATGGCCAGGACGTCCATAAAAGTGATCAAAGAAGCCCGGGGGTTGGTAAGGTAGAGCAGGATGTCATCTGCGTAGAGCGAGATCTTGTCCTCCCACTCGGGTGTTCAGCGCAGCACACAAATCGACTGGTCCCATCGGACCCATGCCTCGAGTGGCTCAAGTGCCAACGCAAATAGCAGTGGGGATAAGGGACATCCTTGTCTTGTGCCCTTTCCCAGGGGAAAGTCTACAGATTTGTGGTTGTTCACCACAACCCTGGCTAGGGGACTAGTGCATAAAAGACGGACCCAGTCGATAAACTCCTTGCCGATACCCAACTTCGCTAGAACTACAAACAAATAGGGCCATTCAACCCTATTAAATGCCATGGTCGCATCTAATGACAACAGGACTGCTGGCTCATGTATGCTCGACCCGCCACCCAGAATCCCATGCAGTCTCCTGAGATTGAGGGCTGTATTTCGGCGCAGCATAAAACCAGAGTGGTCCGGGTGGACCAGAGTCGATATGACCTTAACCAGCCTAGTCTCCAACAATTTAGCCAACACTTTAGGTTCAGCATTGAGTAGTGGGATCGGCCGATAGGAAGAGCACTCCGTTTTAGGCTTGCCTTCTTTATGAATAACAACGATGTTTGCTACACGTTGGTCGTAGGGGAGCTGGCCCATTTCTCTACTTTCGAGGACTATGGCACGGAGAAATGGTGCAAGTTTGTTTGCATTAAGTTTATAAAGCTCTATGGGGGTTCCGTTCGGACCGGAGGCCTTCCCAGAGTGGACACCCCTGATAGCCTGCGCCACCTCGTCATCCGTGAGGGCGGAATCCAGATATTTCATGTCCTCCGACGAGAGGCTGGGCATTGGGATATCGTGTATCATAGCTGCGTTTTCAGCCTCTGTATAGGTGCCCGCCGACTGATACACTAGTTTATAGTATGCTGAGAATTCATCTGCAATCTGCTGCGGGTCTGTCACCAATCCTGATTCCACCTGCAATTCCGGCACTAACCGTGATGCCCATTCCCCCTTCTCCAACTATGCTATTAATTTTCCTGCCTTATCAACATGTTCATAGACCCTACTTTGTGTGTCGGCGATCTGAACTTTGGCCCTGTCCCTAGCTAGACTCCTATATTCATCCCGGAGTAGCTTCAGTTGATGCAACCCCCCGGGTGTGGCCTCCCTCGAGACCTCCCCCTCCATTGCTATCAGTTCAGCCTCCACCCTATCCACTTCATCTCAAGCCTTCCTCCTCTTCCCCGAGACCAACGACAATACCACCACTCTGATGACCGTCTTGTATGCCTCCCACAGGGACCGCACCGACTCCACCGTTCCTACGTTTTCCTGGAAGTACCGCTCCGTAATTTGTACCACTTCCTTCTTAGAATCAGGGTCTTTTAAATGCCAAGCGTTGATAGGAGCGATCCTGCCCACATCTCTCTGTCCCACTACCAGACTGAGCCAGACCAGGGAGTGATCGGAAATCCCTCTACCCAATTGTCGTATCTCTCGGAGCCATGCCGCCTGTAGTGCCGGCACCAAAACATAATCTATTCTGGAGAAGGAGTGATGTGCAGCAGAGGCGTGTGTATAATGCACTCCACCTGGGTTCCTAAGTCTCCACCCGTCAACGAGACCGGTGGTTTCCACAAAATCCAACAACCACCCCTGGGACGGCGTCAGCGTTCGGGCCGGTATCTGTCCATTTCGCCATTCATCACCGCATCAAAGTCCCCACCCATTACCAGCAGCCCCACAGGCAAGGATAAAAAATGTTTGCACAAGTCTCGAAATGTGTCGGACTGCAGGCCCGGCGGAACATATACCAAGAGAAACGTCACAGTTTTACCTTCCCACAATCCTGAAATGCCAATGTATCTGCCTCTCTTGTCTGCCCATGTGGCCCGAACAATCAGCGGGAAGGAGTTCCTAACCAGGATACCCACCCCCCGAGACCCTGTCGTGAATCCGGCATGCGCCACCAACTTATAACCTCCCCTGTGTAGGGCCATACAACGGTTGCCAATCAAGTGCGTTTCCTGCAACAGCACTACATCCGGGGAATGCCTCCTTATCATCTGACTAACCATCCCCCTTTTAATCTTGTCACCTAGACCATTCACATTCCAACTAAGCGCCGTAACCCCCAGACCCTGTCTACCAATAGACATAATGATGGTAAAGCATGTCGAGGTCACCTGATGCTAGAATAAAAACAGAATAAGTCGCAGATACTTGTGCGCATACTGAAAACAAAAACATAAAATACCCCGAAACAACCAACCCCCCTACCCCACCCTGCACCCCTGCATGTAGCTTACGCTCATCCCCAACTAGCAGAGTGCCTGTCGCCCCCAATCTAATCTACAGCTAACTAAAAGTAGAAAATGGAGGAGGGCCCTCGTACAGGCTCCTCACCCCCCCTCCCCCCTGCCACCCATTGTAGCCCCTGTACATATAAATCCACTAAAATATCTGCTGAACTCTACAGGTCAGGGGATCCATTGTTTGCCCACCCCCACTCCCGCAACAAATAGAGTATAATTGAGGCTTGTGCAGCCACTATTTTCACCAAAGTCATTGTTCATCCGCCTCTCCTCGGTCTTGGCTCTCCGGATCAGGCATGTGGATACTTTCCAACCAATCTGTCGCCACCTCCGGATTGTCGAATAACCAGCCTTTCACGTTGAGTGCTGGAAACATCATGGCATTATTTATCCCTTTGTCTCTCAGTTTCTTTTTCACCGATAAGAAGCCCTGGCGTTGTTTTTGAACCATCTGGGTAAAATCCGGAAAGAAAGAGAGAGTCGCGTTTTCAAACCTCAACGGAGCCCCAGCTCGAGCCGCCTGGAGGATCGCATCTCGGTCCCGATAGTTTAGAACCCTTACGATCATCGGACAGGGGGCGCCCCAGGTCTGGCTCTACCCCCGGAACTCTGTGAGCACGCTCAATCGTGAAGAAGTTGCTAAGCCCTTTAAGTTTCAGGTGGTTAAGGATGAGATTTTCCCAAAACAGGTCCGATGTTTGGCCTACTGACTTTTCTGGCACCCCCAGTATTCGAACATTGTTTTGCCGTGCCCGTCCTTCATAATCATCAAACTTGCAATCCACAAGAACTCTTGAGGCCTTAAGATCATGCACCTCCTGTTGCAATGAGTTCACGTCGTCTATTAGGCTAGCTGTTTTGAGTTCCAGTGTCTTGACCTTTTCATTTGCCTTTGCGAGGTCCGCTCTTATCAGCCCCATCTCAATTATGACAGTGTCGGGTTTATTGTCTAGGGCCTCCATCTTTTGTCCCAGGGATGACTGAACTCCAGTGATAGCCGCAATGAGATCCCTCAGTGTTGGCTCGTCCCTGGCGAGAGCCATCTCTTCCCCCCAGTGATGGCCCTTTTCGCTTCCGCCGGAGACCCCTTGGGCAGGGTGTAGCGATCCAGTTTTTTGGATTTGACATTTCTAGCCCCTTTGGAGGACCGGAACAGGGTCTTATCCAGGTCTGTTTTAGTCACCATCCCGCCTCCTGAGCCCCGACATCTGCTCTCCAAGCCTGTAGGCAAGATCTCCGCTCCTTCACCCCTCTCCGATGGTCAATTACAGGCCTTCTTTAACCTCGTCCAACTCTTCTCCTCCGGGTCGCCCTCAGTCACTCGGTCAGAGCCGCTCCCTGCACACTGCCCAGCTCCCGGGGAGGTGTTGGGCCTCCCAAGGGCCCTGTATCGCTTCCAAAGGTCCCCTCCAGTCCCGGCACACAGCCAACGCCAAGGCAGTGAGTTCCCCCCTTTTGCTGGGACTTCCACACTACTTAGCAAGTGTCTCGGCTGGCTTTAATGGCGTCACAAACGCTCCAATGGCGTCTCCTTGCCACCCCCGACAAGAGGACCAGCAGTACTTCACTTCTCTATATGGCCGCAACCGCAGCATCCCGAGGGTCTCTCCCACAGTTCGCACTCCGAGAAGAACCCCGGCAACCACTTCCATCTCCTGTCCAGACAGGGCAAATCGCAGGGTCCTCCCCCAATGCAGCAATGTCAGAGTTCCCCCGGCGAGGTCCAAGTACTGCCCCTGTCACCTGTATGCCTCTTCCAGGCAATGCAGCCGGTTTCTCATTCTGGGGCAACACCACTCTCAGGATCTCCCGGGCAGGCCCTCGGGATGATCAATGCCCGCTCCTCGGGGCTCCCCAAGGCTGTCCCTGTGCTCCTGCTCGCACCAATCGGGCTGAGTGTGCCCCGGGCGTGCCCCGACCAGCACTCCAGATGGATCCGTGCGGTCAGTGTGCAGCTTCCCCCAGGCAAATACTGGGGCAGCCAATTTCTCGGGGGCTCCCACGTTCCAGGGCACTCCAGGTGCAACCTCCGGTACCCGTGTCCCTCCCTTATGCCTCTATCGCTGTGGTCAGGCCGTGGGGTCTGCCGGTAACATCGGGCCAATCCCGACTTTCACCTGCGCTGACCGGCCCTTCCTGGCCCGCTGTGGCAGATGTTGTCTAATTGCCTGCCGGCCGCGCCGCCACTCGAGGCCCCGGCTCCTCGGCCGGAGCAGGCCGCAATCTTTCCGACGGCGTTTCTCCGCCGTCGGAGCTCGGGGGCCAGTCGGGACCACACGTGCCGGCATCGCTTCAACTCCCCTATGCGGGAGCGGGGCATAGGCGCAGGATGGGTGCCAGGATCATGTGGCAGGAGAAGGAGGTCGGCGGAGCCGAGACCCTAGGCGGCCATCTTGGTCGCTGGCTTGGCTCCTCCCCATTGCAAACTTTAATGCATTCCTGCAGTAGGTAGGTGAGAGAAGGACAAAAAAGAGTATCACTCATACTCCGGCAGTGTAACAACTTGGCAAAATGTAACACAGCCATATCCAGTGCTCTATAATTTCCAGAGCTAAAAAAAAGCAACGTGTCTTCCATTCAAAAACAGCTCTTCAACATTTAGTGACTGGAACTTGTAAATAAAGCACATAAATTCAAATGCTTGGAAATCATTTTTTGTTGTGTTGTTGTGGTGTGATGGATTTAGATGCTTCTGCGCAAAACTGAAATATTTGGGCCATAGAGGAGTAACTAGAATTATGTAAGGCAGCCTTTATTTGAAAGTGAAAAATGCACAGTTGCAGCATCTGCCTGCCACCTACGTTCCAACCTCATTTGCCAAGAATTAAAGACAAAGCCTAAACTTTTGATGAAAAACTGGAGAAATAGAGATGTCCATCTAATTGCTGAAATGAACAAATGAAAGCAGAAAACCATGGATCAATCCCACCTTGACCAAATTGTGTGATCCCAGTCAAATCTCCCTTGTGTTTGATAGGCGGTAATGTTGCACCGTGTATAATAAGACTCTAGGCCAAATATAGGATGCACTTAACACTTGATGTTCAGAAAACCTGTGTGCAGTCCATGACCTCCTTATGCCAGGTGGGGGCTGGGGTGATGACTGAGGACTTTCTCCTCATGCATTGGTCTATCAAGAAGAGGAGCGCCGCACTATGCAAAGCTGTGACCTGAAGGAGCCATTTCCCTATATGTGGTATTATGATCATACCAGGAGGGGGCCAAGGTGAATTCAGAGGAACGTCGCCCTGGAGCATGCAGCTTTTAAGGAGAGGCAAGCCATTACCTGTTGAGGAACAGCAATGATTCAACTACCCAACAATCCAGGAGGACCCAAAACCTGCCGCCAGATTCAGGGAGGCTTACAGCATAGGCGGATGAGGAGCGTGTGCGTACCTCTCATCTCTATTGTAGCATCCGGACTTCTGCTTACCGCCAGGACGTCAGATGAGGCTATTTCCTCTTTGTATGTGTGCCGCAGAATGCAGCATCTATGGAAAGAGGAAATAACGAGTACAAATAAAGATATTTCTCTCTGTTACACCAGCCTCAGGTAGTTTCACCAGTTTGGTGCAAACTTATGTTTACAAGTCTCTGTAAATATGGGTTTGCGTCAAAATACATGGGTGGATGCACAGAAATGCCCAAGTATTACCCATGTAACGCCTACCTGATGCAAAATAATGCAAGGTAGGGCAATGTCCTGGCTTGTGTTTGTTTTGTTTTTACAAAGCTATGAAACAAGATTTGTGAGGCACTGTAAATCTCAAAATAGATTTTGCAAAATGGTTGTGCCAGAAAAATGACGCAACCCTGATGCAAAATCAGGGCATCAACATACATTTTTTATTTAAAACTCTGACACAAAGAAATTGGCAACAAGGAGAAACGTTTCACAACAGGGAGCTTAAGAGGGAACAAAGCCAGCCAGGCCGCCCTCCACTCATTAATCAATATAACACAATAGGGCCTGGCCATATAAGAGGTAGGACAACAAATTTCTTCTGAGGAAAGGCTTATGAAGTGAAGCTATCTGCCTTCAACAAATCTCTGGCAATATGTCCAGTCTAGGCCAGTCTTAGAACCCTCAAACTTTCAATTTTCTAAAAAAGAAGAACTGCAATAAGTCAATCGGCCCACACAAACCCTTACCCTAATATGTGAGTGAAGGACACTTATAAAATATAATATTTAGGGCAAACCAATAAGGGCAACAGAGGGGGCGGCACAAGGGGTGCAGGTCATGGTCCACAGAACCAGGGACAGTAATGGCCAATTTATTCACCACGCATAACACCCAGCCGGGGCAGGACCCCACTTTATAGAACATAGTTATGAATTTATCAGACTACCAGCTGACCACTAATGAACTGAGGGTTCTTAATAAAAGATTAGGCTATGTCCCCACTCCACAACATGATGCTTAATCAATAGGCCCTTCTTCCGTATCTGTTTTTGACCGAAGCAGGCAGCGCCGGGAAACCCTTGGGTAGCTGAGCGCCTTATAAAACTAAAATAACAACATAACATGCTTTTAAATGTAGAACAGAGTTTCATGAAACGATGATAAAGATCAAAACGTTTTTTGCTAGCAATCAATCTGAGCCCTCTCTCTATTTTCAACTAATTTGCGCCGACCTTCACAGTTTTGCCCTCCTAGCTCTTCGGTGGGGCCGGAGGTGCTAGTATTTGAACAAAAAGTTTTGGAAGAAATTTCCAAATTGGAACAGCTAGATCAACACAACACGTTTAACAATATGAGTCATGATGATTGTGAGGCTGTCAAGAAACTACAAAACAATAATTCTATAACGATTAGGTCTGCCAATAAAGGCGGCGGGATCGTAGTAATGAACACTACTGACTACGAAGCTGAGGTTTTGAGACTGCTGGGAGAACGAAAGAACTATCATCCTGTCCCTAGAGATCCCCTGAATGAACTCCAGGATGTGATTAAAACGATGGTGGCAGAGGTCAAGAATAAGAAATGGATCATAAGTAAGGAGGCCGAGTTCGTGATTAACACTAAACCCAGAACTCCGGTCTTCTATATATTACCAAAGGTGCATAAGATACAACGCCCTCTACCTGGGTGCCCGATAGTATCAGGAATTTCTACGGTGCTTGAACCTCTGTCCCAATTTGCAGACTTTTTCTTAAGGAAATCTATCCTTAAACAACCTTCGTATGTACAGGACACCACAGATATTCTTAACATCTTGAATGATCTGGAATTTGATTCAACACGACAGTTCCTAGTTACAATAGACATTGAGTCATTGTATACTAGTATACCCCAGGAGGCACCGCTGGTGGCAGCAGCCTGTGCCCTGGGGGCACAAGAATGGTTTTACAACACCCCCCCAGTCTTTTGTGCTTCAATGTATTGAACTTGCACTTACACAGAACTATTTTTGCTACAAGAACGATTTGCATGAAATTGAAATTGATTGATTTGCATTTACGGGTGTCCGGTACATCGATGGGCGCAACTTTTGCGCCCAGTCTGGCCAGCATTTATGTAGGCCAGTTTGGGGAGCATTTTTTGTACCATTCGTCTAACCCCTTCCAGAGACATATTGGTCTCTGGAAGAGGAACATTGACGACATACTGTGCATTTGGACAGGTGAGGAAGATCTCCTTCTTGAGGTTTTGGAATGGCTCAACAGTCTAGATGCTTGTCTGAAATTCACCTAGACAAAAAAAGTAGGGAACGGGCAGTTTACTTGGACCTGGACATTACAGTGCTGGATAAGAAACTCTGCATGAAGGTGCATCAAAAGGGCACTGATAGGAATTCATTACTACACTATCAGTCGTTCCAACCCAGGGCACTGCGGGATAACTTGCCCGTAGGCCAATTTTTTTAGATACCGAAGAAAATGTTCCACTGTAGAGACATTTGCATAGCAATCTGAAGAACTCACAATCAAATTGGAACTGAGATCATACTCCAAAAGGATAGTAAACAGAGCACGTAAAAAGAGCTCGTAATACTCCCCACGAGGCCCTTTTGGAAAGGAATGTCAGACAACCTGGCGATTGCTTACCTGTTGTCATGACTTTTGATCCCCTAGCCTCTACAATTTGACAAGCAATAAGGAAACATTGGTCATTGCTGTCTACTGTTAATTTCAAAATGCCACAGCCCAGAATTTGCTTTCAGATGGGCATGTAATTTAAAAGATAAATTGGTCCACACACGACTTCTGCAGAAACCAAAGATGACAACCATGCCAGCAGGACACTACCTGTGCGGGAGTTGTTCTGTATGTGAACTGACAGAGAGAACTAGTACTGTACAGTTAATGAGTGGCATGGTGTGGCACTTAAATAAGTTCTCAAACTGTAATACAGTGAATGTAATATGCAGTCTCACATGTCAATGCAGACTGCATTATATTGGATCAAGGTCAAGGTCCGTATTCAGGAACACCTAAGCACCATCAAGGCAGGCAAACTGACCACACATTTCGTGCAGCACAAAAACATGATCTGAGAGCACTAAAGTGGGTGGTTTTAGAGAGGATAACAGCGAGCATTGACTGTGTAGACAGGGTATTGGCATCAAAAGAAGAGTGCCGGATTTTCTCTGAGAAGGCAGACAAACTGGGTTTAAACGACTCTATTGAGTGGAACAAAGTCAGTAGTTAATAAATTCTGCCACAATTTATACCAACGAGGTATGTTCCCTGGTCGCAGTGATGGTTGTAGTTCCGATGTCTGGATAGAAATTCAGAATATGTGCTGAAATCAAGAGCAAGAATCCAGTGGATTACAGCACGAGAATGCACTAGATGATAAAAGATTGCTTGATGATTCTAATAAATAGGAAGAAGAAAAGGGTGCATATAATTGCAATTAGAGGCACACATTTAAGTGTACATTTGTTGGGTTGAGCAGATATGAGAACAGTGACTAACAAACATTTCTTAACTGGCGCAATAAACAGTTCTGAGTATGTACATATGTGAACTGATTATGCACGCTTATTCATGGAGAAACAATTTCAAAAGATAATAGAACAGGTTCCCATTCTGACTTAAAAGTATGCAGTATGTTTGGGTGAATTAGATCAGTTACCGACATTAAAACATATTTAAAGATGGCGCCCGCAGTGGTGTGGGGATCCGGCTGGTTTAGAGCGTACGTTCACGTGGGGCATGTAATATGCTCTGAGAGCTTTCTCAGACGGTTTAATTGGTTCGCCAGGATGTCGGCAGGGTGAAACAGTGACGAGACACCACTCACACAGCCAGGATACGCAGTAGGAATATTGACCCAGGTTGCCTGATGGTGACAATATTTTAAAAGAGCAGCTCAGTAGTTGACGTGTAGTCGTACACTGCCGCTCGTAACTTGAAGATGGGGCACCATTTTGCGGGTTAATTGAGGTTTTGCACGCTAAGCTTCTATCTGGCTAAAGACGTTATAACCTATGCAAGATCCCGAACAGTGTTGGATATCACAATAAGGGGTACTGGAACAATCTATAACGGTCTGTTGTATAGTGTATCCAAGTGTAAAGATCATGATTGCCTGCATTGGATATATAGAAAAAACGAGGGTTAAAGCAGCAGTAGTATGACTGCCTGAAATGTTAGGAACGATTAGAGGGGATAATGAGGAGTGATATATCTTAGAGTGTAAAAAGGGTGTAAAAATGTTTTTTGAGGCAGTAGATTTCTCTTGATGTCAGGACATTGCAGGAATCATAGATGTAATTAAGATATATGTCTCCACAGGCACAACATAAAGCAATAGACGTGCTTTAAACAGGGGAAATTCTGATCAATACAACCTCCTGAGTCGTGGTGGTAGCTGGTATGAATGCCCTCGGCTCTCACATGGTAATTATGTAATGAATTAGAATAACAATGGGCATTACATGTGTTTTTATTGATGGACACTGTGTCTGGTCGGTCAATTTTTAACAGAGGACTGCTATTCTGTTTCTTTTTTTCTTAGCCAATCCGCACCACAAGGCTTGCAGTCCAGCAAGGCGAATAACAAACCTCGCGCCCTGACGAAATTGCCACGACTTTGGAATGGCAATGAAACATGTTGAATAGTTAAACAAACCATGGTTCTGTTGGGTAAGACAGATAACTCGAACAATGCTCATAAATGTAGACAAACAAAAATAGCTCTCTGATACACAATATGCGCTTTGAGAAATAAATGCTCAGAAGACAATGTCATAAGTTCAACTTGTTATATTATAAGATTTATAACAAGTACTTTTCAAAAATATCCGAATTGGAGGAGCTACGTCAGCAAACAAGATGGCTGCTTAGGCTCCCGGCTCCGCCGACCTCCGTAACCCGCCACGATATCCTGTACATTATCCTGACTTTACGCCTGGTCTCTGTGTGCATGAAATGTTCCGTACTCTGATGGTGAAATCCGGAAACTTTTATCGGCTTGTTGGACGAAGTTCTGTCGTGTTGAAGTTTGCGGCCGACTTCAGCGGTGAAGCCGGGGCCTCGAGTACTTTCACAGCCGGGCTGCAGTGCAACAACATCGGCCAGAAGAACCAGGCTGGGTCCGGTCAACCGGAGTGGAGGCTTTGTTTAAGCCCGACTTTGGCGGCAATCGTCTCTATTGCTCAGTATCGATGGAGGAGTGATTCTGCTTACTGCTGGCTGTGAGTGGGGGTCCCCGTCCTGCAGACCCGGTACTGGGGCCGCCGGGGTTCGTGGTTCGGGGCCTCTGGCCTGCGGCCTTAACAGTGTAGACCGTGGCTGCAAATAAAAACCGGTCACCCTCCGCATCTGCACGTTCGCGATCCTGTTTGTCCCCCTCCCCGAGGATGCCAGATTCACCCGTGGAGGTGATTGGGATTGATGTTGGGCATGAGACTATGGATCGAAAGGTGCATGAGCCATCGCTGAGGTCAGTAGTGGCGGAAATTTGGGCGTTTCGCTCACATGTGGATATCTTGTTGAGTAAATTGGACTCGCGCCTATCTGAGATGCTCCTGGTAGAACCGGACCCGGCCTTACGGTTCGAACAGGAATCTGCAGCCATTCAAACCGTGGCCATTTTGACTCTGTGCGAGAGCCCCGTGAGGAAACAAGCACTGGAACCATCGGATGGTGCCCTGGGAGACGGTGTTCCCGAGTATGTCATGGTATCACCGAACCTTCCACCACTATCGGCTTTGGAGATATCAAAGGGCGTTCCCCTCCCGGAGACTTCTGTTCGTGACTTTCCTTTCACTTTGTGGTCGTCTTCTCCTTTCTTGGTGACTCTACGACTCCTGTGCAGGATACATTGGGACTGTTCATCCAGGAGGGAGAGTTCTTCAGCGTCTAAAGTTCCCGTGGACCCACTGCCTGCGAGTCACCATGGATTGATTTTTGATGACTCTTTTCTCCTTTATTACCTCTTTGTGTGCCTTTGGGTCTCGCTGGGGGGGGGTTCATGTTCTTGTTCGGAAGGGCTAAGGTTAAGATCGACTAGGTCGGGAAGGGTTGGAGTGGCTTTCACAAGTGTTTGACCTGTAACTATTTGCTCTAAGAGGCTGGGCGGTGTCTTACGGTACCCTCTACTTTCTTCTATAGTGTTGTCATAAGTCTTCTTTTAGTGATAGGGGGTGGCTGTTTCTGGCGGGGGGTCTAAAGGGGCTGGGAGCCCAAATGTATATGCCCTCCTCCATTCTTTTTCCTACCTTTAGGGATTTAGTTATTAGGGGCGACAGGCACGCTGCTAGTGGGGTTAGGCTGTAGCCATCTGCAGGGGTGCAGCGTGGGGGGCTGGACGTTTTTTTTTATATTTTGCCCTTTTATTTTCTATGGCCTTTCTTTTCCTTCTCTTTCTTTCTTAAGGATCAGAATAGCTACGAATCATTCGGATTCTTATCGTATGCTTGTATTTAGTGCTTATGCTTTTATGATATCCGATTTCCGGGTGGGCAGGCTCCGAGAATTGGCGCAACATGGAATGTATATTGTGTGTTCATTTGCATCGATCTGTATGCTTCGGCGCCGATTCTCCATCATAGTGGTTATTATATGTATATCCTGTCTCTTACCCTGTCCCCCGCATTCTCCTGTTTGATTGTATGGCACCTGATCCTCTCTTATATAATATAAAATGAAACCTCTGACTTATCCTGGAACTCAGTTGTGCATTCTCATACCAGTTTTGTCCTGAATCGCTGCCGAACCTCTGGGTTGTCGGCTGATGAGCTGTGTAGTACTGTAATATCGGTGGTCTTAATTTGTCTAGCGGCCGGCCCCCGCGGTTGTAGGCCCATGCTTGTATTTTACTGAATGCTAAAATAAAGGTTTTCCAAAAAAAAAAAATATCCGAATTACTACATTTCAGGATAGGTTTTCAATACATGACAAGACCGCCATACAGACATAAAGAAGAAATATTTTTTGTTGTGACTTTTTTGTGAAATTGTGCTCAATGGGTGTGAATACATATATACAGGAATATTTTCAAAATATTCCTGTATATATGTATATGTATTAATTCCTTTCCACTGTATATATGTCACCACACCCATTGCGTGGGGCGGTCGGGGTAGCCACATCTAAAGCCTAACCGCTTTATCACCCTACACCTGCGTGTTTGCTTCATATGCTATTTAATCAAGGCACTGAAGGTGTTTCAGGAATGTGACATGTTTCTCACAAGCCTTGAGTAAGTTTGCAATGTGCACAGGGTCTGCTGTCTTAGCCTGCTCCATTGGTAAGAAAGAATCCTCCACATAAAGCTCGGAGTTGAGGGTGCCACCAGCTCCCCCAGTGGTGCGTACACTAGATTCTCACAACACAACTTTAAAGGCATCCCACTCTGCTAATAGCGATTACACTGTGTTTTCACTTTCATTAAAATATTTAACACATTTTTCCAGTGCTTACTTTCTAAAACAAATAAGTGCCAGGGCCCTCGTCAGGAGGTCACTGCAGCTACCAACACCCATTACCCTGCCAGCATGGCCAATGGCAGTACCAACACAATTACTAATCATCACACTCTTACAAGTGTGGCAATTAGCCTATTCTAGGCCCAGAAAGCTATAAGAATGGATTGGGTGGCAGTCAATAGTCATTTTTAGCAGTGCCACCATGTGGCAGACTGGTACAAACCCCAGTGTTGACAATTAAGTGCCGTTGATGAGCACCGGAAACCATCCGCTACAAATTAAGCACAGATTTCTTTTTTGGGGGGTGGGGGCATGGCCTGACCAAGCACCGAAATGGCACCTTGATCCTAAAGCTCCGGAGCGGCAGAGCTCGAATGGATGCCTGACTGCATAGCACAAGCGCAAGTTCTACCGTCAACGACAGCCGCAGGTCGCTGACACTGAGCCTGGAGGCCCAAGTGAGAGCTGAAGGCGGCATTTGTCACCGGTGGGGAGCCCCGCGATGGCAGCACCCTGACGCGCTCTCCGGAGGCCCTGCAGAGCCAGACTGTGAACCAAAACCGGCCCTGGCAAAGGGCTCGGCACCCCCCCCCCTTCCCGGGGGATTGTGGGTGCCGCCGAGCACTTTGCCAGGGCCGATTTTCGGCCGATTTTGTTACAGGGACGATTTTGCAGCTATGCTGCAAAAACAACCCTCTAACAAAAAACGGCCCCCAGTGGTCTCAAACCAGCCCCCCACCAGTGCGGCGCTCCGGGGGATTGCCCGGTGCCCGCAATGGCCAGTCCAGCCCTGAGGCCCTGTGACAACAGGGGACGCAGGTGAGCTTGGGGGTGGAGCTGTGGCCGCACGACCTCCTTGCACAATCGAGACTGAGGACTCTGGGCATAAGCGAGGCACCGAACGAGTTGCTCCGTCCCGAATTCCCCGCTCTGTAACATAGGGGTGAGTCACCGACTCATGGCTTGGGCAACAGCAGCGTACAGGCAGTGGTCTACTGGCAGCGCACGCAGGAGTCGCCAACATTGATCTCTGGTCCCTGTGCATTGGAGGGCCCCAGCAGGCATGGCCTCATAGAAGCCCATGCAAAAGGCTCCTTACACCGCGATGCTGCGCTGCGCTATGAGGCCCCATTAAGGTACTGGCTTAGGCACCTCCTTCTATCGCTCTCACCGAGGGAAAGCAACCGGAACCACACACGCAGCACTATGGGATAGCTGTGAGTACTGGACCGGTTTTTTATTGGCGTGCTGCAGGTGAGGGGGACTCATGATGGCAGTTAAATACTGACACCCTGCTGCACAGCCCAGTAGCAGAGGAGCGCTGTTCGCTTTATGTATTCAGAAATACCTATTACAGCCATCCCAAATGTGACGCCTTGTGCACAAAACCCAGTTTTTACTATGCTGCCTATACTGCACGACCATTGTTAAGTCCCTCCTGCCTTATAATGGGTCGGGGTGACCCCAAGCAGCGGCAGCTGGCATTTGAGCTCACCAAAGCTCCAAGACAAGATGGTGGAGATGCCACGGTGTGTGGTGACCCTTGGGCCCCACTGACCCTCCAGATCCTGAACAACCCCCCATGGAGGAAGCCGCGGCCATAATGTTGGAACTGCGTGCTGGTTTTTTGGGCCATTGATGCGCAGTTTGACAACATGGCGGCGTGCCTCTGCAACATGCATGGCCACCTAGAACAACACGAGGCCAGCATTGAATCCGCTGAAAAAAGAATTTCCAACACGAAAGATGTGTAATCAGCTATGGCCAAACGTTTAGATCGAAAGGAGCGCCTCCTCAAGACAATGGAGGCTAAATAAGAGGATCTGGAGGCAAGATCACACTGCAACATCTTGGGAATGGTAAGGGTGGCTGAATCCACCAACACAGGCCCCATGGAAGCGTACATGGAGCACCTGCTCATGGACCACTTTGGAAGAGATGCCTTCTCTGGGACATTCGCAATCGAGCGTGAACATAGGTCTCTCACCCCCAGATCAGCCCTAGGAGCTCCTCCACGCCTGATAATAGCGTGTCTCCTTAATTATCGTGACCGGGACGGTGCCCAGAGGAAAGGCCAGAGAGATCGAGGATATTCACTTTCAAGGGATGTAACTGTCACTCTATCCCGACTTTATGCCTGTGGTGCAAGAAGCTCAGCGCAAATTTCAAGACATTAAGCGTGCTCTGAAGGGTACCAATATCTGCTATGCCATGCTGTACCCAGCTCATCTAAGTATTCAAGTTGATGGTTCTATCATGTTTTTGACACCCCAGCAGACGTGACTAATTTTCTGGAAGCAGCACAAATCGAACATAAACTCTCACTCAAGGAAATTACTCTTTCTCTCCCCGCTTGAGACTAATGCATAGGTGACAGGCAGGTGAACTACAATCTGATACTAGAGCCCCCTATTAAGTCTTCACTCCCAGGAAGTATGCTACATTGATGGACTAGTGCATCCTTTATCAGTGCAACTCAGTTTTCTATCCTTCTCAATTGCAGTTACGCATAATTTGTGCAATGTTTATGTTACTCTACGTGGCCCGATCCGGGCATTGCCTCCCCCAGGAAATCTCCGACATTGTTAATTGTGAGGTATGGGATTCACCGGATGCAGGTTAGCTGGCTATCCTATGTGGGTGGGGTGGGACTGTTTGTTCATTTTTTAAAGTTTGATTGGAATATGCATGTTATCACACTGTGCAATAGCTGGACACCTCTTGCTGTACCCATTGACGTTTCACAGATTCGATAATACCACTACTGTAGCAGGGTCAGGTGGAGGAGCTGGGGCAACTGAGTTAATAAGCATGACATGGAATGTGAGAGGGCTCTCGAATCCTCGGAAGGGAGGCAATCTTGGCCTACCTTGCCTGGAACAAAATACATATAGCTCGACTGCAAGAAACTCACTAGGCACCAGTCTCTGACAATCGCTTTGCAGCTAATTGGGGTACCAATAGATTTTTTGCCAGCTATAGCACATACTCCCATGGTGTGTGAATTCTGATCTACAAAACACTGCAGTTTACAACCCGTAGGGTAATTACTGACCCTGAAGGAAGGTATATCGTAGTGGCAGGTAGCATGAGGTCAAAACGACTACTCATAATTAATATATACGCCCCTAATGTGGATGTGCCAGGCTTTTTCACTAGCCTATCTTCTCACATTTCTGGCATTCTCATTAACTATTCTATTGGGGGCGACTTTAACTTGACTTTACGGCCTTCTTCTGACACTACAGGCACGGGCCATATCACTAAGCCACACGCCACAAAAGTGTTCAGGCATCTGCTGAGGCACCATCTGCTGGCTGATGTCTGGCGGCATCAGCATCCGACTGATGCAGGGTTCTCCTTCTATTCCGCACCACACCTCACATGGTCCCGTATAGACCACTGGTATTTAACTTCAGACCTCTTGATAAGTGTGCAGGCGACAGACTATCTATCCCACACACTGTCTGAACACTCACAAGCGACATTAACAATGACTTTGTTATGTTATGTTATTAAGGTATTTGTTAAGCGCACTATCACCGATTGGTTTCTTGGCGCTGAGGTCAACAGTAATATAAACGTGGATGAGGGTGGGGAATTATTGAAATGCTTGTCTGAAGAGCCAGGTCTTCAAGGCTTTCCGGAAAGAAAGGAGGTCTTGACAATTCCGAATCTCCAGAGGGAAGGAGTTCCACAAGCAGGGGGCAAGTGTTGCAAACCTACGGCCTCCAGCGCGTTTAAGTTTAAAAGGGGGCGTCTGGAGGAGGTTCTGGTGGAGTGAACGTAGGTTGCGGGGTGGTATGTATCTGGAGATTAGTTGATTAATGAATAATGAATTTGGGGCTTTTGCAGTGCAGGGACTTGAAAATCATACTGCCAGTTTTGAAGGCACAGCGCTGGGTGAATGGAAGCCAGTGCAGTTTCCTGAGTAGGGGAGTGGCTGCCTGCAGTTTCGGTTGGTTCAGAATTAGCCTCGCGGCATAATTCTGTACCATCTGGAGACGCTTATATAGGTAGTTGGGAAGACCTAAATAGATGGCATTCGCGTAGTCCAGATGGGACAGGACAGTGGCGATCACGACCTGGGTGATTGCCTCGGGCGTGAGTAGGCGGCGGACTTTCCGGATTTTTTTTTAACTGGAAGAGACATTTGGAGACCGCCTGGCCTACTTGTGTTTTTAATGACAGATCGCAGTCCACGATGACGCCAAGTGTTTTGGCCGATGGGGAGGGTGTTGGAGCTTGACCTAAGTCCGAAGGCCAGTAGTGGGTGCCCCAGTGCTTGATGCCTTCCCCAGTAAGGACCAGCTCGGTTTTTCCTGGGTTCAGTTTCAGCTGGTTTTGGTCCATCCAAGATTTGATGAACCTCATGGTTGTCTGGAAATGCCGGATGGAGTTTTCCGTATTGTCGATGGTGAAGAGGATCTGTAAGTCATCGGCATGGTTGAAAACCTTCACCTGTTCGTCTTTAAGGGTCTGGATAAGAGGGAGTATGTATAAATTGAATAGGTGCGGTGACAGGGAGGAGCCCTGAGGCACTCCACATGTGATGGATTGTTTGGCGCCTGTTAGGTCTCCTAGACGTACTGCTTGGGTCCGGTTCTCCAGGAAGGACCTCAGCCAGCAGGCCGCAGTGTCCAGAATGCCGGCCTGTCTGACACGGTCGATCAAGATGTTGTGGTCAACCGTGTCAATCGCGGCCGACAAGTCCAGGAGAACCAAGGCCTGTGGGGAGCGTCTGTCCGCGCAGTCTCGAAGCGTGTCCAGAACTGTGGTGACTACTGCTTCTGTTGAGTGTGCCGGCCGGAAGCCAGCCTGGTGGGGATCGAAGCAGGAGGACTCCTCAAGATAGTTGGAGAGGCATTTTGCCACGTGAGCCTCCAAGACTTTGGCCAGATAGGGTAGTAAGGAGATGGGCCGGTAGTTGGCCTTACAGGCTGGATCAGCCCCGGGTTTTTTTAGAAGCGGGATGACCGTAGCCTCTTTAAACGCTGAAGGGACTATGCCAGAGGTCAGGGAGTCATTCAGAAGCTTGAGGGCAGGGGCCGGGTATGTGGAGAAACACTCTTTCAGGATGTGGGGGGGGGCAGGTGTCTGAGGGGGCACCAGATTTTACTCTTGTCAGTAGTTCCCGAAGTTGGTTATGGGTGAGAAACTGCAGAGGGTGCCAGGGCTAGACTTGATTGTCATGCCGGTGGTGAGTGGAGACGCTGGTTGGGGAATGCTAGCTTTGATGTCTGTTATTTTATCGGTAAAGTAGGTGTTGATTGAATCGCAGAGAGATTGGGTGGGAGTTATCTTTGGGCGGACAATGTCCAGCTTCGTCAGTTCATTAAGGATGGAGAAGATGTACTTAGTTCTGTTTGAGGATTCTAGGATTCGGGACGAAAAGTAAGCCGCCTTTGCAGCGGAGATGGCGTTCATGTACTCCTTCCTGGCCCTTGTGTAATTAATTTTTAGCTCAGGGTTGTATTCACGGCGCCATTGGCGTTCTAACTGCCGCAGGGCCGATTTCCTGGATTTCAGGTCGGAGGAGAACCATCTGTTGGCGTCAGCTCGCCGTGCCAGTCTGATATTTTATAAGGGGTGTGGAGATCACTGGCCGCTTGTAGCCAGCTTGTGAGGGTGGATACTGAAGAGTTGATCTCGGTCTGCAGGGGGGGAGTGGTGTTAGCTAGTGACTGTAAAAAGGCAGTTTTGTCCATTGCATTCCAGTTCCTAGCTAACCCGCCAGCGACTGGTGCGGTAGCTTTAGCGGGGATGAGACATAGTTTGAATTTCAGGATTAGGTGGTCTGACCAGAGGCATGGCAGAATGATCGGGGTTGTTACGCAGGTGGTGTTGGACCACACCTGGTCGAGGATATGTCCCTTACAGTGGGTAGGGGAGAGCACTAGTTGAGTGAAGTTTAGGTTGGACATGAGATCGGTCAGTTCGGCCGATTGGGGACCCTCCAGGGGATCTTTGTACCAGTAGTTCAGATCTCCTACTAGGAAGATTTTAGCATGTTCAAGTGCTAGATTAGCAACTTGGTCGCTCAGCGACATAGGGAACGCTGGCATCGAGTTGGGGGGTCTATACAGGAGGACACATGCTATCGTTGTTTGGGAAGTGGTAATTTTCAACACTAGGTTATCTGTGTTTTCCAACGAGAGGCAGGTCAGAGTGGTGACGACCAGGTTTGAGCGGATAATTGCCGCGACTCCCCCCCCCTTTCCCCGTGGAGCGGTCTGCATGGATAATATAATAGTTAGGTGGGAGGGCCGCTATTATGTCAGGGGCGGAGTCAGGGGTTAGCCACGTTTCTGTGAGTAGGAGAATGTCCGGTTTCTCCATGTCTTACAGAAGGAAGATATCCATCTGGTGCTTTACAAGGGAACAGGTATTTAGGTAGAGGATGGTAAGTGAAGGGGGAATTGGATCAACCTGTACCTGGTTGTTTGCAGGGGTTGTCAGATGACAGCCCTGGCTCAGAATACCATACTTACAGAGCCGACTGAGTGTCTCCATCGGTAGCAGGCCCTGGGCATTGTTTTTGTAGTCCATGAGGGCGGACCTGGAATAGCGGGTAGGACGGGCGGCATGGTCTGCCCCTGGTCCCGGCTGGTCGCGGACGGGCGCAGACGGGCTTGTCTTTGGCGCGCCGTCGTCGCGCCCGCTGCGCTCGTCCGCTGCGCTTCCTGGGAGGGGGATTCATAAGTGGCCGTAGGGGTGGGAGGGGCCGAGCACTGTGCCGCTTGCCTACTTCTCACCTAAGATGGTGGCTTACGCTCTAGACCCCGGCAGCGCCTAATCGGCTGCGATGGGGCGAGCAGGATTCGTGGGGCAGGAACGGAAGAAGTGAAGATACTAGCCCAGAGTGAGCGTTCGGTGAGTTTTAAAATACAAGTACACAATAACACTTTTACTTTTGCCTAGTCTTGCACGTCCATACAGGCAATGGTGATTCCCAATGGATGCCTTGCTTGATGTGAGATCCAAGAGGCGATTGTAGAATACTTCCAGATTAACACAGGTTAAGTGTCCCAACAGGCTACTTTATAGGAAGCATTCAAAGTGTACATCCAAGGCATTTGTATAACTAAGCAGGCGGGAGTTCTGCGTTCTTTACATCGGGACCTTGATATCAATGAGAGAGCGCTGTGAGATCTTGATGCTCGGGCAGCCTCGAATAGATTGCCGTCTCCGCTGCATCCGCGAGCAAACCTCCTGGAGGAACTCCAGGAACTTGCTAATCGCTGGACTGCCTACCTGGGGAAATACATACGTGCCTGTGTGTATGGGGAGGGGGGGAGGGGAGGCCGGGAAGGACATTAGCTAGACTGCTTGGCCCCCTGCAGCAAGCCGCATACATCACCCAACTGCAGTTAGATATTGGGACCCTAGGCACTCAAAGCAAAGACATACTCACCACTTTTCTGTCCTATTACACCCGTTTCTATAAGACACGTTCCCTGCCCATGGACAGTACCCTCTCTGATTACTTATCGGAAGTGCAATGGTATGTATTGAAGGGATCCAGCATCAATTTTTAGCCTCACTCATCGGCGCCGGGAAATATCTCAAGCTATAGATGACCTTGATGGGTCCCCGTACGGCCAGGCTTATAGGCATATTCCCCAAGAATTATAAAGCTTTACTAGTCCCTAACCTTCTAGAAGTCTACAATGAAGCTCTGGACGCGAGAGCGCATCCCCTCACTATGCTCGAACCTATAGTAATTTTGCTACTTAAACCTGGCAAGCCGCCTGATAGATGTGCCTTGTATAGGCCTCTATCTTTGATAAATCAAGATTATAAAATACTAGCTAAAGTGCGCGCAACACGCATATCGCTCCTAATCGATCAGATTATTGCCCCGCTTCAGACAGGATTTCTCCCCAGTAGGTCAACCTCATTTACCTGCGCACATTATTTGCAGTCATTAACCAAATTGATCCAGAGCTCCTGGCTGCGGCGATATTGCTCAATGCCGAAAATCATTCGACTCCTTGGAGTGGCCCTTTTTATATGCAACACTAAACAAATTGGGTCTCCCTAGCAACATCAGTGCCCTGATCTGTCTACTTTACATCCACCTTGTGGCACGGCTTCGGTTTAATGGGGAGCTCACAGGGCAGTGTCCCCTGTCACGGGGTACCAGACAGGGGTGCTACCTCTCTTCCCTTTTGTTTATCATTGCTATGGACCCACTGGTGAGGCACCTGCAGGAACGTCATCTCTAGCAGGAACTCAGATTTCATCAGGGGCCCCTTTTGGTCTCTTTATATGCGGACAACATTCGGCTATTCGTATGTGAACTACTCACTAATCTCTCTCCAATAATATGGGAAGTGGTTACTTTGGGGCTCTCTCTGGGCTAAACATTAACTGGGCCAAATCAAAGTTCTTCCCCCTAACTGATGCTACTCTGCACTTTGTGCTGGAATTCCCGTTGCGTTGGTGTGATGAACCACTAGATACCTCGTTATCTTACTACATTGCACGGCCTCAGAAGTTATTTGTATCAATTACTGCCCTGCTATGGACCGTTTATCGACAGAAATCAACTGCTGGATAATGCCATATGCCATATGCAAATCAGTCTTGACCCTGTGCCCCATGGTAACAGTCCAGCCCGAACTGCCAAGCCAGGTCCTCTCTGGACTGGAAACAAGCATCCTAGGACTGGTTTCGGGCTTTCAGTCCTCATCAGCCAGGATAGCTTGATTCCAGTGACATGGAGAGCACGGGACTCACATCTGAGCATACACGTCCGACTCGGGGTGACAAATGCAAAAAGAACTGTTGATGGAGAGAATGCAGAACAAGGTCATACATGCACCCCAGTACAGAGATATGGGCCTAAATCCATCGTTTTTTGCTCACCATGCCATTCCTGTGCCCCATGAGTCCAGCAGCGATTATAGCAAAAGTAAAGAAATAGATGTTTTTTTCTATTTCTTTACTTTTGCTATTATCGTGGCACCTGCGCTTTACTTTTAACATTAAAAAAAAAGCGTGGGTGCCGCGATTATAGCAAAAGTAAAGAAATAGATGTTTTTTTCTATTTCTTTACTTTTGCTATAATCGCGGCACCCGAGCTTTACTTTTAACATTAAAAGTAAAGCTTGGGTGCCGCGATTATAGCAAAAGTAAAGAAATAGAAAAAAACATCTATTTCTTTACTTTTGCTATAATCTCGGCACCCGCACTTCAGTTTTAATGTTAAAAGTAAAGGGAGGGTGCAGCGATTATAGTAAAAGTAAAGAAATTGATATTTTTTTTATTTCTTTACTTTTGCTATAATCGCGGCACCCGCGCTTTACTTTTATCATTAAAAGTAAATCGCGGATGCCGCGATTATAGCAAAAGTAAAGAAATAGGAAAAAACATCTATTTCTTTACTTTTGCTATAATCGCAGCACCTGTGCTTCACTTTTAATGTCAAAAGTAAAGCGCCGGTGCCGTGGTTATAGCAAAAGGAAAGAAATAGTTTTCTATTTCTTTACTTTTGCTATAATCGCGGCACCAGCGCTTTACTTTTAACATTAAAAGTAAAGCGCGGGAGCCGCGACAGTTGTTGCTTATCTATTTTATGCAACTAACAACCATTGACAAAGCTAATAGTCCTCGTTTGATGTAGGTATAATGTTACGCGTGTTATCATATATCTGGATGCAATGACAGAAACAGCAAAATACCAGTCGGGCAGCACACTATGCTAAACACAGATTTTTAGCTTATGTGTTTTAAGGCCCCCCTTAATTACACCGTCCACTCCCCTTTGAAACACCACAAGTTTTTTCATCCCACTTATAGCCCACTGTACCTAGGCTCTGGCAAATAGCAGAACGCTGTACCACGAAGGTACGAGTTCAAGAGGTTATGTGACCTTTTGAACAATAGCTGGATGAAGGGGAGGGTATGAGTGGATGGTTGCTTTGATACATTATCATTTCACTAAGCAGCAGCGTGCAGCAGCTAGCTTCTGTGCACTCTTCTCTCTGAAAGGGAAAAGAAGGGGGTGCGTCGCAGCATGATAGTTTCCAATAGTCTGGGCAGCCGACCATTTCAAAGGCAGTACTAAAATGTGTACCTCTGCATCTCCCCAGAACAGCACTTTAGTATGCAGATTCCTTCTTATTAGCGCCAAGAAACTACATGGCTTTGACCACTACTCTTTACACCACTTCCCTAAAAAACAATAATTGTTCTTCCCCAGCACTGCTGGTTTGGTAGATGGGAAGTGTGAAGGTAGGGGCTGTAGTTTCTATTGCTCAGTTGAAGAAGTTTTTAGACAGGGCTTTTCCTTTTGTGTGTCAGACTATGGCTGCTTTCGGATATTTCTTTATGACGTATTAAGTCACGCTTAAACTCCCCACTCCCTCTCAAAACATCTTAATAGTCATTGGGAGACCCAGTTTTTAGGTGCGGCTAGAGTAAGTTTCAGCTGTTTGCCATTAGGTCTGGCAAAACACTTATAAGGTCCCAAAGGCGAGACCTATTGGCTATGCCAGTGCTTGTTAAAAGTAGGCAGTGGTCTGTAGGGCCTAAAACTATTTTGTTTAACATTCTCAAAGGGCTTAGATTGGTGCGGATGAGCTGAACATTCACTCTATATGAGTAAAGGAAGCCCACATAAATTGAATGGGGGACTGGCAGGAATACCGAGGTCTGTAAACAGGGACATTTAGTTATAGGAAAGAGAAAGTGGTATAACTGTGTTAAGCCGATTCCGAAAGGTGATAGTTGATGTGATCATTGTAATGCTGATCTACTGATAGATAATATACTGTATGGTATACCTTCAATGTACTGTTGACTGAGCACTGTGAAATAAAAAGAATTTTTAAAAACAATTCTCAAAGGGGAATGGGTCTCATGGAAGCTCCTCCCCATTTGGGAAAGGTTACGACTATCTTTCAGTAGTAGTAAAAATGTATGTTTTGCGACCAGAATTCGTTTGCAAAACAATAATACATACCACTGCGATTCGGTATTTGTAAGGGCTGTCCTAAAACTACCTCTTCCAAATACTGAATCGAAAAACCAAACTGCAATTCAGCAACACGTTAACACATCACAATTTGACTTTTGTACATCTCAAAATGTCTTTTTGCGTTGCAAATGGCTCGCTTTGCAGAACCAGGCTGTTTGCGACCGCCCCAAAAACGTTTTGTTTATTTAATCCTTAAATTGGCCCCCATTAGTCAATCAGATAGCTAAAAAGTAGCACGCATTTGCAAATCACGACAGTTTTAAACTTGAAAAACAAGCCATACAGGTAGTTTGCTAGGGATGGGAGAATGCATGCATTTGTGCCTGCTACAGGCAATGTATGTGGTAATATCAGAGAAATCAACAGTAAAGCACTGGCCAAGCCAATAGGTCTCGACCTACCAGGTGAGTGGTATTGGCTTTGTCAATGTTTAGCCATGTTGAACAGCAAGCAGTTCCACTACCATGCACCAAGGCTTGAAAAAAAGTGCTAGGATGCAGCGGGAGCTGGCTGTGTCATAGAGCTGTTTTTAATTTCTGGTGGTTGAGTGGCATTGGTAGGAGGCTGTAAGGGGTGAGGAGGAAGCAACACGGAGGGAAGTGAGAGGCAACATGGACAACAGAGGGTGTGGGGGGAAAAGTGCTATGACACCGCCAGTGGTGTCCGTGTCATAGCACTTTATTTTTCACGAACAGCCAAAGGCACAGCCCATACACTGATCTGTCAGACCATCCCTATAAGCTGGTAAGACCCTCAGCCAGATTCATGAAGCCAAATTGCGATCGCAATAGCTGCGAAACAGCTATTGCGATCGCAATTTCATGAAAAGGTATTCAAGACCAAAAATTGCGAGTTCGCTAATATTTTTTGCGAGATCGCAATTTAATTCCCAGAATCCTGGTAGAAGGCCAGTAGCGAATCTGTACATGCGAGAAACCGTGGATTCTGAGAATTAATCAGCGATCTCGCAAATAAATCGCAATCGCTATTCAAGAAACATCGCAATTTGCGAATAACCCGAAAATCGCTTTTTGCGAGGCGCAAATTAAGGAGAACCCAAACCAGGTGGTAACCTGTAAGGAATTTTTTTTTTTTTTTTAAACGTTACCCAATCAGCAACAGGTGCTGGCCTGACCAAACACACTTAAGGGGATGCAGCTGCAGCATTAGGACTCTCACAATGCCAGGACTCTACATGGTGGTCAGGCGGCGAAGGCTACAGCGAGCAGCACGGAACAGACGTAGGATCCAGGAGAGGATATTCCGCCAGCGGGTCACCCTGCTGGGCCAAACCAGAGAGCAAATATACGCAAAGTACCGCCTGAATGGGCCAATAATCATCAAGCTAATCCAGGACCTGGACCCCCTGATGCAGCACCCAACAAGGCGGACCAATGCATTGCCTACACATGTCCAGGTATTGTGCAGCCTGCACCTTCTGGCCTCCGGAAGCTTTCAGGGGATAGTTGCCAATGCTGGGGGGATAACCCAGCCCACCATGACCCGCTGCCTAAGGAGTTTCCTCGATGCAATGCTGACCCAGCTACACCACCACATCTCATTCCCCACCAGCCAACAGGACTTGGATGAGACCAAGCATCAATTTTACAATGTTGCTCAATTTCCACATGTGATAGGATGCATTGACTGTACCCACATCCACATCTGCCCACCAGCACAAACGGAATACATGTACCGCAACCGCAAGTCCTACCACTCCCTCAACATCCAGATGGTGTGCAATGCTAAGACATACATCACGGACATAGTGGCACAGTACCCGGGGAGCACACATGACTCCTTCATATTCGGGCACAGCGGCCTCCACACACGACTGGCCAGGGGAGACTTTGGTGAAGGACACCTACTCGGTCAGTCACTTGCCCCACAAAGTTACACTGTGATGATGTAGCTGCGCGGCACAGGCACTCACCCTCTGCTCCTATCATGCAGGTGACAGCGGCTACGCCCCCCGTGATTACCTCCTCACCCCATACCTCAACCCTGCAACACCACAGCAACGCCGTTACAATGCAGCACACATACGCACAAGAAATTGCATTGAGAGGACATTTGGCCTTTTGAAGAGCAGATTCCGCATACTGCACAAGACTGGTGGGGCCATCAAATACGAGCCAGAGGTCTGCTGCCGCATCGTGGCCGTGTGTCCTACACAACATTGCTACCAAGCGCAGGATACCTGTAGACATCTCTGGCAGTGAGTCAGAAGGGGACAATCGACCACCTGCACATGTGCGTCACGCACGCGGCGAGAATCCAGCAGAAAGACACAGGCGCCGCAACCAAATCAGCATGAACTATTTCTAGTGCACCCACTCCCCAAACCCATTACTCAACTCATGCATGACAACATAAATAATGACATGAGTCACTTTACGTTATTCAGAATTTTAGTAATTGTTACTGCACAATAAACTTGGCATTCTGAAAACTGGAAAAAGAATGACATATTGCGTCATATGTCTATATTAGTCTTATGGCATGCTTGTTGCGTCACCATGTGGCCTCATGGTAAAGCACAACAGTTCAGTGGCGCCTCCGGGTAGTTGCCCCTAACCTCCTCTCAACATCCTCCTCCTGATTCTGCTGTGCGGCAGCAGAGGGCCTGCTGCTGCGGCGGGGTGCTACGACTGGTGGTAGGGACTGGCTGCTATGGCTTGATGTTGCCTCACTGGTGTCGTCTGCCCCCACCCCCCCCCCCCCACCCCCGCCTGGCCATGGCCAGTAGCCTGCAATCCCTGCATGGCTGTTGATATGTTCTCCAGGGCTGTCGCGGCGTCCTGGCAGCACTAGACCATCTGGACCTGCATGGCCAGGGAGCGTTTCGAGAGCTGGGAGGTGGCGTTCCCAATAATATGGTTGGACGGCGTGTACGCCGACAGGCGGGTCAACAGTTGGCGGTGTCTGCGGCGATTGAGATGCCGCTGCCTGGTCATTGCCTGTGTGTTGGCCTCCACAGCTGCTGTCATATGCGCCACATTACGTGCGGTCTTGTCCAGTTGGAGGTGGATGTCGGCTAGATGTTGGGCCTGGGTCTGGTGCACGCTTAGCATCCTGCGCTCAATGGAGAGCCCTCC
Source organism: Lissotriton vulgaris (assembly GCF_964263255.1). Classification (NCBI taxonomy): domain Eukaryota; kingdom Metazoa; phylum Chordata; class Amphibia; order Caudata; family Salamandridae; genus Lissotriton; species Lissotriton vulgaris. The sequence goes on from NC_141698.1 coordinate 188,986,518, forward strand.
TGCACGCACGATTCTGCCCCTGCCAGCGCGGGATGTGTTGGTGCGCGGATCCCTGACCAAACCGCTTGTCTGGCTCCTCACAGCCGCTGGGCGGCGGGTTGGTAGGCGGCCTGCTGCTGGTGTTGCAGGTCCCACTGGTGGCTGTGTGCTGCGTGGTGGTACAGCAGCGCCTGTTGTCACGGGGTGGCACGGGCCACAGGGGCGGTGGTGGGATGACTGCCGTTGTGGTAGCTTGCCCTGATGGTCCAGGCTGTGGGGTGTGATGTGTATCCCCCTCCGTGTCCTCCGTGTTCTCCTCAATCACCAGGGCCTCGCTGTCTGTGCTGGGGACATCAGCGCCACCTGTGATGTAAAGTGGACGTTGATTAGTTACATGTTCCGTACACAGTTCGGCTTACTACATGCATGCAGACTACCATTCACTGACTCGCTGCAGGATTGACTCTCACTGGACATGTCAGGCTTCATGGTACAGGATGGTAATTGTGGGCAGACTACATGTCCCACAATGCAATTGCGCTATGGTGCTCTACTTTGGCTGCATGATTGGGGTTTGTTATGGGATGCACTGGAGTCATGGACATTGTTAGGGGACAGGGGGTTGCAGTCGCATGGCACTTACCTGGTGTGTCTTGGGTGAGTCTAGAGGAGTCAAGCCGGCTCACACCCACGCAGGCCTGTGGATCGATGGTCTCCTCCACTTGGTCCTCCAGTGGTGTGTTCGGTGGGACAGTGGGCTCCCCTCCACCTGTCGCCACTTGCTCCCCCAGCCTCTCAGCAATCTTTTCCTTTGCCCGCCCTCTTAAGTCGTCCCAGCGCTTTTTCAGCTCGTCCACCGAGCGCTGGGTCACCCCCACGGCGTTCACTTTGGCGCGGATGCGCAGCCATGTGCGCCTTTTGTCGGCCTCTGGAACCCTTCGGGAGTCTTTGCCAAATAGGCGGTTGTGGTCCTTAGAGACTACTTCGATGAGGTGTTCGAGCTCCTGCTCTGAAAACTTAATTTTGCGTTTCCTCCCACTGGTGGAAGCTCCTGCTGCATCCTCTGCCATGGCTGCCACTGTGGTGTCTCCTGCTGTACTCCTGTGGAAACACTGGAGGGGAGCTCTGCAACTGATGCCTGTACTTCAGCCTCTCACTGCTGAATGAGTGTGGGACCTGCCTACTTCCTGGTTGTGATGTCATCACTGTGCTCAGGATGCGACTTCCCGTTTTTGCGATCTCGCAGTTAGCGAGATCGTTAATTGCGATTTCGGTAATTGCGAAATCGCAATTTCAACATGGGTATCGGCGGATTCTGCGATTTTTTTACCGATTTCTGGGGTCTCGCAATCGGCGATTGCGGCCGGTTGCGAATCGCATTTTTTTATCGCAAATGTTCATGAATGCCGTTCTGCGATTTCTAAATTGCGATTCGCTTTTTCTCGCTATTTAGAAATCGCAGATTTTGACATTGATGAATCTGGCTGCCTGACTTTTGTATTAAAACTCCGAGTGCTCGCTGATAAAATTAAACAATTATAAATAAAAGGCAAGCACAAAGCACATATTCATGGAGTATTAAAAAGGCAAAACCCTTACCCCTAACAAGATGCGGGAAACAGGCATGTGACTTTGCTGACCCTTGTAATGAATTGCCTCAATACAATGTATGACACAATCGGATACACGAATTAAAAGCTTAGAAAAGGGGACATCCTCTAATGTGGTTTTATGTTACGGCCACAATGCCCAGGAAGAGCCACACAAAAAATAGACACTCTTAGCGAGATTTACCCAGACACTTTGATAGACTGACATGCACTGGGGATTGATTGACAGACTAGCAAAAGAAATGCACTTTGGACTCCAGTTGGCCTGCCTAATTCTGATAGCACAAGGGTCTCCCTCTTTGTACACTCATGTTATTTACAACAAACAGGAACCTTTTCAAGCTGTGTCTCTCTGCGTAATTGCAGGTTGTAAATCTTTAACCCCCCAAAAGAAGCAGTTAGCAGTGTTCAGACTGGACGCTTCACGGTCATAAAAAGCATCTAGTTTCCCCCTTGGAAACTGGCATCTGCTGACACCTCCCCGACATTTCTTGCAATGTTGTTGATTTAAGTTCACCTTTGCCGGACATTATTTTGCGAAAATTGACACTTCACATAAATAATTACTGACATCGGCTATCAGTGATGACAGGCTTCACAATGTATAGGACATTAATAATTGTAAACCACCGAGACCTATAATTGAACTGTTTATAGCGTGCTGGCATGTTTAGTTTTAGGAATGTACAGTTTGTCCTGAAATTCAGGGTGAAATATGAATGTATTTGATCAGCAGAACTCTATGTACCAAAAGACATTTTAGTGAAGGCGTGGCCACTTTAGAATGCAGTTTTACTGCAATTATAATTGATTGTTACCTACGTTGTAGTGAGAAAAAATGTTAAGCATGAATTTATGTGTCATTGACTTTGTCAGAATTGTTTTTATCTGTTTAAAATAAAGATTATTATACTAGACTGGGGAAGGAGAGTATTAGACTTGCTAGGTAAAGTAATTGGAACCTACCTGGACTGTGGGAATGTTGGAATGGAATGTCCCTGGCATGATGTGCGGTTGTGACCCCCTACCCAGGGTATCCTAACTACATGCACCTGGGATCCTGTTTTTTGGTTATCCCGCACACTAATCCTGTGTGCGGGTGTCGACCTAAGCCCTGTCTTTGACAATGATAGGTTTTGCACCTTGCCCTGAATCGGGGGGGGGGGGGGGGGGGGTTCACCAAGTGCACTGATGTAATACCCCAACCATGGTATACGCCCATCGCCATGCTCGAAACCCATGACATTGACAGGAATGGTAGTCCTATGTCACTATGCGAATATGCAACATTTCAAATGAAAGAAAACCCTTCACCTGTTTTTAATTTTTTATTCTCCCTCGTCGTTGTATGCCGACTCCCCCGCCCCAAGCATACTCTCACAGTGACATAGGACTACAATTCCTGCCGTGGGGTTTGAGCATGGCGAGGGCAGTATACCATGGTTGGGGTATTACATCAATGACCTTTTTACCTGTGAATGCACACTTACAGGCTCATTTATCGAAAGTTCTGCTTCTCACAATGAACCCAGAATCCTGAATGCCTACTTCCTCAGCGTTGTTCCTGTACCTGTACCTGCGTGTTATGATTGATAGGGAATACACAAAGTGATACAGGCCTGCAGGTTCCATTTTAGGAGCCCACAGCCTGGACCAGAGTACAAGATGGAGGAGAGGTCGCTGTCCGCAAACAGCATATGTGAACTGCTGGCATCCCCTAACTGGGAAGTGGAGCACCAGGTTCTATAACGAGGAAAAAGGAGACTTTTTGATTAGAAGTGCCAGGGCCCTTCCTGATGGATTGGGCTAAAACAGGCTCTGGCTGCAGCTGCAGTTAGGTAGAGGGCAGGGGGTGCATTATCGGTTGTTAGGGAAAGGAGTTCTTTGAATGGGCAGTTTCCTGCCTCTATTCCGGATCTCAGAGAGGAGGGTCGTAAATATCTGGGTCCTGCCTCCTGACACATCTTTGTACTTCTTTGGTGAGCATTCCACCTGGAGACTCTCCTGCTGACTTTAACATCAGTGCAGACAAAGTTCTGGTCCAGAAGGTGGCCTGGCCGGACACAAGAAAGGGGAACCGACAGAAGCGGGAAGCAGACCCCGAATAAACATCCTCTTCCTGCAAAATTGATGGAAAGATAGGCGGACAAGGCCCTTTGGTGGCCATTGTTGTGGTCTCTTCTACAGAGGAAGGAACACTCCTCACAGTACTCTGAGACTAGTAAGCAGCCAAGGGATGGTGTGGTACTGACAGCCAACTCCCCAGAGGTGAGGGAACATAGCTTGGAGTCGGATATGTAGGAGGAATTACTGGACTGTCCTGGCTACTAAGGCACACTGCCTATAGGTGAACGATGGAAGCACTAACCCTGCAGGAGGAGCAGATCATGCAAAGAAATTTTGTAACTGACACTGCCGTAGGAACCATCCAACAGAGACTCGCTAAAGGGATGCTCTGAAAAAATAGTGGTACGGCTGGACTGGGCAGTTCGTACTTCTTAATTTATCCCCGTTTTAGCTGCCACAGTGCCTTGAGCAGTGTGCCCAAGAGGTAGGCCAGACTGAACCCAGGATAATCATCATCTGGTGGCGAGTGTGCCCGACAAGTGGACTACTTGACTGTGATGTTGGTTTGGGACCATTCCTGAAGACTAAGCGATCTGAGAGGTACCATTAGAGTGACTCGTGAAGAATTAGGCCATCGGCTCAAGGCACTGAATGCCAAAGATAGTGCCCAGCAACCACCACCCTGAAGAACAATCACCTGTTGTTGTTGTGCTAAAGAAGAACCAAGTACTCACCTGAGTGACGGAGTGAGCCATTGAATGTGTAAAGATCTACCACCACTGCCCAGAAGAGGGCCACCAACAGAAGCCTCGACCCTCGTGCTGCACCGCCGGCTTCCGTACAACTCCTTGATGACTGCCATGTGCAGCCTGGAAGTTCCCTGCAACTAGTGAGGTCCCTCTCCTGCAGGCTGGGGATGAAAGCGGCCAAGTGCTGCTCCTACGAACTGGGTGAACGACTAAAATGGTCTTGGCACTGAGTGCTAAGACCAAATGGGGAGCGCTGGAAGCATGGGATGCACCCATAGGGAGTATCTCAAACCCTAAACCTGGGAGGTGGGAAACCACAGAAAGGGTGGACCCATGAGGGACTGGAATGGATAGCTGAGCTACCCAGAAAAGTCCCCTGGAAACATAAACACTCACACCTGTAAATCGGGTATCCTTGCATTATTGTATGTGTAGTAGACTTCTGTGTGATACAGTACTTTTTTTATACAAAGAGAAGAACTGGGCTGGATATTGACCCTACTGCGCTGTTAGGGTGGTGTGGAGAACTGAGCTTGAATACCCCCACTCTAACCTCCTTAAGAAACCTTTGACTGCTCCCACTGTCGCTTCCACCGAGTGTCAAGTGCAGAAAGGGTTGTACTTGGCCTAGTTTGCAAAGACATACTAGGACAGGACCCGGACCAGCATTGTAAAAGGCCTCAAACCCCTTGGTTGTGGTCCAGTAACCTATGTCTGTCCCCTGACCTCCTGAATGGGGCCTGACAGTGATCTTAGGCAAATGAGTATGGGTCACTATCCGCCCACACAATTCACTGAATCTTGGCAGGTCACAGTAAAGAAGGTGAGGTATTTCAATAGCAAAGAATTGGAGAAATAAGTAAGAGATCCCACCAAAGTATTTAATTTGATTTGGACACTGGTTGAGGGGTTGTCAAGTTGTACATTGGGAAGTAGAGTTGAGAACAAAACAGATTAACAGAGAACAAACACCACATGGTTTACAGTTCGGTTAGTTATATTTAGGGGCACTAGAATTATATAGCAGTCAATTATAAATATTAGTAAATAGAAATAATGTATACGGCTACATATCATATTCCAGCTAGACTGTGCCCACAAAATCTAGTTATGCTCCTCAAAATCATCAACTACAGACTAGCTGAAGGAATATTTCATTCCTCACTCAAATTTGCCAAGTCACTACCCTTCTCTAGAAGCTGAAGCTTGACCCAGCCGTATACAAAATTTCAGACAACTATCCAAACTACAATTTTAAATATGATCATTGAGAATTTTGCTGCATCATAACTTCTAGTCCAGATTACCAATAACAATCAGCTGACCCCATTCAGTCCGGACTCCGGTCGAAGCATATCACTGAGATGGCAATGCTTCAAAGGCACACTCCAGATTATGAAGGAAAGTGACACTGTCCGATGATTCTACTGGCCACTGTAGCAGCATTCAACACTATCAACCATATTACACTTCTATATATTCCATTAGGCATAATCTCTTTTTTTATTTTAAAATTTTACGTGGTTACATTTATTATTGTCTGCAAGATCCCAGTTTGTGAAAATTGACTCATTCAAATCCTCTTCACTGCCACTCAAGTGTGGTGTTCCTCAAGGCTCCTTTATGTCAGCATATCTACTCCACAGTAAGGAAATCCTAGGTGCTATGGACCTCCATCAATGTGTGGCCAATACTCAACTGTATTTGATAGTCTACAGCCCGTACAGCCTATCCAATCTGAAATAATTTATGGATAAATGACCTAATTGGATGAGTTTATTCTTCTTTAAAAAATTGATGTGGCCATACAGGTTTTATCGGGGAGTTGCAAGACAAACTTGATGCAACACATTCAGGACTGGTATCATAGGCTGTGGAGCATGCTGGTAATGGAGAGGGATACATGACATTAACCAATTAGAATACTTGTTTTCAAAACTATGTGCATCAATCTTTGAATATTTTGCTGCACATCATAGTATGTGTGACATGCTTGAATAAATGAATATTGAGGTGTATTACTTGGCCATGCAATAAGTATCGATTGTAGCATTTCAAGCAGTCCTTTTTTTCTTATATGAAGACTGAGAGTTGTAATGTCAGGGGATTGTAGAAAAGTTCACTGTTACTTGACAACATTTGAGTGGATTGGAGTCCATGAAGAAGGCATAGCAATCGCTTCAAAGTCTACATCTCCATATTGCATATCAGTGAACTCCAGAGAACATCTATTGCGAATCAGGCTAATTCAAGATGAATCCAAACTATTTATTAAACAGAAGGACCACTCAAAATTGGTGGAAGGATCAGGAACACTCCATTTTCAGCAACCTTTCACAGTTGCATCCAGTATGAGGTCCCACAAAATGGTGGTTGGAGTGCCGCGAGTGCTAACAAAGTCAGACAGAATTTGGGATCTGACATCTCAGTACCTCTTCGGTCTCACACAGCTGAGGCAGTTGTAAGAGATTGTTTAGGCTCAAATCATCTGAAACTCTTTGGCAAATTATCAACTATGTGGTGGTGTACTTAATCTGAAATGACTGCTTAATACTCCGAGCTGCAGAGAAAGAATATTAACCTGCATCCGACTAAAAATACTCTGTATCTTTGCTAGCTAAAATATTTTATATACGATACCATACAGTTTTCACAAATGACAAAAGCAGGTGAATGTAACATTTCCTATCTATCAAGATAGAAAGTTTCAAGTCAATTAATGACTTAGAGGTGAGAATTATGCTTCTCTGTTTTCTTTTACAACTCTAGCAGTGTGCATCAAAAAGCTCCAGTAAAATAAGTAAAATCAATACATGTGTTCAGAAACAGAAACTGCAAAGGTATGCAATTGATTTAACCTCAACACAGATATAAATAAGCAATCAGAAATACACAAAGAAACACATTGCTTCAATCTTTAGAGACATATCAACGTCAAGAAAAATACTTGAACCTTACCAAGCGGAGTGGGATAATCATCTCCTCAAAGTCCTTAATAGAATTGAAACTTTCAATCATAATGACTAGAAAATGTGACTTTCTATGTCAGTAGCAGAGGCAATTATTATGCATGTTCAAGGCGTACTGACTACCAACGAAGACACATCCACAAATGGCTTAAAATAAAATTGCTTGAAAGCAGACTCTTCTTACCAAATGTCCGACGCAATAATGTCCTCCAATCTATCTCTGAGTGCAATAGCTTTAGACATCCTCACACTTAATGGAGAATGAGCACCGCAGCTGGAAGTGTCAATGCCAGCTTCTGACAGAACCCAGTGGACCCACCTAACGAACGGGTGATGAGAACCCCTCAAATGGCATCCTGATAGAACTCAAGAGTTGGTTAACCCCTTAGTGCGGACATCCGCCATAATGTCCTTGTACGCCTTAAAACAGTTTATTATGCACAGTTTAGTAGAATTTGGAAACAATGGATACATTAGTGGCCTGGTACTGGATTTAGTCCTCCTTGGGATTACAAAGCTCACTCACTCCAGGGTGAATATTCTGCCTGACAAGTCCAAATTCAAGATGCGTCTGCAAGATATTAGACATAGTAGCATTGCTAGCTTCACCATATGTTCTTTCCTAAAGATGAACTCGTTTGAAGGCTAGGGAAGATAAAGGATTAGGACCAAATTCACATGCCACAAAAATTAACATCTGGGTACTGAGGGTTTGAAAAGACGAATGCCTTGCAAACGTTTGCAACCCTGCAGTGTTCTCCTACAGAGACCCCTTTCAGGGGCAGATTTCACACTGAAATTGCAGATCAAATAGCGTTCACTGAGTGGTAGGCTAAGTCCTTTTGAGACAATTCTATAAGGAAATTCACAATGTGGACCAGCCCAGCCCCATAACCACCCTACACAACAGACCACAATCTGGAGTGGGCCAGTAATGTTTGTTTGTACTGTCTGTGGATGACAATCTCAGTGTGTCTTGAAAGGCCTGGGTCTGACCAACGTTCCCTAAAATCCTCCACACCATGAAATGGAGAGACCCTTCTATGAATGGTTGGCTGGGTTCTTCCCGACAATTCAACAGAAAGTTCCAATCCTGGAGGAGAAAGATTGGATAATCCCAAAAAGTACCAGAAGAACTGGAAACCAAACATGAGCTCTCCACAGCAGCACCAACAAGATCGCCTCTGCTAACTGCTCTCTGATATGGATGCCGTCCTCATGATCATGATATAAACAAACAATGGTCCGAGACCTATATATTTCTGAATGAACAATGAATCAGAACTTATACAATTAAAGAGCATATGTTATTTAAACAGCCCTGCTCAATTAGTGATAAACATAAAAGACGGCAACAGCATCAATCTCCAGATATATACAATATTTTAATCTATTGTCATATTCAAAATTTGGAACTCAGTTCACAATTTATACACATTGCCCCGTATAGAGCGTGCAGTATATGAAAGGGTGTCAAAGAACGTGAAAGTGATGAAGATGAAAAGAAGAGAAGTCACACAAAATTATAAATAAAACAATTTCAATAATTTCAAAAGCACATCCGGCCAGCGACTGCCGGACCAGTACAACCTGACCACTTCAAATAGTCCAAAGAAACTCCCTACTATTATTCTAAGACACAGAATGTAATTAATGTCTGCACTGTATCACAGAGAGAGAGATAGTTAGTGGTCCAGGTATTAGATAAATGTCGACGTTTCGACTCGTCTTGCGGCCTTGCGGTCGATTATGCCTGGGCCATGCGAGTCTTCTTCAGGACATATTAGACGGGGCAACACAGGGATCTTTATGGTGACCCTGTAAGAAATATAAAGGACCATAAAAATTGGGGCTGTTGCCTAATCACTAAACCAGGGACAAAAGTCCAGGCTTGCTTACCCTTCTCGGGGAGTAGTGGTCGTAATTCCCACTCCAACTAGGATCAGTCCGTATAATCCAAATCCTATTGTACAAACTGCTAAATTGACCAGGTTTCTGTAAAACAATGGGGAACCTATGTAAAAAATATATATATATGGTCCCATAACCATGGATTCAAAACATTCACGTCAGAGTAAAACATGAAAGTTACCTCTTCAATAATTTAGGTTTCCTATCATTGATAGATGTGTACTTTCGAATCGATGTCTTGTCAACAGGAAGCTGTAACAATTATAACATATTTACAAAAAGGGGTGGTGAGGGACAGAGTCTCTGAATTAAGCAGAAAGCTCTCACCCAGTCAAAAGATCAGGGCTAGATCCAACACCGTTTTTTAGCTCACTGCACCATCCCAGTTTCAGAACCTGGCTGTATGCAAATTAGTCTGTTCCTGTCCCAGTGCATGATGGGAACAGGACAAACCAAACTACAGAAGCCAATTCTTACACTGGGAAGGAAACAAGCTCCCGGGGACCGGTTTCTGGCATTACAGCCGTCTTCGGCCCGGTTTGCTTGAATCCTGATGGTGCAATGAGCAAGGGTCTCACATCTGAGAATACCCTTCCACGCTTAGGGTGGACAAAAATATTTACAAAAAGGGGTGGTGAGGGACAGAGTCTCTGAATTAAGCAGAAAGCTCTCACCCAGTCAAAAGATCAGGGCTAGATCCAACACCGTTTTTTAGCTCACTGCACCATCCCAGTTTCAGAACCTGGCTGTATGCAAATTAGTCTGTTCCTGTCCCAGTGCATGATGGGAACAGGACAAACCAAACTACAGAAGCCAATTCTTACACTGGGAAGGAAACAAGCTCCCGGGGACCGGTTTCTGGCATTACAGCCGTCTTCGGCCCGGTTTGCTTGAATCCTGATGGTGCAATGAGCAAGGGTCTCACATCTGAGAATACCCTTCCACGCTTAGGGTGGACAAAAATATTTACAAAAAGGGGTGGTGAGGGACAGAGTCTCTGAATTAAGCAGAAAGCTCTCACCCAGTCAAAAGATCAGGGCTAGATCCAACACCGTTTTTTAGCTCACTGCACCATCCCAGTTTCAGAACCTGGCTGTATGCAAATTAGTCTGTTCCTGTCCCAGTGCATGATGGGAACAGGACAAACCAAACTACAGAAGCCAATTCTTACACTGGGAAGGAAACAAGCTCCCGGGGACCGGTTTCTGGCATTACAGCCGTCTTCGGCCCGGTTTGCTTGAATCCTGATGGTGCAATGAGCAAGGGTCTCACATCTGAGAATACCCTTCCACGCTTAGGGTGGACAAAAATATTTACAAAAAGGGGTGGTGAGGGACAGAGTCTCTGAATTAAGCAGAAAGCTCTCACCCAGTCAAAAGATCAGGGCTAGATCCAACACCGTTTTTTAGCTCACTGCACCATCCCAGTTTCAGAACCTGGCTGTATGCAAATTAGTCTGTTCCTGTCCCAGTGCATGATGGGAACAGGACAAACCAAACTACAGAAGCCAATTCTTACACTGGGAAGGAAACAAGCTCCCGGGGACCGGTTTCTGGCATTACAGCCGTCTTCGGCCCGGTTTGCTTGAATCCTGATGGTGCAATGAGCAAGGGTCTCACATCTAAGAATACCCTTCCACGCTTAGGGTGGACAAAAATATTTACAAAAAGGGGTGGTGAGGGACAGAGTCTCTGAATTAAGCAGAAAGCTCTCACCCAGTCAAAAGATCAGGGCTAGATCCAACACCGTTTTTTAGCTCACTGCACCATCCCAGTTTCAGAACCTGGCTGTATGCAAATTAGTCTGTTCCTGTCCCAGTGCATGATGGGAACAGGACAAACCAAACTACAGAAGCCAATTCTTACACTGGGAAGGAAACAAGCTCCCGGGGACCGGTTTCTGGCATTACAGCCGTCTTCGGCCCGGTTTGCTTGAATCCTGATGGTGCAATGAGCAAGGGTCTCACATCTGAGAATACCCTTCCACGCTTAGGGTGGACAAAAATATTTACAAAAAGGGGTGGTGAGGGACAGAGTCTCTGAATTAAGCAGAAAGCTCTCACCCAGTCAAAAGATCAGGGCTAGATCCAACACCGTTTTTTAGCTCACTGCACCATCCCAGTTTCAGAACCTGGCTGTATGCAAATTAGTCTGTTCCTGTCCCAGTGCATGATGGGAACAGGACAAACCAAACTACAGAAGCCAATTCTTACACTGGGAAGGAAACAAGCTCCCGGGGACCGGTTTCTGGCATTACAGCCGTCTTCGGCCCGGTTTGCTTGAATCCTGATGGTGCAATGAGCAAGGGTCTCACATCTGAGAATACCCTTCCACGCTTAGGGTGGACAAAAATATTTACAAAAAGGGGTGGTGAGGGACAGAGTCTCTGAATTAAGCAGAAAGCTCTCACCCAGTCAAAAGATCAGGGCTAGATCCAACACCGTTTTTTAGCTCACTGCACCATCCCAGTTTCAGAACCTGGCTATATGCAAATCAGTCTGTCCCTGGCCCAGTGCATCATGGGAACAGGGCAGACTAAACTACCAAGCCAATTCTTTACCAGAAAGGAGACAAGCTACCAGGGACCGGTTTCTGGCATTCCAGCCTCTTCGGCCCGGCTTGCTTGAATCCTGATGGAGCAGTGAGAAAGGGACTCATGTCTGAGTATACCCTGCCACACCTATAGTGGCCAAAATCGATTTACAAAAGGGGGTGGTGATGAACAGAGTGTCTGAATTGAGCAGACCACTCTTACCCAGTCCAAAGATCAGGGCTTGATCCATCACCGTTATTTATCTCACTGCCCCATCCCAGCTCAGAACCTGGCTATATGCAAATCAGTCTGTCCCTGGCCCAATGCATCATGGGAACAGGGCAGACTAAACTACCAAGCCAATTCTTTACCAGAAAGGAGACAAGCTACCAGGGACCGGTTTCTGGCATTCCAGCCTCTTCCGCCCAGCTTGCTTGAATCCTGATGGAGCAGTGAGAAAGGGACTCATGTCTGAGTATACCCTGCCACACCTAGAAAATGTGCAGGTTCATATATTGTTGGCAAAATGCGGTTCCGACGGGTACAAATAATTGCTAAGGTAATATTCATCCTTATGAAATGAGGCACCACTTCGTAAGTCCAGTTTTGTTTGTTTAAATTACTAAAAGCGGTAAAGCAAAAAAGATCGGCGTAGTCCTTCGCCGCTGTCTACCGCTGGGAAGACTACCGGCCCAAGCACATCCGTAGGGCTGGTCAGACGGCGCGTTCCTCTGAGAGCAGTTGCCTCAGTAATCTTTGAGACGCGTGGTTAAAATATGGAATTCCGTTATGAAAACGGTAAGCGTCCCATGAGGTTTTTGACCGCCGGTTACTAAAACGCATCTCCTCCCCCCCCCCCCCCGTTTTAAGAAAAGCAGGCACTCACAATGGGGTTTTCTTTCGTTTCAGCTGCCTGAAAAATTTATTAAAAAACTGGCATTTGACCATCTGAGGTTTTGGACATAGCTAATGCGAAAGAATTCACCAATTCAGGTAATGAATTCTTTGAATTGTTTAAACTCGGAACCACCAATCATTGGGAGGGGACCTCACCAACTGGTTCTTCTTCTTTTATGTTTTACAGCGTGAGGATTTGCCCCAGTAATATCGAATAGTGAAATAATAAAAACTCAAGATTGGGCTCTGGATTTTGACAAACGGTGAGCCCCTTGTAAACAGCGGTAATTTACAATTTCGCCCGCTTGGTCCAATTTTTACAACTGCTTTTATAATTGTTACAGCTTCCTGTTGACAAGACATCGATTCAAAAGTACACATCTATCAATGATAGGAAACCTAAATTATTGAAGAGGTAACTTTCATGTTTTACTCTGACGTGAATGTTTTGAATCCATGGTTATGGGACCATATATATATATTTTTTACATAGGTTCCCCATTGTTTTACAGAAACCTGGTCAATTTAGCAGTTTGTACAATAGGATTTGGATTATACGGACTGATCCTAGTTGGAGTGGGAATTACGACCACTACTCCCCGAGAAGGGTAAGCAAGCCTGGACTTTTGTCCCTGGTTTAGTGATTAGGCAACAGCCCCAATTTGTATGGTCCTTTATATTTCTTACAGGGTCACCATAAAGATCCCTGTGTTGCCCCGTCTAATATGTCCTGAAAAAGACTCGCATGGCCCAGGCATAATCGACCGCAAGGCCGCAAGACGAGTCGAAACGTCGACATTTATCTAATACCTGGACCACTAACTATCTCTCTCTCTGTGATACAGTGCAGACATTAATTACATTCTGTGTCTTAGAATAATATTAGGGAGTTTCTTTGGACTATTTGAAGTGGTCAGGTTGTACTGGTCCGGCAGTCGCTGGCCAGATGTGCTTTTGAAATTATTGAAATTGTTTTATTTATAATTTTGTGTGACTTCTCTTCTTTTCATCTTCATCACTTTCACGTTCTTTGACACCCTTTGCTATACTGCACGCTCTATACGGGGCAATGTGTATAAATTGTGAACTGAGTTCCAAATTTTGAATATGACAATAGATTAAAATATTGTATATATCTGGAGATTGATGCTGTTGCCGTCTTTTATGTTTATCATTAATTGAGCAGGGCTGTTTAAATAACATATGCTCTTTAATTGTATAAGTTCTGATTCATTGTTCATTCAGAAATATATAGGTCTCGGACCATTGTTTGTTTATATCAATATAATACCCAGGTCCAGTACTTTTTGGGTTACCCCATTTCTTTAATGGTCCTCATGATCATGGCACGTGGGAGAAAGCATAGCTGGATTTCCTGAAGAAAGGCATCCACTGTCCGGGCCTCTGGATCCAGAGGTCAACTAAAGAATCAGACCTCGAGATATCTACTCACCCACCAATATTTAGGACCAACTTGCCCAGTCTGGCAAGAGAGTTTGAGCTGGCAAAAAACAGATGATCTGTTCACTCAAAAAGTGAATGAGCAATAAAGATGCCTTTAAGTTGTTTTTTAAGGTCGAGCCGGAGATGCCCTTTTGGAATCGGTCTTGTTAGACGGACCGGGAGGGTCGGCCGAGATTACGGGGAGAGGTCTCCAGGGAGAGCCGTCTCCAACGACTGTACAGATAAGTAACTTCCCCCCCACAGACGGACACCACACAAGCTTGAAGGTTAACGAGACTTTATATGCAATTCTTAGGTTACGATGATGGATACAAGGAGGTCTGGACTCAGGGGTCCCCTCGGTTCTAGTCTCTGGCTTAGGAAAGGGGTAGCGGGACAGTCTTTGTTACCAATGAGTGGAAAATAGCTCTCAATCCTCGAGCTCGGCGTTCTAGATGATCGGGCCGCGGCGGAGCCAGGCAGGTCCCGAGATGGACGAAGGAAAACGACGGTCCGCGGCGGAGCCTGCAGGTCCCGGTGAAGATGGCGGTTACAACGGTCCGCGGCCACGCCAGCAGGTCCCGACGACGATGAAGGTGATGAAGATTACGAAGGCTGTGGCAGCGCCAACAGGCAGGACGATGGTGCACAAGACAGAGCTACGGCAGCGCCAGTAGTCCGTCCAGGATGAGTTCTTCTTTACGTCTCTCGACTCCAAGATACAACTGCCTTCCTGCTCTGGAGCTGCCCCAGTTATAGGGCTGGTGTGCTTTGATGTCCGGACCCTCGCACTTGGAGGTCGGGGGGTCCGGGATGAGGGAGTCCAGACACACAGCAGGGAGGTGGAGCCAGTGCCCGGGGAGGCGATGGGTGAGCGGCACTTGGCGGGGGAGAGCCATCGACACCTCTTTCTCCCATTGACTTGCCAAGTAGCCCGCTCACCTCCTGGGTGGAGGGTGGTGCCGGGATGTCTGAGGCCTGGCCAGGCCCAGGGTTGAGGTCGGCCGGAGGCCAGGCGGCCACGTGGTGGAGTGTCCAAGATGGCGCCCCGGGATGGGCGCGTAGACGGGCAGTGGATCGGGCCCACGAGGTTGACATACTCGAGGGCAGGGGTCCCTGAGGGGACGGAGGCCGTGCAAGAGTGGTGTGGGGTTCCTGCGGGACCGGGCTGAAGCCGGGTCGGGCTGGGGGAGAGCGGCCTTCCCTGTGGCCTGTCCAACATGCGTCCCCCCCAGCTGAAGGCGGGGAGAGTTACCCATCCTCTTGGGGACTCTCCTCGTCGAGGCGGAAGAACCGGGACAGGCCATCCGCGTTGGCGTGATCTGGCCCAGGCCGGTGTTCGACTGTGAAGTCCATCCCTTGTAGGGAGATGGACCAGCGTAGTAACTTCGGGTTTTCCCCCCGCATCTGCATCAGCCACTGCAGGGGTCGGTGATCGGTCTGTACCCGAAAGTGTGTGCCAAACAGGTAGGGCCGGAGCTTCTTGAGGGCCCATACCACAGCGAAGGCCTCCCGCTCTATGGTGCTCCAGCGCTGTTCTCGCGGTAGGAGTCGTCTGCTAATGAAGGCCACCGGTTGATCCAGGCCTTCGGTGTTCACTTGGGACAGGACTGCCCCAATGCCATGGTCAGAGGCATCCGTCTGAACGATGAACTCCCGGCTGTAGTCGGGGGCCTGGAGCACCGGGGCGGAGCACATGGCGGCTTTCAATTGTTCAAAGGCAGCTTGACACTCTGGGGTCCAGTTGACTTTCTTTGGCTGGTTTTTCGACGTGAGTTCTGTGAGGGGTCCCACTATAGTACCATAGTCTTTCACGAACCTTCGGTAGTAGCCTGTGAGGCCCAGGAAGGCTCGTACCTCGGTCTGTGTGACGGGGGACTGCCATGACTGGATGGCGGCAATTTTTAGCTGCAGAGGAGCCACCAGCCCGCTTCCCACCTGGTGCCCGAGGTAGGTTACAGATCCTTGTCCAATTTGACATTTGCTGGCCTTGATCGTGAGGCCAGCCCGCTGTAAGGCTTGCAGCACTGCTCGGAGGTGGTGGAGGTGCTCGGACCAATGGTGGCTGTACACAGCAATGTCGTCTAGGTAGGCGGCGCTGAATTCTTCGAGCCCCGCCAGGACCTGATTGACGAGCCGTTGGAATGTCGCTGGAGCGTTCTTCATGCCGAAGGGCATGACGGTGAAATGGTAATGGCCATCGGGTGTGGAAAAGGCAGAACGTTCTTGTGCCCGGGGTGTGAGGCCGATCTGCCAGTAGCCCGCCGTCAGGTCGAAGATACTGAGGTAGCGGGCAGCTCCCATGCGGTCGATCAGTTCATCTGCCCGGGGGATGGGATGTGCGTCTGTTCGGGTGACCGCGTTCAAGCCCCGGTAGTCGACACAGAACCGCAGTTCCGGGGTCGTGCCGGGGGTGGCCGCTTTGGGGACCAGTACGACAGGGCTGGCCCAGGGGCTGTCCGACGCCTCGATGACCCCAAGTGTGAGCATCTTGGCTACTTCTTCCTGGATGCAGGCTCGTACCCGATCTGGCACGCGGTAGGCCCGGTGGCGGATAGGGGGGCTGTCCCCCGTATCTACATCGTGCACACACCAGGAAGTGACACCTGGGGTGAGGGAGAACAGGCTGGCGAACTGTGAGAGGAGAGCTTGACATTCCTGACGTTGCTCTCCGGTGAGGGTCTCCGAGAGTCGGACCCCATCCACGGAGCCGTCTTGTTCCCGAGTCCGTAGGAGGTCAGGGAGGGGCTCGGAGTCTTCTTCCGCCCCAGTGTCTGTGGCCATCAGGAGGCTGAGTTCTGTACGCACAAAGTGGGGCTTCAGTCTGTTAGCGTGGAGGACCCGGAGTGGGTTCCGGGAGGACTCCATGTCGATGAGATAGGTGGCAGGGCCCTTGCGCTCGATTACCTTGAAGGGCCCCGTCCATTTGTCTTGTAGTGCACATGGCTCGGTGGGGGACATCACCCATACCTGTTGCCCAGGTTCAAATTCAATGGATGAGGCATTCCGGTCATACCACTTTTTCATGTCCTCTTGACTGGCCTCTAGATTGGCTTTTGCTAGTTCCCGGAACCGCCGGGTCTGGTTGCGGAGGGTTAAGAGATACCGGAAGACATCTGGAGGATTCTTTGATGGAGGCAGCTCCCAGCCTTCTTTGACGAGACTGAGTGGCCCTCGCACTGGGTGTCCATACAGCAGTTCAAATGGGCTGAAGCCCAGGGATTTCTGGGGGACCTCTCGATACGCGAAGAGGAGGCACGGCAGCAGCACATCCCACTGGCGACGGAGGGGCTCTTCCAACCCCCCGATCATCCCCTTTAGCGTGCGGTTGAACCGCTCAACGAGTCCGTTCCCTTGAGGGTGATAGGGGGTCGTGAATCGGTAGGTGACCCCGCACTGTTGCCAGAGGGACTTCATGTATTTGGAAATAAAGTTCGTGCCTCTGTCGCTGACGACTTCTCGGGGGAAGCCCACACGGGAGAAGATCCCCATCAGGGCCCGGCCGACTACCGGGGCGGTCACAGTCCGCAGAGGGACAGCCTCAGGGTAGCGGGTGGCGTGGTCCACCAGCACCAAGATGAATCGATGGCCTTGTTTTGTGCGTGGGTCCAGGGGCCCCACAATGTCTATTCCGACTCTCTCAAACGGGGTAGTGACCACAGGAAAAGGTTGTAGGGGAGCTTTTAGCTTGCGGCCGCTCTTCCCACTGGCTTGGCACGTGGGGCAAGATCGGCAATGCTGGTGCACATCGTTCCTCATTTTGGGCCAGAAGAAGTGGGTCACTAGGCGACTGTAGGTTTTATCTTGTCCCAGGTGTCCTGCCAGGGGGACATCGTGGGCCAGGTTTAACAGGAAGTCTCTAAAACGGAGGGGCACCACTAGTACTCGGTTGCTCCCCAGCTCGGCGATTCTTTGCTCGCTGTACAGCAGATCATTGTCCCAGTAGACCCAATGAGTTCCGGAGGTATCCCCTGCGCTTTGGGCGAGCGCTTGCTGGCGGAGTCCCTCGAGGGAGGGACAGGTCTTCTGTTCTTGGCGAAATTGTTCTTGCGTGGGCCCCCCCTCTTGAGGCCACTGGTCGAGGTTAGCGAGGTCGGTAGGTTGAGCTGGTTCGGAGGGAATGTCACGGTCGGTGTTTTCGGCTGGGGCGACCGGAGGCGGTGGCGCCGGCCATTCGGGTTCTTCTGGGCGGTGATTGGCACGGGCGGCCATGGAACGGGTGGTGACGCACGCCCAGTCCGGGACGCCCAACATCCCCAGGTGTTCTCTTCGCTCCACGGCGGCCCACGGAGAGCTTTCAAGGTCATTGCCCAGGAGGCAGTCTACGGGGGCATCGTCTCGGACCGTTACTTTCAACATGCCGGAGACCCCCCCCCACTCGAAGGGGACGCAGGCCATCCGGCACAGGCTTTCCGAGTTATCGGCTGATCGTACAGGGCAGAGAATGTTCGGTAGATATTGTTCTGGGGCCACCAGGTGACAGCGGACGGCTGTTACACTGGCCCCGGTGTCACGAAGGGCTTCGGCCTGGCGTCCATTGATGCCCACCCATTGGCTGTACTTCTGGGTGTTAGCGGGTAGGGGGACCCGCGGGACCATGTCTTTCCCCCCTAAGCAGGCTAGAGCCATGGCGGCTGGCTCCCACTCTTGATGCTCTTGTTCGTATTCTTCCTGCTCCTCGGAGATCTGTTCTTCCCCTAGGGCTGCAGCGGCCACTTGGCGGGGTCTTGGGCTCTGGTACTGCGGGCAGTTTGGGTCGTTCGCATAGTGGCCGACTCGTTGACATCGGTGACACGTGACATTGGCTCTGTACCCCGGTCGCGCTGGGGTGCTGCCCCGGTTGGCCGGGGGGGTGGTGCTGGTAGCGGGGGTGACCGGGGCGTTGTCTCTTCCTCGCCCTTGGCCTCCTCCTCCTCCTCTGGGTCGGTGCTGACCATTGTTGTTCCGGTTCTGTTCGTAGGACCCATTCCGGCCTACTCTGGTGATCTCCCACCGGTCAGCTTCGGCTGCGAGCTGCCGGGGATCCGTTAACTTGCTGTCGAGGAGGTGCTGGCGGAGTTCAATGAAGCAATTGTTCGACAGATGCTCCCATACCATCAGATTAAATAGTTGCTCGTAGGTCGTGACGTTGCTTCCTTTGATCCAGCCCTCGAAGGCTCGGCTAAAGTATGTTACATAGTCCACCCAAGTTGTACCCGGGATGCGGGTGCAGTCTCGGAACCTCTGACGGTACATCTCGGGTGTGAGGCCATAGCGGGTGAGGAGTGCCGCTTTCATATGGTCGTAGGAGGTCATCTGGTGGTCCGGGAGCTGTAGCAGGGTGTCGCGGCCCTCATTGAGGAATCTTCCCCATAGACCGGCTCCCCAGTCGCTTCTATCGATCCGGTGTGCAGTCATAGCGATTTCATAGGCCTTAAACCATTGCTGGATGTCGTCTTCTCTGAAATATTCTCGGACAACATCCTTGGGGATGTGTACCTTTTTCTCAGTGGCCCCTGGGGTGGGGGGTCGCTCTGGCACCCCTGCTTCTTTATTCTGCTTGCGTAGGTTGATCTCGGCTAGGTTCCGTTCGTGTTCGTACGCTAGTTTCTTTTCCTCGAGCTCCCTTTGTCTCTGTTTCTCCTCTCTTTCTTCTCGGAGACGCAGGTGCTCTAAGTTGATTTTTTGTTCGGCCAACTTAAGTTCAACGTCCATTTTGAGTCGGGCCATTTCCAGCTCGTGTAGTCGGGTTCTTTCTCTTTCCTGGATCTCGTCTTGCGAGAGACCCGTTCTTTGTCCTTCAGGGGCCGTGGTCGTTTTTTCTGCGGTGCTTTGATCAGGGGTTCCGGCAGCCCCGGTCTCTGCCCAAGATTCTAGGGCATGCTTAAAATCGTCCTTGGTACTCAGTCCGGTGGTAGCGATACCCAGTTCGATGCAGAATTGTTTTAGTTCACGATGGTTGTACTCCTCCAATTTCTCCATTTGGAATTTCTCGGTTGATCCGCTTTCTTTCGTGGTCATTGTGACTTCGTCGTGGGGTGAGCTACTCTCTGTACGTTTATGCGGTGATTCGGATCGCGCCGCTGGCCACCAATGTTAGACGGACCGGGAGGGTCGGCCGAGATTACGGGGAGAGGTCTCCAGGGAGAGCCGTCTCCAACGACTGTACAGATAAGTAACTTCCCCCCCACAGACGGACACCACACAAGCTTGAAGGTTAACGAGACTTTATATGCAATTCTTAGGTTACGATGATGGATACAAGGAGGTCTGGACTCAGGGGTCCCCTCGGTTCTAGTCTCTGGCTTAGGAAAGGGGTAGCGGGACAGTCTTTGTTACCAATGAGTGGAAAATAGCTCTCAATCCTCGAGCTCGGCGTTCTAGATGATCGGGCCGCGGCGGAGCCAGGCAGGTCCCGAGATGGACGAAGGAAAACGACGGTCCGCGGCGGAGCCTGCAGGTCCCGGTGAAGATGGCGGTTACAACGGTCCGCGGCCACGCCAGCAGGTCCCGACGACGATGAAGGTGATGAAGATTACGAAGGCTGTGGCAGCGCCAACAGGCAGGACGATGGTGCACAAGACAGAGCTACGGCAGCACCAGTAGTCCGTCCAGGATGAGTTCTTCTTTACGTCTCTCGACTCCAAGATACAACTGCCTTCCTGCTCTGGAGCTGCCCCAGTTATAGGGCTGGTGTGCTTTGATGTCCGGACCCTCGCACTTGGAGGTCGGGGGGTCCGGGATGAGGGAGTCCAGACACACAGCAGGGAGGTGGAGCCAGTGCCCGGGGAGGCGATGGGTGAGCGGCACTTGGCGGGGGAGAGCCATCGACACCTCTTTCTCCCATTGACTTGCCAAGTAGCCCGCTCACCTCCTGGGTGGAGGGTGGTGCCGGGATGTCTGAGGCCTGGCCAGGCCCAGGGTTGAGGTCGGCCGGAGGCCAGGCGGCCACGTGGTGGAGTGTCCAAGATGGCGCCCCGGGATGGGCGCGTAGACGGGCAGTGGATCGGGCCCACGAGGTTGACATACTCGAGGGCAGGGGTCCCTGAGGGGACGGAGGCCGTGCAAGAGTGGTGTGGGGTTCCTGCGGGACCGGGCTGAAGCCGGGTCGGGCTGGGGGAGAGCGGCCTTCCCTGTGGCCTGTCCAACATGTCTGCACTTTCCTAACACTCGTGCTTGTGGGGCATCCATCTTGCGGGAGCGAGCAGTGGCAAACAGGGGCCATCTGTTTCTAATTAGCGTGGCCGCGCTTGTTATCTTGGTAATAGAAGGATGTTGTTGCTTAACACATCATGCGTTTCCCATTGTAATCCCTCTTTCCAGTTGAGTTCTGCTGCCACCTGGTGGCGGGAAGCACCTGCGTACACAGTAGGCTAAGACATCTCAAATCACGTTTGCAACAAGGGCATTTACCGATGTATCTCTCCATGTCCAAAGGAGGCAATTGGGGAACATGGATGTAAACTGACTCTTTAGGCCATTATTTATTATTATTTTTATTTATGTTTTTTTATAATGCGTGTACTTTACCCAAAGGTGTCCAAGGCACAATGCAGATTTTCCCTCACAGTGATAATGATACAACATATTTGCCTTTGTGTACATTTGTTTGCTACCATCATCTCACAGCATGTTTCTTTCGACCCGTAACACGTGGTACTAACACCAAACTCCACTTCTCATTTTATTGTACATGAAGCAGTTAACGGCTTCTTGCTTGGGCTTCATGGCACATGCCTGAAACTGCTGAGCTCTCGTTATGGCTATCTTATAAGCTCTTTAAGAACCATTGAACAAGCACATGCTTCCTCTCAGAAGAATGCATCTACAAATGTGGCAAATTATGTTGATTTTATATATATTAATTTTTTTACAAAACAAGTACAAGCCCCCTCAAGTATAAATAATATTTCTGTGCACAGCATATTCGCAATGGTGGCTTTGAGAGAATCACGAAGCAGCCCTCTGTGAACTTGCTTGAGGATTCAAACTCAATTCACAAGCACAAATATTGAAATTTCGCCTTCACTATCACCCTTACATAATTCAAGTTCTTGAACTCAGAGTTAAAATGGATTAAAGGCAGAAAACCAGTGTGTAAAGCATTGCATGCGTGTGGTGATTGAAATTAAATTATTATGAACACAATCTAAAATTCACACCCTCATCCTGCTTTTTGCTGACATTTTGCTTTAAATTACCTACAGGCCCATAACTGCAAAGGTGAAAAGTCACGGACAACAGAAAGAAGATGTCTTTATTATACACCTTTTATTGTCCGTCATGGAAAAAATGTGCCAAGCAATGGCGGCGGACGTGCCTGGGTAGAGCTCCGTGCAAGCTCCCCTAACACAGGCCGTTTCTCCGCGACAATTGCCTGCATTTGGCCCAAATCGTGAGCGAGGCTGCCTGAGGCGATCCCCGGCCCCCCTGTTAAATCTGGGGCCGATCAGACGCTTCTGACTAATCCGGCGGAGAAGAGGAGCAGGTGCCCCTCAGACAGGCTCCCCCGGCCGGCGCGCGTGTTCACGCAAGACAGGGGTTGAGCCGCATCCACAAGGCCCGACTGCCGAGAACTGCTGCGTGAGGCCTCCAAGCTTCAAACACGGCGAAATTGCCCTGACCATCGCCGCGACCCCAGTGGAACAACCGCTGGGTCCCTGCCACTGCTGAGATGCGGCGGGGATTGCCGTCTGTCCCGGAAGAAGAGACCCTGCGCACGCTTGCTGTTGATTCCTCCCGACCGGCATGGGAGCTGATGCACAGCCGGAGTTGAGGCACAGTCGAGAGGCCATCGGTGAGCTGCCAGCAACGCAGGACCCGGTGACCCCGCCACACTGCCATAAACTTTGGCCCCTTCAGGTGCTGGCACTACTGGGGGCGGCCTTTCACGACCAGGCGCCTCCTGGGGGGAGCGAGGACGCTGGCTGATTGCTTGGACCGGGGCGGAGGTGAACTGCGCTTCGGATAGCCACCTCTAGCTGGCAAGACGCCTAACACGAGGGCGAAGACTTATGGAGCCGTGTGACTCCCGGGGGATCCAGCCACCGGACACTCTCACTGGTGGTCCCTAGACTTGAGCGCTGGAACCGGGGACTTCGGGGCGCTTGCGGAGCGGCGCCCCCCCCCTAACCAAAAGAGACTACGTCCATATCCACGGACGAGAACCACCCCTTATTCGAGTGGGCACGGACCCCCCTGCATCCGCAGGCCGTTCCCGAGGTGCGACACTTGGGATGAGTCAGTACACAATACTGCTTGCCCCGCTGAGACTCTAGACCACACTGCCCCACTGTTGAGAGAGCCACTCCCTCCTTGGAAGCACCGGTGGAACTGATGTGAGGCGAGGAGGAGAAATACAGCAGTCGCCGCCCTGTTTCGCGCACGGGAGCGGCCTGCGTCGTCCACGCGGGCAGCTGAAAGGGGGAGACTGCTGTCCTCGGGCCGCGCTTCCTGCCCTGGAACCCCATAACAGACAACTGCCCGCCACCTGGTGGCGCGGACAGTCGTTGACCGCAGGTGGGGAGAGCGCATTTCATTCCTCCTGGGCGCCCTCCTGGGTGTTACCGGCCGCCCCGGTGCATGGCGGATACGCCCGAGTGATTTGATGAGGCGGCCATTCTAAGTACCCCCTACAATAGGACCACTTTTGGCCTCAAGACACACTGTACCTTACTTGGAACCCTGGGGGAACTTGCTGGATAAACTGACACTTTGACTACACTACGCTGCCCATGTCTGGGGGACCCAAGACGAGAGCTGGTGCGGGAGGCACGCAGGTGAAGGGGAAGATGGCGAAATCGGCTGAACTGGACCAGACTGCCTCCAAATTAGACACGATGCTGGCGACGATGGAGCGATTGGAGGAGTCAATACAACTGACCCGCACCTCTTTAGAAGCGAAAATTGACGGCGTGGCCATAGACCTGACACACCTCCGGGCTGATCATAAAAAATTGTCGGAACAAACGTCTGCCCTCGAAGTCACCATGACAGATGTCACGCCCAAGATCGCACAGATGGATAGACATGTTCAAGATCTCCTTAACAGAGTGGAGTTCTTGGAGGACCGCGCGAAGGATGCTGAAACTGTTAGGGGTGGTCGGATTTGACCCCATTCATGAGTGTTCAACGTAGATTCCTCAGGGTCGCGTAGAATGCTCCTTTTTTGTTTTGTGTCTTTGAGCTCTTTTGTGACATTCCCTTAATCCTTGACAAACCCTTTTGCAATGGTATTTGGTGACGCTCCCTAACTGACAGAAAAGGAAGCTTCACCCGCGAATCCATGCTTGGCTTACTGTTCGGTTAGTGACCACGCCCCCTCTATTCAGCGTCCTGCTCCGTGAGGTTCCTGTAGCTTTTCGAGATCCTGTTATGCCTTATTGATCCCGTTTGTGCTCCCTGCATGTTCCTGTGGTATTGTCCTTGAGTTACGGTATTTCCTTCCATTGCCCGGTTTCTGCCCGTTGTCAATTCCTCCCGCTCCTTCCCGCTACCTGCTCCTTTCCGGCACGCCCTTCCCCGGTGCCTTCACTCCCTTCACTCCCTTCCGCATTGCTTCTCAGAATTCCTTCGCTCCTCGATTCCTCAGAATTGTTATTGATCGTAGATCATTTCTGTCTTCCGTGCAGATTGATCAACGGGGTTTGTTTGTTTGTTTGTGTTACGAGCTCCGCTCAGCATTCAAGATACACCAGCTCCGCCCCTTCCATCATCCCCGAATTGGACGCGGTGTGTATTTTCGAGTGAATTGTTTGTATGGTGTATTATCTGTTCCTCACTCCGCTCTGTAATAAGTTTAAGAACAGGAAAGTGAGGATTGTCTTAGTTGTCTGTTATTCGTTCCCCACTCCGCTCTGTCTTAAGTTTAGGAGTTGGAAGTGGGGAGTGTCTGTGTAGTGTGTTCTTTGTTTCTCACTCCGCTCTGTATTAAGTTTATGAGCTGGAAGTGGGAATTTCTGTGTCACTTTGTCTTTAGCTCAATAAGTGGCACAAGCTTGTCATCAGCTGCTCTCGTGGCCCCCAGTCTTGCTCTGTCTTCAGTTTATGAGCCAGACTGGAATTGTCCTCGTGTGTACCTACTGCCTCGAAGGTACCCTTGCTGGTAGTCACTCAAGTTCCCTTAGTGCCGCCTGGTACTCGCCGTGACTGCCAGATTTAAAGCCCTGACGCTCACCTGGTGAGGTAAGTGGAATACTATGTTGAACACTTATGTATCAGTCCTGTAAAGTGTTGGTGAGGTTAGATTGTTGTACTTTTATTTCCAGCCATCTCCTGCCATCGAGACTGCAGCTACATCTTCCTTGCTGGGGGAGAGTGGTATACTCCCTGGGAAAATTCCCCCCACACTTTTTGGTAGCAGCTGACTTTGAGCGAGTTTTCTCTTCTCGCTAGGGTCGTTGGTGTCTGGAAGTGTGTGGGACATTTCATCTTTGCTTCCGTGGATGAACAGACTCCTCTACCGAGGAGGATCCTTGACAGAAAGCCAAGCCCAAGAAATTATAATCCACCCGAGCAAAGATGAATACAGACCCGAGTGCTGGGACTATGGAACATGCTCCTTCAATGGAAGAGATCAGTGTAGTAGTAACTAATCTACAACAGGAAGTGGCCATGTTGAGAGCAGAAAACCTGAAGTTACAGGCATAAGTAGCCCACTTACAAGCACAAGAGACGGGGGCTGTGGGTGGGACTACTACTGGGGCGGTGCCCAAGAGAAATTATATTCAACCTGCCCGGTTCACTGTGCAAACACCTACGGTTAGTTCACCTAGTGAGGCTTCAAACATAGGCCCTCCTGTACAAGTCACTGTTCATACTCCAAGTCCTGTTCCATTAGCCATGCCAGAGAGATTCACAGGAGATAGCGCAAAGTTTAATAGTTTTATGACCCAGTGTCATCTACAGTTTAAGTGCAAGCCAGCAGCCTTTCCAGACGATGCTACAAAAGTGGCATTCATTATTTCTCATTTGGGAGGAAACGCTTCAGAATGGGCTGTCCCTTTGGTGGAATCTGATGATCCCTTGTTATATAATTACAACGACTTTCAACTCAAGTTCAGAAGCCTGTTTGCTCGGCACGCATATATGCAAGCTAGTGACAATGCCCTACTTAACCTAAGACAGGGGTCCAAAGATCTCCTCACGTATGTAACACAGTTCAATCGTCTATTGGCTGAAACCTACTGGCCTGAAGACAAAAGGATGTCACTATTCTATAGAGGATTGTCTGATGAGTTAAAGGACATACTTTCACAAATAGTAAATCCTCCTGAAGATTGTCCCTCATTCATTGAGCTCACAGTCAAATTGAACCACAGACTACAAGAGAGGCGAGGAGAAAAGACTCGCAGCGGATTCCCTAAGTTAGTCTTACAGCGCACCGATAAGAAGGAAATGAAGGACACGCCTGAACCCATGCAAATTGGTGGAGTGAGAGGTCCTATCTCAGATGAGGAAAAGACTAGAAGAAGGAAGAACAATTTGTGTTTATATTGTGGTAAGAGTGGCCATTACGCCAAGGACTGTCCCAACCGTCCTTCTACTACCCCTAAGAAACTTGCCAGTGTTCAGGAAAACTAGAGAGCTTGAAGAATGAGGAGATCGATTCTTCAAGTACATGCCTTTGTCAGATCTCACAAAATCAAAAAACACTGATGAGACCCGTGAAACATTTCCTGCTCAATATCACCCTAATGGTCAGCAATCAAAATAGACATAACATGTCCCTACTTTTAGACTCTGGTGCAACTGGAAATTTTCTTGACATACAATTGGCTCATAAGATGAACATACCCTTTGTGACTAAAGAGAAACCTGAACCTGTAAAGTCTGTGGATGGGTCTGAACTTTCCTCAGGATTAATTAGTCATCAAACACCTCCCCTTCTTCTGGTATGTGGTAATGGGCATTCTGAACACATAAGTTTTGACTTGATAGACACTCCTAATTTTGGAGCAATATTAGGAGTGCCCTGGCTCCAAAGTCATAACCCAACGATAGACTGGATAGACAGAACAGTGACATTGAAATCACCCTATTGTATGTCTCATTGTTACCAGGAGGCTAGTGACAGTTTACATCCGTTGTGTTGCACTGTCCAGTCCGTAGGGGTGGCCTCAAAAATACCAGATATCTATGCAGAATTCCAGTCAGTATTCAATGAAGAAGAAGCCACAAAATTGCCCCCTCATCGTTCCTACGATTGTCGCATTGACTTGCTACCTGGGGCGGAACTCCCTAACAGTAGGATATATGCTTTGACTGCTGCTGAAACAGAATACCTAAAAAACTATCTGGATGACATGCTACAAAAAGGGTTCATCAGACATTCAACCTCCCCAGTGTCCTCGCCTTTATTTTTTATCCCGAAACGGGAGGGTGGCTTGAGAGCCTGTCTGGATTACAGGGCCTTGAATAAAATAACCATCAAGAACAAATACCCGTTACCGCTCATCCCTGTATTGTTAGATCAAGTGCGAGGAGCAAAAATCTTCACAAAAATAGACCTAAGAGGAGCATATCATTTGATTCGGATTAAAGCAGGCGACGAGTGGAAAACCGCGTTTCGCACTAAATTCGGATTATATGAGTACTGTGTCATGCCCTTTGGGTTATGTAACGCGCCAGCAGCGTTTCAATACTTCATCAATGAAGTACTTAGAGAATGCCTTGATGTTTTCGTCATCGTATACATAGACGACATTTTAATCTATTCCCAAACAGAAGAAGAACATATTGTACACGTCAAGAGAGTGTTGACAAAACTTCAAGAGAATGCCTTGTTTGCCAAGTTGGATAAAACCACCTTTCACACTGATACCATAGATTTTTTGGGGTATGTAATTTCTCCTCAAGGGATACTTATGGATCCTAAGAAAACGAAGGCGTTGATGGATTGGCCTAGCCCCACCACAGTTAAGGAAGTACAGTCATTTCTAGGATTCTCTAATTTTTATAGGAGATTCATAGACCACTTTTCAGAAACTATTCTTCCTATAACTAAGTTACTCAAGAAAGGGATCAAGTTTGCTTGGAATGAAGAAGCAGAACAGGCGTTTTGCGACCTTAAAAAGAAATTCATGTCTGCCCCCATCATT
This sequence comes from Lissotriton vulgaris, assembly GCF_964263255.1. Lineage (NCBI taxonomy): Eukaryota > Metazoa > Chordata > Amphibia > Caudata > Salamandridae > Lissotriton > Lissotriton vulgaris. The sequence continues at coordinate 189,014,753 of NC_141698.1, forward strand.
CGGCATGCTGACAACACTTTGCCGTTTTTCTTGGAAGCTGACGCTTCACAAGCAGCTGTGGGTGCTGTCCTGTCTCAAAGAGACCCTGGAACAGGACAACTGCATCCGGTGGCCTTCTTTTCAAAGACTTTACTCCCCGCAGAGCAAAACTACACCATAGGTGAAAGAGAACTCCTTGCTATCAAGTTATCCTTTCAGGAATGGAGACATTATCTACTAGGATTTCCACATGTTATCACTATATTTTCTGACCATCGGAATTTGCAGTTCTTTAAATCTGCCAAAGCCCTTACACCGAGACAGATGCGTTGGGTATCCTTCTTTAGTGAATATGATTTTGTAATCACCTATAGACCTGCTGCCCAACATGGCAAGGCTGACGCGCTCTCAAGAATTAACAACAATAGCATAGAGCATACGAACAGACCACCTTCTATAATCCCAGAACAAAAAATCATTGGAGCCGAAGAACATCACTCTCCATCCTTTTTGGATATCCTAAAAGAACAATATAACTTGATTGATAAAGAAGAATGGATGAAGAATCCGTTGAACACTGTCAAAGAAGGGTTATATTTCCATGACAACCGACTATACATTCCCTGTCCCCCCCTACAGGATCAAGTCTTAGACTGGTGTCACAATAGTGTGCTTGCAGGACACCCAGGAACAGTCAAGACGATTAGTTTATGTCAGAGATGGTTCTGGTGGGATAATATCATCAAGGACACCACGGCTTATGTCAAGGCTTGTTCAGTGTGTGCTAGGCAAAAGTCGTCCCATTGCGCCCCTACAGGGTTGTTGAAAGTAATCCCAGCTCCGCCTAAACATTGGCATACCATAAGTATGGATTTTATCACCGAACTGCCCAGTAGTAAAGGATACAATACCATACTGGTAGTAGTTGATATGTTGTCCAAAATGGCCCATTTTGTCCCACTGAAAAAGATCCCATCAGCACAAGAATTGGTACACGTCTTCATCGAGCAGGTGATTCGCTTACATGGGACTCCAGCAGTGATATTTTCAGATAGGGGCCCTCAATTTGTCTCAAAATTCTGGAGAGGAGTATGTTCAGTATTACAAATGGATCATAGATTGTCCACGGCATATCATCCTCAAACGGATGGACAAACTGAGAGGACTAATCAGACACTAGAACAATATTTGCGTTGTCTCCTGACCAGTTTACCTTCCACTTGGTTAGAAGCATTACCATTGGCAGAGTTCGCATACAATAACTCAACACATTCCGCCATAGGAGTATCCCCTTTTTTCTTCAATCATGGCCAGCATCCAGGGTTCCTTCCTATACCTTTCCCAATCGATCTTGACAAGATACCTGCATTAAAAGAACACCATCAACACATAAAGATGGTATGGGAAAAAGCCATCCAAGAATTGAACAAAGCCAAAGAAAACATGAAATATCAGGCAGATAAACATCGCAGGGAAGAACCGCAGTTTAACGTGGGTGAACAAGTATGGTTATCTACTAAAAATCTCAGACTTCCTGGTTCCAAGAAATTACAGCCTCGTTTCATAGGTCCCTATCCTATTAACAAGGTCATAACTCCAGTCACTATCAAATTGCAGTTACCCTCACATATCAAGATCCACCCAGTGTTTCATTGTTCCCTACTAAAGAAATATGTACCCCCGCTGAAACCTGAACAACCTCCTCCTCCTGTAGTGATTGAAGGTGAGGAAGAATATGAAGTACAACAGATACTAGACTCCAGAAGACAGAGAGGAAAGCTCCAGTATCTAGTAGACTGGGTGGGGTATCCCCCTGAAGATAGAACATGGGAACCTGCTGAGGATGTTCATGCTCCTAGATTAATAAGGAGGTTCCACCGATTGCATCCATTAAAACCCGGCCCCGGGAGGGGGATTTTGAGGGGGAGAACTGTTAGGGGTGGTCGGATTTGACCCCATTCATGAGTGTTCAACGTAGATTCCTCAGGGTTGCGTAGAATGCTCCTTTTTTGTTTTGTGTCTTTGAGCTCTTTTGTGACATTCCCTTAATCCTTGACAAACCCTTTTGCAATGGTATTTGGTGACGCTCCCTAACTGACAGAAAAGGAAGCTTCACCCGCGAATCCATGCTTGGCTTACTGTTCGGTTAGTGACCACGCCCCCTCTACTCAGCGTCCTGCTCCGTGAGGTTCCTGTAGCTTTTCGAGATCCTGTTATGCCTTATTGATCCCGTTTGTGCTCCCTGCATGTTCCTGTGGTATTGTCCTTGAGTTACGGTATTTCCTTCCATTGCCCGGTTCCTGCCCGTTGTCAATTCCTCCCGCTCCTTCCAGCTACCTGCTCCTTTCCGGCACGCCCTTCCCCGGTGCCTTCACTCCCTTCACTCCCTTCCGCATTGCTTCTCAGAATTCCTTCGCTCCTCGATTCCTCAGAATTGTTATTGATCGTAGATCATTTCTGTCTTCCGTGCAGATTGATCAACGGGGTTTGTTTGTTTGTTTGTGTTACGAGCTCCGCTCAGCATTCAAGATACACCCGCTCCGCCCCTTCCATCATCCCCGAATTGGACGCGGTGTGTATTTTCGAGTGAATTGTTTGTATGGTGTATTATCTGTTCCTCACTCCGCTCTGTAATAAGTTTAAGAACAGGAAAGTGAGGATTGTCTTAGTTGTCTGTTATTCGTTCCCCACTCCGCTCTGTCTTAAGTTTAGGAGTTGGAAGTGGGGAGTGTCTGTGTAGTGTGTTCTTTGTTTCTCACTCCGCTCTGTATTAAGTTTATGAGCTGGAAGTGGGAATTTCTGTGTCACTTTGTCTTTAGCTCAATAAGTGGCACAAGCTTGTCATCAGCTGCTCTCGTGGCCCCCAGTCTTGCTCTGTCTTCAGTTTATGAGCCAGACTGGAATTGTCCTTGTGTGTACCTACTGCCTCGAAGGTACCCTTGCTGGTAGTCACTCAAGTTCCCTTAGTGCCGCCTGGTACTCGCCGTGACTGCCAGATTTAAAGCCCTGACGCTCACCTGGTGAGGTAAGTGGAATACTATGTTGAACACTTATGTATCAGTCCTGTAAAGTGTTGGTGAGGTTAGATTGTTGTACTTTTATTTCCAGCCATCTCCTGCCATCGAGACTGCAGCTACATCTTCCTTGCTGGGGGAGAGTGGTATACTCCCTGGGAAAATTCCCCTCACACTTTTTGGTAGCAGCTGACTTTGAGCGAGTTTTCTCTTCTCGCTTGGGTCGTTGGTGTCTGGAAGTGTGTGGGACATTTCATCTTTGCTTCCGTGGATGAACAGACTCCTCTACCGAGGAGGATCCTTGACAGAAAGCCAAGCCCAAGAAATTATAATCCACCCGAGCAAAGATGAATACAGACCCGAGTGCTGGGACTATGGAACATGCTCCTTGAATGGAAGAGATCAGTGTAGTAGTAACTAATCTATAACAGGAAGTGGCCATGTTGAGAGCAGAAAACCTGAAGTTACAGGCATAAGTAGCCCACTTACAAGCACAAGAGACGGGGGCTGTGGGTGGGACTACTACTGGGGCGGTGCCCAAGAGAAATTATATTCAACCTGCCCGGGTAACTGTGCAAACACCTACGGTTAGTTCACCTAGTGAGGCTTCAAACATAGGCCCTCCTGTACAAGTCACTGTTCATACTCCAAGTCCTGTTCCATTAGCCATGCCAGAGAGATTCACAGGAGATAGCGCAAAGTTTAATAGTTTTATGACCCAGTGTCACCTACAGTTTAAGTGCAAGCCAGCAGCCTTTCCAGACGATGCTACAAAAGTGGCATTCATTATTTCTTATTTGGGAGGAAACGCTTCAGAATGGGCTGTCCCTTTGGTGGAATCTGATGATCCCTTGTTATATAATTACAACGACTTTCAACTCAAGTTCAGAAGCCTGTTTGCTCGGCACGCATATATGCAAGCTAGTGACAATGCCCTACTTAACCTAAGACAAGGGTCCAAAGATCTCCTCACGTATGTAACACAGTTCAATCGTCTATTGGCTGAAACCTACTGGCCTGAAAACAAAAGGACGTCACTATTCTATAGAGGATTGTCTGATGAGTTAAAGGACATACTTTCACAAATAGTAAATCCTCCTGAAGATTGTCCCTCATTCATTGAGCTCACAGTCAAATTGAACCACAGACTACAAGAGAGGCGAGGAGAAAAGACTCGCAGCGGATTCCCTAAGTTAGTCTTACAGCGCACCGATAAGAAGGAAATGAAGGACACGCCTGAACCCATGCAAATTGGTGGAGTGAGAGGTCCTATCTCAGATGAGGAAAAGACTAGAAGAAGGAAGAACAATTTGTGTTTATATTGTGGTAAGAGTGGCCATTACGCCAAGGACTGTCCCAACCGTCCTTCTACTACCCCTAAGAAACTTGCCAGTGTTCAGGAAAACTAGAGAGCTTGAAGAATGAGGAGATCGATTCTTCAAGTACATGCCTTTGTCAGATCTCACAAAATCAAAAAACACTGATGAGACCCGTGAAACATTTCCTGCTCAATATCACCCTAGTGGTCAGCAATCAAAATAGACATAACATGTCCCTACTTTTAGACTCTGGAGCAACTGGAAATTTTCTTGACATACAATTGGCTCATAAGATGAACATACCCTTTGTGACTAAAGAGAAACCTGAACCTGTAAAGTCTGTGGATGGGTCTGAACTTTCCTCAGGATTAATTAGTCATCAAACACCTCCCCTTCTTCTGGTATGTGGTAATGGGCATTCTGAACACATAAGTTTTGACTTGATAGACACTCCTAATTTTGGAGCAATATTAGGAGTGCCCTGGCTCCAAAGTCATAACGCGGTGTGTATTTTCGAGTGAATTGTTTGTATGGTGTATTATCTGTTCCTCACTCCGCTCTGTAATAAGTTTAAGAACAGGAAAGTGAGGATTGTCTTAGTTGTCTGTTATTCGTTCCCCACTCCGCTCTGTCTTAAGTTTAGGAGTTGGAAGTGGGGAGTGTCTGTGTAGTGTGTTCTTTGTTTCTCACTCCGCTCTGTATTAAGTTTATGAGCTGGAAGTGGGAATTTCTGTGTCACTTTGTCTTTAGCTCAATAAGTGGCACAAGCTTGTCATCAGCTGCTCTCGTGGCCCCCAGTCTTGCTCTGTCTTCAGTTTATGAGCCAGACTGGAATTGTCCTTGTGTGTACCTACTGCCTCGAAGGTACCCTTGCTGGTAGTCACTCAAGTTCCCTTAGTGCCGCCTGGTACTCGCCGTGACTGCCAGATTTAAAGCCCTGACGCTCACCTGGTGAGGTAAGTGGAATACTATGTTGAACACTTATGTATCAGTCCTGTAAAGTGTTGGTGAGGTTAGATTGTTGTACTTTTATTTCCAGCCATCTCCTGCCATCGAGACTGCAGCTACATCTTCCTTGCTGGGGGAGAGTGGTATACTCCCTGGGAAAATTCCCCCCACACTTTTTGGTAGCAGCTGACTTTGAGCGAGTTTTCTCTTCTTGCTTGGGTCGTTGGTGTCTGGAAGTGTGTGGGACATTTCATCTTTGCTTCCGTGGATGAACAGACTCCTCTACCGAGGAGGATCCTTGACAGAAGGTAGGGCGAGGAGAAACAACGTCTGTATCGTAGGTCTGCCGGAACGCTGGGAAGGCAGAGAACCGACGGTACACATGGAACGATGGCTCATGGATCTATTGCCAGAAGGCACCCTCTCGCAACACTTTGTGGTGGAACGAGCCCACCGAGTACCGGAGCATCCTCCTCCTGCGGGCTCCAATCCGAGACCCATGTTAATTTGCGTCTTGAACTACCGGGACCGTGACGCCATACTACGTGAGGCTAGGAAGTTGTCAGACATCAGAGTTGAGAACACTAAGATCATGTTATTCCCTGATTACACTGTGCAAGTCCAACGCCAGCGCCACTCTTTCCTAGAGGTGAAGCCGCGACTCCGCCGCCTAGATCTGAAATATTCACTTCTATTTCCGGCCCGCCTGCGAGTGGTGGCCCAGGAAAAGACACACTTTTTCGACACTCCTGAGGCGGTTGAGGCCTGGCTTGACTCGGGCATCGATAAGGAACCCAGTAAATTGTCGCCGACGATGCGACGTGACAGAGGGACCTGGCGACGCTGTCGGAGGAGACCCTCGCCAACGAAGCCGGCCCAAACGGAGATGGAAGTGGGTCCCACACCCGAGCTCATACATAGAGAACAGCAGGAAGCCCTTCGGATGGTGGCGGTGATCAGCGGCTCAGTGGAAGCGGAACTTGACTTGGAGGCCAGCCCCCGCGGCATCACAAGCGACGACGAAAATATATATGGATTGCCAGATTCCCAAATATCGGCGGACCTACCAGATGTTACTCCACAGACTGCTGACTTTGTCCAGTAACTGCGTCCTAGGGCATTTGACCCTCTCGTCTAACTCTAAAGACTTTTGCAACCGACAGAATTTGGTGTTATAGAGACATTGCTGTGCTACTGGCGCGGCCCCCCTGTCTCTGAGGAGGCGCCCAGTTCCGGTTCATTGGCCGGGTTGTAACGGGCCCCACTGTCCCTGGTGTGGCATGAATATAACTGTTACTGGTGAGTCGCACGACAACATGGCAGGGGTGGACGGACCCCCGGAGGTGAGTGACATGTTGAGGCCTAACCTGAGGCGCCGCCGGATGGCTGAGATCTGGGCCTATGGAGTCCAGAACCCTATGTAGCAGGAACTCCTATTGGAACTGGGCCGAATGACACTATCTGCCTGTGGGGGAGGAAGCACCCTCACCCTGATCGCATGTTACCCCCGTAAGGACAGAGGCAAGGGCTCAGCGATCCCCCCTTGAACTCACGGTTTCTTGAGCTCTTTAGAGCGTTTGGACGACAGCATGTTCTGCTGTCGACCTTTTGGTATTGTGCTTTTGTTACTCTTGTTTACAGGTTTAATTGACTCCTTTTCTTCCTCTCATATTTTTTTACGGGCCCATGGATGTGTGCTAGGAACTTTCAATGATGTAGGGGGATGCCTGCCTCACTGTGTGATCGTGCAGGTTGTTGGGGTGGTTGGCTGGGGGGGGAAACGAGAGACCAGATGTGTGATGGCCAAAGTAAAATTTTGCACCTGGAACGTGCGTGGTATGCATACACCTTCATGCCGTTACCAGATTTATTCATATCTCAAGCGACACCAGGTGCACATAGCATTACTGCAAGAGACCCATTTGACCGGCCCAGAGGTGCTCACACTGCGCCGCAGATGGAGGGGGCAGTTGCACGCTACTGGCTTCTCCACATATGCGTGAGTGGCTCTGACCTGGATACGCCCTGGGGTAACGTTTGCACTCATTCATAGCACGGTCGACGCAGAGGGCAGATATGTGGTGCTTCATGGACAATTAGACGGACAACACATTGTTCTCGCCTCCATTTATGCCCCTAACACTGAGGAGGGCCGATTCTTCACACAGTTGTCAACGGTGATGGCCCAACAGCCAGGCGTTCCACTTTTGCTTGGGGCGACTATAATTGTGTTTTAGACATTGCCTTGGACTGGTCATTCCCCCCCTTGACTAATGCACCAGCAAATGGGGCAATGAAAGCGCTCACAAACTGGGCGATCCAGTGGGACCTACATGATGCCTGGTGTAGTCGCAACCCTCACGCGAAGGTCTATTCGTACTATTCGGGTGCCCACACGCTCCACGTTAGGTTAGACAGGTACATGCTCTCGAGCGATATACTTCCCCATGTCACTGACACATGTTACCTGGGCCGTACTCACTCTGACCACAACCCTCACACCCTGGACTTTACTTGGGAACGCCCCCACCCGCCGGTGCCCACATGGCGACTCGAACCAGATGCCTTATTAGATGCCCCATATAGAGAAGCACTTTCAACCCATCTCTTGCAGTATTTTGACGAAAACAACGGTACTGCGTCTGCCCCACAATTGGAATGGGATGCGTTTAAGGTTGTCACGAGGGGACACTGTCTGGGTATGCAGGCGGGAATGCGGAGACAGATAGAGGGGAAACTGACAAGAGTCGAAGCTGTACTACTGGCGGGGGAGTGGGAGGCGGCTGAGGGGGATGATGGGGCGCTGATGGCAGCTCGAGAGCACACACACAACTATTAGACAGGCTGAAAAATCTAAATTATGCGGCCCATTCGGCGCGCACGCACCACCTCGGGGATAAGCCGGGTAAGCTGCTATCTTGGCTGATACGGCGCAACACCCAAACTATGCCGGTAATCTCCATCCGCACCATACAGGACACCACTGTCTACACACAGAGGGCTATTCACGAAGCCTTCATGCAACACTATGAGGGCCTTTATCGCTCTCAATTGCGGGTCACCGCAGCTGACATTTCAGAGTATTTATCGACCTTACACCTACCAGTAATTACCAATGCGCAACATGGGGAATTAGGAGCGCCACTCACCTCGGAGGAGCTCCGGACAGTCATCTTTTCCCTCTCCAATGGTAAAACCCCGGGACCTGACGATTTCCCACGGAGTTCTACAAAGCCTATTCTATTATCCTCATTCCCGAGCTACTGCGAGTGTATAAAGCAGCAATAGAGGATTCTGCTCTCCCGCCTATGCTAAATGAGGCGTGTCTCATATCCCTCCTGAAACCAGGCAGGGACAAACTCAATATTGGATCTTACAGGCCAATCGCCCTTCTCAACACAGACTATAAGATCCTGGCGTCCACGCTAGCCCAGCGACTGGCGCCCTTGGTACCTGTTCTAGTGCATGCTGACCAGAACGGTTTTGTGTCGACCCGCAGTACCTCTTATAACATCAGGCGCCTGTTTAGAGTGCAGAGTCTAGCTACACCCCAATGGCTTCGCTCGGGATGCCTCGTGCTCGATCTTGAGAAGGCGCTCAACTCCGTGGAATGGCCCTATCTGATGCTAGTGTTGGAGAAATTTGACTAAGGGGATGCCTTTCTTCAGATGGTGGAGCTTCTGGTCCAGGAGCCCGTGGTGCGCGTTCGCATAGGCAGGCTTCTTTCGGACCAGATTCGGGTATGCAGAGGCACTAGACAAGGGTGCCCTCTCTCCCCCTTAATATTCGCTCTCATGATTGGAGCCCCTGGCGGCGCAGCTCCGTGCCTCTGGCGCAGACTGGGGCATTCCTCTGGCTGATGGGATGCATACGGTGTCACTGTATGCGGACGACCTACTACTTTACGTCAGAGACCTGACCTGTTTCCCGCAGGTGATTACTGACATATTCCGCGTATTCGGTGAAGTGTCGGGGCTCCGAGTTAACTGGGCGTAGTCAGGGGTGTATTCTTTTGATGCTGGCATGCCGGAATGTGATATTGTGGTCCTGGGCGAACAACTTCTTTGGTATCCAACCACTTTCCGATATCTAGGGATTTATATATATCGAGAACCCGCGGACTTGTTGGAAGGTAACCTGACAAGGGCAATCACATCACTCACGGCTCAGGTGCCTTTTTGGAACACCCTCCCACTCAATGTCCCAAGTAGAATCACGCTGACGAAAAGGATAGCGTTACCGAAATAGCTGTATTTTTATGCCAACCTTCCGGTTTATGTCCCGGCCCGAACTTTTCGTGAACTGGAAACTTTGATCAGGCGATTGATATAGAATACAGGGCGGCCCAGAGTCGCGCTGAAGACATTATATGCCTCGGCGGAATATGGAGGGTTGGCTGTTCCTAACCATGAGCTCTATTACTTAGCGGCACAGCTGCAATGGGTGACCTACTGGCTGAGCGGGAAGAATCTAGGTGATACAGCCACGGATGATCCTGTCATGACGGTTGCACAGGTCTACACATTATTCCACCCCTTAGCTAAGGTCCGCTGCCCTGAGCAGCTACACCTTGCGGTGGCGCGGAAGTGCTATGTGAGGAGTCTGAAACTCACGAACTCCACCAAGCCATATGCTCCTAATCTACCACTCTTGGGGACGCCCTGGGAAGGCGGCGCACTCTCTGAGACGGCGTTGAGCGGCTGGACACGGGCTGAGCTAGAGGGACTAGGAGACCTTTTTGCAGAGGGCACCCTACTTCCGTTCGAGACCCTAGCGGCCAACACGGAGCTACCTGTCGGTCAATTCCTAACACACGCAGCGATCATACACTTGTTCACGCAAGCCTGGGGCGACCTCACGGAAGAACCATCAACTCATCTGCTAATACAGTATTTACACGTGATGGGGAATGGCTCCCACATAGTACACTGGCTTGCGCGGGCCCTGCACACGCATACTCAATTTTCCTCACAGCGCTTGCGAGACAAATGGACTAGTGACAGGGGTCGAGACTTGGCCGACAAAGAATGGGCAGTGGTGCTGGCTGGTGCGCTTAATGTTCCAAGCAATTCCCGTTTCAGAATCATCCAATACTATATTGTGCATCGTGCATATTTATCCCCGGATAAAATAAACAGATATTTTGGTCTTAACACGACTGCATGCCCCAGGTGCGGGCTAGTAGATGCGCAGTTCCTGCATATGCTCTGGTCGTGCCCTCTCCTACATGATTACTGGAAGACAGTATCGACCTCTCTGGCGAAGGGTACAGGGAGCAGTTTACCACATACATGGGAAGCTTGTCTATTAGGCTTATTCAAGCGGACGAAACAGACGAAGGTCCCGGCTAGATTTTGGGATCTCGGTCTGATAACGGCGAAACAACTTATTACCAAGCGCTGGAAAAACAGCGAACCTCCCCAGGCAATAACTGGCGTCACTCTTTTGACAACTGGACACGGGCGGGAGAGTGTAGCCTTGCACAGGGAAGAGACGGCGGGGCTTCGTATGTATCCCATAGCCCGAGACTGTGATAACACCTTGGCTGCTTTTCACCAAGCGTGCCTACAGGGAGGTATCACTTAGACAATTTCCCCCCTTTGGGAGATGGCCCGACTCCCCCCCCCCCCCCCTTCCCTCCTCTGCCTCCGCACCTTTCTCCCCTCCCGGCTCTGGGTCGTGGCCGATTGCCGGATTCCCCCTCTTCCCCCCCCCCCTCACTACGTCTGTAGCGCATTGCGTCAGATGACCCCTACTGCTGATGCAGCGACACACGCACCTGCCCTTGACCGCGCCCCATCCCATTTGTTTTGACATCCCTCAGTTTCCAATCCCTATATTCTTAGGTTCTTACTTAAAGTTCATTGTTACGAACAAACGGTGTTATATATTGTTTGATCACAGTTTGTCTTGAACTTTGCTTGATAGTCGGAGAAGTACCCATGAATGAGCCGCTACAGCTATCCTCGGGGAAGAGCGCTTTACTTTTGGGATAGGCACAGGAGACACACCCTAGGAATTGGGAGAGAGGGGTGTGGGGAGAGTGAGCAGACCCAAAAAACCATTGAAGTGTGAAAAAGGCCGCTTTATTGGAACAGGTGCACATTTACAAATACAACACACTCGGCAACCGCCTCACAATCTAAATCACAACCCAAGTTTTTGTTCGTTTTTATTTCAAACCCCAAACCCCGCCCCCACCCCACACCCTCCATCACACCCACCCCCACCCGTACATACCCAACACAAAACCATACAAACCCCAATAACATTATAACATTATAACATCACCTAACAAATATAAAATATCACATCTCCGACTATAAACCAACTGATCATATCCCCCGACCCATATTCTCCGAACCCCACCTCAATCAGTCTGAAAAATCCCCAAACAAGATCCGATTACAACTAACGGGTCCAAACTTGGCCCAAAAATGACCATCACATAGCAAAACCGCCACGCACCTGTCCCAAGCGACAAAAGAACAACGTAAAACCCCATGAACACATGTTTCAAACAGCAGCCAAACAATTAAATAAATAATAGAAAAAATCCCTTAAAAAGAGGGAGGGAGGGGGGGACAAAAAATTCTAAGCTCAACCGGCCACCAGGTCACCAAGCCTAAAATGGTGCCCGGAGCAAGGAGCCCCGCCCATTTATAGGGGAACGCACAATACAACCAAAACCAGCCCAAAAAACGCCCAATGGAACCTGCTAGAATAAAGACCCCCACCCAGATCTCCCAAACCGCCCGGGGGAGGAGACCTCCCGGGGGTCGGCTGCCCTCCCCCAAGCCCCCCTTGGGAGAGAGGGGTGTGGGGAGAGTGAGCAGACCCAAAAAACCATTGAAGTGTGAAAAAGGCCGCTTTATTGGAACAGGTGCACATTTACAAATACAACACACTCTGCAACCGCCTCACAATCTAAATCACAACCCAAGTTTTTGTTCGTTTTTATTTCAAACCCCAAACCCCGCCCCCACCCCACACCCTCCATCACACCCACCCCCACCCGTACATACCCAACACAAAACCATACAAACCCCAATAACATTATAACATTATAACATCACCTAACAAATATAAAATATCACATCTCGACTATAAACCAACTGATCATATCCCCCGACCCATATTCTCCGAACCCCACCTCAATCAGTCTGAAAAATCCCCAAACAAGATCCGATTACAACTAACGGGTCCAAACTTGGCCCAAAAATGACCATCACATAGCAAAACCGCCATCCAGAAAGCCGTGGGGTGAAAGACTGATACGGAGAGAGCCCCACCTTTCTGCCCCCCACACCGACCTAAAACAGGGGGGGGGGGGAGGGGGGGAGGGGGTCGAGGGAGAGCACATAATAAAAGGGGGGGGAACCCAAAAACCACAACACCGACTACCACTTACTCACCAACCAACTGTTGCACAGCCAAACAGCGGGATAGAACCTCCCGCAACTCCAGCAGATATAGGTCCATACCCATACGGGACAAATGGACACCGTCCCCCCTAAAAAACTCCACTGCATCATATTTAATGTCGCTATGAACGATGCGACCGAAACCCAAGTCCCTACAAAAACGGGACACCTCCAGATTCACTTTCCTCCGGGATTTATCCACCGCCTTCGGTTTCACCGCATACCTCCAAACCCTCCGCGGCACCATTTCCGTCCAAATGACATGACAACCCGACCACTGGCTGTGCAATAAGGCCAAATCCTTTTTAATTGCCCGGAGCAGGACAACCCCTTTAACAGAACCCATGTCATTTTCACCCAAATGAAGCCCCCCCCACCAACCAAGAATTCAAGGCAGGGATAAGTTCCTTCCATAACATACCCCCCCTACCCTTCCAAACCACATTAAACAAACGATCATTGAAACCCAACGATGAACCAAAATAACTCTGACGAGCTTGAACTTGAGCTCTCTTAATGAAGGAATGGCCCACGATCCAAACTGTAATGTAAGCAGCCCGAGGACCAGCAACAGAACCTGTAAAAGAAAACAGAATCAGACAGGCAAAACAGATGAAGACGCCAGCGCTCCAGCAGCCTCATTACGAACATAGCGCCGAAAACAATTAGAAGTCCAGCGCCCCAGACCCATGATGTCCTCCCTCGACCAGCCCCTGTTGAAAGCCTCCGTGGCCGCCCCAATCCGAAAGGAGTGAGTACCGTATAAAGACCCATCCAAACCAATATGTCGCAGCGCTTTACGCAGCACCATGCGCAGTTGATAATTTGTCACACAAGAACCATTAGCATGGCGAAAAACTTGAAGATCCAAAGGCCCACCCGACAGTTTCTTCCAACAAATAGCCCATTTTAAAGGGCACGTTTCCGGAGGTGAAACCGACTCCAACCAGACACCCTTACCCATACTCCTCTGATCCGTTTTGGAGTGTGAGAGCCAGATGTGGACCCCCCGCTCCGATATTTGAACATCCCCCCACCGAAGGCCAGGGGAGGACCTGTTGCCAAGCAATTCAGACACACGAAAGGCTCCAAAAAACATCCACACCATCAACGTGGCAAACAAACACGCTTCCACTCGGTCAGTACACACAACCGGGAGAACAGAAATAACTTGAAACAGCCTTTGCCACGACAAAGGGGATCGCAAAGTGCGAATAGCACCACTCTCTCTAGACCACCCCTCCAACATTCTCCTACCCAACTCCCCAGCCGACGGAGAGTAACCCCACAAAAGCTTACCCATGAAAGACACACCAGCCAGTTTACCGGAAATAGTAATTCTAGACAACTTCTTATCCATCAAAACCAAAATGAACTGTACCACATCCTCCGACCGTTGCCAATCCAGTTCCCGCCAACAAGCACCCGACTCCAAAAATTCCTTCCAGGCTAACTCATACGCTGTCCTCGTGGAAGGAGCCAGGGAACCTAAAACCAGGTGAAGGACCCGGTGTTGCCTACCGTCCACAGGTGGTCTGGCATGAGAGTCGGCTCCTCGTCTGCCTCCAAAGCAAGCCCACGGAATCTCTCCCACTGTGAACGAGACAAAGCATCCGCAATGTCATTGTCCACGCCAGGAACGTGCAGGGCCCGAAAACAAATATCATGTTTCAGACAACCCAACACAAACACTCTCAGAAGCTTCAAAATCTGGGGATCTCTGGCCGACTGTTTGTTAATCACCTGAACCACAGCCATATTATCGATCCGAAAGAGGACCTTTTTGTGGGCCAACTCCGCCCCCCACAGTGTGACCGCAACAACCACAGGAAAAAGTTCCAGAAAGGCAATACTTCTACCACCATTCTTCCATTGCATGGGCCACTGGTGAGCACACCACTTTCCTTGCCAGTAGAGACCAAAACCCTCACTACCAGCGGCATCAGAGAAGATCTGTACCTCCCAACACCAATCCACCTCCCAACACAAAGGCACACCATTGAAGGAATGTAAGAAGAAGACCCACATACGTAAGTCCTCTTTCACACCCGCAGACAGTCTCACCCTATGATGTGGAAGGGAATGACCAGACAAAGCTCTGCCCAACCGCCTACAGAAAGTCCTACCCGCCCGAACCACTCTGCAGGCAAAATTCAGGTGTCCCAGCAAAACCTGTATCTCTCTCACAAACACCTTCTCTTTCCCCAACATAGTTCCAACCAGCTCAAGCATTTTCTGTTTCTTGTCCAATGGAAGACGAGCCTGCATCAAATGAGAGTCAAGCTCGATCCCCAAAAAAGACATGGTCGCGCAAGGACCCATGGTCTTCTCCGGGGCCAATGGCACACCCAAGTAACTCATCAATGATTGAAACGATGTGAGAGCCGCTTGGCAAACCAACGAATTGGCAGCACCCACAAAAAAGAAGTCGTCCAAATAGTGAGTGACAAGGTCATGGCCACTCTGTGTAGTAAACCACCATTGAAGAAATGTGCTGAAAGTTTCGAACAACGCACAAGACATGGAACAGCCCATTGGCAACGCCTTGTCCACGTACCATTTTCCAAGGAAATGGATGCCCAGAAGACACCAGTCTTCAGGATGGACTGGAAGGAGCCGAAATGCGGATTTGATGTCGCATTTTGCCATCAGAGCATCAGGGCCCGCAGAGACAACCAGCTGCATGGCTACATCCACCGATGAATAAGATACCGATGCAGCTTCAGTGTCAATGAAATCATTCACCGACCCACCTTCAGGCCACGATAGGTGTTGAATGAGCCGGAACTGACCAGGCTCCTTCTTGGGGACTACACCAATAGGGGATCCGATTAGGTTCACCAGAGGCCAATCATCAAACGGGCCCGCCATTCGACCCTCACTTACTTCCTTGTCCAATTTCGACTGTACAATGTCAGGGTGTTCGTTCGCAGACTTCAAATTCTTGGACCAACGTCTTAAACGTGGTCCTTCATACCCCAAACGAAACCCCACCTGAAAACCCAACAACAAGACCGACCGCAGCTCGGCAGGCCCATAGTCCCGTAAAGCAGCGGCCAATCGAGTAACATTAACCGGCGTACGAGCCTTTGGGCCCAGCACCGGATGAAGACTTCCCTCCCCTGGGGGCTGAAGGTTGCTGTGGTGGCACGAAAGTTCCCGAACTCTGTTGAGAACCCTGGGGCCCTGGAGTCCTAGGACCCCAGCAACGGGATAACGGATGACTCTTCCTCCCACATTGTGAACATTCGTGACGGAATTTACAGAACTGTCTAGTACAGGTCCCGGTATTAAAATCCCAACACGTGCCGGTAGGCGACTGGGTAGTAGAGATGGCCCCCACCCCTCCCCGGGTGGGACGGGCCTGAAAGGGACGATATACTATAGGAAGACCGCTGGCTGTAAAAATGGTTTTACCAGAGGCAGACGACCCCATCGTTTGCTGCCAAAGGTCAGAGTCCAACTCACCCCATTTCGCCTCAGGATCCCAAGCCATACGCGCCCTAAACTCCTCATCATATTGAGCCCAAGCATAATCATTCCTAGTTAGCTGAGCTTTACGGATAACATCCATATACTTAAATAAGGACACGCAGCGCTCAGGGAATTTTTCACAGTAGACGCTGGCAAAAATTAAAAAGGCCGCCGTCCAATTTTCTATAGTCAGAGGCACTTTAGGGCGTTTTGCCAATTCAAACTCCTCCTCCTTGGAACCCTCTTTAGCACGGACCTCCCTGTGGAGCAATTTCAACAGTTCCACATACTCACCATTCCATATCCTTTCCTTCGTACTGAGCATCAAATGAGCCCCCAAAGGCTTCGTAACACCCATGTACGGCAACTTTTTGATTTTAAGTTCTTTACTGTGAAGTACATTTTTCGTAGTGCCCAAACCAACAGTGGACGTGCCACTATCCACCTTTTCACTTGCATTGATATCATCCCCGTTTGTACCTACACCTTGATCTCGTACAACACGTCCTTTATGTAATTTGCCATCCTTTTCAGTAGACATTAAATCTACACCAACACCAATAGACACCATATTGGGCCGCACGGCCTGAACCACATTCTCACCTGGACGTAAAAGAGGCGGTTGACTGGTTTCCGTCCTCCACGCCGTCTGTGCACCGTCGTCCGCCCTCCGAGGAGCCCTCACCGCGGGGCCGAGCACTCGTGGCCTTGACGATTCCACACGACTCCGAACCACTTGGTCCTGTAACATATCACGAGAAACATTAACATGCCCCCCCCAGACACCAACTCACGAACTTCGCCCTCTTCAGGGCTATCCTCATCATAATCTAAAATGAGCGATTCCTCCAACTGAGGGGGGGCAGGGACAACCACTGAAGTCTGCCTTGACTCCACCGTGTTTGAACGACCATGGGCCTTACCAGCCCTCACTCTGGACCTAGGTGGGGAGGACGACTGAACTCGTCTATACATCCCCCCACCAGAACTACTGACAACCTGTTGACTTCCAGAAAAGGATAAACCAGTAGAATAACCACCACGTGGCACGAGAGAGGTCGTACGTAACCCGCTCCCATGTACAACGCTGGAATCCCCCGCTGAGGCCGGGAAGGTCGTGCCGGACCCGGAGGCACCGCCCATGTTGAAATCCCTCGTTGGGACCATCGAGGTCGTAGTAAACCTGCGTGTGATGGCCGCGGCGGGATCCCTCGAAGGTATGGGACGTGCCGCGCTAGGCTCCACCCGCACTTCTCCTCGGCGTACCCGGGCTGCCTGCCGCCCTGCCAAGTCTGCTGCCGTAGGTCGAGCTTCTTCCTGTAAAGAAAAAGGCCGGACTGGTGTGCCGGGTCCCTCACAAAAACCAACTCTATGTGCAGAAGACAAACCGCCAACATTAAAACCACCACCCCTGCCAGACACCATAAAACTTCCAGAACTAACAGCACTTTTTCTTTTTAAAGCATCGCAAAGCCGAGGAGACGGCGGACAAACCTCCTCATCCGAGCTACCATCCAACACAGCCTGAATAATCCGCGAAGCAGTTCCCTGAGCATCCCAATCCTGAACCCCCCTAACAGCAACAGCACCCCGAGATGCAGGCCCCAAAACCACCTTCCTACCAGGACACTGAAACTCCCCCGCCAGCCTATAAAAAGACCCTTCTCCATCCTCCCGGTGCCGAACAACATCCTCTCCACTCACTACCCCCCCGATAGGAAGGTCTCCCACCACCTCCAACTGGCGGTAACTCCCCACCGACCCGCCCGCGTCACCCAAATCCCCACCAGGTATAAGCATGTCAGACCGCCCAACACCCTCCCCCAAACCCATCTGGGCCCATTCCCCCTCCCCCAAGGAACTGCAACCCCCGGACACAACTTCCCCCCCAACAGATCCCGAGGGAGAGAACAATAACGGACTCTGCATATGCCTCCCCACAGAACGAACAAGCACGCCACGGCCCTCAGGCCCTCCAACTCCAGGATTCGATACCAAAGGACGCGCGATGGGCACACCTACTGCACCACCGTCAACCGTTAACGGGACCTGAACCACATGGCGGCGTATAACGCTCAAAGGAGCGACCACCTCCTGCATGTCCTGACCCGAAGCACCCCGTAACGGTTGCTGCGCCACAGAAACCACATCCAAAATGGCCTCCGCCCGCCCCATCTGTGTGACGTCAGTCCCCACCCCCGCGGAGGCAGAAGCCGAACGCCGCGTGCAACCACGTTGCCTGGAAGCACGACGGCCCCGCAGAACGGGAGCAGAGGCTGCTCTTTCCCGCAAACCCACCTCGGAAACCTCCCCCTCCACAGGAGGAAAACCAACTTCCCCAGCCACTTCCAACAACGAGGAATCCAAAGAAACAGCCGGATCAGAAGAACTAGCATCACTCCCCCGCCGGGCCCTAGAACCCGCCCGCCGAGTCCTGGAACGACCTCGCTCACTTACCCCATCCTGCCTCCGACGTTTCGGAGAGTAACATGCTGCCACCACAGCCGACACCCTCGCAGAGGCCTCCCGCTGGGGGCGCGGGGTCTCAGTCTGACCCCGGTCGCCAATGACCAGGTCCAAACGCCCCGCCTCGCTAAGTAGGCGAATAGCCTCCAACACTCGGTAATCTTCACCAGACATGACCACGAATCAGAAAGCACAAGGAAACAAGACAAAAAATTCTAAGCTCAACCGGCCACCAGGTCACCAAGCCTAAAATGGTGCCCGGAGCAAGGAGCCCCGCCCATTTATAGGGGAACGCACAATACAACCAAAACCAGCCCAAAAAACGCCCAATGGAACCTGCTAGAATAAAGACCCCCACCCAGATCTCCCAAACCGCCCGGGGGAGGAGACCTCCCGGGGGTCGGCTGCCCTCCCCCAAGCCCCCCTTGGGAGACAATGTCGAGCAAAACATATGACCTCACGCGCTGACACACACTGACTGTCCTGTCCTCCCCTTTCACGCCGTAACTCTAAGTGCCCCATCTTAACCATTTACTTTGCAGGGCATGGATGGACAGATTGAATATCCTAGCAAACTGTTATTGTTGATATGTATTTTCATGCAGCTATGTCCAACAACCTGGTCATATTGTTCTTCCTACTTTGTTTTTCAAAAAAAATGTTCTCACTGTCACGTATGGAAAGCTGATAAGACATACTATGTATTTCCTGAAAGAACGCTGTGTTCTCTATTTTTTCATGTACTCTCATAAAAGAAAATTCAATAAAAGATATTCAAACAAAAAAATGGAAAAAATGTGCCAAACTGGAGCAGAGTCCGTGGACAGTTTTTGCATGCTATTTTGTTCTCTCTTTTTAGACCTCTTTGCAACCTCCGTGATTTAAAGATATTTGGCTACTCATTAAAAAAAAAATTTAAGTGAGCATGTGGCATTTGTTAATTTTTAGTAAACTTTGTTGTGGTTGCTTGCAATCGCATTTTAACATGCTGCAGCCTCAAGTCATTGATAAAGGTTGTTAAAAGAGAGTGTCGGGCCTATTGTTCTGTAATGCAATTTCCTGTGATGTCATTAGGGGTAAGTGAAGCTTGATGCCATCAGCTTCACAGTCTGTGTACAATTTTGTCCTCTTTTCTACTGACCAAATTCAGGGCCTATACTGTCTTTTTGTTCCGTAGGCTAGCTAGCTGTGTCCTTGTGTCGTACTGATTGTGAAGAGGGAGACATGTTATATCCTTTGTTGGTACCTTCCCTGGGTACCTGTGAGTGCTGGCCGAAGTGTCCGGGTTCATCTGTCCTGTGAAGGTATTTCTGACGTCAGAGTGCACCATGTCATGGTATTGTAGGAGTCTTACATGCAATTGTGACATGAGAGCATACCATAATATTTTTTGTAACACATTGTTTTATTCAGTGCTTCACATTGTTTTATTCAGTGCTTCTACCGTTTCTAAGCACTGTAAATAGGTTGAAGGGTTGAGTTGGCCATGTCAGGATTCAAACCAGTGACCTGCAGATGACAGCAAGTGTTAGAAATGACTGAAGCATCTTGCCCCCATGTCTGGTGATGTCAGAGGGATCGATGCCTTGGTAATTATAGAGTAATTAATGCTTTGGTGATGTCAGCATTCTATCTCATGGAGATGTTAAAGTTGTTAATGCCAATGTGATGGACGAGAGAGATCCACAACAGAGTGATGTCAAGAGTGTTGCATGGCACGTTGATGTCAGGGGTTTTGTTCCATGACGATAGCACAGTGATCCATGCCACATTTACGCAAACCTGACAACTAAAACAAAAAGTTCACAGTGAGGAGGGGGCATGACCGAGGAGAAGGCGGGGCATCGTACCGAGAAGTACCAAGGAGCCACTTTTGCCCCTCCCTACTCCCAAACCCCCCCCTTCACCAAAAAAAAGAAGCTTCATCAGGCTGGTGGCGATTTTCTGGGGGTGTTTTCACACTCCTTATTGGACATCAGCAGTTCGAAGCCTCCCAAAACAAGCTAGAAAACCACTGTTTACAGTGTTTTTCAGCTTGTGTGCCCTGCTACCGTGTGATATTGGCTCCTCACCGGGTGACTGTGTGCAGGTAGCTGATATTGTGTGGCATTAGGTGGCACCGTGTGAGTTGGCAGGTCTGGCATGGTGATGCCACAATGTTTGATGTCCCTCATAGCTTGGCTGACAGGTGGTGCTGTTGGCCTCTGTGCTGAGTTGAAGTAAAACCATTGCCCCTGTTTGGAAGAAGGCCTACCTGGAAGCTGAAGTAGCTTGTATTAAAGAAGGTCTGTGTCTGATATAGGGTGGTCCAAAAACCATAAAAAGCAACCATTGGAACAGGCAGATAGAAGTTGCCTGCATTAAAAGGACAAACAAAACTCAAGACATAATTTATTGTTAATAGTTTTTTAATATGGTCGTTCAGTTGTACATAATGCTTTTTTGGTCATATATAAGGTAACAAAAATGCTTCTGACACTTCTTTGTTATAACTTTTCAGCATGCTGCAGTCTTCAGTATAAACCACAGTTGATGGACAGAATGCAGAACAATGTCATACATTCACCCCAGTACAGAGATCTGGGCCTAAATCCATAGTTTATTTGCACTCCACACCATCCAGTTCAGACATGGCCATATGCAAATCAGCCTTGACCCTGTGCCTCATGGGAACAGTCCAGCCCGAACTGCCAAGCCATGTCTTTCCTGGACCGGAATCAAGCATCCTAGGACCGGTTTCTGGCTATCAGCCATCTTCAGCCAGGATAGCTTGACTCCAGTGGTGTGGAGAGAATGGGACTCACGTCTGAGCATACCCATTCCACTCGGGGTGACAATTGCAAAAAACACAGTTGATGGACAGAATGCAGAACAATGTCATACATTCACCCCAGTACAGAGATCTGGGCCTAAATCCATCGTTGTTTTGAACTCCACACCACCTCAGTTCAGACATGGCCATATGCAAATCAGCCTTGACCCTGTGCCTCATGGGGACAGTCCAGCCCGAACTGCCAAGCCATGTCTTTCCTGGACAGGAATCAAGCATCCTAGGACCGGTATCTGGCTATCAGCCATCTTCAGCCAAGATAGCTTGACTCCAGTGGTGTGGAGAGCATGGGACTCACGTCTGAGCATACCCATCCCACTCGGGGTGACAATTGAAAAAACCACAGTTGATGGACAGAATGCAGAACAATGTCATACATTCACCCCAGTACAGAGATCTGGGCCTAAATCCATCGTTTTTTTACACTCCATACCACCCCAGTTCAGACATGACCATATGCAAATCAGCCTTGACCTTGTGCATCATGCGAACAGTCCAGCCCGAACTGCCAAGCCATGTCTTTCCTGGACTGGAATCAAGCATCCTAGGACCAGTTTCTGGCTATCAGCCTTCTTCAGCCAGGATAGCTTGACTCCAGTGTTGTGGAGAGCATGGGACTCACTTCTGAGCATACTCATCCCACTCGGGGTGACAATTGCAAAAACCACAGTTGATGGACAGAATGCAGAAAAATGTCATACATTCACCCCAGTACAGAGATCTGGGCCTAAATCCATCGTTTTTTTGCACTCCACACCACCCCAGTTCAGACATGGCCATATGCAAATCAGCCTTGACCCTGTGCCTCATGGGAACAGTCCAGCCCGAACTGCCAAGCCATGTCTTTCCTGGACCAGAATCAAGCATCTTAGGACTAGTTTCTGGCTATCAGCCGTCTTCAGCCAGGATAGCTTGACTCCAGTGGTGTGGAGAGCATGGGACTCACGTCTGAGCATACCCATCCCACTCGGGATGACAATTGCAAAAACCACAGCTGATGGACAGAATGCAGAACAATGTCATACATTCACCCCAGTACAGAGATCTGGGCCTAAATCCATCGTTTTTTTCCACTCCACATCACCCCAGTTCAGACATGGCCATATGCAAACCAGCCTTGACCCTGTGCCTCATGGGAACAGTTCAGCCTGAACTGCCAAGCCATGTCTTTCCTGGACCGGAATTAAGCATCCTAGGACCGGTTTCTGGCTATCAGCCGTCTTCAGCAAGGATAGCTTGACTCCAGTGGTGTGGAGCGCATGGGACTCACGTCTGAGCATACCCATCCCACTCGGGGTGACAATCGCAAAAACCACAGTTGATGGGCAGAATGCAGTACAATGTCATACATTCACCCCAGTACAGAGATCTGGGCCTAAATCCATCGTTGTTTTGCACTCCACACCACCCCAGTTCAGACATGGCCATATGCAAATCAGCCTTGACCCTGTGCCTCATGCGAACAGTCCAGCCCGAACTGCCAAGCCATGTCTTTCCTGGACCGGAATCAAGCATCCTTTTACCGGTTTCTGGCTATCAGCCATCTTCAGCCAGGATAGCTTGACTCCAGTGGTGTGGAGCGCATGGGACTTACTTCTGAGCATACCGATCCCACTCGGGGTGACAATTGCAAAAACCATAGTTGATGGACAGAATGCAGTACAATGTCATACATTCACCCCAGTACAGAGATCTGGGCCTAAATCCATCGTTTTTTTGCACTCCACACCACCCCAGTTCAGACATTGCCATATGCAAATCAGCCTTGACCCTGTGCATCATGGGAACAGTCCAGCCCGAACTGCGAAGCCATGCCTTTCCTGGACCGGAATCAAGCATCCTAGGACCGGTTTCTGGCTATCAGCTGTCTTCAGCCAGGATAGCTTGACTCCAGTGGTGTGTAGAGCATGGGACTCACGTCTGAGCATACCCATCCCACTCGGGCTGACAATTGCAAAAACCACAGTTGATGGACAGAATGCAGAACAATGTCATACATTCCCCCCAGTACAGAGATCTGGGCCTAAATCCCTCGTTTTTTTGCACTCCACACCATCCCAGTTCAGACATGGCCATATGCAAATCAACCTTGACCCTGTGCCTCATGGGAATGTATGTGCACCACATGTGCACACATGCTTATTTCAGGGGTGCAACAGGGTGTCCTTTTGACACCCTTGCACCCTTGAAATTGTGTTCGCAATTTGGGAGTAGCTAATGGGTACTCGCAAATTGTGAATCTCTTCCCATTCATTCCTATGAGCCTCTAGGTCCATAGGAATGAATGGGAAGGTATTCTTTAATTGAGAATCCCAATTTGCGATTCGCAATTAACCCCTTTCCTGCTCATGACGAGCTCAGCTCGTCATGCAGTACAGTGCTCCTGTGCTTATGACGAGCTGAGCTTGTCATGAACAATGGGAAAAAACTAGACTCAGCACAGGAGGGGAATCTCCCTAGCAGCGATGGTGTTAAGGAATACGTAGGAATCACAATTAATATTGTGAACCCTACATACATTGCCTTTTGCTAATCCTTAATAGCGCTTCGCTAAAATTCGCTATTAAGGACTCGCAAAACGCTTTCTTGATACATATGCCCCTTAGTCTTTTAAATTGAACATAAGACTCTATTTTGTAAAGCAGACATGCTGAACTGTTAGACCTGGCATCCGTGGCATGTTTTCCCCTGACTTTTTGCCTTCAGACCTTGTGTTTTGCTGACTCAGTTTTTCCTGGCTTTGGGACTCTTGACACTTTACAACTGCTAGCCGGTGCTAAAGTGCATGTGCTCTCTGAATAAAACATGGTAACATTGGCTTATCCACAATTAGCATTTTTAATTTACCTGTAAGTCATTAGTAAAGTGTACTACATGTGCCCAAGGCCTGTATTTTATGTTTAAAGTATTTTATTAAAGGAATATCATTGGAAGGGTACAGAAGCAAAAGAGTAGGAGCGTCAATCATGCAACTAGAATAATGCCATAGACCAAGGAGCCCTATCAAAAGTCTTTCTCAAGGTGCCTAGGCTCATCACTGGCCCTACTGTGTACCGCTCCTACATGCATGGCCGAAGCGAAGAACAAAGGTCAAAGATATGCCCCCATACCCTTCCTTAGTAAGAAAACAACCCCCCTAACTCCCTCCCATGGCCCCCCTCCCCCCCCCAACTACCCCGTCCAGTGCTCATTACTCAACAATGTGTGTGTTTCCCCGCTGCCGCCACCTCTCTTTTCTCTGTTTAGTACAAGAAACCCGTTAGACCATGTGCTCTGTAGGTGGTGAGAGTCTCAGCAGCCTCAGATATTTCGGACATGTAAGTTCCTTAAATTCTGTAGCTAGGAGTGCATGAAAGGGTTGCCACAGCTCCTCAAATTGCTCCACCTCCCCAGCCATAATAAGCGATAGTTTCTCCATGCCCAGAACATGCCACAGCCTGTGTAGCCAGCCGGCGAGAGATGGTATAGTGGTAGTGCGCCAATGTATTAAAATATTTTGAACCGCTGAGCCCAGTGCTATCGCTATCTGCCTACCCCTACGAGATTTCAAAGGGTACATTAAGCCATTAGGGAGTCCTAACAGGACATAAGCCGGGAAGCGGGGCAACTCAATGCCAAAACAAGCATCGATCTCATCGATCACCTCAGTCCAATAAGGTTGTAACAGTGGGCAGTCCCATGAGATATGTGTCAATGTACCTGTGATTCCACACTCACGCCAGCAGGTGTATACTATGTTCCGGTTCATCTCGTGCAACCGTTCTGGGGTGTGGTACCAATAGGTAGTCACCTTCGTGAATGTTTTGGTTAAGCCGACGTAATAAGCGGAGTGTCTCGCTCTGTGTGAAATCTGATCCCACTCCTTGTGACTAAGTGACCTACCCAACTCTCTATGCCATCTCTCCCTGCCAGGGATGTGGTAGTGGGAAGGAGGGAGCTGTAACATTTTATAGAGGTCCGTGATAAGTTTAGAATCCGAAGTGCGCGTCGCCAGCCACTTCTCATACGGTAGTAGTTTCCTGTCAGCCGATTCCCTCACTTGCAGCTGCAGAGCCCAGTGTCGGACCTGCCAGTACCGCATTCTATCTGATTCGGCCAGCTGATAGCTCTCCCTGAGGTTCTGAAATGGAAGAATCCCCTCCTCCCCGTACAGGTGAAAGAGCACCCTGCAGCCCTTTGTCCGCCAATGCGTAAAGGCTCCCGGCTCCATCCCCGGAGTAAAATCCGGGTTGTCCACCAGGGGAGTGAACGGCGAAGGGAATGTAGTGAGACTAAAGTGTTTGTTAGTAACATCCCACACTTTCAGCGGGACCCTGGTGACATAAGAGGCGTATAGATTCGGGGGCGGTGAGACCTACGCAGGAACGGTACTTCCTGCAGGGGGCGCCCCGCCACTGCCTGGTCCTGAAATAGCCAATGCTTATTTGACTCCCATCTGCTCCATTCAACTAGGTACCTCAGCTGTGACGCTTGAAAATATTTACGAAGGTCGGGGACACCCAGTCCCCCTGATTCTGGTGCCAAAGTAGTTAAGGTCCGTTTCATCCGGGGTTTACGGCCCTGCCAAATAAACGGGGCAGGTCTGTCTGTATCTGTTGAATCCAACCCTTAGGGGGTTGTAGCGGCAGAGCTCGGAACAGATACAGGATCTGGGGCAAAACCGTCATCTTAAGTGCAGCTATCCTGCCAAGCCAGGAGATCGTGCTTTTGCTCCATCTCCCCAGTTCCTCTCTGACCTTCTTGCCCAATGCCGCATAATTAGCGGTCACCATCGCCTGCAGTGTGGGTGCCAACAGGATACCTAGGTATTGTACTTGGTGTTGCGACCATTGGAGGGGAAAAAGTCCCTGCAGCTCCCGCCTTGTCGCGGGTGTTAGGGAGAGGTCCAGCGCCGTCGATTTCCCCATATTCATACGAAACCCCGACACCCTCGAGAAGGCCTTGGGTCTTCCAATGTCAGAATCACATCATCGGCATAGAGGTTGACCGTATGGACATAGCCCCCCATCTTCACGCCTATCGCATCCGGGTTCTGTCTGACTCTCTGGGCAAAAGGCTCCATGTAGAGAGCAAAGAGGAGAGGGGATAACGGGCATCCTTGTCGGGTGCCCCGTTCGATGGCGAACCGCTTGGAGCTACATCCGTTTACACGCACCGCTGCCGATGGGAATCTGTAACAATTAAACACCATGGTCCGAAATTTCTCACCTATGCCCATCTTCGTCATCACCCGCTCCAGATACGACCAATGCACACGGTCAAACGCTTTTTCAGCATCCACCGATAACAGCATCCTCTCCCCCGGGACCTGGGAGGCCTTCAGGATATGGACCACCCTCTTCGTATTGTCCACGGTCTGTCTACCTGGTACAAAGCCGGCTTGATCCGGCTCTACTAGACCCGGGAGATACAGCGCTAGCCTCGCGGCCAGGATCCCAGTGTAGATTTTGAGATCAACATTAAGAAGAGAAATTGGGCGGTATGAGCCGCACTGAGCCCTGTCCTTCCCTGGCTTAGGAATAACGGACACCGTGGCCTGCAAGAGATCCGGGAGGATCGCCCCCGAGACAGAGAAGGAGTTCAACAATTTGGTTAGTATAGGTGCCAGTGTGGCGCCAAACGTTCTGTAGAAAAGAGTGGTATAGCCGTCGGGGCCCGGGGCTTTCCCGTGCTTAAGTTTAGAGATGGCCGTAATGACCTCCTCAATCCGTATCTCACGTTCTAGATATTCCGCCTGTGTTGGTGCTAGTGATGAAAGGGTCACCGTATCTAAATAGGCATCCGGATCCCCCCCTCGCGGACACTCCGCGGCATACACTTCGGAGTAGTATTGGCGGAAAGCATCAGCCACCGCGGCATCGTCTGTGGCCGTCTGTCCCACGCCAATCGCAATTTCCTTCACCCTCCGACACTGGTGTGCCACTCTAAGTCTGTTTGCCAACAACCGACCGCATCTGTCGCCTCCTGTGTAGAAGG
This sequence comes from Lissotriton vulgaris, assembly GCF_964263255.1. NCBI lineage: Eukaryota > Metazoa > Chordata > Amphibia > Caudata > Salamandridae > Lissotriton > Lissotriton vulgaris. The sequence goes on from NC_141698.1 coordinate 189,042,183, forward strand.
CATGTTTCAGACGTAATGCCGCGTATTCCGCCCTGTCTGAGTCTAGGGCCGACAGGAGTTTCCTCGCTGTCTTCAGTTGTTTCCAAACCCTGGGGGCCCTGGTGCGGCGGTGCACCTGTTCAAGTTCTCTGACTTTCTGCGTTAGCTCTTCCCGTTTCAACCGTCTCTCCCTGTTCTCCGCTGAGGAGATCGCGATAAACTCTCCCCTCAGGACTGCTTTTAGCGCTGTCCATTGAGTCGCCAGCGGGGTGTCCGGGTTATCGTTATGCGACTGATAATCCTCTATAGACTCTAATATGCGTTTCACAACAGACTTTTTGTGCAGGAGAGCGTCTCGTAAGCGCCAGACCCCACGATGAGCGGAGTCGGATGAGAGAGCAAAGGACCCTGTAACCGGTGCGTGATCCGAGAGAGAGAGGACACCTATGTCCGATGCCACGGCTAGTTCGCGAACTGGACCGGAGACTAGCAGATAGTCTAGTCTTGCGTAAGTCTTGTGCGCATGTGAGTAGTAGGAGTAGTCCCGGTCTAAAGGGTGGGGCCAGAGATCGTGAAGATCTAATTCAGCCAGCTGCGTTTTCCCAGATTGTGATATTTCCCCGGTTTGTGGACAACGCTGAGCCGACCTATCCATCGACGAATCAAACACTATGTTCAAATCTCCCCCTAGGACAATGTGCCTGTCAGGAGATGCTGTGACATCCACCAAAGCCGAGTGGAGGAAGCGCTCCTGCTGTTCATTCGGGCTGTAGATGGTTCCAATAGTGAACTGCAAGCCCCCCAACTTGAATCTATAGGCAAGGAGCCTCCCCTTCTGTTCTGTGAATTTGTGCATAACCTCCCCCCTAAAGGATGTGGACACTAAGATTGCAACCCCAGCCGTCTTTGTGTTGTTTGAGGAGAAGAACTGTGTGGGGAAATGGCGGGACCGCATCCTGTGGGAGTCGCGAGGTAACAGATGGGGCTCCTGAAGGCGACAGATATCAGCCTGCGTGTTCTCTAACAAGGACAAAATCGCTTTCCTCTTCGTAGGATTATTCAGCCCCTTAGCATTCAGGGTCACAACCTTAAGGCCTGCCATACATCAGTAACACAGTGTGTCAATAGCGATGAGTCGGGCGGACATTTAGCAGGGATCCCACTACTCTGACCCCTGGATCTCCACAGAGCAATACGAGCGTTTATCCAGCACTGGACGGGACTGCCTCAAACCCCCCCCATTCAACTCCCCGGATCCCCAACACCCAACTCTCCAACTCCCTTCCCCCCAACACCTCAACTCCCCCCTATGCTCCCCCTCCCCTTCCTTCGTCCCCAAACCCTCCATTGTCCTGTTTCAATAGTCCCAGTCAAGTCCCTACTGGACAAGTCTGTGGTGTGTTACCTTAGTGGACGTCCAGCCACACGCGTCCGGTCCTCCGCCCCCCCCCCCCCCCACACCTCAAGCCTGCAATGTCAGCAATGCTATGTTGGACTCCCCCCGGAGCGATTTTATGTGGTCAGTGCCACCTCCCCATCGACCGCTAAATCTCTGGATGCAGTCCGAAGGGCCTCCTCCATCTCGGCCCTGATAGTCGGTGAGCCCGGTCTCTGGGATACCGCCGATGTCCTAGGCCTTGCGACTCTTTGCCATCCTCCTTCGGCGGTGCGTCGTCTCCGCGGTGTGCGGGCCTCTTCCTCCTCCGCGGTGATCCCTAACACTGCACACGTGTCTTGTAAGGATCTTAGTTGATGTGTCTCGCCATTCCACTTGAATATTAAGCGGAAGGGGTGTCCCCATGAGTAGGGCGTCTCATGCTGCCGGAGGAAGTCTGTCACTATCTTGAAGGCTTTGCGCTTTTGAAGTGTGATTGTGGAGAGGTCCTGATACAGGGCCACAGAGTGACAGCGGAACGCTATTGATTGTTTCTTCCGCGCCTCAGCCATTATGCGTTCCTTCAGTGGAAAATCGGGAAGGAAAGCTAGTATGTCCGGTGGCGGGCCCGTTGCCCGCCGTGGCGGTCCCACTCTGTGTGCCCTGTCGATTCTCACAGGAAAGTCAGCCGCTTCCCCTAGGATGTCTCGGAAGAGTTCCTGTAAGTACTTGACAATATCCGTTCTCTCCTCTGAGGATGGCACTCCCCGGACCCTAATGTTGTTCCTTCGAGACCTGTTCTCCAAGTCCTCGTTATGCAATTGAAGGTCCAGATGTTGTTCCCTAAGGAGCAGCACCTCCTGCTGCAAGTGCGTGATTTCTTCATCCTGTCGCTGCGTGGTGTTTTCCACCGAGGCCACCCTTTCGCTCAGGCCATCCACTTCCCTGCGTATTTCTCGAACCTCGCCTGCCACTTCCTGCTTCAAGGCTTGGAAGTCGTCCCGCAGTGTGCCAAAGAGGGACTCCAAAAAGGTCCTAGTGACTGGGGGTTCGGCAGTCCCTCCCGATTGTGAGCTCCCAGCCGCGCTTGGCGATGACAGAGTCTTGTCCCCTTTGCTCTGGGACCTACTAAGCAGCTCCGGGAGCGTGCGATCATTGCGTTTACCGCCGCTCTGACCGGCCATCATGTCAATCCACCAGTCGCTCCGTGCTGTGGCCGCCCCGGCCAAGTCAATGTCCTCAGTGCCGATCTCGACCTCTGTGCCTGGGCACGGGTGTGTAAAGCACTTCCGCTGCGCACTGCGGCCAACCCAATGATGGAAGCGTTCTGCTGTGTTTCAGGCCTGGGATGGGGTGGGCAATTGACTTCCCCTTTCCGGGCGGCCGACTGTGTCTCCAACCCTTGGTGCGAGGGCCCGCGGAGAACGCCGACGATGGCTCCGGTCAACCCCGTAAGGCGACGAGCAAGGACTCTGGGCCCAGGACAGTAACTCGACAGCGGGGTCCATCTGTCCGGCACTGCGCACACACTCCCGCTAACCCAACGCGGCTCCCGTGTCAGGTCCGTGTCTGTCTCCAGGCCTCTCTCAGTCTGTACCCCTGGACACGCACGGTCTGTTCGCGCTGGTGTTCATTAGTGGGCTCACATTCGCCAGTTTAAGCAAATGGCGGCCTCTCCTGCAGCCCGAGCCAGGCGGATATCCCAGGCAGTCGTCCAGGCTCCGGGCGGTGCCTTTCCACGTACCTCACCACGGCTGTCCGTCTGTGACCGCTCCTGGCTCCGCAGCGGCCCTCAGAGGGGGTCCTCAAGTGTTCCGTCCCCGGCGGCGTCCTCCACTCTCTTCGGCTCGTTCCTCCCGACTGTAGCTGACGTAGCCACGGTGGGCCCCTGGAAATGGGGCGCACCACTTGCCAGCAATCCCCGGGGGTCCTCCCGGCTGTCCCCAGGGCTCAGGTGCACCGCTTCGGACCGCCCGGATTCTCTTCCCCGCCTGCGGCACCCCTAGGCTGGCCTCGCACTGCCGCCGGTACACTCGTGCGGCGCCGCCTCACCGCTGCCTTGAGGCCTTTCACTTCGGACCTCGGGTGCGCCTCGGGTCCCTTCTGACCGGGTCTACTTCCACGGGCCTCGTATCCCTGCTGGGGGCTTTGTCTTGTGTCCGGGGCGCGGCTCCGCCACCGGGCCTCTTATCCGCAGCACAGGCCTCGCAGCCCCCTCCAGTCCAGGCCGCAGACGCGGTCTCAAGTCGCTGCCGAGCCGGCCTCTAGGGGTGGGGAGCGCACTCCGGTGTGGCGTGGCGCTTCTCCGGTTTTTGCAATCAGCGCCGCGGGCCGCAGACTCTGCCCCGCTCAGCTCCGCTGCGGTCTTTCGGGGTTCTTGTCTCTACGTCGTCCCCCGGCGTGTCTCGATCTCCGGCCTACTCCTCCGCCTCGGCTCCGGACGCCATTGCTCAAACGCCCAGACTCTCTGTTCTCGGCGATCCTACCCACCGCAGGGCCCGGACACAGGCCGGGAGCAGCCCGGCAGTTCGCTTCACTCTCCCCGCTCACCCAAGCGATTCCGGGGGGAGAATCAGCTCAGATGAGGGCTTTGGCCCTGTACGGGCGCGGGAGCTCGGGAGAACACGTCCTCCTACTCCGCCATCTTGGCCACACCCTCAAGGCCTGTATTTTAAATGCTGCTAGTGCACCACGAGCGGAGGCCACGCCCCTTTCAGGCCACGCCCCCTCGTCCCACAACCCCAGAGTAGTATAAAATATGTGCAATCCTCGGTCGCGCAGCGGGCGAGCGCAGCTGGCGCGACGTTTGCGTGCCGAAGGCCCGTCTGCGCCCGTCCGCGACCGACCGGGACTAGGGGCTATACCCCCTACAGGCCTTAATCCATCCGCGCCGATACTCATCCAGTATACACGTAGCGAACTACTAGCCCCCAACACGGATGTTAGATCTCACCGTTGTATTCAAACCGGCCCCGGACTATCATATGGACCTTTCTCCTGTCTCGCCTGTCGCTGGTCGAGTATGGGCCAACCCCCAACTGACCTCCGCACAAACTCTACCAAAAATCAGCTAGAACTGAAATGCCTATACCTTAATGCCAGATCCTTACCTAAACATGCCCTAGATATTTAGGACATGTTGACATCCAAGACCCCGGACCTAGTTTTTATTACCGAAACATGGCTATCGGACTCTAATACCCCAGACCTCGCTAATGCCCTTCCCCCCGAATACAAAATAATTACACAAAACAGGCAAGGCAAGAAAAAAGGAGGCGGAGTTGCCGTGATCTTTAGAGATCATCTGAAATGCCTTGCGGAAAACACAATTGTGTACCCTGAACATGAGATATTACCATTCAAAATTTTATCCCAGGGCCTCATCATTCTTGCTGGCGCCGTTGTTTACAACCCTCCAGGGCAACAAGCCAGCGTAAGCGCCAAACTACTGAACCAACTGCTACCATTATGTTTAAAACAGGAAAACTACATGGTCGTCGGCGACTTCAATGTCCATTACGAAAAAACAGACGCCCCCGGATCCGCCCAGCTGAAATACGATATGGAAATCCTACAACTCAAACAGTGGGTCGAGGGCCCCACGCACTTAGCCGGGCACACCCTAGATCTTCTTTTTACCAATATTGAATCAACTACCATAAAAGAAATCCTCCCTCTGTCCTGGTCCGACCACTCCATACTATTCTTTTCATTTAAACTTCCTGGTAAACCCCTGAAGCTTAGATCTACCCCTCTCGTCACCAATAGAGCCTGGAGACTAATTAATGACTCTAACTTTCAAACCCACTTCCTTGAGACAGATGTCACATTACTGGAAGACCCCTCTATCAGTAACAACGTCACTCTTTTAGATTCTGGAATTCGCCAAGCGCTAGACAAACTAGCCCCTATGCGGGAATCAAGGAAAAAACCGACTACCACAGAGAAATGGTATACCCCTCTCTTAAAGAGCCTCAAAAAGGAATGCCAAAAAGACGAACACCGATGGAGACAAACAAGAGACTCGGAAACTAGAGCAGCCTATGTCACCAAACGGAAACAATACTTTTTGGCCATTAGAGACGCAAAAAAAGCATACTTCACTCAACGAATTCATGAGAACCACAATTCCGCTAAAGAATTGTTCAAAATAGTGAAGGAGTTCAGCAACCCGTCCAGCACCTCACAAACCCTCACCCCATCAACAGAGGCCTGTGAACGCATCAGCACCTTCTTTGTCGATAAAATTAACAAAATTTACACTACCTTCACCCCTCTAAATACTCCCACCCTGCCTGACAATCCTGAAGAGCTCACCCCAATAACAGACAAATGCAACAACCAACCAGACTCAGGCAACACACCTTGCCTAACCTCCTTCCAACCATTCTCTGAAGAGGAGGTATCAGCAGTTCTGAAAACAATTAAATCCGGCTCTCCCGCAGACCCCTGTCCCCATTTCGTGTTCTCCAAAATTTTACAGACACTCTGCCCTCTTATCACCAAACTCTTCAATAAATCACTCACCACCGCGTCTTTTCCAGAAGCCTAGAAACACGCATCCGTGACTCCCCTTCTGAAAAAAGCCGGATCTGACATCTCCAACCCGGAGAACTACAGGCCAATTTCTCAGCTCCCGTATCTCTCCAAAGCTTTGGAGAAACTGGTCAATATAAAACTATCCCGATATCTGGAAAACAATTCACTCCTGGATCCCTCACAGACCGGCTTCAGAGCCAATAATAGCACTGAGGCAATGCTGCTGGCAGTATCGGACAGTATCAGATGCACCACAGATCAAGGTGGATCGGTGGCTCTGATACTGCTTGACCTGTCAGCGGCGTTTGACACCGTATCACACGACTGTCTACTAAACACTCTATAGAGTAAAGGAGTGCAATCCACAGCACTAAACTGGATTAGATTGTTTCTTAGCAATCGTACCCAGGCAGTGCACATGGGCCAGTTTCACTCGAAACCCTGTCCCATCGGCCGTGGGGTCCCACAAGGGGCCTCGCTGAGCCCCACTCTCTTCAATGTCTATGTTTCATCTCTGGCTGACATTGGTAGAAAGTGGGGCATCGGCATATGTTCTTATGCCGACGACACTCAGCTGATGGTGACAATGGATGAAAGATCGGAGACGACAACAAAGAAAAAGCTACACAGCTGTCTCACCGAAATGGCATCATGGATGCATAACCATTGCTTAAAATTAAATGCCGGCAAATCGGAGATACTACTGTTTGGAGGAGCAAAACTGACATGGAACGCCACATGGTGGCCACCCACACTGGGATCAGCCCCTACTCCAAAACAGCACGCCAGAAATCTAGGTATCATCATGGACGACGCATTGTCCATGAAGGACCACATACGATCACTCTGGGGCAAGGGCTTTGCAATACTCAAACTTCTGGCAAAAATCTTTCCCTGGATACCCCTGGATTGTCGACGTACAGTCACCCAAGCCCTCTTGGTCAGCCGCCTTGACTACGGCAACGCACTTTTCGAAGGAATGAACGAACAACTTTTCTCCCGCCTACAGGTTTTACAAAATCAGGCGGCTAAGCTGGTCTGCAATAAAGGCAAGCGAGACTCAGCATCCGCTTGTCTCCGGAAACTTCACTGGCTACCGATGCGCCAGAGGGCCACTTTCAAAATACTCTGTCATGCGCACAGAGCTCTTTATAAAACTGGCCCCACCATCCTCCAAGGGAAAATTGATCTCTACGTCCCCAACAGGAATCTAAGATCAAACCACTTAGCCCTGGCCAAACCTAAACGCATCCATAAGACAAGAACGGGTGGACGCGCCTTCTCATACCTGGCAGCCAAAAGGTGGAATGAGTTACCTGTAGATCTCAGACATACCATTAACTACCTTCAATTCCGCCAAAAATTAAAAACTCACCTCTTCCCAAAAAACTAAATCCCCCAGCATAGCCATCAGTAGTCTCCCTCGTTTTATAGCGCCGTGATATCCCATGGGATGAGTGTCGCGCTTTATAAATACTGGAAATAAAATAAATACCTGCAGCACTGCTTGTGCCATCCAATTAAGTAGGCCTTCAAACATGTCTCAGGCCTGCCACTGCAGACCCTGTGTCTGCAGTTTTTTAAACTGCCAAGTCGACTTGGTAAGTTAGCCCTCTTATCAGACCCAAGACCTCCTTTTTAATACATATAAGTCAACCCTAAGGTAGGCCCTGGACAGCACAAGGACAGGGTGAAGTGTATTTAAAATATTGAGCATGTACTTTTAAGTTTTACATGTCCTAGTAGTGAAACACTCTTAAATTCAGTTTTTCACTACTGAAAGGCCTATCTCTCCTATAAGATAACACTGGGACTAACTTATTACATTTCATATTGTCACGATCTGGTTGGGTGCCGCTGACTTTGTTTACTTTTCAGCAACCTTCGCGTCATTACGGGACAGGAAACTACATTTCCCAGCATGCTCAGGACGCCAGGTACGTGACGTGCGTCTGCGCACGCAAACCCGGGATAAATGTGCATCGCGGATGATGGACGCCGCCGATTATTCCATGTTGGTTCCGGAGTTGATGGTGAGCTGTCTGCTTTGGTGAAGTAAGTGCTAATCATCTGTGGAGCGTGAGTAGTACCCCGTGCTGGGTTGGGTACTTGTTCCGCTCACTTCTGGCCGCTGTGTGAGACGAGACGCTTCTCGTCATTGTGACCTTACCTTGTTTTCAATCAGTCTGCAGCAAGGAAACAAGGTTATAGAGTTCTGCTTTTTGGTTTAATAAGCAGAATGAATTGTGGATCATGAACATTGCCAATGTATATACGAATCCTTGAACTGCCTGAAAGACATCATTGAGCATCAGACATTTGTTGTTGGCCTAAAAGAGTGATATTAGCAGGTTCCGCTGGTTTTTGAATTTTCACTCACTTACAGAAACATTGTGTATTGACAAGGACATTACACTAAAGAGGGTATTGATCTGATTAAGGCGTATTGATTAGATCTCATTGCCTTCATCTTTATTTTCTCTTCGCAACCTTTTTTCTTGTTTATTTTGTCTCAACCTCAGAAGAGAAATTCACAGGGGGATACAGGGAACCTCGGACCGAGACATGTACCTGTTGATAATGGTATGATGCGAAGAACTTATTGCATATTATTGTGTTTACCATTCAGTATTCTTAGCTTGTTCTTTGTTTCATGTGATAGGTCTGGTCTTTGGTATTCCCTTATCTCTTCTGGTATTGAGGCCCTCATCTTTCCCCTTTCCAGGTAGGAATCTAGACATATCTTGGTATAGAGGTAAAGGAAAGTACTTCTACGTTATATGCTTGCTCCATAGTATATATACTTAGTGCATTTGCATTGTTGTTTCAGCTCTCCCTCCCCGCAGTCCCCTTCCTTTCCCTCCCTCGCTCGACTGCCTTGGTGATCTGTATGCTTTCAGCTAGACACCGGGGACGTCGGGAGGTGGAAACCATATATCTTCGGCGCCATCCTGAAGACAAGAACGACTGAGCCTGACACATATATATAATATCCACTTGGGAAGAGCTTGGGCTTCCAAGTTTGGTGTCTTTGGAATCACAATTTAAAATCACAACTTATGGTGAAGTCAGATTTTAAATTGTAATTCTGAAAATGCCACTTTTAGAAAGTTTACAACGCCAACAGTGCCACAACTGACTAATCCTTTCAAATTCAATTAATTAGTGACCGCTTTGATCAACAATGGCGGACACAATTTATTTTATGTTTTTTTTTGTATAAAAAGTCATCATACACAATGCTGTTGTTTTACACAAAGGAACACATACACAATTTAATCACAGATATTTTACCCACCGACCAACAAAAATCACAACATAATAGTGGATACAATCACAGTAATTCCAAAGCACATTAGAAACATATACTGGACAAAAAACAATACAAACAATACAATACAAAATGCCAGTTCTTATTTTCAAATATCCAAGACAAGAGCATAAGCCTAATCACAGATCCCTTCATATGCATGATACTTCAGAATAAATTCAGCTGCTCAATGGTAAATGGACAATGCACCTCTAGAGAGATGTGACTTCTGAAGCCAGGTTACAAATCTGTGAGAAAATCTGTGAAAATTAGTGGTTTCCTGGGTGACAGTGTCACTCTATTATCAACAAGCATTGGAAATGCAATAGGTCTCGGATTTATTTGAGTTAGAGCTAATGGCATTGTAAATGGCAATGTCTTTTAGCCATGTGTTATGGAGTGTATGCATGTGGTGTGTAATGGAATTATGTGGTATGGATTGGAATTGTTCACCCTGCGCACTCACTGCTCTGCACTCACTGCTCTGCACTCACTGCTCTGCACTCACTGCTCTGCACTCACTACTCTGCACTCACTACTCTGCACTCACTACTCACTACTCTGCACTCACTACTCACTACTCTGCACTCACTACTCACTACTCTGCACTCACTACTCTATACTCACTACTGTGCACTCACTAATGTGCACTCACTACTGTGCACTCACTACTGTGCACTCACTACTCACTACTGTGCACTCACTACTGTGCACTCACTACTGTGCACTCACTACTCACTACTGTGCACTCACTACTCACTGCACTCACTACTCACTACTTTGCACTCACTACTCTGCACTCACTACTCACTACTCTGCACTCACTAGTCTGCACTCACTACTCACTACTGTGCACTCACTACTCTGCACTCACTACTCACTACTCTGCACTCACTACTCTGGACTCAGGACTCACTACTCTGGACTCAGGACTCACTACTCTGTACTCACTACTCTGCACTCACTACTCACTACTCTGCACTCACTACTCTGCACTCACTACTCTGCACTCACTACTCACTACTCTGCACTCACTACTCTGCACTCACTACTCACTACTCTGCACTCACTACTCTGCACTCACTACTCACTACTCTGCACTCACTACTCACTACTCTGCACTCACTACTCTGCACTCACTACTCTTCACTCACTACTCTGCACTCACTACTCTGCACTCACTACTCACTACTCTGCACTCACTACTCACTACTCTGCACTCACTACTCTGCACTCACCACTCACTACTCTGCACTCACTACTCACTACTCTGTACTCACAACTCACTACTCTGCACTCACTACTCTGCACTCACTACTCTGCACTCACTACTCACTACTCTGCACTCACTATTCTGCACTCACCACTCACTACTCTGCACTCACTACTCACTACTCTGCACTCACTACTCTGCACTCACTACTCTGCACTCACTACTCTGCACTCACTACTCTGCACTCACTACTCACTACTCTGTACTCACAACTCACTACTCTGCACTCACTACTCTGCACTCACTACTCTGCACTCACTACTCACTACTCTGCACTCACTATTCTGCACTCACCACTCACTACTCTGCACTCACTACTCACTACTCTGCACTCACTACTCTGCACTCACTACTCTGCACTCACTACTCTGCACTCACTACTCACTACTCTGCACTCACTAGTCTGCACTCACTACTCACTACTGTGCACTCACTACTCTGCACTCACTACTCACTACTCTGCACTCCCTACTCTGGACTCAGGACTCACTACTCTGGACTCAGGACTCACTACTCTGTACTCACTACTCTGCACTCACTACTCTGCACTCACTACTCTGCACTCACTACTCTGCACTCACTACTCACTACTCTGCACTCACTACTCACTACTCTGCACTCACTACTCACTACTCTGCACTCACTACTCTGCACTCACTACTCTGCACTCACTACTCACTACTGTGCACTCACTACTCACTACTGTGCACTCACTACTGTGCACTCACTACTCACTACTGTGCACTCACTACTGTGCACTCACTACTCACTGCACTCACTACTCACTACTCTGCACTCACTACTCACTACTCTGCACTCACTAGTCTGCACTCACTACTCACTACTGTGCACTCACTACTCTGCACTCACTACTCACTACTCTGCACTCACTACTCTGGACTCAGGACTCACTACTCTGGACTCAGGACTCACTACTCTGTACTCACTACTCTGCACTCACTACTCTGCACTCACTACTCTGCACTCACTACTCTGCACTCACTACTCACTACTCTGCACTCACTACTCTGCACTCACTACTCACTACTCTGCACTCACTACTCACTACTCTGCACTCACTACTCTGCACTCACTACTCTGCACTCACTACTCTGCACTCACTACTCACTACTCTGCACTCACTACTCACTACTCTGCACTCACTACTCACTACTCTGCACTCACTACTCTGCACTCACCACTCACTACTCTGCACTCACTACTCTGTACTCACAACTTACTACTCTGCACTCACACTCTGCACTCACTACTCTGCACTCACTACTCACTACTCTGCACTCACTACTCTGCACTCACCACTCACTACTCTGCACTCACTACTCACTACTCTGCACTCACTACTCTGCACTCACTACTCTGCACTCACTACTCTGCACTCACTACTCACTACTGTGCACTCACTACTCTGCACTCACTACTCTGCACTCACTACTCTGCACTCACTACTCACTACTCTGCACTCACTACTCTGGACTCACTACTCACTACTCTGCACTCACTACTCTGCACTCACTACTCTGCACTCACTACTCACTACTCTGCACTCACCACTCACTACTCTGCACTCACTACTCACTACTGTGCACTCACTACTCACTACTGTGCACTCACTACTGTGCACTCACTACTCTGCACTCACTACTCTGCACTCACTACTCTGCACTCACTACTCTGCACTCACTACTCACTACTCTGCACTCACTACTCTGCACTCACTACTCTGCACTCACTACTCTGCACTCACTACTCACTACTCTGCACTCACTACTCACTACTCTGCACTCACTACTCACTACTCACTACTCACTACTCTGGACTCACTACTCACTACTCTGGACTCACTACTCACTACTCTGCACTCACTACTCTGCACTCACTACTCACTACTCTGCACTCACTACTCACTACTCTGCACTCACTACTCTGCACTCACTACTCACTACTCTGCACTCACTACTCTGGACTCACTACTCTGCACTTACTACTCTGCACTCACTACTCTGCACTCACTACTCTGCACTCACTACTCTGCACTCACTACTCACTACTCTGCACTCACTACTCACTACTCTGCACTCACTACTCTGCACTCACTACTCACTACGCACTACTCTGCACTCACTACTCTGCATTCACTACTCTGCACTCACTACTCTGCACTCACTACTCTGCACTCACTACTCTGCACTCACTACTCTGCACTCACTACTCTGGACTCACTACTCTGGACTCACTACTCACTACTCTGCACTCACTACTCTGGACTCACTACTCACTACTCTGCACTCACTACTCTGCACTCACTACTCTGCACTCACTACTCTGCACTCACTACTCACTACTCTGCACTCACTACTCTGGACTCACTACTCACTACTCTGCACTCACTACTCTGGACTCACTACTTACTACTCTGCACTCACTACTCTGCACTCACTACTCTGCACTCACTACTCTGCACTCACTACTCACTACTCTGCACTCACTACTCTGGACTCACTACTCACTACTCTGCACTCACTACTCTGCACTCACTACTCACTACTCTGCACTCACTACTCTGGACTCACTACTCACTACTCTGCACTCACTACTCTGCACTCACTACTCTGCACTCACTACTCTGCACTCACTACTCTGCACTTACTACTCTGCACTCACTACTCTGCACTCACCACTCACTACTCTGCACTCACTACTCTGCACTCACTACTCTGCACTCACTACTCTGCACTCACTACTCACTACTCTGCACTCACTACTCTGCACTCACCACTCACTACTCTGCACTCACTACTCTGCACTCACCACTCACTACTCTGCACTCACTACTCACTACTCTGCACTCACTACTCTGGACTCACTACTCACTACTCTGCACTCACTACTCGGCACTCACTACTCACTACTCTGCACTCACTACTCTGCACTCACCACTCACTACTCACTACTCTGCACTCACTACTCTGCACTCACTACTCTGCCCTCACTACTCTGCACTCACTACTCACTACTCTGCACTCACTACTCTGCACTCACTACTCTGCACTCTGGAAACTCACTACTCACTACTGTGCACTCACTACTCTGCACTCACTACTCACTACTCTGCACTCACTACTCTGCACTCACTACTCACTACTCTGCACTCACTACTCACTAGTCTGCACTCACTACTCACTAGTCTGCACTCACTACTCACTACTGTGCACTCACTACTCTGCACTCACTACTCACTACTCTGCACTCACTACTCTGCACTCACTACTCACTACTCTGTACTCACTACTCTGCACTCGCTACTCACTACTCTGTACTCACTACTCTGCACTCACTACTCACTACTCTGCACTCACTACGCACTACTCTGCACTCACTACTCTGCACTCACTTCTCTGCACTCACTACTCTGCACTCACTACTCTGCACTCACTACTCTGCACTCACTACTCTGCACTCACTACTCTGCACTCACTACTCACTACTCTGCACTCACTACTCACTACTCACTACTGTGCACTCACTACTCACTACTGTGCACTCACTACTCACTACTCTGCACTCACTACTCTGCACTCACTACTCTGCACTCACTACTCTGCACTCACTACTCACTACTGTGCACTCACTACTCTGCACTCACTACTGTGCACTCACTACTCTGCACTCACTACTGTGCACTCATTACTCACTACTCGGCACTCACTACTGTGCACTCACTACTCTGCACTCACTACTGTGCACTCACTACTCACTACTCTGCACTCACTACTCACTACTCTGCACTCACTACTCTGCACTCACTACTCTGCACTCACTACTCACTACTATGCACTCACTACTCTGCACTCACTACTCTGCACTCACTACTGTGCACTCACTACTCACTACTGTGCACTCACTACTCTGCACTCACTACTCTGCACTCACTACTCTGCACTCACTACTCACTACTCTGCACTCACTACTCACTACTCTGCACTCACTACTGTGCACTCACTACTGTGCACTCACTACTCACTACTCTGCACTCACTACTCACTACTCTGCACTCACTACTCTGCACTCACTACTCTGCACTCATTACTCTGCACTCACTACTCACTACTCTGCACTCACTACTCTGCACTCACTACTCTGCACTCACTACTCTGCACTCACTACTCTGCACTCTGGAAACTCACTACTCACTACTGTGCACTCACTACTCTGCACTCACTACTCACTACTCTGCACTCACTACTCTGCACTCACTACTCTGCACTCACTACTCTGCACTCACTACTCTGCACTCACTACTCTGCACTCATTACTCTGCACTCACTACTCACTACTCTGCACTCACTACTCTGCACTCACTACTCACTATTCTGCACTCACTACTCTGCACTCACTACTCTGCACTCACTACTCTGCACTCTGGAAACTCACTACTCACTACTGTGCACTCACTACTCTGCACTCACTACTCACTACTCTGCACTCACTACTCTGCACTCACTACTCTGCACTCACTACTCTGCACTCTGGAAACTCACTACTCAGCACTCTGCACTCAGCTGGTGGTGTCTGTGTGTGCATGGCAGTGGTGGTGTGCGTGTGTGCATGGCAGTGGTGGTGTGCGTGTGTGCATGGCAGTGGTGGTGTGCGTGTGTGCATGGCAGTTGTGGTGTCCGTGTGTGCATGGCAGTCTAGTCTAGTCTAGTCTGGAAATTTGTATTGCGCAAAACATATCACATCCCGTGAGGGAGTCTCATGGCGCATGCGGACAATCCCAGAGTAAAAGGAGAGAGATCCTGCAAAAGGCAAGACCTAGCTGAAAAGCCATGTTTTCAACAGTTTTCGGAAACTCATGTGCTCGATCGTTGCACGGATATTCAAAGGAAGTTTGTTCCATAGGAGAGGTGCCATATGGGAAAAAGCACGTCCCCCATTCCTGACTGTTTGTACTCTAGATGGCGTGAGTTGGAGTTTATGGCTAGATCTCAGTTCTCGTCCGGGCTGGTACCAAGTTAATTTTTGGTTCCAGTATTTAGGTCCAGTGCCATGCAGATGTTTGTGAACCAGACACATAGTTTTAAAGATGACTCTCTTTTTTATGGGGAGCCAGTGTAGATTTTTTAGACTGGGAAGGGAAGGGGATCGTTTTGGGAGTCCCAGAATCAGACATGCAGCAGTATTTTGAACAACTTGCAGTCTCTTTATGTGGCACTCATTTATGGCAAGCAGGATGGAATTGCAGTAATCTAACCTATTTATAATGAGGCCCTGAACTAGAACTTTGCGTGCCTCTTTTGGTATCCATTTGAAAGCTCTGCGGAGGCTTCGCATGATTCCAAAGCAGGTTCCAACCGTGTGATTCACATGGTCCTTCATGGATAATTTATTATCCATGTGGATTCCAAGATTGCGGACGGATTCCTTTGGGACCGGACATTGCCCCATTTCCGGGGGCCACCAGTCCTGAGACCAGTGTACACTGGCTTGACCGAAAGTCATTATTTCAGATTTTGCCCCATTTAGTTGTAGGTGGTTCAGACTCATCCAGTTTTTAACCTCTATCAGGCACTTTTTAAAACGTTTTTTGGTGTCATTAATATCATGGCCAAGGGTAACAAGTATTTGCGTGTCATCCGCAGTGGTGGTGTGCGTGTGTGCATGGCAGTGGTGGTGTCCGTGTGTGCATGGCAGTTGTGGTGTCCGTGTGTGCATGGCAGTGGTGGTGTCCGTGTGTGCATGGCAGTTGTGGTGTCCGTGTGTGCATGGCAGTGGTGGTGTGCGTGTGTGCATGGCAGTGGTGGTGTACGTGTGCATGGAACCTACTTGCAATCAGACGTGTTGGTTGTCACCAGAATGCTTCGTTACTGCTGCCGGTAATGCTGCTGGATGCTAGGACGTGAAGAGCACACCACTCACTTGAGTCGGGTCCAGCAACTTTTTGAATATCCGACCTCACTTCCTTCCAGAGGAGGATGCGAGGTCACAGCCACGACACACATAACCACTGCCCGGGTCTCCATACTATTAGGCAGTGAGTCAGTGTTCATCTTTCTTTTCCCGCTCGCCAGCAGTTAAGTCACCCATTCTTTCAGCTCAGTTTGATTCTGGTGGTTAAGTGACACCGCGGGAGCATTTCTTCATCGCTCCAGCGGTACTTAGTAATCGTCTCGGGCGGCATCAATGCTGTAGCGGCTGGGAGCCGACAGAGGGCGCACTAACAGCAACAGTCAGTGAGGTAATAAATAGCATGTGAATAAATGTGACATGCAGTAGACACGGCCCTGATGGGTAAGTGCCGGTGCTAAGCACCAGAAAGCACCGGCACAATTAGCAAAGCAACCCGCTTCTCCCTATGTACTGGCGACCTTAGGCCTGCTGCTTCAGCTGCGGGGGGCGCGCGCAGCCGTGAACGGCGGCTGCGCGCGAGCACTAGCACGCAATCTGAGAGGCAGGGACGGCACGCGACTGGGGCAAGCCGGTGTGTCCTGTTGAAAGAGGGTGCCCCTCCTTAGGTGCTCGGTGACTTGGGGCCTGTTGACGACTGTGCACCTGCCCGTCCTTGTGCAAGACAGCCTGTCCAGTGCTCACCCTCATTTGGCGAACGTCACCATGGAGCGCAAAGACACGCCGAGACGAGGTAGGAAGGGGGGGGGGGGGGAGGGGGTGTGTCTCTGTGTGTGCTTGCGCATGCGCTGCGGCGAGGGGGGATGTTCTGTATGTGTGTGTGTGAGTGTGTGTGTATGTGCGGCGAGGGGGGGGGTCTGTATGTGTGTGCGTGCGTGTGAGTCTGCTTCCAAGGAGCCATGGGAGACAGGAAGCGCGCGCGACCTGATCCCAGTTCCAAGGTTGCGCGTGCACCTCGCTTGTCTGTCTCCCTTGACTCCTCGAAAGCCAGAATGATTACAATAGAGTCTCGGAACGACAGATTGCTTCGCAATCTGTTCGCAGTTCCGAGACCTAAAAAGGGGATATTTATAAACATAGTAGGTGCACAAGTGATGGTCAACTCATTTCAAACCCTCTACATCATCTTTAATGGGTTCTTCTCAGACATAGAACTGATATCCACTCTGCAATAAAACAAAAAAAGTGTCACAAATCAATATCATATTGCCAACCAGGTGGGAATTAAGCCTGAATCGATTCACTGAATGGTTGAATAGTAGATCTTCAACATCAAGTTTTGAATGATGGTTTTTTATACTAAAAACATTAAATAAATGGTATCTGCCTTTATTGATTAAAGCGGTCACAAATGAATTGAATTTGAAAGTATTGGTCAGTTGTGGCACTGTTTGTGTTGTATACTTTTCTGATGGCTCGGCGTGACTGACTTTATGAGCCCAACCTCTTTGTTTGGTAGAGCATTTAGAAAGTTGGCATTTTCTTACATTAGCCACTTACCGCCTGCTGCCTGTCTCTGAATACACGGCTGGTGTGGGCAAAAGCTGGGCTTTGTTCATTTCCTCTAGACAGCCAGACAAAGGGAGCTTACTTGTGGGTAGATGGGCTCTCCACATCCTGATGGGCCATCCTTCGCAGGATGGGAGGGAGGACCTGGACTTAGCCTCACTCTTACAGCTGAATAGGCTCTGTCCTGTCCCCACACAAAGGGCTGCATACCACTCTGCAGTGAGTCTGGAGCCCGGGTAGGAAGGGCGGGGACTGTGTGCACATCAATACACAATGCATCTCCAACTGTGCAAGGCTCGGAGCAGAAGCATCACCTCCATCCTAAGGATTGACGATGACGAATCCACGCAGCAGGCCAAGGCTGGTCCCTGTGTCCGACTCACACTCCACAGTGGTCATCCTGAACTTTTGAATTTGACCCAGTCTAGCGCAACCAGATAGCTCCGGCAATATAACACAGAATACACAACTGTGGACGTAGTCTATTTTGAGCGAGAATGGACACATATTGTACACCTCCAGCCGGCAGACAATGTTCATCGTTGTTACAGGGTACAGTGATATGGAGTGTACATGGTTTTAAGGAGTCCATTAATTTGGGTGCAGAGTTATGGCGTAAAGAGAGCACTCAACGAGGCTTTCCACAGTTCAAGATCATCCTGTACTTCATTATCAGTTCTAGTTAGTACCATTCTGATTTTGCTGTTGTCCACTCTGTCACATCATGTATCCAGCAACGGACCTACGGGATTTTTGTGCTCAGCCAATGAACCGACACATGGTGCTTTGCTAACAAGAGTGGGGACTGTTCCAGTCTCTTGTTAATTTTATATTTAGTTTTAATGACATCAATTCCAAATAAAACACCAAAAAACAGTGCCCTCATCAGATCATCTCTAACTTGGGACGGAACCACCCTGCTGTATGAGAAATTCCTCTGTTAAAGGTGGACCAAATATTTAAATGTTCCACCGATGGGACCCAAAAGGCATATGTTTTAAAAGAACGGGATGATCTCACACCCGCCGCAGTGTCATGCTTCATCGGCCTTCCCGTGCTTGCCCAAGCATCCTCTAATGGCGGGCGGGCCCTCGTCGCCAGACTGAGGGAAAGTATAGGGAGAGACAGAGGGATCTACTTAAAAATCCATGTCACCCACCAAAAGGACTGCTTTTATGGAAAGGGGGTGAAGGGATGAGTAAAATATATAATGGGACAAATGAGACTTAATTATGCCACTCATGTCCTTTTCAGGTCGACATGTTTCAGTCCTTAGTTGGCTCATAAAGAAGTCCAGGGCATTCTTCAGGACTAAAAAACTCTGTGTGGCCCTATGTATTTACCTTATTCAAAATGGTCACACAATACCAGATCATTATTCTTGGGTTAATTCAATTAGAAAGTGTTTCCTTCTAAGTAAAGGATCCTAACTATGGGATTATAATACATCATGGAGGAGCAGACTGGGGGAGTCTTGTAGTCACACATTCGTCAAAGATCAATCCCCTTTGGATGCCTATCTCAATGCTCCTCTCTCTTCGGATGTTGCAAGGGCGAGCAAGAACGCCAGCCCTATAAATCTCTCTCCTTCCCACGTACCTACTAAATTGAATGGGCATGAGTGTTATATCAATACCAAGTAGACACGCTGATGAGGTCAACAGCAAAGGTAATGACAAATGTTCCAAGTATCTGCCCACTTCCTCCACCATATATGCAGAATTTTAGGGCAATCCTACACCAAATGATAATAAGTGGCCTCCATGGCGCCACATTTGGTGTTGCAGGGGTCATGAATGTGCAATGTACATAGTTGAAATGGAGTGAGCGAAATCTAGCATTACTTGAGACCTATTTTATCAACGGTAATGCCTGTTTACATTCTGTATCCAAGAAGACCCAGTCCGCTTCCCATTTCGCATGCAAGTGTAGTGGGTGTTTTCTGTGAGTCTTCCCTGATATCCACAGTATGCGAGGAACAGTAGATCCAAAGAGGCAGATCGTGCTGCAGCAGTACAGATGTCCCCTCAGGGCTTGCTCACTAGTCCTTTAATAGCGTGGTATTGTATATATTATCCATGAGGGATCTGAAAATGCACTTGGGCTGCCTCAAAAGAGATCATTGAATCTGTCTCTCAGATGTCTGCTAGTGTGAGGCAGTCACCCCTTATCCATTCTGACAAGTCCATAATGCTGTCAAGGCAGATGAATTCCAGCGAACTTCACAGGGATAGTTCTGCAGTATATGGCATGTGTCTGCGTCATCGCCCACAGCATCTATGACCTAGAGATGCTGTGCCTTGTATAATGCAGGTGCTCCATTTAGTGTGTTTGGTGACATGAAGGGTGGAATGGGTAAACGACCCCCTCCCCCCAGGGCAGCTGTGCAGTAGCTCTCCGTGCATGCTGTGATCCATGACAAACCAGCTGGCTGCAAATTGCAGCTGTGCTGCCAGGTAAAATGCATCCATGTCCCAGACCCCCATTCTTACCTCCTCACATACTAGTCTTTACCTTGCTTTTCTTTGTATCCCATTTGAGAGTATTTATGAGGGATCGGATTCTCTGAATGTGTTTCCGGGGTATTGGGTAGAGGCTGCATAGAACAAGATACATACAACGAGGTAACACTATCATTTTAGAGAATGCAATACGTCTGGCCACTGACAATGGGAGAGAGACCTAGAACTCCATAGAGTCCTGCTTGCCCTGAATCAAGTTGTGTGTATTCAGTTTATGTCAAATGCGTTCAGAGGTAGTTAACATTATTGTCAAATATTGGAACGCCTCTATCTCCCATGAGATCGCCAGTAGGGAAATCAGTGCTCTTGCTACTGCTGAGAAACCAGTCATTGGGTACAGCAATTACTTGTTATCGCGCAGTCCCGTTTTCGACCAAAGTCGTCAAATATAGTAAAGAGGTGTGACAATACCTCCACAAGGTTTTGCAGGTACAAAAGCAGATCATCGGCATAGAGGGATAAGAGGTGATTCACAGTCCCCACTTTAAATGGCCCAGTCTGACAAGGAGGCCCTACGCTGGCAGGCTATTGGCTCTGCTGCCAGTGCATAGGACAGAGGGGCCAACGGGCACCCCTGTCGCATGCCACACTCCAATTTCTATTCTGCTGATATGAACTCATTTGTTTTTACTCCTGGTGATAGGACTAGTATACAAAAGTTTAGCCAGCGCTATAAACGCTGGGCCACAATTCATGGCTCTTAGTGTCTCAAACATATAGTTCCAAGACAGTGTGTCAAATGCTTTTTCTGTGTCTAGAGACACCAGGGCTTTAGGCTCATTCAATGCTTCCGTATCACCAAAGACGTGCCTTGGTCTCCTAAGATTAAACGCTGTGCGCCTGTTTAATATGGACCCACAGTGAGTGGTCTCGATTAGGGTGCCTATTATGTGTTGCAATCGTCAGGCCAGGGTTTTACCCAGTATTTTGTTGCCTGTGTTAAGGAGCGAGAGAGGTTGATACTCTTTGCAGACCTTTGGGTCATTCCTTGGTTTAGGGATGACTACTATAACCGTCTCACACACCAAACGTGAGAGGGAACCTGTGTCCAGCGCTTCCAGGTACATCTGTAGCAGTTTCTCAGCTAGCTGATTACTGTACCATTCCGCCGGCAGCCCAACTGGCCTTGGAATTTTGTTAGTGCTTAGCTCTTTCATAGCTTCTTTATCAGTGATGACTGGCTCTTCTAGCTGCATACTCTGGTTGTGTGTCAATTTATGTAGAACCTGTGCCAACAGTACTGGATATGTGATTGTCTCATTTATAGGATATGGGTTTTCATACAGTTGCCTATAGTATGAGTGAAAGGTATTACTTTCTCCATCGTGTGTGTCATCTAACATACCGTTCACATCTCAGATAGCTGTGATGCATGTTGGCGTCCTTTACCCGCATTAAAAGTAACCTGTCTGCCTTATCCCCTCCCTGTGTAGAACCTGTCTAAATAGATAGTTTTGTAATAACTCTCTCTCCATTGTTTTCTTTATTATGTCTGCATGCAAGGTATCCAGTATGGCTTCGGCCTGGGGATTTCCCCCAGGAGTGTATTGTTGGTGCGTGAGTTCTCCATCCCTGTCTTGGATTCATTTTTCTAGAGTTCTGATCATCAAAGTTACCCGGGAGCTGACAAAGCCATGCACCACTATCTTAAGCACATCCCACTTTATCACCCTGGTGGTAGCTGTTTTGTCATTCAAGGTGAATTAGTCCTTGATTGTTGCATGCAAGACCTCTCTGAATTTGGGATTGTGTAAAGCCGACACTGGCAACCGCCATGTAGGTATGCATGTTCTATAACGAACCACTGGGTATGATGCACAAACCGGGGAGTGATCAAAGATTGCTCTTCCCATGTGTTTCATAGCATGCCTGACTCTTGCCCACTCATCTGAAATCTAGTTTGGAGTTGGTATATCTGGGGACTGCATAGTGTGTAAATTCCTGCAGATGCATGTTGTTTTGTCTCCAGTTGTCCACCAGATTCAGGTTGTCCATCACTTGACGAAGTGATGCAGACATTCTATGCTTATAAGCGGAGTTAGGGGCGTATGACATGGTTAAGGTCACCGAGCCAGATAAAAGGCTTGTCTATATATGGCGTAAGTGCTTGTCTAGGAATGGAGAACTGAACTCACATGTTTAAAGGTGATTTCGTCTTTGATAATGAATAAAAAGGTGACTCAATAAAATTAATATTTGCATAGGAATACACAATTTGAGGCAAGTTTACAGGTCAAGCACATTACAGTTAGGTGGAGGAGATTATTCAAGTCACTAGACCTGCAAGCCTGGTAAACATTTTCAGATTAGATTTTTTGAGTCCTGAGAACTTCTCCGGTTGGCGATTCAGCAGGGGTGGGGGCAAGCCAACCTCCAACCTCTGGGGTCCTCCAGATATCTCTAAATAACATCTGCCACTATGTTGGAGGTTCCCGGAAGATGCCCTGTGGCCGCTGAAATGTGGTTGGCCAGGCAATAGTGCTATAAATCCTTGGCCAACTCCACCAACATCTTGGATAGGGTTCTGCTCAGCCTGCTGATATAACAGACTGCAGACACATTGTCCTTCCTCAAAAGAATACAGCAAGAGGATCAGCATTTTATAAGACACCTGACAGCAAAAGACCTGGTCATCAATTGAGGAAGTTGATTTGTAAACTCAACTCGTCTGCTGACCAATGATCACCTGTGGAAACTTCGCCACAGTGGTTGCGACTGCCTGAACAGCAGGCACTTGATTTTATAATCAGGTCAGGGGCATTCCCAAGATCTCTTTGTCATTCCAAGCGTTCATGTTTTCTAGCCACCACTGAATCTCTGTCCTGGCCTCCACCAAACGGGACCCAGCTCTGAATATTCCAAACCACTCTGAAGATGGGCAGTCTTCAATCCCCAATGCCATAGCGCTTCATGCATCCATCTCATGTCAATAAATGTTAGGCCCTGGCGGTAATGAGGTCTGTCAAGTTTCCCACCGACACAGAGATCAACAACATTTAGTTTTAATGCATATTGCCAATCCTAGAAGTCTGACACGAGTGTTCCTAGATGTCAGGCCCTATCAAGGACCTGATTTTCCTTTACAACCATGTCTCCGTTGTTTAAAGCTGTGGTTAACCACAGTCTGAGTTTGACTACGAGACTCACAGCACCATAGTCTTTCTTCTGATATACTTTCAATTAGTATACTTTCATAAAACTTACTTTAATAATTTTCAGGAAGTGAGAAAAGTAAATCAATACAAGGATCAATAATTTGTTATTGAATTAGCTTACTCCAATCCATAAATCCATTGAGATGTCATAGGTGGCTCCTGCTACCACCACAACGTGCACACCACAGCCGGCATGTTATCTCTGTTAGATAGTGCCTCCCGACAGCCAAGCTGACGATACATTTGAGAGAAATGCTCTCTGTCAAGAGGCTGGTAATTAAATGACTGCAGACAGTGAGTAATCTAGCTCACTGCATTTCTTTTCCGGTTATACTCCTCAAAATCTACAAAACAGTTTCCTTTTTGTTTCCCTTCAGTGCTATTTTGAGACGCATTTCATATATTCCTTGGTGACACATGGACCTTTAAAAGTCCAAGTCTCATCTCCGATGGGCTCGGTAAATGTAATTTTATTTTATTTATTTATATTATACGTGTTCAAAAGTTATATTTAGAACTTAAAGTGAAAAATGTTATAGATTCTGAGCACTGAGATCGGCTGTGCTTTCTCCCATACAGAAAAGAAAATGAGTCACACATTTTCTTTTGAACATAAATTCTGTCTTTCTTTGCATTACATTTCATAATCTGAGCCGCAGGTGACCTTTGTGCCTTTGTAAAGCTTCAGACTTCTGCTTTGATGGGCTCAGTTAGTGTTTTAATATAGTTTCCTTTTAGAGCGTTTTTAAGAAGCACTTATTCAATTCTGAAAGAGCCCACGTCTCGAATCCGATGAGCTCAGGAAGGTTATATTTATTTTTATTTGTATTGTAGGAATTTTCAAAAAAGGTCCAAAGTCTACATTAAGCATTCATATTTTAGAATGAAGGATTATTTAGACAGTGGGCATTGAGATGATCTGTGTTTTCTCTTATAAAATGAGTTATACTTTTCTTTCATCTTTTAAACAGAAGAAACTGTTTTTTATGCAGTGTGATTTGATGAATTAGAACTTCAGCTGCCTTTTGTTTAATTCAATTACTGCTGGTCATACAACTACCATAGGGGTCTTTTAATCCCCTTAAGGATTCTAAAAAAGTCATTTATGTCACTCAATTCGCACTATTTATGTTGCAGCAAGAAAGATTCAAGATATTTTGAGGATTAATATCCCCTTGAATGTGGGACCAGTTGCCCCTATTAATTGGTATGTATCACATACATACCTGTTTAGGCCCCTTAATGGTACTACACAATGTTTAAATACTTTCCTGTATTGATATATGTCTGTTTACTTCTAGTTGTCTCACATGTATTTGTTGTCCTGATGATGACTCCATTTTGAATAATACATACTTAGGAGGTCAAAACGTCGACAAAAAAACCTATGTGAACTGTGTTTTAATATATTGATAGTGGATAGCAACACTTGCTCCACAGGTGCTAACTCAAAATATCCTACTATCTCTATCAGCCAAATATGTATATGTTTCTGTACATGGCATGTATGCAATTTTCGCACCAATAGTCACTTTCACTGCGCCGTCACTTTCTAGGAGCACCTCACCATTGTTTTAACTGTAATGAACTGAATTGCATATCTCAAACAAGCATTTACAATGCAATGGTCCCTGCATTTTTAAAGTTAGAGCTATTGGCATTGCTCATGACATTATTTTTATTTATGTTTTTGTTTTTAAAACCTATAAATAAATGCCATTGTCATTTACAATGCCAATACCTTAATTGCTCACAAATGCGAGACCTATTGCATTTGCACCCACACACAGAGCCACACACACAAAGCCACCAACACACACATAGAGCCACGCACACACACAGACAGAGCCACACACACACAGACAGAGCCGCGCACACACACATAGACAGAGCCACTGTTGGACAGGCCACGTGAAGGGCTTGCTCCCTCCCCGCATGACAGGGCCCGAGCCCCGGCCCTCCAGGTGTTACCCACAGAAGCGACCCGCACCCCGTCTCCTACGGGACTCCTGACCCCGGACATCTCCGTATCATGGGGCCGAGCCACTACCAGCTCCATTGCCCGACCCTGCCGCCATCTTGGACACTGCACCACGAGGCCGCGTGGCCTCAGCTCGACCCTAACCCTGGGCCTGGCCAGGCCCCGACATCCCGGCACCACCATCCACCCAGGAGGTGAACGGACCACTTGGCAGGTCAATGGCAGAAAGAAGTGTCGAGGGCTCTCCCCCGCCAGGTGCCGATCGCCCCCAGCTCCCCCGGGCGCTGGCTCCACCCCCCTGCTGGGTGTCTGGACTCCCTCATCCCGGACCTCCCGACCTCCAAGTGCGAGGGTCCGGACATCAAAGGAGGCCAGACCTATAACTGGGGCAGCTCCAGAGCAGGAAGGCAGTTGTATCCTGGAGTCGAGAGACACCGAGAAGAACTCATCCTTGACTGACTACTGGCGCTGCCGTAGCCTTGCCTTGTGAACTATTGTCCTGCCTGCCGGCGCTGCCGCAACCTTCCGCATCCTTCATCCTCGTCGGGACCTGCTGGCGCTGCCGCGGACCGTTGTCCTTACCACCTTCCCCGGGACCTGCTGGCGCCGCCGCGGACCGTCGCTACCTACGATCATCTCGGGACCTGCTGGCGCTGCCGCGGCCCGTCCATCTAGAACGCCGAGCTCGAGGATTGTGAGCTATCCATCATATCATCGCATCTACCAGATTGGTAACAAGACTGTCCCGCTACCCCCTGTCCCATCCAAGAGACTAGAATCGAGGGGACCCCTGAGTCCAGACCTCCTTGTACCATCTTCTCGTACCTAAAGATTACTTATAAAGAACGTTAAACCTTATCTTTGTGTGGTGTACGTCTGTGGGGGGGAAGTTACTCGTCTGTACGATCACTGGAGACGGCTCTCCCCGGAGACCTCTCCCCTAGTCCTCGGCTGACCCTCCCGGTCCGTCTAACAGCCACGCACACACACACAGACAGAGCCGCGCACACACAGACAGAGCCGCGCACCCACAAACAGACAGAGCTGCGCACACACACACACAGACAGAGCCACGCACCACACACAGACAGAGCCACGCACACACAGACAGAGCCATGCACACACACAGACAGAGCCACGCACACACACAGACAGAGCCACGCACACGCAGACATGGCATTGTCATTTACACTGCCAATAGCTTAATCGCTCGCAAATGCGAGACCTATTGCATTTGCACCCACACACAGAGCCACACGCATAAAGCCACCCACACACACATACAGAGCCACGCACACACACACAGACAGAGTCGCGCACACACACAGACAGAGCCACGCACACACACAGACAGAGCCACGCACACACAGACAGAGCCACGCACACACAGACAGAGCCACGCACACACACAGACAGAGCCACGCACACACAGACAGAGCCACGCACACACACAGACAGAGCCACGCACACACAGACAGAGCCACGCACACACACAGACAGAGCCACGCACACACAGACAGAGCCACGCACACACACAGACAGAGCCACGCACACACACAGACAGAGCCACGCACACACACAGACAGAGCCACGCACACACAGACAGAGCCACGCACACACACAGACAGAGCCACGCACACACACAGACAGAGCCATGCACACACAGACAGAGCCACGCACACACAGACAGAGCCACACACACAGAGGCACAGAAAAACCGGGATGACAAGCAGGGGACAGAGGCACAGAAAAACCGGGATGACAAGCAGGTAACAGAGGCACGAAAAACCGGGATGACAAGCAGGTAACAGAGGCACAGAAAAACCGGGATGACAAGCAGGGAACAGAGGCACAGAAAAACCGGGAAGACAAGCAGGGAACAGAGGCACAGAAAAACCGGGATGACAAGCAGGGAACAGAGGCACAAGCAGGGAACTGAGGCACAAGCAGGGAACAGAGGCACAAGCAGGGAACACACACACACACACACACACAGCCATGCACACACACACAGAGCCATACACCCACACACACAGAGCCATACACACACAGTCATACACACACACACACACACACAGAGCCATACACACACACAGAGCCATACACACACACACACAGAGCCATACACACACACACACAGAGCCATACACACAAACACACAGAGCCATACACCCAAACACAGAGCCATACACAAACACACAGAGCCATACACACAAACACACATACACACAGCCATACACACCCACACCCACACCCATACACACACAGCCATACACAGACACACACACACAGAGCCATACACACACACACACCCACACAGAGCCATACACACATACACACACACAGACATCCCTAAGGCTAGGTCAGCCCCACGTTTTGCATTAGGGTACTAGTAGTAGCATTAAAACTACAGGGGGAAATGAACAACATCTGGACTGGGTGGGTCACTCAGACATGGCCCTTGGAGTGCACTCAATTGTCCTTTTTATGTACACTTACCTATGGATATATACAATGCTCCACGTACATGTCGGCACTGATTTTAATGCATACTGCTCTCTCACACAGAGCCACTCCCTTCACATGGGCACTTAATACAGCTCAAACTCAGAGCTTTCTTTGAAATTACAAACCCAATGCACCTTCTTGCACACTCACCTAGTGCAGAGCCATACACACACACACAGAGCCATACACACACAGAGCCATACACACACACACAGAGCCATACACACACACACAGAGCCATACACACACACACAGAGCCATACACACAAACGCACAGAGCCATACACCCAAACACACAGAGCCATACACACAAACGCACAGAGCCATACACCCAAACACACAGAGCCATACACACACACACACACACAGAGCCATATGTACAAACACACAGAGCCATACACACAAACACACAGAGCCATACACACACACACACAGAGCCATACACACACACACACACAGAGCCATACACACACACACACACACAGAGCCATACACACACACACAGAGCCATACACACACACACACACAGACATCCCTCAGGCTAGATCAGCCACACGTTTTGCATTAGGGTACTAGTAGAAGCATTAAAACTACACGGGGAAAAAGAACAACATCTGGATTGGGTGGGTCACTCAGACATGGCCCTTGAAATGCACTCAATTGTCCTTTTTATGTACACTTACCTATGGATATACACAATGCTCCACGTACATGTCGGCACTGATTTTAAAGCATACTGCTCTCTCACACAGAGCCACTCCCTTCACATGGGCACTTAATACAGCTCGAACTCAGCGCTTTCTTTGAAACGACAAACCCAATGCACCCTCTTGCACACTCACCTAGTGCAGAGCCAATGCACCCTTTCGCACACTAACCAAGTGCACACCCAATGCACCCTCTTGCACACTCACTTAGTGCAGAGCCAATGCACCCTCTCGCACACTCAGTGCAGAGCTAATGCACCCTCTCGTACACTCACATAGTGCACACCCAATGCATCCTCTCACACATACTCACCTAATTCACACACAATGCACCCCCTCGCACACTCACCTAGTGCACACCCAACGCACCCCTTAGCACACTCACCTAGTGCACACCCAACGCACCCTTGGAAACTCACCTAGTGCACACCCAATGCACCTCACACACTCACCTGTGCACATCCAATGCACCCTCTCCCACCCTCACCTACTGCCCACCAATGCATCCTCTCGCACACACTCACCTAGTGCACCACTGCACACTCGGAGAGTGCACAGCCAATGCATCCCCTCGCACATACTCACCTAGTGTAGTCCGAGCCTCCTTACTTTCAGCATTGACACCTCTCACGGGTGGTGTTGGGGTGGCTGCAGTAGCTGAGTTCAGTATAGCTCAATGATTTTTCGGCATGGGGGGTTCTTAATCCTTCCAAGAAATGATGAGCCTCGTCCTTTCTCTTGAATGAACTACACCGCTCTACCTCACTAGAATGACCTCGAGGTGAGGAGGCTCTACAGTTATCTTAGAAGAATGAATGGCTTTGAAGCGCTCAGGGTATCAGTTCTATGCTGGATTCGCGCCGCGGAGCTCGTGGGCGGAAGGATCTATGCGCGGGGATTTAAAAAGAGATGGTGGGATAAGAGTGTCCCTCCTTGCAGCAGAGCTCTCTTCTGGGCCAGCACCTGGCACTGCCAGGCCCTGCCCAGGGCGGGGCCTTCGGGTATACGCCCCTCCCCAGTCAGCCGAGCACGGTTTCACGGGCCACCTGCAGGCAGCATCGGAAAATCAAAACCGAACCCAGCGGAAATGACGATCTCGGACTGGAAGCATGGAACCGGATGTCTCCGCTGCTTCCGGGGGCATCAGGGCACTGCGGGCAGAGGCAGCCTGATACGTGACTTGTGAGGTTTCATGGTATGGCCCGGTACTATCAGGGAGATGTGTCCAGACATAGGAACCTGGCTTTTATTATGAAGGCAAATCTCAGATTTGTGAGAGATTCCCAGCAAAACTCCCCCTGCCCTTGGGCGCACTTGTCCGGATGCCTTGTGAGCACAGCAAGAGACGGGCTGCAATGTTCTGCGGGACATTGGGGCAAACTTACCTCTCTCTACAGCGAATGGGGCATCGAAAGGCCACTCAGCCTCTGTTTTTACCCAACAACGCTGGGAGCACTTCTCAAAGAAGCGCAGCTGGAACCAGGCCCTTTCATACAACAAGACATCGCCGGGTCCGCGGAAACCCCGTCCTTTTCAGACTGGGGGGGGGGGGGCTGTTTTTTCATGATGACGTCACAGAGAGAAAGAAACGAAAAAACACGCCCCCCAATCCGAAAAAGACGGGGCTTGAATGGAGTGATGCCCCTCTCCTCCAATGGCTGGCCTCCGTTTAGGAAGCCAGCCAATGGCTAAGAGGGGCGGGTTCAAGCCCCACTCTAGGAAACATAAAATCTCAGCTGCGCGACACTGCTGCGCAGTGTACGCTAGGCCGAGACCTAAAAATACATTGAAAAAAATGAATATATAACGGTGAGCTAATTGTGTTAGTGGTGTTTGTACCCTGGTTTTAACACTCTTCTGTGGAAGTCAAGGGCTACACTTCCCCCATTGGGACCACTTTTTTTGTGAAATATTGTCCAGCCCAGGTACTTGAGTTAATGGGTTGCCCTATTTATATGTATAGATGATTCAATCTCTTTAGTGCCTGATACTGAAGAAGACCTGGGATGATCACCTGATTTGGAGAGAAGACCCACTATACGTACCAATTTGTGCGAGAAATCCATTCCTGAGAAAGAGACTTCCACGGCTCTCTCTGATGGCCGGTATGTCAAGCCACATAAATGAAATTTTCTGCTACTCCAAAACACATAAAAAATGTCAGAAGAACATATAACATCCCAAAGTTAAACTAGGTTGTAATGTTTCCAAGTGGATACAAGTTTTATCACTAACTGCTCTTGTCATTGTTAACTACTCTAATGCTATTAGGGAGTACAAAGTGAGCTGTTTCTTACTCACCCTCCGCCCTATTGAGATTTGAGGGAGTGCAGGGTGTTGAAAATATTGCAGGGGTTGAGTAAGGGATTTTGGTTATATTACTGTTGTTAACATTTTCTTTTAGTACTGCCCTCATTTTAGTGGCTATTGACTACATGCCCCCACTCCATAATTTAAGAACAATGGCTCTTCCAATATAGATAATTTTCTTAACTCTATTTGTACTGCCTTCGAACACTCAAACATAGATACAGATCTACTCACTTGGCACCTGTTCTGACCACCAAGACATAAATATTTTCTACTCACGCATATTTATAAATGAAACTAAAATCCTTTCCACACACATGCATTTCCTACACATGCCTTCACAATGAAATAGTAAGTATACATCAGGTAGGTGTCTATATAGTCTGTGTGTATATATATATATATATATATATATATATATATATATATATATATATATATATATATATATATATATATATATATGTATAACAGTAACTCGAATTTGATAAAGTGTGGAATACAGCTTTAGGAAACGTTATTTGAGGACCTGGGGTAGCTAAAGTATACATCTCATAGATTACACCATCATTCCGTTTACGCATTTTGACCATCTGCACATGCTTGTGCTTTTAAAACCCACAATTTTATTGTTAAGAAAATGACCAGTCCCAAATATTACAAAAATGCCAGAAACTGGCGGACTATCTCGGGCATGATATTTTGCAATTGGCAGTATTATCAGAAACTTCAGGTTCAGGAAGATATTCAGCAAAGACCAATACCTGCAGGTTCAGTTAGAAGGTTTCTGACGTCACTGGAGCTGTGCTTGGGCTCGTGGCCGTCCGCGGAGCGCGCGCCGCGTCCCCGCTGACTCGCCCCTAGAACTGCTGACGCTGAGAGTGGCCCCTCCTCCCGCGAGGCGGGGTCACCAGCGCTACAGGATCAGGCGAGCGGCAGCGGCGCCGGGGAGGCGGGATCCAGGCTCTGCACCGCTTCCTCCTGCCAGCTGTCAGGTGCTCCAGGAGATTGCACTTGTGCAATCAATACACCGGTGCGGCTCACCACCAGACCCCCGTGCAAGAGCCGAGCGTGACGCAGGCGCTGTGCAGCGGTGCAAAGAGAGCGTGCATAGCAGGGTCGTGCTCCTGTGCAGTGCGGATCTCCGTGCAAGGGCTGAGGGAGCTGCAGGACGGTCCCTGGTGCAGGAAGCGCGCGTTGCCCGAGGAGCACCTTCCGCTGCAGGAAGAGGTTTTGCTGCCTGAGCGCGTTCCGCTGGAACCAAGAAGAGCCTTTGCAGGAGGAACAGCTTGGTGTGCAGAGGGCAGCACTTGGGGTCAGCGAGAGTGCACGCAGTAACACTACCCGGGTGCAGGCGGAGAGCGTGCAGCAGCAAAGTGCACGTGTAGTACGCAATTGCATTAGATAACCGTGCTATATTTAATTGCACTGCGCGGATCGCTTCTGCACAGCCAGGTTCTTGCAGCAGAAGCTTCACTGGGCGCAGAAAGAAATCGTGCACGCGGAGCGGTGACCGTGCAATACTTCTGAGTGCAGACCCGTCTGCAAGAAGAGTTCGTGCAGTAGTGGGAACACCCCAAGTACCGAGAGCAGCAGCCCGCCCCTCCTGCACCGCAGAGAAGCCCGTGCGAAGGGACGTTCCCGAGCCCTCAGTGCCCGCCTACCAGTGCTTCCTCCCCGGGGACTCAGAATGCAGGATGAGGCGGGGGGCAGAGATCCTGGGGTGCCGAGCCCGCACCCGCCTAGTCCTGCCCGGACCCCACAGAAAGGTAAGACAGACAGACCTCCGCATGCACCGCTCTACCCTTGCACCTTCCGACTCCCTACTTGTCTTGTGCATGCGCGTGCACCGCCTGACTTCTTTTGTACCCTGTGCAACCTACTATACCTCTACTTGTATTGTGTACTTTTTTGTAACATGCACACGTCACTTTTCATCGTGCAATGTATCCTTTGCTACCTCTTGTATTTTGTTTGCCTCGGATACATGCACAATTGCCACCATTGCTTCATGTAACGTAACGTTAGGTTTTGTAACATGCTCACTTGTAATTTTCTCCTTATGTATCATTTCTGTTCCTATTGTCAAGCGCTCCGACACCTTCGGGTTAAGTCCGCGCTATATAAAAACGCATAAAATAAAATAAATAAATTAAATTACATTTTAAACATTCTGACTCTACTCCTGCTGCACCCTGTAGTTCGTTATGTATTATCTGCGCTCTCACGTCTGAGGAGCTCGTCCAAACCAGGTGTGTGTATTGCTTTTGGGACTTACAGTCCCAGAATACAAAACAGAAACCTGCACTGGGCGAGTTACCTCATCATAGAAATGGGAAACGTACGAAGTTAGCCAACACGAGTTACCTAATCATAGAACCGGGAAACGCTAGAGGTTAGCAACCTCTCCATGGCTTCTGATCACTACACTCCTAGCTGCATACCAGACGCCCATGCACCTCCCATTCTCTGTGCCCACGCCCTCTCGCCTGCACCACTGTCTCGGGACAGGCCCTCCCCCGTCAGTCCCCTCTTGTCTCGCTCAAACTTTCCTGCTCCCTCCCCACATATTACGCCAAAATTCAATTACTCGCAGGTTACAGTAGTTGCGTGCAGGTGGGTCGATTTTTGTAACTTGTGTTAATTAGTTGTAATATGGCCACAAGTCATGTTTGACACCGTCAGCCAATCCTTGGCAGCCAGTAGCCCTTTGCATGCTGGGATGTTTCAGCCAATACTTAGTGAAAATTGAAACTACAGGATATAGCAGGCGGTGGCCTTGGGTAAGAAGCCAAGGCTGTCATGCAGTGTCACTCATGACATGGAGCCTCTCGGCAGCTGTGATGCTCTTGGCAGTTAACAGGTTCAAATATACCACCTCTTCACAAGTTAGTTCTACAGTATTATTAGACTCAAAACTGGTAGACTTAATATAAGATAAAGGGTCAGGGTAACCCAAAACTGTAGGACAATGGATCGATGTACGAGGAGAGTGCGTCTTAACCCTTCATTTATTTTTTTAAGGCAGTTTTCAGAAAAAAATCTGTTACCGCTTCCGGTTTCACAGTTGCCTGATTATTCAATAATAGATTCCATTTATATTGTTCTGTTTTTTATTTTTTTTATTTTTACAGCCGCATACCTATAGTATTGTAAAAAGTACAATGATGTAAAATACACTTTAAAACATGAAAATGTTTTTCAGAATACAGGAATATAGCAGACAGGGTACATAAACAGTCCATTAAAGTTCTTAATCCTACGATTCACTTGTGAAGCATTCCTAAACTAACAACCCTCCAATGTTTTTGGGGTTCGCAGAAGAGAAACAGATCGGCAGAATTTTTCTGGGATCAAGAAGCATCTACGCTGTTCCAGCCGTGTTTGATTTCCGACAGCCTTCACCAGGGCAGGAAAAAAACCTGCGCCAGGCATTTATATGTACTGGATATATTCCATAGCACTTTTAACATATACATCGTCTTCCTGTAGTCTGAAACTTTGGCAACAATACCTTAATATTTCTCTTTTTTTTTTGCAGCCAATATATAGTTAGACATCTCGTAACTGACGTGATGTCCACTATATGTATTAAATGGCTGACTGTGCTTACGAAGCCTGGAGAATTGACTCCGGGGTTTGTAGGGGTGCCCTGCTCATGCAGGGCCCCCCTCACACTTGTAACCAAGTACCCTGCCCTCAGGACTGAAGAGCCTGCCATAGGGATGACTTATAGGTTTTATTTGCAGTGACCTCTGATATAGGGAATCTTATATCTGTGGTGAGAGGTGCAAGCACCCACTCACACAGGCTGCAATGGCGGACCTGTAGTCACAGTTTAAGTGGGTGGCATAATACATGCTGCAGCCCGTAGGAGAACCCTGATGTACCTATGCCCTGGGTACCTTAGTACCACATACTAGCGTCTTACAGGGGTACGCGAGCAGCCAATTCTACATATGCCAAAGTACTTACCATTGTCAAATTTAGGGAGAAGACACAGTGACTGGGGTTCCTATTAGTAGGATCCCAGTCAGACTAGTCAGAAAACAGCATGACACCAGCAAAAAGTGGGAGTAACCATGAAATCAGAACCTACTTCCCTACACATACATACAGGGTTTGACTTCTGATGCAGCTTTTGATAGCTGCAATAGTTCTTTACCAAACACAACAAGATGATGGACAGAGTGCAGAAACTTTACCATCACTCATCCCCAGTTAGAGATCGAGGTTTAATCCATCATTCTTTTGCTCACTATGCCAACCTAGTTTGGACCCAGTCATTTGCAAATCAGTCTTGACCCTATTGCTTATGGGAACAGTCCAGCCCGAACTGCCAGGCCCTCCCAGGGCCTGAAACAAGCATCCTGGGACCAGTTTCGGGGTTTCACCCCTCATCAGCCAGGCTAGCTTAAATCCAGTGACACAGCAAGCAAGAGACCCAAGTCTGGGCATACCCTTAGCCATGTAGGACTGTTCCCTGGAGGAACAGGGTCAAGGCTGATTTGCAAATGGCTAGGTCCAACCTGGGATGGTGTGGTGTGCAAAAGAACTATGGATTAAACCCATATCTTTCTGAACGGGGCAAATGTTTGCATTGTTCAGAATTCCGTCCATCATTTGTTATTTTTGTTTTTCTGTCGCACTACGTGGGAAGGGTATGCCCAGATGTGGGCCCGTGCTCACTACTCCACTGGATTCAAGCTAGCATGGCTTATGAGGGGTGCTGCCCCAAAACCGGTCACAGGGTGCTTGTTTCCAGTCCAGGGAGGACCTGGCTTGGCAGTCCGGACTGGACATGTGGAATTGGCTGGTATGGAGTGCAGTTGGTAAAAGGAGTTGAAGAACCATGCAGATCTCTGCATCAGCGTTTAGAAAATCCACTGTTTATGATTTTCCTACTGGAGGCGTTCTGGCAAATATAATGGCCACCAGGCTCAGTCATTCCCAGGAGAGGACTCGTCACAGTGAAGGGAAATAGGATACACCACAGTCTTTTTTGGCAGACTCGCATAGGATACCCTTAATTGGCATTCAAATTAATCTATATATGAGAAGGTAGCATGATGTCCACTAGTTCTAGTGGGCACCTTGCACCAGTCTAATCAACCCTTATTGATGGTGGTTGTAAAGTCAACCTTATAGAAAGCTATCCTACTGGTAGCAAGGACCAGCAGCAGTCATCAGGCTAAGACTTCAGAGAGCGTATTAAGCAAGTTGTTTTACCAATTATAATCCCTTGAGTACCAAATGAAAGGACAACACACAAGGTGTATATCAAATATATATGTATTTATTCTAAACACAACCCCTCTGCACTCTTTATGAGGTCGGAGGTAAAAGTACAAGCTACTCAATTAGCATACGATAAGTTGCACAGTATACGTTATGCCCTAGGGGCCTCACAAACCATACACTAAAATAGTAGTATAAGAACCACGTTCGAGTTAGAAAGCAGGCCTGGGGCCTGTGGAATCACTGGGGCTACTCTAAGTAAGCAAAGGTTAGGAAGTAGGAGGCCCACGGGTTACCATCGACTTTCTATGGAAACAAACAAGTTACAAATTTACAATTTAAGGACACTTCCAGATGGACCACGATGGAACCCTTTCAAACTAGGACACTTCGAGAGTCAAGACCCCTGGGAGCACCCGAGCACTCGAGTTACCTCACCCAGGGAAGCCAGGTGCATAGGTGTCTTTTCGTGTCGGGTTTCGTCGTCGTTTTCAATGGAGAGCTGCAAAGAAGTGCTGCAGGCGACCAGAGGAAAAATGCCCGGGTGGATCCAAGGGTGGATCGAAGATCTGTAGAACCTGAAAGCAGAAGGGACAGAGTCTGGGTCACTTGCCAGTGACCAGGGCGGCGATAGGAAGATGCCACCAGATGGTGGGTGATTTCAGGTGAAGATGTGAAGTTTGTCTCTTCAGCCACGAGGACCAGGAGGCGTCGACGACGACCAGGAGCTGGACTCGAGCTGTTTAACGAAGAATCTAGTTGACTGCGGTGACGGTATCCGGATTGGATCTAACAAGCCTTGGCAAATGCAACCCACGCGGGATGTCGAGATTGGCTTCGGTGCAGACCAGCAAGGTCTGAGGAACTTCTCCTTTGTAGGGAATTTGGAGCACGCCTGGAGCAACCAGAAAAGCAAGCTAGATTCAAAAGAAAGTCTTCAGGGGGCTCACTTGCCAACGGACTAGGAACCGCAAAGACGCATCGAGCTGAAATGCAACAGCGGGGCCCATGGGTCACTCGCAGAGTGGGCGCCTCAGAGCTTCAGTGCAATTGGTGCTCGGGTCTGGAGCTTCAAGCACCCCAATGCATGACTTCGAGTTACCTCGTGAAGTTAGTGCAGCTTGCAAAATGCAGGATGTCCAGGAGTTCCGGTCCCACGTCTCTCGTGTCCGCCACATGTCTCAGCTTTGCTGTGAGCGAAGGTCGGGGGTCAGAGATGTCTGGAAGTCCGTGTCCTATGTCGCAGATTCTCCGGGATCCGGCGGGAGCCTCGAAAATGCAGACCGGCAAAGTTGCTGTTGGTGCCTGTTTGAACAGGGTGGTCACTCCTTGACCACAAGGGAGATATCTTCTGTCTTCCAGTCGAAATGGAATGTCGAAAGTCCTGGATATATGTTTCAAAGTTTTGTCCAGGGTAATCTAAAGTCCTAGTGACTGGGCTCCTATACTTATATTAAGTTTAGGGGCTGGACTACCGTTAAGGTCCCTCCTATGGGTGGGCCTGGGAAGGGGGTAGTTACACCCCTTTCCCTTTGTCCAGTTTCGCGCCTGAGCTGGGGCAGAGTGCCCCAGCAACCGGTTTGGACTGAGAAAAGCATGGAGCACCTAGTGTGCCCCAGGCAGTGTCTGGAAAGCATTCACTAAATGCAGCCCTCCCTGCCCCAATACACAAAAGCCTGTCTGGGGAGGTGCCAGCACCTCCTTGGACAGAAAAGCTATTGTCCCGGCCTCCCCAGCCGGAGTTTCGTCCAGCAACAGGAGGTCAGACTTGTGTCTGTGGCAGCAGCATCCATTTTGTGATGCTGAGGCTCTGTTTAACTTTAACAGGGTAAACCAGTTACTACATGTCTTCTCCCTCTAGAAAGGTGGAATGCTACCCCCGCTGCCAGAACTGGCGGGGGGGGGGTAGTATTCCAAAGTGTTTGACACCTTACACAACATGTTTTGATAAAGCCAAACCAAAGTTAGCATTAACCGCGAGGATTATAATGCACTGAAGAGTATATGGTATGGCTATATCATAGAACAGCTATAGGAGATGGTTCCGAAAGCTGCAGAGGGGCTCAGCTCATGCTAGGGCACCCTCTCACATAAAACCAAGCACTCTGCCTCCAGGATTGTTAAGGCCTGCCATAGGAGTGACTTATAGGTGTATATGTGTCTATATGTATATATAGATATAGGTATACTATATCTAAGTAAGGGGTGATTACACCACCTTACCCAGGCTGTGTGAACAGACCTGTGGTGTCAGTTTGGACGGCAAACCAGGGGTGGCACAGTACATGCTGCAGCCCCTGGTGGGCCTAGGGTGCACCTATGCCCTGGGCACCTATGGTACATTATACAGGGGCTCACAAGGGTGACCCAGTTACCAATCTGGTATGTACCTCAAGTACATGGAGTCCATTTCATAGAGAAAGCAGATAAACTGGGGCCCTGAATAGCGGGGTCCCAGGCCAACAAAGTCAAAAACCAGCAAAACACCAGGCAAAAAGTGGGGGTAACCATATAGTCAGATATTCACCTTCCTACACTATATACTGTGCTTGCATTATTATTGCTTCCGACCTAGCCTGGACACCTCACACTAGAAGACTCGTTTCTCTCCCGCAGGAACTCTGACAACACATTATTAGACAAGTGCTGAAAGAAGTTATCCTCTCTCTGGCTTTAATATGGAAGTGCCGCAAATCAATCACTTTAACAGGCTCAGTCGTCCCTCCACAGTGTTAAAGCAGGAGAGGAAAGGGCCGGCTTTAGCGCTGGTCACGCCTGGTGCGACAATCACTTTTGGCGCCCCAACATCCCATGACCGCCTCCTTGGATTCCTCATTACCACCTGCAAAAGTTCCCCTCATCTCTCACATCATAAGATATTGCTAAACACAGCGCTTCCCTGAGGTCACAGCGCTCCCCTCCACATGCCAGCGCCCAGTGCGGCCGCACCAGTCGCACTGCCCTAAAGCCGGCCCTGGGAGAGGAGTTAGCCAGTTCACAGAATCTTATTCACCTGGTGGGCTACAGAGAGAAACGGGTTTCAAGAACACCATTACCACTTTGTCAGGACTTCTAGACTTTTCTAAGGGTTTCAGATGTAAGCTGCAAAGCTAATTGGTTATAACACATTGATTGATACAGCTGAAGTACTAGCATGCAAATCCAACCAGAGTGAAAAGACCAATGCGGGCAGCCATGACCATCTCATCACTACTAGCCTCTGACAACCCATGCAATGAGAGTTTTAGTAAATATTCATTGTAGACTGTACCATCTGCTTGTCACTTTGGATACAAGACTTCTTCAATTGCCTTTGGTTTGATAATTTTTTTTTCTTCCCCCCCCCCCCCCCCCCACTTTGATCCACCAGTTCCCTGTATAGGTTTTTGGTTTCCTCAGGCATCTGATTCTATGTATATATGTATATATATGTGTGTGTGTATATATATATATATATATATATATATATATATATATATATATATATATATATATAAATTATATGCAAAAAAGAAGGAGAGAATTCTGGGTAGTTCTCCAGTTTAGGTGGAAAGCCGCTCCTGTTAGAGCACTCTCAACACCAGCAACACTCTAGATCTGCTCACCTCAAATGTCTGTTTTTCTATCAAAGTTTTTAAGCATAGGATTAGCACAGTGCCATCCACGCCCAAATAGAAAATGACAAAGTCTTTTGCCATTTCTACAGCAAATTCTTTAAGCATAGGACTAGCACAGTGCTGTCCTTGCCGAGCTGTAAAATGACAAAAGCCATTTATCACTCCAGGCACAGTATTACAGCTTTGAATTGGTAAAGTACCAACTCAAGCCAACCTGAAATTAGTAAAAGCAACCCCTGACACAGTGTTTTGCTCTAATTAGAGCTCTCCAGAGAGGTATAGCTTTGTCCAGACACAAGGGAGCACCCAGTATAAGTCAAAACAAAACCCTTTCAGGCATAGAGTGACGCATAAATTATGCAAAAAAGAAGGTTTAGATGGAAAGTGGCTCCTGTTAGAGCACTCTCAACACCAGCGACAGTCTAGATCTGCCCACCTCAAATGTCTGTTTTTCTATCAAAGTTTTTAAGCATTTTACAGCTCGGCAAGGACAGCACTGTGCTAGTCCTATGCTTAAAGACTTAGCTGTAGAAATGGCAAACGACTTTGTCATTTTCTATCTCGGCGTGGATGGCACTGTGCTAATCCTATGTTTAAAAACTTTGATAGAAAAACAGACATTTGAGGTGATCAGATCTAGAGTGTCGCTGGTGTTGAGAGTGCTCTAACAGGAGCTGCTTTCCACCTAAACTGGAGAACTACCCAGAGTTCTCTCCTTCTTTTTTGCATAATTTATGCGTCACTCTATGTCTGAAAGGGGTTTGTTTTGACTTATACTGGCGGCTCCCTTGTGTCTGGACAAAGCTATACCTCTCTGAAGAGCTCTAATTAGAGCGAAGCACTGTGTCAGGGGTTGCTTTTACTAATTTCAGGTTGGCTTGAGTTGGTATTTTACCAATTCAAAGCTGTAATACTGTGCCTGGAGTAATAAATGGATTTTGTTATTTTACAGCTCAGCAAGGACATCACTGTGCTAGTCCTATGCTTAAAGACTTTGCTGTAGAAATGGCAAAATACTTTGTCATTTTCTATCTTGGCGTGGATGGCACTGTGCTAATCCTATGCTTAAAAACTTTGATAGGAAAACAGACATTTGAGGTGATCAGATCTAGAGTGTCGCTGGTGTTGAGAGTGATCTAACAGGAGCTGCTTTCCACCTAAACTGGGGAACTACCCAGAGTTCTCTCCTTCTTTTTTGCATAATTTATACGTCACTCTATGCCTGAAAGGATTTTGTTTTGATATATATGTTTCCATTTTTGTTTATTTTTGTTAATAGATTTTACTCTTTTTCTGTGTCTGTTGTTATTGTTTGGTATATTGTTAGACACATCACTCCCACGAATTTCATAGATGATTCCTTTTCGGCCTTTGCCTTCAAATGCAAAAGAAAGCCAATGCCACACTTACTGAAACTTTTTTGTCGCTGTAGAGATCTCTTCATGGGCTGTTTAAGAGCTTACTTACAGTTCGAACAAAGCTGCCTAAACCGTTGATGCAAAGTGGATGCAATCCTTTTGTCCTATGTTAATTTATTTCTATTCATTATTGGCTCATACTGTTATTTTTGTTTTCTTCTTAGAAAATTGTTTGTTAACTCCTATCCTAAGCATTGTGCCATAGTTGTATGAAAATACGCAGACATTATATGAAATCAAATTTCCAAAAGCAATTTGTGACTATGCATTAGTAAGAAAGCAAGCAGTCAGATACTTGTAACCTTATTGTGCCGTCTAGGTTATGCAGTATTTTTCACGTGTGAAATTGAATGGAGATTTGGGATTGGGTGAAACACTAGTAAAATTAAATCTGTTAGATGAGGAAAGGCTCAAACCATTTGTTGAAGACTAGTGAAGGTGAATATCTATCTAAATATACAAGACATCAAATTGAATATTCAGTATTACTCAGAAGGAAGAAAAGGCAGGTGGTAATTAAGAGCTAGTCAAAAATAAAGGCGATACTTAAAAAAATGGTGCAATAGTTTTTGTGATTTGGTTTCAGTGAGAATGGTGAGACATTACAAAAACATGACTTGTACATAACAGAGCAGCAGTGGGAAGAATATTTTGGTATTCTATGTACCCTCCCTAAACACAAGGCGACAGACTCCACTCCCCTCAATTACCCCAGGCGTAATTGGGCCAGGTTCTCCCTACCAGACTTCAATGAAGCTCTCATGGCAGAGGGCCCCCCTGGAGGAGACGACGCGGATACAGCAAACAAACTGCTTAATGCCCGCATTACGGCGGCGCTTGACCAGACAGCCCCTCTCGGCAGGCCAAAGGTGGGCGGTCGCAAACAGAGAACGGCCCCATGGTTCAACGAGGAACTACGGAGCGCAAAGAAAAACTGTAAGCAAGCAGAAAGGCAGTGGCGGTCAGCATATGACAGCCAAGTAAAAGAAAAGTACCTCGCTAATAGACGAGCATACCACAACCTTATTAAGAAAGCAAAAAGGGCCTACTACTCCAGCAGGATCAGGGATGCAGAAAATTCAGCTAAGGAATTATTCTGCGTCTACAAATCTCTGGCGGTCCCTAAGTCCTCGACAGGTTCAGAGGATCGCTCAGTCGCTGCATGCAACTGCATTGCTGACTATTTTAGCGACAAAGTATCTAAAATCTATTCTGCCTTCCCTGTCCAACCCATGGCAGGAGGGGAAGTTAAAATACCAGCTAGAGAGGCTGACGGACAAAATATGCTACTCAACTTCTCCACCCCACCAACAGAAGACCTGATCCAAATCAGTAAAATCAGGATCCCCCCGGGACCCAGCATCTCCCAAACGGTTGGGCGACAGCTTGACAACACTTGAACCATACATTAGGCATCTGCTGGATGTCTCCTTCAGCTCCAGCTGCATGCCTATGGAATGGAAACAAGCTGTGGTGCTCCCCCTCCGCAAGAAGCCAAATATTAGCTCCGATAAGTTGGAGAATCTGCGTCCCATCTCCCTTCTACCCTACTTCTCTAAAGTGGCGGAGAAGGTGGCCAACCTGCAGTTAATGCAATTTGTGGAGAACACGAGTCTCCTACATCCCACGCAGTTTGGATTCCGGCCCGACACTCAACGGAGTCGGCTTTTCTCATGGCAACCGAATCCATCAGG
The DNA here is from genome assembly GCF_964263255.1 of Lissotriton vulgaris. Taxonomy (NCBI): domain Eukaryota; kingdom Metazoa; phylum Chordata; class Amphibia; order Caudata; family Salamandridae; genus Lissotriton; species Lissotriton vulgaris. Next base: position 189,085,243 of record NC_141698.1, read on the forward strand.
CAGGGAGTCGATGAGGGCCACACGATGGCCCTGATCCTACTGGATCTAAGCGCTGCGTTCGACACTGTAGCTCATTCCATCCTGCTACAGTGTCTGAACAAAGGAGGGGTAGGAGGAGCAGCCCTAAAATGGATCCAGTCGTTTCTATCTGGCCGTGGGTTCCAAGTCAGGCTAGGTGACTGCTACTCCGATAGAGTTGCTCTAGACCAGGGGGTCCCGCAGGGCTCGTCCCTGAGCCCAACTCTTTTTAATCTTTATGTTGCCCCGGTTGCCACCATAGTGGAGAGTCACGGCTTGCGTATGGTATCGTACGCTGACGACACGCAGCTGGTCATCTCCCTATCACGAGCGCCCGGTCTTGCGGCAGACATATTCAGAGCATGCATGCAAGACCTAGCGGCCTGGATGTCTGCCAACTGTCTCAAGCTCAACGGAGGCAAGACCGAGGTGCTGGTGGTAGGGGGAGACCGAGCGGCCTGGACGTCAGAGTGGTGGCCACCCTGCCTCGGACCCACACCAATCCCTTGCCAGGAAGCGAGGAATCTCGGTGTTTGGTTCGACTCCAACCTCACTTTCGGACCCCAGGTCAACCGTGTGGTTGGCTCATGTTTTGGGACTCTCAAGACCCTCAGGAAGGTCTTGGAGTTCCTCCCCATCAAAGCCCGCCAAACACTTGTGCACGCACTAGTCACATCCAAAATGGACTACGGCAACCTGCTCTACTTAGGGACTCTCGAGAAGAACTTAAACCGCCTGCAGGTCCTACAAAACGCCGCAGCTCGACTGGTCCTCAGACAGCCCAAAAGATCAGCAGCAAAATCCGCGCTCCAAACGCTGCACTGGCTCCCGGTGAGACACAGGGTGGAATTTAAAGCCCTCTGCACGTGTCACCGGATCATCAACGGCAGGGCTTCTCTCCCCTTGCAGGATCTCCTGGCACAATACGAACCCAAGCGTTCTCTCAGATCTTCTGGCACGGGCCGCCTGTCCATCCCAAAAGTGTCCAAGGCCAGGATGGGTGGCAGGTCCTTCAGGTACCTGGCCGCGTCCAGCTGGAATAAACTCCCTGTGGCGCTTCGCCTGGAACCCTCAGAGTCCATTTTCAGAGCTAACCTTAAAACACTCCTTTACACCCAATAGCGACCCTCCTCTTCACCTCTCCTGCTAGCACTAGGATCTTCAGCGCGGGGACACGCCGTAGGCGTCGCCATGCGCTCTATAAATCCCCCTATTATTATTATTATTATTATTATTAAATCCCTCGACAGCTATGAATATGAATCCAGTTATAGATGAAGTGATTGCAATCCAAACTAAACTGTCAAGCTGACGAATGACCTCAGAGCACGTGTCTCAGATGAAACCCCAAATTGGTGATAAAACAAGAGTCTTAATTTGTGTGCAGCATTCTTTCCATTTTTACTGGTCCCACCTGCCCCCCATCCGCCTATCTCCTGACTTGGATTGGCTTTTTAATTAAACTGATATTTGTAAAAGTAAACAAGAGACTCATCTGTATACCGGTTAATATTCTATTGGACGCATACTCCAAGGGTTTGGCTTATATAATCCTAGAAGTGCTACAGTATTGGGTACACAAAAATAATTTGAACTAAATGGAATATGTGAGTTTCTTGACTGGCCAGAGTGCACAACATATATCTGCACTTAATTATCTAGTGCGTAAGTCATTCAGTAATGGTGTTTGTTGTGTGGATTTTCTATCCACATTTGATTCAGTGGAGCACAATCCTTTGTGAAAAAAAACTGGCTATACTGGGAATTCTTAATGGGCTTCATAAATCACTTATTGGTTTACACACTGATATGTGAGCTAAAGTTTTAGTAGGATTAACTGAGGAAGTAACAACAAAATAGATACATTTAACATCCTTAAGCAATGTTGGTCCCCTGCTCCGATTCAATTTTCGTTTTCTTGGAAGACCTGCAGCAAACTCCAGAGGGAATTGAAGCCTTTGCAACAAAGATCACTTGTAGGTATTTTTAAATGCTTTTTGAAGTCGATGATTTGACTTTATAGTATGCACTGGGATTACCAGGGCGAATCCCTATGCTGCTTGAATCTTGGAAGATAAATCATTTGTTCATTTTTACAACTTAAACCCAGACCATGTTCGTTAAACAAATTAGACTTTGTATGGTATTAGAAGGGACTGTCAAAGAGTGGCAAACTATAAATATTCTGGAATTTTTTAAAAGAAATGCTTGAAATAACGTCAGCAGATAACGCTTACTAAAGCTTAAACACTCGTGCACGGCTTATGCCATTTTAATTTGGAATTCAGGGACCTTTCAGCCAAACCAGTTATATACCTTTATGTACAAATCGTAGTCCCATCTGTTCCATCAGTTATAGATGATTTCAAAACAAATGTTTTTAACAAGCATTGGCAAAGTCATTGGATCTCGACTTGTGCAGCTGATGCAATGGTTACTTTTTAGGTCTCCCCTGAGCCTCGGCATGCGCTGCACTGGTGAGACATTTAGTAAGTAGGGTTTTGAAACTGCTACCCCATGCTTTTTAAGGCCTAGCGTTTGCGTTCATGCACGCATGCACACCCGTCAGCTTTCCCCGTCTGAGGTGCCATCTGGACCGCAATCAGTTTTACTTTCGCCCGTGTGCACTCTCGTTCCACTTTTGCGCACGCGCGCACTCCCGTTCGCTGACGCACGTCTTGTTTAAACAACAGCTGCATTCTCGTCTCAGGTTACTTGTCAAGTTTGCTACCATACTCCATGAGAGCATGTGTTTTACAACGGTCATCCTCTTGTGTTTCCCTAACCACTACCACTCATGTTAATCTGTCTCATCTGCGTGCTTCTCTCCAAGGATCTCCAGCTCTACCATCTTTAATATCACTAAAACGTTCTCTCCCTCTTATGCTTTCCCTGACCCCGCTGTCTCTGTGCTGCTTTTCACCTCCCTCCCCCACCCACTCCACCAATAACCCCATGCCCCATTCCATTTGTTTTTTAATTGGCGCTTTTGCGCTAATAATTTTTTTTATTCGTTGATCCAAGCAGCATCTGCCATCTTGGATTAGGAACTAATAAATAAAAGCAAATGAAGCCAGTGTCATTCGGCTGGACTGCGCATGTATTCTGATGCACATGTCCCAAAAGCGAGACCTATTAACGTTACTATTCTTGACAGATCTTCTTAATTATTTAGGTGCGCTTTTAACAATTAAGGAATTTATGTATGTCTGTTTAAATGTATAATGATATTTTTAATACTGCATACCTGCCAATAGGTTTATTATAACCTTTTACAAGTTTCTTGCGGTTACAGCTGAAACTGATTCAGAAGGTTCTCGGGCACAAGATAGTGAATATTAAGGAGTTTCTGGGTCAAGCAAAGCTATGTCTACATTTTTATGCCTTTACCGGAATTATGAAATCAGAGCGTTTTAAAGAAAATAAAATAATGCTTTATTTAAATGCGTTTTGGTTAGGATAACCAGGCTTCAATTGACATAAGTAGGCCGAAGTTAACATGCAAGGACATTCATTTTAGAGTAACAGAAAGAAATTTGTACATAGATGTTTCTCTGTAGAACCTGTCCATTCCAGAATTAACAAAATAGAATTCATTTCATGGTACTATTTGTCGATCTAAAATTTATAGTTTTGTGTTCCTAAAGTAAGCCATGTGCAGAATGTTCGTGTATTTGCAACAAATTCAAGGGTCTTTGTCAGGGCATTTTTAATAAAAACAGAACATAATGCTACATTTAAATGTATTTTTGGTTAGCATAACTTGGCTTCAGTTCACAAGACGAGGCTGAAGTCCGCCTATAGTGACATTTGCTTTACAGTGACTGAAAGAAATGGCTTTTTAAAATTCTATGTATGATCTTCCTACCACAAGTTTCTCTTCTGTGTCTTTCTCTTTCGAAAAATAAGCATAACAGAATTCAATTAATGGTACTGATTATTTGTCGAGCAGACATGTATTCATTTTGATTCCTTGAGAAGGAACCCATGTGCAGAAAGGTCCTGTATTTGCAACAATTCAAGGCTCTATACCCGAGTCTACTCTAAGTAGCTGTACTGTCAATTGTTTTAATTTGTTGCACAGATGTGTTATTTCCTTAATTTCCTATCTGCACCTGATTATAAATATGCACAAACATAGGTGTTCCTTAACGTGTCTTATTAAAAGCATCATACTTTCGTTTTTTACTACTGGTTATGTGTTCGTAACTTGATCAGTACAGTTCATGATGTCAGATCTCACCATGTCGAGAGTGTAATTTTCACTGTTTGGAACCTATAATGTGTGCCATTTTTAGGAGACGTACTAAATCTATTTTGCCTTTCTAGCTGAGCAGTCTATGTCATTATGCCTGCTGATTTATACTTATTCTTTTTGCTTTCTTTCATTAAGACAGACTCCACATGTCTGTTTATCCTTCGACTTTTCTTGCTTTTCGATTTGTGCGGACTCTGCGCTACGCTAGTCTGTCTTTGACTTGATACATAATCTATTTGAGCATATTCCATGTTAGTCCTCTTGCTGAGTTAATTTTGGTCTCTGGCTAGTTACTTGCTTTGGAAGTTTCCTTATGTTGATTCCTATTGCATTTTCAATATATGATGCCTTATTAATATGAATTTCACTAACTACTTTTGGGCTTCTGTAATTCTTCATAAATTCTGAATAAGCCTTTATGGTTATGACTTTGAGACTCACATGGCCCTGATCACGTTAAGAGGTAACAACATTTCGTAGGAGTTATGTAGGCAATGTTATAATTAATGTGTATAAATATTTAGCTTGCGTAATTAACTACAAAATTGGTGAAAATGTTTGATCCGAAAATTGTCATTTGAGAATCCTGGAATTCTTTGGATTAATGCCGTTGTACCTGTTGGTGTTGTAAGGAGCTAAAACATATGAGCATTAATAGGACCGTGACTAAAGAGTTGTCTTACTTGGAGTGTGTTGTCTTGTGACATTTGATTTGGAGTAAAATTATTTGTTTTGTAGGAGTGCCACATGGGGTGTATTATTTTGTGCATGTATTGAAAACCGCATTGCATTATAATGTTTTGCAGAACTAGCTAAAGCTATTTAAATTGTCCTTTTGACAGAGAGATATTAGGATTTTATGTGGTCTATGTACAAAGGCTTTTGGATGTATGTATAAGGGTTACAGATTTATGGAAATCCTAAGATCTGAAAATAAAATAAAATTGTCTGCGGAAACAAAAAGTGTGTGGCGTCACGCCAGGTTACAGGTAAATGTGATATGAAATCCTTACTAGTCTAGCTGTGTATGAGAATGAATCCTGGTTAGGTGTGTTCATTTTGTGCAACAGTATAGACTCCAGGCAGTTGTCTGAAGATGCCACTACTACAAGAAGGTGCAAGAATGCAACAAACGGCCTCAAACTTGCCTTTTGCTATTGAAGGGAAACATCCAAAGAGCAAAACTCAGGGGTGGGAAAAAAGTGGTTGGAGGGAAAGTGAACTTGCAAACACTCAGATTTTCGCTTGAGCAAATCTACACATTCATATTTGCTCATGCTAAAATGCAGTTCACAAATATTTTCTAGAAGTACTATTTCTGTAAATTAAATTCACGAAAGCCGTATAACTGCACTTAATGCAAGGACATATACCATGGGTGCACTTTTGAGACTTTCTTTAATAATTGGGCCCATAATTTGGTCTGTCGTTGACCATGACCTTTTGGGTTTATTAAAATTCTCTCTCTCTGTATCGTTTGGCTACACTGTGAGTGACAGCATTCTGCTCTTTCACAAAGAGCATATCGGCACAGCAAGTAGTTTTTTTCAGTGCCAGTAACTACTGTGGCAGTGTGTGCTTTTTGAGACCAAAAACAAGTTTTGCTTTTCCCAATATTTGTTATAATGGTGAGGCCTGGCAGCTCCCACACTAACCATCAGTTAACTGCTTATTAACTGATGCTTCCATTATTTTAGAAAAAAAGGAAGAAGTGATATGGGTCTACAGTTCTGCAAGTCCTGTTGTTCGGCCAAGATTTCTTTTAGTATGGGTCTTATTTGAGCCTTCTTCCATATTTGAGGGAAAGTGGCTGTGGTTAGTGATAAGTTACAGACTTCAGTGATAGGAGCCGCAAGGGCCGGGGCAAGAGCTGCGATGATGAAAGGGGGGGCCTGTTCAAGAGGGCAGCCATATTTTATTTGTGCTAGTAAGGACTGGACTTGCTCCAGATTGATAGCATTAAAAACTCCCTATGGGGAGAGATAGGATCTGGAGCTTCATGGTTGCATGATGCCGCTCCAAGTTCTTTCTCCATGCTAAAAGAGCTATAGATTTTATCGATCTTTAACTTGAAGTGATTTGCAAGATCATCACAGAACTTTTGAGTAAACGGGATGAAAGGATTGTTAACCCTCGGGTTGGTGAGATCTTTAAGAATCTTGAACAGCTCTTTGGAGGAATTTTTAGCTTCACTGATTTTAGCCCCTAAGTGGGATCTTCTAGCGATGTTGCACTTTTTTAAGTATGCTCTAAAAGCAGTTTTATAGGCTAGTTTATCTTCGTCCTGTTTTGATTTCCTCCATTTCCTTTCCTATTTCCTACAGGCAGCTTTTTTCTTTCTTATAACTGTTGGTATACCATGGTGCAGGGGCTAACCTTTCCCAGGTCTTGCCTACTTTACATGGGGCAATGGTGTCCAGAGCCTTAGCCAGAGACCTCTAGCGTTTCCAGTGCCACATCAATGTCCGCACAGCCCCGAAAGACTTGGAGGTTTAAAACCAGAGGTGAATGAAACAAGGGTCACCTTCCTCCATGGTCTCCGCGATCCCAAGATGTACTGATGTTTGTTGATAGCATTAGGGATTTTTAACGAGAATTTTAGTGCAAAATGGTCTGTCTAAGTCAAGGCTATGGAAGGGTCCACTACTATGTCCGCATACTAGAAAAGATGGTATCCAACGTGCGTCCCGCTATATGAGTGGGGCTGTGTACTTTAGGAGAGCGATCAAGAGATTCCATCGCTGCTATCAGACAGGCGGAATCAGGGTCTAAAGGAATGTCTAAATTATGATTACAATCTCCTACTAGTTGCTAATATATGATAAAATGCCAATAAAAATGTTTAAAAAAAATCTCCTACTAGTAGAAAGTTATCTGAATGCAAGGTGAGGGGAGCAAGGGATTCCAATAGTGAACCGCCCAAAACTTTTTTATTTTCGCCCAGGGATGATAGACCGCAGCTTCCATCCAATTTGGGCCATGTGCGAACTCCAATTTGAAAGCCATCATCTCTAGGCTAGGGGAGGAGATTGTGTCTAAAAGCTTGAAGCATAAAGGTATTTTTATTTATTTATTTTGATGGTTTTATATAGCAAGAACAAGACTCTTATGAGTATCAGAGCGCTTTACAAGTCAAATGAAGAAGAAAACACAATGTAGCAGAACAAGAAATAGGTGAAACAGCGTTACATAGCTTATACATGTGTAAATCAGCTAACTTGAAAGACCAACTGACAGCTATTGACCACCAAGACATATATAGGTATACTATACAGAAAAATGAGCAAAAACTGCCATCATTCACGTGAGTTGAGCCATGAGGATTGCTTTCACTTCTTTTTTGAAGGAGGCAGAGGACAGGTTTGTTATTGTTTCAGTGGGCAAAGCGTTCCAAATCCTAGGAGCCAAACCAGAGAATGAACACATATAGGTTTTTTCCTTGGCAAATCGTTGTGGTTTTAGAAGAAGTGTCTTGGCACTCCTGGAAGTTCTACTGCCAGCAGAGAGCTCCAGTTTCTGAGCTCGGTAGTGCCTGGAGTTGTGGTGAAGAGCCTTGTGAGTCATACAAGCAATTTTAAGATGAATTTTGGCTTCAAATGGTAGCCAATTGAGGGCTCTGAGGTCAGGAGATATGTGAGAGTTTCTTTTTGAACCTGTGAAGTGTCTTGCGGCTTAGTTGATAGTGGCTCTTAGTTGGGCTGTCGATGACCTTGGGAGGCCGCATATGGTTACCGCCCCATATTCCACTCTAGGTATTACTAGGGCTTGAACAGCTTGTTTGAAATCGGAGTCTGGCAGAAAAGGTTTCAGTTTTCGCAGGGTCTTCAAGTGGAAGTTGGCTCCTTTTGTGGAATTGCTGATATGCTTCTGCATATTTAACCTGCTGTCAAGCGTTACCCCTAGTGATTTCGCTGAATCGACGATAAGCGGTTGACCTTTGACAGCTGTTAGGTGCTTCATCCAGTCTAGGATCGTGGGAGTTTTGTTAGGCGGGGCGATTAGGAGGAATTCCGTTTTGAGGGAATTTAGTTTCAGATGATTTTCGGCCAGCCAAGTTTGGGTTTTTTGTTGAGTTGAGTGATTTGATGTCATCAATTGAATGGATCTTGATGTATATTTGGGTGTTGTCTGCATACATATGGAAGTGGATCTTAGCGAGGCTGAGAAGATCGGTAAGAGGTTCCATAAACAGGTTGAAAAGGGTCAGTGAGTGGGAGGAGCCTTGTGGAACTCCAAGCGTTACTGGCATGGGATTGGACAGGGTTTGGTTGACCTTGAGTCTTTGGGATCTGGTTTGAAGGAAGGATGCGAACCAGTTAAATACAGTATCTGACAAACCCATTCTGTGTTTCAGGAGTTCAAGCAGGTTGTCGCGTTTGACGGTGTCAAATGCTGACGATAGATCGAGAAGGATAAGTAAGCAAGCTTCATTTTGGTCCAGAATTTTTAGAGCCTTGTCAATTACATGAGTCATGGCTGATTCGGTACTATGACCTGCTTGGAAACCTGATTGAAATTGGTTAAGCAAATTGAATTGATCAATGTGATTGTTCAGCTGCATGTTAACACATTTTTCCAGGAGTTTGGCTAACGTAGGTATGTTGGAGATCGGCCGATAGTTATTTAGGTCCAAGGGGTCAGCTGTTGTTTTCTTTATGATCGGCGACACCTGACCAGTTTTCAGGATGGCTGGAATGATTCATTGAAGGAGGGACAAATTTATGATTTTGGTCCAGAGAGGTAGTAACAGGGGAATGAAGTCTTTTAAGTAGTTAGCTGGGAGCGGGTCTGTGAAATGGTTGGAGGGTTTCAGAGGGGTTAGTGTCTTTAGAATAGCGTCTTCACTGTAAGTGTTGAAGTGGGACCAAGTTGTGTTGTTTTTGAGTTTGAAATTAGGGAGGATGTTAGTTTGAGTACCAACCAGTGCCTCAGATGAGTTCTTATCCATGTCTGAGATGGATAAGAGGTCCTTGTGTAGATCTGATTTAATGGATTCTGTTTTAAAATCAAAGAAGGAGGCAAATTCTTCGAATTGGGTATATTAAGAGGGATGGCGTTCGGTCGATTGGGTATGTTCTTGGTTTGGGTTTTAACACCTTGGCTGCTAGGCGTTCCCCCCCCCCCCCCCCCCCCCCCCTCTGTGCTGGAAATTGCCATTTTGCTGGTGTCATGACGAGCTCAGCTCGTCATCAGCACAGCTCAACTGTGCATCATGACGAGCTGAGCTCGTCATGAGCATCGAAAGGGTTAATAAGATCGAAAAGCTTTTTGGGTCAGTTCTTTGCTTGGTAGAAAAGCGTGTTGCAATGGCTAAACCACCACCCTTCTTCCCCACTCTGTCAAGTCTAGGGAATCTGTACTCATTTGGAAAAGCAATGACCAAAGATGGGGTGGCAAGCTTATGCAGCCATGTTTCAGTGAAGAAACAGATGTCTGGTTTAAAGGTGTCTAACAAATCCCAGACTTCAGCCGCTTGTTTGGGGATGGACCATGCGTTAAGGTATAGAACCCTATAGGTCATATTGTTTACCTCCCTTCTCATATGTCTTCTTACTGGAAGCATTATTGTTTAATCCTTGAAAGTTTGTGAGGTGAAAGTTAGGATGAGTGGCCACGGGGGGGGGGGGCTATGCCAGGAACTGATTGCATCTTGAGCACTGACCAAAAAGTGGGCCACTAATCGGGGATATTTTCCCATTACAGCTTGTTTTTTCGGTGTTATTTCCAATCTCCACAAGCACAGATTTTGAGTAGGTAAGTAGGGGCATTTTGATCTACCTCTTTGAAGTGAGAGGCAGCCTCTCTGGCGGCGTTCAGGCACGGACGGGGGCAGATGGGCTTGCCTTAGGCACGTCTGCGTAAGGGCCTGTTTTATGTATGTGGGCCAATGCCCAGTACACAGAGCAATGTGGAACAACTAGAGCGTCAACCGCTCAAAGATGGCGGCTGTCAAAGGGCTAGTCGACCACCAACAGGGCTGCCTCTCTCCATGCTATTGGTCTCCTGGCAAGACTGCGGTGGACCGGAGAGTAGCCTCGGAATGGTCAGGTGCCCTAAGGTGAGCAATCTAAGAATACAGGAAATATCAACACATTTGCTTAGAGCGCTCACCCTAATAATTATGTCTTTCAATTAATGAACCATAAATAAAAGTTTGAACAGCATTGACATATGGACAAAAATATTACCTTAACTGCAGACGTTGCTCTTCCCTGATCCATAATGTGGTACTGCAAAGTGGCACCCAAAGGGTTTGTGCTGCAGGGTGTTGGGCCTACTTGTCCCAAGGACAAAATACACATGAAAACTTGTTGCCCTTGACCCCAAACAATATGTCCTGGGCGTTGGGCTATAGGAATTCCACATCCCTACTCAGAGTAATCATGCACCCGCATTCATTCACATGATATTGTGTTTCTGTCAGGGTCTAAATCAGCTTGTCTGTTCCTCTATTGCCTTTCTTGCATCTATCAGCCTAGACTTGCCATTTGAATTGCCCTAGAACAGAGGTCACCACCATTTTCAGTAATAAGAGCTACTTATGCTCAGTAAAAATCATCCCAAGTTACTATTGTTAGTGCTATGATAGTGACCACCCCAACCAGGATTATCAGTAGCGGTCACATCAGTGCATTGGCAGTGTTGCCTGCAGTAAGGTAAACATGCATTTGCAGGTGTGGAAGTTTAAGCTACTGGCATTGTAAATGACAATGCCTTTTTAGGTTTCGGCTACCGTCCCACTGCGTGAGCAGTGGGTGGGCGGAGCCGAAATCTTTTGTCTCTACATATGGGGCTTTGGTCCCGCCTTGTCTTCCATTGGCTAGCTCCATAAATGGAGGCTAGCCATTGGAAGAGATTGGCTGTCAATCACGCTTTCCCCTGAAAACGCGATTCGGGGGCGTTTCCATGTCTTTTTTTAAGTTCCGCCCTCTCCTCTTCCCATTGGCTGGAATTTTACCTTCCAGCCAATGGGAAGGGGAGACCGTGAAAAACACGCCCCCGAGCTCTCCTCGTCGTGCTCTCCTCTTGTTTTACAATATGATCGCTTTCCCGATCGTTTGAAGTGCCGCTTGTTTCTCAGTGACATACATTTAAGGGCGGGCTTGTCTTAAAGTGGTGGACTCATTAAGTCACTGTGCAGAGTCTGCACTTGCCCTCCGTGTGCGTTATGGACGCTGCCTCGCCAACTGCACAAACGCATGTTTGCAGTGTCTGCCGCGGACTTAAGACCGGGGCATTCCTCGTGCCCGCCACCACTGTGGTAACTATAGACTTTGGCAGGGAATGTGGCGAATTCATTTCGAGTCTGTTAGCTCAGCCCATGCAGCCCGCATCTTTTCTGGCTGTCTTGGAGACTGTCCTGTGCCCCCGCTCTGCTCTGTTATTTCACCAAACCCTGTGAATTCTGCTCAGCAAAGTAAACATTGGGAGCTGCTAATCGCATCCTCTGAAACAGAACAGCACTTGAGTCGGGGATCTGGCGGAGATCAGAGTTAAGCAGAGTGAGTCTCTCCCAGCTGCTGCTCTCGGTACTGCTGCTGTGCAGACCCTCCGGCGGCGCTCCCTCCTGCCGGCCGCCTGCTGAGCCCCGGCTGCGCCCACCCAGCTCCCAGCTGCTTCTGAGGGTCCCCCGGTTCGGGCCACTGCTGCAGCGAGGTCCATGCTGTGACCAGAAGTTTGCGGATACCATGGCGAGTGCATATGCGTGGCAGACCCTACTCCTGCAGTTCCTGGCTCTCACTGCCTCTCGGGCGGCATTTGGGTTTACGGACGATACTGTGGAAAAAGCCTCCAAGTCCGAGGGGTACTGCAGCCGGATCCTGCGCGTCCAGGGCACCCAGAGGGAAGGGTACAACAAATTCAGCCTGAGGGTGGAGGGAGACCCCGAGTTTTACAAGCCGGGAGCCAGCTACCGAGGTAAGTTCTCCTCAGGGCGGCGTGTTGAGCAAAGTGCGTGCACGTGCGTGAGAAAGGGGTCAGGTGAAGATTTGGGGCGCGAGAGCCAGGCTGAAATAGTTGCGCCCTGCCCCACAATGTTACACCTGTTTCTTTGCTGCTCTCTTTAATCTTGATCCATAACAGTACTCATGAGTGGAGTTTCATTGTTCTCGTGACATCAGAGATTTCTGATATGATAATTAAAGGTAGATGTATCATGCATTCTCCTATTAGGGTGGCCTCGCAGCGCTAACGTGATTACAGTTTTCTGTAATCGAAGGCATACTGTCGAAGTCATCCCAATGACGAGATAGATGATACAAAGTGTTCGAACTTCTTTTCTACACCACAGTTACATTCACAGTGTTTTGGGACACTTTTTATTTGATGTTATCACTTATTCTACATTAAACTCTGTTTCAGCCCCGTGGCCCCTATCTTCCATGTGAGCACTGCAGGTGTGGCAATAAAGGTTTCCTGGTTCTGTTTAAAGAGACATAGCAGTAGTACGTTAACATGATTGACGTTAGAAAACAGAGGGGCTTATTTACACGCCACTTGCGCCGCGGGTGCGCCTCTTTTGCCCAAGTTAAAAGTGGCGGCGCAAGGGGCTTGTAAAAAAGCCTAGCGTTTTCAGGCATACTGTCCTCGATGCAGAGCACGTCTGTATTTGAATGTTCTAAACCTGCACAAATTTGGTACTGCAACAACCGTCAGTTGGGTTACGAGTTAGGAATGAGCAGGTCGGACACAATGCTGCTGCCTGGCCTGCCCTGGTATGAGAAACGGAAAATGTGCCCTGCCACCACAAAACTTGTGTGAACATGTCTAATTGTGCTATTTGAAGTCACCCTTCGGAGCAGCAGCAATGAACTTAAAACAAACGAGGGATGTGTGTTCACATTATTTTCTCTGTCTAGACTAATGTAGTGTATTCGATCGATAGATCCCTCCTTAACTTTTTTGTAAAGAAAATTACATTTTTGCCAAGTTCCACAGGTTATGTGTGATACCTTCAGTCAGTATCGACTTTATCGCCAACAGTACTTTGCATGCTGGGAATAGTAGGCCTTTATAAAGACTAAACTACAGGTCCCATAAACATTATAGAATGATTATTGGTGACAAAAAAATTGATGAATAGACGAAGGAAGAGTTTCTGGCATGTTTAAGGTAAACGGACTGTAGAGTAGTTCTATCTGCCTGAGCAGCCGACTTCGGAAGTGGGGTACCGGGTTTGAGTTCCAGCGTCATCTCTCCCACCTATGATTCTAGCAAATTACTTAATCGCCCGTGCCTAACAAAATAAAATCTGTCCTCGTGTAATATAATAAGCTTGTGCTCATGTAAAGCACTCTGATTCCGTAGGGCCATGATCGCGCAGTCTAAAACTGAAGAAAAACCATTATTTGCATGGCATGCTATACAGACGCCCCCTCAATTTTATAGTTTAATAATTCCAAGCGTCTCTTTTATGCCTTTATTCCAACACCCGGCGCAGCTCTCGCTGTCATGTAAGCAGGGACCGAGTCACGTGATCCGAGGTCTGAGTGCAGCCGTCGCCTTAGACTGGCCGTGAACCCGGCCGCGCTTGGGGGTGAGTCAGCAGCTGAGGGAACCTCTGCTGCTGAAGGAAGGAGCCATCCTCCTCTCTCACGGCTGGGGCTGCCTCAGGTCACTTAACCAGTATTGGGAACACCCGCGCCCTTCACCCGCCCGTTCTCTCCTATACCCACTATACTGCTGCCCCGGGTATTTTGGGGCTCAGCCCAGTGTCTTATTTCAGCTGCTGTCTGTTGTGTGCGCCTGTTGTAGTCCGCTTTGTGTGTGCCTGACAAAGATTTTCTTTTTTAGGTAGTGCATAGAGGCAGCTTAAATTGTTCACAACACAAGCCTCATGTAATAAAAGAACATCTTAAAAAATACATACATTTATACATATATGCCTTGTGTTTCCCCTCTTCTTTTATTGGGCTGTAGCCCTACCATTCAGGTTTTGCGCCTTCACACTACCTCATAAAGCATAATGTAGGGGACAGGTCGGCACTATGAGTTGCGGCATTTCCTCCTTGTTGTTTAAACCTGTCTAAATATTCTAAGTCGATAGTGCCCTCTTTTGCGCAAATAAGAATCATATTTTCTGTGATCTGCATTAAAACTAAAAATAAAATTCTGTACCTATTCAGAGTACCTTTGCCTGCTAGAGAGCACTTGGACGACACTGTTCTATCAGAATTATATGCAAGGGTACATTTGTTTAATATAATTTTTTAATTGCAAGTGTACGGTCACCATGTTTAGCTTGTGGTGTATTTTCTTTTTTGTCATCTTTTTATTTTTCTGGACCATCATGGCAGTAAAAAAATAAGATTTAAAAAATAACCATAGCACCAGCTTGCATAGGTCAGATGTAATCACTGAAGTTCTATTGGATCTGGCTAAGGTGGAATCTAGAAAGGTATATTTTCTATTTATAACTTCATCGTGACTTGCACTTGAGATGCGCTTCGTGTTTTCCATAAAATGTTTGGTTAAGCCCAAGGGTTACTCTCTTGGCCTTGTGATTTTCACAACTGGAGTGACCATATATATGTAAATACTGCCTGCACTTTTGAGAACTTGCATCTTTGAGATAAATTATGTTTTTTGCATATGACTGTGCAGTCCAGTGACTGGCTGTGTGCACAAAGATCTCTGCCTGGATCTGTGTGTGTGTGTTGGGCTCTGTGTGTGTGTGTGTGTCGGGCTCTGTGTGTGTGTGTGTCGGGCTCTGTGTGTGGTGGGGCTCTGTGTGTGTGGGGCTCTGTGTGAGTGTGTGTGCCTCTGTGTGTGGGGGGGGGCTCTGTTTGTGTGTAATGTTGTGTCTTTGTGTGTGGCATTTGCGAGAGATTAAGCTATTGGCATTGTAAATTACAATGCCGTTTATTTATCTGTTTTCAAAACCAACACATAAATAACAATTATGTCATTTACAATGCCAATCGTTCTAACTTTTGCAAAGGCGAAACCGTTGCATTGTAAATGCTTGTTATTTATGTTTTAAAAAACGACGCATAAATAAAAAGCATTGTCATTTACGATGCCAGTAGCTTAACACCTTGCGCACTGCTCGAATTTTCGCGCTGTGCGGGGAATTAAAGAATGGGCGGGTTTCATACGGCCCCCAACCGTCCTCCGCACACGCCCACAGTGACGTCAGACGGCCGAGGGCCATACGCAGCATGCAAGGGGTTTAACTCTTCCATATGAGAGACCTACTCCATTGCAAATGCTTTTAAAAGTGCCCCATGCTGCGCTTTGCCTTTAATGACGGCCGCACCCGTTTCATTAGACAAGCTGCATCTAAAGAAAGGTGCTTGGCCGCCATTTAGGTGAAAGCGCCGTATGCGATGCTTTTACTAAAACAATACATTTGTTTGTTAAGTTGACAAACAAATGTTTTTTTTGTAAAAGTGCCCATGCTGCGCTTTCACTTTAGTGGCGGCCAAGACTCTTTCTTTAGACGGAGCTCGTCTAAAGAAAGGTGCGCTGCTGCTATTGAAATGAAAGCGTGGTATGGGGCACTTTAAAAAAAAAAAGCATTTGTTTGTGAAGTTGGCCCTATTGGTGATAAAAAAGTAAAAGCGGGTGCTGTGCTGAAAAGTAACGTGGCGCCTGGAGGAAAAGCAGGCCCCCTTGCAGGAAAGCACTTCGTGCCTGCAATAGGGAAAAATCATTAAAGAAAATAGTGCTCACAGACTGTAGATAAAACAAACCGTGTAACAACACCAGTAAAAAGTCCAGTCCTTATGGGAGGTTACAAATGCAGATAAGGCGGTACAAAGGTGGGACTACTTAGCCTATTCATGAATTAAAAGCAACTATTTAGAAACAACAGTAACAGGAGCCAATTGAAAAGATGGGCGGGAAATGGGCGGAGCTTTAAGACCATACCTGAAAACAGCAGGCCTCGCAGAGCAGCTCATGCGCTGTCCAGGCTCAACCTAAAAAGCACTATCAATTTGGAATGCATCTACATGGGTAATACATAACAGCCATAACTGCAAACCCCTTGGCTCCAAGGTAATAATGCAAGTAATACATCTCTCCGATTCAACATCAGCTTCAAATTCATTTTGAAAATGTAACCTTTTTTTCCAAACATCAGCTTATGAGTTCTGAAAATATACTCATTTTCATCTTGAATGCATCCTTTTCAATCTTAGTATACAACTAATAATTCAAACAAGCAAAAGCTTTTGTATTAGTATGCTGGTATGCACACAGGAGAGCTACTCACCGGTAGCTGGTGGGCTACTGGTAGCTGATGAGCTACTCGTTGGAGATGCCTGCCCTAGAGGATACATGTAACACACTTAACAAAAACAACCCAATGTAACTCAAAATAAAATATTGTCTCTGTATTGTGCCCAATATGAGTTCAGTACATCAGTCTGGCTGTGGAAACATCCATTACAACGCAGTCATTACATCGCACTGCTGTTACAATGCAGCTGTTACAACGCAACTGCCTTTATATCGTATGCCATTACAACGAATGCCATTACAACACATGCCATTACAATGCATGTCACTACAACACATACCATTACAACCCATGCCATTACAACGCTTTATTATGTAAGTAATGGAGATTTTTTAGTTTTAGAGTGGGTATGGGTTTTAGGGTAGATGGAATTAGTAGTTTTTACCCCTACGCTATCCAACACTTTCTCTACTGTTTCACTCACTGGAGGGGGAATAGTAATTTTTACCCCCACTCTA
Source organism: Lissotriton vulgaris (assembly GCF_964263255.1). Classification (NCBI taxonomy): domain Eukaryota; kingdom Metazoa; phylum Chordata; class Amphibia; order Caudata; family Salamandridae; genus Lissotriton; species Lissotriton vulgaris. The sequence continues at coordinate 189,102,221 of NC_141698.1, forward strand.
TCCAACACTTACCCTACTGTTGCACTCACTGGAGTGGGAATAGTCATTTTTACCCCTACACCATCCAACACTTACCCTACTGTTGCCCTAAAAGTATTTTGCATTGTAATGGCATGTGTTGTAATGGAATGCGTTGCAATGGTAGTTTTTAAAAATAGTTGTAATGGCATGCATTGTAAAATCATGCGATGTAATGGTAGTTGCGATGTAAAAAACATGTTGTAAAAGCATGCAATGTAATTGTTTGCGTTGTAACATCATAAATTCGTCTGGCAGATGTGCTCTAATGGTAGGAAAGGTACTGGCGAGGTAAATCCTCATGCTTGGGCAGGAGTAGTGCTTGTGAATATTGCATAGGAAGAAAAATTGAACTTGTCTGAAAATATATGAAGTTAAGTTTATATTACCCTGTATTGCGATCCTAGAGTTGTGGGAGGGCACATTTGGGTGCCGCCTGTTGCATCCTACACACATCAGTTTCATTAAACATTGGAACATATTTGGCAGTCAACCTGTGTAAAAGTGCCTGAAACCCTAGGCAGCATCAGTGAGCATTCAAGTAGTACTGTGTTTGAAAGTGGATGGTATATTTGAGGCAGTGAGTATTTCAAACTTCCACGTCACAGAGATCTGGATTCACCCTGTTTTTGGCTAGACGTGTGCGCATGAGAGTGTATAGGTAGAACTTTCCTGACGGAGCTAGTTTGGAGTTGGATTGAAGTGCTAGTCGACTAAGGGATTGGAGGAGCACCTGTGAGCAATGGCTGTAGGGTAGACTTGCAAGGCTTTTTCCCTCCCGAGCCTGACATGGCCACCAGGGACCTGACATCAACCCATAAGTGAGCGACGCGTTTAGTGCAAGACCCTCAGCTTGATCGGGAAATTCTATCTGAGACGAGCCAAGACGTGGGAAGATTGATCCATGGTTTTAGAGTCGAAAAGCTTGACCCCGTGAGATGCATTGAGGATGGAGAGGAGGGACCAGACCACCATATCTGCAATGATGTCTTGGTTGGCAGGGAGTGAGCGCCGTGCAGTGAGTCACCAATAAGGACCTCAAACTCAGTATGCAAGTACTTGCTCAGATGGGACTTTAGATTCTTTCGGTACGTTCTGCAGGCTTGTTTGGGTCTTTGCCATTGCCACACGCATTGCAAATCCCAGCCAGAAATCACACATATAGCCAGATACTTAAAAGCCAAGATGAGACATGAGACCCACAACTCGGTCCTAAGATTAGCAGATTCCACACTGCTTATTGAACCACTGTTCTGAGTAGGTGTGAGACACTTATGTGGAGTTTCTACTACTACTAATGGAGTGATGAGTTGTCCCTGCCATGGATGGAGTGAAACCGGAGATACTATCTCACTAGGGAGGGACTTGTAAATAACTTCTGGAGTATGGTTACAAGACAGCTTTAAGTATTATTCTTCTCAGGATGATATAAGATTTTGTGGTGGTGTAACTGCGCCGACAACCTTGATGGAGGTTTACAGGGCATTATTAAAGAACCTGGGCACTGTATGCCTCTGTCAAAGGTGAAAAAAGTCAAGCGAGACCCAACTTGCACATATCTATTAAAGCCAATTCAAAACTTGACAGATTTTGTTAGTTTGAATGAACAGATCTCAAGAAACCCTTCAATTTTGTCCAACAAAGCAACGTCATAACTTATTGAAATAAACAGATCTCACCTAAGGCATCTGAAATAAGTTTTCCTGTTAACCAATCCCGCATAAAACCTTCATCATTGGCTTGTGACTATAAACAACTCAAACCTACTGTACTGCTTTTCTACACAGCAACCATCACTTAGTCACAATATGAAACTACCCCTCAGAAGCCTATAAGGATTATCACAGTGCAAACCTTCTACCCCTTCGTCTATTTGTGTAGGTCATCAACACCAAAATGCTTGCCTGTTATTGTAGTCTGTTATATTCCTTGTAACAAAATACATTGATGCAGGCTTTACCACCGTGAAATAACAATGCACCCTTAAAACCTATAGACTTCACACATGATTTTCAGGATAAGAAAGACAGGTTTGCTGGCTTTGTCATAACTTTGCATAATAAACAGATCAAATCTGTGGAATCTGGCATAACTTTTTCCAGTGAATAAGCGATACCTGTAGCCTTCACCATTGGCTAGACACCGCAAACAACACAGGTGTTACTGAGGTATGCATAAGCTGGCAACCATCATGCATTGAGTTATAAAATTACATATATGTCCAAAATTAGAGGTGGCAAAGTAATATACAACCCCTCTAAAAAAAGGCCTAAAAGTATTATTACAGTGAAACTCTACCCCCATGGCTGGTTAGAGGTGGTACACGCAGCAAAATCATTGCCCAATACAATAATTTGTGATATTTCATGTAACAAAATGCCTTTCTTTAGCATGCAACTCAGTGTGATAACAATCCACCCGTAAAGACCCGCTGTCTTAAACAAATGCCTTTCTTAGTAATAGGCCAGGCCTAGGGCCTTTGTTATAACTTTTTATAATATACAAATCAGACCTATGGCATTTTCCATATTTTTTCCTAGTAAATATATCAGATCAATAGCCTGTATCATGTCACCATAATAAACTCAGGGCTACCGTATTGAGCATAAGCTTGCCCCCAAAATAATCCTCGGGCGTATAGCCATGGCATTACAAAGGTACATAAAATGACACTTGGAAAAGCCAAATACTGCGTCTCCTAAAAAAGCATAACAAGGAATATTACTGCGCAAATCATCTATCCCAAAGGTTTGTCAGAGGTGTAGCCAACATTACAAATTGTGCTCACAACAGTAATCTGTGAAGATTTCAATTAACAAAATATCGCTCTGCAGGCTTTAATATTGAGAAATACCAATCATCCCATAAATGCCTTTTGTCTTTAAAATATGCTTGGCCTGCTGGCTTTATCGTGAGTTGTATTAATAATAGAACAGGAAATAGGAACAGTAGTGCAAGTTGGTACACATTGAGGAGGTATTTATCGTAGTATGAACTTTTTTGCCATAAATCCACAATTGTATAAACCTTGAATGTCTTGAAAGTTAAAAGATGGTCAATCAACATAATTATGATCTGTCACAGATGTATGATGCAACATGATTTAATAGTAATGTATAATAGAATACTCAATTGGTTTCTTTAACAGAGGGCCCTGAGGAAGGGACAGGCGCCCCGAAATGCATCGGGCCACCATCATCAATCGCCGTTTTGTTGTATAATCATGTAATCTGATGTAAACAGAATATCAATCATGAAGTAATGATTTTTCATTGACAATTGAATGATAATGAAAAAAATGTATAAAAAAGATTTAACGTGAAGGCTAATAACAACTCTAAGAAACCCTTGAGTAGTGTGTATCTCATTCATGTTTGGTATAATAAGGTTTAAAGTCAGATCAAGGGTTCAAGGTGTACAACACAAAAAAAGGAAAAGATCATTATGCCAGCCTTCTCCAATCATATTCCTATTCATAAAAAATACACCTATGCCAGAAAATGGCTGTGGCCCAGGCTCCAGCATTATATAAAAATCATGTGGGATGGGATGTGGGCTCTCTTCACCATAAGATCCAGTTAAAAAATCAATCTACTGCTCAGAGGCAGTATCCAGTTAAGCAAGAAGCTAAAAAACAGGTCAGGGAGATCCTAGATCAACTTGAATACCAAGGGGTGATTGAAACATGCACCTCCTCCATGAACAATCTTTTGTTTCCTGTCTCCAAAACAGACAATACATATCGTCTAGTTTTGGACTACAGACATTTACATTCTTGTTGCAAAACTTTTGCAGTACAAAATGCACACAGTGCAGCACTGATGAATAACATTGTGCGCGAAAAAAAAATAAAAAAACACATTAGATATTTCAAACGGTTTCTTCTGTCAAAATATCGCACCTGAAAGCAGGTACTTGACCGCTTTCTCAATTATGGGGACACAGCATCACTTCTGTTGTCTCCCCCAGGGATTCAAGAATAGTCCAGGGAGATTCTGCCTCTAGAATAGTACGGATATTACGGATGTATAATTTATACAGATGGATCAGCACAGCCCGCAATTGGGGGAAAACAAGCTTATAGTGCAGCGTGTGCGATTGTCAAAGGTCGCTGGCGCGATGGTAAATTCAGACCTATGGTCACAAAAACTCAATCTCTCGGAGACTGTACAGCTCAGCAAGCTGAACTATAGGCTTTCAAGATGGCGCTCAAAAATACCGGTCGCGAATTGCCCACACTAATAGTGTGCGATTCGTATTACTGCGTCCAATCTTACAATGACTACTTGCAGAACTGGGTTCAAAACGGTTTTAAAGATGCAAAAGGTGGCACCATTAAGCATAAATTGCTTTGGGAACAAGTAGTTCTGTTACAGAAAGAACTACAAAAGACTCATGTGATCCACACACTGAGTCATCAGCGTGATGGCGTTACGTTGCAGGGAATTCATTGGCTGATGAAGCCGCGAAGGCAGCTGTGCAAACGGCTTCCGTAGCTGCAATCACTTGTTCAAAAACACATATAGACGGTGAAACAATGCTAGCTGTCAATGCCACAAGCAAAGCTGTGGTGCAGCGTTACCTCTAAACTATCCACTCAACACAGTTGTCATGTTTATGAGGTTGTCAGAAACGTATCCCTTCTTGTGAATTCAAGAAAGTTTCTAGTGACCTCTGAGCTAGCTGGCACTCGCAATTAAGTTTAATATATTCGATAGAGACCTAGTAGACATAGGTCCTACGTCACATCTATAGGATATATTATTCCAATGCGCAGAGCCTATTGGGAATATAGGAACTACACTACACCACTGCTCACTCTTAGGAAACTTCTGTTTTTCTTTTCGCTTAAGCACTCCATAAGAGGGCATGTATTTCCAGCTGCCTTTCTTGTGCGTGTCTCTCGCCACTCCTGCAAATGTTACCCCCTCTTGTCCATCTGCTTTTCACTGGGCCTGTGCTGCTCTCTCGTTTCATATTAACTAAGCACTACACAGGTGCATGAATTTGAATTTTCCAGATGTTAACCCTGTGGTTCTCTTCCCCTGTACTGCTCCATGTTGCTCTTATTCGTATGTGTGCTTCTCTCCCCCCACGTTACTGTCTCTTGTCCATTGCTTTGCTTCCCCTACACACCCTGTGTTGCTGTCTCTTGCTATGGTGTTTCTCCCTCTTGTGCTTCTTTTTTTCCCTCCATGTGCTGCTTTTCCCCTTTTTCTGTTCATATACACACAAAAGTTATATGTTGAAGACAACTTCAACTCCTCATAATGTTGACAGGGATGACAATGCACCCACATATTCATTATTGTGGATCTTAAAGTGACATGCATGCTTGTTGTTTTGTGTGCTGTGAAAGACTTGAAAAACCAGGTCATGTAACTTAATACGATTACTTGCTCCATAATTCTCTACTCTGCTTTATCTGAGTAAAATATAGTTGCATACCATTTTTATAATTTGTCAAAATTATCTCATGATTAATTGTCATTGTGTAGTAGAATAAACCTGGGCTAAAGTAAGTCGAACTTATCGTGATGATTGGACAGTGACTGACTTTGCGCCAATTCTATCTCCGTTTCAGATTAATCAATAATTGTTTGTTAAGCGCGCCTAATCACCTGTGAGGATCTCAAGGCACCGAGGGGGCTGCAAGTCCTGATGGGCGGTCAGATGGAAGACTGACCTGTGACAGTTTCTGTCTCAGCCTAGTTAGTCATTCACAGGTGATCCTGACATTTTACTGACTTACTGACTCACTGCTATTAATATTTCAGTGACTTAAACTGAACAATACCTTACCAGCTTTTAAGAGGCATATCTGCCAAACTACTGGCTCATAGCCACCTCTGCTGGCCTTTCTTTCTGGTAATCTTTGCAAGTAGCTGTCTTTTCCTTGATTCTACCAGCCTTTAAGGGGAATTCTGATGTTTAATTTACTCTTCCTTACATTAACTCTGTCTATCTTTAAGATGGGAATCTGATATGTGATGGTAGTGATGTCAAGTTGCGCCAGCCAGGCGTTTTATTGTTGTTGTTTTTTTACCTCCAGCATATTAGATTTTTGGGCTTGCATAATTGCTTTTTTCCATTACAGTTGTGTGTTCCAAGTCTCTCAGCATGTGAAGTGTGGTAGGCCAAAAGCCAGGGCCGGGAGTGGGTACACCCTTGACAAGGATCCCCTTTGCACATGTCACTGACTTTTTCCAAGGCAAGTTAGGGAGAGGCAGTTGCACACGCAACACACTCTTCCACAGACACTATCAGCTGGCGCCCAAAGGCTCCTGTAGGATTTCTTGTAATTCAAAGAGGCCCTGACAATTGTAATTTACTCGCCCCATGAGCCAGTAAAGATCAAACACATCTTTTGCAATTAATGAATTGCCCTCATTTACGAAAGGTGAGAAAATGTGTAGAAGCCTGGGTATCGTGAATTATGGCTAGTACGCCGTCTTTTAATACAATAATGTGACAGGAGAACCTTTTTAACTTGACTAATTCAATGGGAGGAGAGTGGGGGGAACAAACAAAGGACAGCATGAGGAGGGCTGGGGTGGTGGGGAACAAACCTTGGATAGCGAGGGGAATGGGAAGTGGGAGTGCGCGGGTTGTGGGGAATGTACAGCTGGAGGAGGGCAGGGTGCCGTAGAATGGACAGCGGGATGTTGAACAAACAACGGTAGCGGGAAGTGTGCGGGGATGAAACAACGGACCGTGAAAGGGGAAGAAACCATGCCAGTTGAAGGAAGGCGGGGGAAGCGACACAAAGGAGGGAGCAGGACGGTGTGAAGGAGGGGCTGCAGACACATGCACTTCATAAGTGTATGGAAAAAAAAGAGTACCTGCAGGACCTTGCGGACTGTGGATGGACACTGGTGCAGATGGGAAGCTGTACTTGAGAAATTGTCCACAGCAAGGTCACACAAGTAGCCCCAGAATGAAGCTGAGGAGTAGGCTCTGACGAATAAAAAGCAAGGAAATGATAGTGATGTTGGAACCAAATGATAAGTAAGGGGCGGGCTCTAAGCTTATTTTAAAGTTCTTTTTTGGGTAGGATATTTTGCAAGCCTAGTGCAAGCGAAGTGCCTGCAAAACCTAAACATGGCTTTGGCTAAAAGCAAAACTTTTTGGTGTCAAGAAGCACTTATTACCATAGAAGTTCCTGGCAGTGAAGTGAACTTCTTTCTGTGCTGATGTGCTTCTTGCGAAAGGATTGCCATCACTCACAGTGAAATTAGCCAGTGACTCAAGTGGGTTGACCCATTTCCCTATGCTGTATGCCCTAGTGTGCAGAGAAAAACAGTAAAGGGCACAGTAAAAGATCAATGGCTGGAGAGGGCTGACTGAAAGTACCTGTAAAAAAATATATTCTATATATGAATTTCAGTAAAATCAAAAGGTCTTGGCTAACGATTGACTTAATCTGTGTGAAACCCGAGCTAAAATACAACAATGTGTTAAAGGCATTTCTGATTTTCTTCCAAATGCAACAAAAAACATATGTTTTTTAACTCACTTACATGAAACATTGGATAGAATACTTCCTGAGACGAATCTTCAGTATTTACCACTGTACATTTTAGATAGTCTGATGAAATTATTCATGCGCCTACAATTTCTTTTTCAATTTTAGGCCCGGACAGGTTATCACTTAATGGTTAGTAAGATTTTCACAGTAGTTGTATACTCATGGCCCCGTGACATTGAGTTAGCCTTTTGTAGTTTCCTCACTTTTCAGATGGATTGAATAATTTTTTATCTTTACCTCCCTCAAATTAAAACCCTAACTCTCGCTTAACTTGGGAGCTTTTGTCAGTAATAATTTGTATTGTCCCTTCACAAAATGTATTCTTATCATGAATTTTTGTTGCAGGATTTTGTGAGCGAATGGCAGTGCAAGGGCAGTGTGACATGATGCTGTGAGACCACTCAAAGAAGCCATGTTATTGTTGACGCTTCTATATTATATTATATTATATTATATTATATTATATTATATTATATTATATTATATTATATTATATTATATTATTATGGTATTCAAAGACAGTGTATCCTTGCTGAATTAAATGTTTTTCCCTGCACTGTAGATTAAAAAATAAAAACACTTTCATCACTCTGCATCAAACTTAATTGCCCTTCCAACCTCAGACAGTTCAATACCAGTATTTCCTCCAGCCCTGAGTAACATTTCCTTTTTACTCCTTCCTTGATAAAGACATCAGACTTAACCTTTCATTATTTTACAAGGAATGTTTTGCTCTGGGTAGGGTAAACTACCTTACTGCATGCATTATAGACAGTGTTTCCAGTCGTGGGCTGTGCACCTCAAAAAAATGCTAACATGTGTTAGCCTAGTTTAGGCAATGGCCTAAACAACTACAGTGCCCAGATTGCATTGGAGTTTCACACAAACGCGGAGGACTGGAAATATTGTAATGCCCAGGAATGAGCTGGCCACACCAGCTCGAGGTGGGAAGAAAAGTTAAAGTCTGCATGTGTGAAGTTGCAAGCCTATTCAATCTAAATTCCTTCACTTGTGTGTCCTGCCGCAGGAAATCAGGGCCCTGGAGTGTCATAGTGGAAGATTTGTATAGCGAGGGTGCTTCACAAGCAGGTCAAGTTATCCGATTCGCCTGACTCGTTCACATCAAGCGTGCATTGTTCCACATTGTCGCTAGTAAAGGACTCTGCTTGTGGAAGTTGAAGAGGTGAACACATACTGGCTTTTTGCATCACACAGGATTGAAGCTTATGTATGTGATGACGCTGGAGAGATGTAGGCCTAAGTAGGCCTAAGGAGTTGTTTTAGCAGGAAAGGGGTCTTTGAGACACTCCCTACGGTTTGAACTGGCACCTACACTTGTGGACAGCTGAACCATAAGGTTCTTGCTTGTGAAACAGGATTTTTTTATTCGAATGTCCACCATATTCTAGGTCAAATGGGTAGGAAGCGTAGCGAGACCTGTCTTCAGCTCCTAACAGATGCAAACATGCCAATGTCGCATTGTGCCTCTCTCCTAACCCAACAACACAGCATTAGTGCATGCAGCATATTGAAGTAAATAACAGCATTTTGAAATGAGACCCATGAGTAGCAAGTATTGTATTGCATTGTAAATGCATTTATATAGCGCTTACTACCCCTGATGAGGCGTCAAAGCACTTTTTTCGGTGAGTAGCACGCTACTCCGGAACCCATAAGGGATTAGTGTTTAATTGGCATAGTGAAATAATGGAAGTAATTTGCGCAGTGGATATGTTAGTCTGTCATTTCGATTGAGAAGGATAGTGGAGGGATAGAAGAGGAAAAGGTTTGCATTTATATAGCGCTGGCTACATCTGATGAGGTGTGGAAGTACTTTCAGCTCTGACTGACTAATTTATACATGCGTTTCCTGGGCTTCTATAGTCATGTTGATGTTTTTTAGGTCTCGCCTGTCGATGCGCATGCGCATCGAGCAAGGCGAGAGTATTGCGAGTTATCCACTCTTTATCCACACTGCAAGGAATCGTGGCGATTCCTTGCAGTGCCCGTGACTTTTAAGGTCAATGCGCATGCGCATTAAGCTTATGCGCATGCGCATTGACCTTAAAAGTCACGGGCGCGTGCATGTCCGTCTTTGTTTACCCGCTCCGCCCCCTCCCGCCGTGTCGCCTTGCCTACTCTCTTCCACAGCCTCCCCCAGCTCCGCCCCCTCACTACTTGATTGCACGGCCGCTAGGCCGTGCCTCCCCTACTCTCCTCCCCCCTCCTCCTCTCCTCCCCTGCCTGCCTGCCGCTAGCCTTGCCTACTCTCTCTCGCACCCTCCCCCAGCTCCGCCCCCTCACTACTTGTTTTAAATGACTTTATTGTCTAAAGCTAGCACGGGGTCCCCGGCTCCAGGCGCTTCGTGTTGGGCGTGAGCATAGCGCCTTCCTCAGATCCCCCGCGGGCACTTCCTACACGCTCCCCACGGGGGCTAATATCCCGGAGGGGGTGATTATCGGGCAAGCGGTGACCTGAGCGAGTGAGTAATCTTCCTTCATTAGAGCCATAGACACGCAGATTTCGAGGGGCCCCGTGATGATTGCACCCCCTCGCCCTCGCCCCCCCCCCCCCGCCCCTCCAGACCCCCTGTAACTATCAGGCAGCGCCTGGAAGGCGGAGCTGCCAAGCACTCGCCATCACTTCCTCTAATGAGCACGTTTACCCGCCCCGGCCCTGCTGGGCTGTGAGAGCACGTGCTGTGTGTATGCCCCTGCCCTCCTTAGCAATTTATGACCCGTTCTTAATTTGTTGGCATTTGGGGTTTTCATAGCGCCAACTACATCAAACCCGCTGCTCTCAGTGAGGTATAGATATGCGGTCACTCCCTATTTAACTCGTTGTCTCCTCTACACCCTCTTTACTTCCACGGGTGTATGCATGTGTAGCGCCTCGCAGCCCGGTACTGTGATGCCAGAGGAGACTGCTCTCAGTACTTCTGTACACCATGCACGTGTCAACAACATCTCTTCTTTCTAACTCGTTGTCTCCTCTACACCCCCTCTTTACTTCCCCGGGTGTATGCATGTGTAGCGCCTCGCAGCCCGGTACTGTGAGGTCAAAGAAGGCTGCTCTCAGTACTTCTGCACTTCAGTACTTCTGTACACCAGCCACGTGTCAACAACCCCTCCCCTTTCTAACTCGCTGTCTGCTCCTCTGCACCCCCTCTTTACTTCCTCGGGTGTATGCGCGTGCCGACACCCCTCTTCTTTCTAACTCGCTGTCTGCTCCTCTGCACCCCCTCTTTACTTCCTCGGGTGTATGCGCGTGCCGACACCCCTCTCCTTTCTGACTCGCTGTCTGCTCCTCTGCACCCCCTCTTTACTTCCTCGGGTGTATGCGCGTGCCGACACCCCTCTCCTTTCTAACTCGCTGTCTGCTCCTCTGCACCCCCTCTTTACTTCCTCGGGTGTATGCGCGTGCCGACACCCCTCTCCTTTCTGACTCGCTGTCTGCTCCTCTGCATACTCTGCCGTTTGTCCTCTTTACTTCACCCCTTGACCCCTTACCCATGCCTCCACAGTCCACACTGCACTACTGGGAACGGGGATGCTTGCTCCCAGCCACTTCCGGTTCCTCTTGGCATACCCTCCCCTCTCCTCTCCTCACCCTCCCTATTCTGTTCCTGAAAAGAAGGGCTACGGAGACTGGTGCCCAAGATCAAACCTCGAGCCCTTCTTTAGAGGTCTCTTTCCATTGTCTTTGCCGCACATCCGGCATTCGGTAACATACTCTCCACCTGCAGACTGCATATCTTGCAGCCTGAAACCTCTGTCGCATTTCTCCTCCCCCCTCCCCTCTCTTCCTTCCGTCTGCGCCGTCTAACTTCCCCCGGTTCGAGTCCACCGCTCGCCTTTAGACTTTCCAGCCTCTTTCTGTACCTTCTAAACTCCGTCTATACTTTCAGCCTCCTCTGTACCTCCCAGCACCCCCCTAAACTTCCATGTCCACTTCCCCCTTTCAGTCATCCCGGACCATGTCCCGGCCTCCCTCCCGTTCTCTGACTCTGTGTCGCTGACTTGGGCTGTTTCAGAAGTGTCCTTTCTTCAGGGTCACTGATATATGTTGTTGTCATACATTTCCTGGCCTCAAAAATGACGGACAGATTTTGTTTTCTCACATTTATTATTGAAGCGAGGTGGGTAGTAGGTATGTCGATGACCGATCGTGTTTTCATGAGTCCACGATCGTCAGTGTTACCGCTTGTTACCCCTCTACACAGATTAAGAACTCCTTGAAGCAAAGAGGGAACACATCCAATGCTCTGAAGTTTGACGTCTTTAGAGGTCTCTTTCCATTGTCTTTGCCGCACATCCGGCATTCGGTAACATACTCTCCACCTGCAGACTGCATATCTTGCAGCCTGAAACCTCTGTGTAATAAATGTGCTGCATGCTGCATATCGTACAGCTTGCTATCTATGTGTGAAATAAGTGTGTTGCAGACTGCATATCTGGCAGACTGCAATCTCTGTGTGTAATACATCTGTCTCAAACAGCATATCCCATAGTCTGCAATCTCTGTGTGTAATAAATGTGTATAGCAGACTGCATATCTGGCAGACTGCAATCTCTGTGTGTAATACATCTGTATCAAACAGCATATCCCTCACCCTCACTCACCCTCAACCCCTCACCCTCACTCACCCTCAACCCCTCACCCTCAATCCCTCACCCACACTCACCCACACTCACCCTCACTCACACTCACCCACCCTCACTCACCCTCACTCACCCTCACCCTCACTCACCCTCACTCACCCTCAACCCCTCACCCTCACTCACCCTCAACCCCTCACCCACCCTCAACCCCTCACCCTCACTCACCCTCAACCCCTCACCCTCAATCCCTCACTCACCCTCACCCTCAACCCCTCAGCCTCACCCTCACTCACCCTCACCCTCAACCCATCAGCCTCACTCACCCTCACTCACCCTCAACCTCATGCTAAATATTTACAAAAAAACCCATAAACAATTCTAAAAGCACTAACTCTAATGCTGCGAGACCTATTGCATTTCTAATGCTTGTTTTATGATGTGCGCAAGCAATAATGAAACAATCGCTTTCTAACGGAATGGAAATTCCTCTGCAGACAGCAGCATTAATTCAACAAACATCTTCAACAAGCATTGGCATTGCCAATAGGTCTGGCTTTAAAGGGATGTTCTATGGAAATACGAAGCATTACAAGTAAACAGCATGGGGATAGATATGTATTTTTGTGGCAGCAAAGGACTGTAGAATAATATTGGTGTAGGTGAAAAGATCAAATGACAGTTGCACTGTCTAGCCAGACTTAAACATTCATGTAGGTTAATGGCTGATCTGCTCCCATTAGTACTGCTGCGTGCTGCCAGAGAAAAAAACAACATAAATTATCTAGTTCAGTGCTTCCCAAATGTTTTAGAACCATGACCCGCTATTTAGTATTACAAACTTTAGTGACCCAACTAGCCTTGATGGACATGAAGAGGGCAATTTTTTTTTATGTAACTAAACCATAGTGTATTAGCGAATTGTAATTTACAGACATCACATTTTTCACTAAATTTGCTTAGGCATACAATTTTACTGAGAAAACTATATTGTACACAAATGATAAAGTGTGGAAATCGGATTTCAGCGAATATTTATTATTTTCGCATCACCAAGTGTCTTGATTTGTTCTGATCGTATTCAAATCTTTGCTTCCATCACACTTCAGAATTACAAAAAAATATGCCTCTGTTTTGCTTTCCTAACTGCTGAATGTGTACAGTTCATTTACAGGTATTTACATTTTAATGTGTTACCAAAAAATTACTTCCCACAGCCTTTCTTTTCTTTCACACTTCTTGCCCCCCAGCGTGATTGTCACATAATTCACTTTACTTTCTCTGTAAAGTGAGATGAGTTGTAAACAACAGTCCTCACCTTAAAAAACTAATCACCCAAAGACATAGTCTGAAATTTGACCTCTGGTATTGAAGCGCTGAAAATGTGTCAAGATAATACAGAATTTAAATGCATTTTATTTATTGGTTGGAGTTTGTCGACCCACCGAAAATTGTCTGGCGACCCCCAGTGGGCTGGGGGACACAGTTTGGAAAACCCTGATCTAGTTTTCTAACACACCTAATAGCATTCCTATGGCATGTGTGTTCCCTTTAAAGTTGAAGCTTGAAAGCTGGATAAATAAAAGGATCACACCTGCTTGGAGGGTAAGCCCTTCTTTTGGAGACACACTCTACTTCTGCCCAATCAAAACACGTACCCCTGGCTCCCAATCTGTGGGCAGAGCCAAAACCCCTTTCTAGTGATGCTCACATAATTAGCAACAGCTGCGTTGTCAAGCCAGACCATAAAATCTAAGGCTGTTAAATTCTGAGGACCCCTTGCTGATTTTCCTGGAGTTAGCATTCCCATAATGGTAGGCTAAGCACATGCGAACAAAGCTAGGAGATGGTGCAGTTAGCTGATATGTATGAGGCGGCACAAAATACAGAACGTGGAAAAGTTTGGAACCACTTTCTGTATTTTTATGCATTCAGTAGCAAAGCACATAAAACGGTGTATTGGAAAGGATGTAGGAAGCTGGCTCTTCATGTGATATATTAACAATCTGATATATTGTGTAAAGAGTCCAGTGGTTCCCTTACTAGTGAACAGAGCTTTCTATGCAACCCTAAAGTAATTTGTTAGGAGTAGTGTGGTTGAGCAACCTTAGGCTTAACACAGAGGAATGTAATACATTTGGAAATACACAATAATAATAAATGACAACATGACTCAAGAAGGTGATCCACACCAAATTATAAAAATAGCAAGTATATTTATGTATGTTTAGGTATCAGAGAAAAATCGTTCAGGTAAGTATGTTTTTAAATATACATTTGTTTCACTTTAAAAAGTGAACACAGTGCAGTTTCTGATTTTTGCAATGTTTTTCCATGGTAGGAAGAAAAAGTTCTGAAACAAGTACAGTACATCGATTTACAGGACCAATCGGCAAGGTCCAAGGCAGCACCAACAGTACACCACTAGTGGCATGAAGGCGTCCGGGTGCAGTATGCAAGTCAGCTTCCGGAGCTCAATGAGTTTCAATGGGGATCGGTCTCAGTAAAAGGAGGATGCAGGCTCTGGCCAGGAAGCCAGTCGGGTTGAACAAGCAAGTGGGCTAAGGCCATGCGATGATCGGGTACGCGGGACACCTTTGGTCCTCTTCTCCAAAGTCATGGGGGGAACGGTGCAGAGGTGTCTTTAGGCATCTGATTTTTCTTACCGGAGCAGTCGTGATCAAGAAGGCCTGCGTGCAGAGGCAGCAGGTGACATAGAGGGGTCCAGGAGGGGTGAAACCACAATGAACTTAGGCTCTGGTGAACTGGGGTACCTTGTTGACACCGGTGGGCCGAAGGCGACGGGTGTAATGGTTACTTCTGTTTTCGGGTTTTGGTGGTTCTGGAGGACTCGAAGCCTCTTCTTTGGAGTGTCTTCTTGAACAAGTGCTCTTTTTACAGGAGGTCTTGAGTCTTTTTCGAAGGTATGTAGTCCTCCCAAGTTTCTGGAGTCACAGCTGCGGATGAGTCGACTTTGGCTCAGTTTTCGATGAGGGCTGCAGACAGGCCAAAGGGGCTGGGGCCAAGTTAGGTGCTCTTTTCAGTCTTCTGCTTTTGCAGCTCTTCTGTGCACTGAATTTAGGTGTGTTAGGAGAGTGTAGGGTAATAGCCAATGGGCTTCTGTTTCTTGGGCACTATGCCCCCTATATGACCACTTCCTGTGGGCAGTGGGCATAACCCTGCCCCAGAATTCCTAGATATGCCATTACAAAGATGGCTACCTCTGGCAATTTGTGTCCACCTCTAAGTTATACCATCTTAGGAGTGGTACTGGCCTGGGGGTGACACGCCTACCTGACTAGCAAATTTTCCTGCCTGCCCAGGTGCCAAGTAGGCTCTGGATGGGGGGTGGCTTCCTCTCCTGTGAGGGGAGCCATATTCACCTTCCAAAGGCGGGGCTCCTTTGAAGCTCACCAGCCCAAAAAGGGTAATCAGCATATCATCCTGTGGATGGGAGGGGGTGGTACACCCTCTTCACAGACCGGCGTTTGTTCCTGACCTGAGAGCAAAAGGCTCTCACCCTAGGAGGTCAGAAACTTGTCTTGGTGGCAGGCTGGCAAATCCAGTCAGAACGAACATCAGAGGCTGGTAGGTTTTCAGGGGTACCTCTAAGGAGCCCTCTGAGTGCATGTTTTGATAAATCCAACACTGGTATCAGTATGGATTTATCAAGACGAGATATTTGATACCAAACATCCCTATTTTCAGTGAAGCCAATATGTATCTGGGGAACTCGTTTTCACCAGTGTCCAGTACATGGTTTAATATGGCTTCCCTGGTCACTTGCACTGGCAGCAATAGGACTGACCAGCACTGGGGCATGTCTGCTCATGCAGATATGTCTTCACCTATAATATTAAGTACTCTGCCATAGGGCTGTCAGGCCTGCAGTAGGGGTAACTTTACAAATATCAGATGCAGTGGTATGGAACATGGCACCCATAAATGGGTGATATGTCATGTTTTCACTTTTGTCTGCTCTACGAAACGCAGCCTACAATGGCAGTTGTGCATGTGTTGGGTCCCTTAGGGTGGTGCAATTCATGCTGCAGCACTTAGTAGAGGCAACAGTGAGGATAAATATGACAATAGGTCTGCTACTCACACCCTGGCCACTTTCTTGAGCAACTCAAGACCAAATCAATGCTACCCTAAAAATCAAATAGAAATACTGAAATAGTATTAGCGGCAAATAGCTACCACATTGATTATAGGGATGTGCAGCACTGGGCAGTAGTGGCGGTTGACCGTGCAGTAGTGCAAATAGTGCAGCCTTTTTTTGGAAGTGTCCTTCTGCTGCTTTTGCTTTCTGTCTTAGACTATTTGTATTCATTCACTTGCAGTACTTGCAGTTTTAGGTTCTCTTGCTAATGGTTTTGCCCCATGCTGTTGCTTTCACTGCTTGCTTCGCGTGTTGCTTCCTTTTAGTCTTTATCCTCTCCCGTTCTACACTTTGGTGGAGCATAAGAACACCAGCAGGCCACAGGTTAGTGTCATTTTTTACATCAATTCCAATAAACATAATTGGTTTATCGCTTCCTCTATTAAGTTATCAAATGTTTAGCTTGTAGGAAAGTGTTTTGGGTGCGTATTTCGTGTTTTATAGGATGCCTTGAGCCTGATAAAATGTTTATGCAAAAACAGGGTGTGTTTTAGATTGGTTTATGTTTGCACAATTATGGGTTGGATATAATATTCTAGCGTGAAACCAACTTTATGTTGTAAAGCACTTTTTTGCTTGTTTGACAGCTCATATTGTGCTTGCTTCTGTAGCTTAATGTGTACATTGTAATAAATATTACCATACTATAATGTACAATAACAGGCTATACCATGCTGTGACAAACTATACAAAACAAACTATACCATACTAAACAATAACAAACCATACCATACAATGACAGGCCATACCATAATATACCAGACCATACAATTACATGCTATACTATATTATACTATACAATGACAAGCCATTCCATACTGTACTAAAAAATGGCAGGCCAACCAAATCATACATATCATACAGTGACAGGCCATACCGTACCATGACCGGCCCATACCATACAATACTGTACTATAAAATAACAGGCCATACTGTACAATACTATACAATGACAGGCCATTCCATCCCATGACCGACCGTGCCATACCATAGTGAACTATAATTTATAATGACAGGCCTTACCATGGCATGCCATACCATGCTTTCCAAGGACAGGCCATACAATACTGTTCTATACGAAAGGTCATACCATACAATACTATACAATGACAGGCCATACCATACCATACAGTGACAGGTCATACTATACTATACAGTGACAGGTCATACCATACTGTACTATACTATATGACAGGCTATACCAAACAGTGCTGTACCATATTATGTAATGAAAGACCAAATAAATAGCTACAGCGTACTATAAAAGGACAGGCCATACCGCTCCATACTATATATATATACTTACATACCATATCATACTGTACAATGACAGGTCATATCATATCATACTATACAATGACATATCATGCGATATCATTTCATACTATATCATATTAGATTTTACAATGACAGCCTATACCATATCATGCCATACTATGCAATGGCATGCCATACCATACTAAATATTGACAACATCATGCATACCAAGCCAAGCCATGCAATACCATCCCATCCCATATAATGACAGATCATACCATACTTTACAATGACAGGGCATAACATATCATAGCATACTGTACTACCCAATGCCAGACCATACCATACTATCAATGGCATAACAAACAATAACATGCATACAACAGATCATACCATACTATAAAATGACAAGATGTAACTTAACATACCTTACTATAACAGGCCATACCATACCAGACAATATCATACTACACAATGACAGGCCATACCATTTCATACTATACATTGACAGATCAGACCATGCAATAAAATGGCATATCATACATACCATACTTTGTCATAGTATACCATGCCATATAATGGCAGGCCATACTTTACTATACAATGACATACCATGCACACCATACTATACCATAATATACTGTCCAGTGCCGGGCCATACCATAGTATCAAATATCATACAATACCATACTGTATCATAACATACATTCGACAGACTATACATACCATACATTGACAGGCAATAACATACCATGAAATGACAAGCCGTACCATATCATACTGTACAATGACAGACCATACCAAACCATAACATGCCATATCATACAAGTATCAAAGATCATATTATGAAATCATTGTTATATGTAATGCACATTATATATAATATTAAGATATAATGTGTCCCAAAAAACATTGACAAACGCAATCGATGTTGCGTAGGTGAGACCTTTTGGCTTTGACAATGCTTGTTGCACTTATGTTGGAGGCTGTTGTGACTAGTCTCTGATTGTATTGTGCTTTACTCTGCACTTAAAAGTATTTACGGAAGCTAACACGCAATGCTGCTTTCTTACATTGTGCAAGTCTCAGTGACTGGACTTTGTGTAAAGAAACATTGAAATTTTTGGCGAAAACGTGGAATAGCAGCGTTACATCAGAACTTTTGCAGCTTTTTTTCTATACAGTAATGTGCGTCCTGTGAAATTAAACGTTTCTTAAATGGAGGAGGCGCTCTGTTTTCGCCTCCGTTGCTTTGCAAAAACAAGTGGTGCATAAACTGTTTAAGTGCTTTTTTTCCTCCGCGTTGTTGTAATAGTCACAAGTGTGTGGACTTTAGCCTGGCTGTGCAATCATGGCATGAGTCAGCAGCACTGTAGGGCCAGCGGTTGGAAGATGCTGACTCATCGCTCGCGCGGTTGCTGCAGCTCTAATCTGGAGTGCATTGGCAGGAGGTTAGAGAGCAGCCGGAGCTGTCAGCAGCACTACTGCTAGACATAGCAGCCCCACAACTGCACACTGCTCTGACACAATGCAAGCAGCATCACATAGCAGCGCTGCGACCAAATATTTCGGCACGCTTCTAAACGCACTTCAGGGCCAAACTACTTGCAGTAGTGAAATGTGTGCTTTTAACCGCACTAGTACTCTTTTGAACAGGACAGTAACTGCTTGCACAGCTGCCAGGTTTCCCTGGTCCGTGCATGGTGTACTTTTCCAATCCAGTTTTTTTCCTTTGAATGTTGGTACTTGTAGGGGAAACGTCCTTCAGGACGAATCGGAATCTGTGCCTTCACAGTGCAGCCAACAGAAAGAATGCGTCTTTAGTTTGCCTTCATTCTGCACGCAAGTTGTTACAACGACTTGCTTTAGGGGGGCGCAATGGTGGAGTGGTGTTGGAATTAAAGTCCAACACCTTCCCTACTGTCGCGCAGACTGGAGTTGGAATAGTACATTAAATTATTCCAATATCCAGCGCCCCCTAAGGCAAGTCTTTAAAACAACTTGCGTGAAGAACAATGAGTGCTAAAGACGCATTCGTTCAAATGATGGAGTTCCGAAGACGTGAGTGAAAAACGCACCCTGAATTCCGTCATACATTCACTTGTAGTCCTGTTGTTTTTGGAATAAACAAAATCACAAGTTCGAGAATTCAAAGAGAAAACCTAGAGCCGAGCGCATCACACATGGACCTGGGAAACTTGACTGGGCTGTGCTTGTAGCAGCTGCGTTATTCTGTTAGCACACTGCTGAAGGCAACCGCAACCATTGAAATGTTCAGTGCCGCTAAACAGAACAGCACATATCAGCACCATTGCAACAAATAAAGCATTAATACTGCGCACACGAGCATTGTTATTATAATACACACTGGTGGAAGGCTCCGCATTGTTATGGTTAGTTCACAGTTTAAATGAAAAAGCTGTTTTTTTTTGTTTTGCTGTGGTGCTGTTTGACGAATGTACAAAACTTTCCTCCCAAAAAATAAATAAATCCGATTTGGATTCGGCATGCCTATTCGTATAGATCTGCCAAGGTGGGTGACAGTAATGGGCAAAAAAATTGAGTTTCCCATTCCCTCCTTTACAGAAAACAGCTGAACGGAATTGCTTCACACTTGGCATCAAAGAAGAACTTTAGTCAAGGAAGTAACTTTGCTTCATTTTGCCAAATTTCTGTTCAGTAGTTTTCGAGAAAAATACTGTTACGAAAATATGCCGGATAAGTTTTGAATAGTGAAAAACGTTAGCGATATCTCGGCCATAAGTCTGCAAACTGTCCTCAGATCTGGATTTTAGGATAGTTTCCTGATTCAAACTTGAAAAAATAAATTACCTTTTATTGGACAATCCTTTTTACGTCCCTTTTGAGTTGGCAAATGACTTAATCCGGTTAGCTGAACCGAAGGTGCTGATTTGCCTGTCGCAAGTTGACATTTTCTATTGTGCAACATATTAAAGGGCTCAGAAAAGGGGGTGGTGATGAACAGAGTGTCTGAATTAAGCAGACCACTCTTACCCAGTCCAAAGATCAGGGCTTTATCCATCACCGTTTTTTAGCTCACTGAACCATCCCAGCTCAGAACTTGGCTATATGCAAATTAGTCTGACCCTGGCCCAGTGCATCATGGGAACAGGGCAGACCAAACTACCAAGCCAATTCTTATACTGGGAAGGAAACAAACTACCGGGGACCGGTCCTGGCATTTCAGCCGTCTTCGGCCCGGCTTGCTTGAATCCTGATGGTGCAATGAGCTAGGGACTCACATCTGAGTATACCCTTCCACGCTTATGGTGGACAAAAATGATTCAGAAAAGGGGGTGGTGATGAACAGAGTGTCTGAATTAAGCAGACCACTCTTACCCAGTCCAAAGATCAGGGCTTTACCCATCACCGTTTTTTAGCTCACTGCACCATCCCAGCTCAGAACTTGGCTATATGCAAATTAGTCTGACCCTGGCCCAGTGCATCATGGGAACAGGGCAGACCAAACTACCAAGCTAATTCTTATACTGGGAAGGAAACAAGCTACCGGGGACCGGTTTCTGGCATTTTAGCCGTCTTCGGCCCGGCTTGCTTGAATCCTGATGGTGCAATGAGCTAGGGACTCACATCTGAGTATACCCTTCCACGCTTATGGTGGACCCCTTGTTGTAAATATATACATATTAAAGGGCATCGTGCATCCTAGAAAAAATACAAAAGGAAGTATGACGTATAAGGGGGTACGGTAAGCACACCCTAAACACCAGGGTTAGGTGGCTCTAAGCCACTCCAGGAGCCTAAGACAATGAAACGTGTGGGCCCACATAGGGTCCTTTTTCGTATTCTACTGTTTTACTACTGAGATCATGGACTGTGTACATATAAATTGGTACCCATGGTCTGCAGCCCTGGTATTGAGACTGTGGACTAGAAAACTCTTGAGATCGTATTGGGTCACCTTTCATACCACACTGTCTCAATATTAGGACCGTGGACCATGGATGCCATTTTCGGTGGCTGATCTGTGGTCCCAAAAAATAGTCCTAACACATTTGGGGGGCGTTTACATATCAAACAGAAATGTAGTCTTGTACAATTGTCCACGTAGGTGTGGCCACGCATCAAATTCAGTTTTGGGGTGCATAATTTTTAGTGAAGTTATCTTTTTAAGAAACGCTTTGAGTCTCGAGATCGTGGACTCAGCATAGCTTGTAACGAGTTTAGGACATTCTCTGTAGTTGAAGGAATGGTGAAGTAAGCAGGCTATTTCCAGAGTGAAGGAGCATTCAGAGCTTTCAATGGTTTTCAGTTCAGGTAACCTTCCACTACAAGAAAAAGTACATTTTTCTTGGCAACTGGCAGTGAAGCCACAATTTTGAGATGAGGGCAAGACTTGAACAGTTAAGATTTGTTGTGACTACTGTTTTCCAGCTGTGTAGAATGGCAGACAAGACGCAGCAAAAAAGGTCAGGACTATCTGGTGCATCTGCAGAGAAAGATTTGATCTGTACCGGGGAGAAAATTAAACCAGAGAAGAACACCTAGGATTCCATCTGTTTGGATGTCCTTCCTCCATTCCCCAGGAGAGAAGGTGAATGCCAGGTTGATTACCTGCAAACTTTGTGACCTGAAGCTGAGCACGGGACGGAGAGCGTTCTATTCCTTCTGCACTTATATTATAAGTAGACATCTCAAGTCGAAACATGAGAAGGAGTTCCCGAGATGCCACCAGGAGAGATTGATGAATGCATATAGCACTGGTACTGATGTCGCTAGTCAGAGCAGTTCTTCTACAGAGACGTCTGCTCGTCAAAGCGCTGTTAAGGTCAACAGTGCAAGCAAAAGCAATAGTTTGGTCTATGTTGCTACCTTAACCTCATGCGCGCTAGCGGAATTCCGCTCCTGCGCTGAGATTTTCGAAATCGCTCTTTTGGTGACGAGCTGGGCTCGTCATCAGCGTGCGAGGAGGCTACGCCATGACGAGCCCAGCTCGTCATCATCAGCCTGGAAGGGGTTAAGTTGCTGTTCTATAGTAAGATCCATTAGTCTTAAGAACGTATTGCCAAATGTGGTAGAAATGTTGAATTCTCATGTTCAACGCTAAAAAGCTGTTGTACTGCTGAAAACTGCAACAAAAGTACCAACACTGCACTAATACCAGTTTTGTGTTCTCACACGAATACATTGAAAAACTATTGTTATTTATTTTATTTTGTTTAATACGGAGATGTTATGCTGGAACATGTCAGGATGATGTTCAAAGAAAGTGTAAAAATAGTGCAGTGAACATTAACTGATTTTTCACAAAAACTTGGAATCATAAACCCTAGTTCACCAGACTGCAGAGAGTTCTAAGGAGAGGGGGCATCTGATAGAGACTTCAAGCTGCAGATTTCTTTCCTTAAATTATATTACCCAGGCATTCGGCTGAATCTTGAAATTGTTTAGCAGTCCCCTTGCGTGCCAGTAGGTGGCGCAGTATGGCTCTGCTTGGCGTTGTTGGCGTCTGCACAGAAATGACTTGCATGGTGCCAACATAGGCGCCACCCTAGTGCACTCAATCGATCAGGATTTGTAGAGCGCGGATGCTTCACCTGTGAGGGTTTCGAAGCGAAGTGGGATCGTGACGCCTCTTCTCTTATTTGTTGAACATTCAGGTCTTGAGGTCCTTCCTGAACTGCTGGAGCCATGGCGAGGCTCTGAGGTGCAGGGGGAGGTTGTTCCAGGCTTTCTGCACTAGGTGGGAGAAGGTGCGGGTCTCCACTGTTGGTCTGGTGGATGCGTCGGGTGACTGCTAGGGAGAGGGATCCAGAGCAGAGTTTTCTGGTAGGTTGGTGGAAATTCACTTGTTTGTTGAGGCACCCCAGTCCTTCGTTGCCTAGTGCCTTATATGCGTGGGGGAGGAGCTTGAACTGGCATCTCTTAGCAACAGGTAGTCAGTGGAGTTTCCTGAGGTGAGGGGTGATGTGTGTCCATCTGGGGAGGTCGAAGATGAGTCTGGCTGCTGTCTTCTGGGTAGTCTGGAGTGTCCTCATGAGTTGGGTCATGATTCCTATGTAGAGGGAGTTACCGTGGATGAGTCTACTGGTGACAAGAACTTGCATGACTGTTTGCCTGCTGTTGGGTGGGAGCCATCTGAAGACCTTTCTGAGCTTTCGGAGGGTGAGGAAACAAACGTAGGCAACAACGCTGACCTACTTGTTCATGGATAGCTGGCTGTCTAGGATGATGCAGAGGTTGCAGGCGTGTTCGTTGGGTTTGGCCAAGCTTAGGGGGCCACCATTTGTTGTTCCAGAGGGTGTTCTTTCCTTTCCCAAAGATGAGTACTTCCGTCTGTTGTTGTTCATCCGGATGGCCACATTTTTCATGCATCTTTAGAAATTTTCTTTGATGATTGTTGGGTCGTTTGTCATGGAGAGGAAGAGTTGGGTATCGTCTGCGTAGGAGATGATGTTGAGTCTGTGACTCTTGACAATCTTGGCCAGGGGTGTTATGTATATGTTGAAGAGGATTGGGCTGAGGGATGAGCTTTGAGGTACACCGCAGGTGATGTTATAGGGAGCGAGGAGTAGGGAGGAAGGATGATCTTCTGTGTTCTTCCTTTGAGTTAGGATGCAATTGACTTGAGTGCTGTTCCTTGGATTCTGATCTGATGGTTTCTAATGATCAGTGTGTGGTGGTATACGCTACAGTGTTGTAAGCTGATAAGAGGTCGAGGAGGAGGAGGGCTGCTCTTTCTCCGTGGTCTAGTAGCACTTTGATGTAGTAGGTGGCTGTGTCTAGAGGGGTCTCAGTGCTGTGGTTTACTCTGAAGCCAGATTGGGAGGGGACCAGAAGGTTGTGGTTCTCCAGATGTCTAGTGAGATGGATGTTGATAGCTTTCTGGATGACCTTGGCTGGGAAGGGGACCAGTGAGATGGGTCGGTAGACCTCCTGGGTCCTTCTTTCCAGGCCATCAGTATGGATATGGGTCGAATTTCTCTCTGTCACTTTTTGACTGACTTCTTTGGACACTTTTTCGAAGTCTAGTGTGATTTTACCCATCTATTTTTGGAGATGTCTCAGAAGAAACCCACCAGATTCAAACCTTGTGGTGCCTGTTATCGACAAGGTTGGTGAAGGAACCCCACTTGGTGTGTCTGTGGTGCCTAGAAAGGAGCCACGACTCTACACCTTGTTCAGAGTGCAAGATTATGAACACCTACGCCATCTGCGATCCGGCAATGAAGCTCTTGGACACTCACCATGCGACTCCGGGCCATTCCAGGTACTGTTCATGTGGGAGGACTCGGGCCCCCTCCTGGAGTTGCTCGCGTCGGTACTCGTCTCACTCCAGGACTTCTTCAGGTAAGTCCCATAAGAAGTCATCTAAGAAGTCGAAGCGATCTTCGACTTTTGGCTGTTGCTCCCATTCTTTGGACGATGCAAGGGAACGAAACCACAAATACCGACCACCCTCGCAGTTGTTTCTTGTGCAGGCCAGTGTCAGAAAATGGGTCTGCTCTGAGATTTCCTGAATTTTCTAGAGCTGAAGCGACCCCATCCGAGCTCTGAGAGTTTTATGACGCAGTGAGCCTCATTTTTGAGAAGTCGAACCCCTCTGGAGCCCCTTCGGGTCCCATAGGTTTGGGAGGGTTTTCACTGGGGCTCTGCTGGCAGGTCCACCCTTAGTGCCAGTCCGTCCCTTTAGGATCCTTTGGTGTATGTGACTCGGCCCTGGCTGCCACTTTGCTACCTCCTCCGGGCACCGTTCCCAGCCTCCCCGATGCACAACGGCGGCGTCAAACCCATTGTGATACCCAACTCCGATACAGAGTTTGACCGGCATCGCAAAATGTCGATTTCAGTGCAAACCAGACCCACACAGCCTGAATATGAGACTGAGCCCTATTTCAATGAACGGTTTACTGAGGTACACTAATGGAGGGGATCTGAGGATCCCTATACTTACACTGACCCTCTACCAGAGTCCATGTCAGATGATAACTGGTATGAGAACCTGGCTGACGACAGTGGTCTGGGCACCTCAGCAGACACTAGCCTCCTCTCTCCTCCCACAATGTATAGGGAGGAAGGGGCTTCCTTTATGATGGTGGTCCATTGGGAGGCTGAGGTTCTGGACTGGCAGCTGCCCATTGTGCAAGTCAAAACAAATGTCTTGACGGAGGTGGTTTAGCCAGGGCTATACCCATCAGAACCTTACTACCCTTCAACAAAGCCCTCACTTATGTCCTGCTTAGGGCCTGGGCCAAGCCCTGTGCAGGTACTCCTGTGTACGGGACCAATGCTCGCTGCCATCGACCCGCTCCCGTGGACCTTGCTTTCCTCTCCCAGCACCCTACCCTGGGGGCCTGGTGGTCCAGGCCCCAACTTCCGGAATCAATCCTGGTGTGTTCCCAACTACACCACCCAGTAGGGAGCACAAGAGGTTGGATACCTGCGGTAAGGGAACTTTCTTTTCCACCAGCCTGACACTGTGGTCCGTGAACGCTGCATGCTTATTTAGCTGTTACTCCCATAGTGTGGGATATGGTTAAGCGAGTACTTCCTATGGTCCTGTTTGAGGCCCGGGCCATACTCTTCCCCAGCATTTTCTGATGGGCGACACGCATCAAAGTTCACAATCAGATGCAGGTTTTACACAACCTACTCACAGGGCAGAGCCATTGCTTCATCGGTGGCGCTTCAATGTCATGACTGATTGAGGAATACTGGCTTTTCATGGGATGTCCAAGCCTCGTTCACGGACATGACCTATGTAATCTATCTCTTTGAAAGCAAGGCGAATTCGGCGGTGGAGAGATTCAAGGGCAGTATAGCCACTGCTAGGTCATTGGGGCTGTGTGGCCCTCGACCGCCGAATTCCGCCTTACTCCGAAGGA
The DNA here is from genome assembly GCF_964263255.1 of Lissotriton vulgaris. NCBI lineage: Eukaryota > Metazoa > Chordata > Amphibia > Caudata > Salamandridae > Lissotriton > Lissotriton vulgaris. Next base: position 189,128,649 of record NC_141698.1, read on the forward strand.
GCTGTGTGCCACGTCCTTTCCCCCCTAGCCACCACAGTCAGCAGGATCAGTCCTTTCGTGGCCGCTGTTGTGGCTCCTACAAACCTTGTGGGGCCCAAAGCCAAAGAACGGCCCAAGCCTCCACACCCCCAGCAGCCTCTTTAGTTTGCCCTTAATCTAGCATGGGCATCTGGTTTGCAGCAGAATTCCAACACCATCTGCACCAATGAGGAGCGATTGCAACAAACAAATGGGTGTTCCAGATTGTCGAACGAGGTTACGCCCTTCTGTTCCAACAAACCCCGCCGGCCATTCCTCTGTCCCCAGATCAACTGACAGAGGACCACCTTGCGTTCTTGCAACAGGAAGTACTGGCCCTTTTGGCCAGAGAAGCTATTGAGAGGTGCCAGTGTCAGAAGTAGGTCTTGGTTGCTATTCCAGCTACTGTCTGGTGTCAAAAAGGAAGGAGACCTCTGTCCTATGTTAGATCTGTGCCCTCTATATTACTTCTTGAAAAAAGAAAAATTCAAGATGCTCCTCTTGGCTCGGGTCTTATCTGTCCTCGACCCTGGAGACTCGATGGTAGTGCTGCACTTGCAGTAGGCCTAGTTACACATTTCTGTCCTACCTGCCCACAATCACAACTTGTGGTCACTGTGGGCCAGGAGCATTACCAGTTCATTGTGCTCCCTTTTGGCCTTACCAGTGCCCCTTGGGTGTTCCCCAAGGTGATGGTGGTGATTGCAGCACATAGGCGAAGGTCAGGAGTTCCAGTCTTCCGCTACCTCGACAACTGCCTGTTGAAGGCTGACTCGCCCCAGTCATTCGTCTCCCAGCTTCAGCCAACAGCAGACCTTCTGCATTCAATGGCGTTCATTATCAATGTGTCAAAGTTACACCTGACTTTCTTTCAGATGCTCCCTTTGAGCTTATCCCTCGGAACAGCGAGTGAACGATGTTCAGGCTATGATTACGATGTTTCAGCCTCTAACTTGGATTTCGGAGAGGCTGACTTTGAGGCTGTTGGGATTCATCGCCTCCTGCATCCTGGTGGTAAAACATGCTCTTTGACATATGTGGGCTCTGCAGTGGGACTTGAAGACTCAGTGGGCACAGCATCAGGGAACTCTCTCTGGCCTCGTCCAGATATCGGAAGGAACTGCAAATGATATGCAGTGGTCGTTCACAGACTGCGATTGGGTCAACAGCAGACCTCTCTCCCTTCCCCACTCAGGGCTAAAAGTAGTGATAGATGCATCACTCCTGGGCTGGGGAGGCAATCTGGTAAAGGTGGACATCAAGGAAGTCTGGTCTCTGCCAGAGTCCGGGCTTTACATAAACCTACTCGAGCTCCGGGCGATCTGGTTGGCATTGAAAGACTTTCTTCCTTCGATCAAGGGAAGTCTAGTGCAAGGGTTCACAAACAACACCACCAAAATGTGGTAGTGCAACAATCAGGGCAGAGTGGGGTGGTTGACCCTTTGTCAAGAGTCCCTGTGCCTCTGGACATGCCTGGAATGTCAAGGCATATCCCTGGTGGTTCAGCACCTTGCGGGCTCTCTGAATGCCAGAGCTGATGAACTCAGCCTCCAATACCTAGCGGATCACAAATGGAGGCTTCATCCGGAGGTGGTTCGAGGGCTCTTCTGAGATTGGAGAGAGCCTTGGTTAGATCTATTTGCCACCGGCGAGAACTTTCAGTGTCCACACTCTTCTGCGTGCTGGAGTTTCCAAGGAAGCTCTCACTCGAAGACACATTTCATCTTGAGTGAAGCTCACAATTCCTATAGGCCTTTCTGCTGATATCAATCCTGTCCAGAGTTCTCAAGAAGTTCAAAATCAACTAGGCCCAAGTCAGATTAGTGGCTCCAGACTGGGCACAGAGAGTATGGTAACCCGAACTCCTGAGCATGATCATCTGTCGTCCAGTCAGGTTGCCTATTAATGAGGATCTTTTGTCACAGCAACAGGGAATGGTACTGCACCCGAACATGTCCACTCTCCACATTCATTCGTGGAAATTGAGCTGTAACATTTGATGGTGTTTTATCTCCTTCGTGTATGTATGTGATGTTTATCTGGTATCCAGGAGTTATTCTATCAAAATCATCTATGCCTGCCAATGGAACAAGTGAGTGGTTGGGTGTACATCCAAATCAGTTGATCCTCTGTCTGCACCTGTAACTAAAGTTCTTAATTTCTTCCTTTTCTTGGCCCGGCAAGACTTTGCCTTGGGCACGCACATTAAAGGAATATATGTCCACAATTTCTGCTTTCTTAGGGTTGGCCGATCAACCTATCCTGTTTAAGTCACCTGTTATAACTAGATTCCTTAAAGGTTTACAGCATATATTTCCTCTCAGGCTCTTCATTTTGCCACACTGGGGGACATTAATTTAGTTCTCACCTTCCTCATATGTTCTTTTGATCTGAAGCACAGCTGCCCTTTATGATTCCTAGCAATCAAAACTGTCTTCCTTGTGGAGATAACATCTACCAGGAGGGCTGGCAAATTGCAGGCGCTTTCGATTAATCCTCTGTACACTTCCTTCTTCCTAGAAAAGCTGGTTCTTACAACCTGGCATCCGGCATCCTTTTTCCAAAGTTGGTCAAACATTTTCACGTCGGCATCCTTTTTCCAAAGTTGGTCAAACATTTTCACGTCGGGCAAAACATTACCTTGCCTACCTCTCCCCACCGTCTTATCACTCTAAAGAAGAGGAAAGACTCCACCGTCTTGATCCAAAAAAGCATTATCTTTCTACATCAATCTTACCAAACAATTCTGGGTGGGAGATCAACTCTTTGTTAGATTTGCAGGGGCAAAGAAAGGGAAGGCAATTCAAAAGAGAACCATGTCTTGATGGATCATCCTTTGCATTAAGATCTGCTATGCAGTGACAAAGAAACAACCCACTAAGGGCCTAAGAGCTCACACCACCAGAGCTACAGCTACGAATACTGCGTTAGCTCTTGGAGTCCCCTTCCTGAACATCTGTCAAGGAGGTACGTGGGCATCACTGCACATGTTTGCCGAATACTACTGCCTCGACAGTCAGGTCTGGCGAGATGGCACTTTGCCTGTTCGATCTTCCAGGACTTCTTAGTTTAAGACAGTATGCAGGGCCACCTCTAGGGAGAGATTGCTTTGGTATCAATTCTAAGGTAAGGCATCTGCAGCTAGACATCTCTATCAGATGAGCAAGTTACTTACGTCGAGTAATGCCTTATCTGGTAGAGACCGTATCTAGCCACATATTTGTTAGCGACCCTCCTATCCTCCCCGTTCTCCAAACTGTCTTCTCACATTAAGAGATCCTTTAGGACCTCCCTTTTTTTTCACACTAGTCATTCCTTCTCAGATTGACTCCGTGCATCTGGTGCCGAAAAAAAGTCAAGAACTGAGGTCAGCGCTCTGGGGTGGTGCCTATATAGGCACTGTGCATGTCACTTACTGCGTGGTGATGCCACGCAGAGCTGAACAACGCCATCCCACCTACCTCAGAATGAAACACTTGGAATTGCCAAACCACAGGTTCGAGGCATGTGGGCTGCTGAATTCATATCTGTGCATAGATCGCCGCCTAGTGTTGGGTCCGGATGATTGCACATTGTTGTCCTGGAAGAGTCTTCGAAGTATCACGAGATAGGTGGCTCCTCCCCTGGACTACAGTGCGCATGGGCATCGCCTCCATCCCCAGATTGTTTTTTTCCGCCATTGGGTTCGGATGTGTTTCGGTTCTGTCGTGGAGTGAGTGTAGCGGGCCGGAAAAGCAGGCGAGGAGGCCGTATGTAGTGGGCAATATTCGGTTTTTATTACGGATGTACAGTACAGATAGTCCCAACAGGTCGAAGGTGTGGCACCAGGCGATGGACACAGAGGCGCTGCTTCTTCTCTTCTTGGCGTCCGCCGATGGTCCGAGTAGATTCCGATGACGGGGAGGCTCCCAGGAGGACCGGAAGAGAGGAAACAAACAAGGGACCGTTAGTCTTATCGAGTCGGTAGCGAGACTCAACTGTACACCTTCACCAGGGTAGTGCAAGAGGGGTCGGAAAATGACAGTGCGGGAAGGAAGGTACCGGGAGTACGGAATACAGGTCGGGGTAAAAGAGAGGGTGCTGGGGTGGGGCGTGCGAGTAACGAAAGGGCTTCTATAGTGAGGTGCTATATACGTATAATACAGTGCAAGGGTAGTGCGACTATGTAGAGAGGGTATATATACAGGGACTTTAACACGAACTCCTAGTGAGTAGGGATAAAGGAGGCAAAAGGCACTCACGCGGTCCGCCGTAACTCTCTAGTGAGTTACGGCCGCTCTCCAGCCACCTCCAAGGGACTCCACCACTCCTCTGTCCACACTTCTTCCTCGCACGTCTGGTCACCTTCTCCGTCTCCAGCCAGAGGGTCCTGCCACGAAACTCCGACGCCTTGTTGTGCTGAATCCCTGTTTTTATCCTGTGCTGGCTCTGCCAGAGGGGTGGGACTTCCGGGGTCAGCTTGGTATGGTTCCTCCCTTCCTGTCGCTCGGGTTGGCTCCTGTGGGAGAGAGAAGGGCGGGGTTTCGTTGGTGATGGAGGTTGCTCGGCGTCCTGTCTCGGTGGTGGCGTTTCGGTGAGATAAGCTCAGTCCCGGGGGTGCCGGACAAGGCACGCGAGGGGGAGGGCGGCCCCCAGGTAGGGGTTTGCGGGCCGTTTCATCACATCCCCTTCCCCTAGCTGTCCTTCTTGTAGTGGGAGGAGAATGTGGATACCGGGACAGAAAATCCGCATTACCTTGATCGGAACCCTTTCTATGTTTGGTTTGAAAATGAAAGGGTTGGAGAGACAAAAACCAACGCAGGACCCGGTCATTCTGCCCTTTGTTCCTTGCCATCCACTCCAAAGGGGCGTGATCTGTGTAAAGTATGAAATCTCTGCCCTCTAGGTAGTACCGAAGGCTTTCTACCGCCCACTTGATGGCTAAAGCTTCTTTTTCTACCACCGCATATTGTTTTTCCCGGGGGAAGAGTTTGCGGCTCACATATAGAATAGGACGTTCATTCCCCAGGGCATCCTTCTGGGACAACACGGCTCTTAAGCCGTAGTCCGACGCATCTGTTTGTAGGATGAAAGGGACTGAATAATTGGGGGGGACCAATACAGGACCAGAGGTCAAGGCATCTTTAAGGTCTGTAAATGCATGCCAGGCTTCCGAGGAGGGATTCCGGAGTTGTTCATCTGACCGGTTTGTTTTCTTCAACAGGTCTGTGAGGGCTGCCGCTCTTTGAGAAAAATTGGGCACAAAGCGCCGATAATACCCAAGGAGACCTAGGAAGGCTCGGAGGTCTTTCTTTGTTTGGGGAAACGGAAGGGATCGGATGGCCGCCGTTTTGCTGTCTTGGGGTCTTATCAGGCCGTCCCCCAGAAGAAACCCCAAGTATTTAACTGTTTTCGCGGCCAATGTGGTTTTGGCCGGATTGATGGCGAATCCGTATGAACCTAAGGAGCTGATGACACTGGAAAGGTGCTGTCGGTGTTGGGGCCAGCTGTCGCTAAAGATGATGATGTCATCTAGATACGCGCCTGCGTAAGGTGTATGGGGTCTCAGGACCTGGTTCATAGCCCGTTGGAAGGTGGCGGGGGCGCCATGCAGACCAAAGGGCATGACTAGGAATTGGTATAACCCATCCGGGGTAGAAAAGGCCGTCTTTTTTCTATCTTGTTCCCGGAGGGGTATCTGCCAGTACCCCTTGCAGAGATCGAGCGTGGAAATGAATTTTGCCTGCCCTATTCGTTCAATCATTTCGTCTACCCTGGGTAAGGGGTAGGTGTCGAACTTGGAGACCTTGTTGACCTCCCGGAAGTCGATGCAAAAACAGACCGAGCCGTCAGGTTTCGGTACCAAAACGATAGGGGAGTTCCACTCGCTGACTGAGGGTTCAATTATTCCCATTTGTTGCATGACTTCCACTTCCTGACGGATAACGTCCCTACGGGCCTCTGGCACTCTATACGGCCTCAGGCGAACCACTTTCCCTGGTTCGGTTTCAATCCTGTGTTCAGTGACCGTGGTTCGACCGGGGGAGGACGAGAAGACGCCTTTCAGGGGTTCCAAGGTGTGTCGTAGTTCCTGGATTTGTACGGGGGTTAGGTCGGAGTCCAGACAAGGGTCGAAAGAGAAGAGGAGATTTTTCTTGGTTCCCGACAGCACCGGACGGGGTCCTTCCCACTTTTTTAACAGGTTAACATGAAAGATTTGGGAGGTGCCTCGGGTAGGGTCCAATTCTATCTCGTACGTGACTGGTGTTACTTGCCGAAGGATGGGGTAGGGTCCTTGCCATTGTCCCAATAATTTCTGGTCGGACGAGGGCATCATAAGGAGAACTAGGTCGTTGACAGCAAAGACCCGATTACGAGTGCCCTTATCATATTGTCTCTTTTGGTTGTCCTGAGCGGCCTCTAGGTTTTGCCGGACAAAATCGCGAATCATAGACAGATGTGTCTTTAGGTTTTGCATATATTCGGGGAGTGGACGTGTCCGGTCCGGTTCAGCTTCCCACGCTTCCTGGGCCATGTCCAGCAGGGTACGGGGGGCTCGTCCGTACAGTAATTCATATGGGGAGTACCCCGTGCTGCTCTGGGTTTTACAACGGATCGCAAACAAGGCCAAAGGAAGCATGTCTTCCCATCTCTTTGCTTCGAGGCCTAAGAGCTTTTTCAACGTCTGCTTCAACGTGGCGTTGTATCGTTCTACGAGCCCATCTGTTTGCGGGTGATAAGCAGAGGTCCGGATTTGTTTGATTCCCAACTCCGCACATACACGTTTCATAAGGGCTGAAACAAATGGGGTGCCCTGGTCGGTGAGGATTTCCCGCGGGAAGCCAACCCGCGAAAACAAGGAGATCAGAGCTTTCGCTATCGCCTGGGTAGTAGGTTGGCGGAGGGGTATGGCCTCCGGGAAGCGGGTGGCATAGTCTACTATTACCAGGGCATAGCGACACCCGCTACGGGAGGGCAAGAGGGGACCGATTATGTCCATCCCGATGCGGCTGAAGGGAACATCTATGATAGGGAGGGGTTGCAAAGGGACGCGGGGTGGTCTGTGTCGACTGTTCTTTTGGCATACTATGCATTCGCGACAATAAGTCTTGATCCTTTGATACACCCCAGGCCAATAGAACTTCTCCAAGATGGCTTGGCTGGTTTTCTCGTCCCCGAAATGACCCCCCAAAAGGTGACTATGTGCCAGAAAAAGGACTTTGTCTTGAAAGGGGCCGGGGACAAGCAACTGGGCGTTCTGTTGGGGCCCCCCTTTTCGATATAACAACCCGTTTTTCTTAACGAAGTAAGGACCTACTTGTAAGGGGTCTTCGTGATCAAGTGCTTTTCCCCAGGCCTCCTGTAGCAGAGGATCTTCTCGCTGGGCGGCCCTGAACTCTTGGTCGGTCTGCCAGGGGTGCTCTTCAATAATGGCAGGATAAGCGCTGACGTGTTCTTTCTTTTCTCTTCTTTTCTGACTCCTAGGTTTGTGGGGTTTGGGCTCGGGTACTTGGTTGGGACATTCAGGATAGGGAGCCTCTTTCCACCACTGAGTCAGGGAGTCGGAAGTCTTTTGTAAGAGCATTGGAAGTCCCGGATAATCACTCCCTAGAATGGCTTGTTCTGGCAAGGCGGGCACAAGGCCCACGGTGAGAGAGATCCCGGGGTCTTGGGAATGTTGGACTCGTACCTGAGTTGTGGGATATTGTTTAGTGTCTCCATGTACACATTGTATGGCTACAACCCCAGTAGGATTGCTGAGGGGCTGGGCAAGGTCTTGTGGATGTAGAACACTCTGCCGACATCCAGTATCGGCGAGGGCCCTCAGTGGCTGACCGTTTATGGATACTGGACAGTAGAACGGCGGTGGTGTATATCCGGGAGGGTTACACAGGTAGTTCCTGACAAAGCCGACCTCCATCGGTTCCTCCTTCTGCGGACACATCCGTGCAATGTGTCCGAACCCACCACAGGAATAACACTGGGGTCCGGGAGTCGGGGTTCGGAACACTACAGGGGAGGGAAATAGCGGTGGTGGTTCAGGTCGACGGCCCTGGGGAGGCCGGGTTGGGCGAGTGGACGTAGCAGGCAAGGGCCTGTGGGGGTGGTCGTCCTTACCCCGCTGAAGTTCCTGTGCCCTGCTATAGGCAGACGCTATCTCTATAGCAGTCTCAAGTGTGAGTCTGGAGTGTTGCCTCACCCAGCGTTGGGTGGCCGGGTGTAAGGAGTTAAGGAACTGTTCCAGATAGATTTTCTCCAGAATATTGTCTTTGGTAGAGGTTTCGGGGCGCAACCACCGGTTTGCGAGATCCCGGATCCGAAAGGAGAGTGCTCTCGGGTTCTCTTGGGGCTTTTCCCTGGCCTGGCGTAGTTTCACCCTGTAGGTATCATCATCGATGCCAAGGCGTTCTAAGATGCACCTTTTAATGTCAGCATAGGGAGTGTTGCCCTGGATATTGGCCTGTTGGTAGGCCGCTTGGAGGTCACCGGTGAGGAGCGGACCCAAATACTGTCCCCACCGATCAGCAGGCCAATTGGCGGCTTGAGCTATCCTCTCAAAGTTTGTGAAAAAGTAGTCCGGGTCTTCTCCAGGGACATATTTTTGAAGGACGACAGAGGGTAGAGAGGTCATCGGTCTTTGTTGGCCCAGGGCGTCTGCTAGCTTTGTCATGGTTTCTTCATGGGTCGCCCCCTGGCCTTTCAGAACATCGTGGAGCTGACCTCTGTCGTCTTCGGCAGTCTTCAGGAACTGCTCCATAAGTTTCCCGAATTGTTCTTGGGACTCTGCCATCTTCTTTATTACGGCCTCCATACCTCCAGCAGATCCCACTTCTGACACCAGATGTCGTGGAGTGAGTGTAGCGGGCCGGAAAAGCAGGCGAGGAGGCCGTATGTAGTGGGCAATATTCGGTTTTTATTACGGATGTACAGTACAGATAGTCCCAACAGGTCGAAGGTGTGGCACCAGGCGATGAACACAGAGGCGCTGCTTCTTGTCTTCTTGGCGTCCGCCGATGGTCCGAGTAGATTCCGATGACGGGGAGGCTCCCAGGAGGACCGGAAGAGAGGAAACAAACAAGGGACCGTTAGTCTTATCGAGTCGGTAGCGAGACTCAACTGTACACCTTCACCAGGGTAGTGCAAGAGGGGTCGGAAAATGACAGTGCGGGAAGGAAGGTACCGGGAGTACGGAATACAGGTCGGGGTAAAAGAGAGGGTGCTGGGGTGGGGCGTGCGAGTAACGAAAGGGCTTCTATAGTGAGGTGCTATATACGTATAATACAGTGCAAGGGTAGTGCGACTATGTAGAGAGGGTATATATACAGGGACTTTAACACAAACTCCTAGTGAGTAGGGATAAAGGAGGCAAAAGGCACTCACGCGGTCCGCCGTAACTCTCCAGTGAGTTACGGCCGCTCTCCAGCCACCTCCAAGGGACTCCACCACTCCTCTGTCCACACTTCTTCCTCGCACGTCTGGTCACCTTCTCCGTCTCCAGCCAGAGGGTCCTGCCACGAAACTCCGACGCCTTGTTGTGCTGAATCCCTGTTTTTATCCTGTGCTGGCTCTGCCAGAGGGGTGGGACTTCCGGGGTCAGCTTGGTATGGTTCCTCCCTTCCTGTCGCTCGGGTTGGCTCCTGTGGGAGAGAGAAGGGCGGGGTTTCGTTGGTGATGGAAGTTGCTCGGCGTCCTGTATCGGTGGTGGCGTTTCGGTGAGATAAGCTCAGTCCCGGGGGTGCCGGACAAGGCACGCGAGGGGGAGGGCGGCCCCCAGGTAGGGGTTTGCGGGCCGTTTCATCACAGGTTCCCTCTGTCGGAACCGATAGTTGTTCGACTTTCTACTCGAGACCAAAAGGTCTTTAGGCTGGGCGTCGGTATAGTTGCGTTCGGGTTTCTTGTCTGACTCTCCGCTCCGAACTCTTGCTACCCTTCCGCGTGCTTTCGGCGCGGACGGGCCTACACTACATTTCTGCTATGGAGCGGACACCGTTTAAAAAGTGCCCGGTGTGTAACTCCAAATATTCACACCTCGACGTGCACCCCGTGTGCAATACATGCTTGTCACCGGACCATAACGAAGACAGCTGCATGGCGTGTTCGAAATTCCGGTGCAAGAAAACTCTGAAGATTCGTCGGGCCAATAGGCTCCAGGCTAAGTTCTCGGCTACCGCGGCGCCCCCACCAGACGACATTCCAAGAATCTGTTGGAGACGGGGACGACGTACAAGGTTCGGAATCTAGTCCCGCGTCCGAAGAGGAGACCTACGACGCGGGTGATGAGGACTTTGACGAAGTCGCCGACGAGGTAGGGGACGACGATCGGGCTTTTGCCACTGTAAGGATAGCTCGGAGGAGGAGCATCCCCAACCAGACTCAGGGGTCAATCCCCTTCATACGGCCCAGGTCGAGGGATCGCCTTCGGGCCTTACCCAAGATCTACTTATAAGTCCTACGTCCCCTCCTCCGGGCCCGGTCACGGACATTTCTGAGGCGCCACTCCCGTTGAAGAAAACGAAAGTGAAGCCGTCTGGTCACGCACCCTCGGATGCGAAACCGAAAGTGAAAGTTGCGCTGGGGCAGAAGGTTCTGGAGGCGTCAACTTCCCAAAAATTCAAAATGGCCGACTTGAAGAGCCACGCCAAGATGGCCGACCCGAAGCCCTCGGGGTCGGCGCCGAAGGCGAAGTCGACCGACGCGGCTGCGTCGGCGCCGAAAGGGGTCGTGGACCCGAAGACGGCTCCAAAGAAGCGTCAGGGCGACGACGCGCACAGGGCCCTTGGGGACAAGGCGCGTGGGGTGTCGGCCCCGAAGAAGGTGCCTGCCATCGATCTGACTCTCGACGCGGGAAGATCGCTCGAGCCGGTCAAGCCCTCTCCGGCCTTAACAAAGAAGGTAGCGGAATCCCTGCAGCGGATACGGAAGGACAGTGTGGTTCCCGATCAGGACACTGTGGCGCCTAAGCTCACGCCGAAGCCTGCAAAGGCGCAGACGCCTATCCGTTTTACCCTGCCGCCCAAGTCGACGCCGAAGGCTTTCGCGCCGAAACAGGGCGGGCCCTCAAAGGAGGTATTGAAAGCTGCCTTGGTGGTGTCAAAGCTTCGGCTCCAGCCGCTTGCTGAAGAGGAACGTCGAGAGGTAATCATCGACGCCAATACCGGGAAACTGTCTCTCCTCAAGAGGAAAATCACCACGGAGCCGGTGTTGGAACATTTTCGGATCCCTCTCAAAAATAAGAGGGACTCTGCGGAATCTTCGGCTCTGGTAGAACCTATGTCTCCACAAGCCCTGGGACACTCGCCAACGCATTCCGCCGCAGGCGATTCGGACGAGGAGGACGCCGAGTACAACTATCCGGCGTACTCGGATCCGGAGGAGGAGCACGAACCTTGGTCGGCCGGAGGCGACCCAGAGGACCCGCAGTCGGGCCAGGACGCGCAACTTTTTGCGGCCAAAACGTCACCGACGGAGGACTCGGCGGCCTTCAACGCGCTGATCGAGAGAGCTGCGGCTAACCACGACGTCGAGCTGCACTCGGACCCTGTGGATGTGGACTTTTTATTTGACACTTTCTCAGTGGCTGAAAAGTCGGTCAAAACGCTGCCAATGCTTAAGGGGGTGCTCAAACACGCAACGGAGGTCTTCAAGGAGCCCACCCGGGCGCGTGTCGTCAACCGTCGCATTGACAGGAAATATAAGGCAGCGCCCTCGGATCCAACATACATCAAGGGACACTTGCCATTGGACTCGTTGGTTGTTTCCAACGCTCGGAAGAGGGCGAACTCGCAGACCACTGGTGACGCTCCTCCCCCAGACAAAGAGTCCAAGATCTTCGAGGCCTCAGGCAAACGAATTGCTGCACAGGCAGCTAATATTTGGAGAATATCTAACACACAGGCCCTACTTGCACGCTATGATAGGGCTCATTATGACACCTTAGAATCAATACTGCAACACTTGCCTGACCAGTACAAGGAGGCAGGAGAAATGCTGATTCAGGAAGGAAAGCTTATTACGAATGCATCCATAAAATGTGCACTGGATGTGGCAGATACAGCCTCCAGGGCGATCAACACCAGTGTGTTGCTTAGACGGCATGCTTGGCTTAGAATTTCAGGGTTCAAACCCGACATTCAAACTACAATACTGAACCAAACAGTTAATCCTGACCACCTGTTTGGCCCTGAGGTGGATGCGACACTGGAAAAGATGAAAAAAGATATGGAAACTGCCAAGTCTATGGGGGCTCTCCAAAATCAGCAGTTTCGGAGTGGTTCCTTTCGCCGCTCCAATTCCAGGGGCACCTCAAGGGGTCAGGCATCGCAGTCCACACAGTATTACAAAAGTAACACCCAAACCTCGTACAACAACAAGGGTAGGGGTGGCTACAGAGGCAATAACGTCAAGGGCAGGGGACGTGGAAACAACAGCTCCAGGTCCACCACCGCCAACAAGCAGTGACGTCTTGTCACTGCCCCCCGACCATACAACACCGGTCGGGGGGAGACTTCAGCAGTTCCTGCCAGCGTGGAAATCCATCACCACGGACAGGTGGGTCAAGTCTCTTATCCAGTACGGTTACTGTCTGGAACTTACTTCCATTCCACCAAACATACCCCCAAGGAGCCGTCCTATGTCCGGCGAGCACTTGACCTTGTTGCAGCAGGAAGTTCTAGTCATGCTGCAAAAAGGGGCAATAGAGCTCGTTCCATTGCAAGAACGGGGAACAGGGGTTTACTCCCTGTATTTTCTGATCCCCAAAAAGGACGGATCCCTCAGGCCCATCCTGGACCTCAGGCCCCTAAACTGGTACATTCTCTCGGAGCACTTCCATATGCTCATGTTACAGCAAGTGCTCCCCCTGCTTCAGCAGGGGGACTTCCTGGCTACGCTGGATCTGAAAGATGCATATTTTCATATCCCCCTGCATCCTTCCCACAGGAAGTATCTCAGATTCACGATTCAAGACCAGCATTACCAGTTCAGGGTTCTGCCGTTCGGGGTCACCACGGCGCCAAGGGTTTTTACAAAGTGCCTAGCGACTGTGGCGGCGCATCTCCGTCGCCAGAACGTCCACGTCTACCCCTACCTGGACGACTGGCTCATTCAAGCAAAGACAGAACAGCAGTGCGTCGACCATGTGTCACGCACCATTCATCTCCTGCACGAGCTGGGATTCTCTCTGAACTACCCAAAGTCCCATCTCCAGCCCGCCCACGTGCGACAGTATCTGGGCGCGACAATCAACACTCTGGCAGCCACTGCGCAGCCAAATTCAGTGAGAATCGCCAGTATCCAGGCGCTGATCCAGCGGTTCAGACCTCAGCACTCGCTTCCAGCGAAGGTGTTCATGCAGTTGATAGGCATGATGGCCTCCTGCATCTCCATTGTCCCGCACGCGAGACTACATATGCGTCCGCTTCAGGAGTGCCTTGCACGTCAGTGGACTCAGGCTCATGGGCAACTGACAGACCTAGTGTTGGTGAGCGGTCGGGCATACAACTCTCTGCATTGGTGGAATCCACAAAACCTTTGCAAGGGCCGACCATTCCAAGAGCCTGTGCCACAGATTATCCTGACAACGGACGCCTCTCTCCAGGGATGGGGAGCGCATGTACTCCAGTACACAGTGCAGGGACTCTGGACACTACAGCAAAGGAAGATGCACATCAATGTGTTGGAACTGATGGCAATCTTCATGGCCTTAAAGGCGTTCAAAGTACATCTGTGCAACAAAGTCGTGTTGATCCGGACGGACAACATGACGGCCATGTACTACATTCAGAAGCAGGGAGGCACACACTCTCCGCAGCTGTCTCATCTGGCTCAGAGCATGTGGAAGTGGGCCATTCAGAGGAACATCTTCCTCATGGCAGAGCATCTCCCGGGCAAGGGCAATCAGATGGCGGATCTGCTCAGCAGGCACAGCCATCAAATGCACGAGTGGGAGATACATCCATCAGTACTCCAACCGTACTTCCAAAAGTGGGGTCATCCAGAGATGGACCTGTTCGCCACAAAGGAGAACGCAAAATGCCAAAGCTTCGCCGCCAGGTTCCTACACCCGCAATCACAGGGCAATGCGATGTGGATGAACTGGTCAGGCAGATTTGCGTACGCTTTTCCCCCAGCACCTCTGATACCGCTGGTGGCACGCAAACTCAGGCAGCACTCGATGACGCTCATCCTGGTTGCTCCAACGTGGGCTCGCCAACCATGGTACACCACGTTTCTGGAACTCTCCGTGGTACCGCATCAAAGGCTTCATCTCACTCCCAGCCTTCTGACGCAGAGCCATGGCGACATTCAGCACCCAGATCCGCAACAGCTCAACCTGGCGATCTGGCTCCTGAAGTCCTAGAGTTTGGCTACCTCAATCTTCCTCCCGATTGCTTGGACATCATTCGGGAGGCAAGGAAGCCCACTACTAGAGCTTGTTATGCGGCTAAATGGAAGAGGTTTGTCATCTACTGTGTTAACCACGATATTGACCCGCTGGATGCTTCCATTCAAAACATCATTTGTTACCTGTTCCACCTGTATCAATGCAATCTGGCGTACTCTTCCATCCGCATTCACCTGTCTGCTATGGCAGCATACCTCCAGAATAGGCAACACCTGTCACTCTTTAAGGTCCCTGCTATCAAGGCCTTTCTGGAAGGACTCAAAAGAGTCATTCCACCAAGGACCCCACCAGCTCCAGAATGGAACCTCAATGTGGTTCTTACAAGGCTGATGGGTCCTCCCTTTGAGCCACTGCACTCTTGTGAGCTTCAGTTTCTGACTTGGAAGGTTGCGTTCTTAGTAGCAATTACATCGCTACGGAGGGTTAGCGAGCTGCAGGCGCTCACCATCCAAGAACCTTTCTTCCAGGTACATGCTATCAGGGTGGTGCTCCGTACTAACCCTAAGTTCTTACCCAAGGTTGTTTCTCAATTCCATATAAACCAGACAATTGAGTTGCCGGTGTTTTTCCAAAACCCAGAGACGCTGGCGGAGCGAATGCTCCACACCCTTGATGTTAAGAGAGCCTTGATGTACTATGTAGACAGGACAAAAGATTTTCGCAAAACCAAGCAGCTTTTTGTTGCTTTTGCCACACACCACAAGGGAAACGCAATCTCCAAAGCTGGGATCGCTAGGTGGATCGTGAAATGCATTCAAGTCTGTTACGCTAAAGCTAAGCGCACTCTCACTATCCCACCAAGGGCCCATTCCACCAGGAAGTTGGGGGCCTCTATGGCTTTCTTAGGTAACATTCCCTTAGAAGATATCTGTAGAGCAGCCACATGGTCTACCACACATACTTTCACTAAACACTACTGTGTAGACGTGCATTCCAAACAGCAGGCAGCTGTTGGTCAGGCTGTTCTCAAAACACTTTTTCAGACTGCTGCAGCTGGCACGGGCGGCCGCCGCTAATGGAGGGACTGCTATGTATTCTATGCACAGATATGAATTCAGCAGCCCACATGCCTCGAACTGCAAATGCTACTTACCAGTATGCATCTGTTCTTGGCATGTAGGGCAGCTGACATTCATATCGCCCACCCTCCTCCCCGGCGCCTGTAGCAGCTGCAGTATTCATTCATATGTATATATATATATATGCTCATAGCATGGTCATCACTCACATACTTCACTCCATCTCTGCCAATGGCTAAAAACAATCTGGGGATGGAGGCGATGCCCATGCGCACTGTAGTCCAGGGGAGGAGCCACCTATCTCGTGATACTTCGAAGACTCTTCCAGGACAACAATGTGCAATCATCCGGACCCAACACTAGGCGGCGATCTATGCACAGATATGAATGTCAGCAGCCCTACATGCCAAGAACAGATGCATACTGGTAAGTAGCATTTGCATTTCATCTGACACTAGCAGGCAGTGTGAATGTCTATGTTCACAATCTACATACAAATTTATGTTCATAATCTACACACAAACTGCTAAAAAAAATCATTTGTAAATTTGTGGATTTAATCTAAATAGCAACCATTTTTCTTATTTTCTGAGGAGGCAGGATTAGTCGTCTTCTCAAACTTAAACCAGCAGGAGTGCCAGAGAAAGGCCCTCGTCCAGGAGACTGTTTCAGTAGCGTAACTTTTTAAAACTTGAATCTGTGAGTTGAAGCACCCATTTGATTCGGGAACTTCCGGGCCCACCCACAGTAATTAGTTTGCTGATCACAGAGGCATGGGTGAGTGAATGAATGTTTTAATGAGCCTGACAGGTCAGAGCGGTGTCTTCCAACTGTAGTTACGTAGCAATATTGCCTCATACTAGCCTGAAATTACATCTCTTGTGTTCCACACAGGTGTGAAAAGTTAGACCTGTTTGGAAACCTTGAATTTCTACCGTGGTTGTGAGCAGTTAACTCAAGAGGGTTGATGCGTATGCTCATCAGAGCAGATGATTAGTCTAGTACTCCAAGCTCTGCATCCAACCAAGACTATATTGGATGAAGCATCTTCCTTGTAGCTTGAGAAGTGGTGCAATGAGTATATTTGACTCCAACAATTAGAATGAGGTGGAGGAGTAGGACAAATTCACAAGTATTGGTGAATGAGACACACAAGATCACTCGTGAGGACATGACTGGAGATTGGACTGGCACAGGCTCATGCAAGGCCTGCAGTCCAGCTGAACATTTTGCTAGATATCCATTTGTAGAAGAAATCTCCTTTCACTGATTGCAGGGGCGGCACCCCGGCACAGCTATAAAGATTTTAAGCAGAGTTCCCAAATCACATGCATTGGATTTTTTAGTTTCTTGCAGCCCCTTGCAGAAGGGCCAGAGCTTCTGCAGGCCAGTGCTTGCCACTTAACATAAGTATCTGTATTAGGTCTCATGTCTGTCTGCGACTATCTTCTGTTTCCTCTGTCTAGCTAGGAGGAGAGCAGCTCTAGGACTCCAGAAGCAAATTACATTGGACCTTGAACCTTGGCAAATACCTTAAAAAACAGCAGCAGGAGACAGACGTTGAAGAGCCAAACAATAATTCAGCATTTCTGAGCTGAAAGAGGACATCAGGTACCACATTCTGTTTCTTTAGCAGGAGAGGATAGACCAGAGTGCAGAAAGATTATATAGAAGGAAGGGTTCACAAAAAATATAATTATAGTGTTAAATTAAAAATATGGGTATTTAAACACCTATATAAAATGTTAATATTTTTTTCCGAACGTATATCAATCGGCAATTCATTCCACACCTATGTATAACTACAGAAAAGGTGCGTCCTCCCTGTCTGGTCCTCTGGTACTTGGGTACAGTGATTAAATAGGCGATGGTAGAACGAAGCAGCCAAGGCGTGGTATGCTTTTTAAACATAACATAAATGCAAATGGTATGAAATGTTGGATAGAAGGCCCTCAAACCAGTATGTCTTTTGAACAGGGGCCAATGTAAGAGACTTTGTCAAATTTCAGAATACCGAATATCAGCTTGGCAGACTTTTTTTGAATTAATTCCAGTCTCCGCATAAAATAAGTGAAAAGACCCACATACAGAACATTTTAATAGTCGAGCCTATTAAGAATCAAGCAACTACCTAGAATATTGAGGGATAAACAGGAAGATATTTTTTAAAGATGTTGGGCCAGATGCATCAAAGGGTTTTGCCCATTCGGTGTCTTTGCGAAAATGTGTTGATGCATATGGCCCGTTATGTTATGTTGATTTGTATAGCACACTAATCTCCCTAGAGGGTATTCAGGCGCTGGGCAAGGTGTGTAGGTGTGTGGTCCAAAAGTTCTTTTTACAAAGAACCAGGTCCTCAGCTTTTTGCGGGACTCCGGAAGTGAGGAGGAGGAGGCTGATGTGTTGAGGGCGGTCGTTCCATGTCTCTGGTGTGATGTAGGAGAATGGGTGACCTCCAGTTTTGCTTTTGCGGTTGCGGGGTGTTTGCGATTGAGAGTGAGGCAGAGTGTAGGTGTCTGGTGGGTTGGTGAAAGTGTATGAGGCTCATCAGGTATTCTGGTCCAGTGTTGTTTAGGGCTTTATTTGTGTGCGTGAAAAGTTTGAAGAGGCTGCTGAAGACCAGTACTTCCATCTTGTCGGAGGTGAGTTTTAAGCAGTTGGTTCACATCCAGTTTGCTACCATGTTCATGCAGTTGGTGAAGTTGGTACTGGTGGCATTTGTCTTGCCCATCAAGGAGAGGATGAGTTGGGTGTCATCGGCGTAGGAGATGATGGCGATGTTTCATGATCAGATGATGTTGGCGAGCAGTGCCATGTGTATGTTGATAAGAGTGGGGCTGAGGGACGATCCCTGTGGGACACTGCATATCAGTTTCTTGGTCTCTGATGTGAAGGGTTGCCTACTTTGGGTTCTTCCTGTGAGGAAGGAACAGATCCATGTGAGAGCAGATCTGTGTATGCTTATCTTATGGAGTCTTCTGATGAGGGTTTTGTGGGCGACAGTGTTGAAGGCTGCCTGAAGGGCAAGCAAAATGGTGGCCACTATTCCTCCTCGGTCCAGGATGTTTGAAATGTCATTGTTAGCCGCGATGAGTGCTGTTTTGGTGTTGTGGTTCTTTCTGAATCCTAATTGTGCCTTGTGTAGAAAATGGTGAAGTTCAAGGTGGGTTGTGAGTTGCTTGTTAATGGCCTTATCAATTACTTTGGCTGGATAGGGGGGCAGGGAGATTGGTCGGAAATTGCTCAGTTGGTTTGGGTTGGCTGTGAGCTTCTTGAGTAGGGCCTTTATTTCTGCAAGTTTCCATTCATCCAGAAAGTGGCTGACGTGATGGAGGTGTTGACGATGTGATCCAGGGTGGTGCTGATTGGAGATTTTCCCTGGCTGTAGATGTGTTGGGGGGGCATGTGTGTGTTGGGCCCCCGAGTGGATGGTCCACATGTGAGTAAATGTATTCCTTTAATCATATACAGGGTTACCAGTAGGCCCTGGTGCACACCGGTAATTCCTCTAGCCAGTCCTGGACCTTTAACCAACAGTAATGAAGCCAATTGGCAGCTATGAATATACTCATGGCATTCTGTCTTTTATCAAAGGGTTTTATGTTACATAGGTATGACTGATAAATGTTGCAGAAAATATTTCTTGCTGCCGCATACTTTCACTCGCTCAGCATTGTAAACAAAAGGTGGTGCAAAGTGAGCAGATTTATTTTTTGTTTCAAGTATTTTAATTAATTTGAGTTTAAATGCATGCAGTGAAGACAGGGAGAAATGTAGATTATAAGTTATAAAAGAGCTATCTTGCATATTCGTACAGTATGTTTCAGTCCTTTGCATCATTGCCCAACTGTAACCGTCAGTAATTCCTTTGCCGGTTCAATAGTACTCATTCTACTGGCCTCAACGACCTAGTTAATGTTGATTGATTTCAACCCTGTGACGTGTGTTGCAGAGTTTGGAAAACAATCTGCAATCACCGCTTTAAAACCTGAGCTGTACCATTGTATCCTTCCTGCAAAATGTGTGCAGCTCAGATTTCTGTCATTCGTTTTTAGGTCTGGGAATAGCCAAGACTTTTTGATTTTACTGAATATTCATAACATACTTAGATATAGGGACCTTTAGCCACCTTTCTTCATCAATTGGTCTGTTGTGCCATTCACATTTTGCTTCCACCGACCACAGCATCTACCTGGAGCCAGTGGGTCAGCTTACTTAAACCACTAGTTAGCTTCCCTTTGAGAGTGTTCTGCTCTCTCACAAAGGAGCACATCGCCACACAAACTAGTTCCCTTCAGTGCCTGTGTTTTTATTTTTCCTTTATAATTACTCTAGTGTGGCGTTTGTGTTTAGAGCCTGATGCTATATAGCAGGATGCTTTGGATGCACATTCCATGTTTATCAGATCCCATCTCCTGCCAATGCTGTTGTGAATTCTTTTTGGAGTGTTTTGCATTTGTGACTGCTGCTATTTTACACCATACCAGATTGTGGACGTTTGGAACTGTCCTGTAGTATGTTGTCCTCCTTTTACTTTTTCGTTTCTCTCATTCATTTATTTCTAATTTCTTTCCTTCCTTTCTTTGCCTCTTTTTCCCTTTCTTTTTATTTCTCTCACTTTCCTTTCTTTCTTGCCTCCTTTCATTCTTTTTTCTTTCTTTCTCTTTCTCTTTCCTTTTTCTTTCTCACTTTATTTTTCTTTTTTCTCTTACTTTTTTTTCTTTCATTCTTCCTTCTTTTTCTTTTCATACTTTTTTCTCTTTCCCTCTTTTCTTCTCTTGTTCTTTCTTGCCCTCTTTTTAATTCTTTCTCTTTCCTTTATTCTTTCTTTCCTCCTTTCATTATTGCCTTTCATCCTTTATTTCCTTCTCTTTCTTCCTTGTTCCTTCTCTTTCTCTTTTTTCTTTCTTTTTTCCTTCCTTCTTTCTCTCCTCTCATGTTTTCCTTCTTTCCTTCGCTCATTCTTTCTTTCATTCTCTCTCTGTCATTCCTTCTTTTTTTCATGCTTTCTTTCCATCTCTTTTTTTTCTTCCTTTCTCTCTTTTTCTCTTTTCCTCTGCCCTTCTGCTTCGTTTCCTTGTTTCTTTCTGACAGTAAGAAGCTTGCGGCCAATGCCAGTGATTAACTTTTTTTAAGAGCTGTGTTAGCCAAGACCTTTTGATTTTACAGAAATTATGTGTACAACATAGTTGCTTATAGGGGTTTCAGCCAGACTTCGCCCATTAGTCTGTCACATTTTTTTCCACCGACTCCAGCATAAATTAAAGGGCCATGTATCAGCCCGCATCAGCATTGGCTCACTTCACTACGAGCTATGGCATGCTGCCCTTTCACAAGTAACACATCCACACATTAAGTAGTCACCTTTAGGACCAGCGAGAACTCTGGTAAGGTGTGGGGGTTTTTTGTACCACAAAAAATTGTTTCGCCTGTAGCAAATGATTTTTTTTTTTAAATTGATGAGGGCCCGGCATATTTCCATACTATAAAGTTTTGCACAAACTATGAAAAACAATTGCCAGAAGAAGGCTGGCGGCCAATACCAGACCTATTAGCTTTGCCAGTGCTTGTTTTAGTTGGCATGTATATTGCAGGACAGCTTGGATCATTGGGATGCTTGACAGGGAAGGCTGCTTTCTGCGTTTGTGCTTTCGGTTTGGGGTGATGACACAGGATGCTTGCTACTGTAAGTACCAGTGAACACAGCAGCATTTCCGACATTTACTGCAGGAATTGTGAGTGCAGGAGTCCTGCAGGTTGTGGATACCAGGACCTGCCTAGCTTTTCGATTCCAGTGGTATCAGCACAATGTCTGCTAGAAGCAGAAGGCCGCTGCATTGCCCCCTAAAGCTGCTGCACTGCTGAACACAGTGGCATTGCTAATTGCGACACCAGTATTGGTGAAAATATTTCTAGCTGCTAAAGTAAAACTGGTGCGTTCGGCTGCACAAGCGGTTGCAAGGCTTGCAAAAGCAGAGTTTGCCAGGGCAAGGCTGTTTGCTCCTTTGCTGGTGTTTCAAGAGGAGTTTCCGATTTCATCTCATTGTTGACCTTCCTTTGAGAATCTATGTGCTGTTTTTGTTCTCCTAATCAATAATCAATTAGGGAAGTGGGAATTGTGTGCTTTTCTCAAGGCACATGACATAGCATGTAAAAATGTGAAAAGTGGTTCGTCCACGCCGACCGCGCTTTACGTCTTCCTCCAATCCATTCCAGTGTTTTTCTAGAATGTGGGGGGCCACTGGTGACCCTCAAAACCTTATTGAGCTGCCCTGCGCAGGGCGGTGTTACCGCCCAGTATTTAATGTGATGTTTTGACTCTCCTCGTCCCTTACCCTTTTCCTTATTTCATCCCCGCCACCTTCCTGTTGTGAGCTGTACATCAGGATTAAATTAATATAGCATTAGAGCCCACTACCAAGGGCTTTACCAATAGTTAACGGACCGTTGTCAGATTTATAGGCCCGCTCTGCAGAAAAGGGCATGTAATAAGAGGGAGGTCCATTAACAACCAGAATCGGGCGGGAGAAGGGGTATAATGTTATTAGAACATTCTGCCCTTTGAAGGTTTAATGGGCTTAAATAAACAGGGAGAAACAGAGAGTGAGGTAAGGTCATGAGGGCCTTGACCGGCTGCATTGTCCTAAGTGGAGCCTCCAACATTCCAGTATTCTAATATTAGCTGCGGGCGGCCCCGTGTCTCGTCTGTTGCTCCGAGCCCCTCCAGTTTTCCCGCACCTCCACACACCGATGTCATCACTGCGATGGGTGCAGACGCCATGACAGTCCACGAGGCTGCCTTTTGAGCTTGTGCAGGGCCTCAGCAGACATTGTGTTAGCTCCTCATCTGCTGTTAAGGAGCAGAACCTGGCTATACTATTCCTCAAGTAAGCGGCTTAACCCTCTACCGTAAGTAAGTCTGTTTACACCTCACCAATCTGGGTGAAACCTCTGGTAAGACCAGGGAATCAAGGGAAAAGCAAGAACGAACACTTGTATGTACTAGGTGGGTTCTCCTCTTCAGGCCTGCGTCCATCTTAATTAGTAATTTATGTGGGTATCCTGTCCCATCTGTTTAAATGTGTACACTTTACTCCTTTCCTATACATATATATATATATATATATATATATATATATATAATGTGAGTAACATTTTTATTAATTTTCTTAACGTTACAATGCACACAAACAATTGTGCATAGCGTGTACATTTCACTTCAATAGCGAGAACAAATACTGAACTATTCCAGTTTTATATTTGTTTTTAGAACCCAATTTAAACAGCATTTAAAAAAACGCAATAAGTAGGTGGAAAGAAAACCCCGAAGCGGATTTTTGTCCCTAAATGAAGTGTTTGTATCGCAAGAGTGGGAATGCCCAGGCAGTGCTCGCTGCCACGCCCATGGCTCCCGGCTGCACCCCTCTGCCTGCACTGAGATTGCACTGTGTGCTCAGGTGGCGGTGCGCCGGGCGTGAGAAGGGGAGGGTGGGGGTGCTGCTGCTGCCCGCACACCTGCCTTATCGCCACAGGTAGGAAGTTACAGCAGGCGGAGAACACCTGCCTCCCATATCTAGCACTTTGCCACCCACACGCACATTTCCGTCTTCACCTTTCCTTTCCGGACAGGGGGTTCCACTCTTGTCCTTTCACTGACACAAAGCGTGGCTGGGCGTGGCGGCTGAACAACATGTTGGGCTCAGAGGCAGGGCCTCTACCCTTGAAGGAATCTATGGACGACAGAGCCTTTTCCATTGCCTCATGGCAGATACATGTGTTTTTTAGGGTAAACACGAGGTTTTCGCGTGGGTTTTGTGAGATTGAAACTAGCATCATTCTCGGCCAATATGATGCCTCCACAATTCGTGTGTCAAAACCTCAGATCAAACTCTGTTGCATTTTCACTTTTTCTGCAGGTTGTATAGGAAATTGACTATGGGTTAACTGATCCCTGCCCCAAAGCTAAAATGAAAAAATGTAGAGCTGCGTTTTATTATCTTTAGTCTCCGTCTTCACAGACATTTGTTTTAGAATGGGTTTATTTTTAAAACCTGCAGTCACAATTCGTAAATCCCTAATGTTTTAACTGATTTTTAAATCCCTTTTTATCTCCTATGCTATATATAAGCTGCTTTGAATTGTGTTTCATCGTGTGTTTATTTTTGACTCTGCATTTAATGTATTGTGTTTATTGTCTGTATGTGCTTTTATGGTCAATGCTCTTGGCCTAAATAAAGACTTGTTGATTTATTGCTTGGATGATGGAAATTGTTTTTCCTTCAGTCATTTTAATATTCACAGATCCAAGCAATCTAGTAGGCTAGCCAGGACTAGAAAATGTGGTTGCTTCTGCAATGGCAGGATCTACAGATATTTGCGGATCTTGCAATGTTGAATACGTTTTTGTTTGCCATTTGTGTATGCACAACATGCTGTTTGTTGCTGCTATGCAAAATTTGAGTTAGGGCTAGACAGCTGGGTCTTTTGCCTCTATTTTCTCAACCATGCCCCACTCTGTGCACTATCAAGGATCAGATCTTTTGATCTCTATGCTCCCCAACTTATGGAACGTCATCTGCTGTCTGATCAGAGCAGCATTTTCCCGTCTGTAGTTCAAACTTGCAATCAGAGTCCATCACATAGGTCTATGCCACTGAACCATAATCCGACCCCCAACTCAAATAAGTATTGCATTGTAAAGTTGAAGATATTTGTCACTATGAGATCTGTACTTTCACCTTCCTTGTCTGACTTTCCACCGAGCATCTACGATTTCCTAACAGCTTTGTATTACCATTGTAACAGAAAAGTAGTCTTATGGAGCGACCTATGTGAGATCTACTACACCACTATTGAAAGAACTTTCCAGTTCTTGGGACCAATGAGATCCAGGTCTGTACTGGGCGTTAACCTGGTCCTAGACATTTTGAACCTGTTGTTTCTTGCAAGATCAACTTTCTGACTTAGAAAATAGCCTGTTTGGGTGCCATCACCTCAGCATGGAGTATAAGAAAGCTTGCTATAGGGACATTGTTGTCCTTGAAATAGTCGCCTCTTTCATCCTGAAGTGTTAACCTAATAGTAATAATAATATTACTAATATTAAAATAATTATTTTTTAACATTGTGCTCAATTTTACAATCTTTGTGATTTTTGCGGTATCCTGTTTTTTAAGATCTGCCATGTTGTTGCGGAAAACCATGTTGTGAAACAATCCCGCTTGGGTCTCCCTATTGTGTTGATTAGCACTAATTTCAATCCATTCTGTACTGTATTTTGAATGTTTTCTTAAGATTGAGTAGTACAAGCGTCGTTTTTTTTAATTGTTAAATTTTATATTCAAACACATCATTTGTGATGTTTTTATATGTATGTATTGTGCTTTTATGATTTCGAAGAAAATCGAATAAAGCTTATATTACTTACTTACTTACAATCTTTGTTATATGTGTTTGTTGAAAACAGGAGTCACTTTTTCCCAATTCAGTGGTTTTCTATTTACTGACTGTGGAATGAAGGAAAGCTGATCCCTCCTTCGAGGGATTCAAACGAGTTGTCAATGACGAGGGCATTATTAGTGTTCCACTTGCTGAGCCGTCTGGAAGGCTCAGCCAAAACTTTATTTGAACAATTAATTATTTTACATATTTTGAAACCTAAACCTCATCCTCCTTCAGCGGAGGAACCACCATCACAATCTATCTAACATTTTACAGGGAAATACATTCTTTAATATTTATGTACCATTTATTCATCATGTGAGGCTGACTTACTTAAGCAAAACAACAATAAAAACGACTGTTGTCAGGTGGATATTGTCCTGCATTTGTAAATCCTATGAAATTAGCGGCGCTTGTTCTCCTCTGAGACGTCATGCTTATGCCGTCAGAGCAAAAGTAACATCGTGGCTTCTGAAAGGCATGCACCTGTTGCAGGCATTAGAGGACCTACAGCTCGGTCCATTCCTCAGTCATTTTGAAAACGTTTCTTTGTGGGTATAGCTTGACACACTTTTTGGCCAGAAAACATCACATCTCTTTTTGCTTCAACCTTAGTGGGGAACATGCTGTTACATCAGCCAGTCTTTTATTGAGATGCAACATCACATTTCCAACGTGGTGTCAAGGAGAGCAGGGTGAAGGAGTAAGACAAATTACCTTATTGGCGTGGTCCCGTTGTAGTTATTCAATCCAATTTGGTGGCTCCACCTTCCTATATGTATGTATTGTGCATGAATTTTCGGGTATTTCTTTGGTGGCCTATGTCATTATTTAGGGATTATAGATGGAAATATTGAATCCGAAATGCAGCGGGCCCGAACAGGTAAGTGCACAGAAGGTGGTCAGGATTCACTATTCTTAAATCCACCTGTACATTCCTTGAAGATACATATCACCAAGGTACGCATATCTGAAGTTAGGTATAGAAAATATATCCAAACATACATTTCAATATTTTGTTCCTCGATATTGTGGTCAGAATATAGTTACCTATAGACATTTCAGATTCAGTATTCCCAGCCTACACCTTAAGGAGGAATGCACTGCCATGTCATGTTTGATGAGAGTTTTTGGGCAAATGAATGTATGATGAGTAAACAAGTGGACATTTTTTTTAATTATTAATGTTATCACTTTACCATTATATACACAACTTCAGAAAAGAGATGGGGACTTGGCAGGGGTGGGGGACTTGGCTCACATGTTATTTAACTGCATCTTACTTAAGGGCTACTGGAACAGAATATTTGAATGTATTACGCACATCTTTGGCTTCAATCCACCAAGAGAGTTTGCGTATGTTCTATTGGGGGTGCAAGAGCCACGTCTGGCCAATCCAGTCGATCGTCAACTCCTTGATCTCCTCCTCACCTTGGCATGCAAGGTGGTTTTGTGTAAATGGAAGAACCCCTCGGAGGTGACATTCAAAATGTGGCAAGATTGGCTGTCCTTCCTAAGAGGCGCAGATAACCCTGTGCTACACACCTCAACGAACCGCTTCTCCCATAAAAAGTTTTGGAGGGCCCTGGATGCTTCCTCCTTTTCGTTTGATCCCCCTTAGAGTAATGACCTATCCTCTAATCATCCTGTCCCAAACAGCAATCCCCCGAATTAATGATTGTACCGTAAACGCGCTTCCTGGTGGTCTCGCAACTGCAATTGTATTCATGTATGTATGATTAGTATGTCAAAATATGTCCACTGCTGATGTCTCTTTTTTGTTTATTTAGGTTTGTCCACGTCACTTATGAGTAAATGATTCACCCACCACTTTCCTTCTTTTATACTTTGCCTGTTCAGGCCTTGAATATGTGGAATCGTTGTAATATCTTTTTTTACCTCTTTGATCCTTATTGTACTGTATTGTCTTGTACTTGTTTTGTTCCTGATTTGAAATAAAAACGATTTGAAATAAAAAAAGAAAAGAGAATCATTATTTCGCCCACCATAAGACCTCAGATTAGGCTCAGCCATATACAAATCAGTCTTGGTACTGCTCCAGTTGAATGCTACCCTAAGCGAATACCAGTGGTTAAACTTATTGCATCCGATGAACTTTGTGAATGTAATGTAACGCCCTGAGAGTATGCCCAGACGTGGGTCCTTAACTCAATGTGCCACAGTAACCAAACGACAACCAAGTGAGTAGGCCAAATCGGGCCAAAACCAGCTTTAGGGTGCTTGTGTTCCAGTTCAGAGAGTACCTGACAAGGCAGTTTGGGCTGGACTGTTCCTATTGGAGCAGGGCGAACACAACAGGAGGATGGACGAAGTGCTGAAATGTTTCAACCACGCAACCCCAGTCACAGATTTGGGTTGAATACATTGTTCTTTTGCTCACTATTCCACCCCAGTTTGGACCCAGCCATATTCAAATCAGCTTTGACTCAACTCCTTATGGGAACAGTCTAGCCCGAACTGCTAGGCCAGGTCAACCCTGGACTTCAAACAAGCATCCTAGTGCCGGTTTCGGGGTATTGCCCCTCATCGGCCAGGCTAGCTTGAATTCAGTGGCAGAGCGAGCAAGGGACCCACGTCTGGGCATACGCTTGGCCTCTTAGGGCAAACATAGCAAATACAACAGGATGATGGCCGGAGAGCTGAAACTTTTGAACCACTCACCTCCAGTCCCAGGATGTTGTTTTCCACTCCGGGGAAGACCTGGCCTGGCAGCTCGGGCTGGACTGTTCCAACAAGGAGCAGGGTCAAGACTGATTCGCATATGGCTGGGTCCAAACTGTGGTGGCGTAGTGAGCAAAATAACAATGGATTAAACCCAGATCTGTGACTGGGGGTTGAATGTTTGACAGTGTTCAGCATTCCATCTTTCTTCCTTTTTTGTTGCACTTTCACCCTAAATGGGAAGGGTATGCACAGACGTGGGTCCCATGCTCGCTACACTACCGGTTTCAAACTAGC
Source organism: Lissotriton vulgaris (assembly GCF_964263255.1). Taxonomy (NCBI): domain Eukaryota; kingdom Metazoa; phylum Chordata; class Amphibia; order Caudata; family Salamandridae; genus Lissotriton; species Lissotriton vulgaris. The sequence continues at coordinate 189,156,489 of NC_141698.1, forward strand.
CTGGCTGATGAGGTTGATACCCTGAAACCGGTCCCAGCATGATTTTTTTCTGGTCCGGGGAGGACCCGGTCAGCAGTTCAGCCTTGACTGTAACCCTTGGGGAGCAGGGTCAAGGCTGATTTGAATATTCCTGGGTCCAAAGTGGAATGACGTGGCGAGCCAAATAACGATGGATTAAACCCAGATCTGTGACATGGGGTGAATGTTTGACAATATTCAGCATAACGTCTATCATCCTTTTTTTGTTGTTGTTGCATTTTCACCATATTGGAGCAGCGCTAAAACTGATTTCCTTCTGGCTGAGTCTAAACTGAGTTACATAGTAGGCATTAGGGTTGCAATACTAGCCAGAGTGATTGCCAGTTGTTAGACTTATTGCAAGCATTCCTCCCATCATCTTTTCTGTATATATTTAACATTCTAAGTGGCCAAGGGTATGCCCTGACTTGGAATCCTTGCACACTGTTTCACTGCAACCAAACAGTCCTCCCATTACCTTTTGTGTGTTCAATCAAAAATACCTTCTGGAGTTTTAAAGGATCAAAGGTTTTTGCTGACTTTATAGTCTAGCGTAAGTGACGTTGAAGCACATATTCTGAGGCTGAAGCTACAATTACTGGGACCCAGCTTGGGCCCAAAACTTGGTATAGGAAAGGAATTCTAAACAATCAATGTTTTAGATGTCCGTAAAACAAAGTGCAGATATTGGCTATTGGATAGAAAACAGTTTCAAGTTTATGGGAGTACACCACAGAGCTCTGCTTTGGGGAAAGATACCTGGTAGACCTAAATAGCTACAAAAGCCCAGCTGTGGCATGGCGCAGCCACTGGGTGATTGCACCTCCACTTGGTATAAGCCGCATTGCCCTTTCAATAATTATGTTGTACTTACAAATTGGTCTTCGTCTGTTTAGAATTTCCACTTGATCCAAAGCGATGTATCTTTTCTTTGGTCCCTCGGCACCTTTTGTTTGGTACACTGGTGCACTCATCTTTCCTGGATTATTCTGTTTTTTTGAAAACCCACAAAGGCCCAGGGCATCTCGTACCCCCAGATCACCCGTATCATCCTTTTATGTCCCTTCTCTGCCTTGCTAAGTCACAACTGTTCTTACTGTATGGAAGTCTTGGGGGGCACCCATTCTCCTTACTGCGTGGGTGTTTAAGCTCCGTCTGTCTCATCCATGGCTAGCCATGTAAGTGTACTGCACTTTCATCTGCACCCTTTCAACTACCTACAATACACCCTCCTGGCGAAATCACTAGCCTTTGAAGTCACAGGTGGTGTTGGTGCAGTGGGATAGGCTTGCACTGAACACTCCCTCCATTAATTGGTCGTTTGAGTCAAATGACAGTACCTCCTGCTCATGTGCTTTTTGGTAGTTCACCTGTTACTCCATCAAAGTCCACCAAGAGCTGCTGTTCCAAATCTTCTTATTGTGCTGGTGTCATTCAGGGATACAGCCTCAATTTGATGGATCACCTACTCTCAGTAAAGATGACAGTTGTTACCTCCCCAGTTCCTACGATTGTTATGTAGATCCCCCAACTATGGCAAGTTTAGATTCTGACATTGACAATGATCTGGCTTTGGGCTCAGAAGTCCTGTGGATGGAGATGTCTCTCTATTGATCCGGACTACACTGGACCGACCACAGATGCATCCACTTCACCTTCAAAAAGACTACATCCCTCTACCGCACGCAACAAATCCCCGCAGATGCTGGAGCAAAATCACCACAGACCAGCTTCTCGCATCACTGAACCAGAACCCGCCAACCAACACCGCCGACATCAACGACGCTGCCCACAACCTCGCACAGTGGATCACCAAATGCGCCGACGACCTCGTTCCACTGAAGAACCACCCAGGCAAGACAGGAAACAGGAAAACCCGTGGTTCACAGATGCCCTCAAAGACTCAAAGAAATCCTGCCGCAACCTCGAAAAAACCTGGCGCCAAGAACAGACAACAGAAAACATGAACGCCCTCAAGAACGGCACTCGTGAACACCACCATCTGATCTGCACCACCAAAAAGACATTGTTCAAAGAGCGGCTGGAGAACAACAGCCACAACAGCAAGGAACTCTTCAACATCGTCAAAGAGCTCTCCAACCCCAGTGCCAGCAACAACGACATCACACCGTCGCAAGACCTCTGCAACTCCCTCGCAACGTTCTTCCACCGAAAGATCGTAGATATACACAACAGCTTCAGACCCCAGACTCCACCTCCTGTCACCGAACCAACAACCCCCACCAACACCCTCAGCGCCTGGATCCCCACCAGCACCGAAGACACCACCAGCGTCATGAACTCCATCCACTCCGGCTCCCCCTCTGACCCATGCCCCCACCATATCTTCAATAAAGCTGACACCATCATCGCACCCCATCTCCGGAACATCATAAACAAATCCTTCACGTCAGCCACCTTCCCTGAGAGCTGGAAGCACGCAGAAATCAACGCCCTCCTAAAGAAACCTACAGCGGACCCCAAAGACCTCAAGAACTTCCACCCGTCTCTCTTCTTCCCTTCCCGGCTAAAGTCATCGAGAAGACCGTCAACAAACAGCTGACTGCGTTCCTCGAGGCAAACAACTCGCTCGACCCATCCCAGTCCGGATTTCGAGCCAACCACAGTACCGAGACCGCCCTCATCACAGCCACAGACGACATCAGGACTCTGATGGACAACGGAGAAACAACCAGTCTCATCCTCCTAGACCTCTCGGCAGCCTTCGACACCGTCTGCCATCGCACCCTAATAACCCGCCTTTTCCACACCAGGATCCAAGGAAAGGCCCTAGACTGGATTACCTCATTCCTCTCCGACAGAACCCAGAGAGTCCGCCTCCCTCCCTTCCGCTCAGAAGCCACAGAGATTATCTGCGGCGTACCCCAAGGTTCCTCGCTCAGCCCAACCCTCTTCAATATCTACATGAGCCACGTCGCCGCCATTGCATGCAAACACAACATCAACATCATCTCCTACGCCAACTACACCCAACTGATACTCTCCCTCACCAAAGACCCAGCCACAGCCAAAATCAACCTCCAGGAAGGAATGAAAGACGTCGCAGAATGGATGAAGCTCAGTTGCCTGAAACTGAACTCAGACAAGACGGAGGTCCTTATCCTCGGACAATCCCCATCGGGCTGGGACGACACCTGGTGGCCCACAGCACTGGGCTCCGCACCAACACCCACGGACCACGCACGCAACCTGGGTTTCATCCTGGAATCCTCCCTCACGATGACCAAGCAAGTCAACGCCATCTCATCATCTTGCTTCAACACCTTGCGCATGCTTCGAAAAATCTTCTGGTGGATCCCCCTGAAACCAGAAAGACCGTCACCCAAGCCCTCGTCACCAGCCGACTGGAGTACGGAAACGCCCTATACGCAGGAACCACAGCCAAACTTCAGAAATGACTACAGCGCATACAGAACGCCTCCGCACGACTCATCCTCGACATCCCCCGCCACAGCCACATATCCGCCCACCTGTGAAACCTGCACTGGCTCCCCGTCAACAAGAGGATCACGTTCAGGCTCCTCACCCACACACAGAAAGCGCTCCACGACAAAGGCCCAGAATACCTCAACAGCCGCCTCTCGTTCTACACCCCCACCCGCCAGCTCCGCTCCGCCAACCTCGCCACCGTCCCACGAATCCGCAGAACCACCACCGGAGGAAGATCGTTCTCCTACCTGGCAGCCAAAACATGGAACTCCCTCCCGGCACACTTACGATTGACCCAGGACCATCTCACCTTCAGGAGACACCTCAAGACCTGGCTATTCGAGCAGTAAGCTACACCCCCCCTTCAGCGCCTTGAGACCCTCACAGGTGAGTAGCGTGCTCTATAAATGTATTGATTGATTAATTGATTGATCCCTTTGGATCGAACCATAGCTTTGCGAAAGGGAGAGGGGCCAGGGCTTTCATTTCTGGCCACAACCTATCCAAGCTCAGACCTTCTGGCTGCAGGTCCACTGCCACCTGCAAGAACCAGATGCGTGTCTCCCATGCTAGGCTCTGCTCCGCATCTTCTTCCATCTGTATGCAGCTGCTTGTCTCCTCTCTATGTGGTACATGTAGACAACGTTCACATTTTGAGTCATTCGAAGTCCACTGGATAATTGTTGTGCGTTCCATTTGTAGGCAGTCTTTAGCACTAAACATGGAGTAGCAACAGGTTCACTAGCCTCCTATTTGTAGCCTCTTCTTATCTGTCCTCTGGCATATTCTTCTGGATGTGGTGTGTGCCTTGGTAGAGCCCCTTTTGCTGACTGGGTACTATAACCCGACAAATGAACCGAACAACTTGGGTGATAAAAACACGATGTGATGGTGGAAGACATTGGAAAGCAGTGGTAGCAGTACAGGAGTGATTCCTAGCTGAGGTAGAAGAGTGTCACAGTGGCAAAGACTCGTCTTCATCATTAGTGTGAAGGCCATACCAATCTGGCCATTTGAAGAAAAACCTGTAAGACTGGCAAAAGGCGCAAATCTAATGAGGATTCTTGGTCGGAGTATTACTGCGTGCCCGCATGATATTTTCTAGTGTTGTCCACACAAAGAAATTTCCTCCAGGAATCTGCACATAGCTTCTGCAAACCGATTTCTTTCAGTTGCCTTCATTCCCTGCGAGTGATTACTGTGCGTTTAGTGAATGTGTGCATGTTATAGACTTACTGAGGTTAGTGGATCTCTTTATTGTCACTCTACCTCCCTAAGTGTCCTATCCTGTGACTCTGTCCTACAGGGCAGATACCGGGTAGTCAATAATGTTATTGATTTACTGTTTAGTCAGCATTATATCTTGTCGCTCATTGTTATACGGGTCATTGTTTGTCCACTCCCAAAAGTTTCAGTATAAAGTTGGAAGCGGGAGCAATCTTTCTACAACTACAAGACAGACTTCAAAGAAGTCCAATGAGGATGTCAATGTTGTCCTAAAATTCCATCCCAGTGAAGGCATAATGTTCTAATCAGAACACAGAACAAGCATTTGCAATGCAATAGGTCTCACATTTATGAGCGTTTTAGCTAATGGCATTGTAAATGACAATGCCTTTTATTTATGTGTTGCTTTTTAAACAGATAAATAAAAGTCATTGTTATTTAAAATGCCAATATCTTAAACTCTCGCAAAAATGCAAGACCTACTGCATTGCCAATGAGGGCTATATATATTTTTAAAAAGCATTAGGAGATGGCGTGTACTGCTTGCCACAGCAGGCAGGACAAAACTATTTGAGAAAATACTGCTCAGAGGCTGTAATTAAAACCTACCCAGCAACAACACACGTAACAGGGGGTGTTGCCATGAGAGGTTACAAAATGAGACAAGGCGGTACTAAGGAGGGACTACTACGCCTTTTGACCAATGAACAGCCACAGTTTACAGTGGACAATGACAAAAGCCAATGAAAAATGTGAGTGGAGAGTGGGCGGAGCTTCAAGTCTCTACCTCAATACAGAATGACTGGCAGAGCAGTGCAAGCATTGCCCAGGCCCGACCTAAAAAGGGGTTGCTGCAAAAGGACGTGTAGCAGCAACTGCCACTGAATTTTCTTCCATGAAGGTCAAACCCATCCACCACCCCCAAAAACGTGCTTGTTGCTACTGAGGGTCTTAGGCAAGCTCTCAAACTTTGATTAGAAAAAAATTAAGTAGAATGGTCAGTTTTGGTGCTTTCCTAACAAGCATAATTCAGGTACCAGAGGAACTGTTAACATGACCTCTCATCTGACAACGCCACAGGAAGTGAGAAATGACAGACAACCCCAAAAATCTGTGATTAGTTTAGCCTACATGTTTCTTAAGAATAAGGGCCTGCATAATGTTGGTTTATTGACCGAGTTATGAATATGTGTAAGATTAATCCAGCCCAGTGCATGACGTGGAAATATAGAAGTGCGGGAACTCCTTGTACCTGTTTGATGGTTGTACACTCGCGTTGAACTCATAGGAGCAGTGCTGAGAAGTGCCGCTACCATCCCTTCCCAATGAAACAAGTGCAGACTGAGTACCTGTCCATTTAAAGCACTGAGCCTGCTAGTGACAATAGGCCGCTGTTCCTCCCAATCAGATTTTCATAAGGACCCGGCGTGGAAACAACTGAAAGCAAGGAGGTGTAATGGAGTGTTGGGTCCTGAGTGCATGGGACATCAAAAGAAAGTTGGTGTTGCAGCTGCAATCAATCCCTGGCTAGCCGAGTTGACATCCGTGTTATGTGTGGAGGGAGAGCCCACGCCTACCTTCCGGGGTTGTAACATGCGCTCTCTCCCGCCCTAGTGTTCCTGGATGCGCGAGTCCCACCTGGCGACTGCCGCGCGCCCGCCTCAGGGAGGCGCGCGGGGGCCGGGACGTACCCGGGCATTCTTGTCGGCAGGAAACAAACCGTTTCCTGGGTGTGGGCTTGCGTCAGCGGGCGATTGCTTCATTCTCTCTCTAAATTGAAGCCGTGAGTGGGCGACGGAAGCAAGTATGACACAAGCACGAACTTTTAATACTGTAAGCGGCCACGGCAGCGGTTGTGAGCTTGGTCATGGTCACCTGCTCTAGACAGGAGGCAAATAAAGTAGCTTAACCCTTATTTGACATGGTCAGGTCAGCCCACACAGAAATTCACTCGAGTTTGCATTAAGTTGACGCTTTTTGAAATCTATATTTTTTTTACTGAATCGCGCTTAAATGTTCACAACTTGTACATTAGATTTCTTCCACAGCACCTCCATGATGACTTTTCTGAAAAGTGATATCCTCGTTTACTACAAGCAGACGAGTGTTCTGTGGTAGATTGCTGTAACTGTTTTCAAAGGATGTACATCATTTTATAAAATGTTGTGTCTTTTTGATGTGCCCACCGTGGATAACATATCCACACAACAGCATCACACAACCCCTGTTCAGTGATGAAAATAGTACCATGTTCTGAATTGGATGCAAACAGTGTTCTTGCTGAAGGAGACTGGAAATAGTTTGCAGGCGCCTTTGACTATTTGTGTGAAACCACATTTGAATTTCCTGCACATGATTTGGGATTGAGAAATATTCTGCATAACCGAATACAATAAAGCCGAGACATTTGTAATGTTTGTATGTAGCTTTTCGGCGTCTACATGAAGAATTATGCAAAACACATTCTGTCAGCTCCTTTTAGCTGCTAAAACGCCACTGCAGTTACCGGCATCTTTGGTTTAATTTATGGGTCTCAAAAAGTTCTGCGCCACGTTTGAGAATTTCTTCACCACCAGAGTAGAACATTTGACATCTTATCAAAGAAAAATATTACATTTTTGTAGGGAGATGGGCAAAGGAATAGTATTGTATCTCTTGAAATTGAACTTTTAAATGATCCTGAACGCTCCCTGCCTGAAATCTTTCACACTTGGTAAAGACTATGTTGTGGCTGTAGATGCAAGTAATAGTGGTCGGGATGAATTCAATGCAACAAAAGGGAAACAAGGCATGGATTATCTCCTACGGTTGTAGAACTATGGAGAGCGTTGAAAAAACATAATTCCGTAACTGAGTAAAAATGTTTTGAATGTACTTGGCACGAGGAGCTCTACAGAATGTTTCAATGGGATACAAATGTTGTCATTCATACAGATCACAAGCCTCATTTAGGAGTGTTGTCACTTGAATGGGGGAAGAACCCTTATTTCAAGGTTAGCTCACCTAGCATCAATATTGTTAGGTTCAAATTCATGATGGAATATGTACCCAGGAAAAATAATGTAGAAGCAGATTGCATGTCACGTTTACTTTATTTACCGTTACAAGATCACAAGCAAAAGAAATGAGCAGAATGGATGTGAGGTGGAGTTCACTTATCAGGATGAGGGCAGAGACTTGAACACAACTTATGGAAAAAAAGATGTATGAAAATGAGTGAAACTATGCTATGGATTTTGCGGGTGGATTGGTTATTGTCGGAACCCCTTTCAGAGGGCCACATGGCATACAGGGGCTACTAGGCCTGGCCGTGGTGGTTCAAGCCTTCTACTCCTGATGTCTCGGGGTCCGACCTATAATGATTCTAAGCAACTGGGCCAGGTATCCCTTCTGTACTTAACTCTCAGTGGTAGCTGTGGACAAGCGGTCAAAGGGTCCCTCAGGGGGGAAGTGCAGATGCAGGTTAGTGAATGCGACTCATAACTTTAAAGTGTTCTCCGTAATATCAGTGATTCAGTGTCTAGTTAAATACTTGCTTTTACATGAAAAAAAGTGTTTTATTTCTAACTCTAAATTTTCAAAGAAATAATAACATTTGTAAGCAACAACACAATTCTCTTGAGGGTGGGCTGTATTGTTTACCTGGCTAATCGCTGTACCATCTGCTTCCTTGCAGTGTGGTCGGGGTTATTCCCCATTCACTGGTGGTCTCATCCAGTGAATGCTCACTAGTAGGCCTTACTCAAGTGTCCCCCTAAACTCCTTAGGAAACAGTCAAAAGTGTCTATGGTGCCGCAGCACCTTCAGCAGAGAGTGCCCGTGGCCTGACAGGCCAGTTTCAAATGTTACCCGCTCCAGCAGCATGGATGCGCTCAGCGGGTGCTCCGACCAAGGGCACTTGCAAGCTCTATTCTTGTTTGGAGGAGTTTGCCTGCTTGCACTACTTGTGTCAGTTCCTGGCGGGGCCTCTCCCAAGCGGTGCTGCTGGTCTCAACAGCGATCAGAGGTGCCCCTAGTTTCTGTCGAAGCAGTGAGCTTGGTTTTTCCCACGCATGGGAGTGAGTAATCTTTATGCTCCGACCAGAGCCCAGCGACAGAGCAAAGTCCTCTTAGTGTCCTCCAGAGTCCACAAAGTCGGTTAGGAGGCATGTCTCAAGGCTCAATTTTGACCCGCAGGTTATAGCTTCAATTTTTCTGGGAGACGGCCCGAACTTGGCAAAACTCAGTACTGGCAGCCCCTCATGGCATACAGGGTTGCTGCGGTACTTGGCGGCACAACATTGACTTCTCCTGTGCAATTACTGATGCCACTGCAGTCACTCCTGGCATTTCTGGGTCACTAATAAAGCTCACACAAGTCTTGACTCTTTGTCGCATAGTCACTTCAACGATAGTCATCTGGCATTCTTGGTCACCGCAACAAGGCAGTATGGGCTTGGCGCTCCCCGCATGGTACTCGTTGCATGGCTCAGTCAACAGTGACTGTGTCCTGGCATACAGGGGTAATCAAATCACTCCTGCACATGGGCAAGAACCCAATTGGTTCACAGCCGTTTTTTCACACCTCCCCCCTGAAGTCCTCTCAGTAGGACTCCCCATGGGACCTCTTCCCTCCAGCGCTCTCCTCTTCCTTACATGGCGCACTGTTCTCGGTAAGCACGCAGCCACTAGTGCTCAAGGCTCCAGGGCAGGCGGTCTTGATCCCCAGTCCTCGTCACAGACCGAAGTCTTGCAGAGTTTCCCCTTCTCACACAGCCCGTTTGGCTAGGCAGATGGCACATTTTGGGGTCTTAACCTCCCCATTTTATAGTCCATTTCTAGACAACAAATGTGATTTAGGGCCTCACTCTTTGATGCTTTATGTTGGGGCTCTGCTTCTTTTAAGGTGTGCAAATTTCTCTCTCTTCTTCCTCTTGAAATGTTGCCTGTCACAGCAGGAGAGACTCCAAAGCTGATAGTCCTACTACACAGGCAATTGGAATGACTAGCGTTCACACATGGATGTCAGACACAGTAATATGTGCATCAATAGGTTATCCCGGGCTCCCAGCCCTACTGTTTATGACTCCTTTATTAGCCCCATCTCCTTCCGGAGATGGGTCCAGGCCCCTTCTTTGCGAGCTTAACACTGAATCAAAGTGCACCCTTTTGAAGTATACAGAGGAGTTGCTCTCCCTTGATTCAGTGTGTCCCACCCAGCTCACAGGAATGCAGTAATCCACACATTTGTGGGATTGCTATACTCCTCATGTCTTCACCCAGCAGGCCTGGGCTTCCCAAAATGGAAACCAGGGTCCTCCATCCATGTAAAGTATCATTGCAGGCACACTTGCAATCAGTGTACATACACAGCACACATTCTGTTCAGTACTGTCATCTCCATGTGTTATGCCACACCAGTGTGCACTGCTCAGTACTGTATCCTCTTTGTACTTTACCATTGTGTGCTATTTGAACACAAACAGACAGCCAGAACACACACTCGCTCTGTAGAACACTTCATGCTTGTCATTAAATTTGTTTTCACCAACATGTTCCTGCTTTGGAAGTTTGGTTGTAGAAAAATAAATAAACGCTCAGTAGTAGAACAAAATATGGTGCCTGCTGGCATTCAGAGCTGCTGTAAGTGCATCCTCCCCCTTCAGCAAATAAACTCTTGCCACGGAGATTCCCATCATGTATGGTTCTCAGCCAGAGAGTTGGGGATGGTGAAATCTAGAGCCGCTGCTACCAAGCTATGCAAATAATTGCAACTTTAAGTCGCTGGTGCTCAGCATAATATTTTTTTATACAAACACGGTAAAAAAACCTCTTCCTCATCATTTTTTTTAACTCTTTCAGACTGTCCTTTGCATAATGTAAAGTACCTTTTAGGTCTGGTATAGAGATAGCTGTTTTGCCAGTCTCATGTAATAAAGCCAAATACATAAATAAAGATTACATACATACTCCATCCCACTCAGACACCGAAGAAGGCACGTATTAGAAGAAGTTAGGTATGGCTGTCTTTAATAAATCAGGTCTTACACAACCCCATGGCTAGAGAGTCGCGTTTCGACTTCGCAGAAGCCTTTTTCAATCTGAGTGGCGCCCTACATCTGTAGGTATATATAGCCCTTCCCCCATCAAGCCATTTAATAAACAACAAGAAAATACTATTGCCCTTTAAGCATGTATAGATATATAACATTGTTGCAAATGTGTAAAAATGCTCCTTTCTGAAACGCATAGTGCAGCTAGTTATTCAGCATATTTATGACATTTCAAAATGATTAATGTGTGTAAATGCAACTGTCCGAGATAATCCCATCAGTAGCCTCTCGTGGGAGAAAATATATCATTGATACATTTAAACAGTGGCATCAATCGCTCTAGAAAACAAAGCCCTTGAAATAACGACAATGCATTCAATGTAAATACATAAAACCGTGCTGTGACTATTTAAAAAAAATTAAACGTAGAGGCATCTTAAAGCCCTATTCGCTACTTCTAATAACCCTGAGGCCAACAGTGTCTGAGAAATGAAAGATGAACTGTGGAAACAGATGTTACTCTGGGCCCAAATGTACTCGCACTTATATGACTGTTTAAGCAAGTGAGGCCGGGAGCCGTAGTGCTAACAGATGCAGAACGGAATTTTAAAAGGAAACACAAAGTGTGTGGGTATTTGACAAAATATTGGCTTCCTGTTGCACACTCACATCCCCGAGAGGACTTTCACTCCCACAATGCCTCAATGTGCTCGAGCGAGAACCACACAGATCTGGATCTTGATAGTCAGCATATGTGTCTCTTAAAACCAAGGCCAGTAAATATCAATGCATTGTAGGGAGCATGAGTCAAAGATTACATACATACATATGTGCATAGAGAGGCTTTGGGTCAGCCCTCTCCATCTATTGGTCTGTTTTGATGCATTGCCCATCGCAGTATATTGCATAGGGCAATGGGTCACCTCACTTGAGCCAGTGACTCTTTTGTACTCTCAGTGATATGGTTTTGCCTGATCACATATACACATCAGCCTAAAAAGAAGTCCACTTCACTACCAGGGCTAGAAAGCAATACTTCAATATGCCAATGCCTTTTTCTTCCATTTGTTATACTTTTTACCTCTTTTTTTGCCATCCTTCTGTGATTTTGTTGTGTTTTCAGCTAACACCAATTCAGAACCAATGGTACTTTATGCTTGCAGCAATAAAAGTCATATGTTCGAGGCATATGAGCTGCAGATTGTACACTTAGCATTAGATCACCACCTGGTGTTGGGCTCGGATGATTGCATGTTGTTGTCGTCTTGGAAGAAGTCTTTTATAGTCACAAGATAGGTGACTCCTCCCTTGGACAATAGTGCGCATGGGCATCGGCTTCATCCTTAGATTGTTTTTTTCTGCCACTGGGTTCGGATGAAACTTTTCCGCTCCGGTTCGAAATCTACTTTTCAAGTACTTCGACGCGTAAAAACGTATTCAAACTTCACCAAACTACTTTCGATATCGATAAACGTTGACTCGACTTCATCAGCTCGATTCCGGTCGTCGACGCGGGCCGTTGGGCCTATCCACGCCGTGAGGCCTACACCTCATGGAAAGGACGCCATTCAAAAGATGCCCCAAGTGTGGAGCAAAGTTTCCACACAGTGACCATCAAGAGGTCTGTAGCTTGTGCTTATCACCAGAACACGACGAATCCAGCTGCACAGCCTGTGCGTCCTTTCGATCCAAGAAGACAATTCGAGATTGAAGGGCCCGTCGACACGACATGCAGAGATCGACTCCAGAACCGGTGGATATCTTCGACGAAGAAGTTCCGCTCATTCCCGAAGAAGATTCAGACGATCTCCAAATCGTATCCGAGGCAGACGACTCCGATGATTCCATACCATCGGGTCAGCGCGTGAGTACGACTTCCCCTGCCCCATACCCATCACCCAAATCGAAGGCAAAGGTCAACACTCCGCCCCCGGGGCCCACTCGCGACCGAAAAAAACACTTCTAAAGCCCCGCCATCAAACCCGGCTCTGAAGAAAATACTCAAGCCTTCCGGTAGCTCCTTACCAAGCAAGCAACACGTGCCCATCCTACAAGCTTCCTCGGCACTGAAACCGAAAGAAGTCCCGGCTCCAAAACCATCCACTTCTAAAGACAAAAATATGAAGCCAGCATCTAACGCCTCGAGGCCGACAAGACCAGCTTCCACTCCGAAGCCAATATCTTCGGTACCGAAACCTACAAGGCCTGATTCCGATGTGCTCAAGCCCTCGAAACAGCCTACAACTCCAAAAACAATACCTTCGGTGCCGAAATCTACGCCAAAGGACAAAGTAGCAACTCCTAAGGCTAAAGACAAGCCGCAACCACGCCCGGAACCGAAAAAATCGGCGCCGGCAAAGGTTCCTCAAGGAGAAGACCTTTTCCAACCTGATCCTCTACAAAAGATCTAAATTGACCCAAAAACAGGTCATGTATCCACTACACCACACAGGAAGAGGAAATCAGACACAGCACCTACACTTGCAGTGCCTGTCAAGAAGAAGGACTCTGCCGCATCTCCTAGGCACCCTTCTTCTCCTATACTTCCTTCTCTTTCATCTCCTGTTCCTCTTAACATTTCACCTCAAAATTCTCCTGAAAACTCTCTTCCTCTTTCTTCACCACATACACCTCCAAATGATGATGAGTATAGCATAGGGGGAGGGGTAGACCCAGATGAGCCTTTTTCATACCCTGTTGGTGAACCAGATTGGGAGTACCCAAACGATGTGCCGGATATTCCTGACCCACATTCATATCCATCAAAACCTTCTCCCCCAGAAGACAACATTGGTTTTGGACACTTACTGAATAGGGCTGCCATCTATCATGGGGTCACCATGCATTCAGATGAGGCAGAGGAAGATTTTTATTAGATACGTTTGAATAATCACAAAGGTCTGTTCAAACTCTTCCTATGATTAAAGGGGTCATCAAATATACTCCAGAAGTATTTAAAGATCCTGTTCATGCTAGGATTCTAAACCCTAGAATTGAGAAAAGGTACAGGCCTGCTCCTGGGTATCCTGCCTACATTAAAGGACAGCTACCCTTAGATTCCCTAGTCGTGTCAAATGCTAGAAAAATAGCAAACTCACAGACATCAGATGATGCACCACCCCTGATAAAGAATCTAAGGGAATAGATGCTTCAGGCAAAAGGATAGCTGCACAAGCTACCAATACATGGCGTATTGCTAACACACAAGCCCTCCTTGCAAGATATGACAGGACTCACTATGATCAATTAGAGACATTCCTACAACGTCTACCTGACCAATATAAGGCACAGGCAAACAACTTTATACAAGAAGGCAAATTCATTTCAAATGCCTCAATCAATTGCGCACTTCATGTAGCAGACACTGCATCTAGAGCTTTAAACACTAGTGTCCTTCTTAGACGTCATGCGTGGCTACGCATTTCAGGATTTAAGCAGGAAGTGCAAACTACCATCTTAAATCAGCCATTCAACCAACATCAATTGTTTGGACCAGAGGTAGACACAGCACTTGAGAAAATGAAGGAAGATACCGATACAGCCAAATCTATGGGAGCTTTGTAATCCACACAAGCTAGAGGCTCCTTTTGTCGCTCCTTCTATAGGGGAGGCTCCAAACAGACTGGAGCAGACAATACATCTTCCTTCAAATCCAATACACAGACATCCTCCTGTAAAGGATATTTTAGAGGAGGCTATAGAGGCAACAACAATAAAGGAAGAGGTCGAGGTAACAACAATAATCGAACCTCTTCCACCACAAAATAGTGACTTCCCTCTGCTCCCCCAACAGCACTCCACTCCTGTGGGGGGCAGACTAACACAGTTCCTACCTGTCTGGAATTCCATCACAACAGACAAGTGGGTAAGACAAATTATCCAGTATGGCTACTGCCTCAAATTTACAGCTACCCCTCCACACATTCCACCCAGACAGCGTCCAATGTCTGCAGAACATCTTGTACTGGTCAAACAGGAAGTCCTATCACTTCTTCAAAAGAAGGCAATAGAAATAGTTCCTTTACAACATCAAGGAACAGGGACTTATTCGCTGTATTTTCTAATACCCAAAAAGGATGGGACACTGAGACCAATTCTCGACCTCAGGCCCCTCAATCAATATGTACTCTCAGATCATTTTCATATGATCACTTTACAACAAGTGCTACCATTGCTGCAACAAGGCGACTTCCTTACAACACTAGATCTAAAGGACACCTACTTCCACATTCCCATACATCCTTCTCACAGGAAGTATCTGAGGTTTGTACTGGAAGGACAGCATTATCAATTCAAAGTCCTTCCATTCGGGGTAACAACTGCACAAAGAGTGGTCACAAAGTGCCTAGTAGTAGTAGCAGCACATCTCAGAAGACAACAGATACATGTCTTCCCATATCTAGACGATTGGCTCATAAAAGCCAAGTCGTTCAAACAGTGCGTCCAAAACACACATCAGACAATTCAAACATTGCACGACTTAGGGTTCACAATCAACTACACCAAGTCGCACCTACAGCCCTCTCATGTACATGAATATTTAGGGGCTACAATAAACACATCTACAGCTCTAACGTATCCCAGGCCAGCAAGGATACAGAGCATTCAAGCCTCAGTCACCAAGTTTCAACATCAACACACTCTCCCAGCCAGAGTGTTCATGAGACTAATAGGCATGATGGCATCTTGCATCTTTATTGTACCATATGCAAGACTGCAAATGCGTCCGTTACAGGAATGTCTAGCACAACAGTGGAATCAGGCTCAAGGACAACTAACAGACCTGGTGTTGGTAAACTGCCGCACACATCGCTCTCTGCAGTGGTGGAACACCAAAAACTTGACAAAAGGGCGGCTGTTCCTCGAACCTGTTCTACAAATAATACTTTAAGCAGACGCATCTCTCACAGGATGGGGAGCCCATCTCCTACATCATACAACTCAAGGGTAATGGACCATTCAACAAACATCGTTCCATATCAACCACCTAGAGCTGAGAGCAATATTCTTAGCGCTCAAAACATTCCAAGTACAAGTACAAAACAAAGCTGTTTTAATCCGGACGGAAAACATGACAGCCATGTACTATATACAAAAACAGGGGGGGTTGGGCACACTCTCTACAGCTGTCCCAGCTTGCACAGAACATTTGGAGATGGGCCATTCCACAAAACATATATCTGTTAGCAGAACACCTTCCAGGAGTTCACAATCAGATAGCAGATCTGTTAAGTTGACAGACACAACAAATTCACGAATGGGAACTACATCCGCAAGTTCTTCTACCATTCTTTCACAAGTGGGGCCATCCAGACATAGATATGTTCGCCACACACGAAGACGCAAAATGCCCAACCTTCGCCGCCAGGTTTCCACACCCGCTGTCCAAGGGCAATGCGATATGGAGGAACTGGTCAGACAGATTTGCGTACGCTTTTCCGCCACTACCACTAATACCACTAATAGTGCGCAAGCTATAACAACAGTCGCTCAAACTGATTTAGTAGCTCCCACATGGCCAACCGGTGTATTCAACACTGCTAGAACTATTCCTAGTTCCACACCAAAAACTACGTCTGACACCATCCCTGCTAACGCAGAACCATGGAGACATCAGACATCCGACATCCAGACCCAAGCCAACTGAATCTGGCGATCTGGCTCCTGGGGTCTTAGTTTGGTTATCTTAACCCACCACCAGACTGTATGAATATCATTAAAGAATCCAGAAGACCTACCATTAGAGCTTGCTATGCTGCTAAATGGAAAAGATGTGCCATTTACTGCAACAATAACCAAATGGATCCCCTAGATGCTTCCATCCAAAATATCATTTGCTACCTTCTATATTTACAAAGATGTAACTTGGCATATTCATCTATACACCTACATCTGGCAGCAATTGCAGCATATTTACAAAATAGACAACATCTGTCTTTATTTAGAGTGCCTGCTATTAAAGCATTTATGGAAGGATTAAAAAGAATAATTCCTCCTAGGTTACCACCCTCTCCAGGGTGGAACCTAAACATTGTTCTTGCAAGGCTCGTGGGACCACCTTTTGAACCTCTAAACAAATGTGAACTGCATTTCCTCACATGGAAAACAGCTTTTCTAATAGCTATTACCTCTCTTAGGAGAGTTAGTGAGATTCAAGCTTTCACTATACAAGAACCATTTTTACAATTACACCGTAATAAAGAGGTTCTCAGAACAAATCCTAAATTCCTTTCCAAAAGTCATTACTCCGTTTCATTTAAACCAATCTGTAGAGTTACCAGTGTTTTTCCAAAACCCAGACTCTGTAGCAGAAAAAGCTCTACACACACTAGATGTTAAAAGAGCTCTTCTCTATTATATGGATAGGACCAAATCCTTTTGCAAAACAAAGCAATTGTTTGTAGCTTTCTCTCCACCACATAAGGGCAACCCCATCTCTAAAGCTGGAATTGCAAGGTGGATTGTGAAAATGTATACGTTATCAAAAGCAAAACGTACATTAACAGTTCCTCCTAGAGTGCACTCCTCACGCAAACTAGGAGGCTCTATGGCTTTCTTAGGGAACATTCCCCTAGAAGACATCTGCAAGGCAGCAACATGGTCTACAACACACACCTTCACTAAACACTACTGTGTTGGTGTGCAAGCCAAGCAGCAAGCTGCAGTAGGCCAAGCTGTTCTAAAAACTCTCTTTCAAAATACAGCAACAGATACAGGCGACCACTGCTAGGGGAGACACTGCTGCACAATCTATGCTAAGTATACAATCTGCAGCTCATATGCCTCAAACGAAAAATGCTACTTACCAGTATGCATCTGTTCTTGGCATGTATAGCTGTAGAGTTGTACACGCCCTCCCGCCTCCCCGGGACCTGTATCTGTTCCAGTTTCATCTTAATTAGATATACACATGGACATCCATTCTTTATTTTTACTAACTCCATCATTTCCCATCATGGCGAAAAACAATCTCAGGATGGAGCCGATGCCCATGCGCACTATCGTCCAAGGGAGGAGTCACCTATCTCGTGACTACAAAAGACTTCTTCCAAGACGACAACAACATGCAATCATCCGAGCCCAACACCAGGTGGCGATCTAATGCTAAGTGTACAACTGTGCAGCTCTACATGCCAAGAACAGATGCCTACTGGTAAGTAGCATTTTCCTTTCATCTTTTATATTTCTCTCTGTGGCCTAACTACAATGAAGCACCAGTACTATTCTATTAATTTTCTATACAATGGTTATTTTTCATCTAGAATGTTTACTGCAAGCATATGGCAACCACATTCAGGAGACCACACTGAATGTAAACAAAAAACTGATGTCTGGGATGCTTTCATTACTCTCAACCATAGATAATTACTCACGGTCAAGGGTATACCTAGACATGGGTCCCTTGCTCACTATGCAAATGGAACGAACTAAAGAGGCCTAATCAGGCTGAAACCTTCTTGGGTTGCATGTGTTCCGGTTCAGAAGGGACCTGGCTTTGCAGTTTGGGATGGACTGTTCCTATTTGATCAGGACCAAGACTGATTTGCATATGGCTTGGTCTAATCTGCGAAGCCATGGTGGGCAATGCGGATCTGTGCCTAGTAAGAAAATAATATCTTTGCTTGTGCTCTTGTAGCATAAATAATATGTCAGATAGCAAGCCGAAATTGCATAATGGAAGAAGACTTTTAATTTTAGCTTTTCATCTCTGAGAAGTATGTGCCCTTACAGCCATTGGTTTGCCATCTCTAAATTACCCAATTTACTGCATATTAGTTCTAACAAAGCAGTGTCACAGTGCCCCACAATTTTTTCTCTCTTTTTTTAATAAAATTAAAAAGTGTGAGATGCCTTTTTTTATATCCAAGAACACCGTTCTTTGCATTTGTAAATTTTGCGGATACTTACAAAGCAAAAGTGGAGTGTCACGAATTAACAAAAGGGAAAAAGGCACAACTGTCGTGTTGTAATTACTGGAATAGGGCTCAGCAATTTAGATAGGGCGAATTTTTGTTTAACGCTCACTCTGCTGGTACAAAGCAACTCTTGTCCAGCGGCAAAGATGTTTTCAACCAATGCACAGGACCTTCCTTTAGTAATAACACACTTCAAATGTGAGCTGTGTGTCTATTTAAGATTCCCAGCTCTGACCACACTAGGCCAGGCACTTCTATAGCCCATTACCTACTTCGATAGCCTTCCGACAGTTGCATGTGTGTGTTTTTGTTTGTATGTTTGTTTATTGGGCTTCGCCCTTGAGAACTGGATGGTTGACCTGCAAAAGGAGTACTTTTATGTGCCAGGCCTATAGCACCTTTGCTTTATGGTGGAGCCAGATTACCTCCAATTCCCTGTCATGCCTTTCGGTCTTACATCAACCCTCAGGTCTTTACATGGGTCTCAGTGGTGGTTGTGGACATTCTTCGCTGGTAGGAGATACACATGTTCCCAAACCTTAGTGACTTCCTGTTGAAAGTGGGCTCCTCTCTGCTAGTCTCAGACCATCTGCAGACAACTGTGTTGTTACTGTACACCTTTCAGTTTTTCATTCAAATCCCATTTTTAGCCTGTTCAGAGGATTCCCTTTATAGGGGCCATTCTGTCTCCGATTGTCCTAAAAGCCTTCCTTCCCATACTACCAGTCTGGGACAATCAGGTTGTGACCCCGAGGTTTCAAGCAAAGGCTACTGTTCAGCCCCTGATGTTTCTGAGACTCCTTGGTCTTCCGCATCATCCTGGTGCCCCACATGTTTTGGGACACGAGGGCCCTTCAATGGAATCTGTGGCTACAGTGGGCAAAGCATCAGGGATATCCTTTGGGAAGAATCTCCAGTAAGGCAGTTCATGACCTTCAGTTGTGGGTGAAAGACCCTAATTTGATGATTGGCAAGACACTCTCCTTTCTCTCCAGAACTCACAGTTGTGACGAATGCATTATCTCTGGGCTAGGTTGGTCACCTTGACGAAGTGGAGATCAAAGGTCTTTGGCGCTGATGGAGGAGCTCTGAACCAGCCGCGGTCTGTGCAGGTAACAGACCGCAGCTGCTCTGTACCATGCAGTTTGTCATAAAGGCTATTCATCCTTCCATCAAGGGAAAGTCACTCCTGGTACTAAGGGACCACACAACCGCCATGGGGTGCTGCAACAAGTAGGGCAGTGTAGCGTCTAAAACCCTCTGCCTGGAGGCTCTGATACTTTGGCAATAGCTGGCACTTAACAGGATTTCCTAACAGTCAGTCATCTTGCAGGATCTCTCAATATCAGAGCACCTTAAGGAAGCAGGCTTTTTCTTGTCAACCTCAACTCGAGCCTTCATCTGAGGGTGGCATTGGCTGTAATAGGTCAGTGAGGCAGCCCCTTGGTACACCACCTCTGTAAACACTTGATAACGAGCCTTCTGCACTCTAGCATCTCCCACTTGTCGGTCTGTGGGAGATGTCTTCCAGCTTTGTTTGGACTTTGGTATCTTGTATGGGTTTCCTTTTCTGCCTCTGATCACACGAGTTTGAAGTCAGAAGGGACTGATCACAGTTTATTCTAGTGGCCACAGATTGGGCTCAGAGAGTTTGGTGTTCTGAAATGTTGTCTCTGAGCATCTGCTCTCCACTTTGACTTTTTCTTCAAGACGATCTGCTCGCCCGGCAGCAGAGCACGAGTGTTCCACCAGAACGAAAAGAGGGAAGGAGAGAACACCCTCATTCTGTTCCGCCAGAACCTCCACAATCTACACCATCATGTGTGGGACTTAGAAAATTCTATCTCCAGTTAGAAGTGGTGGTTGTCTTCTGGCTGACTGTTATTCTTCTGCCAAGTGAATTTATTCCAGACATTCGTCCAGATTTGTTACTTGGTGCGAAGAAAACAGTTTGACTCTGTAAAGCAGAGACTTTTTGGTGCCATTTTGCTCATATCGTCTTTGGTCTGGAAATGCTTTGCTCTGGGCAGTGCTAAAAGTTATATACCTGTCCTTTCGGCCTTTGTTTGTTACCTGACCAGCCTTCATTCTTCAAATCACCCATTATGATTCATGTCAAAGGGGGATTTACGTATGTTTTCCGCTGCTCCCTTCATCATGCCGAGTTGGGATTTCTATATGATTTTGAGATTTTTGATGTGTGCTTCCTTTGAACCTCTTCATAGTTGCACTGTGAGACTCTTGGCCTTGAAATCTGCGTTTTTCATTACATCTACTTCTGTCTAGAGTGTCAGCAGACTGCAGGCATTGCCAGTTCTGCCACCATATACTACTATATAGCCTGAGAAGATTGTTCTCTTGTCGTTCTTTACTTTGCCTTACCCATCAAGGAAGCAGTAGAGGCTAAATCGGTTGGATCCTCTACTAGCCCCTAGCTTCTACATAAATAGGAGAAAGCATTACCCCATAGATGATCAGCTGTTTGTGGGGTTAGCAGGTGCAAAGAAAGGAAAGGCAGTCTGAAAATGGACCTGTCCTTCGCATCAAGCGATGCTACGCCTTGGGCAGGAAGGACCATTCTAAGGGTCTTTAAGCTCATTGCACGAGAGCGAAGGCCGCAACCAGAACTCTGGCTCAGGGCATTCTGCATTTGGATGCTTACCAGGCAGGCACGTGGACATGTGTCCATACTTTTACCAGGTACTACTGCATAGTTTTAAAAGTCTGCATAGTTTTAAAAGTCTGCATAGAGTGCCATTTTGCCTGCTTGGTACTGCTGAATGTCCTGGTTTAAAGGTCTACTCCTCAGACCCGCCTCCTTGGAGGCAATTCTATGTTTCTAATGTTAGGAACTCCATCCCCATACAGTTCCGACCATCTTCATCACTCTTGCTCTACAGTAAGGAATTGAAGACCCTTCTCTTCAAGCAACAACCCAACCACTTGCATCCTCTCGATCACAGCTGGAATCCCCCTTTTCTCAAGCCTCTTAACAGTTCCACTACCTTTCTCCCCGCTTCATATACCTCCCATTTAATCCCACATTGCACACTGTTTCGTTGCTTCATGTCTGGGTTTGTTCTCAATGAATCCCCCACACAAGTAAACATAAATGGATCCATTAAATCGGCCACTGGAATAAAACTACCAAAAGAATCAGTTGAAACATTAAGAAATTTGGTATAAACACGGCCATTGGAATTATGCAATTGTGTGGTCGCAGCGATTTTCACATAATTATAGATTTGCCGCTTTTCCCAGATAATCCATCATCGCCACATAATCTGCAGATTTTAACAACAAAAATGGGTTTCTAGCTCAAATAATTCAAAACGTACTAAAAATGCACTGACACGTGTTGCCGTGCCCTGGAACGCCCTTTGCAAAGCTGAACTGGTCACCTTTATGTTGCTTATTGCAATATTTGGGTGTTAAACTGGTACTAATGAGGTGCGAACAATGCCCAGACAGTGTTACCAAGTTAAAAAATTATGAAATAATGAAGTAATACTATTACAAAATGTCCCCCATTATGCCTCATTGGTTGGCTTTTTTTGACGAATAATTTGCTCAATCTTGCCGCATAATTCGGCCCTCTCCTGCCCCATAATTCCAGTGGCCCTAGAATAAAGGTATAAATGAAGCAGAGAAACAGGGATCTAGATCAGGGGTTCTTTACGTAGGTGGAGGCCATGACTGACTTTATTAAGTTCATCACCAAAGGGTCAGGTAATATGTGGAACTGACGACTGTCCACTCTTTTCCATTCGGGTCTCTGCGAGCAGTAGCATTTTGGGGATTGAATAAGGATGGTAGTCGGTGTGCTGAAGCAGAAGACAGGGCTTCCTGGGGTAAAACGCCAGAGTCCTACAACCTTCTCCACCACTTTCCAAATTACGTTTGAGGAAATTGCTTCTGTGTTATATAACGTTCAGTTTAACCCTTACTTTTTTTGTTTTTTAAATATTAGCTCTGACAGCCTGTATATTTTTTAATCTAGCCCACTCATTCTTTTCATGTAATACTGCTATGTGCGTGCAAGTGAGACCAGTGTTGACAAGCAGACCTCCCCATACGCAATCGACCAACAATAATCGAATGCTTTAATATTTCCTACTCGTTATGCCCCCTGCCTCCCGTTCGTTTGCAGTGAGGCAGAGGAACTTGATATGAACTCTCATTTCCTGGTCTGACTGCAGAATTATGGAAGGAAGTGCAAGTTTAGCAATGCCCAATAGCCAATAAAGCTTTGAAGGAGACGCCCTGGACAGCGAGCGGAAGGCCTGGTTGGTTTACAGCAATTGTTGACTTAATAAAGTATGCCAACTTCAATAAGCAGGCCAGCGTTCAGTGTGTACTTTTCACACAGCTGCCTTGTTCACCCTGGAGCAAATAAGGAACATGGGGCCGGATGGAAAAAAATATTTTGCAATCGCAAAACCTGCGATTGGCAAAAATCACAGGGCTTGCAGCTACAAAGTGTTTTTTTTCTACTTATTAAATCAAGTTTGTAATTGCAAGAGCCTTTCATACCCGCAGGATGATTTTGGAACCTTTCAGAATCATAATTAGGAGGGGGCGTCCCCTCCTAATAGCGAGTTGCAATGGTATGTATCAGTGATTTGCGACCATTAACCATTGATCAGTTAAGAACACCTCAAAGAAGTTGGTAACTGATCTGAAAGGAGAAAAGAGTCCTAAGGTATCCCTCTGGGGCAACTTCCATTTTTGAATCCTTTCGAGAACTGAGAGAAAGGTGGTCTACTTGATTACTGCCTGGTCCTTCATAGTGCTCCAAAACAGGTTTTGTTGTTTAAAGCTTCACCAATTCCTTTAAGGAAATCGTGCTGCTTTAAAAAAAGAAAATACAAAAAAATAGTTTTCCGTTTGGGAATGCTAACGGGATGGAGTATGCTGTAACCTGCAGGCCACCATCCCTGTGTTTGTAGCCAGTCATCAGGAATTACAAATAGAGAACTGCCTAATTTGTATTCCTTAGGCACCTCATTCTGCGATCCCTTGTGACTGGGCATTCTGTAACATGACCTATTAGCACATAGGCCGCATACAAAAATCAGAGAGAGGCCACAAAAAATGATATGCAGTTTGTGATCACTTTTGGCGACCTGCCTCTTAGTATATTCACTGAACCCAGGGAGGTTCTTTATAGCTGCCTGTTCCTTTTTAGGCCAAGCCTAGGCAGCTCATGTGCTGCTCTGCGAGGCTCGAGTATGGACTTGAAGGTCCGCCCACCTTCCGCTCATATTTCTCATTGGCTTGTGTCATTGTCCTTTGTAAATGCTGGCTTCTAATTTATTAATAGGCTTGTTAGTCCCTCCTTAGTACCACCTTTTCTTCATTTGTAACCTCCCATGAGGACTGTCCCTTTTACTTCTGTTGTTACACTTATTTAATCTGTCAGCAGAATTTTCTTTTTTTATATCAATTTTTTTGTTTTTCATATTAAACAAAAGGAACAGAAAGACACTGCGACATATCAGATATTTCAGTACATTCACAGAGCATTTCCTGTCAGGCCCAGCAATGGAGAAAATCCAGCCCACCCAAACCACCAAGCCATCCCCGTGACAGTTGAGTCCTGCAAGCCCCACCATTTGTCCCCTATTCGCCCATGTGTCGCCGGACCACCTCGTGCCTCATACACCGTTGTTTCTTGATGGCACACCAGTCCACACCCCTGCGGCATGTTGCAACAGAGGGGGCTATCGAGTCCCTCCACGCCGCTGCAGTGCCTCTTTTGGCCACCTGCAAGGCCGTCCCCAGGAGCAACTTGTCAGTACGAGAACGATCACTCCCAGGAGAAGAGCGAGAGGACAATGGGGGAACGCCCAACCCAGTATGGCACTCAGTTCAATTACAATCGACTCCCAGTATTTTGAAAGGACGACGCAGGACCAGACCATATGGTAAAAGTCAGCTGGTTCCACTTCACACCGAGGGCATTTTGGGGACAGGAGGAACCCCGCTCTCTACAACCTCACAGGAGTAAGATATGCACAGAGAAGATAGTAAATTTGGATGCGGCGGAGCCTGGCCGATATAGATAGTACCCTGATAGCCATTAGTGCATCTCTCCAGTCTTCCTCCTCCAGCGGACCAATCCATTGCTCCCAGCGGGTCTTAAGGGAGTCTAGCGTGGATGGGGTGTTGTTTATCAAGGACCGGTAGATTCAAGATATTTCCCTCTTCCCTAGATTTCCCATGAGGAGCTTAGCTTCCATTGGACTGAAATCTGAGAGTGTCGTGTGATCCGGATTGTGGAGGGCAAGAGCATGCTGCAATTGGAGATGTTTGTAGAATTTAGTAGACTGTAGGGAATATGGTTGCTGCAACTTTTGGAAGGAGGACAAATGATCACCCTTCCACACAACTCCCACAGGGTGATACCAATCAGATTCCATTTCTGAAAGCCCGCCAATGACCCCACCTCCCTCAGCCAAGTGCAGTGCCAGAGGAGTGTCTGTAGTGTGATTTTGGCATCCCATGGGGGTATGTCACAATGCAGACCGGCACGTAAGGAGGGCCGTTGTGAGGAATTGAAGCCCCGTTCCATGTGACCTGGATTCATGAGAATCCGAGGCTTTCTAGCTCTAGCCGGTCGGCCGGATCCTCCCATGCGCCATTGAACCAGTCGTGGATTACCAATAGGGGAGTGGCCAGGTAGTACAGAAAGGGATTCGTCAGCTCCATACCACCGTCATATGAGGGCCGTTGGCAGTGCACGAGAGCCAGCCATGATCTCAAGCCATCCTAGATTAGAGTTGTGGTCATTGTATCTAACCCACGGAACCAACTGCGGGGGAGATGGAGCGGAAGGTTCTGAAGTACATAAAGGAGATGGGGCAGAACCATCATTTTGAACAGGGCGCTCCTAATGAGGGGGTTGTGCGGAAGGGGTTGAGTGGATGGATTGCCAACGCTTACGTTTGTCTTTGGTTTGTTTGAGTAGCAGGCTCACGTTGAGGAACCAAGTCAGCTCCGGAAGAAGGGCCACACAAATACCGAGGTACTTGAAAGAGAGTCGCCATAGGGGAATGGTGGTTTGCTAGTCCACACACTCCAGCGAGGTAAGCAGGGGCACTATATTAGATTTAGTCGGGTTTAGACGCAGATCCGATGCTCTCTCAAAGGATTGGAGGATTTGGAGGCATCTCGGTCCAGAATGGTCCGGGACAGCTAGAAAGAGCCGCACATCGTCTGCATATAGGGCGATCCGGTCCTCATGGGAGCTATGCCAACGTCATCCCTGAATCCGCTCATCAGCCCGTATGAGACAAGGCAAAAGGCTCTAGCACGAAAGCGAATAGGAGGGGAGAGAGTGGGCACCCCTGCTGGGTACCCCTCCTGATGGGGAAGGTATCCGAAATGTCGCCTGTTTACAAGGAACCTGGCGGACGGGTTGGGGTAGAGGACTTGTACCAGTTTCCGAAAGCGGGGACCAAAACCTGCACTCTCCAGTACACTCCCAAATAGCGCCAGTTGACCGTATCGAAGGCCTTTTCGAAGTCAAGTAGCACTACGGTTAAATAAGGAGTGAGGAGATGACGGTGAGCGAGGGCCACATGAAGGCGTCTCAGGCAGTGGAGTGTGCTGCGAAGCGGCATAAAGCCACACTGGTCAGGGTGTATGAGAGTGTGAATCACCCGTTTCAGTCGGGTGATGAAAATCATGGCACAAATTTTAATCTCAGTATTAATTAACGAGATTGTGCGGTAGTTAGAACAGGAGACTGGGGAGGGTCCGCTTTGGGTATGACCACAATGGTTGCGGTGTCCGAAGCACTATTTTCTTTGATGAGTTTCTGGGGGGGGAGTTATGCGGGGGGTCTCGCAAGAGGGAGCATCTTTAAAAAAAATATTTAAAAACACCTTTAGGCAGGGTCCTGCATCTCTGCTCCTGCTCTCTTGTCTCCGACTCCAAAAAACAGGAAGCAGGCAGCTAGGCTCCCTCCCCTGGGTCAATCACAACGCTGCAATGCAGTGTTGTGATTGGACTGAGCGCTGTGACACGGCACTCAGCTAGGGGCTGGAGAGGTAGGCATGTTCTCTATGCAGACTGTAATGCAGCCTGCATGAAGAAAGGGAAGGTGCGCATGACTGGTTTGGCGGCCCAAGATCGCCGACCAAAGAGTCATGGTCACTTAGGAGTGGGCAGATCACTCCTCCCCTGCCCTGCTCCGTTAGCAGAGCAGCCCTGTGCACCCGCCCACCCGCCCACAAAGGAAACATAAAATGGTAATAATTGAAAGATATTATTATTTTATGTGTTTGCTTCTTGCACTGCGAGAAAGCAGTAGGGCGACGCTTCGCCATAGCGGAGGAGCTGCCAGTGCTGCAGGCACGACATACTTTCCTGCAACACTCAGCGTGCCAGGCGCACCTTCACCTTCCAAGCAGCCTGGGACAATGATGGGCGCTTCTTTGAAATGGAATAGGTCACCCTTTTACAAGAGTTTAAGCTATTGGCATTGTAAATGACAATGCTTTTTATTTATGTGTTAATTATCAAAACAGATAAATAAAAAGGCATTTACAATGCCAATAGCTTAAACTCTCACACATGCGAGAACTATTGCATTGCAAATGCGTGTTCGTTCAGTGCACAAGGATCTTCCTTTGAGTGAAAATAAAAAGGGGGGTAGGATGTTACAAGTACCTATATTTAACTTGCCATGGTGACATATAGTTCCAACTGCTTTTGCAACCCATCAACATAGTATGTCACCCCGGCCACCTGACATATGTTAGATCTGCCTGTTATTTGTAGAAGTGTTCAGCGGATAGCTTGGCAGACAGGAAAGACTGGGATGCTATGGTTGTCATGTGTAGCTACATATGCTTATAGACTCTTCATTTGACTTAGCATAGAACGTTAGCCCTCCATGTACCCAAGATGGATGCAGCGCTGTGCACTAATAAAGGAAGATGGCGGAAAATGTTGTAGGGCTAAGAATACAAGTTGCATCTCCAATTTTTTTTGTTGCATTATAAACAGTTGTTGCTTTTATCCCAGTTTAATGGTACTAAATTTATCCATGGTATAAGAGCGTAAGACCGAGTCAACCCTGCTTGATTTTTAATTTGTGATTTTTCGCCAGTAAATGCTTATCTCTTAACTGCTTTCATGTCTATTTGTATCACTTTTTGTGATACTTTATGATTTTTTTGTCTCTTGATGCTTGTCTTTGCATTTTTTTTGTTTGTTTTTTAGTAGTTCTCGGTTTCTATTTCCTGATTCTGCCTCAACGCAGTCAGATCCCACTCACTGGCAGACTCCCATTGCATACTATGTCAATGTATTCCACACCGCTCTGCTATGCACCACTGCACTTTATCACAGTATACTCTGCAACACTGCACTTTCTGCCACTCTACTTCATGCCATTCTACTTTTTGCCACTGAACTCTATGTCACTGAACTCTGAAAAACTCCAATCTACGTCACTGCACTCCACGCCAATCCACTCTAATCTACTCTGCACTACTCTACTCTATACCACTTCGCTCTATGCTACTTTACTCTACAGCAATCTATTCTATGCCACTCTGTGCCACCCTACACCACTCCACACCACACCACTGCAATCTAGGCCACTGCACTCCACACCAATGTATTCTACACCACTTTACTCAAAACCAATACACTCTATGCCGCTGCACTCTACGACACTCTACTCTATACCACTGACCTCTATGCCACTGTACTCTACTTTAAAAAGAATCTATTCTGTGCCACTGAAGTCTATGCCACTCTACCCCACTCTGTGCCACCTTACACCACTCCATACTACCCACTGCACTATATGCCACTGCACGCCTTGCTAATGTGCTCTACACCACTTTACTCAAACCAATACAGTCTATGTAACTGCACTCTACACCACTCTACTCTCCACCATTACACTTTAAGGGGCTTATTGCGACTCTGGCGATCCAGGGATGGCCAGACTCGCGGCGCGCGGCAATGTTGGTCTTACAACTGCCCTATTATGACCAGGGCGGTTGTGTCGCCTTGGGACCACTGCAACTGCCAGGGATCAGAGATCCTTGGCGGTGGTGCAGTGGTCTTGAGCCCACAATATACGTGGTGGGATGCTGTGGCCCCGCCCAGCATATTATGATTTTTCTCACCCCCACACTTTCACTTTTCATGGTGGTGCGACTGCCATGAAAAGTGTAGCAGTGAGGAAACAAAGGGGGCCCAGGCCCCCTGGTGCCTCTGCACCATGGGGTATAGGCAGGGGGCACATGGTGTGCACTCCCTTTCTGCATGCACCCCCACATTCCTGCAAGTAATGAAATTTAGGTCAGTGCAGGAACATGCTTTGACATTCCCATTGTGGTGCCTATTTTAAAGGCACCACTGTGGGAACGCCAAAGAACTGCCTGCCAGCGACTTAAAAAGTAATAATCTGGCAGACGGTCTATTTTGGATTTGGCGATGTGGGAGCGTGGCAGCAGTGTGGCAGACCCGCTTCCACACCGCCAAAGTCATAAGGTCACTTTACTCCAATACACTCTACACCACTCTACTCTGCAGCACTTCACTCTCTGCCTTTGCACACTCTGCCACTGTGCTCTCAGCCACTGAAATCTATGCCATTCTACTCTGCACCACTTAAAGCATTCTACCCCTCTCTTCTAAGCACCACTGCACTCTTCGCCACTGCGCTCTATACCACTCCAGTCTAGGCCTCTCCACTCTGCTACACTACACTCTACGTCACTACTCTATACTACTCCACTCTAACCTGCACCACTCCACTCTACACCAATGCACTCTACTCTGGAACAATCTACTCTACACCACTGCCCTCTATACCAATGCACTTTAGGCCACACTTCTCCACTGTGTGCCACCCAATTCCATGGCAATCAATGCTGCATCACTGTACACTACGCCACTGTGCTCTACTTCACTACTCTATGCCACTGTACTCTACCCTGCACTCCTATACTCCACCGTGCACAATTCTACTGCACTTCACTCTACTCTGTAACAATCTACTCTGTGCCACTGTACTTTGTGCCACTTGGCACCACTCCACACCACTGCACTCTACGCTACGCCACTCTACTCTAAACCAATGCACTCAACCAAACTCAGTCTATTCAACTTTACTCAAAAGAAATGCACCCTCTGCCACTGTACCTACGCCAACTACTTTGCAGCACTGCACATAACCCCACTAAACTCTATAACATTCTACTCTATGCCGCTGCACTCTAGGCCTTTCTTCACTTGTCACCTGCGCTGTTGACATCAGAGAGTCACAAGCACTTGCGTGCTCAAAGTCTTCGGGTTACCTATGCAATATTTGCTTACAGTGCTGATACAACTGTGTCCAAATGTTTATAGCCCATGCCATTGTCTGTTTAAATATATGATGCCCCTGCCACATCTAAAAATCTTCCTTGAGTCTTCCTGTTTCGTTTCTCTAGCAATGTTTTTTACATGCATTATAATCAGCCATTTTCAATAATACTGGTTGAGATATTGTCGTTGTTTATACGCACTCTAGGCTACTGCGTGAAACGTCACTCTACACCATTGCGCTCGGTCACTGCACTCTATGCCACTCTTCTATGCTGCACCACTGTACTCTACGTCACTGCTTTCTGCACCACTCTACTCTGCACCAAACTACGACATTGCACTCTAGAACACTGCACTTCGACACTCTACACCGTTGCACCTGACACTCTACTTTGCATGACTACACTCTACACTACTATACTGCACGCTACGCCACTGCACCACTTTACTCTAGGCCAGTGCACTCTACACCACATCACTCAACGCTGTGCCACTGCAGTCTACCCGTTACAGTAGAGGGGTATACCCATTAAACTCACTGGGACCCGGGTGTAATACGGTGCAATAAAAGAGGGGTCCCAGGACATAGTATTGAATCCAAACAAAACAAGGCAAACACATATGAATGAACATGTATACACACATACACAAAAGTATCTGCTTAGTTAGCACACTGTTATTTAATCACAATGTGTATAGGGATACATTATATCATACAACTACTACATTTCTTATTAAAACAACATTAGTGCCCTGGGAAGTGAAAGAGTAGGATAAAGTGAGAGGAAGGTTTGTGCGAGGTTTTGACAAATAAACAGTGCTGCTCATTAGCTAAAGGTTTATAGATTAATCCGCGCTAGCTTCAACATAGAGCCAGCTAGATAAAAAGAGAAACAACGAATGTTCAAAACACATTTCCCCATAGGAAACATCGGCGACCTTGGCACCAGGTATTCAGCCCCTCTGCCTATATACACTCCGCGGCCATAGTGCGTTTTGACATTTCCTGTATGGAGGGTTTTTCGCGCACCTAACGCTGCGTGCCCCGTCTGTTTGTATCCCTATACACATTGTGATTAAATAACAGTGTGCTAACTAAGCAGATGCTTTTGTGTATTTGTGTATACATGTTCATATGTGACTGCAGTCTACCCTGCACCACTTCACTCTACTCTGCACCTCTGCACTCTGTGTCTCTTCAGTCTGCTTCACTCTACTCTACAACACAGCTCTGTGTTCCACGGAACTCTGTGCCACTCTACTCTGCATTGCTCCACTCTACACCACTGTACTCCACTCCAAGCCACTCTAATATATTCTGCACCACTGCACTCTACAACACTCTACTCTATACCAGTGCACTCTACGCCACTTCACTCTACTCTGAAACAATCTACTGTTTGCCACTGCAGTCTTCGCCACTCTGTTCCACTTTGGGCCACTCAACTTTAGGCCACTCTAATCTACACAGCCGCACTCTATGCCTCTGCACTCTATACCAAGCTACTCTGCACCACTGCAATGTACGGCTCTATAATCTACCACTTTGCACTCTGTCACTTTACTCTGCACCACTCTACGTGACAGCACTCTACACCAATGCACTGTACGCCACTCTGCTCTACACCACTGCACTCTATGACACTTTAATCTGCCGTATTGCACTATATGCCTCTATGCCTCTCTGCTCTAAGCCACTCTACTGTTCCCCACTTTACTCAATGCCACTCCATTCTGCTTGCAGCACTCTACACCATGGTGCTGGACTCTACACCAATGCACCCTAGGCCACTCTACTCTGCTGTGAGCCGCTGCACTCTGACACTGTACTCTACACCTCTCTAGTTTACTGTATGCCAGTGAACTCTACCCCACGCTGCTATGCACCACTGCACTGTTCGCCACTCCAGTCTAGGCTACTCCACTCTGCACCAGTCCACTCTACTCCACTCTGAAATACTGCACAGTTTCCCCAATGCACTCTATGCCATTACTTTGTACCACTCCACTCTTCCCTGCAACACTCCACTGTACCCTGCATCCCTCCACTCTACACCATTTAACTCTACTCTGAAACAATATACTTTACGACACTTCACTCTGTGCCACTCTACTCCACTCCACTCTACGTCACTCCACTCTACGTCATTGCAATCAACACTGTGCCACTCTACACCACTCCACTCTATGCCAGTGTGCTCTTCCCTGCACCACTATACTCTACCCTCCACTACTCCACTCTGAAACAATCTACTCTGCGCAACTGCACTCTATGTTACTACACTCTACGCCACTCTACCCCACTCTACACCACTGCACTCTATGCCTCTGCAGTCTATGCTATGCAGCTTTACTAAACCACTGCACATTACGCCAATGCACTCTAAATTGATTTACTCAAAGCCAAAGCACAGTAAGCCACTGCACCTAACAACTACTTTGCACTACTGCACCTTATGCCACTATACTCTACAGCATTCTACTCTACCACTGCACTCTACGCCACTGCACGTAACGTCACTGTGCACCATTTCACTCTGCGCCTTTCTATTCTACTATGCGCCACTGTACTCTACGTCACTGCTGTCTGCACCACTCTACGACCCTGCACTATACTACCCTGCACTCTGACACTGACAATCTACTATACATGACTGTACTCTATGCTACTGCACTCCATGCGACTGCACTGTACTCTGCACCATTCAACTCTATGCCACTCTACTGCACTCTACACCACTGCACTTGACACCGTTCTATGACACTGCACTCTATGCTACTGCACTCTACACTGCACCCTGCTCTATTTCACTCTGCACCTCTCCACTCTGCTCCACTGTACCAATCCACGCCATTGCACTCAACGCCACTGCAGTCTACTCTGCACCACTCTACTCTATGCCAGTTCACTCGATTTCACTCTACTCTGCAACACTGCTCTCTCTGAACTCTATGCCAATCTATGCCCCTGTACTCCATGCCAATCCACTCTAATCAACTCTGCACCACTGGACTCTGCAACACTCTACTCAAGTGTTTCCCAAACTGTGGTCCGTGGACCCCCAGGGGTCCGTGACACTTTCCCAGGGGGTCTTCAGGCAGCAGGTTTAAAAGCACTGCAAATGTCCTTGTATAATTGGCAGTTTTCGAACAACAATAAAAGGTTCAAGGTAACACCAGTGATTAATGTACCTGCTGGAGAGAGATTAGAGTTTTGTCTAGTGGAAGCTTTGACTTATCTAATGTAGCAAAGAGGGTTAATATGCCTACTGCAAAGAACGTGTACTATGCATTATAAAAGACAGTTTTTTTGTGCATAGGTCACAGAGTTACTGCTTTTGTCACACAGATGCTTTTGTTACTGTGCAGTTCATAAATAACAATCATAATCTAGCACAGTGACCTATAAACTGTCATCAAAGAGCTGCTTGCAAACTGCAAGATACAAGTTAGTATCTTATGTTTTTCCATGTCTTTCAGTATCCTGATGTTGCTAAAAAGGTTTATTTGTGTGGAAATACATTTTCATTGTTAAAGTCAATGCTAACCACTGTGTTAAGTTCTGAATCCTGAGTTTTTGCTTCTCCAAACCAAGCACTCTTTAAAAATGCCTACTAGTATGAATGACATGTGAATCCTACACCTTGTAGTCCTCCTTGCCTTATGTAACATTTTCTATACACTGATTTATACGTATGATTCATTGTCTCTATTTGTGTGTGATGTATAGTGCTCTGACATCCTTCAATGGTAGGGGAGATGCTACAAAACAAATGAAATACATGTGACAGAGGGATGAGAGGCACTGTTGGAGGGAGATAATAAGGCAATCATTTAAGAACCCCAACAAAGATTGTTGTATCCTGGTGCATAGTAAGGTAATAATTTACTATTTTTTAAAAGCGAATACAATTAAATATATAATGATAAATGTGTTGTACAATGCACCATTGTTTCCTACATTTTCTTGGGTAGAGAGCCTTCCAAAGCCCCCTTTGTAGTGGTCAGGCTCACTCACTGCTCTTCGTGTGCACTGTATGGGGACTGGTCTGAAAACATTTGCCAGGGCTGCTTTTGGGTTTCAAGTCTGACCCTGGCAGGAGCCTCATACTGCGAAACAAAACCAACAATTTAAAAGTTAGTCACGGAGATGCAGCATCAACCTTCCCGTTTCTTTTTTTCTATCAATATAAAATACTAAAATCCTTAGTAATTCGAGTATTTGTTTTGTGTGCACATGTGTGTTTATTTTTTTCGAATTACTGTTTTAATGTTTGGAATTTAAATCCTACAAACTGCTTGGGGGTCTCCAGCTTACAGTGCTGACTCAATGGGGGTCCTCAGGAGTCAAAAGTTTGGGAAAGACTGCTCTACTCTATACCCTTGCACTCTGTGCCACTGCACTCTGCTCTGAAACAATTTACTCTATGCCACTGCAGTCTTTGCCACTCTGTGTCACTCCACGTTACGCCATACCACACTATGCCTCTCTATTCTACACTGCTGCACCCTATACCACTCCACTCTGCGCCAATACTCTCTACACCACTTTACTCGAAACCAATGCACTCTACGCCACTGCAGTCTATGCCAATCTGCTCTGCAGCACTGTACTGTACACTATACTCTACGTCAGTGCATTCTGCACCACTCTAAACCATTGCACTCTGCCACTTTACTCTGCACTACTCTGCAGCACTGCACTCTACACGATGCACTCTATGCCACTCTGCTCTACACCAATGTACTCTACAAGACTCTACTCTGCAGCACTGCACTCTCTACCTATGAACTCAATGCCACTCTGCTCTATGACACTACCCTGTGGCACTTTACTGACCACCTCTGCACTCTACCCTGCACTACTTCACTCTGAACTACTCCACTCTATGCTACTTCACACTGCCACTCTACTCTGCTCTGTGCCACTACACTCTATGCCACTGCAATCTCCTCTGCAGTGCTCTACTCTATGCTTGTTTCCAGTCCAGGGAGGACCTTGCCTGACGGTTTGCTCTGGACTGATCCTACAGGGAGCAGGGTCAAGACTGATTTGCATATGGCAGGGTTCACACTGTAATGGCATGGGGAGAAAAAAACGATGGATTTAACCCAGATCTCTGTACTGGGGTGAATGTATGACACTGTTGTGCATTATGTCCATCAGTTGTTCTTTTTGTACTACTCAATGCCACTGCGCTCTATGCTACTCTGCGTCGCTGCACTCTACACCAGTGCACTTCACCACTTTATTCAAAACCAATCTGCACTCCACCACTGCACTCTGCGCCAATCTACTCTGCACCACTGTACTTTACGCCGCTTCGCTTTAGGCCACTCTCCTCCACTCCATGGTACTCCACTCTATGATACTCTACTCCATTAAACTCTGCTCCACTGACACTCCACTCTATACCACTCCACTCTGCAGCACTCTACTCGTCTCTGCCATTCTACAACACTACTCTACTCTACGACATTAGGTAATTCCCTCTATGCGGCTCCATGCCACTTTACTCCACTCTACTCTATGAAACACTACTACACTCTACTCCACTCCATTCTATGCTACTCCACTCTATGGCAATCTACTCCGCTGTACACCATTCTACTCTACTCTACCCTAAACTCTATCTGCCACTCCACTGTGCCCTACACGACTTCGCACAACTCTGTGCCCCTCCGCTCTTCAACACTCTACTAAACTCTGACACTGTACTCTACGCCAATCCACTCCACTCCACCCTGTGACAATCTACTCCGCTCTACGCCAATTTGGTCTACAACACTCTACTCTACGAAATACCTTCTACGCTACACTGCTCTACACCACTCCATGACACTCTATGCCACTCCACTCTACGACACTCTACTCTGACACAGTAGTCCTCTCTATTCCACTCAACTTACACCCCTCAACTCTATACCCTTTCACTATGCAATACTGTACTCCCTCCACAACGCTCCACAATACTGTACGCTACTCCATGGCACTCCACTTCACTCAACTCTATTGTACACCACACCACGCAACACCACTCCACTCCGCTTTGCAACACTCCACTCCATGCCACTCTACTTTACTCCTCTGACTTTTAGACATGCTGTAAAGCAGCAGCTCTGGTTTACAACATGGTGAAAATACATTGGCAAAGCCAACAGCTCTTGCATAGGCGAGGCCTATTGGCGTTGCCAATGCTTGTTTGTAACTGGTGAAATGTGTAGTGCTTAGACATAACACCTTTGCTTACTCTACTATTGTAGGTCTTAGATTCTTTTCACTCTTCACTGGAGACAGGCCCGTGGCCCCAGTGTCGTGCCTGTGCTTGGGAGAGGCAGCCCCCATGGGCACCCTGTCTGTGCTGGGGGAACGCACGCCCCAGTCCCCACCCTGGAGGGAGACGGGGGGTCTGCGAGCTGACACTTCACAGACCGTTAACAGCCTTCCCATTGAGATGGCTCCGAGGGGCTCCTGTTACTTTCCCTGACGTGGGAGGCAGTATTTTTGTCCTGGCTCATGGCAGCAGGAGTGATCCAGTGAGCTGGCGCGTTGCCCGGCAGGCGCTCTGCGGTGCCTGTTGCCATGCGCTTTTGCTGCATCAGCGGAATTATTTTGTTTTACTTTTGACTGGTGGCCGCACTTCTACACGTCGGTGCATTGGTGCACGGTTAAATTGTACAGATATGGCATGCTTTTGAGCTTGCTCTGAGCGCTGCGCCTTTGTTCCTTTACGCAGATAGACCCATGTTTCTGTTGCTGGCAGGACATGTCAATGTGAGGCCTGCTGGAAAGCTGCACGGATTAACTTGTCTGTTCACTTGTACAAAATGTTGCACGTTTGATCACTGTGCTTCACCCTTGTTCAGTCGCACAAGTCACCACATACTTATTAATTTGCAGAGGTCGTTGAAACTGTGTTCTTGTGTACACTTTCCAGCATCTTTGTTCACTTGGTACAGCTTTTTCCTAATTTTGTTCAATTTCGTCATTGTTGCACGTTTATTACCTTGCACTGATCGCTAAATCCCTGTCTTAATGCAGTGTCGTTGAAACATGTATTCACTTGCTCGGATCGCTGCACTTTAGTTCACATGTCCAGATCCCTGCCTGCTTGTAGATACTTTATTAATTTTACTGGCGCTTTGCTCTTTTTGTAAATATCGCTCTCTCCTGTTCGCTGCATGGGTGCTGCACACATCGCTGCTCTACTGTTCACTTGCACTTGTTGTTGCCCGTTTGTGAACTTGCAAAGATAGAAGAACAACGTGTGCTAAATGTAATGATTTAGTTAGTTTATGTTGCCTCTCGTTTGCTCAAGTGTGTGTAGCCTGTCCACTTGCAGAAAAGGCGTACGTGTTCCTTCATATTTAAAAACCCTCTAATAGTTGCCCAGCCTCTCTGCTTTCATTCGGCCCAGGGTTTCCTAGAATCCGACCTTTGGGAGGGGTTTGGAGAAGCCTGGGTGGGCCCTGAAGATGCGTAGGAAAAGCGGCCAACAATTGACGAAGTGTTTTAGATCTGTTTTTCAGATACCGACAACATCTGTCCAATGTGAAGATGTGCAAGAAGCGAGCGTTACATATGTTTCGTAAAGTTGGATCCTGGTAACACAATGTTTGTGTTTGCCCAGTGCCCTTTTTACCACCATATTTAATTCTAGTCGATCATCTGTTGCTATTGGCATTCTCTGTCTTTTGCCAGAGTGGAAGTGTCGAGGGATGCCATGCTGTCCAGTTGTTGATGGGTGATGAATGTGATCGCATTAGTTTCCATCCTTGCTTAACTCACTTCTACCCACAAAGCAGGCTTGTCAGAAGGTTTTGTGGGGCTTTGCTGAAAAAGTACTTGCAGAACCCTATCCTTGCCCCCCACCCCCGAAAAATAGTTGTATTGAGCATCCATAGCAAATGATTCGTTTTAATTGCAACCGTGTCACTGATCATAATTTGACAGTAGTTTTAATACATTTGTAAATAGAGTTAGTTCTCTTTGGGAGGGTTCGGATCATGGAACATAAACAGTAAATAGTGCTGCTTTTTAAAACGTTAGGAAAACAAAGTATGATGCATTGTTATGAGGAGATGGATTCCCCACGCCACCCAAGGTACGAGAAACCAGTAAATGCTGCATTTCAATGTATACTGAGCCATTAACATCGCTTAACACATAATAGAATTTAAACACAATTTTACAAGGGAGTCGTATTCTCTCGCCAACTGAGCCTTAAGGACCCGATGCACTTAAAGCACTTGAAGCAGTAGCAGTGATCAGAACACGGTAGGGTTTGAGGAGAAAAGCCAATGGAGAATTGTATTAAAATGCACTTAGAAATAGGGAGATTTTGTAGTTGACAAAAGTTTGGCATTCATATGCCGTGGACAAACGACCCATTTATAAAATACTGATTATTTCAATATGAGAAAGTGTGGACTCTGTTTCAGACATATGTCAAAAAGCAAACTTAAGGCACCCGAGTGATATTTACTGCAGGATAATGTCCATCCCCTGATAGGCGGCTGGTGGAAGTCTAGATCTGAACGCATAGAAAAGATGGATTGCGCTGTGGTATGGGAATCAATGTTGGTTGATAATGCTTTGGAAGCTTTAGGGGGTAGTGGAAAGAATGGGGGTAAATATCCGCAGTCAACTTGCTAAGACGTACGTCAGCGAGGGTTCGCTATGGCTCTAAAGGCGAATGCACAGAAACTATTCAGTCATAAAGAGGGGTTCCCCATGGGTTGTACTGGCTCCCTTATTCACTCTTTATATTATCGGGTTGTAGATATATCGGTCTAGTAAAAGGCTAAGCCCTGTGAAACGCCCATCATCAGTCTTACTGGATGCAGGCGATGCAGTCCTTGTTTCAAGGACCATGAATGGCTTACAGGGTCTGCTAGATAGATGACTTTTCACAATTTATTAAGGATCTCGACCTAAACACAAATCTAACCAAGTTCTTTGTTCCGAGCTGTCCAAAATCATGAACGTTAAATTACATTCAGTTGGAGGCGATCCTGTGTGTAAAGTTGAGTGTTTTGGTTGTATTCAGGAGTGCTATTTGGTACTGCACTGACATGGGGCATATACTGAATGTTAAAGCACATCAATGACATAGAGCAGCTGAAGCGGTCCATCGTTTTGTTATCAAGTTGGCCTATAAGACGGTCAACGAGATATTGGAAGTATATAGGAGTACATACATTTCTTTGGGTCTGTGTGGCGCAAGGGTTTGAGGGCATGTCGAAGTGGATAATTTGCAAAAGGCGTAGAGTCGGTTTTTACGCAGACTCCTAGCAGTACCTCATGCTGGTCTAACAGACGTTTGTGGATCTAAGGTAGGAATGTGCTACCTGGAAGGTTTGATAACGATATGCCCATTGTTATGGCTCTCGATTTGATTAAACCACGAAACAAGCTTCTCAATAGCTGTTATCGGGCATTTGATAATATGACAGCCATTCCCTGGTTTGGTTATATTAAACCATTATTTAGGATTCTGGGGGTACCTGAATTAATTAGTAATATAGGGTGTTGTTGATTTATCTCAGGAGTTCGTAAAACCCCTGTATTTTAATCGCTGCGTGAAAATGCATTTAAAGAAGGTAATAATTAGGTTAGTCAGTGATGAACTACACAATCCTATTGACTAAGATAGGACTAGAGCCTTATTTAATAATAATCGGGAAAACACAGTACTGACTTTATATAATGCGCCTCAAACTTAACACTCTGCACTTCCTTGTTTGCATATCCCTCGCCTGGCACTTGGTTTGCAAATGTACCCAGATGCCCTTGTGATAATATATCTGCACAAAGTAACTTACACTGTATGCTATTTTATACCATGTATAGTGCCCACCAGAAACCATTTTTAATTCTGTTACTTAGTGCTGAAAATATCAAACCGCATAAAATCGCTATGATTTTTTATGGCAGAACAAACTAGCCATGCCGTAATTAATTGTATTCACTATGCTCTGAAATGGGAAGATTGTATGACGATGAGAAGCAAACTTTTCAAATCCTTAAGTAAGAATTTTTTTTATGAGTTCTGATATTTTAGGTCCCTACCTGATTGGAGTGCAGCTCCTGCTTTATCGCTCTTCTCCTGCCACTTCGCCACGCCTCGCGGCCCCCGCTTCGCGGGAGCCGCTCGTAGGCAAAGACTTTGTCAACTGCAGACTTGGCCTCCTGTCCCTCGACGTGCATTGTGCACCAACGCGCCTTCAGGTTGTAACAGCTGACCACCAAGGGCAGAGGCGGGACTGCGAGGACCAGCGTGCCTAGCGGCGCGGATCGGCCGCAGCTGGTCCTCTTCCCGCCCCCTCCTCCACATAAAATCTCAACGGAGTGAGTGCGCCTTGGGTCCCTACCTGATTGGAGTGCAGCTCCTGCTTTTTCGCTCTTCTCCTGCCACTTCGCCACGCCTCGCGGCCCCCGCTTCGCGGGAGCCGCTCGTAGGCAAAGACTTTGTCAACTGCAGACTTGGCCTCCTGTCCCTCGACGTGCATTGTGCACCAACGCGTCTTCAGGTTGTAACAGCTGACCACCAAGGGCAGAGGCGGGACTGCGAGGACCAGCGTGCGTAGCGGCGCGGATCGGCCGCAGCTGGTCCTCTTCCCGCCCCCTCCTCCACATAAAATCTCAACGGAGTGAGTGCGCCTTGGGTCCCTACCTGATTGGAGTGCAGCTCCTGCTTTTTCGCTCTTCTCCTGCCACTTCGCCACGCCTCGCGGCCCCCGCTTCGCGGGAGCCGCTCGTAGGCAAAGACTTTGTCAACTGCAGACTTGGCCTCCTGTCCCTCGACGTGCATTGTGCACCAACGCGCCTTCAGGTTGTAACAGCTGACCACCAAGGGCAGAGGCGGGACTGCGAGGACCAGCGTGCCTAGCGGCGCGGATCGGCCGCAGCTGGTCCTCTTCCCGCCCCCTTCACCTGACCTCCCCTTAGATAAACTGAGGTAACAACGCGCACGCGGGACGCGCGCGGGGCTAAGGCCGGGGCGAAGACCGGGCAAAGAGCGGGCCGTTTAAGGCCGTTCAAGGACGGCAGAGGACGGCCCTGGCCCTGAACCCTTGTATCTTCGCCCCTAATCCATCAGCAAGGCCCCATTTTGCATCTGGCCCAGCTCTATATATGTCAACTATGCGCAATAGAACTAGAAGTTGCACCAAAAAAGCTATGGGGGTAGCACAAGTGACTGGCCCTATAGATCTTTTCATCTCTCGGGTGAACGAGACCATTGATAAAAGTATTGTATTGCTGGAAAAAAGAGTCTCCCTGGACCTTATGAACGCTAAGCGCTCTTCCCTGGGCTCCCTCGCGAACGCAAATTCACCCTCCCAACAAGCCTTGAATAATTGTTCCCTACCCCTACCCTTGACTACCACTGGCACAGTCACAGTACCGAATGCTGTCGATTTGTCAGTCACTCAATCTGACTCGGATCCGTCCTTTGTTGATCTTGAGGCTACCCCAGATCTAGAAGCCTGTCAGAGATCTGAAGAAACGGAGCCAAGCCTGGTTGGGCAAACGGATAAAGCAACACCTTCTGTGCCTATTGACTCTGGGGGAAAGGTTATCATTATTCCAACAAAGGTAGCGTCCAAGACTAAGCCTAAGGAAAAACCCAAAGCTAAAACCAGGAACCATAACTTGGTATCGCCTACTCCGCACCTGGCGCCAGGTATACCCTGCTGGGTTGAAAACATGGTAACAGATCTCAAACAGGACCTTGAGGCCACAATAGCAGCACAAATAAAGCCTTTGATCTCCAAACTTGACAGACTCACGTCGCTATGGCCCAATAAGATGAACGGGCCTGGGTCTGTCCAGCCACAAGGGATCAAAGAAACACTTCCCAAGCCTTCACCTTGTGCCAAGCTCCCCAAAGATGCTCCTAACAAAGCAAAAATTCCACCAGTCACCAAGGATCCAGCCGTACTACACTTGTCCCATCCAGGGAATAATTCTGCTCAACTCCCACTCCTATCTACTCCAAAGGCGGTGAGTGTTATTTCGACCTTGCAACAATCAGCTGGTGGTAATAAATCTACCATCTCTCAAGCGAAAGATCTCACAGGAAAGCCTACTAACCCTGCAGTTTCTCACTCTACAAGCAATTCCGAAGGCTCTAAGCCAAATCAGGCACGTTATAAATCAATCAGCCTGCCACCAGAAGTCTCTCCTTTTGTGGTTGTGCTGACAGCCGTTCCCCCACTGAAGGAGGGAGTAAAAGAAACCTTTGTAGAGTTAAGAAACAAATGTGCCCAGTGGCTTCAATTACACACACCTTTACCTAATAATATAAGTGGGGAAATTCTTACTGTGCGTAGAGGGGACTGGGTGGGCAGGAGCAAGAAAACAATACCAGGGGATGTAATTACAGTCAACTTTAGGGATATAGGGGCAGCCAGTTTCATATGTAACACACCCAACAGTGGTCCTGCCACCCAAATCAACCCACTCCCCTTGTCTTATTTCCTCCCCATGCCGCCAAGACTAAATCCCCATCGGCCTACTTTCCCAAACAACAGAGGGCCTGTGTATCCCCCGCAACATGCCACTAAACACTGGCAACAGCCATCACATTTCTCAACCTTATTCCCACAACATGCTAGTTTCCAGTGGCAACAACCTTTCCAGCACCCACCACCCCTATATCAGCCTCCTCAGCAGTGGCAGCAATCCCTTCAGCCCCCACTACCTGCTAACTACCAGTGGCAACAGCCATGGCAGGATCTGCCCCCTTCTTTTGACCCCTCATATTCACAATTCGCCCATCCAAATAGGTACTGTGTGTTAGATGAGGTAGATTGACTTAGTTCTATGGAAGGTCTAGATATAAATCCCGCTTCCACCAATAATGATATGGAGGATGTACTGCCAGCCACATCCTTCCCTATATGCCCCGAATACCCAGCAGTGACACCACCTATACCGCTTCCCCACATACTAACTAGGGACAGTGTAGACCCACCAAATTCTCAAATTACTGTCATCCCTGATGGTGATCTAACACATGGCGAGATAAAAATCCTTAGCTGGAACCTTGCGGGGATCTCTAGGAAATTAGGCCTCCCGGAGTGGAACGGCCTGGTTGACGCCCACAAGATTTGTGTATTCCAAGAGACCTGGACCACTGAGCCACTGCATCGTGTTGGGTTTGTTACATTTTTTACACCAGCTGTAAAACCTAAGGCAGGGAAGGGGCGGCCATCAGGGGGGCTCATCATCTGGGTAAGCATTTCGCTTAACTGTCGGATAACCATAAAGAAGGCAGGAAACCCAGATATCCTTGGTATCTCCCTATCGGGCCCACGTGGGGGACTACTTGTAGATCTCTACGATGTCTACGCTAGAGGATTTAAAAATGGGTGCATTTCACCAACAGTAGCGGAGCTTGAGGCCCAACTAGGGGACCAGAGCGAACCTGGCCATATCATAATAGCAGGAGATTTTAACTGCACATATGAGCCACTCCCCCTAGAAGGAATACCTGATTTAGGAGAAGAGGATAGTAGGTGGGGTATTCCCACCCTCTCTATTCCACCCATCAAGCGCTGGACTCGCAGTGCAATACAGCTCAATGCACTTACCTTAGAGTTTGGACTAAGAGCAGCAAATGGCCGCACAC
Organism: Lissotriton vulgaris; assembly: GCF_964263255.1. Taxonomy (NCBI): domain Eukaryota; kingdom Metazoa; phylum Chordata; class Amphibia; order Caudata; family Salamandridae; genus Lissotriton; species Lissotriton vulgaris. The sequence goes on from NC_141698.1 coordinate 189,200,106, forward strand.
GTTCTGATCAGTTGGGTGCCCCAACTTTCAACAGAGTTGGCCACTCCACAAGGATTGACTATATTCTGCTGGACCGGGGGCTCTGGAGTTCGGTCATCGATGTGGCTGTTATTCCTACCATAGAGAGTGATCATAACCCACTTTCCCTAACCTTAAAGAATTTTTGGTCCACTGGAGCGCCATCAGCACCACCGAGCTGCCCACAGGAGATTACTGTCTCCTCTTGTGGAAGACGCCTTAAGTGGAACAAAATCTTGTGTAATACTGATAAACTATCCACTATAGAAGAGGTAATTAAAGGCACACAAGACGAAATTGGCTCCATAGACTTAATTAAGGCAGCAGACAAGGTAACTACTATCTATGAAGTAGCCATAAAAACTATAGGGGACCTCTTTTGGGTAAAAGGGACTATAGGGAAACCCAAACCTCTAACCAAACCCAAAGGCAGGCATGACTGGTACTCTGCATCATGCAGAAAGGCCAAGTCACGTTTAATTGAGGCAGTTAAAGGGAAGTCCCCCTTATCAATTCAAACAGCTAGAAGAGAACATAAAAAGGTCTTGTGGTTAGCTAAAAGGGAGTGGGAAGATGCCTACTGGCTAACCCTTAAAGAAGCAAGCTTGAAAAAAGACTCCAAATGTTTTTGGGACACTATAAGGGCACGCAACAGGCCAGATAGTGACCTCATGACCTGCAATATTCCAAGCCAGGTGTGGGAGGATCACTTCTCTAAACTCTACTCCTGTCACGACGGCCCCAACGGCAGAGGGTCTGTTATATCCTCTCCTACTACTAACTACATATTTTGCCCCAGCGACTCCGACTTTACACTTAAGGAAGTGGAATACGCAATAAGCTCTATTATTCCACAAAAAGCGGCCGGACCTGATGGGATTCCCGGGGATCTGCTAAAATCCGATAGCGCCAAATGGGGTAAATTGATTCACTCCCTTCTTGTTGCCATCTGTAGGGGTGCCCCTATTCCCTCATCATGGAAGGGGGCGGAGGTGGTCCCCATTCATAAGAAAGGTTCGAGGGATGACCCATCTAACTATAGGCCGATCAGCTTGCTAGATATCAGCCAAAAAGTTGTTGGCAAAGTCCTGTTACTCGGAATCCTCAACTGGGTAGAAGAAAATAAAATCCTTACTGACTTCCAGGCGGGTTTCAGAGTGGGCACTGGAACGATTGAGCAAGCATTCAGGCTCATGATGGTATATTGGAAGGTTGTGGTGATAGGCAAGGGCAGTCTTTATCTCGCATTTATCGATTTAAAGACTGCCTTTGACCGCGTACCTAGGGACCTATTGTGGAAAGTATTGGCTGACTTGGGGCTGCCACACTATCTACTATCCCTACTAGTCAGACTACACCAGGACAGCTTTGCCCAAGTCAGGTGGGGTCCTGGAGGGGAGAAAACGGGCAGTATTCCGGTCGAGAGAGGAGTCCGCCAGGGATGTGTTCTGGCTCCCACCCTTTTCTCTCTCTACATCAATGGGGTGGTCGAGCATCTCCTCAAACATCCATCTGACGAGCCATCCCTGGCTGGTGAACGCATACCGACCCTCCTCTTCGCGGATGATACGCTTTTTTTTTTTTTTTAATTTTTGAAAACCTTTATTGTGCATGAATAAAAGAACAAATACGGGCCTACAACCATCAGGCCGGCCACGATACTTCGTCAGCACAGGTGCGAACAGTACAGTTCCCCAGCAGCTGTAGTTAAGGTTAGCAAGCAATGAACGTTACATTGGAAAGAATCATGTCGCCGGGGGAGAGGAGAAGTGAAGGTTAATTTTTTAAAGTTTTTATGCGTTTTCGTCATAAGGAAGTCAGTGAAGAATAAGTACTAAGAGGATTTGAGTCCGCACAATGGCTTCACAATATGGGTAGGCGGCGTTGTATCTGAAAACAGCAACGGAAGTTAACATCAAATGTAGTGTGGCGGTGCAAAACAGAGGCAAGTTATCTACTATCATTTATGCACCCCAAACATCGCCGCCCCCTCCCTGCCAACCCCAACCCAGACCCGGAATCGAACCAGAGTAAGAAAGCGCAGAGAATAGAAAAAGAAGGCCCATAGAACTAAGAGTATATCAAATTACCCCGCCCACCCTGCAACATTGTGGAGGCTACGGCCTGCCCCCCCCCCCCCCCCCCCCACAGAGTGCCTGTCGCCCCGTAAAACCCGAAATATAGACAAGGAAGAAGAAGGAAGAGAATGAAAAAAGAAAAAGAACATTAATACCTATAATATAGGGAGTGAGAAAGAATGAATCAACCTAAACTCCCAAAAAGAAGAAGGCGGGGAGGAGCCCACTCGATACCAAATCACCCGGAGATCCCGGCCCTCCACAGAGACCCACATCATAAACATCGGCCATTACTGAAGCGTCAGTACAGAATCAATTAATCATACAATGCAATTGTAGAAAGACATCGTGCGATGTGTGCCCATTAAACACGTTAGCCAGTTCCAACCCCATCCCCTTCAGCCAGCAAAATCAGTCAGTGACGAGAGAGCAGCCTAGCCCTGACCCGATCGTGGATGTAACCTCGAGCAGACTTCCCCAGGAGAGCCCCTCCCCCCGTGCACATCAGGACAACATGGCCGCTTGAAAGAAGAAGACAAAGCAGGATCCCAAAATGGCCACCGGCCATCGGTATAAGGTCCTTTGTCCACCATACTTAGGTCCATAAGGGCATCTGAAGAGTAGGGATTCCACGGGGAGAAGGGTGAAGGCCACCAGTGAAAAGTCGACAAGTAGGACAAAAGTTGCGCAGCTGTGTCCTCAAGTAAACTCGGTGGTGCAGGCAGCAATAAGTCAAGCCCGGAGGGAAGGGGAGACAATGTAGCAGTCACGGGACTGGAGGGCTGCCAGTCGTCGGCTCCGGTAGAGGCAACAGCAAGTTTAGTATCAGCACAGGCACAGGGAAACATTGTATCATCATAGATCAGCGAAGGCAGACTCACACTTAGCTGGGGGCAGACGCTGCGTTCGCGAGCCCCATTAGACATCATGTTATCCAATCGCTCACCCAGTGCTTGGAAGCCATCACACATCTCCAAGCGGAGATCACGGAGGGCGGCCAGGATAGATCCATAGGATGGTGCAAGCTGCAGTTCCCTTGAGTCAGGTTCCAGCGCCGGTGCTCGCAAGTCGGTGTACCGCGCCGGCAGGGCAAGGCTGTCCACGGGCAGGAATGCGTGAGCTCTCTCCAGCCGCGGATGATCAAAGGGGGCCATGGTGCCGGTCATACGATAGTGGAGCTGGGGAGGGCTCAGCATAGGCGAGTATCTCCTAGAGACCTCGACACCACCAGCGTCGAAGGCAAAACAAGCACACCTCCCATAAGCCGTCTCGCACCAGGCTGGGCAGCGGATAAAAAGTCAATAGCCTGCGCTGAGCTGGTCCGCCGGGCACCATGCGCCGCTCACCTTCCACTCGGAGCACAAAAATCCGCCGTCCCTGGGCTTCCCAACTCGGCCGTCTCGTTACAGGCGCAGCCTGCAATGGACATCAGCTTCAGTGCGGTGGCGATTGCCTCACATGGAAAGGCGCCGCCTCTGAGTCCTCTGCGCTATTCAACTGATCAGGCCATATCTGAGCCTCCAGGAGCCGACGACGAGCGGCAGTGCAGGCGAGGGTCCGGGGCGGGAGACTTTACTTCGAGTTTCCCCGGCACCCGAGCACGTTCGAAGGTCGGAAAAAGATCGAAGCGCTCAGCTCGTCCTCACACGCGTTCCGCCGCCGGACTCGATCAGGAAGGATAACAGGATTTCGTTGCGGAGGACCGGTGGAGCCGGGCGACTACACGTCCGCTCCGGTCGCCATCTTGGCTCCTCCCTGGATGATACGCTTTTAATCTCCAAAACCCCAATGGGCCTCCAGAGACTTTTGGACAATTTCCAATCATTTTGTACCGATCGAGGCCTGGTAATAAACACCAACAAAACAAAGTACCTTGTCCTCAATCCACCGAAACAGCATGTGCGTTCCCCCACCCTAAACGCTGAGCTCCTGGAAAGGGTGAAAGTCTTTGATTACCTCGGGATACGCCTTTCAGACAAAATGGACTGGACCCCACACCTAGACAAAATACTGTTGAGCCACAAAATTTTTTACAGGCGCCCTTCTGAGAGAGCAACGTTCCAGTACAACAAGGCCTATAGGAACAGCCCTTGAGATCTACACAGCTAAAGGTGTCAGCTCTGCCCTCTACGGAGCGGAACTTTGGGGCTTTTCGTCCACTGACGCTCTGCAAAGATCTGAGAACAAATTTTGCAGAGAAATAATGTCTCTTCCACAAGGCACCCCGACACTTCCTTTATTTATGGACCTTGGCTATACCCAGATTGGCGAAATTGCGAAATTTCGCCCGCTACTATTATGGGCCCGTATTTGGCGGGTAGAAGAACTAAGTGGATATGCCAGAGGCCTCAAAGAAATTATGTCATCACCAAGCTGGTATAAAATCAAATGGCTAAAAGACATGAAAACCCTATTAACCAAGTTGGGCCAACTTGAATCATGGCTAAGTAGAACTTCACCCCCAAAGCAAACACTTAAAAAGCTCTATTGGGACTGGATTTGCTCTCAAAGACATTCTAGCACATCTCTAGGCAGGCTAACAGAGGACTTCCTGATGTTCAAAGACTGTCCCAGGCGGGAACTTTATCTGGATATAATTGGAAAACCCTTTGATAGGGCCTTATATTTCAGATTTAGAACGGGAACTTTACCACTGAACACCTTCACTAAAAGATGGAAATCCTGTATAGAAAAATCTGATTTATGTCCATCGTGCCTTGCCAAACCGGAGACACTAGCGCATTTTTTGTTTGTTTGCAGCGAGTATGCTAATCCAAGGAGGGTGTGGCTGAAAAACCTATGCCGGCAGCTGGGGACTAGTAACCATGATGTGGCAATTAGGATACTTATTTCGGACAGCTACGTACCCTATGCTTGTGCCCTGGCCAAATTTCTATCTTGGGCCTGGGCTATTCGAGCCAAAAAGCTAAAACAATCTGTTTAATTCTTTTTTAGAAAAATCTCTGGCAACTGGAAATGCTGCTATAATTGTTTCCCTTTTTATTTAACAAACTAACTGGCTACGTATAACTGAGCAAATATTTTCTGAAACTATTGCTTGGAACAGAGATATAGAATCTTTTTAAAATTGTACTCAATTGTAATTTTTTATACACTGATCTGCTTTTATGATAATGACTTTTATCGAAATAAAGCTTTTTGACTTTGATATTTTAGCTCTGATTTTGTCACTAGGTTACTTCTGGGCAAAAATGTATGTCTTTATGGTTGATGGTATTTTTGTATTTCTTATTTTAAGATCATGATATCTTAGGTTTAAAATGCATGTGTTTATTGTGTTGTACATTTAAGGCTCATTTATCCTATAAAGATATCCGAACAAACGAACTAACCGTCATTGTCAGTGAACAGAGTAAATCTGTGGTTACAGAAAGCTTGGCCCCTTGATGTTACCCTGAGTGCTCCATCCTAGGGAGCTGCGAAGGTTTTAAATCAGTAAGCAAAAGCAATAGGATTAAGACCAGGAAATAATGGGCTTTTGCCTCTGTGTTTTAGGGACGGCAATAGAAACACACCCTTTGACATTATTCTACCTGAATCCTTCTCGATCACTGCATCTGTTGTTTACTGTTCGCGCAGAAAACTGAGAAGGCCTAATTTTCCTTCGAATGGAAGACCCCTTGGAGCACTGGATTTGGGATAACAGACCCAACTTGCACCCTGTCATGACTTCCCTGTAAGTCATTTGATTGTTATCATGCAAGTGAGACGGTTAGGCAGGGAGTGCAGGGCGCATGGGCAAAGGAAACAAAAAACAAAGCACAAATGGATGCTCAAACAGCCCTGCCAAGTACCACGCATCAGGCGTTAGACTAATGCATTTCAGTGTGGTGGTCCGCATCACCGCACTGAAATGCATTGTTACACAGTTATAGTGCCTCCTCAGCTATGCCAGAGCGCTACTTAACCCTTTAGGTGCTGCGCACGTTCACCGGCCGACGGCACCACTACCTCGGGAGTGCTGCCGTCGGCCGTTGAACGTTCGAACTGCACCTGCGCAATGGAACATCCAGCACTGGAGCTGGACGTTCCATAGCAGCTATGAGGTTAAGACTGATGAGTGGCTCTGCCTACACTAGTGCCATTTAGCACCATGTGAAGTGCACACGAGCGGCCATTAAGTTTTAATAGGCTACCACTTTATTTTATTCTATTTTATTTGAATGGACTTCACCTTTGTGGCCATATATGTTGAACCAATGAATATTAAAAACCCTGAACCCTGAACTCCCATCTGACAAAGATGCTACTTAACCATAAACGAGTGTCGGGGGCCATTGTAAGACACCAGCGCCTCTCCTATAGCCGACCTGTCACCCCCGCCATCATGGTTTATGAGGGGAAAGCCTTGCCTTCGTCCCTATATGGGGCAGAATTGTGGGGCTTTGAGAACTTAATGGAGCTAGTAAGATCGGAGAACAAGTTCTACAGGGACCTGGTCTCGCTACCTCCATCGACCCCTCTGGTCCCTCTCCTACACGACCTTGGAAAACATTCAATAAATGATATAGCTAGGTTGTGCCCTCTCCTATTCTGGGTACGCGTCATAGGGACTCTAGAATTGTGCAACTATGCCTCTGGTCTGACCGAATTGGTCCGCCTAGACACAGGCAACCAAACACCCTGGTTATCCAAATTGAAACAGTTGGTGGGGGCTATTGGTTTGGCAGATGTCTGGGATAACCAGACCCCGCCACCAAAGCGAGTAGTCAAGAAGGCCTATTGGGAGTGGTTGTCCGACGAAGTCACACGAAATATGAAACACGGCTCTCGGACAACAAAGTTTCTAGACTTCAAGCTGACCCCCCAAACGGGAACCCTTCCTAGATTTCATCGAATCCCCGAGAGACAGGGTACTGTACCTGAAGCTGAGGTCTGGCACACTCCCTTTTAGCGACTTTACAGCGGGGTGGAAAAACATGAGGGAGAGGGTTAGCGGGTGCCCCGGCTGTGCTTTTCCCACTGAATCCATCCCCCATTTCCTCTTTGCCTGTCCAGTATATAACCAGGCGAGAAGAAGATGGTTGAAACCTGTGTGTTCCAATCTGTGTTCTGCAAACTACAGGGAGGCACTGCGTATTCTCACAACGGACACTTCTGTCCCCAGTGTAATCTGTGGGACTGCAAAATATTTGGGATGTGATTAGATGGGATTAGATCCAAGCTCCTCAGGGCGAGCAATCAGTAGATTATGGAGCTCCAGCAACGTTCCTCAATGTTGCGTTTTTTATTGTATATAAATTGTTTTTATATTCGTTTAACTTTTTTAACGGTCTTTTATATCTTCTATACCCTGTTTTCTAACTCCATTGTATTGTATGTATGGCCAAACAATACTCTCTTTTTGGTTACATTTAATGTCTTTTTAAAGCGATGAATGAACTGTGTACACTTTTATGATGCTTGTATCGAATAAAGTCATACAACAAGCATATCATTTCTGTGTCCATCATTAAGACACATAGAATCACCCACATCGTTGGTCCTAAAGGGGAAACATTCAGGCCTTTTTATAAAGTCAACTCGCTCTCTTGAAAATAGTCCAGCATGCACCGGAAAACAATTAAGCAATAATGATAATTGACCTTCCGTGAAAAAAAAAAACCAAAAACACAACGGTTCTTCACGGAGGGGACAGGTGAGGACGATTTAAGCAGAGATGCCAGTGGCCCGCATTGAAGCAAGCAAGTGCAACAACGTCTGCATTTTACAGTGCTATTTCCTTATGATTTCAAATCCGGAGTGCAACATATTTGCCAATCCTAATCTGTTACTGCATAAGTGTTTTTTTAACAGTAAGTGTACCGTTTGGGTAATTCGCAGCCAAGGCATGTTTTACAAAATGTACTATAAAAATATGCGTGTTTGTCTCATACACAAACGCAGCAGATTCACCACTAATCCTTGATTGATTTCATGTTTTATGACGAGGAGCATGTGCATTGTCCTAGCTGCGCGGTCCTTCCACCAAAATGCTTCTTCCCCCTCAGCATGCCCCTTGCCAACCCTTTACTTTCTATTTTGGTGCTTTGCATTAGTTTTAAGAACTTCTTAGAGTTTCTCGTTGCTCAAACGGGTGTAATTTCTGATATTTATGTTTCCCTTGTCTTCATTGCTTGATTTTGTTCGTGAGAAAGTGTAACTCATAGTTGTTGAAATGTCACTCATAATTTACCTTAATATTACGACAACGTCGCACATAGCAATCTGAAACCTTGGGAGCTATGGCTCAACCGCTTGTGGAGGGGGCTTTAGTATGCCCGAGGGCTACTATGGGGGTTGGAGAGGTCCTGGGGGTCTTGGCCTGTTTTTAGGTCTTGCGCTTAGCGCTGCAGTGCGCGGCATTGGTCGCGCAGCGAGAGACCTCATGTAGGGGGTTTTAAAACGAACCTAGGAATCGCACACGCTAGTGCGTGTGCTTTTCCTTTTGGCCCACGCTATTGGCCTTTGCATGCGTCTTTTTATCAAAGACAGCACGCAATTGGCCAAAAGCCTGCACATTGCTCCGCCCATGGCCTATTGGTGTCTATTACGTGCACCGATGCCATGTGGTTCCAATTATCGTGCTCAGACACGGCGCGATAAGTGAAACCAAATGTCTCGCTGTGGTGCGCGCGCACCAGTCTCAGGCTTTCTATCCATTTGTTTCCGTGGTTACCAGCTTGCAGCTTGTAGAGAGGCCCGTTTGTCAAGGGTGCAAAAATAAAATGTTCAGACTTGAAAACTACACATGAATGAGCCCCTAATAAAGCACTGCCAGATGGGTTTAAGCGATTCTGAAGAAAATAAAGCGAGTCTAGCAAACGGACCGTGGTTCATCCCTGTAAAAAACATAAAATGGTTGGCAGGACTTGCATGCAAGGTACAGCTAAATGTAGATTGAGCACAACCCCGGAGACCTTTTGGGGAGGGATTCAATGTTAAGGAGTATTTACAGACTTCTGCATGCTTAGCAAATAGCATTTAACACTGGCACCTTTTCCATTTCTGTTCCAGGAATCGGCATTCTGCTGCTCTGTCCTGTAAAATGTAAATTGATACTTGTATAGCGCACTACTCACCCGCAAGGGTCTCAAGGCGCTTGTACGAATACCGCTGTGGAACCCATCCTGGCTTTCCCTGTGAGGCGTCCACTCCTGGGCACCCCCAAGGTGGAGGCCAGGCATCCTTAGCGTTGTGGGGGCCGTTGTGGAGATTAAGCAAGCTATTGCCCAGAGTTGCAGAGTGGGACTCCATGATTGGAATAGGCACCGAGTCGAGAATTATCAGGTCTGTGGAATTTTTGAGCCCAAGACCCGCCGAGGCGGGGAATTGAACCCTGGTCCCGGGCTAGACCTCTGCATCAGGGTCTGCCGCTCCAACCATTGAGCCACACTTCTCGGCTTCTGTCTTCCATTTCGCGAGCACTGCGCGCGTCATCATTAGTTTTCATTTTGCGAAACATGATGGCTCGGTGAATTTAAAGCGTTCATAAAGAACAGGTGCATCTGCAAGCTCCTGCCAGGGGCAGTGGGCAACGCAGTGGCGATGTCAAATGAACCCTTGTGGCCAGTTGGAATCAGGCCAATTATGATTTTTTTAAAAATGGCTCTTCATGAAGTGCAGCAAGGAGGCCTTCATTGAAAAACTCCCAATGTTGAAACTCGCGTAGGGGAAAGAAAAGAGTTTCATCTGATTAGCATTTGCAAGTGTAGCCTTCCGCATACCAACCAGTTGGTACCATTTCCCCTTCGAGAGAAACAAAGGGGGCTCAGTGTGGCATTTGCAAAAGTCCAGTTCTTTCATTAAAGTTACCAGGCGCTGTTAACCCAACCTCAGCTTAGAGGTGTGCGCTCAGAGCTACACATGAAAACCTGCTCAGGCAGGCCTCCGTCTGAGTTCTTTGGTTTGGGGCACAATCTGCCATACTGTACTGAACAGTTACCAGGTAAAATGCTGGGCAAGTTCGAGCACCTGGTGTATGGACAATCAAAGGGTCTGTCCTTGGTATACAACGCAAGAGACAAAACAGTGTGAGTATGCGTGGAAAAAACACAGAAGATCAATGATGCCCCTTTTCTGAATCATCGGTGAATTTAAAGCGTTCATAAAGAACAGGTTCGTCTGCAAGCTCCTGCCAGGGGCAGTGGGCAACGCAGTGGCGATGTTTATTCTTATATTAGACCATTCCTAATAAGGTGGTACACTGTTAAAAATAAATATTTTTCTTTAAATAGCACAAAAGGATATAAGTTCCGTACAACCCAACAGCCTCTGGCTCCTTCAGTTCTACTTCCTCCCACTCCTTATGCCCAATAGCCTATCGCTTCCTCAGCCGACAACTTATCACCCTCTCAGTCAGACAACTGGCAACCTCGCACTCCCATTACTACACAGCCTCCCGCTCCATCAGAGCAAAAGTCTGGATCCTTCAACCTGAAATTCTTCAGCTCTCTTGGCCCAACATCCTTCAGCTTCCTCAGCCCGACAGCTCCGGCTAAGGCTGACCGCCTGCAGTTCCCTCAGCTCAACAGCCACCAGCGACAGCTTCCAGCTATCTTTGCCCGACAGCCTCCAGCTTCCTCAGCCAGATAAGCTCTATTTTCCTCAGAGAGAAAGCCTCCAGCTGCCTCAGTCCAACAGCATCCCTCTTCCTCAACCTGACAACCTCCTGCTTCTTCAGCCCACCAGCCACTGGCTCACTCACAAACTAAGCTTAATAGCCTTCTGTTTCCTCAGTCCGACAGTCTCCTGCTCACTCAGCACAACAGCCAACTGCTCCCTTGGTCAACAGTCTCCCACTAACTCAAAGCTCAGCCTTCTGCTCTCTCATCGCAACAACCTCCTACTCTTCAAAGCAGTCAGGCTTCTGCTCTCTCATTCCAATAGTCTCCAGTTCCCATAGACTTACGGCCGAACAGCCTTCTACTCCCTCGGCCTGTTGGCCTTCTATTCCCTCAGCTTGACAACCTAAAACTGACAGTCTCCTGCTCCCTTAGGTCAACAGTTTCCTCTGCTGCCGGTAGATAGCCTCAGGCTAACATCCTCATCCTTATATTCTTGTGATTTTTGCAGACTCTTGCAACCTGAGGGCCTATCACTCCTGGAGACCCACAGCCTTTTGATCAGCCAGCCTGACAGCTGCTCACTTCTGCAACCTAGCAGCCTTTCGCTCTCCTGTAGCCAGGCCCCATCTTGCTCCCACAGCAGCACACCCCATCATCTGTGCAACTCGACAGCCTCCAGCTACAGCCGCCTTCCAGCCTCTTACTCTGGCAGCCTGAAGCCCTATCCTTCACAAAACTCTAAAGCATTCTGCTCCCAAATACTGAGATATTGATGCTCCCTCCATGCAGATCCCAACATGGCTGCAGACAAGAGACTAGACACCAGTAGCATCCGTAATTTCCTGATATTAAAGCATTGAGACTTGTAGATTTCATCTCGTCCAGCACAAGCAGGATTGGTGGTATAGAGGATGCAAAATAGAGAATGTCCCTTCCTAAGGTCAGTTGCCTGCGATGAAGGAACTTGGTGCAGAAGGTACCACAAGGTTGGCCTAATTGTGGTGGCCCTGAGAAAGGGCGAATCCACAAGGAACATGCATTTGCAATGCAATAGGTCCAACATTTACACGAATTTAAGCTATTGCCATTGTAAATGACAGTATCTTTTATTTATGTTTTAAAAACCAATACCAAAATAAAAGGCATAGCCATTTACAATGCCAATAGCTCAAACTTGTTTATTGTTCCCCATGTATTTTTTAGCTCTACTATATCTTAAATAGGCTGCCCCAAGGCCCCCCTATCACCCTACAAACACTCCGTATTACCAGGGGGATGGCAATAACCTTATACTGTACACATTATTACACTACAGTTTTTGCTTGCGCAAAATTGCTTACTAGCTTTTTGCCTTTTATGCACCTTTATACACTTCAAATGTTATAAACAACTATCTTTCCAACTAAATTACCAGCTTTTTGCATGCTGTACAAAATGTTTCCCTATTATTTCTGCTTACGGAAAATTCCTTAGTATACTACTTTTTTATATGCACTGCTTAAAGCCTAAACAGGCAACTAAACAAGCAGTTACAAGTAAAGTCACCTTGCACAACAAAACACATTATAAATAAATTGGTACAGCAAATGTAGTACCACCAACCGATATTTCTCATATGTTCATTCCTACATAATATTACTATATTTTATCATAATACAAGCACACAATCCCACTCTATAAACTTTCCTACACGTTACTCAACTCAACACCACTCCACGCTAAACTACTCAACTCCACTACTCTCTATAATAATTTCCTCTACTCTATACTACACCACTTCACTGTACCTCACTACGCTCTATAGGTCTACATTAACAAAATTCGAGCTAGTAATGTTGCATTAATATTTGCTACTCCAAAAACAAAAACTTTTACTAATGCGAGACCTATTGCATTGCAATTGCTTGTTTAAAAACAACCAGGTCTTCCCCCTCATATACAAACTCTTTCAAATATCCCCCATGTTCCTCCATGAGCAAAATTCTCCATTCGTTTGTGTAAGTATGTACGTTTTGCAACAACAAAAATGACGGCCAACATTTATAAAATATGTGCATGGTGTACAGTTTCCAAGTTTTACTTACGATGAAAGAAAGACCATTTTTTTTACATTTCTGAAATTTTGGAACGGGCTCTGTTTAGAATATGCCCAAATAGGTGACTAGTCTGTATGTAGCTGGTGTTGTTCTTTGCCCTCTTCACCCCTACGTACCGTAGCGGTCTGTCAGCGGCAGCTGCAGAGTTGGCAATGTACTGTATAGTAACACAATAACACAGGGTTGCTTTGCTGTTACTGGGTGCTCTTTGGCCGGGAAGACTGATGTAATTATGAGTAATGCTATTCCTAGGATGAAAGATCATATGAGTGCAATGTGGGCTGGCTCTTTCATGAAGTATTGTATTATGAATCCATAAAACTTCTCTGCATTGTTGTGCAGACAGGACAGGTTTGGAAATTGAGTTAAAGGGCAAGAATTCGATAAGTGCCCTCGATATATTGACCACTACTTTACACATTCCCACCTTGGTTGACTGCTGTTATCTGTAAATTTGATTTAACCCTTTGCTTGCGGGGCTAATTCCCCCACGGGGCGGGGGGATCAGCGCTGCGGTGCTTGTGACAAGACCAGGTCGTCATGAGTCACGGTAGAGCTGTGCTCATGACGGCCTGGTCTTGTCACTTTACGCCCACTGAGTAATTCTCCCACACAGGCGGGGAATTAACCCCGCGTGGGCGGAGCAGCGCCTTGATGACGAGACCAGGCCGTCATGAGCACAGCTCAACTGTGACTCTTGACGGCCTAGTCTCGTCATGAGCACACCAGGGGTTAAAAATCGAGTGCAGTTCAGTGCCAAGGGTGGTGTGGGAGCATGACAGGATGTAATCTCTTCATTTTTTTTTTGTCCTCATATTTGCCACCAGAATATGTTTGCTCTAGATGGGTCTCACCGATGCCTCTTATACTGTCGTTTTTCGAGTCCGCCATGGAGACAGTATCATAGCATACAGGGAAGTCCCAGAGGTAGGCTGCTTTCCTTATCCCACTCCTCCAAGCCTATATTAGGCGCCCTAGGCCTGGTGGAGGACAGGACCGACTCAACCTCTGGCATAATCACAGGACCGTTCACCTATTTATCCAGACCACCAGTTTAGACCAAACGTTCTCAATGTTCTCTTTTCGACCAGCCAAATCCATTTTACAGACTTCCATTATATACCTCAGGCATTCTGCAAAACGGGGAGGAGACACTGACTTCCACTCCATACAGATTTGTCTCCTAGCAATAATTATTATATAAAAAATAAACTGTGAGTCCAGACTATTAATATCATAATCTTTCGATAAACCGAAAAAAAACAGTCTACGGGAACATATAATAGTCATTGATAGTACATCACACAAAAAATCCATAACCGCTTTCCAAAAGTCTTGAATGGCTGGACATTCTAAAAAGATATGAATATCGTCAGCTGCATTATGTTTACATCGGGGGCAATAGTAGTCCTTTCGTGTGATCTTGTTCAATTTGGCAGGAGTCCAATATACTCTATGGGCCGTAAATATATGGTTACGTCTCAAGTTTGCTGGCTTAATTAGCCTCGATGACAACAAAAAGGAATCTAGCCATACTTTGTTAACTTCATCAGGAGTGTCCGGTATACAATGACCCCATAAATTTATAACCTCTGAATTGGTTTTACTCTCTTCTTCTTAGATCAACAGTTTATACCAGAATGAAAGTTCTTTTACCCATTTCCCCCTCCTTCCTATATAGTCAAAAATATCTGTGTCTTTCTCTTTTTGCATATTTTGACTGGACCACCAGGAAGATAGTTGATAATATTTGAACCTAGTCAACTGCCCATCAGTAAGTTGTACTAAAGAATTCCAGTCCACCAGGCCCGAATCCCTCCAAAGATCGCCCCATGTTTTTAACCCAGCATTTCTCAAAGGTTGTGACAGATGATCTTGGAGGCATGAAGGTGTACCAGGAGAGTCCCAAATTGGAGTGTATGTATGGAAATATGGGATATCAAGTATCTTCCTGATGAACCCCCAGTTTTTTAGTGCGGTCGATAGGATTTTAAAGCAAATTTTTTAAAACAATTTTTGGTCTCCAAATTTAAACAAAAAATGATCATGGTCATAGGGTAGGTCAGTTAATAAGGCTTAAAACAAGCGGCCCTGTGATGATGCGTCTAACTTATTTGCAAGTATCCTAAAATTTCTGAAATGAAATGCGTGACAATATGACAAAAGATCTGGGAGGGCAAGCCCTCCTAAACTTAAACCCCTCCTCAATTTCTTCCATGCTATTCTTGCAGATTTACAGGCCCATATAAATGATCCAATTTTACCCTGTAAAGTATTAATATCCTTCAGTGAGAAAGATAAGGGGATACAGTTGAATAGGAAAGTGATTTTTGGGAGAATAGTCATTTTAATGAGGTTCACTCGACCGTATATATTCAAAGGCAAGTTTCCCCATCTTATCAATGTTTTATTAATATCTTTAACCACCATGTTCCAACTGAGTGATGTAATATCTTTTAATGATTGGGTTAAGTAGATTCCCAGGTACCTCATTTTCTGATTAGCGCCCAATATAGGTGCGTTGTTATTCCATCCCATGATCTCAGTTTTCTCCTTATTTATCTGGTAGCCTGACAGTTTCCCAAATTCTTCTGATAAATAAAATAACCTCGGTATTGCTACTAGAGGATCGGAGGTATATAAGAGAAGATAGTCTGCGTATAACGCCACCTTCAAGGACAGGTTTCCGAGCAAAAAAGGTTGGATAATATTGTCCTCTCTAATCCCACAAACAAAAGGCTCCATATAAACATCGAACAGGAGAGGGGATAAGGGACAACCCTGTCTGGTACCTCGAGATATATCGAACCATTCAGATAGAATTCCATTAACTAAAACCTTAGCCTTTGGGTTGTAATATAGGGATCTAATCGCCTTTATGAAAATTTGAGGGAACCCAAAAGCCGCCATAGAGGCCCAAAGATACTTCCAATTGACCTGATCAAAGGCCTTAGCTGCGTCTATGGCGACCAGGGCCAGTGGGAGATTTTTAACGTTGGCGTAATCTATAGCTCCTATTGCTTGAAATGTTAGTTCGTTTAACTGTCTCCCTGGGATAAAGCCTCTCTGGTCAGGATGAATTATAGACTTAATAACCTTCGATAGTCTAGTTGCTAAGATACCAGAGTAGATCTTCATATCTGTATTCAGCAGAGAAATAGGTCTGTAAGACTCTATTCTTTTAACATCCTTATTTGGTTTTGGTATGAGCGTTATAATGGCTTCTCCCCATGAGGGAGGTGTTGAGAAACCCTGAATTAGTAAAAGGTTGAAAAGTTCCTTTAATGGAGACATTAATTGGTCTTTATTATCCAAATAGATCTCCACTGGCAACCCATCTGAGCCTGCCGCTTTACCTTTTTTCATTTTCTTCAATTGACTCAAGATTTCCCCTTCTGTTATTTCGCTATCTAGGTACACCTTATCTGTTTCAGGTAGTTGTGGCAAATGTTTTGTTATCAGCCAGGAGTCTAACTCTTCCCCCTTAGGATCTTTATCCTCAGTATAGAGACTTCTCATAAAAGATCTTGCTTCTTCTCTGATTTCTATGTCCGTTTCCAGTAATTCTCCTGTCTGTCTTTGTAGTAGGGCTTTGACGTTATTTCTAGTTCTCTCTTCTCTGGCTTTCCAGGCTAAAAGAGCTCCACATTTTTCTCCATACTCAAAATTTTTTAATCTACTTGAGTCCCATTTTTCTTTAAGAATTCTCTCATCCGATACTTTTAATTGAAGCTGTAACTCGATAAGTTCCTTCTCTATCAAGTGTACTCTGCTGGAGTTCTGTAAAATTGCATTCTGTAATTCTTGATCTTTTCTTGTTATTACTGCCAAGTCTTCCCTTCTTTTTATTTTTATGCTCTTTCTCTTATAACTCATTAGGGAACTTAGAACTCCCCTCAAATAAGCTTTATATGTTTCCCAAACAACCTGGGGGGCGGAAGATCCTAAATTTATCGCGAAGAACTCTGATGTTTTCCCATTAACTTTTTCTTTTAATTGATTATCTAATAAAAGTGATCTCTCCAGAGTCCACCTAGGTTTTAATGAGGTTATGTTCAATTCAATAACCCCTTCCAGTACAGCATGATCTGATAAGCCTGTAGGTGTGAAGGAAAGGTAATTAATGTCCTTAAGGAGGTGCTGATCAACTAGAAGATGGTCTATTCTGGAGTAATTCTTGTATTTTTTGCTATAAAAAGTGAAGCCTAATTTATTTTTGTATTTTTTTCTCCAAACGTCTACTAGGGTGAAATCTTTCATTAGGACGTCTAAGATGGCGAGTGATTTTAAGGGGGCATGGTATTTCGCCTTAGAAGTTCTATCTAATTTTTGGTCAAAAACCAAGTTGAAATCACCACCTAAAATTAAAGGGCCAGTTGTCGTAAATAGTGCTAATTCCAATTTAGACAGTGGAACCGGATTGTCCTCATTTGGACCATAATACACTGCAATTGTATAGGTGGTATTTTGAATAAATACTTCCGCAATTAACCATCTTCCAGATTGGTCTGTCTCGAATTTTCTCAGGCTTATCCCGCTATTCGCTCGAATTATAATAGAAACACCCCTTGTAACGCCTGATTGCCTAGAACTGATTATGTCTTGAACCCATCTTAATTTCTTAAAGAGAGAATTGCAAAGTGCCTCCTCTAAGTGTGTTTCCTGCAACATTATAATTTGAGCATCTGAATTTTTTAGGAATTCGCAAATTCTGTTCTGTTTTACTTTTTCCCCTATACCGTTAATGTTCCATGACAGGACCTTAAGTTTGTATAGATTAATCATGGGTCTAATATTGGTTCATGCCCATCCAAGCCTTTGTTCGGTGTAGAATAATTTATATATGAGGATTTTTTGTTTTTTATTTGCCCCCTTGCACCCCCCACCCCTTGAACCCCTCCCCCCCCGAGGAACCCCCCCAGCATACCTGGCGATGTCTTCGCCTTTCGGAGCGACCGTGTGGTGCCCGTGACCTTTTAACTGTATTTTGGTGAGACAAAATTAAATCACAACTAAATCATCAAGTCCCTCTGTTTTGTCATACAGCATATTTATATTTATTTTTACCTAGCGTTATTATTTTTTAAATAAAATTTTTTTTTTTTTTAAATTCATCCTTTAAAGTAATTGCCAGTTCTACCAGTTACTATTCCTCCTGCTCGTTTTTTATTCGGTCCAAAAAATTATCAACCTCTTCTGGTTGTGTGAAACTGTATGTCTTATTTTTCCACATGATCCTGAGCATAGCCGGAAATCTCATCTGGACATGCGCTCCCACTAATCTTAGATCCGGCATTCTGGTGCCCAACTCCCATTGTCTTTGCGCAGTTCTCGCGCCAATATCGGACCTTATGATATAAGGACTAGATTTATAACGTAGGTCTGACTTTGATAGGGATCTTCCTAGAATAAGTTCCTTAACGCTGTAAGTTTGAAAATTTACTAGAATTTTCCTTGGTGTTTTCCTATCCGAGCGTCTCTTGTATGGGTCTCTATGTACCCTTTGGATTTCTGCCTCCAGGTTTATATCCGGGCGATCTTTTAAAACACCTTCCCTCAAAAGTCCACAAACAAAGCCCTTTATGTCCTCCAGCTCTTCCCCTTCCGGAATCTTTAGGATCCTTAGATTATTCCTCCTAGCATGAGTCTCCAACCTCTCAATATCCATAACCAGAGATCTGTTTTGAGTTTTAAGAAGTTCTATGTCTTTTTGATTACTGTGTACAGTTTTATTCAAAGCGGCTGCTTCTGTTTCCAGGTTCCCTGTACGCAAAGTGACTTCCTCTAACTTTGTCTCTAACACATCAAATCTGTCCTGGATTGTTTTCTGGTTATTTTCCGATATTTCAAATTTCATCATCATATCACATCTTAAGGATCGAAAAAGATCCCCTAACCGATCACTCTCCTGTTCACTTAAGTCCTCAGACCTTCTCCTTGTACCTGGAGTCTGAACAGAGTCTGATGGATTGTCTTTGCTTACATCTTTTCTTCTTGTCCCGACTTCGCCTTCCTTAAAGCTGCTATGTGTAGCTTGACTCTTAGGTCTAGAATCTTGCTTCCCTCTCACTTTATCTACTGTGGGTGCTTTAATTAGGTTGCCCTGAGCATTTGATCCTTGAAGTACTTTTGTGCTTTCAGCCTCTGATAGATTTGGCTGACTCTTATGCAGCTCTGAACTTGCTATGTTCGGCGATTCTGTTCCCTCCTCTGCGTTTTCCATATTCTCCAAATTCTCCAAAACCCCGTAACGGTTTTCTGAAGGTATGATGCCAATATTGTCTTCTGACAGAATTGGGGGACGTTTAGCCAGATCTATAACTTTGAAAAAAGATTTAAGGGAGGGGGTACTTTTCACCGCTTGACTTTCGTGAGATGCTCCCTTAAGTTTTTTAATTAAGGTAATCTTTTTCTTTTTGCTTTTACAAGGGGTTAGTGGCATAGGTCGCTCTCTCTCCTCAAAATCTAAAGCACCCTTCCCTTTTAATTCTACCCTAGATCTCAGCTGGTACCTATTTCTCTTTGCAGGAGGGAAATTTCCTTGTTTTACCTGATTTGGGCCTACAGCAGCATTAGCCGACCCAGTCGTTTCCAGTGTGACACTATCCTTCTGCTTCAGCTTTTGCCCTTCAGACCCCAAACATTTTGGTAAAACCCACTCTTGTATTGGGGCCTTACTGATCTCATATGCTGAAAGATCCAGCTGCGTTGGATCCATACAACCCCACCTCTCAGTATTGGATGCTTGGGTTTCTACCACATTGCGCCCCTTCTCCCTACCCTTTACTACGAGGGAGTACAACTTCTTTATCTCAGCCTCCGTTTTGTGGGGCTGTTGCTCGGGTATATGAGTTGCCAGGCTCCCTTACTTGAGTCTAGGTAGTGCGGAGCGGAGTCTGCTCCAAAAATACCGTCTACGTTCTTCCAACATAGAGGAAAAAAAAAGAGCAAAGATCTGTAGGTGTCTGTAGGTGTCCTTGCACTCCCTCTTTTCTCTTTCTTTTCTTTCCCCTTTCTTCTTTTTTGAATAAACCTAACCTCGAGGAAGGGAAGATCAAGGAATTACAAGATACAGCTAGTTAATGTACGAGATAGGGGGGACTATTACCGCTACACCCCCCTTGTTTTCCCCCCTACCGGGATGTGTTGCTCTTAGTCCGAGGCGTATTTAAATCTGCCGCCTGCCGATATTTTAACCCAGCTTTAAAGTCAAGTTGAAAAGGAAAAGAAAAAGCATCCAGCATACGACCTTCAGCAGCACGCTCCAGTAAAGCTGCTTTCGACACGCTTGCATTAGGAGTTTTCGGAATCCGATCCGTCCATTCCGTCCCCCAGTCCTAGAATAGACAGGTCCTAGCGCCGACTGCTGCTGCTGCAGCGTCCACAGGGACAGCCGGTAACCTCGGCAAGAGAAAGCAAAGGGATCAGCTTAGTTACCGCTCGGGCGGTTAAGGGAAATCGCGCTTCATAAGCTCACCCTTAGGATGAAGTGCTGCGTCTTTACTCGGTCAACAGGAAACCATCTCGGTGCTGCCGCGACCGGCGCTCCGCCCGCCGCCATATTCCTCGTGGGCGTGCCCTCCCAGTTAGAATTGAGTTAAAGGGCAAGAATTCGATAAGTGCCCTCGATATATTGACCACTACTTTACACATTCCCACCTTGGTTGACTGCTGTTATCTGTAAATTTGATTTAACCCTTTGCTTGCGGGGCTAATTCCCCCACGGGGCGGGGGGATCAGCGCTGCGGTGCTTGTGACAAGACCAGGTCGTCATGAGTCACGGTAGAGCTGTGCTCATGACGGCCTGGTCTTGTCACTTTACGCCCACTGAGTAATTCTCCCACACAGGTGGGGAATTAACCCCGCGTGGGCGGAGCAGCGCCTTGATGACGAGACCAGGTCGTCATGAGCACAGCTCAACTGTGACTCTTGACGGCCTAGTCTCGTCATGAGCACACCAGGGGTTAAAAATCGAGTGCAGTTCAGTGCCAAGGGTGGTGTGGGAGCATGACAGGATGTAATCTCTTCATTTTTGTAAATACTGAGTTATGGCTGGGTTGAATTTAGTATTTGGGGGGGGGGGAGTTTTGCCGGGTGTTCTTTATGTAACTGGATGAGGTAAAAGCAAAGGTGGAAGGGTGTCAGTTGTTTTCAGTCTTTGGGCAGTAGGTGGCCTGAGGCTGCTGGAGGTGGGTACAGGACACTAGGTATATATTAATATATTATTTTTAAAGCACAGAGAGGAGATCCTGATGTAGCTGATGCCATGCCATGCATGGTTTGTCCTTGAGTCTTCTATTGCGGCACAGCTGTTCCATGGGATCACCTGCAGAGGGGAGAGGATTTGAGGGAACGCACAATAAAACTGGACATGGTTAGATGTCAGTAACTTGAAGTTTTCCACTTCAGGGCTCCAAGCGACACCATAGGCAAGTCAAGCTTTGCTCTCTTTGTCTATGAAAGCAAACCTTAGAAAGAAACTGTCTCTAATATCCTAATTACAGTTGATTTCTGACATTATAATGCCTACCGCTAGAGCATGTGGACAAGATGAAAGGCCATCATTGCTGCTGCGGTTTAAACAAAGAAAGCAAGAACCGTGTTTTGTTCTTAAGACTTATTTTTCTACGATCAGTGGAAAGGAGAGATGCATTACAAATATGTAATCATTTCTCTTCATGTCACTAGTCATTCTGAGCTACAGCCCTTTTTCCTTTTTTTAGTATAAACATTGTATTGCCATTTAAGTCAATAGGCAAAACAGGAACTTGACATAGTACTCCATCAAATCCTACACCCCACCACTCTTTAGTCCCTCGCAAACCCAAACAGTGAATAGCCACAACCCATGGTTCCTTTGCGCCAAGTTCAGAAAAGAGTAACCAGCTCGTGCCCCCTTTTAGTTTTAAAAACTAGCCTGCTAGTTTAGAGTTTTCTAATATATTGAGTGCACTGAGTGTCTTGGGGCAAAGTAGATCCTTTAAAGTACTTCTCAGGGGTTTGCAGATAATAGACCCCTTATCTTTGCTTATTCTTTTTCTCCGCCTTTGGCTGCACTTAACAGTTTTTCTGGCAACATTTTCACCCTTCTATGCTGCCTCCTAATTGGCCAGCGCATGCTGGATATCACTTCCGTTTCTTTCTTTGGAGCATGGACCAAGCACAGATTGATTCAACTTAGTGAGTGTCCGCTGCTTGAGACGTGATTGAGGTACTATTTCTTTCACGGCCGTCACCTGGCTGCATTTCCTTTATCTCCAACCTGTACAATATATGCTGCTCCCTCGCCCTCTTGCCACTCCCAGCCTAAAACTCACATCTGTTTCTGACCATGGTGTTTTTTGGCTGTCATTCCGACACAAATTGTTGGCATTCATCTCAGATTTGGACTCAAATTTACTTTTCCCATTCTCAATTCGTAGGTCAATCTGCCTTCTCCTTCCATTAGTAGTCTTATTATAATAATGCTATTAATATTATTTTGAAACAATGCAGAACTCAGTATGAATTTTCTCTTAGTGCCTACATAAAGCTCCTATTGGTACAAAACTCAGTGGTGACAATTTCTTTGACCTTGCAAAGAAAGGATAGAAGACTAGGCGAGCCCTGCTTATGACCAGCAAGTTATACGAATATCTCCTCAACAGTCATATAACCCCATTGAGATTTAACACCCGGCACTTGAGGAGATAAGGATAGATTTTTCATACAGTCCGGTTTAGCCCCTGAGCGGTCCTAGTGAGGTTCAAGCAAGTGACCTGCAGGTTTTGCTTAAATGTGGGCTACAATGGCATTAAAGTGCCGGACTATATAAGAGCGATTTCAACTTTTGACCTGTTACTCAGCGTGTGGCTTCACAACAGTCTCATTACCCCGCTGAGTTATTTTACTTGGGCTCAAATCAAGGACCTTTGGTTTACAGAAAGTTCTCAGCGACTGGCAAATGAATCCTCTCAGTCATCTTTCTGAAATCAATCCATCCCCTGGCATTCAGCTTGGAGGTGGCTCTAAGTGTGCAAGCCGAGTCACAAGAATATTTGGCATGTATACAGTACAACAGACATCATGTACAAAGGTGTTTCTTTCGCTGCTGAAAATGATAGGTATTTTTTTTATTTTTTTTAAATAATTTTTATTAACAGCACATAGTGAAACTCAAGCAAAAAGAGTATACCATCGAAATATATACATTATACTTATACAGAGAGGCATATAATAGTAAAAAAAAAAAGAAAACAGATAAAAATATATACATAAATTCATACAATATAAAAAGAAGCATATTCCCCACAAAAAAAAGAAAAATTATATAAAGTTACCACAAATTTTCTCAAAATTGAGCATAGCCCTAGTACCCCTAATACGGGCTAATCCGGCTTCCATATTGTGGATTTCATTAACCAGAGACCACCACTGCAAAACATGCGGTGGCTGGGGCGAGATCCATGCCCGAGCTATAGTAAGTTTGGCACAGGATAACAGAATAGTAATTAAAGCTTTTTGAGGTAACGTAGTACTGTGTATATCTAAAAGTACACTTGAAGCTGATAATACTGGTGGTTTTATTAGTTTAAGCTTCAAAGTTTTATACAAATTAAGCCAAAAACCCTTCAATTGCGGGCAAGAAAATAACATGTGTTCTATATTAGCACCAACTGTATCACATTTGGGGCATTTAGTACGATCAGTATATAATGGGTTTGAAGACCATTTAAGAATCACTTCCGGGGTATGATATAACAAACAAGACGTTTTAAACTGTTGCAGTCGAAGACTAGCTGAATGAACCAAAATGTTAACTTTAGAAAGAGAATGAGAAATCTGATCCGAATAGATCATCAGTCCGAATTTAGAGCTCCACTTCTCCGCTAGTTTAGAGCAATCTTGTTTTATATAAGAAGTTAAACAGTTATAGCCAGTACTTATTACCGATTTGGTTTTAGAAGAATAAAGGCAATCCCAGATATCAGATTCTGAGACAGTTAGGATTTTCATCCGACGTATCAAAAAATCATGTACCTGAATATATTTAAACCTCATAGACTCCGTAAGATGGTACAAACGTTTTAGAGTCTCAAAATCTAGAATGCCATAAGCACCATACATGTCCCCTAGGGTTAGAATACCATAGGTTGCCCAAACTCTAGCCCTACTATCATTAAATATCCCCGGGAGTCCTGGGTTATCCCAAAGCCTCAATTTTGAGTGAAAAAAGGAGGTCTTATGAAAACGCATCATACTAAACCAGATCTTAGCAGTATCTCGAGCTGTCTTAAATTTGACTCTTTTGTAAAAATTTGGGTCATTCAATCTAAGGAGAAACATTTTTGCTTCCAGATTCAGCATAATAGTATGAAAAAAGAAAGTTTTAAGCTCGGGGTTAAGTAGGGAACGAAGGCGGCCTATAAAAGTCGCCCAAAAATAAAGTTTAAAGTCCGGGAAGCAAAGACCACCCATATCAGTTGATCCTTTTAATGAAGATAATCTTTTTCAAGCTTTCTTATAACCCCAAATAAAGCTACTAAAAATTCCATCTAATTTAAAAAAAATATATTGTTGAGTGCCAGAGGGTTAGAACGGAAAAGATAAAGAAATTTCGGCAAAATTTTCATTTTAATTAAGTTTATTCTGCTTATAATGTTTAATGGTATTTTATGCCATTTTTTAAGAAGCTGTTTAGTTGATTTAACCAGCACATCATAATTAATGGGAATTATATCATTAATCTTAGATGAAATTTTAACCCCCAGATAGTTAGCTGCCCTACAAACCCCCATAATTCCCCCCGATAGTTTATAGTTAACCACTAACTGAGTTTTATTCGTATTTAGGGGCCGATTATGATCGCGGACGGACTTGCGTCCGTCCGCGATCATGGAGGAGGAGGGGACGTCCGCATGGGCTGCGGAGTCCCCTCCTGTGCGATTAGGATGTGACCGCCACCCTGGCGGTCACATCCTCTATTTTTAACATTGCAGCGGGTGCAGCTTCAAGCTGCACCCGCGGCAATGTTAAAAATGCACGCATTGCATTTGCATGCAGAAAGAGGCAAGCACCGCGCGGTGCCTGCCGCTTTCTGCATGCAAATGCAGGGGGGTACCTATGGTGCCCCCCATGTGCACCCCCCACCCCCCTTCACCTAGGGGGCCCACAACGGGCCCCCTAGGTGAAGATCCGTATGCTTTTCCACGTCGGAAAACCCGCCGCGGAAAAGCACTTTTAAAATCCCATCCTGATATGGCGGACGGTGTCTGAGAGACACCGTCACCATATCAGAGCTTTTCCGCCGCGGTTGTAAGCCGACCGCGGCGGAAAAGCTGCGGACGGAAACCAGGACCCACCAGCCATCCTAATGTGACGGTGGGTCCTTGGTCAGTCCGCTGCGGTTTTTCCGCATCCTCGGGGCCGGCGGTGGCTTCCGCCGGCCCCGAGGATGCGGAAAAAACGCAATCATAATCGGCCCCTTAATTTGTAGCCAGAAACATTGCCGAATTTTTCTGCATCGACCATAATACCCTCTAATGCTGTTATGACATTTAATGAGTAGATGGCAATATCGTCCGCATAAGCGGTGATTTTCAAGCAGTGGGGTCCAAAGCTAAATGGGATTATCTTGGGCTGAGCCAGGAGTGCAGATAGAAATGGCTCCATAGAAATTGAGAAGAGCAAAGGTGATAACGGTCACCCTTGGCGAGTGCCCCGTGCTATAGAGAAAGCAGAGGATAGTAGACCTGAGTAGCTGATTTTAGCCATAGGTTGGTCATATAAGGCCAGAATCCAGCTAACCATATTGCCCCTGAGACCGATAAAAGACAGAACCGACCACAGATAATCCCACCCCACTCGGTCAAAAGCCTTTTCGGCGTCTAGTAAAATCATACCGAGTGGGGAGTCTTCAGTTTCGGCAATGTCGAAGACTGTGATAGCTGTGTTGATGTGAGTTGTTGTGTCTCTGCCCAATACAAAACCGTGCTGTTGTTCGTTAACAATCCCCGGGACAATCAGGGACAACCTGTTTGCCAACACTTTGGCGAATACTTTCGCATCAGAGTTAATCAAAGAAATTGGCCTGTACGACCCACATTCCTCCGCTGGTTTATCTTTTTTTAAAAAGAAGATTATTTTCGTAATATTCCATGAATTCGGGGCCTTCCCAGTTGACCCGATATGCTGTGTTACAAGAAGAAAAAGAGGAATTATTTCCTCAATGCAAATTTTGTATATTTCCAGCGGGATTGAGTCCTCCCCTGAAGCTTTCCCTGTTGGCAAAGATAAAATAGCATGTCTCAGTTCCACCTCGGTAATATCATCCGAAAGAGTTTCCAAGCCAGGAAAATTAAATTTTTCCTGAAAGTTACTTTCTAAATATTTTAATATATTGGATATAAGGGGGTGATTCTCCGGAGTATAAAGGGTACTATAATAATCTCTGAATTGAGACAAGATCTGCACGGGTTGATTATACACAATTTGATTTGGGCCTTTTATACATTTAATACGAGTCTGGGCTCTGTCATCTGCCACTTTATACGCCAATAACTTACCGATCTTATCCCCTCCTTCATAAAACTGAATTTTGGTCTTAAGCATTTTGGCACAGTTTTTTTCCATTAAGGTAGTTTTTAGGTTTGATTTTAATGATCCCAATTTTAGTTCTATTTCTAGAACATTAGTAGATTGTAAACAAAGTGCCTTAATCAATAAAATGTCATACTCCCTAATATCTGCTATTAATTTGTTATTCTCATTGCGACATTCAGAATTCTGTTTAAGAATGTATTGTTGCGCATGACCTCTGATACTGGCCTTACATGTATCCCAAACACAAATATGAGAAGCAGTATGAAGATTTAATTTAATAAATTCACACATATGGAGCTTAAGTTGAGAGATATAAACTGTGTCAGTCAATAGATAACGAGGGAACGAGAACAATCTGGAATTATTTTGACCGTCATCATAGCTATAAGTTAATAGAATAGGGTTATGATCCAAGGACACCCGGGGGCAAATTTCCATAATACTATTCTGGATGATTTGATCCGTTGCCCAAGCCATTTAAATCCGCGTGCAGAGTTTATGGGGAGCTGAATAGAACGTATGGCCAGGGATAGTAGGGTGAAGGGAGCGCCATACATCCTTAACATTATGTACCCTGCTTAAATCTAAAATCGCACCCCTGACTTTATGCATACGTTGGCGAGTCCCCGGTCTAGTGGTGTCCTGTTTGTAATCAATAATGCAATTGAAATCCCCCATCATAATTAGCTCCCCCTCCCTGCCTAATAATTCCACATTTAATTCATCAAAAAAAAAGCTTCATCTCTATTGGAGCCATAGACTCCACATAATACATATTTACAATTACCAATACAGACTTGTGCAATCACCCACCGACCCAGTTTATCGGTACCAGATCTGATTATTTCAAATTTAGATCTTTTATCTTTTAATATGGCAGCCCCCCTGAGAGAAACCAATTGAGAAGAGCAGACTATAACCTCATAGCCCAGCTGATTAAGTAGTTTTCTATCTTTATACGAAATATGTGTCTCAGATAGGAAAATTAGCTGAGGGTTATAAAGCCTTAGTTCTTCGGATATAGGTCTTCTTTTATTCCTATTATTTAGGCCAGCTACGTTCCATGCTAAACATTTTAAAGTATGCATTTTAGTATATGATCTAAATTAGCTTTGTCAAACTGTGAGACGAGCAGGCTCTTGCAAAAATGCTTGCCCCCCGATAGCTTTGAAGGGATCAATAAACTTTTTTAATCTCCATCTCCTGTCCATCGTATGTTTGCTCAAATCTGAGCGAACAAATAGAGACATATTCTCATATTTAATAGGAGAATTGGGGCGTGCTTTGAGAGCTACTGCCTCTCTCAGGAGAAAATTGCCAAAATAAATTATGAAGGGCCTAGGGTATTTACTGTCCCCTTTCTTCTGAAATGGGGGGAGACGATGGGCTCTCTGGACCTGAGAGTCCCAGTCCCAGTCAGCTAGATCAGGTAGAGCTTTGCTTAGTATTGCCACCACATATGCCCTGGCGTCTGACCCCTCCAAACCCTCCGATACACCAAAGAGTCTCAAATTTGATCGGCGTTGGCGATTTTCCAAGTCTTCAACCTTCAGCTGTAATGCCAGAATCTGGCTTTCATGATCCTTTAGTGAAGTCTCAGTGTGGGCTGAACTCTCTTCAATACCAACTACTCTTTGTTGAAGATCTTCTATTTCCTTCGATATCCCACTTATCTTGGAGGTCAGTTCAGTCAATGAATTCTGAAGTTTGGTATTGTCCCCCCGTAGTTGCAAAAAATGTTCCTGCGCCTCAGCTCGATGGCTAGTTAAAGTGTGTAAAATAACCTCAAAAGGGGACATCTCAGGACATTATTTCTCAAAACCATCTGGAGAGATATTGCAGGAAGAATCAGAGGGCACACATGTAGGTGTATTGAGGTCATGGCAGGATGATTCAAGATTATCAGGGGAGGTTGTCGGTATAGAACTGGTTGTGAGACCAGTAGGGCTGAGAAGTGGGACAGAATCTGTAACCAGAGCTGATCCTGGCGCCGATGCAGAATGAGCTAGGGGTAAAGAATGAGTGTCCAGCTGTTTTGCCTGAGATTCATCAGCGGATAGGGCGGAGCCTGAAAGTCGAAGAGTAATACTCTTCACAAGACCCTTAGCCTGTATCCATTTTCTGAGAGGGCTGTTATCCAGATTGGAATTATTCTTCGTGGTTGAAGCAAGATTAATTAAGGATAACCTATCTGATGGTGTTCTTTTCCCTTTCTTATTCCTGTTCTTTGTTTTTTTTTCTGTTAAACTTTGCCCCTTCGATATTTAGCTATCTCTGCTGCCGTTCTGCCCCTTATCTCATGTTCCTCTTCCTCTTCATACTCGGAGCCCTCTGCGGAGCAGTCTCCTTCACATTCGCCCTCAACCTCATCATCCTGGGCCGCAGCCGCAGCCCCCTCGGAAGGTAGCGTAGTCACATTTGATGGGCTGGTAATGCTTATCCCCAAAGTAGTTCCTGAAGGATTAGTTGTGACCAGTTCCTGCTCCTTAAGCCCCTCACCAGCAGCTACCTCCTTAACACTAGCTGCTAGTGTATTCAGCTCTTTTAAGTCAAGAGCAACTCCTAGCTCTAAAATACTTTGTTGAGCTAGAATGCTAGATGAATTAGCTTGCGAGGTAGCTACATTAGACCCCTCGTGCTCCTTCTCATTGTCATTTCTTTTTCTCAAGTCCGATGGACCCCCCCTGCTATGATCTGCAAAAGGGTCCGAGTTGATATTTACTTCCTTGATAAATTTAGTTAATGTGACTTTGGATGTTACTTTAGATGGAAGAGTACTATCAGCAATCAACACAGGAGGACGTAGTACCTGTTTATTAGTCCCTGTGCCTCTAGCCGGTGATTTTGCTGCAGCAGTCGGCTGAGAAGATGATACTGCCAGCAAAGTAGTCCCAGCAGTGGTTACTGTCACTCGCCCTGGCGTTATTGCAGCTTGGTCTGTTACAGCCGGTTTGGTCGCTCGAGTAGACCTGGGCTCGTTTTTTGGAGCCATCCCTTCCGCCTCTGCAGTCCAAGGCACACGTCCGTACCGCAGTCGCCACCAGCCGAGTGCAGAACCCTGGATTAGCTGTGTGAGGCGGGGAGTAGAGAGGTGCCCTAATCGGCGAAACACCCTGAGCCAAAGCATTTGGCGCCCGTTCAGTGCATCCGCGTCACTAAGGAGCAACAAAGTATCAGGGAACAGGGAAGCCGCTCCACCGAAGAACGCTGACTGCCGTCTGCACCTCTCATGCAGCTACAGTAACAAATGCCGGCGGCGGCGGCGGTACCTTCACTGCGCTGGCGTCCGCTAGTGCTTTCTCCTCTCTGATAGCTCCGAAGGAAAAAAAGCGAGGATAAAGTCCACAAAGCTCGACGCCACTTGCAGGGATGAATAGCCTTGAACAAATCCAAGGAACGGGTAAGTCTGTGAGAGCCCCGGCGGCAAGCTGTGTTCTAGGGAATTCTCACTCCGCCATCTTGGACATAGCTAGTCAACTCATAAAATAATGATAGGTATTAAAATGATAGGTATTAAACATGGAATGAAAAATACTCTTGTGCCTCCCCACGTCCTGATGACATTACTAAAAATGAAAAAAAGGCAAGTCGGCTGTCATGAGAACCTATATGTGGCTTATATGATATGATATGAAAAGGCTTTTGTAAAGCGCGACTTACACTCCATGGAGCATCTTGGTATTCTTACTATACATGGTGCAACATTATTATCTATTAAGTCAAACACAAGATGAGTTTTCCTCAACTCCACTCTATGCAATGCCATTGTAACCCACTCTACGCCACGTCACTTTGCGGTCCACCACTCTACTCTACGCTACTCTTCTCTATGCCACGCCACTTTACTCTAGGGCACTACTCTATGCCACTCTGCTCTACACCACCCTACTCTAAGCCTCTCCACTCTAGTCTAAACCACTCTACGCCACTCATCTCCAGTTTACTCCACTCCAAGCCACTCTACTCTACACCAGTCCACTCGATCTATGGACTATGCTCTATGCCACTTTACACTGCACCACTCTAAGCACTCCGTACCATCCAACTCTATGCCGCTCTGCTCCATTCTTCTCAAAACCACTTCACTGTACTCTATGCCACTCCACTCTATTCCATTCTATTCTACGCCACTCCTCTTTACACCACTCTATGCCACTCTACTTTTCATCACTCCACTATACTTTGACACTGTATTCTACGCTGCTCAACTCTGTGCCAATCCATTCCATTCTACACCACTCTGATCCATTCCACTCTACGCCATGTTACTCCACTCCACTCCTCTTCACTTTATACCTCTCCCCTCCGCAGCTCTATACCACTCTTCTCCATGCCTCTCCTGGTCCCTCTACTCCACTCTATGTCACTCTACTTAACTCTACACTACTTACTCCACTCTACACCACTGCACTCTACACTGTGCCACTTTATTTCACTTCAGTGTACGCCACTCTGCTCTACTTCATGTCACTCTACTCTACTCTGCTCTACATTTCACCACTCCGCCACTCCAAATCACTCTACCTCACTACTTCACGCTGCGTAACTCTACTGCACTCTACTCACCTCCACTCTACTCTATGCCAGTCTACTCTAAGCCACTCCACTTAGCACCACTTCACTCTGCATCACTCTACTCCACTCTGGGCCTCTCCACTCTGCTCTCTGCCAGTCCACTCTACGCCAGTCCATTTTACGCCACTAAACTCTCACCACTACACCCTACAGCACTACATTTTGCGCCACTACAGTCTACCCCACTCCACGCCTCTTCACTCTACAGTACACTATGCCACGCCCCTCTACTCCACACCTCTCCACTCTAAGCCACTCTGTGCTACACCACTCAACACTACTCACTTTACGTAACTCTAGGGTACTGCACTCTACATTACTCCACCCCACCACTCTGATCTGCAACACTTTATATTAGTCCACTCTAAGCCACACCACTAACTTTTAGTCATGCTGAGCAGTAGCCACGCTGCTGTACAACATGACTAAAAAACAGTGGCAAAGCCAATAGCTCTTGCATAGGCAAGACCTATTGATTGACTTTCCTGATGCTTGTTAGGTTTGGGTTTAGCTAGCGCAGCCATCAAATAGGCCTATTGCCAACATTACAGGGTGTTTTCTTTTTTTTGTCTACCCCTAGTGGCCTTTTTTATCCAACATCCTCCAACCATTGCCTTGAGATTTTGCCAAGCACATCTCGGCTGAGTGCAGTGGAATATTCAACTTTCACCTAAATATGTCAGCTGTTTGGGAATATCCTTCCACCCCCACTCAGGTGCATGCCCTGATTTGCATGAGGGACTCCTTTGCAACTATAGCCCCTTCTGTTGCTCCCTACTACATGCCTCGCTGTAATTCGCTAATGGGGCATGTGTAATCACAATAATCCCATACTCTTTGGCTTGTTGTATTGGACATTTATGGCACGTCCTAAACTTCAGTGGAACATGCAAGCCACTGTGGAAAGGCTTAGTCTAATGGAACCAAAAATTCTGTACATGTTTTCAAAATTATAACCTATAATCAACAAACGCTGCACGTTATAAAGAAGGAATATTTTGGATCCTGATAATTCCTTCCCAGAGAACCCTCAGACCACCTTTCCTCCAAGTCTTCATTCTTCATTGCTACTGTCTTGAGGAGCTTTTCCACACGATCTAGCCGTTTTGTCGTTTGTGCAGCGCAGTTCTCAAGGTCAAACACACTACCTTCAGTTGTGTCCAGCCTTTTTTCTTGGATGTCTAACCCGGTATCCCATGCAGTCCCGCCGCTTTTTCAGGACTTAAAAACGACAATCTAGGGCCCTGAAACCCATCCTAAGTTCCGCCATTAGGGTGTCTGTTCCTGTCGTACCCGCACCAGCCGGAGCAGAGGCGCTCCCACACTCTGCCATTTGCACACCGGAGGATGTCTCACTGTCCATTGCTTTTCCAAACGGTAGTTGCCGCTATTTAGGGTCCCTGAGGACTATCTCCTGCGCTAGCGCTGCAGTTGTGGGTGCCTTATGCGGAATGGCCTCAGTTGTGGACACAAGCCTCCCAATAGATGGACTCCAGTCGCAAACTACCCAGGAGGTAGTACTTGCCGCAATGTCCTTGGACCGCCCGGTGCGTTGAGTGCCTGCGGAGAGGGGGGGAGTTGGTGGGTGCCAATTGGAAATCCCCAAACTCCAAACTGGTCAGCAAGTTTGAGTAAGGCACCCACTCACATCATCCCTCATATATCGGGGCTCTTGCCGTGCAGATCGACAGCCAGGGTTCCAACCGGCACTATAACTATGGGAACCTCAGGGCGAAGCCACCAGCAGCTACAAGGCCAGTCACCCCCACAGGTGAATGGCAGTGACAGAAGCACTCCGCAAGGTCCCCAAGGCCCCCCGGGAACCCAGCCAGAGGCCAACTGCCTCCTTCCCGCCTCAGGGGGAAGGCGGTTCCAAAGTATGAGGAGGCGCACTGCACGCACCACTCCGGCCCGACTCCGAGGCTCACCTGCAGCACCTGTTGCCACAGGGCCTCTGGGAGCAGAGCGGGCCGGCTTACATGCTGCGTGACGGCATCCCCGCTCCTCGACAGCGTCATATGCTTTAGTGTGTCCAGTCGTACTCTTCAGGGCTCAGTGCTGCAGCCCCCAGTAGCCCCAGGATGGTAATGCAGCGCGCTCACTGCAATCTCGAAGGCTTCTCTGGCAGGTCGCGATCCAGCAGGGTCTATGGCGTTCTGTCTCCTCCGAGCTCCCAGGCGCGGTTCCTCGCGGCCTGCTCTGCAGTGACCAGGATCTCCTGTCAAAATTTGGGGCCGCAGTCGCCCATGCAAGAAATCCGGCTCTGGGACTCCATTCCCGGCGTCTGTTGGAGGCTCCCTCCTCTACTTTAGCGGGAGGATGACATCGCAGTGTGGATTATGGGGAAGGATATCGGGTTGACTGGCAGAGCTAGAGGGGAACGCGGCCATCTTGGTCGCCAGCCTGGCAACGCCCTGACCGGACCATGTACATTATACCTCAGGTTGTTGACCTTTATCCTGACTATATGCATACCTGTTGGCATCTAGAATAACAAAATGTGAGCGATATTATGCATTTAAGAAGGTTATCCCATTAGGTTAATTGAGATTCAACTCTAAGAAAGTGGGTGACACCCTCTAAATGCTGGTGTGTTGACAGATATGTATGCAGGTTTTGTGCACCAAATACCTTGAGCCAGAAGAGTTTTTGTTATTTCAGTTTTGCACTTGTAATGTGACACAGCTTCAGGTGTGTGATGCCTGTGGTGAGCAGTGTTAGTGTCCTAAAATAGAATGTATTCTGTTTTAATACATGGGATCACCCATGCGCTCCGTCAGCAGCAGAGGTGATTACAGCAATGCAGTCTATGCCGGCACCACCCAGAAACTCCCCCCAAAAAACTGCAGACCGTCCAGAACGCCTCCGCCAGACTTATCCTGAACATGCCACACCGCAACCACATCACCGGCCACATGCGAGACCTTCACTGGCTACCTGTCAACAAAAGAATCACCTTCAAGCTTCGCATGCACACCTACATAGCCCTTCACAACGCTGGATCTGCATACCTCAACCACAGCTTCTCCTACACTCCCACCAGACTTCTCCGCTGTGCCCAACTGGCCCTGGCCACCAGCTCACTGTTCTGCAAGACTACAGTTGGAGGAAGATCCTTCTCCTACTTTTCCGCGAAGACCTGGAACTCCTTTCCTCTGCACCTCATGCAATCACCATCGCTGCCCCAATTTAGGAAGGACCTCAAGACCTGGCTCTTCGACTGAACCGCAGACCCCAACTCAGCTCCTTGACACCCTCACGGGTGAGTAGTCGCTCTTTATAAGATTGATTGTGTAATCCCTGTATAAACACCAGTCTCTAATTTCTTTATAATCGGCAACTTGTGATGCACCCAGTCATCGATCATAAAGAAAAGATGGCAGAACTCAACAATTATAAGTTATTGCAGTTAAGTTCTGATGTTACAATGCCAGACCTAACAGCCGAGGTGAAAGGCAGTTCAGGTTACAGGGCATAATTGAAGCCGCTGTTCAAAGCAACAAACACATTTTGCTTTTCATTCTCATGCTGTATTTTTTAGCTTACAATGACAAGCAAGCAGAAAATATGTATTATTTGCACTAGTTAGTAAGAGAAAAGGTAGAATCTTTCTGCATGTTTCTACACAGTCAAGCAAGTACTGCTCTTTTAAAGTGACTTGTATATAACTGTTTTTGATATCTTTGCAACAAAAACAGGTTTTTAATGTGTTTAATTTTGCACTAGAGATTTCATTTTTGTTTTTCATCTTTGCAAACATGCTCTCTCTTTCATATGAAAGAGCTAAACACCAAGGATTTAAGTGGTTTCTTGAAATGGTGATGATGTCACAATGTATTATATGGGATAAAATAACCCCTGGTTTACATGATAAGGATATTGCAAGTCACCTCAGAGTTCCATAACCTTATAAAGTAACTCTTCCTTTGGCCTCGTTCTTCTATATGGTTATGGAACTCCGCTGTGACTTGCATTATCCTTAAAATGTATTGCAGAGGCTACTTTATACCTTATATTATCACATGTTCCCAAGTAAATTCTAGTTCTTTCCTGAAAATTGCATTTGTATCCTTATTTTTTTCAGATTATTGACTGCCCGTGCGTCTTAGAGGCGAGTCAATTGCAAACCATGAATTTTTATTTAAAAAAATCTTCTTCAATCCTGTCCCCTTCCCGCTCTCGTACGCCTCGAGGGAACATCTACCCTGAAGCGTCACCGCGAATGTGAGCACCTGCTGATGGACTAAGCAGTGATTTCATTCTCGTGGGTAAACTGTCTCTTGCACCCAAGGTGTCTGACAGATGATTGACTCAGCATGGTCTGTCTGTATCCTAGACGCATGCGTCATGGCTGACGTCTTAAGGGTTATCTCACTCAGTCGATTGCTCGTCAGTCCGTAGAAAAGGAACCTAGTTTCCTTACGTTCAAAATCGTTCTTATCCCTACTCCCCAAACACTACCCCTCCCAATTTGTCTCTATCTTATGGTTATTACAAGGTGAACTTGGTCAAAGCGTGTTTGAGAAAGCTCTGCTGTTGGGTATGCCATCATTTTAAGAAAGAGTTCTGTCATAATGCTAATAAAGATGTCCAGAATGTTTTTTTATATTCTTTTTTTTTTGCAACCATCGCAGCTATGGAAAAACTTGCAGTCATTTGCTGTCCCGCATCCGCGTGATAATCCTGACATTTGCAACAATTCATGTTGCATATATTCTTTTTTAATGCTACCAGAAAGATGCTGCACGAGATATGGTGTGCATAAAACACTGTTTCTATTCTCTGCAGTGCCATTGCATGTAGAAACCGTTCTTCCAACTATGCCTTTGGGTATTGAATAGTCTATCAAAGATAAACTTAAGAAACAAAATTAGCATGCATTTTCAGCTTGCCTGGGGGCCAGTAGAGTGAAAATGATTTCGCTATTTTGAAAATCATTCGACTACTGAGAAGGTTAATCCAGCTGTAGGCAGGGCCACTGGAATTATGTGGCCGGATAGGGCCAAAATATCCTCAAGGTTGAGAAAATTATGCGGTGTAATGTGGCTCTTATTCGTTGTTAGTAGTACTTTATTATTTTGTTATTTTAAACACTGTCTTGGCATTGGTTGCTCCTCAGTAACACCAGTTTAACACCCAAATGTACCAATATGCAACAGAAAGGTGGTCAGTCAACCTTTGCAAAGGGTCTTCCGCTACAAGGCAACACGTGTTGCTGTATTTTTAGTAATTTTTTTAATGTTTGAGCTAGAAACATTTTTTTTTAATCTGCAGTTTATTCAGCAGATGATGGATTATGTGACAAGTATGGCAAATCTATAATTATGCAAAAAATGCAGTGGCTGCACTATCGCATAAGTCCAGTGGCCCGGACTCTAGGTAGACCAGGACATTTTGTAAAGGGGGAAATAAAGAACTTTGCAAAACTTTGCTGGTGGGGAAATAAATGCACACCCTTAATTTTTTTGCACGGATGCACGGATTGTAGTTTAAGTTTGGACATACTTTGTTTGAAAAAGAATTAAACCATCAGGAAGTCTGGAAAGGCCATTGTGCATGGACAAAAAAGGAAGCCACAAAATGTCAAAACTGTGGTTGGAGGGAGTGCTTGTAATCAGTAGAGGTAAAGGAAATGGGGGATTGAAGGGAATCGTCTCAAGGAAACGGGGAACAGTGATACATGGAGCTTACTATTAAAGCTAGAGCAACCTGCCTGGGGCACCTCTGATGTTGCAATGATTGTAAGCAAGGGGTGTAATGTTAGTTTGTGTAGGGTGACGATCTTAATTCAGAAGTGAATGGAAGTAAGTAAAGAAGTGCTAGGGTGAGTGTTTCAGATAGTGAGGAGTTAGCAGTGTTTCAGATCTGTGTAGGTTGTGCCTTTTGGTGGACTATGGAGTGTTTTTTTTAAGTGTGGGATGGGTGACCTGGTGGGGGACATAGGCCTCGTTCTGTTAGAGCAATATTACAACTTATGTGAAAGTACCACACAGACTTTGTGACAAAATCTTGTGAAATCTAGGGTAAGAAGTACTGCAGATGTGGAACTAGTAGGAGTCAAAAGTAGTTTCCATTAGTGGAGGACTCAGTAGAATGTGTGATGCTTTGAAGATCTGATGGGTTGGAGAAATGGTAGGAATCCAGATGGTGGTAGATTTAGGTATGCTGTCAGATGCAAGGTTCGAAGTAGTGGCTGAACAGGTAGTGATGGACCATTATACCTGCCAACTCACACAGTACCACTGTGGATCCCACGATATCAACTCCTTTTAACCGCATCGCTGCGGCGGTTATTTTCGCGCTACGCGGCTTTTTTCTAAAAGCCGCGTTAGATGACGAGCTCAGCTCGTCATCCGCACACGCCCCCCGTGGCTGATGACGAGCTGAGCTCGTCATCAGCATCGAAGGGGTTAAATGGAGACGAAATCACATGGTGGCAGGGAAAACCAGCTGAAAAAAACTGTAACCAGTAGATATCATGCTCGTTTTAGGAGGCTGTATGCAGTCGATGTCCTCTAAAAGGTGTGAAAACACCCCAGGACATCGGCGACAGCCTCGATGACACTTTGTTGTGGGTTTTGTGTGGGAGGGGGTGGGGGCTTGGTGAGAGGCAGAGTAGTGCCTCTTGGATAATTCTGCACCAGTCCCCGCCCTTCCAAGGCCATGCCCCCTTCTTACGTGGTGAAGTTATTTTGTGAGTTGGCAGGTATGGATCATAGAGACTACCATTAGAAGTAGCCAGGGGCTCTGGGATTACGTAGCGGAGAGGATTAAATTATGCAGTAGAGTTAACTAAATTATGCAGTAAGAAAAGGCAAATTATGCAGCATAATGTGGCATATTTGCTGACGGTATTACTTCAATATTTTATCATTTTTACACATGGTAACACTGTCTAGGAATTTTGTTATTATTAGTACAGTTTATTATCCAAAAAACTGATAAGTGTCCAGTCATCCTTTGCGAAGAATCTTCCCCTGCGCAGGAAAACGTATTGCTCTGTTTTCTGTAACTTTTGGTTTGTTTGAGCTAGAAACAGTTTGTTGTTAAAATCTGCAGAGTATGCAGCAGATGATGGATTTTGTTGTGAATGCAGCAAATCCATAACTTTGCAGAAAACGCCAGTCACAGAATTGCATAAGTCCAGTGGCTCCGGATGTAGTACTTAAGACAGTGGTAAGGGCTAAGCTGAAAAGGCTAGGTTTGAGGTTTACTGTTAGATATAGTAGAGAAAAATGTAATAACTGTAGCAGTACATGTTAGTAGGATGAGGTGTACAGTTGAAGGTAGTACAGGAAAGTATTAATAGTGCAGAGTTAGTGGATGGTTGATATGTGCTGCTGGTGTATGCCTTCAGAGACTGGTTAATCACTGGGCAATCAAATGGTTGTGAGTTGGTGTGCTTGCTTAGAATTATTATAGACGTCGGGGGTAAGAATAGGGTAGAGGATAGTGGAAAACTGTCATACAACCTGATATTTTAACCTCCCCCGGTCTTTTTTTTCTCTTTGCTGTTAATTGCATGTGGCTGGGGTTACAGCAGATGCAACCCGACACTGAGCTGCACATGTGATGTACAAAAGCTCTAAAAAACGACAAGACTTCATGCTATGTGTGACACCTTCGAAGAGTCCTTGATTTTTAGCAATCTGCCCTTTATATACTTGGATTTCTAAACTCATGCTTGCAATGTTATGCTTCTCCCTTTACATCTCAGAATGTTTAGTGCTACCGGCTGAAGTGTCACAGATGCCACTGAGCTGCATGGCCTTCGTGCATAGTGACTAGAACTGAATGTTTGAGGAAGCTTTATGAGATTTAGTAAGAATGCAGATGGAAATATATTGCACCGGTATTTTGAGGTCCACGAAGGCAGGCATCC
Source organism: Lissotriton vulgaris (assembly GCF_964263255.1). Taxonomy (NCBI): domain Eukaryota; kingdom Metazoa; phylum Chordata; class Amphibia; order Caudata; family Salamandridae; genus Lissotriton; species Lissotriton vulgaris. The sequence continues at coordinate 189,238,903 of NC_141698.1, forward strand.
AGCTGTCGAGGGAGGACAATGGGTGCCTAGCTTATTGAGATGGATGGATGAGTAGATTTGCATTGCACTACACCTACACAGCAGTTTGGCACGGAAAGGCGGGTGCGAAAAGTGTGTATTTTTTGGCCCTCGACACCACCTAGTCTTGCGCCCTAAAATGCCTGAGGAAGTTTGTTAGCGATGTATAATATCCACAATAAGTGCCTCCTAGATTCTGTGATTTTTTTTTTGACACCTCCTGCGCTGGCTATTTTTGCTACTTCGCTTTGCAGGCTGGGCGTTGCATTTCTGGGGTTTCCTTTACAAATATGGGCAATATGCACATCGCTGTTCAGTATCGAGGAGTAGCTGAAGGTGTGACAGGTAAAACGGAGCCTGCCATATATCCCCAAGAAGGTGCGTCCCTGGTTGCTTTTGGTTGCGCAGCCTTTGACGCCGGGTCCGGCTGTGCTTTATTGTTACACTGCCTGCTCGCTAAATATAGCCCCTTCTCTTCTCAGAAGCGCGTCTTTTAATAGCGCCCGTCGGCAGGCGACGGCCGTGGCTCGCGCGCGGGCTCTGCTTTGGGGGCCGCCCGGGCGGGCAGTCTATGGCACCCGCTTCCTGTCTGACGTCACTGCACGCGCACAGATACAACTCTCTGCGCTCCTCACGCGCAGCTGGAACCGGACAACTTGTTGTTCCTTGTCCTGGTGTCTGCACCGGCCGGGGGTCCCCCTCCGCCCTAAGGACGCCGGGGGCGGTGCAGCTCTCTCGCGCCCGCGCGGGGCGTCCTAGGTGTGGACCCTGGAAAATCAGGTCGAAACTATCCTTCCGCACCTCTTGGCGGATGCCATGCATTCCTGCTAAACTTCGTGCAAGAGCCGTCCGCGTCAGGATTTTTCCGGTCTGTCTTCTTTCCCTGCAAGGCGTGCCGTCTGCATCAGGAAACCATGGACAACAAGAAAGGTACAGTGCTTGAAGTGATAGGCGCTTTTCAGAAGAGTCCACGCGGTGTGCCTTGAGATGGGATTCTTCGTCCCAGTCTGCTTTCAAGTTTCCTTTCGGGTTTTTGTCGGGTTGTTAAAGTTTATGATAAATTAAGGACTGTAAGTAGCAGCACGCAATTAAGAAAGAAAACCGGGTAGTATTGTATGGGGTACCCTAGGTCTGCCATGTGAACAACTTGAGATGGTTTCCGCATTCCGTGTCTCCTATGATGCAGCGTTTCCTCTGTCATGTAACAGCCTAGTGCAGTGTGGGAGCCGTGGTCTTCAGTAGAATAACTTTGGTTAAAGTGCAGAATTACGGTGCTTAGTAAAATAAAGCCTGAATTGAAACTGTTTGTACGCTGACTTCAAGGCACGTGCCAGAATGCTAATGCCCTTTCATTTCGCCCAGTCTTTTATACCTCCAGTTGATTACAGCCTCTTGCGTCATCCGGGGTATAGTAGCTTTATTTCGTAGTGTTGTGAATAAGGTGTTCTCCGAAATCAATAATGGCCGTTTTAGCAAACCTATATTCTGCCGGATGCACAGATATCTGCATAAGCAACAGTAACCGACTGAGCTACCTCACATGTTTAAATAAGTTCTCGTGCTTGCATTCTTTACCCAGCAGAATTACCGGGTGCGCGTTCTTCAAAATAAGTTTGTGAATTCCTTATAAAATAAATGCCTGCAAAATATGTTTCAGCAGTAAGATTTCCATCTGACTCCTTTACCAACGATGCCATGTTTCAGTTCAAGGTTTTAATTTATTGGTCAGATGGATTCTGTTTGTTGATGTTCCACCAGTGGCACCTGTTGTGCCGCTAAGTTACATTGATTATTAAAAGGAAATCGCAGGACTGAGCTGTTGTGTCATTGTTGACGGAGTCGTATGGTAACCTAATTCAGCAGACAAACCTAGTGTGTGCATCCTTCAGGGAGCTGCTGCACTGCTTTGTGATAAACAATTACCTTGACCTGCATGAAAAAAATGTTCTGTCAATGGAAACTCAGGATTGGAAATGTTGAGGCTGGTAACAGTCGCCTGTGAACCTTGCAACATCACAAAATAAAATGATGACCGGAGTGGTGAAACTTTTCAAATATTCACCCCCAGTCACAGATCTGGGTTTAATCCACGTTGGTTTGTTCTCCACGTCACCCCAGCTTAGACCCAGCGATATGTAAATCAGGCTTGACCCTGCTTCCCATGGGAACAGTTCAGCCCGAACTGCCCGGACAAGTTATCCCTGGACCAGAAACCAAGCATACTGGGACCGATGTCAGGGTATCACCCCTCATCAGCGAGGCTAGCTTAAATCCAGTGGCGCAGCAATCATGGGACCCTTAGCCACTAGGGGCATATGTAGTAACATCACAAAATAAACTGATGGACCAAGTGTTGAAACTTTTCAAACACTCACCCCCAGTCATGCTGTGTTTGCCCTAAGTCGGCAAGGGTATACCCAGACGTGGGTCCCTTGCTCGCTGTGCCACTGGATTCAAGCAGTTCGGGTTAGACTGTTCCTATGAGGAACAGGGTCAAGACTGATTTGTGACTAGGGGTAAGTGGTTGAAAAGTTTCAGCAATCCATCCATCATCTTGTTGTGTTTGCCTGTTAACCGTAGCTATTCTTGATTTTTCACACTGCATCATTTAGATGGTGGTAAGCATTCCTTTAAATGTAAACATAGTAGTGCTGGTACTCATAGTCCAGTGAACCTGTTTGTTCCTGTGAAGTGCAGTTTAAAACACTTTAATATCTATGTGACCCCCCTTGCCAGACTTATTAGATCTTTTGGGATGGAGGTAGCTTCCTACGCGGACGACACTCAGATCTTAGTCTCTCTCTCCCAGCCAGCTACGTCAACTGCCGCCAATTTTATATCTTGCATGGAGGCAGTTGGCCAGTGGATGATCCACAATTCACTAAAGCTGAATGGGGAGAAGACGGAGGTGATGGTTTTTGGAGGAAAGGAATCGATCTGGTCGGCGGAGTGGTGGCCGAACTCGCTGGGCGTATGTCCCGAGCCCACCTTGTCAGCAAAAAACCTGGGAGTTATGATCGACCCCAACCTTAGTATGTGCCAACAGGTCAACAGGACTGTTTCGACCTGCTGGGGGATTATCCACATACTGAGGAAAATCAGGCACTTCTTGTCACCCCAGGCAAGAAAGCAACTTGCTGTCGCTCTTTTGGGCTCGCGACTGGACTACTGCAATGCGCTGTATGCAGGGCTGAACAAGAGTCACCTACAGCGCTTGCAGGTGGTCCAGAACGCGGCAGCGAGATTTGCTCTCGACCTACCAAAACGTGCCTTTGCCACTGAAGCCCGAAAACAACTGCACTGGCTCCCCGTTGAATACCGGATCCTTTTCAAATCCATGTGCCTGGTGTACAAAGCCCTTGCTAAACCCAGCCCTACAAGCATGGGATCCATTCTTTCTCGGCATAACCCTAGTAGGAATCTTCGCTCCAGTCACAAACTTCTCCTCTCTGTACCCCGTGTCAGAAAGGCAAGATGGGGAGGCAAGGCCTTTTCATTTCTGGCACCCAAGTGGTGGAATGCCCTCCCTTTGGAAGTAAGATCCAGTCCCTCTTTGCAAACTTTTAGATCCGCGCTCAAAACTCATCTTTTTACACGTGCATACCCGTAGTGCTACTTTGTATATTCTGTCTATTGATTTTGATAGGCGCCTTGATACCTTCGGGTTTAGTCTGCGCGTTTTAAGTTGCATAATAAATAAATAAATAAATAAATAAATAAATGGGAAGCACTCCATGGCATGTAAAGGATGAACCTGGGCAGGCTAAACAGCTCGTACTCCACATGAGTTCTGAATGATATTCCTCTCTGGAGACTGAATGCCATGATGAGTGGCAGAAAACCGGAAGTGTTGACTGCCACAAGTACTCTGTGGCCATGAAGGCAAAACAAACCTAACTGAAGAAATATTACATGATTTAGTTGCAGTTGGTGACTTGATAATCACCCAGAATATCTCTCAAAATGGATGAACAAAGAGGCGAGGAAATCCTCGACAATGATGGTCGCTTCTAATATTCGTCAAGCGTGCAGTATCGCGTAATCACACGGTATTAAGATCACAGTGTGCCCCCTTGAGATACTAGGAAATAGTATCCCTGTTCATTCAATATTGACTGCGAGCGTAGGTGGTGCGTCGTGTAATAACACGGTGTGACAGGTAACACGTAGTCCCTGAAATAAAGTGGTAGCCGCGTAGCCTTTTTTTGACCTGTACCATGGGGCTACGCAGTTACCACTTTGTTTCGGGGACTGCACGCTTGACGAATATTAGAAGCGACCATCATTGTCGAGGATTTTAAGTCACCAACTGCCAGGGTTATGGGGCGTATGAATAGGACATTGGATTATTGCCTCTACGGATGGGTTGACCCGTTGTATACTACTAAAGATTCTTTAACAATATCTGCCTTGAAAAAGTCTCAGAAAGAGACGAAACACGTGTCAGCGGTGTGAGCTGAGAAGTTTTTTTGTATATGAACTTTTAATAAAGAATCTGAAGAACACTCTTTGGTTTGGACCTCTAAATCCGTACAATAGACAAGAATTGGACATTGTGCTCAACTGACTCTGTCATCCTCATTCTATGGTGTTTTTCTACTATTCTCCAATGGAGATCTAGTACTGTCTAGAACTGACATATAGATGACTACAATTTGGTGTGCTGACTAAGGGCCCGATGTAGGTATCAAATACTGGTCGGAAACGGCCGATTTCGGCCGTTTCCGACCGGTATTTTGCCTACTGAGATGTAGGGGACCTTTTTTTGTCCGATTCGGTATTTTACCGATTCGGTAAAATTACCGAATCGCAAAAATACCGAATCTGTAATTTTACCGATTTTTACATTTGGGATGTAGGTGGGACTACTTTCTGTCCCACAGGCCCTTCAGATTCGGTATTTTAACACCCAATCCAATTGGGTGTTAAAATACCGAATCCAGGTGTGCATGCACATGTGTGCATGCACACCTATGCCATGTGACAGACAGACATGCCCTTAGGTCATGTCTGTGTGCCACATGGCTCACATGCCTGTTTTGGGGGTGCTAGAGGGTGTCAAAGTGACACCCCCTGCACCCTTGCACAAATCGGTAATTACCGAATTGGTAATGCCCATTGATTCCTATTGGCTTCAAGGCCCATAGGAAGCAATGGGGGATACCGAGTCGGTATTTACAGATTCGGTATTTACCGAATCTGAAATACCTACATCTCCCCCCCTCTAATTTACCACTTCATAAATACCGATTCGGTATGATTCGGTATTTATGAAGTGGTAAATGTTGATTTACCTACATCGGGCCCTAAGCCTTTTCTTTGTTTTCGGAGGAAATATTACATATTTGCAAGGCTGAAGTGTTTTTCTGTTTTATTTTTTTACGTTTTTAACTAGCTTATTATATTTTTAAATAAATGTACATGGTTGTAAGGAAGCTAGACTAACAAGCATTGGCAAAGCCAATAGGTTTCGCATGTACGAAATCTGTTGCCTTCGTTACGATTTATCACATTTTTTTTTTTTACAAATTTTCCATTTTTGATAGGAGATCTTGACGAAGTCATGTATCCCCTTTGTGACCACAACTGGCCAAAATCATGCACAACCCTGTAACCATATTGGCTATCAGTAAATATGGTCACTCCCCAATTTTTCCCATTTTGCATGCTTTAATTAAAGCAATCAATTTGGCTACTTGTGCAGATTTTACTCCAGGTAAACAGGAAGCTTGAACAACCCCACTCAATTTGCATACAGCATAGGATGCACTCAGTCCACCTTCTTCAAGTCTTGAACAAGAGCCACCAACGAATAACTCATGTTCTGGCTCTTTCAGTGGTTCTTCTTGTATGTCCAGTCGTGGTTTTGTGCACATCTCAGTAACATCTAAACAGTCATCTTCTGCCCCATCTTTCACTTCTTTACATGTGGGGTCTGGTAATAGTGTAGATGGATTCACCATAGTACACCTGATTACAGTCACATTTTCTGCTCCCAGAATTATTCTTTCGTACTTAGTCATCCGACTGGGGGTAAGATGCTGAGTTCGATTTCTTGTCAATAGGATCTCGACTGAATGTGGGATATATACCTTCACTGGATGTCCCATCACAATTGACTCACTTTGTTCTATGCTCATACAAGTAACAACAATTGCTTTTAAACAGTCAGGTAATGCTGAAACCACAGGATCCAAAGTAGCAAATGCTCTCTCACAACAGAACAGTGCAAACTCTGTCGTATAGTCAGGCATTCCTATGGCTGGGGCCTCACATAAACAGCTTCGTAATTTCACAAAGGCTTCTACACTTTCATCATCCCAAACTATTGAATCTTTTGCTCTTTTTCGTGTCATCTGAATTAAAGGCTTCGCCAGTAAGGAGAATCCAGTAATCCACTGTCTGCAGTATCTCACAAATCCAAGAAACATTCCGATTTCTCTCTGAGTTTGGGGCAATTGCATTTGTCTTGTTATTCTGATTCTTTCTGTGGTCACTTTCCTCACTCCTCTTTCTATTTGGTGTCCCAAATATTTTACTCATGTTTTGCAAAATTGTAATTTTCAGGAGATATTTTGTGTCCTCCTTCAGCCAAATGATTTAATAGTTTAATTGAATCAGTGACACAATCATCTCTGCACTTTGATGCCACATGCAGGTCATCAATATATTGCACTAAGCCTGAATTTCGGGGCATAACTAACTTTTCTGGACATTTTTCTAAATCTGATTAAAAATAGATGGACTCTCCGTATACCCATGAGGAACTCTATTCCATGCCAAAATATGATCCTCAAATTTAAAAGAAAAAAGATACTGGCTGTCAGGGTGTAAAGGAATCGCTGCTGAGCACACCAAGGGGTATGAAGACCAGCAGGGTTGCCTGTGCCTGACCCTAAGATGGCGCCCAATATGCTGTGTTAGAGAACAGTGAAACCAACACTAGAGCCCAAAGAAAGGAAGTGAGTTTCCCAGGTGCCTGAGGGACTAAGAGAAACAAGGAGGCTATCCTTCGGGCCATACAGAGAGGACCCTCAAGCTCCCTTGCATCGCAACGCTCGCTAGGGTGGCAAGGGGCAACTCTCACGGCGCCCCCACCTCATCTGACCATGTTGCAAGGAGGTACGGATTCGTGAGACACGATCACGGGGACCCTGCGCCTGCGCGGAGGAAGCTTTGTGGGAGTCGGGGGTCACAATACGCTCCAGGTCGATTAGGGGGGGAGGATCCATTCCTGCCCGCCTGACCCCAAAATGGCCGCAAATTGTGGCAGAGTTACACAAAGGTGGGCCAGGAAGGGGCTATGCTTGACCCTAATAAGGCGCCGGAGCGAGATTTCGTTGATCACATCAGGGTCTACACAGCGCAAAAGTCTAGCAATGGGACTGTTTTTTTACACTTAGTCCGATGACAGCCTCACTCACACCGAGAGAATTGCGTGGGGCAAGAGCTGAGTGCCCTAAAACCCCAGGCCTATACATTTTATATGCCTGACCTTAAGATGGCTGTCCTGGCCCATCCCCTGGAAGTATTGCTATCAAGAGCATATCAACCCTACAGTAAGTCTTAGCTCCCAGTAACTCCAGGATGGGTGCTGCCAATTGATCTACGACGACGCCCCCGGACTGAAGCCTTGAACATTGTACTTACCTCTGAACCGGATCAACATGGCCCATGCCCGGTGGAACTTTGCTAGAACTTTCGATGGACCTTTGACGATGCCCCCTGGGCGGATACCAACCTCTGTGATCGAGCAACCTTGGCCGATGCCCGGTGGAGCTTTCATATGCAGCTACAGAGGAGTCTGGCCCTGGTTTCACCCCCTCGGCCATCACCTACCCAGCTGGTTATCTGACATTGTTTTCCTAGTTTCCCCGTTTTGTTTCCTTTCCTCCCCCTCCCTCCATGATTCATTGATTTAATTGATGAAACTGTGTAACCTGTCGCTCTGGGCGGATACCAAAACTGTTTGTACTTACCTCGGTGCACGAGCAACCTTGGCCGATGCCCGGTGGAGCTGTCACATGCAGCTATAGAGGAGTCTGGTCCCTGTTTCACCCCATCGACTGTCACCTACCCACCCGGTCATCTGACATTGTTTTTCCTGTTTCCCCATTCCGTTTCCTTCCCCCGTTGTGTTTCCTTCCCTCCCCCTCCTCCTCCCTCCATGAGTCTTTGATTTAACTAATGTAACCTGTAACTCGCTGCTCCTCATGTAAAGCGCTCTGATATCTACGGGTCTAGCCAGCTCTATATAAAGCTTTTCAAATAAATAAAATTATAGTAAACCATCCAGCATTCCAGTGTATGTGATACAAAATCACTGCTGCATTTGGCTCCACTGGACAACATGGTACTACAATGTTATTGATTTTCCTTAAATCTTGCACTATCCTGTACTTCCCGCTAGGCTTTTTTTAGACCAATTATTGGTGAATTATAAGGACTGCTCATTATTTCCTTTAGAATGCCTTGTTTAATCATTCGATCAATTTCAATAGCTACTCCGGCTTCAACTTCTGGACTCATTTTGTATTGTTGGGTGTTCGGATAAACTGCACCTTCTTTCACAGTCACTTTTACTGGGTCTACGTTTGCTATAGACCTATTTCTTTTCTAATAAAATCCCATACTTCTGGATTTACAGTCATTTTTAGCTCTTCTGGTAAGTCCTTTTCTGTCATTAATGAATACATTTTGTCTATTTCAGTACCTTGCTTGGCTAACATAACTTTATAAACCATATCTTCGTCAGGGGTTTGGAAAGCAACACCATCCGGTGTGCAAAAAATTGTGCAGTTCATTTTATACAGAAGGTCTGTGCCTAATAAATTCACTGGACTTGAATCACAGAAGATTCTGATTTGTACCTCCATAGGCTTTGTAATTGGGGTTCTGATCTGCTGGTTGGTAACTCCAACCACTGATTAAATCTCCCGAGAGGGAAAGGTTTGGATGTCTGTTGTTCTCACAGTAGAACGGGTAGCACCAGTATCCAATAGAAAAGTGATGTCATTACCTTCCACTTCCCCATCATCAAATGGACCTGACTGATCTACTGGTAAGGATGCGCCAAGTACGCATTCCTCCTCCTCCCCCCTCAGGCACCGTCATTGCATTAAAAGGTTTTCTTCATTTTTATTCTGCAAAAAATATTGTGAAACCACAGAATTTTTCTTACAGCTTCCTGGAAATCCGGCGTCCGCACTGTACTGTGCGTGATTCACAAAATTTGGCATAGAGGCAGGTGGCAACTGATACTTCTGATTAACTACCTGCTGCGGTTGATTCACAAACCCCTCATTCTGGGTCTGTGGATTTAAGTTTTGATTTGGGCCATTATTATTCTGAATATTTCTACACTCGTTCTTCCAATGTCCAAGCTTTCCGCATCCAGAACAAGGAAACCTTTTCTTCGCATCCTCTCTGTTCATTCATCCCTTTTGTTTACCACTACTTGCCACATTATCACTCTCTCTGTTCTTTTGTCTGTCCATCTATTTGACTATCTAAATGTATTCCCTGTTGTTCTGCCAATTTCACTTGTGCCCACATCATCTTTTCTTTTAGTTTCTTATGTCTATCCTCAATGTCGTCTCCACAATATTTAGCATACTTTAATATCTCATCTATGGTCTTACTCTGCCAACAAATCTTATGTTGTTGAATCATTTGACTGATCTCAGGTTTTAATCGAGTAACAAATCAATATACAAAATGTCCCATATCCTTATCTCCAATGCTTTCAAATCCACTATACTGCTTGAATACATATAATAACCTTTCATAATAGGCAAGAACAGATTCATTTGGCTCTTGGGTAGTTTGATCTATTTTTACCCAATCTGTTTCTTTTGGAGGTATCTTCCCTTTCAAAAACGTAATTACTTGATGATATTACTTCATCACGTCATCCGAGGGTGCTCCTGTTTTTGAATCTCTCGGACATTCTTCACTAGGCCAATCAACTGTGATTTTACATTCTTTCCATAAGTCTGCAGGCACCACTATATCAAACAGACCATCTACATCTTTCAATAAAACCTTCGAAACTTTCACAAACCTTTCAACTGGCCTATACCATTCAACTGGCTTCTCTCTCAATTTTTGGAACTCATTTGTAAATGATAAAATTAACTGTCGACTCCATGGAACATGCACGTATCCACCACCAGGTACGTCTCTCATGGGACACAATCTTTCTACTTTCCCTGTTTCTTTAATCAAATATGTATTAGATGCTTCCTTAGCCTGTGCGTCTTCCTTTTTCTTATGCCATCTCACTCTCCATTTATCCAGATCTCCCAATTTCTGCAAGATACACAACAACTCTTTCACTTGCAATTTTTTTCCGGACACATATTTTCTAGATCTTTGTTTGTAAAATCCACTCGGTAAGGCTTCTGCAATACCTTTGATTTCCCTATGTCTATTCCCATCTCAGAGAATAGTTCTGTCAATTTCTCATGAAACAAACTCACATTTATAGTTATACTCCTGTATACAAACAACAATTGTTCTTCACCATAGGTGTTCAATCTATCTATTCCCACATTTCCAGCAATCAATTCTTCCAATTCTGCTTTCAATTTGTAAATATCTAATATTTTAGGAGGTTTTTCAATCCCTTGTGCCCATCTTTCGAAATCTTCTGGGGTTAGTGATGATGTCCTCCTGACCGCCAAGGATGTTACTGTCCTTGCTTCCATTGAACTGCTAGGTATAACTCTCCTTGGGGTTTCACTCACATTGTCTCTTATCAGTAGATCCTTTAATGAAATTACTGGATCACACTCACTTGCATGGTCATCAGTTATTATGATTTCTTTTCTGGGATTATTCAAAGGCATTACTGTAGCTGATGATTTTGGACAATTAACTTTAATTCCATATGAAGGAACAACAGGACCTATAGTTACAGGTATTGTCAATGCTTCAGGATTTACATTTAGTTGGGTTATCTTCTGTATGTATTCTTCTCTATTTTTATTCAATGATTCTATTTCTTTATCATAAAGTACTCTTATTTACTAATTGCTCATGTATAACCTGTGGAATCAATGGTGTTCCTAATATTGGAGCACTTGGGATAACTTTACTTGGTTCTTCTTGAGCCGGTGGTGGGTTTTTATTTAAAATTTCTTCTAATAATTCATCATCTGATTCTCCATACCCTGTTGTATTCAAATGTTTTGATTTTTCTTGACACTTACTTTCTGTTTGTTCATCAGCCATTAATATGGGATAGAACCCTTCTGATACCATCGCTCTTCTCCGTTGTTTCATTTGTTCTTCACGCGTCCCATTCATACCTCTGGTATAAAATCCTGAACATTTTTCTCTTCGACCCTTTTCTCTCAAATGACTCCGTCTCCCATTTTTCAAATGCCTCATACTGGGTTAATCTAGGTCTTGGTTCTAATTCATACATCTGCATCCTCAAATTCTGTAAAATCCTTCCATTAAAGGTACTATGCTCTGGAAAGGCTAAAACACCATCATTGTTTGTGTATTCCATCCAATTCTCCATCCATACACAGGTATGATAACCTCTTTCCAGCATCATAAATGAAGCAGGCGTTCTAGGTGGCGGGCGGAATAGGAATTTCTTCTCTAGTCAAAACACGTTAATCTTTCTTGAAGAAATTCTTAATTTTCTTTATAAACAACACTTTTCTCCTTTCACCATACATTTTAAATACTTTATGAATAAAACATTAATCCGCAAAACCTTGAGTTTTCCTGTCAGGACGTCTCGTATAAAAAGGCAAATGAGAATCGAGCATACACATTTCACTAGCAAATCAAAATGAAGTTCATATTCAGGCTACGGGTCATGCTTGTAATCTGACCAATGCTAGCGCGGCAATTCAAATGACGTCAGTTCTACTCCTTACTACTGACCCCTCCTTTACAATCTGTGTTAGTCACACACCAGCTGTTTCCACCAATTCCAGCCCGGCTCACTGGGACGTCTGTGCAACTACTGCAACTGAACTTCCCTTTACAAGGCAATGCGTAAACTTCTTTTCTTTAGTTTTCTTTCAAATAAAATCCATTAACAACGACATATAAACATTCGCTACTCTGTCTGTTCCACTAAACCAAAGGATAGTTAACTTCTTTTCACTACAACTAAAACCTTCCGCTCACTCTTCTTTTAGTAGGAACTTCCGTTTACTTTTCATACACTACGAGAAAACCCTTCAGTCCACCCTTCAATCAAGCTTGGAAGAACCTGCTACTCCTTCAGTGTTACCCTTACTAGGAGTTATAACACAAAGTTTCACAAGCGAACTTTCTGCTATCAATCACTCTCACTTTTACACAAAATAGTCCCTAGTTCAACACTGCCAGCCTTGTATAGCTTTTCAATGCTTTTTCAACAGATGAGTAACCTCACTGCAGTGTAGTTTCTATCACCACCCGCTATTCAATTTCCCTGGAATTCTGGACAACAAAAACAAAACACAAACTCTTTTTTGTTAAACATAAATCAATAATCAACATCAACAATCAATACTAATCACCAAACTAGTCAATATTAACCATAGCTCTGCTACCAGAAAACTGATCCAGCTGGTTACCAGCAACAGGTAATCGAACACCACAAACACACCTGGGCCCATAAATTCAATCACAACACACTGGTAACCGCTGGGGTCATGTTTTTGTAATTTTTTATATTAGTTATTCCGAGTCCCTAACTAATTTTTCTCTAATCAAAAAATTCTTTCCTCTGGTCAATGGACCATTAGTTGAACTAGTTGATGGTGAAATGACATAAGATTTTAATATACTTACACATTGGAAATGATCACAGAGCCTGGATGAGTTTTATCTCAAATTAATTCATGTGAACCACTTACACAGTACAGAACAAACTCTGTTTCTCACAAGAAGGAATATTCAAATCAATCAAAATGCATTCATTTATACTTTGCTATGACTGCATGAAAAGGAGAGTATAGAGAGTAAAGCACACAAGCGCATACACAAATATATTTATATTTACGTAGAATGGTGTGGAGACCAACTCCCAGGCCTAGGAATTGGTAAAGGTCCCCCAGGAAGATCTGGCGAACAAAGGCTTCAGGAGAGTCGACCACTCTATCACTGACGCTTGCGGAGAACCCTCTGTGACACTCTCTTCCTCCTCGAGAATTTGCTTAAGATAATTGGTTCAGCAATTTGATTCTTCTTCAGCATCTCCGTCTGCAGCTTCTCTGTGTTCTCGCACAACATTCCGGTCTCTAGCTAGCTAACTATCTAATGTTACCTCAATAATACCTTTCCATATGCTAGTATCACCCATTAATGTTTCAAACTTATGAAAATACTAACTGATTGGACAGGCAAGGGGAGGTGATTGCCATACCATGCTTACATATTACTCCTTTCAGTTAGCCCTTTGCTAAAAACCCCATCCCCTTAATTTTTTATTCAAAACTTTATTTCCCACTCGCATTTACAATGTAATTGTCACAAATTATAAAAAGTCTGCAGGTTCCCCACCATTTCAGTGGACTGTCGTTCTGGTTCTCAGGAAAGTATCCATTATCAACCTTGGATGATGTTCAAGTTGACATCGCATCTTCAAGCTTGATTGTACTACGCATGCACGGTTAAACGAGAGGAAATAGACTGTGGTTCACGTTTCTAGGCCCATATTAAGCACTATTGAAAGAGTCATAAAGACAAGTGTTAAAATCAAAAATAAATTGTTTCACTGTATACCACCTATCTCTACTGTACCCCCATTTACTTATTATTACTCTTCCCGCATTAGCATGAGTAAAATAGCAGGGTGTAGTTATTCAGCAAGCAGGAGGCAAGCATGTGAGTTTCACGCGGCCATTTTTTGTCAAAGGTATGTTTATTGAAATTTTTAACACAGAGAAAAAATGTGACAGTCCCGCACATCTCCCTCGCAGGGGGTAGCATTGGAATCCGCTCACATGCATCCCGTTAGCCGGACAAAGCTCCAGTTAACCAGGCCCGTAGCCTATGGAGTAGTACTCCAATGGGTGCAGTTCTTGATGGAGACGAGGTGATTCAAACGGCCCGTGAGGCAAGTGGGAGATCAATGACAGTCAGGGCAGACACCCCCACAACACAGCGGCTAAAACCCGCTTGCCCCAGTCGGATACTAACAGCTGCCACCTTATGCTAGGTCAAATGATGAGCATCCACGTGCAGGTTCCCTGGTAGGCAGTGTCATGGATGAAGCGATACGAGGGAGTCGCATTAACAACAACAAAAAACAAGAACCCCCCCTCCCACCGCCCCCTCCCCACTCCCCCCCTCCCCACTCCCCCCCTTCCCCCCCCCCCACCTGCCTCAAGTCAGAAGTCAAGGCTTTGAGTGTTGGGAGTTTACAGTTGGAATAGGTGAAGAGCTCGCACGGTAGCAGGACAGACCGCGGACGGCAAACCCTTGGAAAGAAAAGTGACCAATGGACCCCAGCGGAATTCAAAGTTCTTAAAGTCATCCAGGAAGATGTCGGCCTCTCCAGACTCAGAAGCTTCCAAAGGCGCGAATGCCAAAGGGAGATGGCAGGGGCCTCCTTCTGTTTCCACGCTGCAGCGAGGGTGAGCTTGGCCGCCCCGATGCTGAGCCACATAATCTTCTTGTCCGCCCTAGTCTAATGTTCGAGACTAGGATCACGGAGACCCAGTAGGGTAGTGGCCATCGAGGTAGGGATGGGGTATCCCAGCATCTCCTTAATTTGGGCAAGGATTTCCTCCCAGAATGGGCGGATGATAGGGCAGTCCCACCAGATATGCTGGAAATCTCCCATTAGCCCACACCCCCTCCAACATCAATCGAAGTGTTAGGGAATATCTGTCGCAGCTTGGCTGGGTGTAGGTACCAATCCATCATGGTTTTCATGTGTGGCTCCCTAAGTTCCACGGAGTGGGTAAACTTGCCTAAGTCTGACCATAAGTGTGCCCACTCCGCGTCAGAAATGTCCCGTTGAAGGACCCCCTCCCACATGTACATGTAGCGCGGCCTAGGTGAAGTTGCAGTGGAAATCAGGAGCCCATATATATATAGGTATTAGCGCCCTTCATGGAGGTGGTTTTGGTCAGAAAGGCTTCAAACTTTGTGAGGGGTCGTGTAGCTGCCTCCCTAACTTGAGGAGACAGTGCCCAGTGGAGTAGTTGCGCGTGGTGGTAACGTTCATTTTCCTGAACCCCATAGTCCCTCTTACAATTTTTGAAGGTGAGTGGATCGAAGTTATGGAATAGATGTGTTAATGCCAGACAGCCCCCTTCCCTCCAAGCATCAAAGGGGCCCTCGACCGACGCTGGATGGAACGTGGGATTAAAGTGTAGGGGCGTAAAGGGGGAGGGGAATGTAGTCCACCTATCATCCTTGGAGACGGAGTCCCAAACTTTCAAAGTAGTGCAAGTGGGGGTACTGATGTAAGCATTTTTTGGCCTATCGCCCTTGGGTTTCCATACCAGGTCCCAGACCGTCCTCCCAGCCACGCTCCGATCCATGTGCAGCCAGTGTTTTTCTGACTCTCTTTGCGACCATTCTACTAGCACCCAAAGTTGCGCCGCTTTATAGTACAGATGAATGTCAGGTAGTCCCACACCCCCTTCCTTCTTTGGTCTGCGCAGGATGGCGAAGGAAAACCGTGCTCGACCCCCCCCCCCCCCCCCTGCCAGATAAAGCGTAGCATCATAGATTTTATACGCCAAAAAAAGTCTCCATCGATGTCAATGGGCAGGGCCTGGAACAGGTATAGTAGCTTGGGAAGAAGGGACATTTTAATTGCATGAATCCTCCCCAGCCACGATATGAACATTGGTTTCCAGCGATTCAAGTCGGCCTGGATCTTGGTTAAAAGCGGGGGGAAGTTGGCAGGGTAGAGTTTCCCCAGCGTGGGAGTCAAGTGGATCCCCAGATATAAAAGAGAGGAACTAGCACATGGGAGGGGCGTTAGCGTCTTGAGATGGAAGACTTCAGGTTGAGGGAGTGTGAGCTTAAGGACGTAGGATTTATCATAGTTGACCTTGAATCCTGCAATCGCCTCAAAGTGCTCCAGCTCCGCCTGCGCATGGGGGAGAGAGCGGGCCGGGTCAGAGAGAAGGACATCATCTGCAAAAAGAGTAATCTTATGTGACTCTCCAGTAAAGGGTAGGCCTTGGATATCGGGATTGGCCCTGACTGCCATTGCTAAGGGCTCTATGCTTAGGGCAAAGAGCAGAGGCGAAAGTGGACACACCTGCCTAGTGCCCCGTGAGTGTTCAAAGAAGGAAGACGTATGCCCATTTACCATTACTCTAGACCTGGGGGCGAGGTAATTCGCCCGAATCATCGTCAAAAATTTAGAGGAGAAGCCATAGGCGGTCAACGTCTGAAATAGGAACCCCCAATCCATCCTATCCAACGCCTTCTCGTCATCAAGCCCCACCAGAACCGCCGGGATTTTGAACTTATTGGCCTTTTCTATCAGGTGAAGTACCCGCCTCGTGTTATCGTGGGTCTGACGCCCCTTAATGAACCCCGATTGGTCCGGATGTATTTGAGCTGGCATTAGGTCATTGAGCCGTCAGGCAATGATGGAATAATAGAGCTTTGCATCTATATTCAAGAGGGCAATCGGCCTATATGAGGCGCACTTACTGGGGTCGTTCCCGGGTTTGGGTATGATAGATATCAGGGCTTCAGCCATCGTGCCCGATGTCTTGCCTTCGTCCGCCATATCATTAAACAGTCGGACTAAGTATGGGCTAAGTTAAGCGGCAAAGGTCTTGTAGAAAATGGCCGAGTACCCATCTGCCCCCGGGGCTTTATGGGGCTTTAAGGCCTTAATGGCCGCCAGCACGTCTTCCCTGGTGAAGGGAGCAGATAGTGTCTCATTCCACTCCGCCGATACCTGTGGCAATGGCATAGTTTGCAGATACTCCTTTTGCGAGGTGGCATCAAGAGTATCCCCCGAGTAGAGAGTCTTGTATAAGGAACCGAAAAGCTCGGCTTTAAACTCATCTTGGTGTGTCAGCACCCCCTGAGTGTCCTGAATCCCCCCTATGTATTTCCGTTCTCGCTTGTCCCGGAGCTGCCTGGCTAGATGCTTCCCCACTTTGTTACCCTGGGAGTAGGAAAGACGCTGTAATTTTAGCAGAGTGTATTCTGCCCTGTTGTTGTAGTGTGCTCGGAGCTTACCTCTGACTGCTGTGAGCTGTCGCAGTGCACGCCTGGAAGGGTTCGCCTTGTGTGCTTTCTCTAAGGTAGAAAATCCTCCTCTAATTGCTCCCTTTCCCGACCTCGCTGTTTATTAAGGGCAGAATTCAGGGCCATGCACTGCCCGCGAATACAGGCTTTAAAGGCGTCCCAGGTATTAAAAACGGAAGTGTCCCCAATATCATTAAGCTCAAAGAACTCATGTATAGCTCCCCTTAAAGTGTTACAGGAGGTTTTGTCCCGAACCAAGGAAGCTGGGAAGTACCATTTAGGGCTAGTCTTGCTATTCACACCCCAATGAAGGCACATTGCGTGCAAGCTATGATCGGACACGGACAGAGGGAAAATCTTTGCCTCGCGGAGGTCGCCCCGGAGAGATTGGCTCAGGAAGAAGTGGTCAATTCGGGAGTAAGAGCGATGAACATGTGAGAAGGTGTAGTCCCTAGATTGGGGGTACAGGGAGCGCCATGCATCAAAAAGCCCCATGCCCAGGATCTTCTGCTGCGAGTCAGGGGTAAACAAGCCCATGTCAGATCTTTGAGGGTGAGTGCTATCCAGGTCTTTCTGCCAAACCCCCATAATAAGCAGTGGCCCTTCAGCAAAGTCTATGACCTTCCCCAAAAGAGTTTGGAGGAAACTATTCTGGCCAGTGTTAGGTGCATACAATACAACAAAGGTGCAGAGTCTACCTCGCAGAAGGCCCTTCACCATGACCCAGCGCCCCTCCTTATCACTCCCATAGGTTGAAAGTGCAGGGCCGAACGAAACATAAGAGCCACTCCCCTCTGTTTCGTGGAGGCGGAAGATCTATAGACAAGCGGAAACTGTTTGTGCTTAAGGCGCGAGTCGTCTGATTTAGTCAGTTGGGTCTCTTGAAGGCCCACAACATCTAACTGGTGATCAATGATATATTTCCCGATCTTGTGGCGTTTCTGGGGTGAGTTTAACCCCTTAACATTCCATGTCCCCAGAGTTAGTGGCATCCTCTGTATAACCTACAACTCTGCTCTGTAGGGGCCGTCCGCCCCACCCGTCTACACTGAGCTAATGAGTGGATGATTCCCCCCCCCCTTCATCCCTCCCAAGCCGCCAGTGGTGGTCTGAAGCCAGCCAATCCAACCAGAGCTCCCCCCCTTTGCGTGATCCCTCTGCACTCCCCCCTGCAGCTCCTCCTTGTGCGCGAGGACCTCCCAACAAGCTTTGTGTCATGATTGATTAAACCCCTGCTACCACCACTACCCCCCTGTCCCCCCTCCCCACCCCCACCAGAACCCAATAAGAAAAACATAATACCAAAAACAGTGTGGAACAGATCCCAAAGGAGAAGGGACACAATACCAATCAGTAGTTCTCCAGATCGTGATGTAGGAGTTCGTCATGAGCAAGGACCCAGAGCTCAAGACATCTATCCCTCCCTGCATCGCCTCGCACCTCAAACCTGGGCAATCACATTAGGATCATGGAGCTGGATCGCTTTCAGTGACCAACGCCACAGAGGAGACGGCTGCTTCTCTTTCCAAAAGGCTTGCAGAAGGGTCAGGTTTCCCCATCGGTAGTCGTCTCCCCACTGTCTGCCAGCCGCTAGAACGCCTGCGTCGTTGGCGCGGGGACCTCTCCGCTGTGGCTGTAGGGTCCGGACGTTCCAGCCCCAACGCTTCGAATGCTGCATCCAGGGAACGTAGCTGCAGGAGCTTCCCTTTGAACTTAAAGATGATGCGGAATGGGTGGCCCCAGGAATAAGGGATGCCCTTCTCCCTTAGATACGAGGTAATTGGTCTGTAGCTGCGGCGCTTGATGAATGTGGAGGCCAATAGATCTTGGAAGAGGGCGGGTTGGTGCCCACGGAACTGGATGGTGGCAATGCCCCGTGCTTTACGCAGGATTTGCTCCTTAATTTGAAAGTCATAGACACAAACCGGTATATCTGGCGGCGGAGCCTGGGTACCCCTTGGCAGACCATCTCTGTGCACCCTGTCCAGTTTAAGATCAAAGTCGTCCCCCTCTTCCAGAACTTAACGGAACAGCACTGTGACATACTCTAGGAGACTCTCACCCTCACCCTTCCAAGGCCCCGTGCGGATCCTGATGTTATTCCTCCTCGAGCGGTTTTCCAGGTCCTCCGTATGCGCCTGCAGGTCCAGGTTTTGCTCCGTTAGTCGAATGACATCCTGCTGGAGTTGATGCAGCTCGTCCGCAGTGCCTACATCATGCTCCTCTAGAGTGGCCACCCGCTCTCCAATGGAGTCAACGTCACGGCGCATTTCACGCATGTCTGAGGAGAGTTGGGAGCAAACTTCCAAAATGTCCGCTTTGATGGCGGCAGACTGGAGGCGTACAGGGGGCAGCAGCGCCTCACTAAGAAGAGTACTCTCAAGGCGTACTAGGGCCGCATTTTGAAATTCGAGCCGGGAAAGGCTCAGGTGGCACCATTGACTGCAAGTCCCCGAGAGGGACCCCCCACGAGAGGAGGCAGGCTTGGTACGAGCAGAGCGGCCCCGGTTGGCAGTGGGCCGCTCCCACGAGAAAGGGGCCATTGTCTATTTGAATCCCCAGGAAGGGGACTCCTCCCAAGAAGGCACCACTAGTGAAAGAGCCCCGAGAGGCTCTAGGGGGCTTCCCTTTGCTCCCGAGCCCAGCAAGGCTCCAGCGACGGCCGCATGCTCCATCATAAAAGCCTTGTTAGCTGGCGCCTCCTCATCGACCGGCTGCGCCGCCTGCGCAGCCGGTACAGGGGGCAGCAGCGCCTCACTAAGAAGAGTACTCTCAAGGCGTACTAGGGCCGCATTTTGAAATTCGAGCCGGGAAAGGCTCAGGTGGCACCATTGACTGCAAGTCCCCGAGAGGGACCCCCCACGAGAGGAGGCAGGCTTGGTACGAGCAGAGCGGCCCCGGTTGGCAGTGGGCCGCTCCCACGAGAAAGGGGCCATTGTCTATTTGAATCCCCAGGAAGGGGACTCCTCCCAAGAAGGCACCACTAGTGAAAGAGCCCCGAGAGGCTCTAGGGGGCTTCCCTTTGCTCCCGAGCCCAGCAAGGCTCCAGCGACGGCCGCATGCTCCATCATAAAAGCCTTGGTAGCTGGCGCCTCCTCATCGACCGGCTGCGCCGCCTGCGCTGCCGTCTGCCGGGGGCTCTCACTCCCCGATTTTGGCAGTGGGTCCTTAACGACCTTGTCTTTCTTGCCTCTATTGGCAGCCATAGTGGGGGCCCTCCGGCCCCCAATTCTGTCGCAGTTTGCCTCAATAAGGGATCCCAGTTGGCGGGGGCCTCTGAGTCCTTATGTGATCCTCGTGGACCGTTCCTGCAGCCGACCGCCCCCGCCAGCCGTCCCAGCTGGCCCTTGTTGGACTTGGCCCTTCTGGCAGGTTCACTCCTAAACATTTTGCTTTTTGAATGTGAATTGGTGGTAGTGATTTTTGGTTTCTGCGCACTTTCACTGTGTCCCAGTGGAAAGTGCGTGCACACTCTTGAGTGCGTGGAATAAGGTTGGCCTGCCCTCCCATAGGAATGCATGGGGAATGTCTGTGTCCCTGGTAGTTTCTGGTGCGTGAGGTGTGCAGGCTCGGGTTTGGTATGTGCGAACTCGTGAGATTGAATGCTGCGCAATAATGTATGCGGCATGTATGCGTCTAGTATGGAAGTGCCACTACTAGAAGTGTGCCTGTCTGTGCAGTGAATGTGCTGGCGTGTGATTGGCTGGAGCTGGCTGGGGTGCCAGGCTCCATGAGTCATGATGGGTCTGCCCGGTGGTGAGTGTGGAGATTAGCATGCTGATGGCTGGGGAGGAGTGCACCTGGGTCCTGAATAGGGCTGGGCTTTCCCCACACAATGCTGGCTCCGCCCCCTGTGGTGTGTCTAATGACCCTAGCCCTGCCAGTGAATAGAGTGAGGGGCTGAGCACATCAAGAGCGCTCACCAACCAGCTGCGACTGGTTTGCCCCCTCACCCTGTGCCAGAACAAAGGATTGACCTGTATAAAAATGGGGCTGTGTCCCCACACAAACTGTTCTCTTCCTGGATCCTATCTGAGGGGGGCTGCTGCTGGCGCCAGGTGGAACCGCCACTTGGGACTGCCTTCCTGCCTGGAGGGCCCAGTGAGCTGGCCCCTGGCTCAGCCTTGCCCCCCCCTGCCCTGCTAGGAGGACTTTTTGGTTCCTGCTAGCGCTTGATTTGTCTTTATAGTGCTTGGGAGCGCTGTATTCACCCCTGAAGCGCCTGAAAGCGATTTATCTTTTAATAGCGCTTGGGAGCGCTTTATATCGTCCTGCTAGCGCTTGGGAGTGCTTTGTGTCCCAGGCAGGTGCCCACCCTGCATTTTCCAGCTGCCAGGGACCTTGCCGCTGTGGTTGTTGAGCGGATCCCAAGCAGCTGCCCACGCCGCAAATTTCGTGACCCCTGACGGGTGCCCACCCCACCAGGGGCCCTGCGGTGATAGATTGGGCCCTGGAGTGTCCCCGAGACCATGCCGCTCCGCACCTGCCTCGCCTGTGACCTCTCCGAGGCCGGAGCCGCACCGCACAGCTGAAAGCCGCGGCCAGCAAGGGATGACTCGTACGCCAGAAGCGCACGAAAGCGCACCAGCACACAAGCGTACACCGGCGTACTGAGAGCCGCACCAAGGGCTTGTGAAGCCCGCATTCAAGCTTTGTTAAGGGTGCACTGGAGGCGTACAGGGGGCAGCAGCGCCTCACTAAGAAGAGTACTCTCAAGGCGTACTAGGGCCGCATTTTGAAATTCGAGCCGGGAAAGGCTCAGGTGGCACCATTGACTGCAAGTCCCCGAGAGGGACCCCCCACGAGAGGAGGCAGGCTTGGTACGAGCAGAGCGGCCCCGGTTGGCAGTGGGCCGCTCCCACGAGAAAGGGGCCATTGTCTATTTGAATCCCCAGGAAGGGGACTCCTCCCAAGAAGGCACCACTAGTGAAAGAGCCCCGAGAGGCTCTAGGGGGCTTCCCTTTGCTCCCGAGCCCAGCAAGGCTCCAGCGACGGCCGCATTCTTGTTCGGAGCATTTTGAAATTCAGAGCCCCGGGATGCTCTATGGGGCAATCAGTGTTCTAGAGCCCAGCGAGGCTCCCACGTTGGCCTCCTCATTATCTACACAGCTGCCCAGCACTTAGTGGGCAGCTGCTATGTGTAGTCCCCCCCCTGACAGTGGGACACAGGGCGTCCTAGCCCCAACAAGGCCAGAGGGCCTAGGGACAGTCACAGGTAGTGACTATTGTCATTTCTGCGCAATTGTATTTTCCTACACCTCTGAATGTGTTGCGATGCATCATGTGTAATGTGCCTATACCCCTACAGGTATTGTGATACTTAGGTGGTTGTCTTAATCCTAGTACAGGTGTTGCTAGTGAGGTCCTGGTTCCCTGTGTGACATATTCCTAAGGTGGTTAGGGTTACGTAGGTGGTACTTATGTGCTAATTACTATTCCTACAAGTGCTAATTCTACCAAGTACTAAGTTCTAAAAGTGCATATTCCTGACAGTGGTCCAGTTGGCCCTGTCTTGTACATATCCCCTGTAAATTCTGCCTGTGCCTGTTGGCACATTGCAAAGTGTGTGTTTCTATCTAATGTGTTTTGCCATAATACAAAGGCAATTTTTTTATATAACCTTGTGTGGAGTTTCCTCTGGGGTGGGCCTTGGGTGTTGTTGTGGGGGCGCGCGCAAACACTTAACCTACATAGCCTCGAAGTTTAGCCTTGCTGCTCACGTCACGTTACCTAGAGGGTGAGCAGGGGTTATCTTGGCGTGTAACTCCCTTGCCCTTACTTGGGAATGGTGATCTCTGACTGACTTTGGCGCGAGCCCTGGCCTGCCAGGGATCCCATTTCTAAAAACCCTATACCGGGGGTGCAACGCGGGGTCCGCTCAGGAAGGTGTGGGAGCGAGGGCAGGCAGACAGCCCCTCCCCCGGATCCGGGGCGCCCCTCTTCTTATCACCGGCTGCCTAGGGGCTCAATCGCCGAAAGCACCGGCGTCAGCGGGAGGCAGCCCCACTACGGGGCCCCAACACACCGTCTAGACCAGCGATGGGGCCTCTTGGGCCGGCGACAGCCAGAGACGCCCCCAAGTGTCTACTCCCTCAAGGTCACCAAGGGCCGGCCACTGCTGGGGTCTGAAAACAGCCAAGTGCACTACAAGACTAAGTTCACGTGGGGAGGGGAGCTCGTGGCTGTGCGGACGCTTGCGGCCTGTTCCTCCGTGCTGCACTCCAGGGCCAACCACGTCCGCTGAAGCGGGGACTGACACACCAGACCCCAGGAGGCAAGGTCACTGCCCCCTTTAGCTGCACCACCAGGGTAGTCACAGTTTCAGCCCAGGGAGGGGGCCCACTCGGAAGTCTCTCCTGTATGCCACTAGGCCGCGGCCCAACACTCCGATAGTCGCTAGCCGTCCCTCTACTCCTCACCTCCTGTGGCATTCGCCGATGAGGCGGCCACTGGTCCTTCCTTGCCCCCAGCCAGGTCTGCATGCCCCGCTGCTGTTGCTTGGGCCCACCTCCTCACTGCGCCGCTGTCGGCCCTTCTCTGCCCCAGCCGGGGCCCATAGGCCGCTACGCCGCTGCTGGGCGCACCCCCTCGCAGCGCCGTGCAGTGCGATCCCGCGCACTCCCAGGCCCGTGCTCCGCCGAAGTGCGGACCGATCGCCGCCCGCTGCACCTCTCCGCTGTTAGCAGCCGCTTCTCACCTCCGGTGGGCCACACAGGCCGTACACCCCACTCCAGGGCCTGCCTCCGGCCAACGCCGGGCACCACAGCTCTTGTGTCCCGCTAGGGTCTCCAGGGCGGGGGAACACAGCCAGCTACCGCTGTCGGCCACTTTCAGCGCTCCTCTCTGCTCCCAGCGACCTCCGTCCGAGCGCTGTGCAGAGCACCACGCGGCGGGCCAGCCCTGATGGCGCCCAGGCCGTGGCCGTGTACTGATACGGATCTCCTGTGACGTGACCCAAAAGAAGGGTATCCCCAGGACCAGCTCCGTGTGGCGATCGTTGGCTGCTCCCTCTTGTGCGCGGATGGGCACCAGGGATTGCGATATCAATGCTATGAGTCAGGCGATGCGGGAGGGACAGAAGGACACGTCCTACATCGCCGCCATCTTGTCCACGCCCCTCACGTGGCCCTTTTGTTAGTTACTGCGAAAGTGCAGAAAGTTCCTTCCAAGCAAAGATACGTCATACTTCGTAGATGCAGTAGACGCATGCACACTAAAGATTTTCAGTTAGCTGCCATTTTAGAATCACACTCCAGTTACTTATTAATAAAACACATAGGCAAGCTTCATTCTTACTTCTAAATGTTGTGTAATGCATTATTTCCACAATACAAGTTTAGTACGGGGTTAGAGGTTACATGAGAAGATTTTTTTTCAAGCAAGTCTCTTTTTCATGAGTCCTTGCTCCATCAGTGGTAACACTAGTGCGGCACCGAGCTGCCCCCTCCCTACACCTGCTCTGAAAAGGGGTTTTCAGCAGGGCACAGCAGTGAAAGGGGAAGGTGTGATTTCTGATCCCTACCCTACCTTTGTGAGGAAACTAGGGTGCTGCCAAGAAGCGGGGAGGAGACAGGAGTTCAGTCAAGAAGAGTTCCCATTGTCCCCTTTCAAGCTTGGAAGGTTATTAGTTGCTCAGTACGGCAGGCATGGCAATACAAGGGCCAGAATTACCATTTACGGACGGAATGGAAACTCCTGTCTGTAGTTGTGTTTGAATGCAGGACGGGAATAAAAAGTGGCCCCGGATTTACTATGCTCTTTTCTGCAGGTTCATATCGGATTCTGACCATGGTTTCACGCACATATCCACCCTACTTTCTGAAGGAGTAATCTGTGCTCTTAAACAAAGGTGGATACATCAGGTGATGGTCTGCCCTAGCTGAACTCCGAATTGGGTGAGGCGCTAACTCCCACTGAGACATCGTTTTGTCCACCTCTCAGTCGGTCCCTAGATCTGCTTCAGTACACTGCACCGCTGTGTATAGGTCTTCATCTTAACCTATGCATCATGAGCTATGCATAAGTTATTGTTATTGTTATTTTTGATTTGTAACGCGCCCAATCACCTGCAGGCCTCTAAGCGCTCGGAAATCGATGGTACAAACAACTTTAGCAACACAGATAGGCAACCAATAGCCTAGTTGGCACTCAAGGACCTCCTAAATAGCAGCGTTTTTAACCCCTTTCTAAAGCGTAGGAGGTTCTCTTCCCTGCGCAGTGGCTCAGGTAGAGTGTTCCATAGTTGAGGAACCAGCACCGAGAAGGCTCTTCCACCCTTGGTGACAAGTTGATACCGAGGGCAGACCAACAATTGAGAGTCTGAGGATCTGAGGGTTCTCATTGGGCTGTACACCGCCACACGGTCTTTAATGTATGCAGGCGCCATGCCATAGATGGCTTTGTGGGCTATACACAAACTTTTAAATTCCACTCGCTCCTTAATAGGGAGCCAGTGGAGGCTCTGTAACAGGGGAGATGCTTTAGTTCGTCTTGGCAGTCTAAAAATGAGGCGAGCAGCATCATTCAGCACAACCTGCAGCCTGTTTGTCAGGATTTTTGGCAGACCAAGGTAGAGGGCATTTCCATAGTCTATCCTTGAAAGCACGGTGGCTGCGACAATGGAGCGTAACATGGATTGGGAGATGACAGGTACTAATTTCCGTAGCTGTCGAATAATATTGGTACAGATACCCACCACTGAAGAGATCTGGTTACCCATTGATAGGTCGCAGTCTAATTTAATCCCTAGACTCTTCACATTCAGGCTAGGTTTTGGAGCCGGGCCTAACTCTGCGGGCCAGTAGAGGTCACACCATGGAGAAGTGGCGGATGGAATCACCAATACCTCAGTCTTATCTGGATTGATTTTTAGGAGGTTTCCTGTCATCCATTGGACCGTGTGTCTCAAGATGTTCTGAGTCTGGAGTTGAGCGGCACTAGTGTTATCGACACTCAGCAACAGCTGAGTGTCGTCCGCATAGTTGAATACTGTGCAGCCCATGCGCGCTAGAGAGGCAATCAGAGGCTGCAGGTATATGTTAAATAGAAGTGGGGACAGGGCCGAGCCCTGGGGCACCCCACATTCTAAATTCCCCACTTCAGAGGTTTCTTCCCCAAATTGTATTCTTTGGGTCCTTCCTGACAAAAAGGACTGCAACCATCTGAAGGCCCGGCCTTTGATGCCAAAGTCATTCAGTCTAAGTGTGTGCTTCCTTAGATAGATGCGTGTACCCACCACTTCCCCAAATCTTCACATAGATTATTTTCTTGGCCTCAGTCAGAGGTGTACTGACGTGGAAAGAGAATAATGCATTTCTTGCAAATTAGTTGGACGAAAATGAATTCCATACTTATGGGGTTTTCTTGTTGCACCTGTTGAGTTTTTGCTGTTTTTTTTCTTGTAATAATTTTGAGGTCTGCAGATGCTTTAAACGTGATTCAGTGTATGTTGTGTCTTAATATTTAATGGTTTGGCTCCTAGTATTGAGATACGTGATTGTCAGAGGGTCTCAGGTGTCAATCTGTATAACCGTGGGAGGTTTATGGCACCTTGTTTCATTATGGTACATGTTCATTATGGTAAATGTGCAAATAGTGCCAGTTATGCATTGAGCTATATCACAGTGGGTAATATGGAATCTAGTGCCATACAGCAAAAAATATATCCAACAGATTAAACACGGGCAATTCCCAGTTTCGATTGATGGAGATGATGTGTCTATATTTAGGACGCCAGTTAGTGGTTAATACAATCGATCACAGTGACCTGTAAAGCCCCATTGGGTAGCATCGTTATCCGAGTGGATTGTTTAAAATGTGTTTAAATTATGCTTATGTTGACCAGATTCGAGCATGCATGTTCTGCAGCGCCTTCAAAATGAGGGAATGCACACACTTACAACACGCTTTCTAAATCCTGCTGTCCTTTTCCCAGTATGGGTAAGGGCGAGTCTAGTCTTACCAGGCGGACATTGAGACGGCTGAAATAGAATGGGTCCAACCACAAGTTCTAAAATCTGGCCAAAGCTCTTTGTTTAAAGTTGATTTCTCTGTTGTATTGGTTGGCATAGCTACTTCAATGAAATTGACCTGCTGGGGTGTCTGTCACTTGTAGAGAAAATTGATTGAAACACGACGAAGACCTTCACACATCCTCAAGCAATTTAACTCCTGGTATGAAGACTTGCGGAAAAAATCTGGGCTTTCCTCTCACTCGTTCCTCATTGGTATCTGTTTCCGTCAGAACGTAATTAAATTGGTGGATGTCTATTGGAATAGACGCGGCATGTAATAAATGGTTTTTGTTTAGTGTGCACATCCTGCTGCACTCCGCCAGTTCCAAGGCTCCTAAACTTCCGAAAGCCCTAGAGTGCGGGCTGCACGTGGGATGTGTGCAGTTCCGCCCTCTGCTTCCGTTTCCGCTTGCGGTCTTTGAAAGCGGATGTTCTCAGAAGAGAATAAGAGATGCATCTGAGAGTACATATCCTGAGCTGCTGATGTGTGAACGAGGGAGCACGTGCGCTGCCAGTATGAGACTCCATCAGGTTTCTGGGCTTTGTTGGAGATCAACAGCACATGCCCAAAGTTTTGATTTGTTTTGTTTTTTTGTTTTGTTAGTCTTATCTTAATTGGATACACAACAATTGCACAGATTTACACACTCTCACATCTGCGTGAAAATCGTGACTTTTACGACCATCTATGTTTCAAAAGGTCAACCAGTAGAGTGGAAGACTGCGTAAATTAGGGTGACCAGGTGTCCCCGTTTTGCCATGACGGTCCCAGTTTTTCACCAGCTGTCCCAGCAAATTTCAAGAAATGTAGCTCATGTCCCTTTTTTTTTAAAGAGAGTTGACTGCAAATGGTGGGAGGTGTTATTTATGTTTTACAAAGCAGGGATAGTTAGCAGTTGTTTCGAGAAAGCAATTTAATTAACAGGCAAGCTAGTAGGTTTAAAAATTGCATTTTATGTATGTTCTTACTGCCTGTTCTGTAATTCTCTGCTGAGGAGCGCTCTCATCTCTTGAAGTAAAATTGTAGTCCTTCTATTTTTGTGAAATATCCTGGTTTTTGGCTTAAAAATTCTGGTCACCCTAGCGTAAATGCTCTCCTTTCGCTGGTTACGATTAATGGGAAATTTGTCTCCCTCCCAGAGCAGTTGAAATTATCTCGCAGTTTGCAGAAAAGCCTTCTAAAGCGTATATTAAACTGGGAAACTAAGCAGACTTCTCAGAGGGTGAAAAACAGGAAGTCTGCCAATGCTCAGTAGGGAAAACATCTGTCCGTTATGACGTTTGGTAGGTATTTGGCAGTCTCTGGGTTCGTTTTGCTAGCCCATTGCAGTCTCTATTGGTGGGCCTTAAGTACCAGTTTGAGAAAAAAGTCCTGTGTTCTTAAAGTGGCAGTGAGTTGTGCACACTTATGCATTTACAGCCTAGGTTAAGAGCGCCTCTTTGTAGTCTGATCAAGTAAAGACTGCCTTACCTAAATATTTGAGTTGAGTAAGAAACCTAACCTGTCCTCTATCAAGTAAAGACTGCCTTACCTAAATATTTGAGTTGAGTAAGAAACCTAACCTGTCCTCTATCAGAAAACTGGTAGAAAACTAGATTTTTATACAGCTCTGTAGATGACCCACATTATGTAAATTTTAAGGTCTTTTTTTCATAATCCAAACACACAAAATGATGGATGGAGTGCTGAAACTTTTCAACCACTCACCCCCAGTCACAGATCTGGGTTTAAACCATCATTCTTTTGCTCACCGTGCCACCCCAGTTTGGACCCAATCATTTGCAAATCAGTCTTGACCCTGTTCCTCATGGGAACAGTCCAGCCCGAAATGCCAGGCCAGGTCCTCCTTGGTCCCTAAACAAGCATCCTGGGACCAGTTTCGGAGTTTTCACCACTCATCAGCCAATCTAGCTTGAATACAGTGGCACAGCGAGCAAGGGACCCATTCTGGGCATACCCATGGCCTCTTTGAACGAACATAGCAAACACACAACATGATGGACAAACTGCTGAAACGTTTCAACTACTCACCCCCAGTCCCATATCTGGGTTTAATTTAACGTTTTTTGCTCCCCATCCCACCCCAGTTTGGACCCAGCCATCTGCACATCAGTCTTGACCCTGTACCACATGAGAACAGTCCAGCCTGAACTGCTGTACCAGTTCCTACCTGGACCGGAAACAGCATCCGGGACCGGACACTGTATTCAAGCTAGCCTGGCTGATATGGGGTGTTACCCGAATCTGGGCCTGTGATGCTGGTTTCCGGTCCAGAGAAATACTGGCTTGGCAGTTCGGGCTGGCCTATTGCCATAAGCAACAGGGTTAAGATTGATTTGCATATGGGGGGTCTGAACTGGGGTGGCGAAGTGAGAAAAAGAACGAGGATGGATTCAACCCAGATCTAATAACGACTGTGTGTGAGTGCCTGAAAAGTTTCAGCACTCCGTCCATATTCTTATTATTTCCTTTTTCATAATCCCCCATGTACTTGGGGGCAAATGAGCATGATAGGTGGACAGTAATGCATGGCACAGCTATAAAAGTGGAGACTAAAATTTGTCAGCGGACACGATGAGGAAAGGAACACATTTTCAACAAATTGCTATGTAGTACGATATTCTACCAATCATTTAGAGGGTTATACCATAACCCAATAGCAGGGTAATGGAATAGAGCGGAAAGGATATTTTTAGGGTTTAGGGCATAGTAAGGGTATTGGGTTGTAAGGATATTATTTGGGTTTTGCTGGTTGAGGGTATTGGGTTGTAAGGGTATTTTTAGGGTTGAGGGGTGGGTAGGGGTATAAGGTGGTAAAGGTATACTAGAGTTTAGACGTGGTTGGGGTATAAGGTGGTAAGGTTATTTTTAGGGTTTAGGGGTAAGGGAATTGGTTGGTAAGGGTGTTTTAGGGGTGGGTAAAGATACAGGGTGGTAAGAGTTCTTTAAGGGTGGATAAGGGTTTTGGGAGGTAAGGGTGTTTTAGAGTGGGTAGGAGTATGGGGTGGCAAATGGAATTTTAAAAATGGGGTCTCCCAATTTAAATAAATAAATCAAACATACTATACATAGTTTCACTATATATATATATATATATATATATATATATATATATATACACACACACACAATCACTTTGCTTTGTACAGGCATGCGTAGTCAAGTTATATGTGTGGTAAAAGATTGCTTTTGTAAAGGCAATGTACCTCAAAATACCATTAAAACCCAATACCCTCACCCACCCCTAAAACGCTGTACAACCTAATATCTCTTACCCATTCCCAAACCTTAAAAATACCCTTACAACCCAATACCCTTACCCACCGCTAAACCCTATAAACACCAGTACAACCCAATATCCTTACCCACCCCTGCATTCTAAAAACACCCGTACAACCTA
Organism: Lissotriton vulgaris; assembly: GCF_964263255.1. Taxonomy (NCBI): domain Eukaryota; kingdom Metazoa; phylum Chordata; class Amphibia; order Caudata; family Salamandridae; genus Lissotriton; species Lissotriton vulgaris. The sequence continues at coordinate 189,269,522 of NC_141698.1, forward strand.
TTACCCTTATCCACCCCTTAACACCAAAGGCACCTTTACAACCCAATGCCCTTACCCACCACAAACCCTAAAATCACCCGTTCAACCCAATACCCTTACCTACCACTGAACCCTAAAACACTTGTATAACCTACACTTACCCACCCCTTAACCCTAGAAACACCTGTACAGCCGATTACTCTTACCCACCCCAAACCCTTAAAACACCCATACTACCTAATACCCATATCTACCTCTAAACCCCAAAATACCCTTACAACCCAATACCCTTACCCTAAAAATATCCTTAGCAGCCTAGAACCCTACCCACCCCTAATCCCTAAAATATCTTTGTCTACCATTACTCTCCCCTAAACCATAATAACACCCTTACAAACCAATACCCATAGCTTGCTTTAAACCCTAAACATACTCTTACCACCTTATACCCCAAGACCCTTAAATGTGTGTGTGTACACTCCCTCTCTATCTTTCTTTAAATATACTTAGCATGTGCGGTAATAGTATGTGTGGGAAAACAATATGCATGCATGCATGGTAATGGCAGTGTTGTAAAGACTGTTTTCCTTTCTGCTACTTGAAAGGGCTGTGTAGCTTTTAAATTTTCTTTTATGCCGTCATCAAAATTTATCAGCAGGAGAATTGACTTTTCTATATTAACTTTGTATCTGTACATTCCTCCAAAATCTTTTAAGACTGTTGATAGAGTAGGCAGTTATTTTGAGTGGTTTATCACCAACATGAATACATCGTCCTTAATTTCAGTGGCATAACCCAGGCACCTGCGGTGCGGTGGGGCCCCAAGCTCCAGGGGGGGCTCTCTCAGCACAGTACTCTGGCCAGAGAGCTCCTGATTGAATCCGAAGGGGCCCCTTCACTTGCCTTGCAGGTAGGCACCCTCAAGTTTTGTTACGCCAGTGCTTAATTTGTGTGGAGCTCTATATTGCAATGGCCATTTGTTCAATGGCAAGTATGAACGGTTGAGAAACCAAGACACACCTGTGTTGCCCCACATCCCAAGGGGCAAGACAGGGCACCATTTTCCCTATTATCCTAGACTTAGATGAAAGCTCCAAAGTTCAGCGAAGGGTTATGAGAGTGTTCAGAAATATGGAGGCGCTCAACAGCTAGTGGTCATTGGGTAGTATGTGAAGTTAGGTGGTTGGTGCTTCTTGCTCTGAGATAACCCTTGTCTTAGAAACCCGATCATTCACGGACTTCCTTTCACCTCGATACAACGACCGGAAGCTCATAAGCGAGGGTAAGCGGATTTGCTTCCCTGCTCCCTCCGACCGCTCATCCGGCGGCGGTTTTTCCCACCTCAACTACACCACCTAGACGCGCTAGAAGCACCTCCTCCACGCGTCTTTCTTTGTATACACCCGATTAGGACCGGGTTGGAAATATCACCGGTCCGACGACACAGCTCTCATCATTTTACTCCTCAGCCCTGAAGAGTCACGGGTTTACCCCGGTTTTGACGAAACACGTGTTTGCTGGTTTTTCTTGTGAAACTAATATTCACATTGGATGAATAAACACCGTATAAGTTAAAAACATTGGAGTTGGATCTTATCCTTTTCATTGAATGACTACCAAACTTAATTGATATACTGATACAGGTTGTGTGCGCTTGACATTGCATTTAGATGAAAGCTCCAATGCCATTACTATTTTAATAAACATATTCTCTAGGTTAAACCTTCTCAATATGTCCGAAATATAGAAATATCCTACCCTGTCGAGGGGCTTGTCTTGATTGCAACATTACTTACCTTTCGCAAGACTGCGTAGAGACTTGTTGAGATATGGTAACAACACTAGCAACTGGTATGTTGAATTCTTTCATACCACTTCCAAGCAAAATCATACATATTTTTACTGAGAGATAGGCTGTTTGGTACACAACAAAAGCTCCAAAACTCAGAATCCTGTTTTAATAAAACCCTAGGGATGCCATTTGGGCCTAGTGCCCAAACTATTCTTGGAGTTTTTAATTTTTACTTAAGACTGTGCATGACCTGTCTGTTATAAGGCATATTGTTACCTTACAGTGGGGCATGAAATCCTCTCTTTGCTTACCATTCGTTGGGTTTGTCACTCTCTAGATTCTTATTCGTTATCTGCTTGAAATCTCTGTAGGCTTTTTTCCTTTTATAGTGTTTATCCCACTACTGGAGCATGGACACATTACTCTGAAATGAATGAAATGAAATGAATGAAATGAAATTTGATTTGTAGAGCGCATGGCTGCCCGAAAGCGTCCCAGCGCTTGCTTAGGGAACCCGTCCTGGTATTCCCCTGCGAGATAACCCATTACAGGGCATCCCCAAGGTGAAAGCCAGGCATCCCGCTGCGAGGGGCCGTTGTGGAGATTAAGCAAGCTATTGCCCAGAGTTACAGAGTGGGACTCCATGATTGGAATAGGCACCGAGGCGAGAATTGTCAGGTCCGGGGAAATTTGAGCCCAAGACCCGCCGAGGCAGGGAATTGAACCCTGGTCCTGGCCAGACCTCTGCATCAGGGTCTGCCGCTCCAACCACTTGAGCCACACTTCTCCACTTCTCTGTCCTTGCACTGCTCTTTTTCACGCTCTACCTTTTTCATTTTGTTTAAGCACTCTGAGCGTGCATGTGTTTTCCCTTGTGAGTTTCTCCCCTCCCCCTCCACCGTGCTCCATGTTTCTCACTCTCGCCCATGTGTTTCTCCACCACTCCTCCTCTGTTCCCTTCTCAATTGTGTGCTTTCCTCCCTGCCACCTCCATTTGACCTTTCGCCAGTTCGATTTCATCCCCACCCGAACCTCTTGTGGTGCTACCATCCCTCGTCCCCTGTATTGCTTATGCCATCCCCCAGCTTCTTTTCCCATAATTCTTTAGCCAATTGTGCTGCATGGCTAAAACCATTGAACAAGCCAATAAATCTCAAAACACACTCTATTTGCTTTGCCAGTGCATGTTTGTATTTATAGTTTCTGAAGTCCTTGACTAATCAGCAGCTCGTATACCTTTAATAGTGTTTAAAATATTCCCAAAACATTTTTGAATGCTTTAATTTTTTTAAAATATTTTTCCATTGTTGATTGGCATGCAGTTGTGTGACTTTCCATACTGGTGTATTGTATTCTTTCTGGAGCAAACTCCTGTTTCCAACAAGTAGTACATATATAAGGCAATTAAAATATTTTGTGTGTGTATATATATATATATATATATATATATATATATATATATATACGGAGTGCCATGTTCCCCGGGTTAATAGCGGCATTCCTATATGGGCCCACTTAATGAAGAAGTAGGTTGTAACTTTTTACCAGAGTTGGATAGAGATTGAAAGACCCAGGAGTTCAGGGTGTCCTTTCCTTTGGTAACTTACAGTCCTTTGAAAAGCTGTAAAATCTGTTTATCCGAAAGTGGCAATGTCTGAACGCAAACCCAATTTGTGATCCAATGATAGGCTACTGAATTGCAAATTAGGCCTTTGTATGTTGAAAAATGCCGTTTTTTTCATTCGCAAACAGGCCGATTCTGTGAATCGGGCCATTTCTGAATGAAAAAAAGCTTTGTACATCTGGCCCTAGATCTCTAAAACTCTTAGTAACCAACGGTCTTGAGAATTTTTAAAGCCACTTGCATCCCATTTCTGAAGGATGAATGGCGAAGATGACAACCTGATCCTTCCATCTCCAGATGATTTCAAACCATTTATGTTGGCTGCTTTGCACCTTAGTGGCACTTATGCTACAGAAAGTGGGTCAACAGCACCCATTGTAAACCCTCCGGTACTGTTCATTTCTCTGTGTGCATCACTACATGGCTATTCCCATTCATGAAGTGGCATCTCTGGAATGTCTTGGATGAGACCTGGGAAGATGCCCGGGGCAGATTCCTGAGTGACAGACGAATTTGCCATGTATTCCGGAGGAGGTGTGAGGTTACTTTGCATGTCTTTTCAGTGTTGATCTGCCATGCGTTTAAGGGCGGATCTCGGACAGTTTCTTTATCCAGGGTTGACTTGTTAATACATGTTTGGGATCTGTGAGTTTCGTTGTATTTTTTTGTTTTTGCTAATCCTGGGATTTAACGTTTCATGCAATGCCAATATATGAGTACGGTTGTTGATAAGATTATTATTTTTATTAAGAAAAAATTAGTTTGCCCGGTCACAACATATTATCTGGCGACTCTGCAAGGCTATTTATTTGGGTAGTCATCTGGCTTGAGGAAAATTCTTGAGGGGAATACCCAGGTCACCTGATCCAGAGTTTGGGAAGCTGTGAGAAGAGTACGACACGCAATAGGCTACAGCACTTAAGCTACAGCTTTCCTTTTCAGTGCTCAAATGAGCCTTATGTGTATTCATTAATGACATCCCCTCTCCAGCGCTTGGAGCAGTCTGGTCTATTAATGACATCCCTTCTCCAGCGCTTGGGGCAGTCTGGTCTAATTGTAAAGCCCTTCAGTAGTTCACGCTCTGCCAAAAAGATGTCAAGTGGCAAAACGTTATTGTGACAGATTTCATATTTGTCAAAAATATCCTTAATTTACATCAAAAGATGGAGTTCATGATTGTATTGTGTTGAGCATTTATCAAAATACCTGATAGATTCATTTTTGAATTCATGCAGTTTCATGACCTGAGCTGACAGTGTGTGTATAAACACCAATTATAGTATGTGACGAAATTATATATATTTAATTACAAAAGTCACTGTCTCTCTCTTATAAAAGCATGTTGACAATGGGGGCCTTTTAAAACCATACCATGCTTTACTAACGCTTTCACTATTACATCCTCAAAACTCATTACAAACACAACTCATTACAAACACAAGATAACCGTACTCCTTTTAAGGCTGGCTGCGAACCGCTTTTGTTACCTGCCAGAGCTCATACCTTGAACTGACACAAATGTGAAAAAGTGTGTGTTTTGGGGCAGCACCCTTCAGCTATTGACTCGCTTGGGTCAATCCCCTGTAGCCATTGCTTGTTTTAAATATGCCCGCCTCTCCCACTATAGATAAATCCACATCATAAATGGAAATGCTGTAAGGGCGATTGAAGTGTACTACAGTTCAAGAATCTTTTTCCTACCCTCTGAAGCTTTGAAGTCAGCCCTCCTCTTTTGAGCCTGTGCATGTGTGTTGTTTCCTCAACACCCCATACCACTTTCCTAATATATATCCACGACGCTTGGTTGCAAATTCCCATGCTTCTGCACTTTTTACATCAGGCTCATGGGTCCTGTGCTGTATGGGTAGTGCAGAAAGAATTGGCGTTTACCCAGTGTTTTTATTCCCACTACCAGCCCACAATAGAGAGCACTCTCATAACTGTATTTATTCACACCTAACCTAATCCCATTTGCAATACTCCATTGCTTTTAGGAGTTTAGTACCTCTGAATTTGCTCGATTGGAATAGAATAATCTGTGTCCTAGTTAAAGTACAGTGGGGGAGGTGAAGTGTATGTCCTCTATTCTGGGACTAATTCCCCATCACTGTTATGTTATACGGTGCTTATCAAGCGCACGTTCTCCAAACTCTTTCTTGGCGCTGGAGTGGAAGTAATGATTCAGAAAAGGGGGTGGTGATGAACAGAGTGTCTGAATTAAGCAGACCACTCTTACCCAGTCCAAAGATCAGGGCTTGATCCATCACCGTTTTTTAGCTCACTGCACCATCCCAGCTCAGAACTTGGCTATATGCAAATTAGTCTGACCCTGGCCCAGTGCATCATGGGAACAGGGCAGACCAAACTACCAAGCCAATTCTTATACTGGGAAGGAAACAAGCTTCCGGGGACCGGTTTCTGGCATTTCAGCCGTCTTCGGCCCGGCTTGCTTGAATCCTGATGGTGCAATGAGCAAGGGACTCACATCTGAGTATACCCTTCCACGCTTATGGTGGACAAAAATGATTCAGAAAAGGGGGGTGGTGATGAACAGAGTGTCTGAATTAAGCAGACCACTCTTACCCAGTCCAAAGATCAGGGCTTGATCCATCACCGTTTTTTAGCTCACTGCACCATCCCAGCTCAGAACTTGGCTGTATGCAAATTAGTCTGACCCTGGCCCAGGGCATCATGGGAACAGGGCAGACCAAACTACCAAGCCAATTCTTATACTGGGAAGGAAACAAGCTTCCGGGGACCGGTTTCTGGCATTTCAGCCGTCTTCGGCCCGGCTTGCTTGAATCCTGATGGTGCAATGAGCAAGGGACTCACATCTGAGTATACCCTTCCACGCTTATGGTGGACAAAAATGATTCAGAAAAGGGGGTGGTGATGAACAGAGTGTCTGAATTAAGCAGACCACTCCTACCCAGTCCAAAGATCAGGGCTTGATCCATCACCGGTTTTTAGCTCACTGCACCATCCCAGCTCAGAACTTGGCTATATGCAAATTAGTCTGACCCTGGCCCAGTGCATCATGGGAACAGGGCAGACCAAACTACCAAGCCAATTCTTATACTGGGAAGGAAACAAGCTTCCGGGGACCGGTTTCTGGCATTTCAGCCGTCTTCGGCCCGGCTTGCTTGAATCCTGATGGTGCAATGAGCAAGGGACTCACATCTGAGTATACCCTTCCACGCTTATGGTGGACAAAAATGATTCAGAAAAGGGGGTGGTGATGAACAGAGTGTCTGAATTAAGCAGACCACTCTTACCCAGTCCAAAGATCAGGGCTTGATCCATCACCGTTTTTTAGTTCACTGCACCATCCCAGCTCAGAACTTGGCTATATGCAAATTAGTCTGACCCTGGCCCAGTGCATCATGGGAACAGGGCAGACCAAACTACGAAGCCAATTCTTATACTGGGAAGGAAACAAGCTTCCGGGGACCGGTTTCTGGCATTTCAGCCGTCTTCGGCCCGGCTTGCTTGAATCCTGATGGTGCAATGAGCAAGGGACTCACATCTGAGTATACCCTTCCACGCTTATGGTGGACAAAATACCCCACCACCCCCTTTTCTGAATCATTTTTGTCCACCATAAGCGTGGCAGGGTATACTCAGACATGAGTCCCTTTCTCACTGCACCATCAGGATTCAACCAAGCCGGGCCGAAGACGGCTGAAATGCCAGAAACCGGTCCCCGGTAGCTTGTCTCCTTTCTGGTGAAGAATTGGCTTGGTAGTTTAGTCTGCCCTGTTCCCATGATGCACTGGGCCAGGGACAGACTGATTTGCATATAGCCAGGTTCTGAGCTGGGATGGTGCAGTGAGATAAATAACGGTGATGGATCAAGCCCTGAACTTTGGACTGGGTAAGAGTGGTCTGCTTAATTCAGACACTATGTTCATCACCACCCCCTTTTCTGAATCGTTTTTGGCCACTATAGGTGTGGCAGGGTATACTCAGACATGAGTCCCTTTCAAACTGCACCATCAGGATTCAAGCAAGCCGGGCCGAAGACGGCTGAAATGCCAGAAACCGGTCCCCGGTAGCCTGTCTCCTTTCTGGTGAAGAATTGGCTTGGTAGTTTAGTCTGCCCTGTTCCCATGATGCACTGGGCCAGGGACAGACTGATTTGCATATAGCCAGGTTCTGAGCTGGGATGGTGCAGTGAGATAAATAATGGTGATGGATCAAGCCCTGATCTTTGGACTGGGTAAGAGTGGTCTGCTTAATTCAGACACTCTGTTCATCACCACCCCCTTTTCGGGAGTGGAAGTAAGGCAGCATCAGAGGTGAAGCCTAATTGTCATATGCCTGGGAAAACAACCATGTCTTCAGCTGTTTTCTGAAAGGTGCATAAGAGGTGACAGACCTCGGCTCCACGGGGAGCGAGTTCCAGAACTGAGAAGCTAAAAGTTGTAGTGACTAATAGTTTCAGATGGGAAGATCATAGATTACGAGTGGGGACATAGCGTAGAATCTTGGACGAGATGAAGGCTGGGCTGTTGCCGTGAAGAACTTTGAAAATCGTGCATCCCATTTTAAACAAGCCACTCATAGCCATAGGGAGCCAATGAAGGCTTTTCATCAGTGGTCTGACACGAGGCCATTTAGGTTGGTGAAAGATCAGTGTAGCAGCCTGATTCTGGACTAGCTGGAGGTGTCGAAGTTGGTAAGCCGGGATGCCTACACGGAGTGAATTGGCATAGTGCAGTCGGGAGATGACCAAGGCCAAGATCACTAAGGTCAGAGCTTCCTGAGACAGAAATCTGCGGATCTTCTCCTTGATTCACCGCAGTTGGAAAAATCCAGCAGAAACCACCGAGCTGATCTGGGCCTTCCTCGACTGCTGAAGCCCCCCCCCCCCTTGATCTTGCTTCCTCGTTCTTTCGGATCTCTAAAAAGTTCACTCAACTATATTGTAGCCTTCGTGCAACCGCTGTCCGCTTCACAAGAACCAATGGAATCCTTCCACAAAGGAGTTCTTGCACTTAGTTTTCTTACATTTGAGGACATGATAGTTCGGCAAAATAAGCCTTGTTTCAACTTAATAAGGGAGTTTCATTAATGTATTGGAACATGTGAAGCCTTCTTATCAGCGCTGTAATAACCCTGGAAATTCAGGTGGTGACATTAAAATACCAACTAATAACAATAGATATTACTGGGCAAATGCTTTAAAGTTATACCTGAATCTAACTGGAATTTTCTCTGGGGTATAAAACTGTCCTTATATTGATACATTTAGTTCATATTTTGAGTGCTATCAACTACTGAAATGTATATAAAATAAACATTTTCGATAACCTCTTCCCTATGTTTTCTGAGGTCTGTAATTACATTTTCTCGACCTCAAATGAGAAATGCAACATAATCCCTAGGCACCCTTCTCTGTGATCTATGCAAGGCTTGTTTCGGCTGAAGAAAATATTTGCAGTCTGTGTCGATGTAAAAAAACAAGTCACATGATTTGTTACTTCACAGCTTATAAATTAAAATGTTCTCTTTTCAGAACACCAGTGCTTGTATTTCATTTATGAAGCGTAAGGTGCTTTCTCTGGATTCCTGTGCGCGGCCTTTCCGCTTACAAGCAACCTATAAGGGGAAGTTGAATTATTTTATTCATGTCTACAGACAGCCGTTTTGAGTGGTGTAGAAAGCATCCGTTAGGAGGAGAAAATCTCAGCGACATGAGTATGGAGTCAAGGAAGAAACTCCAGCGTATTCTAATAATTTGCATGACTCCTACTGTTGTTGTGATTTGGTGGGTTTTTATGGTTTTTCGTGATGTTCCTTGAGCATTCAAGAATAATGATGAGTACTCTTTTTTGTTCATGTTTTGAAAACGGAGTTGTACTGTTCATTTACTTTGATCCTATCTGCATTGCATGTGTTTCTTTGCTTTGAACACTGAGGCCCTTGCTTAGTTTATTTCCTGCTTTGAGAAGGTAGTTTAAATGAAATTGCTTCTGCAGTTCTTGCCCTAAGAGTCCCAACCTTTTTTTCATAAAAAGCACATCGGTAGTGGTCGCGAACCCAGATTAGCGCAGTAACCCGATACATCCATCCCACTTGTTGGCAGTATTGTAATTAATGCTCCTTCATTTCCCGTCACCCTCTTCTGCAGAGGTGCGAGCAGGGGGTACCAGATGTTGAGTTCTTACGGTCACTGTTTCCCCTAAGGAAAGATGTAAGTATACTGTTTTAATAGCTTGTGACCGGACAATGCTGTTTATTATTATGTATTATTATTAATTATATTTTTTATATCGCGCTAGCTAGATTCGAAGACATCTAAAAATGAATAGCATAGCGTACCTTTACATAGGATGCATAAAATGAGAGCTCGACTAGCGTAGCTATGCGAATGATGCGCGACACATAGATTCCAAGAGCAAGCCTAAGTCATACTTTGCGACCTATTGTTCCACTACACCTCCCCGCCCGAACTCTCTCACTCAACCTTTCAGTACTGTTATTAATTGCACATCACAGGGACAGCTGAAATTCCAGGAGCCTAGTCCCGACAGCTCGACGACTTCGGAGGGCTGGAAGAGGTCCCCCGCTACACGGCGGAGGAGGGCACTGGACATCGAATGCTGTCTCATACTATGTGACCTATTGTTCCACCGGTCTGTCTATGCTCCCCCAGGTACTTCTCTTGTAAAGCGCTCTGATATCCGCAAGGATCTTGTCCGCGCTATATAAAACTTTCTAAATAAATAAATAAATAAATAAATAAATAAATAAAACAGAGATGAAGCGTAAGTGTGATTTAAATATGTTCGGTTAATAAAACTGTCACCTACAACCTTGAGTCTTCAGATTTATAATAACCTTTTCTTGCAAGAAGGGGAGTATGTTTCTAGATAACATGCATACCTCTGCTCTGGTCTACGGGCTAAGGGATGGGCCTGGTGTGCAGTGTGCTCCCCTATAATTATTAACTACTTTTCTTTATGCGTGAAAGCCCTCGGTCGAACATTGAAGGGAAAATTGGTGATGCTGCAGTGACCTCTAGTGTTGGGGAAGGCAGGTGGCAAGGGATAATGTCAAAGCTGTGCTGAATTGTGGAGAAATTAAAAATGTAGTGTAGGAGTACTGTAAAACAGTTTCGGATGGACTCAAAAACTTTTTCTTCACCTTAATTTTTATTATTTTAATGTGAGTGTCCCCTAATCTTCGTTTTCTTCACTTTTTTATGGTCATTGCTTCTTTTGCAAACCACGGAGATTGGTCTTCAAGAATCAACGTGCCTAAGTACCCTATTTTCTTGCTTTGGGACACTTATGGTGTGAAACTTTGTAGTTTGGACACTAAGCAGAGTCAGAAGTCAGTCCTCAGCTACAATTGTAAGGGATAAAAATGCTTTGATAGCTAAAGCAAGACTAACTATTGAAAAAAAATGATGGCAAATAGCGAATGTGTAAATTAATCAAAGTAAATACAAAGTAACCAAAGACATTAATGGTCATTTAGGTGCATCCTTCTGTTACCATGGGAAAACATGATGTGCTGATTTGGTTCCTTTTGGAAATGGTGTATAAAAGATAGTTTCCTGTTTGGTATTTTTTGTGACTCACGATAGTCCAATTTGGTTGATGTGTGCATTTTTTATCCGCTCCTCAGATGTGGAAAATGTTCTTATGCCAAGCCATGTGGTCTGACTCCCTACCTCGGTGGCCCCCTCATATCATTTTGCTTCAACAGTTTGCTTGTTTTAATATCCCTTGCCAACTGGCAGTGACTAGATTGCCAGTGAAGGTGAGGTGCTCATCCTTCATGCAGACTAGTCACCACTTTATTGTGACCATGCTATAACCGTGATATAGATCTCATATCCTCTAAATTTAACTTGCCCTTGCCTACCATATGTCCATATGTTGGGAGCCAGCAGTACATATTTTAATTGGGTAGAAATGTTCTTCCACAAAAAAGTGCCTTCCCTCCATACAGCTTTGATTATGCCGGAGCGTGAATGTTCAGGGGCACACACACATGATATTAAAATGCTATTCAAGTGTCTTAGTTAACTAGATAATATATGGTGTCTTTCTCTGGCAGCAGCACAGACGGGAGGATGGCAGTCATTAACTTACATGGCTGTTTAGATCTGGCTTGACAGCGCAACTGTCACTTGACCATATGTGTTCAACAAAAAAGCTTTCATGTGACCAACACAAAAGAGATTTCAGAGTTCTACTAGGAGGGGCTTCGGCGCCACCTAGATTGCATGCATGGCACTTTTTGGCTTGTGTCAAAGTTTATACTCGATGCACCACGACTGAGTTGTCATGGTGCAAAGTCCATGATCAAGGCTATCCGCTTGATTTGTTTAATATGAAATGTTATGATAAAGACATTGTGAAAAACATATGTTAACGTTTATAGGCAGTTAGGTGTGCATTGTTATTTCTCTATAATAAACACTACAACTGGGTATTGTGTTGCGTGGCATCTCGCAAACTGCAGAAGTAAGCAAGGGTTTTAATTTTGGTCACCCACTGACAAACTGTAAGGGGCACCAATGAGCTGACTCTTGCTTGGCCCCGTTGAGAGGGGCTGTGTATTGTTTGGCAAGCTTTATTTTCTTACATATTTGCCATTTTATAATTGTATGCACAATGGTTTTTATGTGTATTTGAATAAGTATTGAGTAAAGTGTAAAGCCATTATTGAAAGGTAATGCTTCTGCAGTTTATTGGGATTAGCATGCTAGATTTCATAGGCTTTAATTTCTTTCTTATTAACTATTATGACAAAGTCGGTAGGCCTGATCTACATTTTGTGAAAAGCATGCGGTAAAGACAATAGACTTATAATGATGGATTGTTATAACTCTGTGCTAAAGCCTGTAGGCAAGTACTTTATTACATTGAATTTCAAAGGTTCCTGGAGTAGGGAAGAGGTGTTTGGTGCTAGTGATCTACCTGAACACATTATGGGGACTGAAGATATGCAGTACTATAATCTGATTTAAACTTTCTTAGGAGGAATAATGTTTTGCTTTGCTAACTGTCATTTTGTATAAATTTGTACTTCTATTACTGTATGCTGGATGACAGCCTCTGGAAAGCTTACACTTAGTACAATAGGCTTACGTTGGTTATGATGACAAGCTAATGATCAAGGCTGTATGCCTAATTGTTTATTATGAAACGTTCCAATAAAGGCAGTCGGTCTGACATTTTGTGAAAAGTATATGTTAAAGTCAATAGGCTCTTGAAGAGTGGATTGTTATTACTCTGAATTAAAGGCTATAGGTAGTTTTATTTTTTACATGGAATCTCACACATTTGCCATGGCAGGCAATCATTTTTGTTCTGTTTACCCCCTTTGGTAATCAGTATGCATAGAGCATTTGTACTGTCAGAATCTGTGTTAAGCCCTCTTAGGAGAGAGTATTTTGCTTAGCCCACTGTAATTTTGTAGAGTATATCATTTTATGACTGTACGGCTGATGGTTGCCTTGTCAAAAAGCTTAAACCCAGTACAGGTGGCCACAGTTGTGGTGAAAATTCATTAATATCAGCTACAGGCTTGATTGATTCTCAAGGAAATACTGTTTCTGTTGCCATAGCCTGATCTGTTTATTATGAGCATTTATGAAAAAACTCATTGTGCTTGACATATTGATTGTTGAAAAACATATGTTCATATTAACCGATATTGAAGGGTGGATTGATATTTCTCTGTATTAGAGTTTATAGATAGGTATTTGTAATCCAAAATGTCAAATTACCTTAGTAGATAATGATTTTGGCGTTTGTTATTGCCTCAGACAAACCCTAGGGGGAGAAGATTTGAACAGTAATAATTCTTTCTATAATGTCTTATTAGATGTATGCGAGGATCTTGGAATAAAAAAATCATTTAATAAGACTGCCATGTATGTAAATATGTATCCAGTTAGATAGTCTGGGGAAACGACTCAGCCTGCATCCGTCATTGGCTCTTTTACCCTGCGAATGATGGCATTAGCTGATTATGTGTATATGTCTACCTGAAAAGGAGTGTGCTTCATTATCAGGACTGGTTGGCCAGTCCTTTAGTTTTGAATTTTTTTCTTTTATAGTTTCCCTTTCATTTTTCCTTCTTTTTTAATGAGGACACAACAGCTCTCCCGACAGTGCTAATAGATTACTTGTTTCCCGCTCATTTTATTTGCAGTGTGGTGCATTCAACATAGCACTTCCCTAAACCAGGAGTTCATTGTGAGAAGGCCTGGTACATGCTGACCACTAATTAAAGTGGGCACCTTGTACCAGTCCAAACAACCCTTATTGATGATTAGGTTAAAGACAACCTTTATTGAAAGCTATCCTAGTGGTAGCTATGGAGAGCAGCCTTCAGGCTAAGTCTCAAAGAATATAAAGCAGCTTGGTTTACCAGATTATAACCTCCTGAATGACCAAATTAAAGGAGAACTACACAAGGTATATATAGAATATATGTATTTATTACTAAGCACTCTACTAACCTCTTTATGAGATTAGAGAGCAAGGTACACATTATTAAAGCAGTAAAACGACAGTAAATAGCACAATACAAAGTGGGCCTCTGGAGAGACAAAACCATATATTAAGAAAGTGGTATAACAACCTCGACTTGACTAGACACGTAGCACGTGGAATCGCTGGGATCCCAAGGAACCACCCAAGGCTGTGATACAGGGGACCCATGCAGTGGGAGAACACAGCCGCGAGCTCCGTACAGTCCTATGGAAAAGTCGCTGTTGGAATTTTAAAGAACCCTTTCATATTTAGAAGGTTCTAAGGGCAGCACCTATGTGAGCACCGGAGCACTCGTGTTACCTAACCCAGGGAAGCCGGGTGCATAGGTGTCAAATGGTGTCGGGAATCTTCGTTGTTTTCAATGGTGTGATGCTGCAAAGTGCTGCTGCCGTGAAGAGGAGAAGTGTCTGGTGTGATCCAAGCCTGGATCAGAGCTGAGAAGAACTGGAAAGCAGAGGAGACAGACTCTGGCTCACTTGCCAGTGACCAGGAGCTTGGTAGATGAATCGCCCACGATGTCGGGTGCTTCAGGCTGCTTGACTCTGCAGCCACGGGGACCAGGAGACGTCGATGGCGACCAAAGTCCACAGGCGAGCTGTCCCAGGAAGGATGTTGAGTGCTGGGGGGTTAGTGTCCGGATTGGAGACCAACAAGCCTTGGCAACTGCAACCCACGCGGTCAGAGAAAAGATGCTTCGGTGTGGACCAGCAAGGTTCTGGGGACAGCCTAAGCTATGGAGAGTCAGGGCACACCTGGCACAACTAGGAAAGCCCACGGAAAGTTAAAGTTCCTTTCTCCCGCCTCGCTGCCAAGACATGGAGCACCCTCCCCGCACACCTGCGTCTGACCTAGAACCTGCTGACCTTCAGGAGACTACTCAAGACCTGGCTGTTCGACCGGTAGCTGCTCCCCCCAGCTCCTTGAAACCCTCGCAGGTGAGTAGCGCGCTGTACAAATGTCTGATTGATTGATTGCTTTTCAGGGACCCACAGGTCGACGGACCAGGGATCGCGAAGGGGCCTCGAGAGGAATCACAAAATACCAGCCCACGGAACACTCGTTTCGGGTTGCACGGTCCCCACGAGGGTTGTGGGTCGCAGGTTTGCTGAGAGCACTGGTCGAACTCGGGAAAGCTTAGGAACCCACCTCCTGTGTTGCAAAATCTTCGGAGTGCATGAGGAGCTGCGTAGATGCAAACCGGTCAGATGCGTTGAGGTGCCTGCCATGCAGGGGAGTAACTCCTTTACTCCAAAGGAGATTCTTCAGTTGTCCAGCAAAGTGTAGATCATCAAAGGATACTTGGTTTCTGTAGTAGAGTTTTGTCCAGGTAAAATCTAAAGTCCTGTAGTCAGGGGTTCCTTCTTTATACTTAATGAAGCGGTGGGGCAAACTCTGGGGACCCACCTATGGGGGGGGGGTCACGGCAGAGGGGTGGCTACACTCGTATCCTTTGTCCAGTTTCGCGCCAAAGGATAGCCCCTGCAACCGGTTTGAGCTGGACTATGCACAGGGACACCAAATGTGCCCCCGTGCAGACATCAAGGCCCTCTTGGAGTGCACCCACCCAGCCCCAAAACACCAAAGCCTGCCTGGGAGGTGTTTACACCTCCCTGTGATAGGAAACCTATTGTCCATTCTCCTCTGCCAGAATTTCGTCCTGCAGCAGAAGGGCAGACGTGTGTCTGTGGCTGGCAGCATCCATCGTGTGATGCCAGGGTCGAGAAATCTGGTACCTGGTGTACCAGTGCTGTCATATTTCTCCCTCTAGGAGGGTGGAGTCATACCTCCCACACCAGTTACTGGTGTGGAGGTATTATCCCAAGGTGGTTGATATCAAACATGACATGTTTCCCTGCACTGTTTTAAAGTTAGCAGTTAGGTTATAATGCACTTAAGAGTAAATGGTTGGCTGCATCACAAACAACCCCGGAATAGAAGTTCCGAAGGCTGCAGAGGGGCTCTGCTCATACAGGAGAACCCTCTCACATAAAAACCAGCACCCTGTCTTCAGGATGGATAAGGCCTGCCATAGGGGTGACTGATAGGTTTATATGTGCAGTGATATAAGGTAGATATAGTGAACCTATATCTAATTAAGAGGTGCATGAACCACCTTACACAGGCTGCAGTAGCAGACCTGTTGTGTCATTTTTAATGGCCACTTGGGGGTGGCACAATACATGCTGCAGCCCCTGGGAGGCCCCTGTGGTACCTATGCCCTGGGTACATAGTATACCATATACTAGGGATTAATAAGGGTACCCCAGAATCCAATCTGGAATGTACCTAAAGTACATGCAATCAATTTGGAGGTGAAAGCAGCTAGGCTGTGGTCCTGGATAGCAGGATCCCAGCCAGATTAAGTCGAAAACAGTGAAACATCAGCATAAAGTGGGGGTAACTATAAGAAGCAAGTCATACTCCTACAATAATTATGGAATGCTGTATGTCCATAATGTATCATTGTTTTACTACTCCAAGATGGCCAGCACATTGGTTCTAAATGTGGCCTCCGAGCCTGAACTTTTAAACAGTAATAGACAATTTACAATACCCTTGCAAGATGAACACCCGCTGCTATGTTTAGTTTTGTTATTGCAAACATCTGTCTTCCTTAGTTAGAAGGCAGTTTGTTTTCTCTTATCTACTTGTATTATTTTTATTTATCTTGCATATAATGTCGAGTGTGTGTGTTTTTATTGTGGTTGTTTCAGAGAGTCAATGGAAGGATGAGTCAGTGAATGATAAATGCGTGCATGAGTACAAAGATGAATGACAGAGTGCATATAAGATGACTTATTCAGTGTCTTCACCCATCAGTGACAGCAAAGGCAATTTCATTCATAAACCTGACCTTTTGGCATTGTCAGTGATTGTTTCAAATTCTGTATAACATCTTGAACGTATGCTTTTCTCTGGATTAGTTCAGACACCTTCCAAACACCAGTGGTAATAACCAGTATAATCGAAACATTTACTCTTGCGTGAGCACCAGGAAAATATAAATATTGGAATTATAATTTCATATCTGGTCCAAAGCGAGAAACACAAGTCTGGTTACTGAAAATACTTAAGTTGCGCTTAAGTATAACTTTGACTTAAATCTTGCATGGGTACAATGATTGAGAACTTGTTTGTAGAGCAAGACCCACAGGGCACCATGTGCTTGCTCGGTGGTGATAGTCCATGGCTACTTGTACTTTTAGACTTTTTGTATACGTATATGGTACACCACCTGGTAACAGAACATAATATTACATACACTGTTATATAGTAGGCCCAATGTGGGAGAGGCTAGGATTGTACCATTCAGCTTAACCAACCTGGGTTCCTTTGGCATAAAAGGAGAGCATGCTGGAAACTCTTCAGCAAATAACTATGAAGGACTGGCATCGGACTGACGGACAAAAAAATGTGCTCCAAAGTGGCAAATCAGTGTCATGGGGCATGCATCCTGATGGGTATTGCATGCATTTCTCAGTGGCAAAGTTTACCACCCTGGCTACTTGTGCATGTGTTGCAGGCATGGGGTACAGACTGGCATGTGTCTGTAAATTGTAAAAGCTCCCTGAATGGAGGCACCTGAATTCCCATGGCGCATTTCCTATGAATAAGTCCCCGAGCGCAAGTGGATTGTGCTTTTTGCTTGAGATAGGCCACCTAATGTTTGATGTGGTATAGCTCTTGGCAAGCAGCAGACATGCACCCTGTCTGACCGCACGTATTTGTCCTCAGTAGCTCAAATGTTGCATGTAGCACAGATTTCTAGACCTTAACCCATGTATCCTTCAGTGACATCCCTAGGTAGTAATACAAGACCCAAGTGTATAAGTAAAATGATTTTGTTTAAATACAGTTACTCATGTCAAATGTTTTTATTCTTCCCCTTCCATGCCTGCAGAGCCCAGTGGATCCATGGAGTCACGTAAACCAAGTAAGAAAGAATCAAGTAAAGAGGCTTCAAACTGCTGTCTAATATTGGAATTTGTGGCCATCCTGAATTGGGGGAGATAGTTTTTGTTAGGAGTTAAGGAGCAGGTAATATCACTGGCTGTTGGTCCTACAGCATGGGAGGATTCTAGTGCATGCTATATGTTTCATCTCTTGGACTGCCTGGAGTTGACGTCTATCCCAGAGGTTGTCATTTCGTAAATTTTACAAAAGCCGGGTTGTCTTTTGGGCTACTTTATTGCATCATGATTTGATGTCCATCTCGTGGATTAATTTCGAAATTCTGTGGCGATATTCATTTAGGGCTTCTGCAATCAGTATCTGTGCTATCTGCCTGTCTTTTTGGTTCCAGCAGCCAATGCCTGTGCCCTTCTGTAGTCCTTGTCTGCCCTATGCGTCTCTTGAGTTGTTTTAAATAGGCAGTTCCTATGTCTCTTCTGGGATCCTGGAGTTACTTTATGCGCTAGCTGTCTCTTGTAGTGTTTTTTTCTTATTTTACAATCTGAAACTTTTTATTTTTGTAGTCTGTGTCTGCACTATCTGTCTCTTGGGTTCTGTTTCTTTTTTTCTTTTTTTTTTTTTACGATCCAATACCTTTTGGGCTTCTGTAGTCAAATTCTTGCTAGGTGTCTCTTGGCTTGTTCTTGAAAACCCGTACCTATATGTGCTTTTAGTTTCTTCAAGCAGTGTCTGGTGCTCATTTCGTCGTCGTTGAGGAGCCACTGCCTATGTCTATTGTGGGTGAGTGTCTGTGCTAACTGTCTTTCTTGTTTTGCCTCTGGCAGCATGGGTGCATCTAGGTTGTGTCTGAGCTATCAGCCTGTTCGTGTTATTTTCAACCGTCATTGTTTTTTGTTTCTGAAGTTGGTGTCTAACATCCGTTTCTTTTCTGTGGCTTGCACCTAAGGAAGCTTTGTTTTGTATTTTTTTCTGATGGCAAAATCGATGTGTAGGTAATTGCGTAAAGAAAGAGTATTTAGGACCTCATTCATAGCTAGAACTGTAGGCAGACAGAACATGGCTTAAACTTGTATGCTCATCTGGCAAAATTAGCTTCTTCTACAGTCTTAGTCTGCATAATCGAACAACAAAAATATTAACGAACTGAAATCAATCTCTCCCTCTGTCCGCTCAATACAGGCCGAGAGTCGGTTACCTCCTTTCGTTTTACCTCCACCTCAATATGGGCACTAGACTTCTGGATTTATGGAGTACCCTGTGGCCTCTAGAAAAGTGAGTCCACACTCTTACTCTGAGTTGTGGCTAGGTTCTCATGCTACCCAAGTAGAAGACCTCAATCCTTGTGTTTGCTAACCATTGGTATTTGGGAGTCAGCCTATCCCACAACAGTCAATCTTGCAGAAGTAAAGAAGAAAGGCAGATTGTGAAGTCTACATCAAATGTTTTATCTCGGCATAAGTACGATTTTTAGATGGTCCCTTGTGTTTTCGAAAACCATAGGATAAATTCTCCAGGCAAGTAAAGTGCCTGTGATCTGTTTACGCCTGATTTTGTCTTGTGTGGAACTATGAAATTTTGAACGCATTGAACGCATTGATGGTCATTTCAGATGCACCAAGATGCCAGCTACAGCTTTTTAACAAGCATTTACAATGCAATAGGTCTCGCAGTGACATTGTTTAAAGCTGTTAGCATTGTAAATAAGATTGTTTGTTTTTTATATTGTTTTTGTTTTCTAAAAAGTATACAGTATATATGATCAATTCTGCACCATTAGTCTGGAGATGCATTACTGAAAAAAACACCCAAAAAAAGCAACAGGACATCTCATCTATATCACTGATAAAGCAAACTGGATTACATGCCTCTGATTGTTTCACGTATTTGAGAGGGGTCTGTGTTTTATTGACAAATTATGTTAAAGTGAAACTGCCTATTAATTGCTAAATTATGACAATACTTACATGACCACATGCTGTGGTAAAGACAATCTAGGCACAGTGCCTTCCCCGGCACAAGCCCTCCGCGTTCACACACTGGAACAGACGTGGGGTAAGTCATCCCATGCACCAGCGTGTTTGGACACAGACCACACCTGCATCTCCTCTTCCGTGCATTTACCAGACTTACAGAGCAGCTGCTTCTGCACCGGGTTCCCCCTGTATAGGGTGTGTGTATAAGAGCAAAAAAGTACTTGTTGGAAGCAACATATATATAAAACATATTTGTACATGTAGCGTGTAGGGACAGGCAGTCCAGCAAAATTATATTGGGAGTTAATCAGAGTAAAGTTTGACCCAAAATAAAAGGTTTGTAACATAATATAATTGTATGTTAGCAGGGGTAGGGTGACATGTTATTTCTTATTTGTGTGGCTTATATCATAGTGTGAATTTTGTTTTGAAACCTAACGTGTTGCACGCTTTGCAGTATCCCTGGCTTAAAAGGCTTATGGCCCAAAAGTAATTTTCTAGGGCAGGGGGAAATGCATATGGGTTAAACTGTATAAGTTGCAAATCAACACGCCTGCCACTGCGCTTCGCTGCTATCGTGTTGGGTATAGCGCTTAGATCTGAAATTTGCAATAAGCACTTACAGGTACTCCTGCCAAAGAACGTAATTTACATGGTTAACACCAGAGCCTCAATTATGTATAAAAACATAACATATTGTAACTGACACCAGGCCTCCCTTCCTCCTTTGAGGAGTATGGCTTACGACTCCACCCCCTGATCTGGCATTCCATTGTAGCAGAGCTCTTCCCTCCAGGCACAGCTGGGTAACCCTAGGGGCTCTTTATCACCTCTTCAAAGCAGCCTTGGTGCCCTTGTTAGATGTGTGAAAGTGATATGTTACACTGTGTCTGTATAGTGCAGCGCTCACCGGTCCCAAGGTCGCCGGGTGCCAGTGGTGTCCGTAGAAGAGTTTTTACAGAGGAGGGGGTCACACATGGGGTAGATTGTGCACATGCGTGTAACAAGTGTACAGAGAGGCACATATAAAGTCACAAACATTTAAATTGTCTCATCTTTTATGGAAGCTTGCACTGTTACAGCTCATGTGCTTGCTGAAACAAAGTTTACCTCTGGCAGGTGATGAAAGCTTGCACTTCTACAGTCCACTTTGTACGTGTGTGTGAGAAGCCTCCTTATCTTGTGCTGTGCTCTCCCCATTCCAACCCAAAACTGTGTGTCTGTGTGGCTGAGGCTTTTAACCTTAACCCTAGGGCCCAGGCCCGGCATTAATTAATTTATGACAATCTTGGCTGTTTATGGCTGTAGGTGCCGCCGCGCCACCTGCCTGACAGTAGTGTGCATCCTTCCTGTCCCTCACCGCCACTTAGGACAACATTTGAACTAAAGACTGGACAGGAATTAACATCCGAAGTAGTCCTGCCCAGCAACTCTTGAACTGTAAATGCTGCAACAGAACAGGCAAGGCTATCGTAGCCTTACGGCAGCTGTATCCGGCTTTGGAGCTGGGGAACAGGGTTTGAGGCGACCCTCCGCGTTGGTTCAGTTATTTACCCTTCCTGTGCCAATTAAAAATGAAAGTGCCTTTTTGTGTAACATGTAATTAGTGCTCATGTAAAAGCGCTCCTATACCTTTCGGTTAACTTTGCTCTATATAAACTAGCACTATTACATATCTTAATTATATATGGGTAAAAATGCGCCCTGAGGCATGACCCTGACCTACTGTGTGCTAGGGGTGTGGGAGGCGCACTTATATTCACAAGCGGGCAGTGCACAGCATTTGGTGCACTTGTTAGAAGTGTGAAAGTGATATGTTACACTGCTTCCATATAGTGCAGTGCTCACCAGTCCCACGGTCGCCGGATGCCAGTGGTGTCTGTAGAAGTGTTTTTAGAGAGGAGGGGGAAACACATGGGGTAGATTTTGCACACACGTGTAACGAGTGTACACACAGGCACATATAAAGGCACAAACATTCTAATTGTCTCATCTTTTACATTCCCAATTTTGGCAGAGGACCGAACCGAGGTAGTAGGCGAGTAAGCGATAAGCCCAGGATCACACAGTGTAGTTAAGCTCTAAATCTCCTGGCCCATAAAGAAGCATTTTAATCTTTTTTCTACTACATTTTTAGTTAAGGGTGTAACTCGGACCAACTGCGTTCGGAGGGTTGTTGCCACCCTACAGGAAGTTTTTTTTTTTAAATTGACCCTGCCATTAAAAATGGCACTCCGCACCAGAGCCTTAATTTTATGCCACGCAAAAGTGTGTACGAGTGAAATCGTATTATTCTATGCAACCACTGCACAGGCTTCCCTTTCCCCCTTCCTGCTCTTTGGGAGAGTGGGGGTGCCCTTTTGCAAGAAGGAGGGGAGCGTCTCCACGCTGCCTCCCTCGCAAGCCTTCAAGATAACACAGAATAGTGAACAGATGCTTGGAACGGCTTGCACGGTTGGCTGTCAGCAGTGTCTGCGCACACCCTTAAAATGTTATCAAAAACAAAGATGGTGTGTGCTTGTCCTGATGGGCCTGCCTAAAAGTCCACAGGGCGGCAACCAAAACTGTAGAAACCTAATGGCGACGCAGCGAGTAGCATAAAGTCTGACACGCACCTATCGAAAACAGGGGCGGGGCTTGAATCCCCCTGCCGAAATATATTGTTAACTATAGCTCTCGCAGGCGAAAAGCGTATGCGCTCCAACACCAGGCGAGACCTAAAAAGCATTTTCTAGATAAGAAATAGTGGGAGGGTGCAAAGTTGACATTTTAGTACACATTATCTGTAATCATTTCTCCAAGAATGACCGTGAGTTTGGCAACTGTTTTTCTACTATTTTTGTTTTACCTTCACCTACCACTGTCTAGTTAATAGTATTATTCTTCACACAATGGGAAGAGGAGTGAGCCAGACCCAACAGTAATAAGGATTACCTGTATTATAACCCCAGTACACTTAGCTGTCTACTTGTGCTATTACCAATCCACTGTTGTAGCTCACTTTTAGATTCTAGTCCATTGGACAGGTTGCTTTCTCCTTCTGTGCATTTTGTGTGTGTTTTGTAGTTACATAAAGAGCCACTGATAACCACTCACTTTTCTTGTTAACTACTTTCAAAAGCAGGTGTATATCTATCAACGAGCTAAGAATACTTCTCATTTAAGAATACTAAGAGAAGACCCAAGAACGGAGACTCCCGTTTAATATGTGGGTACCTGTTCAGTTGTCATGCCATTGTCCTGCATTTCTTCTGATCCCTGCATTGTGAGAGAGCTGAGGCTGGCAGGGAGAACAGACAATAACCGTAAATCCGGTGGAGGTGGCGGAGAAAACAGTGATGCTTGGATGGATGGAGTTCACAAGAAGGACTGAGTTGTGGTGGAACCATATTCTCCTGGGTAATGGTGCGATACAGTTAAGGAATAGGGGTTAAGCCATTGAGGATGTCTACCCTTGATCCGTGGGCCCCAACAAATTCAACATTGGAGGTTGTAACCTCTGCCTCAGCTCTCAGTTTATCCACCCAAAAGAAGTCCGGAGATACATTTCTTTGGTCCCCGTGTGAAGATGACCAGATTGGAAAAATGAAAGAGTCGGAAGAGAGGGACTAAATTGTAGGATCGGAGGAGAAAGGCTCATGTGACGGTGCTCGCGGTTCTTGCTAAGGTCCCACCTTAGTCCCTGCTGAACTGGATGGAGAAAGTGCTCAGAGATCTGCTACCGAGCCTAGATAATAGTGTCTCGGGGGTTTAATAAACTTTACAGACTTCCTTTGATGTGGCAATGAAATAAATCCATGTTGGGGAGTGGTGCACAGTGATGGTAGTGGTGCAATCACAGGACCATACCGATCAGATCTTGAGAGCAGCAGTACAACTGAGAAGAGTGCCTGTGGATTACAATAGGCTGCTAGTGTATCCCAATATAAGGGCATGAAGCCTGGTGAGGAAAAGATAATTTTTTGGCCATCAGGGAGGCAAATTGTTGTAGAAGGGCTTTCAGAATCAGTGGGTTTTCCGATTTAGCTGAGGGTGGAGCACAGTGGGAAGAGATATGTGTTTACTCAAGTAGAGTCATCCAGGGTAGGGTGTTCCTGGAGGGGTTGCAAACGGAAAAGGGTGTTATTATTATTATTATTAATAGGGACTTATAAAGCGCAACTTAACCCGTAGGCATCAAGGCGCTAAAGGATGGTAAAAAGAGAGCTCAAGAACTCAAGAGTCACCAAGGAAAAAGTTACAGATATGCTTTTTGAAATAGCCAGGTCTTGAGAGCTTTGCGAAACAAGATATGGGAAGAGATCCCCTTAAGCTCACTGGGCAGCGTATTCCAGAGTCTGGGAGCAAGGAAACGAAAGGCCCTCCTCCCCATCTAGCTTTAGATATTCGGCGAACAGCCAGCAGTTTTTTTCTGAAAGAGCGAAGTGCTCTACCGGGGGTGTAATAGGCCACAAGAGCACGAATGGCTTCAGGCCCAGACTCATTAAGGGCACGATGAGTAAGGCAGAGAGCCTTAAAATTAATCCTCGCCTGCATGGGGAGCCAATGCAGGTTTATTCTAATAGCCGTGCCAGAGGAGCGTTTAGGAGCCCCTACAACAAACCGGGCAGCCGCATTCTGAACAGTCTGAAGGCGCTGGACCAGACCATTGCTAATGCCCAAATAAAGTGCATTACAATAGTCTAGCCTAGATGCAATAAGCGCAACTACAACCTGTTTGCGTGCATCAGGGGAGAGGTAATTAATAATTTTCCTGAGAATCCTCAGAGCATTGCAACAGGTGGACACAGTCCTGCTGACCTGCTTGTCAAGCGAAAGAGTGGTGTCCATGATGACCCCAAGATTGTGAGCACAGAGGGACGGCATGGGCAGGTACCAAGAATAGAAGGCCACCAGTCCATAGACCAAATCTCACTCTTGCCCCCAAAAATGAGGACCTCCGTCTTCTCCCCATTCAGCTTAAGGAAGTTCTTGACCATCCATCCGGCGACCGCCTACATACAGTTTTTTAAATTATGGGCAGTTATGGCCACAGATTGAGAGATAGAGACCATGATCTGCGTGTCGTCGGCGTAGGAAAGAGCTTCCAACCCAAACAATCTTATGAGCCTGGCGAGTGGGCCAACGTAGACGTTAAAAAGCGTCGGGCACAACGAAGAGCCCCGAGGCACCCCACACTTCACAGGCTTGATGGGTGACCTAAATTCGCCCAACTGAACCCTCTGTTTCCGTTGGAGAAGGAAGGATGACAGAAGACTGAGTGCAGGACCCTTGACTCCCAGCTCACTGATTCGGTTAGCCAGAATGGTAGGGGACAGGGTGTCGAAGGCCGCCGTAAGGTCTAATAACACCAGCATGGTGGTCTGGCCGGTGTTGACCTTAGACCGGATGCCATCGACAACCACTGTGAGCGCCGACTCAGTGCTGTGAATCCTACGAAAGCCATGTTGTGAGGGATCCAGAGCATTGGTATTGTCAAGGAAAGCACTCAGATGAGAGTTCAGATAAGTCTCCAGGAGTTTAGCACGGTCAGGGAGAAGGGAAATAAGACAAAAGTTCTTTAATATCCCAGGATCTAGAGTGGATTTTTTAAGTAAGGGCTTAACAATGGCCAGTTTCCAGGACAGGGGATACTCCCCCTCTGAAATGGCCAGATTCATTATATCCCTCAAAGGGGGCAGAATGGTCTGTCTACAATCTTTAAGAACCCTTAAAGGACAAGGGTCAAGCGGAGACCCAGACTTCAGCTTGTCCAGCAGCATACTAAGATGTTCAAGAGTGATAGGGGGAAACTGAGAGAGGGAATGGGAAAGGGCAGGCGGTTGGATTTCCGGTATAAGGACAGATGGAGTGGACGGGGGGAGATGGAATTAAGGGCCTCCAGGTCTGTATAAATATTCAAGATCTTATCGTGAAAAAACGTGGAGATCTCATCACACAGAACCTGGGAGGCTATTATCGGATCAGGAGTCTGAATAAGAGAGAGGTTATCAACTATCTTAAACAAATCCCTCGGTGACTTAAGAGAGGACGTTAATTTGGAGAAATACGCCTGTTTTTCTGTCAGAACCGAGGCTTTATAGTCTTTGAGAAGGATTTTCTGTTTATTCTTCTCTAAGGGGTCCGAATGCGCCCTCCAGAGCCTTTCCTTCCTCCTGCATCCTTGTCTAAGAATCCTAAGGGGTTCCGAGAACCAAGGGGCCGAGGGCCGTTTCCTGGCAGAGTAGCGTTGCCGGACTGGCACGAGCGAATCGACAGCCTCCGCTATGATGTTAGTCAGGTCAAGAGCTGCAGTAATAGCATCCCCAATAGGCCGGGATTTAAGAGTAGATAGAAAGGGGGTAAGGGAATCGTTGTTAATTTCCCCAAAATTCCTCCTCGGGTATGACTGGGGTTACTGATACTGAACTCTTAAAATTGGCACTGAACGGGGCAGCATCTGTTTGCATCTCCACCAAGAAATTGTGCATATATATTTACCTTCAAGTAAAATCTCACCCAAATTCAATTTTCTTACGTACACAGTTGGAGTTCACTTGTGCACCAAGTTCTGGAAAACGATATATGAGAGTAAAGCAGCACTCACCCTATACACAATCAAGCTATGATAAGCTGTATCCTAGTGTCTTTCCTCCTCACCGATGAGAACAGCTCGTGGTTTCCTGCAATTTTAAATCCATTTTAAGGATGACAGTACTTCTTCCTGAATATTAGGAAAGAAGTCTGATTACATGGAAAACATAGCGTATGTCAGGGGCGGCCTTAGGCATGTGCAAGTTGTGCACCTGCACAGGGCCACCAAACCCCAGGGGCCACCACGCCAATATATATCCTTAATATAATAATCCTCTAAGGATGGATACATATTTGCGTGGCGGCCCCTGGCAGGGATTTGGTGGCCTCCGGCTCTGTTCCACTTCCAAACACCCTGACCCCCCACTCTTCACTGGCCTCCGTGCTCCACCCCGCCTGGACCCCCTCTTCCAGGGCCCCCTACCTACGCTCCCTGCCCAGGGCCGCCATGAGCCTAGAGCCGCCCCTGCGTATGTTAATGCAGTGAATTTATCGTGAGTTTTAAATACAGATTTGCTTGTTGAAGGGATGAAGGGCAGAAGTATAAAAGTGAACGGATTGGAAAGAGGGAGGACAAACCCCCACAATGGACATCCCATTGCTTAAGTCTAATTTTATGTGATCAGATAATGAGCAAATGTCATCCTAATCAAGTGGTGTATGAGAATTAAACCCGTTTTTCCACGCTAAAAAGAACTACTGAAAGAAGAAATGGCTATGCAGAACTTCTCCTTTCGGGCTGTAAACTGTGAATTGCCAGCTAGATAATAGGCTGATTAAATTGAGTTCCATTCAAAGTCAATACCTCTTAAGGGATCTCTTCACTAGAGGTGCAAGTGTGAATGGAGAGTACACCTCAGGCTTCACAGTAAAGTATCCACAGAGGGTAGGTCATCTTCACGGCTATGTTATAGGAAGGATCTGTAATGTGGGTTTACAGAGCACGGCGTGAATGATTGAGTGAATGCTTTCAGAGAAGGGACAACTGTCTCCAAGGGGAATGTTTAAGTTATTTGTTGACTGGACATTCCACTGACCAGCCTTGCTCACCCGCGGCTGCAGATGGAGGAGTTTCCCTAAGAAGGCAGCAAATGAACGGTAAATTGTGGGTCACAGCTACAGGGGAGCCAACCCAGGTACATAAGAATGGCTTAGGTGGACACACACACTCTTAGTACAGCTACAGGGCTTGCATTTAGGCCTGCCTCTTCTCTAGTAATGAACCACAGCTTGAAGACCAGCACTGGCTTGTATTATACCGGTACATTGTGGCAGTTGTCGCACATGGATTGCCTCATTTTTGGGATTGGTTTGTTCACTGTCGGAGGTGAGAGCACTGCTAGATCTCGCAGAGAGCTGAACTGTATGCCCGTGAGCTCCAGTAATAAACCAGATCCAGAATTTCTGAGAGCCCGAAGGTCCAGATTGGTTGTGCTGATGAGGGTCCACTCCCTTTTTGAGTGAAGTATATATTCCTTAGTCTTTTCTAGCTTGGTGACCGGCACCATGTTAATTTAAATATATTGATATCTGTCTAGTTGGAGAGATGTCTCATACTGGCCCTTTAACGTGGGCTTTGTTTGTAATGAAGACCCAAATATGCATTACAGCCACGCTTGTGCAGTTGCCTTTTTTTTCCTTTCTTCTTTTGTGTCATTGATGTCTCGATGGAGGCATCCCCTGTGGTTCTTTGTTAGGTTAATGGAATATGGTGACCGGGGACACACTGTCCTGCTGACACACTTCAATCCAATCAGTCACAATAGGGTAACCCAGTATCCCTCAGAACTTGGGCAATGTTAAGGTATAACAACAATGGTCCTGTTAGGTTCGAAATAAGCTTCTTAACACATTCTCCTTAATAGTTAATACTTCATTTCTTTTCAACGGGTCAATCCTAGCCACAAAGCCAAAAAGCCAAAAAATTAATTAAACGAATAAACAAATCCAAACCATGTCGGGTATCTCAGGTTATTTTATATGAATTAATTGCATTCACAAATACCCTTTTTTTTTGCATTGAAAAAACAGTTCAAATACTTTGAACGGCGCATCAGTTATGAGAACACTGAAGTTCAAGTGCTCAGTGATATAACGTGCAGCGATAGAATCGCGACTTATATACAGTGTGGAAGGGAGGGGAGGTTTTGGTCAGACACATCTTCATTCATTAGTATGTACTGTGGGCCACATCAGTTGGCTGCTCCACAGAGTCTCTATGGCTGATTCAAATATTTTTCGTCAACGTTTCAACCCAGTTATGGCCCTATTTGTGGGTCACGGCGGGTCTTCATCAGAACTGTGGGACAGGGAAGTGGGGTCTGGTGGGCCACTTCTGGGTGGCCCTAGTGGGTCCTCTCGGTGTGTAGACCAATTCCCTCGTCTCGTAAGGAGGCCAAGGGTATGATTTCCTCAAGATTGTGATTCTGCTGTTGCAATGTTGGTACAGCAAGCTTCAAATTCAAAATGATTTGGTTGATTCACTCTTAGTTGATCGAGTTGGAAGCGAGAGAGGCGTCGGGTATTCCTTAAACGTACGTCTCTGCCAGGTCTCATCTCACTTTCACTAGGAGACCTGGCAGAGACGTACGTTTAAGGAATACCCAACGCACCTGTATGTATATAAGTCACGATTCTATCGCTGCACGTTATATCACTGAGCACTTGAACTTCACTGTTCTCATAACTGATGCGCCCTTCAAAGTATTTGAACTGTTTTTTCAATGCAAAAAAAGGGTATTTGTGAATGCAATTAATTCATATAAAATAACCTGAGATACCCGACATTTTTTGGATTTGTTTATTCGTTTAATTAATTTTTGGACTTTTTTTCTTTGTGGCTCGGATTGACCCGTTGAAAAGAAATGAAGTATTAATTATTAAGTAGAATGTGTTAAGAAGCTTTTTTCGAACCCGACAGGACCATTGTTGTTATACCTCGACACACTTTAATCCAGCATGCCAGCCATCTTCCCGTGTGGGATACCAGAGACCGCAGAGGCAAGGGTATTCGACATGGAAGACAAGAGGCCACACGTGTTTTGAATACATCCAAATTCTCCAACCTTGGTCTTCATCACAAATCCTTCTGCACACTTCACACTTGTATGCGCAGATCCCAATTCACAGTATTACGGTCTTGTCAGCAAGAAATTTCCATACGTTGCCATCTTTATATAAAAAAGTGCTTTTTCCCACGCTCTTAACTTTTTTGCCAGCAACCCAGATCTCAGTAGCCGCCAGCAAGGAAAAGGCAACCCGCTATTTGAACTCTTGTCTCGAGGAACCCACAAGCCATTGTGTCTCCTCATCCAAGGGCTCGAAGTCTTAAAGTATCTGTCTTTTAGGACTCATCCGCCTCCAGGCTGATGTGTGCCCCTGGATGTGGTGTTTCAAAGTATTTACTTTGTTGTTGTTTTTTTGGTAATGAATTTGGGCCGTGTCCAAATGGTCTTTATGACCAGTGTGGAATTTAATGCCCCCTAATGATGGTGTCTCTCGGATCAGGCACCCACTACATAAGGCAGAACAAATGATGAATGATATTCTCAGGAGTTTATGCAAACCCATTTTCAGATGCAAGGCACCATGCTTACATGATTGTTCGAGACTGTCATTACCCTCACATATTATTTTGCTTACTAGTGGTCTTAGGTGACCTTGAGACGACCTGGGCAGTGGAACCAGTCAGTTCTTTGTGATGTTTAATGAATGTGACGTACCAAGAATATAAATAAACTCTAATGTTTTTATTTTAGGACCCTGTCTAATTTATGTCTCTTCCAGTTACTGGTTTAAGTTTTGGTGCGGGGTTGTATAGTAAGGTGTGTGGTGTGGCTAAAAGTAGTGTGATGTGACGCATTGTGTGTTCATTCACTGTGTGTGCACAGCTGCATGAACGTGGAGTACACTTAGTTCAACGAGGCATGCTCAAAATTACCTTTTACCTGCCTCTGCTTCACCATACCCACTGCTTGGTTATTGATGCTTATAATGACTAGCTTTAAAAATCGTTGCATCTTCGTTGGCCTTGTACAGTGACTTTTAGCACTTCGATTACAATGGCTTAGATCTTTCCATGCGGCACACTCATTATTTTTAATATTTCTGTTATTTAACAATAATTTTTCTTTTACAATCATAATTTTACACAGAGCTCTGTGCTCAGTCCACAAAAGTTGATTTTTAATAAGTCACAACCAAAACATTTATTGGCTCTGTCAGTTCTTGGTAAATACTATAGCCATGTTCTGAACCAATCACAGTATCGTTTCTTCCCATTTGACAAATACACTTTTTGGGAATAGTATTGTCTTTTGTAGGAAACAAATCAGAATGAATGAAGCGCAGGTTTTTCAGTGACTTTGCTAACTGTTTGGTTTAAGAATGCCTTTTTTAATAGAAATTAATATTGGAAGAGGATTGACCCTTTATATCACAATACATGATGTTCTATTTTCAATTATCATTTTTAATCCATAGGAAAAAGAAGAAAAGATTTGAAAATAACGATGGTGCAGCAAAAACCAGAAGCGGCTCATACAACGTGAGTTGAAATGCGTGACAAATGTGTGTCTTTATCGCTCAATCAAGTGCTGCATGAGAGATGGTGTTGCTGCTACAGATGTGGTCATATAATGAATCTTTTAATTCGTGGCGTCATTGGGGTGTTTGTGAAGACGTGCATTGCTGGATGACCTAGACTCTACTCATCACAGTACAATGAGATATTAAATGCAATATTATGATTTCTTAGTGTGAGAAACGAAGCTCCTGTTTTTGTCGATTTTGGTCATATCTTTACAGCTGCCAACTTGACCGAAGTTGTGCTACGTCCTCCGCACACAACATTTTTACTGCGCATTTGGCCATGAAGCGAGAATTATTGTTATTGGGGACTGGGGGGGCGGGGCGGTTGGTGATTGATTATCAGAAATTCTGTGTGATCATTTATACTAGTACAGATATCATCCTAGTTGGAATTTCTTCAAAGTTCCATATCTGACTTTCCCATGGCTCAGAAAAGACCTGTGTCAAGGGTGAAACTCTGAGTTATTGATTAACCAAAACTCAGGGTTAGTGGAAGTGGCATTTTGTATGCTTTGACCTGCAGTAACACCGCAGGGTTGACACCTTATTGCGCACTAGCCCCTCAAGAGGCTCCTATTACCAGCTAAGAGACAGAGAAACAGGAGGAAATTAAATTGGACCCTCGGTCCATAGAGGAACTCCTTAGTTTCTACACCCTGCACCTGATCCTTCACAATATTTAATTTAATAATCGTCTGGTGGAGTTGGACTGCGCTTGTAAATCTAGTTGTATATATTGGCTCTGGCAAGTTGTAGCCATTATCCAGAGATTGTTCAAATCAGGGCTGACCTTACTAGGTCAAGGAGAGCCTGATACAAGCTAAATAGTCAGAATAACCACTGACTAGGTAAATGTGATCCATTTGAATTCATTGCATGTCAATTCACTGCATCTGGCCATGCAGTTGTGGTCTGAGTGTGGATGGTTTTGTGAAGAATGGATGAATATTCAGCAGAGGTACAGTGGGGAGAAGGTAGCTCGATGCTCTCCAGCTTGGTATTTATAGCTTTGCCAGTCTGTTCATTCTATTGAAGTAGGTGGACGCTGTAAGCCGAAGTCAAGTTGTTTAACATTTCTGGCTAAGTGTAGGGTGGCCTTGCAGTATCAATGTTGAGACGTGGTCTTCGACTAACTTTGAAGATGACTGGTGACGGTAAGAGCCCTGGGCACCTGAAAGGCAAAGGAGGATCCTGATTTCATTCTTCAAATTGTACTGCTAAATGGGACCTTTGTAACCATCTCCAGGGTTTCCTGCAGAGTATCTGTGGTATGCTATATTTATTTGATATGTGTTCTTTGGAACCGCCTGTATGGTTCTAGGAACATCAGCTCTGCTCCGGCAGTTCAGCTATGTTCTCAGAAGCATCCAGACGCGTTCGTGGTCGTGGGTCCTACAATTTGAAGATTAAAGCTTCCACGTTATTCAATTTCGCCTCCGACTTGAATTCTTCAATTACCCTTACCACAGTATCCCAGTTGATAGTGTTAAAATTATCACATTTGGGTTACTTGACTTTCATCTGTGATCCATGGAATGCCTTTCAGTATGCACGCTAGAGCAGACTCAATGTCTGGTGCAGATCTGTACCTTGACTGCGCAACATTGAGGCAATGGCTGATTGCAAGGAGAATTGGTAAATGAGGTAGCCTTTTCCATTATTTCTGACAAATTGGGAGTTAGATGATGATTTTTTTAAGGGGCCTTGACATTGCAGCGATATGAAACCTTACAGGTGTGCCTGAAAATAAAATGTTGTGAAGTTGCAGAGCATTACCTTTCACGGTCTTGCCGACTCCTTCCTCAAGAGTCAGTTTAGATACCTCCTACAAATATAGAAGCCCTCCCACCAACATCAGAAGAGATCCCATTCAACCTTGATCATTTTCTGGACAATCGTTTGACCACTTCCAGTATATAGCCCTTGTCACTAAAAAAGGTTCTCTTGTGGGTGCAGGGAGACGCAGATACATTTGATGCCCAGACACAGTTTAAAATACTAAAAACAACGCACAGGTCTGTATACTTCACAAGGAAAATTCCTAGAGTTAAGTATTCCAACTTGCTTGCTTTAACCTGAATATGTTCCCTTAGGAATGTGGTGGTTGGAAATTGACTGTGCAATCCTGGTGAAGAATCACTCCAACATATTATGTATAATACATGCCCGACCTCAAAAGGCTTGAGGAACTTCTAAAAAGGTCATCAAACAAAGTTACGTTTAAGCTTATCTAGTATTTTTGCAAATAGCTGCTAATGATATTTGTGCTTTCATATTTGTTCCATTTTATACTTGAACATTCTGTGCGTATTCATTTAAAATCTACAACTAGAAGGTGAGACCTAAACTCAGAGGCAGATCTCACTCGCAGTTCATCTTCTCAGATTTCCTCTAGACTAGAGTACGTTGTGCAAATGTGTAAGTGTGCGCTTATAGAAAATTAATGTTCAAGGTAGCTTTTTATTCCCAACATTCTCTTATAGGGAGTCTGTGTGATTCCGAATGGTATTACCCTGTACCATCACTTAATTCACTTTTGGTTATCTGGTTCATAGAACCAGAATCTGTAGCTCATGTTCACTAGAGAATCCCCATCCCATCCAACCAAACTGAATTAAATGACATCCAGGGCAGATGGCGATGAAACAACATTAATTTCATAGCCCTGCTCTCGGGTGCCTGTAAAATGACAGTTGACATTTTGGAATGCTCATCTGAGTGTTACTATTGGCAAAGCCTTGTCGAGCTGAGCGATTATTATTTATTTTTAATTACAAAAACGTCGTAAAAATACATGATAAAAAAAATATGTCGCTACCTAAACATGGCTGCCCTATACATGCATTTAAATAGCATTTACGAATTCAGCACTTTTACTATTTGTTTTAAAAAGCGTACATCTGGGTAGTGACATGCATTTTATTACAATGATTATTATTTGTGGAGGACACCAGAATAAATCGTCAGCTAGCCAAGCAACTAAATAGCATATATCTATTTATTTATTTATTTTATTTTGAGAGTTTTATATAGTGCGAACCAGATCTTTGCAGATAACAGAGCGCTTTACAGTACATACAAAAAAGGCCATTAGATATGGCGAAATTGTAGGTAATAAGTGGGGTGGGAAAGGCATAGGAGTGAGCATAGTAAAACAGTTACATCAATAATGCAAGGGGTACAAATAAGTGAAAGCATAGATCGTCAGGTAAATCAAAAACACAAGTAAAACAAATAATCGAAGGGATCTAACAGAGAATACCGACTGGTGCAGCGACTTTGAAAACCGACGTCAATAGCTCAGGTGTATTTAGCCATGAGGATAGCTTTTACTTCTTTCTTAAAGAGTGTGATGGATGATATGAGCCTGGTTTCAGAAGGGAGTGCGTTCCAGATCCTGGGTGCCATTCCTGAGAAGGAGCGTTTATACGTTTTTTCCTTCTGGAATCTTCGAGATTTTAGCAGAAGATTGTTTGTGCCTCTAGTGTTTCTAGTGCCGCCAGAGATTGTCAGCTTCTCGGTGAGGTATCCGGGTGAGCTTAGATGTACAGCCTTGTGTGTCATGCAGGCGATTTTCAGATGTATTCTGGCTTCAAAAGGTGGCCAGTTCAGGGATTTCAAGTCAGGGGAGATATGCGAGTGTTTTTTTGACCCAGTGATGAGCCTCGCTGCAGCGTTTAGAGAAGCTCTTAGGGGTGCAGTAGAAGTTAGAGGGAGACCGCAGAGAGCGATGCTGCCGTATTCTATTCGGGGAATGACTAGTGCTTATACTGCAGTTTGGAAGTCTTTGGCAGGGAGGAAGGGTTTAAGTCTCCTCAGGGTATTGATTTGCCATGCCGATATGTTGCTGCATGTTGATTTTGCTGAGTCCACGATGGTGGGTTGGACATTGAGTGCAGTTAGGTGTTTAAGCCAAAGTTGAGTGGAAGAGATCTTCGCGGGAGGTGAGATCAGAAGGAACTCTGTTTTCAGAGCATTGAGTTTGAGATGATTATCGGGAAGCCAAGATTGTGTGCTTCTGATCGTTGAGTTCAGGAGTACAATGTCTTTGGGGGATTGTAATTTGAGATATATTGGGTGTCATCGGCGTACATGTGAAAGAGTACATTGGATGCTTGTAGCAAGGTGGTGAGAGGTTCCATAACTAGGTTGAACAAAGTTGGGGATAGGGAGGATCCTTGGGGGACGCCTAACGATACCGGTATTGGCGCGGACATCAGGTTGTTGCTCTTGAATTTCTGCGACCTGTTGTGAAGGAAGGAAGTGAACCACTTGAGAACAGTCCCAGATAGACCCATTCTTGTGTTTAAAAGTTCGAGTAAATTCTCATGTTTGACGGTGTCGAATGCTGAAGAGAGATCAAGAAGGATGAGGAGGCAGGTATCATTTTGATCTAGGATTTGAAGGGCGTCTTCTATTATGTCAGTCATAGCATTTCTGTACTGTGTCCTGCTCGGAAGCCTGATTGATGAGGGTTGAGGAGATCAAACTGATCAATGTGTTTGGTCAATTGTAGTTGTGCGCATTTTTCCAGGAGTTTGGCGAGAGTGGGAATATTGGTAATAGGACGGTAATTGTTTAGATCCGATGGGTCGGCTGTAGGTTTCTTTAGTAAAGGTGTGACTTGTCCAACTTTGAGGGAGACAGGGATGATTCCTTGTTGAAGTGAGCTGTTGATAATTTTAGTCCAGAGTGGAAGGAGCAAAGAGGTGAAGTCTTTGACAGCGTTAGCAGGCAGGGGGTCCGTGAG
Source organism: Lissotriton vulgaris (assembly GCF_964263255.1). Lineage (NCBI taxonomy): Eukaryota > Metazoa > Chordata > Amphibia > Caudata > Salamandridae > Lissotriton > Lissotriton vulgaris. The sequence goes on from NC_141698.1 coordinate 189,305,235, forward strand.
GTGATTGGAAGGTTTCAAGGTGCTGAGCAGTATTTCCTCTTCATAGTAGGTGTCAAAGGATGACCATGTACCATTGTTTTTTAGATCATTGGGTGCTATGCAGTGGGGTTTGGAGTAGAGGTTTGCTTCAATGAGGAGATCACTCTTTATGTTGTCAGTTTTTTGGATAAAGAAAGCAGCAAAGTCTTCACAGGAGGGTGCTTCGCGCCTAGTGCTGAGAGGTTGGGGTTGTTCCTTGGATTGAGTTCTGATTAGCTCAAACAGTTTTCTCGGGCGGTTTTTTGCTTGATCGAGCTGGAGGCTGAAGAAGTCTGATTTTGAGCGCTTTATTTTCCTGAATTAGGCGTTTCTCTTTTCCTTCAGGGTTTTTAGGTGCAGTGCAGAGGGAGATGATCTCCAGGTGCGCTCTGCCATTCGCATGGCTCGTCTATCCTCATTGAGACTCCCGTCGTACCATGGATTGGAGATTTTAGCAGAGGCTCTTTTTAGCTGCAAGGGTGCAACCTCATTAATTATTGAAGTCATGGTGTTGAGATAGTGGTCCGTCAAGGATTGGACGTCCGTGGCACCAGTAGGAGGGCGTAGGAGGTTGCAGCTGCTAGGGGGTAGGGAGTTTGGGTTGAGTTTTTTCAGGTCTCTTTTCCATACTTTAGGCTTGGAGGAATGCACCGTGTTGAATTTGACCTTTTCATTGATGAAGAAAGTGACAATATGATGATCTGACCAGTCACAGGGTTGGATAGACTCAAGTTGGATAGCGTCCTCTTTTGAGATGATAAGGTCGAGGATAGAGCCTTTCTCGTGGGTCGGGCTGTTGCATAATTGTTTGAGGTCAAGGGCGTTGAGGAAATTTTAAAGACTATTTACAACCGCATCATTGTGATCGTTCCAGTGGAGGTTGAAGTCACCAAGGTATATTTGGGTGAGCTGTTGTCCGGAATTGGTTGAGATCATATCCATGATTTGTTGGGCGAAGGTGAGGTTGTCCCTGGGTGGGTGGTAGATGCCGTGAAGAGAGCATATCGGTTTGCCCTCACTGACAATATCGAGGCAGATGTATTCACAGGAGGTTGGGGAGGGTAGGGAAGGTGCGGTGACTTTCAGAACAGAGAGGTTGTTCCTGTATATGCATGCGATTCCACCACCTATCTTGCCAGACCTGTCAAGTCTGATGATGTGGTAGTTGGGGGGAACCAGAATGTCCATTATAGGGGTAGAAGATTCGGTTAGCCAGGTTTCAGTTAAAATGATTAGGTCAAGGTCCAATGTTAAGATGAGAACAGCGATGGCGGAGGAGTGTCTAGAGGCCGATCTGCAGTTGAGGAGAGTGCATTTGAGACGGGGTGTGTCAAGGGTAGTAGAGGGTACTAGTGAGAGGGGGACTTTCCTAAGGTTATCAGGGACGGGGATTCTGTTGTTTAGTGTGGGGGGTCTACTGGGATTTGAATGTATCGTGGGAATGGATAGGTGTGTGGCGGTTGTGTTGTTTAGGGGAGCTGTGTTGTAGGAGCGGAGGAGGGTGATTGTGTCGAGGTCTGAAAGAGGGTTGCGTGATCGGCGGGGCGGTTGTTACGATTGAGGATATGGATCGCGGTCAAGTGTGGGGGCGGAGGTATCTACAATGATACTTAAATACTCTATAACTTTAAGCAAAGAAACAAAAATGAATAGCCATCTATCGGGCACCCAAGATTCAGGCAAAACGAATAGCTGTTTATTTTTTTAAGTTAATTTGACAAAAAGTGAAATAAAAAAGCACACTTTAAAGCAGCTATATCATTAAACATAAAGGAACTATTTTTAAGTGATGAGAACAATATGCCCAATATTTGTGCAGTCACTATAGGTGAAGAGTCAATGTGTAAAGTAGACTGATCCATTGATGTGGGCGGAAGCAAAATGTGAGCGGCCATTTACCAGACTTATGGGTGAAGCGATCTGACCCAAATCCCCTCTATCTATCTATATGGTGTATGTTTATTTAAAAAAAAATGTGTCTGGTTAGGTAGCAAAGGCCAAACTTTAAAAAAATTAATTTTAAAAAACGGACAGAGCTAGTTGCCATCGCATTTATATTAAAATACTCTTATAGCACACATACATTTTGGAAAGTGTGTGATGGTCCTTATTCTACTAATAGCTAATTACTTGTTTAAATATTTAGTAGTGCTACACAGTGTTTGTCTCAGTATGAGCTGTTGACCTATTTACTTTAACAAAGGCAATTCCCAAGACTCCCAACAGTCGCACACAGTAGTTGTTTTGAGAAATTCTTGGCAAGTGGGGTACAGGTTTTGTGCGCACTGTACCCATTTAATGTGATCACTAATTTAAGCATGCCAGACGAAGAAGCACCCTGTTGCGGGTGAATGCACAGGCACATCATATGTATGTACAAAATGTTTTCACCGTTATAAACTGTGATTGCAACATTCTAATGGTAAGTCTACATTCTGGTCAAGAAATATGGAATGAGAACGTTTTGTGAATATGTTGCTTCTAGTCTTTATGCAAGAAGAAGGTGTTCGAGCAGGGTTTGACAAATTTCTGTTTACAAACACTAAAGAAACTATGGTGCGAACCCCCACTGGTCATTTTACATAGGCTAGAGCCACTCTTATAGGGGAACTCTATTAGACAGCACCCCCTTACAAAACGCCACAGAGTGTAAGTACAAGTCAGTGCTATTGGGTGGCAATCGCAGACTTCCGATCAGGTCAGTTTGGGAGCCACGAAAATCTTATGGCTGCACACTGGAAATCTTAACTCTGGATCTGGCTGAACAAATGAGGTTTCTGCTTACCAGGTAGTTTATCAGAATCCATTCTTCGTGTTTTAGATGCAACAGTAGCAGCAATTTTTTGTGCTCTGTCTTAAGATATGCTCCCTACATTTTCAGAAGGCAGCCAAAGTATCATTCCGGTGTTCTCTCTTTTCCACCATGGACGTACTAAGCTTTTCAAAGTTAAGTCAACTATTAATAATTCTAAGGGAGGTAGTTTACATCTGGAAACAGTGGAAGATGGGCTGCTGTTAATCAATCAATCTGTTTCAAAGAAGGCCGCAAACCTCAGTCATTTTAAAAGTGCATTTTGTTCAGGTATGGTCGAGCCTCATGGCTACCACCGTGAACTGTCAATCTGATTTTGTAGATTGGAATAAGACGAACTTTATAAAACCAGCGACTATGGCTTGGTCTTGGGTAATTGGGCAAAGCAGGCCATCGATGTAGGGGGTTGACTTTCAGTCCCTACTTTTGCGTAGTTGTGTAGCTTTGCCCTTGGTCACATCCTTGTGATCAGTTTTTACTTCTCTCAGATCACAGGCTGACCTACAGGAACTAAAGTTGACCAGGGAATGTGAACACAAAGGACCCTTCCTGCTCCATATTAGAAATATACCCGTAGCTTTACAATGGTGATCGAGGTTGGTAGAGACATGAGCAGTACAAGGGGACTGGGAAAATTGAAAACACCGATCTGACGGCCCCTAAACCTTTTGAACATCCCACAGCCTAGGCACTGAATACATATGGGTGGGACGCCAACTATGCTTACCCCACCTCTCATGTTCTGCAGCACAGCTCAAATGTACTTGCTTTCCTTTGGCTGTCACCTGGTTTTTGGTCGCAGCCTACCAGCGCAGCTGTCTGGTTTGCTACAAACATCTTCAGGAGTTTCAGAAAGCTGACCTAGGAATGCATTCCGCCCATCGATTACCATTGGCTTTGTGGTTTGTAACTCATATTTTCTGGTCATCTGTTTGCTGGCTTTATTTGCTTTAGGCTCGCCAGTTTGTCCTTTCCGTTGCCTAAACCGTGTTTACTGTATTGAAATGTCAGGCTCTGTCTTCCGAGCGCGCTTATTTACTTTTCTTTGCCACTCTACTCCCCTGCACTCTACTACCCTGCACTCTACCCACTATACTCTGCAACAGTCTGCAATAATGCACTCTACACCAGTCCACTCTATGCCACTCTAGAGTATGCCACTCTACACAACTCATGCTACGCCACTCCAGTACACAACACTCTCTGCCAATCCAGTCTGCAACACCCTACTCTACTCAACTCTTCACCATTTCACTCGACTCTTCATGTGACTCTTTTCTGCACCACTAACGTTTAGCCATGCTGAGCAGCAGGCACTCTGGTGTACAAAGTGGTTTAAACATATTGGAAAAGCAAATAGCTCTTGCATAGGCGAGCCATATTGGCTTTTCCCATGCTTGTTACATGAGGGCAGTGATCTCTCTCTGTCCTCATTCTTCCCCATTGTGTCTACTCACCCCCTTCATCTAACTCATAATGAAATCTCTTTAGTTCTTCTTTTGCATGTTCCCCCCACCAGCTTCAAGCATTTGCCGCCCCTTTGTTTATTATCACTGATCTCCCATAAGTAGGCCACTCAGTAAGAACCTAGGAACCTTACCCACATCTAGTACAGCACAATCGACATATATGACCATGCGAAACGTTCTTCACCCAAACGTGGCAATAAGAGCGCAGGACACAGTTAGCGAATCCCACATCGTACATAGAGACGGTGCAGACAGCAACACTAATGACTCAAAGAAAAGGTACTCAGAAAAAGAAAAGATCCAAAACATTGGAACGAAGAATATGAATACCGTAAAGAGCGGATGAGCACTCCTTATACGCCAACCCAGACCCAGAGAGATATCAAAGAACTACAGGCACAAATTAGCAATATATCACAGGACATGCTAAGCACACTGCAAACAATGGAAAAGCTTCTGGAAATTACGGTAAGCACGCATACCAAAGTCGAGCACATCCGAAAAGTAGTGCATAACTCTCAAGGAAAGAGGAGGGAGACGGCCATGCCATTATCAAATAGACATAGTCGACCAGTAAGGAATCTTAGTTACCTGTCGGAAGACGAAACCCTATCCTTACTCCAGACATATGAGCCTAAAGAACACAGTAGAGGAGAGGAAATTAGAATAGTTCCGATCGATGCTAATAGAACATCCAAAAATAAGGAAAGGAAACCCAATCTTAACAACTTAAAACAAGTCCAACTAACCACCGACTTGATAGAGCAGGACCCCAGTAGTTCAAGGACACCTCTGAAATGCTTACTGCTCAACTGTCGATCTGCAGCAAAACATGCTTCAGACATAGCTGCCCTGATCATCAGCCAGGAAATAGACCTAGCAATCCTGACAGAAACATGGCTATCGGAGTCCTCATCTCCTTTCATGAATCTTTTAGTACCCCCTCAATATATCATTGTGAGACTAGATAGACTAAAAAAGATAGGAGGCGGTATAGCCTGCATACACCGATCAGATATAGAGATCAACCAAATACAATCCGACCATCTCGAATCCTGTGAATACCTAGGTCTTAATATAAGATCGACAGACAGTCAAAGATGCAACCTGCATGCGCTGTACCATCCTACAGGAAATAATGCCACTTTCATAGACCAGCTAATGGAGATCATCACGGATAAATCTAACACCCACTCTAACAACATATTCCTAGGCGATTTTAACTTACACTGGGACGACAATACAGACAAACAGGTCAACGCTTAGACTCCTCCCAGCATGGATTCAGGAAAGAATTTAGCACCGAGTCAGCCCTCACCATCGTGCTTGACAAGATCCGCACGACAGTAGATGAGGGCCAGACCTCTCTCCTGGTCCTGCTAGATCTAACTGCGGCTTTCGACACCCTCTCCCCCTCAGTACTTACATCGCGGCTGAGGGAGGTGGGGGTGAAGAACGCAGCTCTGGATCTCTTGACCTCCTTCCTCACGGGGAGGGAACAAAGAGTCAAGCTTGGGGAGTTTCTATCTCCATCCCGTCCTGTGCTATGTGGGGTTCCTCAAGGGTCAGCACTTAGCCCGACCCTCTTTAATATCTATGTTACCCCACTAGCCAAATTAATAAGATCATTCGGGATGGAGGTAGTCTCGTATGCAGACGACACTCAAATCCTCGTCTCTCTTCCCCATTCAGATGAACTAATCGCCTCCAAGTTTAGATCTTGTATGGAGGCGGTTGGTAACTGGATGATCCAGAACTCTCTGAAACTGAATGGGGAGAAGACGGAGGTGATGGTGTTTGGGGGGAAAGAAAACATCTGGTCAGCCAATTGGTGGCCTGACTCTCTTGGAACGTGCCCTTCCCCCACATCTTCTGCTAAAAATCTCGGGGTGCTAATAGATCCTGCCCTTGACTTAGGCAACCAGGTGAGCAGAACCATTTCCACCTGTTGGGGCCTGATTCACACCCTACGAAGGGTCAGGAAATATCTTTCCCTCCTGGCAAGAAAACAAATAGCTGTTGCTCTTATTGCTCTTATTGGCTCGCGTCTGGACTATTGTAACGCGCTGTATGCTGGACTTAATAAAGGACAGCTGCAGCGCTTACAGGTAGTCCAAAACGCCATAGCCAGATTTGTCCTGGATATCCCTAGACGCTCTTCGGCCACTGCAGCCAGGAAAACGCTGCACTGGCTGCCGGTAGAATATCGTATCCGGTTTAAGGTCCTATGTATGACCTACAGAGCCATCGCCAAAAAGAGCGACACTGGAATAGGATCCATCATCTCCCACTATGTCCCCCGAAGGAACCTGCGCTCCTTTGGAAAACTGCTTCTGGCAGCCCCCCGTGTACGAAGAGCCAAATGGGGTGGCAGAGCCTTCTCCACCCTTGCTCCTAAGTGGTGGAACGAACTTCCTCTGGAACTGAGATCTCTCCCGTCCCTACAGAACTTCCGTACTGCCTTAAAAACCCTTTTCTTCCGCCAAGCATATGTTTAGGGTCTTATGTTCTTTCCTGATCATTCTTTTATCTTTTGCTAGGCGCCTTGATACCTGCGGGTTATTGTTCTTGCGCATTATAAATTTTCTTTCAATTCAATTCAATTCAATTCAATTCAATTAAAGAGTTTTTAAATGAGCTAAACTTTACCCAAGCCTGCACACAGCCAACACACTCGAAAGGAGCAACGCTAGACTGGATTTTATCAAGAAACAAGAACATAGCAATCCACTCAATTGTTCCGTGTGACTGGTCGGATCACTGTGCCATAACCTTCCTCATACCCACCTTGAAAAAGAAAAAGACCACGCAGCCTATCAAAATCAAAAAATGGACCAGGGACACTAAAGACTCAAATATTGAACTACTGGTAGAAAGCTGTGAGAGGGAACTGAATCCACGTAACAACTTGCAGAAGGTGAATGATCTAACCAATCACTACACTACATCAGTTACAAATATTGTCAACGCTACCATGCAACTAAAACTGAAAAGAGTCACAGGAAAGGATAAAAACCCATGGTTAATGGGGCTCTGAATGAAAATAGGAGGGAACAAAGACTTGCCGAAAGATAATGGACACAACACCCATCATCGCCCGAGCTGAAATCGGTCAGAAAAATGAGAAGGGAGTACAACAAAAAGATCCTAAATTCCAAAAAGGAATATATTAGATCAGAACTGGATAATGCTAAAAACACACCACAGAAACTATTCGAGCTCTTAAAGCAGCAATCTAACAAGCTGGCCAAATCGGCATAAGAATCAACTAAAACTCATCTGAGTTGTGAAGAATTCTCAAATTTCTTCACTGACAAGGCCAACACGCTAGAAAGAGAACTCAAGATGACGGCTGATAACATACCCAACCAACCATACTCACTGAATAATACCACCCGACTATCGACCATGAAAGGGCAAAAAACTAAGCACAGTGGGATACCTTCAAGCTATATGACTAGATTACTATCTCCAAAACGCTCTCGGATATCAAACCAAATAACAACTACAATGACCCACTCCCTTCTAAATGTCTACAAAAAAAATCAACCATATCGTCATCCCAATATGGACCAAGATAATAAATGCCTAGCTATCCCAAGGGATCCTTTCAGAATGTCTGAAAACAGGCCAAGTCGTGCCCATCATCAAAAAACCTACAGTGGACCCAGCAGATCCTAATAACTTTCGTCCAGTCATCAATATTCCAATACTGGCCAAATTAATCGAGAAATGTGTGCAAAATCAACTGAACCTTCACATCACTAATTTCATGCTATTGGACGACTGCCAATCAGGATTCAGAACAGGACACAGCACGGAAACTGCGATCCTACTTATTGTAGATGATGCGTTACTGGCCCTAGATCACAATCGAACATGGTAAATCATGAAAAACTACTAAGCAGGCTTCTTGACAGGATGGGATTGTCAGGAAATGTCCTGAAATGGTTTGAATCCTTCCTTTAGAATAGAACGCAAAGATTTTTGGTCAACCAGACGTTATCCCCTCCCTGTCCTAATTCAATCGGAGTCCCTCAAGGATCTACACTATCTCCCTCACTGTTCAACCTGTATATCGAACCTCTTACAGAAATTCTACGAGACGCTAACATATCCTATCACATGTACGCGGACGACACGCAGATTTATATCAAGATCGCATCGCTGGAAGACATTAAATTAATGAACGAGGCCTTAAAATTGTCTCTATGCTGGTTAACCAGCAATCATCTGAAGTTAAACGCGCAAAAAACAGAATTCCTATTAATCTCACCACCTAAGAACAACACAGAAGTGAAGGAATGGACCAAACTGATCACGGCACTAAACTGCACCCCTAGCCTAGTGGACTCTGCTAAATCTCTAGGAATCACGCTGGATAAGAACCTTGACATGAAAGCCCACATCAAAGCAATGGCAAAAAATGCCTGTTTTCACTTGAACTACATTAGGAAAGTGAAACCATTCATTTCTACGACGGATCTTAAACTGGCAGTACAATCCTTAGTTATCTCAAGGATTGAATACGGTTGCACAACCTTAGCAGGGCTACCAAAAAATTCCACAGCAACACTAAAAGCATGCCTCAATGCAGCCGCAAGACTCATCACTGGAGCGAGAAAATTCGATCATATCTCGCCACACAAAGTCATTAAACTGGTTACCATACAAAGCCAGAATCCAACTTAAAATGGCATGCATCCACTACAAAACACCAAGATACCTGGCCCAGAATATAGAGATATCTGGAGGATGCAGACCAGCCAGGAGTGCCAAGGAGTTGCTGCTGAGACCACCCACCTTCAGGTGGAAGAATACATATGACAGGGCTTTCTCAGGAGCAGCCCCCAGAATTCGGAACTCACTCCCTTCAAATATTAGGAAAATTCCAAACACGACAACATTCAAAAGGGAAGCCAAGATATTCCTAAAGAGTAAGTTCCTTACATAGACAAGATAGGTCATCGCCGCCACCGCGACATAGATATTTCAAAACTGTACAACAAATGTAAGTAAAGAGAAAGGCACCAGCAATTCGGGGATAACCTGGCGATACTTACTAAATCAGACTTATAGCTGAAGAATGCACGGACAAAGACAATTCGGAACTATTGTACTGGAATATAATATACAGTACAGTAAGCAGTAGAACAACATTGATGGTAACTTTGAAGATTGACATACAGAGGTGCTTTAGAGAAAGATGTAAGATATGATTTCATGTAATGGCCTAATTTGACCTAGTCACTGTACATACTTAAGTATATTGTAAAAGATATATGCCAAACCTACCCCATAGCACTGTGTAAAGCACACTATATAGGTTTATATCTAACCGACCTCTCATATTATAGAATGGTTTTTGCCATATAAAATGTATATTGTATAATATGTATGCCAAACCTACCTCATATCACTGTGTAAGGCTCAATTTATAGCTTTATACCTACCCACCTCTCTTATAGATGAATGATGTTACCATATAAAATGTATTTCTAAACCTACCTCATATATCTGTGAAGCGCTCTGATACCCAAGGGTCACGTTCGCGCTATACAAAACTCTCCAAATAAAAAATAAATAAATAAATAAACTGATACTCAGCTTAACCTAGCCATGAAGCCATTATATTTGCAAAGTTTTGATTTTTGTGTTTTCACATTTTGTATTTTAGGTATTTTCAGATATATTACCTGTTATTGATTAGTCTGCTCCCTAACAGTTTGCACTTCCCCTCACCACAAAGCCCCCTACTGTAAAACTTTAACAAACTTTCAGAGAATTTCCGCAACAATCTCTCAGAAACATTTCTCATTTTCTCTCCCTTGTGAATGACATGAGAGCTCACCGCTAGACTGTGTGGCCTATCTAACCTGGTATGACCACACCAAAACCAACTATTGACACAATAACTGGGCAAGTCAGCATCGAAAACCGGGAGTCAGCTGCATTAGTGGTGTTCAGTTTAAGTCCAGGATCTCCCAATCCATGCAAGATGTTTTCACCTCCTGACTCGTTTGAAAGATGGAACACGTTCACCAAAAATCCCTAACCCCCCCCAAACCTCATATTCATGAAGTGATTTTCCACACAACTCAGCAGCACCCAATCTTTTGTCCTCCATGCTTGCACAGTGCGATTTAAACTTTTTTCTAGACTCGCTAGCGGAACTTGTTTGAACCAGTAGGGACTTATTCAGTGAGCTAGTGACCAGGAAAAGGACTTTTAGGAGCCATCACTGTGGCTCAAAGTGTAAGAGAAGTTTAATTACCCATTTATGCTACTGATTTCCTCTCACTTGCCCCACATGTAGGCAACAGAGGTCGATTGACAGAGCAGTAACATAAGTGCATAAACAGCAGATTGGTGATGCCATGACAAATGGACAAGATATAGCACGTGGTAGGGATAGAGTAGAGGCTGTAAGCCACAGTTTATGCCTGATAATTCATCTTCCATATCAAACAGGAGGCTAAATAAACTTTACCTGTCCAGGTGAGGACCGTCAAGTTCTTATTCAGCTGAAGAAAAAGTACCTAGAGATTCCACAGGCTGTACATCACCTTTGGTGAGAATGCCTCTGGAAAGCAGACACAATGCTCTATGGCCCGCCCCTTTTTTTAATCTCTTACACCTCTAAAATCTACTCTGTCCCAGAGCTTCTCTCCTGGTGCAAACACACATCCGCTCTGTCAGATTGAAAAAATGTGCCTTCAGACGTAATCGGCAATGCAGCCACCTAGGGTATTTATCCTATGGGCCTTCTAAGTTGGGTGATCCCTACAATACTTTGCTGCAGCAATATTCACACACTTTGGGAATAGCGTGGTTTGGAAACTACTTACTCAACCCCTCTAGTGGTTTTATTATTTGTATTTATTTTTTTCAGTACTTGCAGCCATAAATTCCCTTCATTTACAAAGGACCATGCATTCAAGGCAGAGCCAGTGGAAATGCCATGCTCACTGGTTTAAGGGAATTGAGAGGGATGACACACAGTAGACTTGCCTGTGTTTGGAACGCCGAGGAGAACTAACATATGCCATAGATTGGTCTTGCTGCATTGTGGTATTGGCACCGGGTCAGGTAATGTGGATTACATGGTAATGTTTCCCTGATTTATGAATGGAGAGGTCTTTCGACTAAGAATATTCTGTATTACTACAGCTTGTTCGTGTATTCTGTTACCTTTCTGAGAAGATCTACAGATGTCGATTTTGGCTGACAAATGGTGTAATTCACTAGCTTACTTTGCACTCTCTCTGATCATTTCACGTGACGTTGAAAATTCTTTTTTTGTAGACCTCCAAGGAACCTCGACTCCAGAACTTTTATCACAATTGGCGAGAAGGTAAGTACTCATCCCTTTTTATTACATATTGCTTGTAGCGCTACTACAGTTTCTGCTGTCTCATTAAGTTATGGGGCGACCCTTTGTCCCTCAGAACCTAGGTATAAGATTATGAAAGTACAATGGTTCTGTCGGGTATAACCACAATATTCCTTATAATAACAATTACATTTCAAAGACAAATTATTTACTGCACTGGTTGAATGTGAAAACGTTAGCAGGGAAGACACATTAAAGGCAAAGTGACCACAAAGAAATCAGGTTTTTGGGGCAATTTATAAGAAGTACATAATTTATATTTATCCACATATAAAGAATCATATTACATACAAAGCTGCCAACAACGTGTGAATTAAAGTGAATTGTGATCAAGTGACATGGTGTGATTAGTGACACAGTGAGTGTGTTATGTGTACAGAGTAGTTTAAACTATATACATGTTTAGTAGAGGCCAGGATAAACACAATGACCCTATAGCTCTATACAATTTCAGTGTTTTGCGAGTGGGCCTTGAACTGGACCAGGAGGTAGGGTTGACGTTTCAACCCTATGAGTGCAATATTAAATCATCACGGCGGGTCTTCATCAGGACTGGAATGGGGGAGAGGGATGGCAGCCGGTAGGGTCAGCTAAAACGTGCATTAGCATAATTGGGTGTTCTAATGACCACAAAAAACAACAACATGGTGTATCGGGTGGTGAAAACTCATCTAAAAAGGTTTTCACCACCCGATACACCACGTTGTTGTTTTTTGTGGTTACTGGAACACACAATGATGCTAATGTACGTTTTAACTGAACCTACAGGCTGCCATCCCTCTTCTCCATTCCAGTCCTGATGAAGACCTGCTGTGATGATTTGATATCGCACTCATAGCGTTGAAACGAGGACGCTACCTCCTGGGCCAGTTCAAGGCCCGCTCGCAAAGCACTGAAATTATATAGAGCTGTAGGGTCATTGTGTTTATCCTGGCTCTCCTAAACATGTATAGTTTAAACTACTCTGTACATATCACGCACTCACTGTGTCACTGATCACACCACTTGATCACAATTCACTTTAATTCACACGATGTTGGCAGCTTTGTTTGTAATTTGATTCTTTATATGTGGGTAAATATATATGATGTAATGTATATAAATTACCCCCCCAAAAAACGGATTTCTTTGTGGTCACTTTGCCTTTACTGTGTGTTCCCTGCTAACGTTTTCACATTATATACATTATATACATGGCATAGGACCCAGGTTTCTCACCGAAGCTTTTCAGCCTTACACTCCTAAGAGGCAATTAAGATCGGCAAACACCAGTCTCCTCCTTGTACCGCGTACAAGAACTACCACATGGGGAGACAGGCGTTTTCTGGTGGCCACTCCAAAACTCTGGAATCTCTTGCCACTGGCCATTAAGACCGCCCCTAACCTGATGAGCTTTCGCAGGCTCTTAAAAACATGGTTGTTTAACCAGTAAGACGATGGCTGATTCTAGTAGCTCCACAGCGCCGAGACACCCCAGGGTATTTGTTGCGCTATACAAATTTCGAAAATAAATAAATAAAATAAATAAATTCAACCTGTGCAGTAAATAATTTGTCTTTGAAATGTAATTGTAATTATAAGGAATATTGTGTTTATACCCGACAGAACCATTGTACTTTCATAGTCTTATTTAGTTGTGCACTTTATATGGGTCATCTGTGTGTGTGTTCTTTTTTTCCACCTCCATCGATACATGCTTGAAGGCTCTCATTGTAAGAACACATTTACATTTATAGCTGCAGAAAATAACCTATTTAATCATTTACTTGTATCAAATGAAGGTCAAGATGGACTCTTCACTGGACCTTCACAGCTTCTTTGCCATTCATTCTTACTCTTTCCATCTGTTCACTCTTTTAGCACTTGCAGTTCCGGAAAATGCCTGTCACTCGGATACTATTTCACTTTATTTTCAGTTAACGGGTCTTAACTTTGTTCGATTAAACGCTTCTTTCTGTTATTTTCCATAATAGAGCATCGTGGCACTTGTATGTGTTTTTAAAAGAAATATTTTTTTTTAGGGATACCCTCTCATATTTGCCCACCATTGAACCCTGGTGAAGGGCATTCCCCAAAATGAATCCTGTCTCTGGTTATGATTGTTTACTGAAACTCTAAAAGTGACACATTAATTCCAAAATAAAGGATTCTTTTTATTGGTTTAAAAAAAGTGTGAGAAGAATTACTGGCTCGAGTAAAGGAAAACTACAAACTGTGAAATAATTGCCATCCGGCCTAATAAACGCCGTGCAATAGATTTTCCCTGCACATTGGATCCAGTTATACGTGCTGTTGAATTGTTCCCAGGCTGAAGGGAAACGTTCTATCAGCATTGGAAAAGGCGATATATCGTGTAATATATTAATCTAGGCTAATATAGTGTGTGCATATAGAAATGGTCTTCCTGTGTCTGCCCAGACAGGATTTAGAAACGCACAGCAGGCTGGTAATCCGCAAAGTGGGTGGTGCATTGAATAGGGAAAGGGGGTAGGTTAAAAGGCCCTACAACTAAGTGTGGTGGCGCTCCTCTTTTTTTTTTACGTTTGTAGCACCTCATACGAGTGCATATGTTTGCAGTCGGTCTTCTCTATCATCATTGTTGTTTGCCCCGCCCCCTTCTCGCCCTCCATTGTCCTGCTGCCCTCTTTTTCAGTTGTTTGTTAACCTGTCCTGGATTGGCCGTTGTTTTTCCCCACTACCAACTTTTGTAGTTTTCGCCATACCAACCAGCCCACCTCTCCCTGCCTCCCACCACCTATATCAGCCCCTCCTTTTGCCATCGAGACACCTAAACTTCCATGCTCTGCCCTACTATCTCTTGAAAATAATCTATGCTCTCTTATCACCTCAATCTCCCAGCTTGTAGCTTCCATTTCACTTTTAAGCTCTAAGATTTCAACTTTCCCATTTACCTCAACTCCCTTGGAAAACTCTCACCTTCCCACGAGATGCACCTCGCCCCCTCACCCCATCATAGCCAAGCATAACCTGTTGTCTGCAAACATCGCTCACTCACACAAGCCCTTGAACGCCACCCTTCTTCAACCAGCATCTCTGAGTAACCCAACTACCTACTCTATTCCAACCATCTCCTCTGTCAGAACCAAGCATCCACCTAAACCCTCCTGTGCACCCCCATATAGGTATAATATCCCTATCACCCTTCTTAGCCCAAGTGCCCCGTCACCAAAATAGTCTTGACAGAACTGCGCTGCCTACTCCACAACTGCAGATCTGCAATAAAACACAAACTCGAAATCTCTGATACCATCACCCTTCACAATATTGACCTGTTCTTCCTAACAGAGACCTGGTTCAACGATACCTCTCACTCTATGTTTGATCTCTTTCTACCCACAGGCTATTCTATTGTCAGGAATGACAGATCTATCAAAGTTGGGGGAGGTGTTGCAGTCATCTTTAGAAACTCCCTTCAACTCAAGGATTTTCCCATCAGAGCCTTCCGCACTTTTGAATGTCTATCTCTTGAGCTTCAACTACACCACCGCTCACCACTCAGATTCCATGTCATATACCGCCCACCTGGCAGCGGCCCTTCGTTATGGAGGAACTCACTGACTTCATCAGTGACCAATATGCACAAAGTGACAATCAGACCTTCGTGGGTGACTTCAATCTCCAGTGGGGCTCCCTGCTAGACTCTTCCGCGAACTTGCTTGCCACCTTCCTCTCTACAAACGATCTTATCCAACACTGCACAGAATCAACACACTCTAAGGGCTCAATCCTAGACCTTGTTGTTTCTAAAGAAGGCATGCTTTCTATCGCTACCCCTATTCACGTAGACTGGTCTGACCACCTCCTCATTCCATTCTCTCTTCACCTAGCACACTCTATAACTCTTGGCCAACCTAAGAGGGCTACCTCCTGGTTCCGTGACGCTAAAAATATTGACACTGTTTCCCTCTGTGAATCAGCTTTGCTGTCACTTCCAAGGCTAGACCCGAACCTCGATGTTGACGATCTCACCTCACAATGCCTCTCAGTCCTTGCAGTTGAAATCAATAGCGTCGCTCCTCTCCAAAGCAAAAAGAAAAGGGCCATTACCTCAGCACCCTGGTTCAACAAATCCTTATATGAAAAAGGGAGCACCTAAGACTCCTGGAGAAACAATGGAGGCAAGCACCCTCCACCGATAATTTGGCTATGCTTCGTTCAGCAAGATCCAAGTACCACAAGCACATCTTCCTTGGGAAAGCATCACACTTCAGAACCCTCCTTGACTCAGCCAAAAATAGACCCAAAAAACTATTTGATCTCATCAAGAATACTCACTACTCTTCCCCAACCTCCAAATTGGAGGATTCTACAAAGAAAGCTGCTGATTTCGCTGTATTCTTTGACGAAAAAGTGAAATCACTTGTGGTTCAGGTCGCTCATCCTACCCCTCCAGAAGAGCGCAAATCACTAGCCATTTGGCAGAACTTCGACCCCATCTCTAAAGATGTCTCTAAAGATGTCCTCCTCAAGTGCATCCTCGAAACAAAGCCCTCCAACCACTCGCTCGACCCCATCCCTAGTGCCATTGCCATTGACTTCTATACCCATTCTCTTCCCTATTGGACCACTCTGGTCAACCTCGCCCTCTGTCAAGGCTCCCTTCCTTTTCCCTTCAAAACTGGGCAGGTCACCCCTCTGCTTAAAAAACCCACTGCGGATGCGAATGACCTCAACAACTTCCGCCCCATCACTAACCTACCCTTTCTTGCGAAGATCACAGAAAGATGTGTTGCGAAACAACTCTCTTGTCATATCAAGGACAATTTTCAGTCCGGCTTCATCCAAAACTGCAGCACTGAAACTGCCCTGCTGCAAGGGATAGATGACGCGCTGCGAATACTAGACTCGGGGGGGGTCGTGTCTTTTAATTCTCCTTGACCTTTCGGCAGCCTTTGACACTGTCAATCACAACACCCTCCTCAACACTCTTCAACAGAGAATGGGCATGGAGGGCACTGTGCTTAAATGGTTTGCTTCTTTCCTTTCTGATAGATCCCAAATTATCAAAATAGCGGACAGTCTTTCATCTCCTTTGGCGGTGGGTCAAGGTGTTCCCCAAGGCTCTATTCTTGCACCCACATTGTTCAATCTCTATTTGGAACATCTGGGAAATCTCCTAAGTAAATCTGGGATCAACTTATCATCTCTACGCAGACGACACTCAAATCTACCACAAGGTTGCCTCCACTCATGATCTCTCCGTCCTAAGCTCTACCCTCGACTCCATTCAAAACTGGATGTCAACACATCAACTGATTCTGAATCCCTCCAAAACTGAATTCCTACTCCTCTCCTCCTCACTTTCTCCTCCCCAGTTCAATCATGGATGGACCAGATGAATCTGCTGAACAATAAACCCATCATTGTCGACAGCGCAAAATCCCTTGGTGTCATACTCGACACAAAACTCAATCTACTCTCCCACATTAATTCAATTGCAAAGTCTGCCCGATACCAACTGCGCCTTCTTTGGGGGATTCGTCGCTTCTTCCCGGAGCATGACCTTAAAACCCTGGTCCAATCGCTGGTCCTCTCCAGACTGGACTACTGCAATTCTCTTCTGACTGGCCTCCCCAAATCCCACCTGTCCCCTTTTAAGTCTGTTCTCCATTCAGCAGCTCGTTTCATTTTTGGGGCCAAAAAAAGCGACCACATCACTCCCATATTATCCACCCTCCGCTGGCTTCCCATCGAGGCTAGAGCTATCTACAAGACTGCCTGCATCACCCACAAAGCCTTGCACTCTTCCTCTCCGCGCTACCTGGCGAATAAACTGAAACTCTCTGGAGGCTCTAGACCATCACGAAATGCGGAAAATCTACTGCTTGAACCTCCCACTTTCAAGAAGTAAAGATCGATGGCCCAATCCTTTTCAGGCAGCGCAGTGGAACTCACTTGCGCCTCAGCTCCGGACCACCACCTCATCCCAGGCCTTCAAAACTGACCTCAAAGTTCTCCTCCTTCAAAGACACTTCCAAATGTAATCCATGCCCTCTCTATTATCTGAAGGAAGCCCTTCCTTTATAGAAAAATCTACTTTACATGACTATGGAAGTGTCTTCCCAGTATTTTCTTGTGGTTTGAGAGTCTGCCATTTATTGCAGTATTATCCTTCTACCTGTGTTTGGTACTCGTGTGTAGCATGCACCCGTCACTTTCTCTTGTAACACACTGTTTTCTACCTCTTACATTTGTTTGTTTTCGATACCTGCACAAGTGCCACCAGTGCCTACGTAATGTTTGTTATTGTGCTTGAGTGTCCTCCATATATTGCAGTATTATACCTCTGTTTACTTTGTACGCTTTTGTAACCGGCACACATCACTTTTTCCTCCTGTAATGCACCGTTTGCTACCTCTTGTATTTTGTTGGCTCACGGTTGTCACTTTTGGGTAAACATCACTTACAACACATTTTTTACAACGCACTACCATTACATCGCAACCATTACAACGCAAACCATTACAACGCATTGCGCTGGGGGGGCGCTCTAGGATAGGGAATATATTTAATTTACTATCCAACACCTTCCCTGCTATCCACGGGGACTGGAGTTGGAATAGTAAATTAAATAATTCACTATCCAGCGCCTAAAAGCATTATGCGTTGTAATGGACTGCGTGGTAAAAACCGCGTTGTAAAGGCATGCGATGTAAAAGCATGCGTTGTAGTGACACCAATCCTCACTTTTGTAATGCACCGTTTGCTACCTCTTGTATTTTGTTGGCTCACGATTGTCATTTTTGCTTCATTTAATGTAACGTTTGCTTTTGTATTTTGCTCACTTGTAATGTTCTCATGTATCAGTTCTGTTCCTTTTGTGAAGCGCTCTGACACCTTCGGGTAAAGTCCGCGCTTTATAAAAACGCATAAATAAATAAATAAATTCCTGCCTGCCTTCCATTGTTTTGCTGCTCCACTTCCCTGGTGTTCGTTGTCTCGTCATTGCTTGGCTGTTTTTTGCTTCACATCGCCCTCCACCCCACCATGTGTCTCTTGCCTCATGCCAACCAGCCCACTCCTCCCGTTTTAGCTTGGCTTGTCCCACCCGCCCCCTCCCACCGGTTGGTGTTTCTTGTCTCCCGAGTGGGCATGTGCAGAACATCATCCAAATAACCCTCCAGTCTTTGAATCCGTGGTTCTTGCCACTCGCGGGTGAGAGCTCGGCAGGATAATGCACCTATTGCTGAAATCTGCGTGAAACCATTGGGTTACATGTTCAAGTGTTACCGGCAGATGCACGGCCCCAGTCCCAGGATCTCAACTCTGGGAGATTGCATACTCTGCAGAAATCGGTCTTAATTCTGTGTGTTGCAATTTCCAGTTCCATTAGCGCAGTAGAATAATACATTACTTGAAGTGTTTCAATCCTCGTGTACATGGCACAGTCACAAATCCAATAGGATTACCACAGTCTGTAGGCAAATATTCGATTTGCCTACAGACTGTGGCACAAGTCTGTAGGCAAATCGAATATTCTTTATTGTTTTAGTTAGCTAAAACCATAACAATAAGCTCATACAATTAATAATCCTTGTTTTATAGAAACATGTACACATTTTAAAATATCAGTTGTCGATAGTGCATTAGTTACATAAGTCATTTAAACGTATTCAAAGTGAAAAGATATGATGAGATGAGACTATGAAGCAAGTAAAGTAGTCTGTGTTGTGCGACGAGTATCGGAGCGGCCTGTTGGGCTTACCACCACCTCAGTTCATCAGGTCTGTGGGCCCCCCTTACCGGTCACAGATTTCAATTTCTGTAGCTTTGCTAAGTAGGTTTTAATATCTGCCACATGGGCCTGTCGCCTGCATGTCCGTTTCCATACACAGTGACATAGCTCCTCGGGTTAACGCCTCAGTTACTGAGCTCCGATTGTCACATAGAGAACAAAAGTTCCTTAGCAGTCAACAGGGGTGATTATAATTGTACAGGCTCAATCGTAAAATGATCGCTGAAAAGGACAATCTCTCATAAGGTTAAAACATTTGTTTTTTTGTGGGAGTTATCTGATGCTATCTGTCCAAGTACCAAATCATGTATTCAACATTAGTACCTTGTCAGTAGCAATTCAAAACTGATAGCAATCGCGGTTACAGTGGTAGGAAGCTTCAGCCTTTTACGACAATTCAGATTTTATCAGTTTTGTGTTTTTTAGTGATGACATGTTGACATATTAGACTTTACCTTTCTTTAGTGAAAAGTTTTCGACTGTAAAAATACTAGTTTTCTTTAGCGCACAGTGGCAAACTTGATTTTTCGATTTGCTTTAGGTTGATTTTGTTTACTATACATTCTGACTTCCTTTACAGCACCGGGACAACCATAAGGGCAGCTGTTTGCACAATACGAATTCATTCATTTATATGTCAGTTTGTCATTTATTTGGCCGTTACTCCTTGAATGTCGTTTTTTAAAATTCAGTGACATCACTCTTTTTTAATTGGTGGTATGTGGATGAATGCAGTTAACTGCTACTTAGCCCCGACTTGAACACTTCAGCCGCCCCCCCCCCCTCCCCCCAAGGGCCTCGAGTCTGAGGTTGGGTGGCCGGGGCCCACTGGGGTGGGGTTGTATGTGCGTGTGAAGTGAGCGACGTCCAAAGGTGGTCAGCCGCTCCTCCTCGAAAATATCTATATGCATGTAACATAGATTCTAAAATCAATTTTCTGGCACCAAAACATGTTTTTGTTTTAAGGAAAATAAATATTTTTAAAATACCATTTTCATTTTTGCAAAACTGATATGTAGGGCAAATTCACAATCTTAAAACTGAAATTCGGGCCGTGTAGCACAAAATACATTTTCAGATACATTTTCACTGTCTAAATCGACTAAGCCACCAGATGTCGCATAGGCGAAACCTTCTGGCTTTGCCAATGCTTCCATTTCTTTACACCTTTGTGTCACTGCTAAATCTTCTGCTCCGTTATATGGCCGGTGGGGGGTTGGGGGGGGGGGGGGGGATGGGTGGTCATTGAGGTTGTCGTGGGGTCGCCTCGGCAGTGTATTGAAACATCGCTACTAAGAATAGTTCGGACCTCAGCCAGGAGCTGGGCCGGGCGCCAGTGCTTCTAAATAAAGCCCCTTTGGCAGTGAGTACTGTGCACAGCTGCTCGCCTACCCAACACCGATGAGGTAATTGGCTGGCCCGTGCTCTCGGAAGTAGAGAGGCCGGAAAGGCCCACTCTTCTCGTGCGTGGAAGGATGCGGCCAGATGGTGACCAATCCACGTGAGTCAACTCTGGAAAATGTCTTCCGTCAGAGACGGCTAGCCGAGTCTTGAACCTGAAGCGGTAGAAAAGAAGTTTAAGTAGGAGAGTGTGAAATTTGAGCAATTTAATTTTTTGTAATTTAGCCACATTTCTGAAACATTATTTAAAAGTACATAGAATGCAAATCTGACATTTAGCACTACATTACAGCGTGAGGTACGTCCTTTGGTATATTTATTTTATTTATTTTAAAAGTTTTGTACAGCGAGAACAAGACCCTTGTGGGTATCTGAGCGCTTTACTGGCAAATGTGAATAATTGAAACGCGCATAACAATAATATAGTGTAGCATAAGAACAATAATAATAAACTAATAAAAATGGACAAATATATACAAGGATATATCAATAGTTCAGGTGAATGTGGCCATGAGATAAAATTTCACTTCTTTTTAGGGCTCGGCCTACGTCACCACGAAGTGGGGCGGAGCTCTGAGCTCCTATTGTTATAAAAAAAAAAAAGTTTCTTTAGGGCTCGGGCCAGAAACATTCCTCAGTGCGCAAGCTTTTTTTATGGCAACTGCATAGTGATTCGTCTTCGCTGTGCTGTCTTTTTAGTAGCCTTGACGCGATAGGCTATATGTAATTTTCGTCCACCATTTTTGGCATTTTCTGTGCGGTTTCGCGCACGGCAGTCCATTAATCCTAATTAGGAGCTGTCAGGGTGCCCTTCTAATGCAATGCAGATGGTGGGAGCGCGTTCACCATTCATGTGTCGGGCGCGCGTTCGTCTGCAGCGTGTAATGTGAGCGCTCAGGCCAGCGCGTACTGTAAGTGTTATTACAGAATATCATAACATAAATTAGAATTATATAAATCATGACCTCGTGCAAAATGCAAGACATGGTTGGTGAAAAAAACATACTAATATAGTGAATGCTCCTCGCAGTGCATGGCTTGTACATATGCTGACAGGATGTAAACTACATACTTCCACTTTGATGTAGAAGATTGATTTACTGCTAATTGCATAAAATGCGTTCTGCAAGGTAACG
The DNA here is from genome assembly GCF_964263255.1 of Lissotriton vulgaris. Classification (NCBI taxonomy): domain Eukaryota; kingdom Metazoa; phylum Chordata; class Amphibia; order Caudata; family Salamandridae; genus Lissotriton; species Lissotriton vulgaris. The sequence continues at coordinate 189,327,220 of NC_141698.1, forward strand.
GACATACCAAAAGCGGCCCTCGTTAACTTCGGACAAACTGCACCGTGTCCGAGACGGCCTCTCCTAACCCACTGACAGCTCCCCCGTTACTCACCATTTTGAAGGGCTTCGTGCAGCAGGAAGAGGTTGAGAAGGAGCCGGTGTGCGCCTATGGTCCCGAGAGTTGTGCGATTAAACTGCAAGCCCCCACGCTCGGTGTCAGCACTCACTGCATAAGGTTTTTCCCCCTCTGTTAATCGAGTAACACTCATAATTCCCCGCCTCCCTAACGAAATCACTGCCACTCTGCCTGTAGTGCAATACACTAGGCGCTATACGACCAATGCAAGACATGGTTGGTGAAAAAAAACATACTAATATAATGAATGCTCCTCACAGTGCATCGCTTGTACATATGCTGACAGGATGCAAATTATATACTTCCACTTTGATTTAGAAGATTGATTTACTGCTAATTGCATATAATGCGTTCTGCAAGGTAACGGACATACCGGAAGCGGCCCTCGTTAACTTCGGACAAACTGCACCGTGTCCGAGACGGCCTCTCCTAACCCACTGACAGCTCTCCCGTCGCTCATCATTTTGAAGGGCTTCGTGCAGCAGGAAGAGGCTGAGAAGGAGCCAGTGTGCGCCTATGGTCCAGAGAGTTGTGCGATTAAATTGCAAGCCCCCACGCTCGGTGTCAGCACTCACTGCATAAGGTTCTTCCCCCTCTGTTAATTGACTAACACTCATAATTCCCCGGCCCCCCTAACAAAATCACTGCCACTCTGGCTGTAGTGCAATACACTAGGCGCTATACGACCGCACTGGAGTGTATAATTTACCGCATGTAACACACCATTGGGCACACGTTCCCTATTTCCATCGAACGTGAATCACGCCTATGAAAATAAAAACTATGATGCATCTTAGCGATCAAGTACTGTGTATTATTACAGAATATCATAACATAAATTAGAATTATATAAATCATGACCTCGTGCAAAATGCAAGACATGGTTGGTGAAAAAAACCATACTAATATAGTGAATGCTCCTCACAGTGCACCGCTTGTACATATGCTGACAGGATGTAAACTACATACTTCCACTTTGATTTAGAAGATTGATTTACTGCTAACTGTTCTGTATATGAGCATCTAGGCGCTATGTGACTCCACTCACTGCTAGGCTCGCCCCCTCAACCTCTACAGCGCCCCACCACGGCGAGGACGGATGATAGCTCGCACTCTCCCCGCTCTCACTGAATTTACTGCACCACACCTGGATACCTGGGAGTGTAGGCACTATATGGCTCGATGGCTCATAGCGCTGTGTGCGAAAGTTCCTTTTCTAGGAAGTTTATTACAGTGAGTGCAGAGTGACAGTGAGTGCAGAGTGAGTGCAGAGTGACAGTGAGTGCAGAGTGACAGAGTGCAGAGTAACAGAGTGCAGAGTGACAGTGAGTGCAGAGTGACAGTGAGTGCAGAGTGACAGTGAGTGCAGTGACAGTGAGTGCAGAGTGAGTGAGTGCAGAGTGACATACCGGAAGCGGCCCTCGTTAACTTCGGACAAACTGCACCGTGTCGGAGACGGCCTCTCCAAACCCACTGACAGCTCTCCCGTCACTCATCATTTTGAAGGGCTTCGTGCAGCAGGAAGATACTGAGAAGGAGCCAGTGTGCGCCTATGGTCCAGAGAGTTGTGCGATTAAACTGCAAGCCCCCACGTTCGGTGTCAGCACTCACTGCATAAGGTTCTTCCCCCTCTGGTAATTGACTAACACTCATAATTTCCCGGCCCCCCTAACAAAATCACTGCCACTCTGGCTGTAGTGCAATACCCTAGGCGCTATACGACCGCACTGGAGTGTATAATTTACTGCATGTAACACACCATTGGGCACACGTTCCCTATTTCCATCAAACGTGAATCACGCCTATGAAAATAAAAACTATGATGCATCTTAGCGATCAAGTACTGTGTATTATTACAGAATATCATAACAGAGTGCAGAGTAACAGAGTGCAGAGTAACAGAGTGCAGAGTAACAGAGTGCAGAGTGACAGTGAGTGCAGAGTGACAGTGAGTGCAGAGTGACAGTGAGTGCAGTGACAGTGAGTGCAGAGTGAGTGAGTGCAGAGTGAGTAAGTGCAGAGTGACAGTGAGTGCAGAGTGACAGCGAGTGCAGTGACAGCAAGTGACAGTGAGTGCAGAGTGACAGTGAGTGCAGAGTGACAATGAGTGCAGAGTGAGTGCAGAGTGACAGTGTGTGCAGAGTGAGTGCAGAGTGACAGTGAGTGCAGAGTGAGTGCAGAGTGACAGTGAATGCAGAGTGACAGCAAGTGACAGTGAGTGCAGAGTGACAGTGAGTGCAGTGACAGCAAGTGACAGTGAGTGCAGAGTGACAGCAAGTGACAGTGAGTGCAGAGTGACAGCGAGTGCAGAGTGCAGAGTGAGTGCAGAGTGACAGTGAGTGCAGAGTGACAGCGAGTGCAGAGTGACAGTGAGTGCAGAGTGACAGCAAGTGACAGCGAGTGCAGAGTGAGTGCAGAGTGACAGTGAGTGCAGAGTGAGTGCAGAGTGACAGTGAGTGCAGAGTGAGTGCAGAGTGACAGCGAGTGCAGAGTGACAGCGAGTGCAGAGTGACAGTGAGTGCAGAGTGACAGTGAGTGCAGAGTGACAGTGAGTGCAGAGTGACAGTGAGTGACAGTGAGTGCAGAGTGAGTGCAGAGTGACAGTGAGTGCAGAGTGACAGTGAGTGCAGAGTGACAGCAAGTGACAGTGAGTGCAGAGTGACAGTGAGTGCAGAGTGACAGTGAGTGCAGAGTGACAGTGAGTGCAGTGTGACAGCAAGTGACAGTGAGTGCAGAGTGACAGTGAGCGCCTAGTGACAGTGAGTGCCTAGTGACAGTGAGTGCAGAGTGACAGTGAGTGCATAGTGACAGTGAGTGCAGAGTGACAGTGCAGAGTGACAGTGAGTGCAGAGTGACAGTGATTGCAGAGTGACAGTGAGTGACAGTGAGTGCAGAGTGACAGCAAGTGACAGTGAATGCAAAGTGAGTGCAGAGTGACAGTGAGTGCAGAGTGAGTGCAGAGTGACAGTGAGTGCAGAGTGAGTGCAGAGTGACAGTGAGTGCAGAGTGACAGTGAGTGCAGAGTAACAGTGAGTGCAAAGTGACAGTGAGTGCAGAGTGACAGTGAGTGACAGTGAGTGCAGAGTGACAGTGAATGCAGAGTGACAGTGAGTGCAGAGTGACAGTGAGTGCAGAGTGACAGCGAGTGCCGGGTCTGGTGGCTCAGTGGACTAATGCGTCCACTGCAGGGGCCTGTGTTCGACCTCATGGTCACAGGTTCAAATCCCGGCGGGTCCACTCAGCCTTTCATCCATCTGAGGTCGATAAAATGAGTACCATTGAGTTGGGTAACAATAAACATCTGTTATTCAGCGCCAAGAAACCGCTGGGTGAACGTGCGCTTTACAAATACACATGTTATGTTATGTTATGTTAGAGTGACAGCGACTGCAGAGTGACAGCGAGTGCAGAGTGACAGTGACAGCCGAGTGCAGAGTGACAGTGAGTGCAGAGTGACAGTGATTACAGAGTGACAGTGAGTGACAGTGAGTGAGCAAGTGACAGTGAATGCAGAGTGAGTGCAGAGTGACAGTGAGTGCAGAGTGACAGTGAGTGCAGAGTGAGTGCAGAGTGACAGTGAGTGCAGAGTGAGTGCAGAGTGAGTGCAGAGTGACAGTGAGTGCAGAGTGACAGTGAGTGCAGAGTGACAGTGAGTGCAGAGTGCAGAGTGACAGTGAGTGACAGTGAGTGCAGAGTGACAGCAAGTGACAGTGAGTGCAGAGTGACAGCAAGTGACAGTGAGTGCAGAGTGACAGTGAGTGCAGAGTGACAGTGAGTGCAGAGTGACAGTGAGTGCAGAGTGACAGTGAGTGCAGAGTGACTGCAGAGAACGTGTGTAAGGGTGCAGGGTGCACATTGTGTGAGTGTGCAGAATGAGTGTGCAGGATAAACAGTGTGTGACTATGCAGGGTGGCATTGGGAGTGTGCGGGTGAGCAGTGTGTGAATGTGTAGGGGCAGTGTGTGAGTGTGCAGAAAACACCACACACACATACACCACACACACATACCACACACACACACCATACACACATACACCACACACACCGCACACACAAACCACACACCTCAGTCTCTCAACACCACACACTCGTCACCACTCGACACAACACACTGACCACCACACTCACTCCCCATGCTCAACCCCACAGACTCACCACCACACACTCACCAGTACACAGAAAACAACACACACAACACACCCCCAGCCATCAATGAATGCTTTCACCATGCACAAACACCAACAACCATCAGCCATCTGTGCACGCTTTTACCAAGCACACACCCACCAGCCGTCAGTGCACCCTTCCACCAGGCACACTCCAGCCGGCAGTGCACTTTTTCACCAAGCACACACACCACCAGCCATCAGTGCACGCATCAATTGTAAACGCATCCACAATTAACTATTGTAGCAATCGCAGTATGGTACACTTTACTTTTAAACATATTCATCTAAAGCACAGCATGCCACCATTGGTAAAATTACAATCCAACCCACATAATTCCACTACACACCACATGCACACACTCCATAACACATGGCGAAAAGACATTGCCATTTACAATGCCATTAGCTCAAACTCAAATAAATCCGAGCCCGATTGCATTTCTAATGCTTGTTTGAAGAATGCCGTGGAAGGGTTCCATCTTGTTTCTGGAGGCAAGGTATTCCAAATCCTGGGAACCGTTTCTGAGAAGGTCCGATTGTAAGTTTTCTTCTTAGCAAAATGTTGTGGTTTCAGTAATAAGTTATTTCAGCTCCTGGTGGATCTGTTACTACAGAAAAGCACCAATTTGTCAGCTAGGTAACTAGGTGTATACTGATGTAATGCCCTGTGCGTCATACAGGCGATTTTCAAGTGGATTCTCGCTTCAAAAGGTAGCCAGTTGAGGGCACGAAGGTCAGGGGAAATGTGACAGTTTCTTTTGGAGCCTGTTGAGTTTATTGGAACTCTTAGAAGGGCCGTCGTCGATCTGGGAAGGCCGCAAAGAGCAACACTCCCATAGTCCACTCTAGGGATTACTAGCGCTTAAACTGCCTGATTAAAGTCATTGTACCGCTTTTGGCCGCCATAAGTGTGGCAGAGTATGCTCAGACGTGAGTCCCTTGCTCACTTTGCCACTGGATTCAAGCAAGCCGGGCTGAAGACGGCTGGAATGCCAGAAACCGGTCCTCGGAAGCTTGTTTCCGGTCCAGGGAAGACATGGCTTGGCAGTTCGGGCTGGACTGTTCCCATGAGGCACAGGGTCAGACTGATTTGCATATAGCCATGTCTGAGCTGGGGTGGCAGAGTGGGCTAAAGAACGGTGATGGATTAAACATAGATCCTTTGACTGGGTGTGAGTGTTTGATTGATTCAGATGCTCCGTCCATCACCACCCCCTTTTGTACCGCTTTTGGCCGCCATAAGTGTGGCAGGGTATGCTCAGACGTGAGTCCCTTGCTCACTTTGCCACTGGATTTAAGCAAGCCAGGCTGAAGACGGCTGGAATGCCAGAAACCGGTCCTCGGAAGCTTGTTTCCGGTCCAGGGAAGACATGGCTTGGCAGTTCGGGCTGGACTGTTCCCATGAGGCACAGGGTCAGACTGATTTGCATATAGCCATGTTTGAATTGGGGTGGCAGAGTGGGTTAAAGAACGGTGATGGATTAAACCCAGACCCTTTGACTGGGTGTGAGTGTTTGATTGATTCAGATGCTCCGTCCATCACCAGGAAGGGTTTGAGTTTTCTCAAGGTGTTTAACTGAAAATGTGCGCCTTTTGTGGAGGCGCTGATGTGTTTCTGCATATTTAGTTCACTATCTAGAATTACTTCCAGCGGTTTAGCTGACTCGATAATAAGAGTTTGCCTGTTGAGTGCTGTTAAGTGTTTTAGCCAATCGAGGATGATGGTTGATTGGCTGGGGGGGGGGGGAAAGGGGGAGGGGTGCAGTGAAAGGAATTTGATTTTGAGGGTCTTTAGTTTCAGATGGTTTTTGGCCAGCCAGGTCTGGGTTTGTTGGAGAGTTGCGTTAAGAGATTTGATGTTCTCAAGTGAGTGGATCTTTATATAGAGTTGTGTATCATCTGCATACATGTGATAATGTTAAGAGAGAACTCTCTTGGACATATATAGAAATCTACCAATAATGAAATATGCAAAAGTCCGCAACCCAAATTACACTAATTAATCACACATACAAATGCGTTCACATGAACTGAACCCAAAAAGCAACTATGTCACACAAACATAAGAAACTTCAATATATAACACAATCAGGGTTTATTAAAATAATTTAAAATGACAATTAAAAAGCATTTGATGACTGTTAGACGGGACCTGGAGGGTCGGCCGAGGACAAGGGGAGAGGCCTCCGGGGAGAGCCGCCTCCTACCGGTCGTACAGACAAGTAACTTCCCCCCCACAGACGGACACCACACAAAGATAAGGTTAACGCTTTTATATGTCGTTCTTGAAGTAAGGAAATACGGTACAGTGAGATCAGGATACGAGGATCCTCTCAATTCTAGTCTCTGGCAGGAAAAGGGGGTAGCGGGACAGTCTTGTTACCAATCTGGTCTTGAGGTGGAATGATGATAGCTCACAATCCTCGAGCTCGGCGTTCTGGAGGGTCGGGCCGCGGCAGCGCCAGCAGGTCCCGAGGAGGTCGTAGATAGCAACGGGCCGCGGCAGCGCCAGCAGGTCCCGACGAGGACGTAGGTTGCAAAGGGGCCGCGGCAGCGCCAGCAGGTCCCTGCGAGGATGAAGGTTGCAGAGGGCCGCAGCAGCGCCAGCAGGTCCCTACGAGGATGAAGGTTGCAGAGGGCCGCGGCAGCGCCAGCAGGTCCCTACGAGGATGAAGGTTGCAGAAGGCCGCGGCAGCGCCAGCAGGCAGGACGACAGTTCACAAGGCAGGGCTGCGGCAGCGCCAGCAGTCCGTCAAGGATGAGTTCTTCACGGTGTCTCTCGACTCCAGGATACAACTCCTTCCTGCTCTGGAGCTGCCTCAGTTATAGGTCTGGCGCCCTTGGATGTCCGGACCCTCGCACTTGGAGGTCGGGAGGTCCGGGATGAGGGAGTCCAGACACCCAGGAGGGGGGTGGAGCCAGCGCCCGGGGAGGCTGGGGGCGGTCGGCACCTGGCGGGGGAGAGCCATCGACACTCCTCTCTCCCATTGACCTGCCAAGTGGTCCGTTCACCTCCTGGGTGGATGGTGGTGCCGGGATGTCGGGGCCTGGCCAGGCCCAGGGTTGGGGTCGTGCTGAGGCCACGCGGTCTCGTGGTGCAGTGTCCAAGATGGCGGCCGGGCCCGGGCAATGGTGCTGACGGTGGCCCGGGCCAGTGATACAGAGATGTTCGGGGGCAGGCGTCCCGTAGGGGACGGGTTGCGGGTTGCTTCTGTGGGTCGCACCTGGAGAGCCGGTGTCCGGGCTCCGTCATGCGGGGGGGGGAGCGAGCCCTTCCTGGGGCCTGTCCAACATGCGTCCCCCCAGCTGAAGGCGGGGAGAGTCACCCATCCTCTTGGGGACTCTCCTCGTCGAGGCGGAAAAAGCGTGACAGGCCATCCGCGTTGGCGTGGTTTTGGCCCGGGCGATGCTCCACAGTGAAGTCCATCCCCTGCAGGGAGATGGACCATCGCAACAGTTTGGGATTTTCCCCCCGCATCTGCATTAACCATTGCAGGGGGCGATGATCTGTTTGTACCCGAAAGTGGGTACCGAAGAGGTAGGGCCGGAGTTTCTTGAGAGCCCATACCACTGCGAAGGCCTCCCGCTCGATGGTGCTCCAGCGCTGTTCTCGAGCCAGTAGGCGTCGGCTGATGAAGGCCACTGGCTGATCGACTCCCTCGGTGTTGAGTTGCGAGAGGACAGCCCCAATGCCGTGGTCTGAGGCATCAGTCTGGACGATGAACTCACGGCTGTAGTCGGGGGCCTGGAGCACAGGGGCGGTGCACATGGCGGCCTTCAGCCTCTCAAAGGCCGCCTGACATTCTGGGGTCCAGTTGACTGTTTTTGGGTGGTTCTTGGATGTGAGCTCCGTGAGGGGCCCCACAATGCTGCCATAGTCCTTCACAAACCAACGGTAGTATCCGGTGAGCCCCAAGAAGGCTCGTACCTCGGTTTGGGTGACGGGGGGCTGCCAGGACTGGATGGCAGCGATCTTGAGCTGGAGGGGGGCCACTAGACCGCTCCCCAATTGGTGCCCGAGGTAGGTCACGGACCCCTGGCCAATTTGGCACTTGCTGGCCTTGATTGTGAGGCCGGCTCGTTGAAGGGCCTGCAGGACCTCTCGGAGGTGGCGGAGGTGGTCTGCCCAGTGGCGGCTGTATACCGCGATATCGTCCAGGTAGGCGGCGCTGAATTCTTCGAGGCCCGCCAATACCTGGTTTACAAGTCGTTGAAAAGTGGCTGGAGCGTTTTTCATGCCGAATGGCATCACTGTGAACTGGTAGTGTCCATCCGGGGTGGAGAAAGCGGATCGTTCTTGGGCCCTGAGGGTGAGGCCGATCTGCCAGTAGCCCGCTGTCAGGTCGAAGATGCTCAGGTAGCGGGCAGCCCCCATGCGGTCAACCAGTTCATCCGCTCGGGGGATGGGATGAGCGTCAGTTCGGGTGACAGCGTTCAGACCCCGATAGTCGACGCAGAATCGGAGTTCGGGGGTGGTGCCCGGGGCAGCCGCTTTGGGGACCAGTACGACTGGGCTGGCCCAGGGGCTGTCTGAGGGCTCGATGACTCTGAGTGTGAGCATTTTGGCGACTTCTTCTTGGATGCAGGCGCGCACCCGATCTGGTACTCGGTACGCCCGTGTCGGATAGGGGGACTGTCCCCAGTGTCCACGTCGTGAAGGCACCAGGGGGTGACCCCGGGGGTGAGGGAAAACAGGTTTGCAAATTGCAGCAGGAGGGCCCGACAGTCTTGGCGCTGCTCCGGGGTCAGGGCATCGGAGAGTCGGACCCCGTCTACCGAACCATCTTTTTCACGGGTCCTCAGTAGGTCAGGGAGGGGCTCGGAGTCTTCTTCCGCCCCACTGTCTGTAGCCATCAGTAGGCTGAGCTCCGAGCGCACGAAGTGCGGTTTGAGTCTGTTGGCGTGGAGGACCCGGAGGGGGTTCCGGGGGGATTCCATGTCGATGAGATAGGTGACAGGGCCCTTGCGTTCGATCACCTTGAAGGGTCCTGTCCATTTGTCTTGCAAGGCACAAGGCTCAGTGGGGGACATCACCCACACCTGCTGACCGGGCTCGAACTCGATGGAGGAGGCATGTTGATCGAACCATTTCTTCATGTCCTCCTGACTGGCCTCAAGGTTGGCTTTAGCGATCTCCCTGAATCGCCTGGTCTGATTGCGGAGGGTCAGGAGGTACTTATAGACGTCTGGAGGGGTTCTCAGGGGGGCCATTTCCCATTCTTCTTTAACTAGGCTGAGGGGCCCTCGGACAGGGTGTCCGTACAGGAGCTCGAAGGGGCTGAAGCCGAGGGACTTCTGGGGGACCTCTCGGTAGGCGAAGAGGAGGCACGGGAGTAGCACGTCCCACTGGCGGCGTAGGGGTTCCTCTAGCCCCATTGATCATCCCCTTGAGAGTGCGGTTGAACCGCTCGACCAGTCCGTTTCCTTGCGGGTGATAGGGGGTTGTGAATCGGTAGGTGACCCCGCACTGCTGCCAGAGGGATTTCATATATTTGGAAATAAAGTTCGTGCCTCTGTCGCTGACGACCTCCCGGGGGAAGCCCACTCGAGAGAAGATCCCCATCAAGGCTCGGCCTACCACTGGTGCGGTCACAGTTCGAAGGGGAACGGCCTCTGGATAGCGGGTGGCGTGGTCCACCAGGACCAGGATGAATCGGTGCCCTTGTGCTGTTCGGGGGTCCAGGGGCCCCACAATGTCTATTCTCACCCTTTCGAACGGGGTGGTGACGACGGGGAATGGTTGCAGGGGGGCCTTGAGTTTTCGGCTGCTCTTTCCGCTGGCCTGGCAGGTGGGGCAGGCCCGGCAGTGGTTGGAGACGTCACTTTGCATCTTTGGCCAGTAAAAGTGGGTTACCAGGCGGTTGTAGGTTTTGTCTTGCCCCAGGTGCCCAGCCAGGGGGACATCATGTGCTAAGTTCAAAAGGAAGTCTCTGAAGCGGAGGGGCACCACCAGCACCCGACTGGCCCCCAATTCCGCTATTCTTTGCTCGCTGTACAGTAGGTCATTGTCCCAATAGATCCAGTGGCCCCCCGCGGTGTCTCCCGCGCTCTGGGCGAGTGCTTGCTGTCGGAGTCCCTCGAGGGAGGGACAGGTCTTTTGCTCCTGCCGGAATTGTTCCTGGGTGGGCCCCCCCTCTTGACGCCACTGAGCCAGGTCTGGAAGGTCTAGGGGCCGAGCGGGCCCTTCTTGGGCTTGTTCTGGGGGGTCCGTCCGGACGGTGTCTTCCTCTGGAGTGATCGGGGGAGGAGGTGCTGGCCATTCGGGTTCTTCGGGTCTGGGGACGGCGCGGGCGGCCATGGACCGGGTTGTTACGCACGCCCAGTCCGGGAGGCCCAACATCCCTAGGTGCTCTCTTCTTTCAACGGCCGCCCACAGGGAACTCTCGAGATCATTCCCCAGGAGGCAGTCCACGGGGGCATCATCGCGGACAGTCACTTTTAGCATGCCGGACACTCCTCCCCATTCGAAGGGGACGCAGGCCATCCGACACAGGCTCTCAGAATTGTCGGCCGATCGGACGGGGCACAGAACGTTTGGCAGGATTTGTTCTGGGGTCACCAGGTGACAGCGGACGGCCGTCACACTGGCCCCCGTGTCACGCAGGGCTTCGGCCTTGCGCCCATTTATGTTCACCCACTGGCTGTATTTTCTGGTGTTGGCGGGTAGGGGGACCCGCGGGATCATGTCTCTTCCCCCTAGGCAAGCTAGGACCATGGCGGCAGGTTCCCATTCGGGCTGCTCCTGCTCGTACTCTTCATGCTCTTCGGAGATTTGCTCTTCTCCTAGGGCGGCGGCAGCGACCTGGCGGGGCCCAGGAGTCTGGTTCTTTGGGCAGTTCGGGTCACTGGCATAGTGGCCGATTCGCTGGCACCGGTGGCAAGTAACGTTGGCTCGGAACCCTGGGCGCATCGGGGGGGTTTCCCCGACCGGCCGGGGGCGGGGTGGTGTTGGCGGGAGCTGCCGGGACGGCATCTCTGCCCCGGCCCTGGCCTCCTCCTCCTCGGGGACGATGGTGACCTTGGCTGGTTCTGTTCTGCTCGGTTGGCCCACTCTGGGCCACTCGGGTGCTTTCCCATCGGTCAGCCTCGGCGGCGAGCTGCCGTGGTTCAGTCAATTTACTGTCGAGGAGGTGCGGCCTGAGCTCGACAAAGCAGTTGTTGGAGAGGTGCTCCCACACAATGAGGTTGAAGAGTTGCTCATAGGTAGTTACGTGGCTCCCCTTTATCCATCCCTCGAAGGCTCGGCTGAAATAGTTCACATATTCTACCCAGGTCGTACCCGGGATCCGTGTGCAGTCGCGGAACCTCTGGCGGTACATCTCGGGCGTGAGCCCATATCGAGTGAGGAGGGCGGCCTTCATGTGGTCATAGGACATCATCTGATGGTCCGGGAGCTGTAGCAGGGCATCGCGGCCTTCATTGACGAACCTCCCCCATAGACCGGCTCCCCAGTCACTTCGATCGATCCGGTGGGAGGTCATGGCGATCTCGTAGGCCTTGAACCACTGTTGTATGTCGTCGTTCCGATAATATTCTCGGACGACATCCTTCGGGATGTGGACCTTCGGTTCTGTAGCGCCCGGGGTGCGCGGATGCTCGGGCACCCCTAGTTCTTTGTTCTGTTTTCGCATTTCTATCTCTGCGAGCTTGCGCTAGTGTTCGTATGCCAGTCTTTTCTCTTCGAGTTCTCTTTGTCTTTGCTTTTCTTCTCGCTCTTCTCGTAGCCGTAAGTGTTCTAAGTTAATTTTTTGTTCTGCCAGTTTCAGCTCTCCGTCCAACTTGAGCCGCGCCAACTCTAATTCGTGGAGTCTGCTTTTTTCTCGTTCTTGGATCTCTTCCCGGGAGAGACCCGCTCTTCTTTCTTCGGTCGGAGTGGGGTTTGTCTCTGGTGCTTCGACGTTTTGGTCCCGGGGTCTGGCGGTACCTGTTTCTGCCCAGGATTCTAGGGCGTGTTTGAAGTCCTCCTTCGTGCTCAGACCGATGGTAGCAATGCCTAGTTCTATGCAAAATTGTTTTAGCTCTCGATGGCTGTAATCTTCTAGTTTCTCCATCTGGAATTTCTCTGTGGATACGCTCTCTTTGGTTGACATTGTGGTTTAGTCGTGGGGTGAGTTACTCTCTGTACGAATACGCGTTGGTTCGGATCGCGCCGCTGGCCACCAATGTTAGACGGGACCTGGAGGGTCGGCCGAGGACAAGGGGAGAGGCCTCCGGGGAGAGCCGCCTCCTAGCGGTCGTACAGACAAGTAACTTCCCCCCCACAGACGGACACCACACAAAGATAAGGTTAACGCTTTTATATGTCGTTCTTGAAGTAAGGAAATACGGTACAGTGAGATCAGGATACGAGGATCCTCTCAATTCTAGTCTCTGGCAGGAAAAGGGGGTAGCGGGACAGTCTTGTTACCAATCTGGTCTTGAGGTGGAATGATGATAGCTCACAATCCTCGAGCTCGGCGTTCTGGAGGGTCGGGCCGCGGCAGCGCCAGCAGGTCCCGAGGAGGTCGTAGATAGCAACGGGCCGCGGCAGCGCCAGCAGGTCCCGACGAGGACGTAGGTTGCAAAGGGGCCGCGGCAGCGCCAGCAGGTCCCTGCGAGGATGAAGGTTGCAGAGGCCGCGGCAGCGCCAGCAGGTCCCTACGAGGATGAAGGTTGCAGAGGGCCGCAGCAGCGCCAGCAGGTCCCTACGAGGATGAAGGTTGCAGAAGGCCGCGGCAGCGCCAGCAGGCAGGACAACAGTTCACAAGGCAGCGCCAGCAGTCCGTCAAGGATGAGTTCTTCACGGTGTCTCTCGACTCCAGGATACAACTCCTTCCTGCTCTGGAGCTGCCTCAGTTATAGGTCTGGCGCCCTTTGATGTCCGGACCCTCGCACTTGGAGGTCGGGATGTCCGGGATGAGGGAGTCCAGACACCCAGCAGGGGGGTGGAGCCAGCGCCTGGGGAGGCTGGGGGCGGTCGGCACCTGGCGGGGGTGAGCCATCGACACTCCTCTCTCCCATTGACCTGCCAAGTGGTCCGTTCACCTCCTGGGTGGATGGTGGTGCCGGGATGTCGGGGCCTGGCCAGGCCCAGGGTTGGGGTCGTGCTGAGGCCACGCTGTCTCGTGGTGCAGTGTCCAAGATGGCGGCCGGGCCCGGGCAATGGTGCTGACGGTGGCCCGGGCCAGTGATACAGAGATGTTCGGGGGCAGGCGTCCCGTAGGGGACGGGTTGCGGGTTGCTTCTATGGGTCGCACCTGGAGAGCCGGTGTCCGGGCTCCGTCATGCGGGGGGGGAGCGAGCCCTTCCTGGGGCCTGTCCAACAATGACACTAATGGAGCACATAAGTTCACAATTAAAAAACATTTAAAAACATCATGAGAGACAAAAAATATTTTTGAGAAATACTTAAATTCATCAGAGAAAGGTTATTCTCATCAGGAATCAAATGCAGAAACACTCTCAGTCTATTCACTTATAGTTGAATTAAACATGGGGCTGTTCCTGGATATAACCCAATACAGGAGTTCAGGTGTCGACGTGTTTCAGTGGTAGGAATTTATAAGGATACCCCATTCATCAGGACATATATAATACGTGTCTCTCTTTCAACAGCTTTAGCATTTGAAACTCCGCTAATCGTATATGAAAAAGGAGGGGTGATGGTTGCAAAACCAATCCTTCCAAAATGTCTTTAAAATTTAAACGTGGTCTATTCAGATCCACTGAGTCTTCACCTTATCGGTGATTATGGTCCTCAATTGGTTCATATATATTTTGCCATATCACTGAGGTTCAGGCTTTCATAGGAAGTACATAACAGAGCGTAATATATAGAATCAGATCTTTTGAAACCAATTTTTGAACTCTGCAGACAAGACACTGGAGGACTAATATTAGACACACGACTATCTGTTCTCGAAGGTGTGAAACCTGTGTTCCACTTGTTAAATATAACAACGGATTCTAGATATTATGTATAAAAAAATAGCATAATTTACCAGCGATACTTAAATCGTATTACACCCATTTTAAGATCTTGATTTCAGAATTGTGGGATTATATAAAATATTTACTTGTCCAAGGGATGGGAAGTTTCAGCAATCTACTGGTCCTGTAAAAAAAAACAATCCACAACATGAAACATGGCCATTCACCTCAAACACTATGTCATGGGTGAAATGTGATGAGAATTATTCTCTCTTGTATTCCAAGGATCTTGTGAGTGATTTTGCTCTTAACAGGAAGGCAGTATGCTCTGCTCATGAGATTGAATGGATTGTGAGCAACTGTATTATAATCTAAATATTCAGGAAACTCGGTCGTATAGATGGCGGGAAACAGCCTTAATAACGAATCCTTAACAACGACTGACCTGAGCTACGAATCCAAAACAACGACCTTTCTGTGAACCACAACATAATTATCCACGAATAACACGAACAACGACTTTCCAAAACACAAATAAAATGATCTTCTGAATGGCCAATAGATGGCACTATTACTAACATAAGATAAAGCAAAATTAAGGAAAAGCATTTCCCCAAGGAGTGACACTGAAAGAGGAAAATAAATTGAAATAAAGCAGTACGTTGTACAAATTTGGCACCATCCCCACTGGACAAAGAAATCTGGGGAACATAAGGAAAAAGCAAAGAAAAAAGGGATTTGTAAAATCATCTCCATTAAGAAACGATTTAGATGTGTATGCCCTGATGCACTGCCTGTAATCTCTCACAATTGTTCATTAGTTACATATATGTATATGGAGTCGCTACAGAGAAAATATAAAATCTCTGGCCCATGTCTCCTCAAAAAGAAATATATGCAACATATGTGTATATATTTAAATACATGGCGTTGAAAGTCTCTGCTTTGCGCTTCTATGAAGACGATGGGGTATATTAAAAAATTCTCCTGGCATCGTGGTTGTCAAAGGCTGTCAGCAAAATAAGACACAACACCGGGGAGGGATAGGCTACAAAAAAACAAGTAGGTGCGGGCATTTGATTTTCTGTCATTTCTGTTTCCGAGCAAAAGGCTGCATTTGAGCGAGGATTTTAAATCACTTTAAAATACCACAGCTGTGAATTCTTTGCACAGAGTTCCTCTGTTGAAAGTGTTGTATCAGGTGTAATTGGATGGTTTCGTTTTTACATGAACTGTCAATGGTATTTTAAGGAAATGAGCAAATAGAATAATTCTCGTTGTTTAGGAATTCGTTGTTAAGAATGTAGTGGTTGGGAAATGGTCGTGGTTTATCATTCGTGGTTTAGGAATTCGATGTTAAAGTAGTAGTTGTTCAATCATACATCCATAGATGGCGTTAGGTGTCTGTGGTGTGAGGGGGCTCTGCCTGGCAATGGTTGGCTTTTTTCCTACAAGATCGCTACTTTCAAATGGTGCAAAAACCGTACTCCTCAGAACTGATCTCCCTATCCGAGGGGGTGCCTGCACGGTTCTGTCTTGAGCCCTACGTTATTTAACGATTTACAAAAGGGGGTGGTGATGAACAGAGTGTCTGAATTGAGCAGACCACTCTTACCCAGTCCAAAGATCAGGGCTTGATCCATCACCGTTATTTATCTCACTGCCCCATCCCAGCTCAGAACCTGGCTATATGCAAATCAGTCTGTCCCTGGCCCAGTGCATCATGGGAACAGGGCAGACTAAACTACCAAGCCAATTCTTTACCAGAAAGGAGACAAGCTACCGGGGACCGGTTTCTGGCATTTCAGCCTCTTCGGCCCGGCTTGCTTGAATCCTGATGGAGCAGTGAGAAAGGGACTCATGTCTGAGTATACCCTGCCACACCTATAGTGGCCAAAATCGATTTACAAAAGGGGGTGGTGATGAACAGAGTGTCTGAATTGAGCAGACCACTCTTACCCAGTCCAAAGATCAGGGCTTGATCCATCACCGTTATTTATCTCACTGCCCCATCCCAGCTCAGAACCTGGCTATATGCAAATCAGTCTGTCCCTGGCCCAGTGCATCATGGGAACAGGGCAGACTAAACTACCAAGCCAATTCTTTACCAGAAAGGAGACAAGCTACCGGGGACCGGTTTCTGGCATTTCAGCCTCTTCGGCCCGGCTTGCTTGAATCCTGATGGAGCAGTGAGAAAGGGACTCATGTCTGAGTATACCCTGCCACACCTATAGTGGCCAAAATCGATTTACAAAAGGGGGTGGTGATGAACAGAGTGTCTGAATTGAGCAGACCACTCTTACCCAGTCCAAAGATCAGGGCTTGATCCATCACCGTTATTTATCTCACTGCCCCATCCCAGCTCAGAACCTGGCTATATGCAAATCAGTCTGTCCCTGGCCCAGTGCATCATGGGAACAGGGCAGACTAAACTACCAAGCCAATTCTTTACCAGAAAGGAGACAAGCTACCGGGGACCGGTTTCTGGCATTTCAGCCTCTTCGGCCCGGCTTGCTTGAATCCTGATGGAGCAGTGAGAAAGGGACTCATGTCTGAGTATACCCTGCCACACCTATAGTGGCCAAAATCGATTTACAAAAGGGGGTGGTGATGAACAGAGTGTCTGAATTGAGCAGACCACTCTTACCCAGTCCAAAGATCAGGGCTTGATCCATCACCGTTATTTATCTCACTGCCCCATCCCAGCTCAGAACCTGGCTATATGCAAATCAGTCTGTCCCTGGCCCAGTGCATCATGGGAACAGGGCAGACTAAACTACCAAGCCAATTCTTTACCAGAAAGGAGACAAGCTACCGGGGACCGGTTTCTGGCATTTCAGCCTCTTCGGCCCGGCTTGCTTGAATCCTGATGGAGCAGTGAGAAAGGGACTCATGTCTGAGTATACCCTGCCACACCTATAGTGGCCAAAATCGATTTACAAAAGGGGGTGGTGATGAACAGAGTGTCTGAATTGAGCAGACCACTCTTACCCAGTCCAAAGATCAGGGCTTGATCCATCACCGTTATTTATCTCACTGCCCCATCCCAGCTCAGAACCTGGCTATATGCAGATCAGTCTGTCCCTGGCCCAGTGCATCATGGGAACAGGGCAGACTAAACTACCAAGCCAATTCTTTACCAGAAAGGAGACAAGCTACCGGGGACCGGTTTCTGGCATTTCAGCCTCTTCGGCCCGGCTTGCTTGAATCCTGATGGAGCAGTGAGAAAGGGACTCATGTCTGAGTATACCCTGCCACACCTATAGTGGCCAAAATCGATTTACAAAAGGGGGTGGTGATGAACAGAGTGTCTGAATTGAGCAGACCACTCTTACCCAGTCCAAAGATCAGGGCTTGATCCATCACCGTTATTTATCTCACTGCCCCATCCCAGCTCAGAACCTGGCTATATGCAAATCAGTCTGTCCCTGGCCCAGTGCATCATGGGAACAGGGCAGACTAAACTACCAAGCCAATTCTTTACCAGAAAGGAGACAAGCTACCGGGGACCGGTTTCTGGCATTTCAGCCTCTTCGGCCCGGCTTGCTTGAATCCTGATGGAGCAGTGAGAAAGGGACTCATGTCTGAGTATACCCTGCCACACCTATAGTGGCCAAAATCGATTTACAAAAGGGGGTGGTGATGAACAGAGTGTCTGAATTGAGCAGACCACTCTTACCCAGTCCAAAGATCAGGGCTTGATCCATCACCGTTATTTATCTCACTGCCCCATCCCAGCTCAGAACCTGGCTATATGCAAATCAGTCTGTCCCTGGCCCAGTGCATCATGGGAACAGGGCAGACTAAACTACCAAGCCAATTCTTTACCAGAAAGGAGACAAGCTACCGGGGACCGGTTTCTGGCATTTCAGCCTCTTCGGCCCGGCTTGCTTGAATCCTGATGGAGCAGTGAGAAAGGGACTCATGTCTGAGTATACCCTGCCACACCTATAGTGGCCAAAATCGATTTACAAAAGGGGGTGGTGATGAACAGAGTGTCTGAATTGAGCAGACCACTCTTACCCAGTCCAAAGATCAGGGCTTGATCCATCACCGTTATTTATCTCACTGCCCCATCCCAGCTCAGAACCTGGCTATATGCAAATCAGTCTGTCCCTGGCCCAGTGCATCATGGGAACAGGGCAGACTAAACTACCAAGCCAATTCTTTACCAGAAAGGAGACAAGCTACCGGGGACCGGTTTCTGGCATTTCAGCCTCTTCGGCCCGGCTTGCTTGAATCCTGATGGAGCAGTGAGAAAGGGACTCATGTCTGAGTATACCCTGCCACACCTATAGTGGCCAAAATCGATTTACAAAAGGGGGTGGTGATGAACAGAGTGTCTGAATTGAGCAGACCACTCTTACCCAGTCCAAAGATCAGGGCTTGATCCATCACCGTTATTTATCTCACTGCCCCATCCCAGCTCAGAACCTGGCTATATGCAAATCAGTCTGTCCCTGGCCCAGTGCATCATGGGAACAGGGCAGACTAAACTACCAAGCCAATTCTTTACCAGAAAGGAGACAAGCTACCGGGGACCGGTTTCTGGCATTTCAGCCTCTTCGGCCCGGCTTGCTTGAATCCTGATGGAGCAGTGAGAAAGGGACTCATGTCTGAGTATACCCTGCCACACCTATAGTGGCCAAAATCGATTTACAAAAGGGGGTGGTGATGAACAGAGTGTCTGAATTGAGCAGACCACTCTTACCCAGTCCAAAGATCAGGGCTTGATCCATCACCGTTATTTATCTCACTGCCCCATCCCAGCTCAGAACCTGGCTATATGCAAATCAGTCTGTCCCTGGCCCAGTGCATCATGGGAACAGGGCAGACTAAACTACCAAGCCAATTCTTTACCAGAAAGGAGACAAGCTACCGGGGACCGGTTTCTGGCATTTCAGCCTCTTCGGCCCGGCTTGCTTGAATCCTGATGGAGCAGTGAGAAAGGGACTCATGTCTGAGTATACCCTGCCACACCTATAGTGGCCAAAATCGATTTACAAAAGGGGGTGGTGATGAACAGAGTGTCTGAATTGAGCAGACCACTCTTACCCAGTGCAGTGAGCTAAAAAACGGTGTTGGATCTAGCCCTGATCTCTTGACTGGGTGAGAGCTTTCTGCTTAATTCAGAGACTCTGTCCCTCACCACCCCTTGTTGTAAATATTTTTGTCCACCCTAAGCGTGGAAGGGTATTCTCAGATGTGAGACCCTTGCTCATTGCACCATCAGGATTCAAGCAAACCGGGCCGAAGACGGCTGTAATGCCAGAAACCGGTCCCCGGGAGCTTGTTTCCTTCCCAGTGTAAGAATTGGCTTTTGTAGTTTGGTTTGCCCTGTTCCCATCATGCACTGGGACAGGAACAGACTAATTTGCATACAGCCAGGTTCTGAAACTGGGATGGTGCAGTGAGCTAAAAAACGGTGTTGGATCTAGCCCTGATCTCTTGACTGGGTGAGAGCTTTCTGCTTAATTCAGAGACTCTGTCCCTCACCACCCCTTGTTGTAAATATTTTTGTCCACCCTAAGCGTGGAAGGGTATTCTCAGATGTGAGACCCTTGCTCATTGCACCATCAGGATTCAAGCAAACCGGGCCGAAGACGGCTGTAATGCCAGAAACCGGTCCCCGGGAGCTTGTTTCCTTCCCAGTGTAAGAATTGGCTTTTGTAGTTTGGTTTGCCCTGTTCCCATCATGCACTGGGACAGGAACAGACTAATTTGCATACAGCCAGGTTCTGAAACTGGGATGGTGCAGTGAGCTAAAAAACGGTGTTGGATCTAGCCCTGATCTCTTGACTGGGTGAGAGCTTTCTGCTTAATTCAGAGACTCTGTCCCTCACCACCCCTTGTTGTAAATACTACGTTATTTAACATCTGGATGCGCCCCATGACTGAAATTGTTGACTGTCACAATGTGATTATTGTGTCTTATGCGGACGACACTCAATTAATAGTCACCTTATCTCAGGAGACGGATGGGGAGGCTTTACAATTCGAGAGGTGCTTTATAGTGAACAAGCGTGGCTCAATGGTTAAAGTGGTAGACCCTGATGCAGAGGTCTGGCCCGGGACGAGGGTTCAATTCCCGCCTCGGCGGCTCTTGGACTCAATTTCCACGGACCTGATAATTCCCGCCTCGGTGCCTAGTCTAATCATGGGTCCCACTCTGTGACTCTGGCAATAGCTTGCTTAATCTCCACAACGGCCCCAGCAGCGCTTGGATGCTTGGCTTCACCTTGGGGGTGCCCAGGAGTGGACATCACACAGGAAAGCCAGGAAGGGTTCCACAGCGGTATGAATACAGCGCTACGAGACCTCTGGGTAGAAGGCGCTATATAAATACAAACACATTTACAATTTACATTTCATAGAGCTAGCTAACTGGGTGACCAACAGTTGCCTCAAATTAAAAGGCAATAAGACTGGGGTTCATAGTGTGGGGAAAATCCCCTCCATCTGGACATTGGCCTGGTAGCCTGACGCAATGGGCCCTACCCCATTCCTGAACGAAAAAGTAAAGAACTTGGGAGTCTGGTTGGACCCAGCGTTATCTTTAGAACATCAGATAGTCGCTGTGGCGAGAAAGTGTTTTAACACTTTAAACATGTTAAAAAAGATATTTGATGTCCTTCCGCTCACTGCCAGGAAAATTATCGTACAGGTATCAGTTGCCTCTCTGTTGGACTACTGTAATGTTTTATATCTAGGAGGTACCAAAGTGAGACTACAGAAATCACAGATTACAAAATGCTGCTGCCCACCTAGTACTAAATCTCCCACGGAGTGCTTCTACCAGGCCTGCCTTAACTCGTTTGCACTGGTTGCCACTCAAGGAGAGAATTCTATTTAAAGCCATGTGGCTTTTGCCACAGAATCTTCAATAATAGAAGTCCACTATACCTCATCTCTTAGGTGATTCGTCATAAACCGAGCTGTAATCTCAGATCCTCACGAACCAACCAGGCAGTTATCCCGCGAGTAAGAAAAGCTAAATGAGGGGGTGGGTCGGGGGGGCTGTTCTTTAATATTCCTAGTGGCTAAGGCCTAGAATTCTCTGGCTCTTCACTTGAGGATGGAGCCATCAGAGGAGCTGTTCCGGAAGAGGCTAAAAACATGGCTTTTCCAATATGTGTTAGCTTAGATCTTAACCTGGCTCTTATAAGTTGGTGGACATATTAGTTGATGTTTCTCTTTAATATCTCTCTCTCGCAGTGCTGGGGCATTCGCTAGGCGCAGCCATGCGCTTTATAAATATCCTTATTATTATTATTATTATTATAATTATTATAAATTGGAGCACATTATGGGATATAAAGGCTCATCTTATTACACACTGGTTTCTGGTGTGTGACATGCATAATCTATTACTCCCTAACACTTTTCCTATGACTTCAGTACAGGAGCGTTAGAGATTGAGTTGCCAATCTATAACAGAAGAAATACCTCATGTTATAGTTTGTATTGAAATTTTGTAAATCAATCAATAGTCAACAAGTCAATTGATCATCATAGCTAATACTTTACAGATTCAGAAGGTCCATATGTTTCTCTTTACACTGTGCCAAGTAACAGTAGGTTCGAGGCATGTGGGCTGCTGAATTCATATCTGTGCATAGATCGCCGCCTAGTGTTGGGTCCGGATGATTGCACATTGTTGTCCTGGAAGAGTCTTCGAAGTATCACGAGATAGGTGGCTCCTCCCCTGGACTTCTGTGCGCATGGGCATCCTCTCGATCCTCAGATTGTTTTTTTCCGCCATTGAGTTCGGATGCACTTTCTTAACTCAAGTTCGGAATCGATAAAAAAACTTTTTCACAAGGCCAAAAGGCCTTCGGGGCGTCGGTATTGTCTTTTTGTTCGGTGCTGCGTACTCGTTCCAGTTCTTTGAGCTGGACGTCGAAGGCCGCGTGGCTTTTTCGACACCAGAGGCCCCGTCAACGATCAACGATGGAACGGAGCCCGTTTAAACGATGCCCCGTTTGCCACTCTAAATACCCTCCTATCGATGTGCACCCGGTGTGCAATAAATGCCTATCTCCAGACCACGACGAGGCCAGCTGCATGGCCTGTTCTCGGTTCAGGTCAAAGAAGACGCTTAGGCTCCGACGCGCCGCGAGACAGTCGGCGCAGAGAACAGCGCCCGACCCGGAGAACATCTTCGAGGCTGAAGACGACGAGGCGTCGATGAGGAGGATCCTGAACAACAGTATGATCCTGCTTCAGAGCAGAACTCTAACTATGATGAAGACTAAGAAGAAGACTAACGCGATGATGAAGACGTCGTCGAGGTAGGGGACGACGCACAGGCCATCGGAGCCGTCGATGACGACTCGAGCGATGAGCAAGGCCCACCCGTAGTTGCGAGGGCCGATCATGACCATGAACTTTCAAAGGCTCAGGTCGAGGCATCGCCGGAAGGCCTTAGCCAAGATCTTCGACAACATTCTATAGCCCTGCGTCAAGGCATGGCTAAGAATATACCTAAAGAGCCATCGGTCGATCAACCACAGTCGATGGTGAAACCGAAACCGACCGAATCAAAATCGAAACCGAAACTGCTAAAGACAGTCCTCGAATCGACGACTTCGGATTCATCGGATCCAATAAAAATGAAGAGTGTCATCGACCCTTCGGGGTCTCAAAAGGGTGTCAACCCGAAGATCGGGGCGCCGAGGCCTGTGACTACGGTCAAGCATGTCGGACTGGCGCCGTCGACGTCAAAAGACGGCGACACAAACAAGGGACTCAAGACTCAAAAGACTCTCAATCCGAAGCTTCCAGCCTCCAAACCACTGGTAGTCAAGACCTTTGAGTCGAGATCCTAGAACGGCTCGAAAGAGCACGTCAAGTGGAAGCTAAAGAGCGTGCCTGCCGCGCACCAAGAGCTTGAGTCGACGTTAGGCCAGAAACAACCTGGTGACAAAATTAAGTCGGTCGGATCGAAGACGGCGCCACCCTCGAAGAAGGTCAGTCCGTCTCCGATGCTTACGCCACCGATTAAATTCCGACTGCCCCCGACCGCACGACCTAAGGCGTTCGAGACAAAATAAAGCATTGAAACGACCAAAAAGGTGTCGATGGTAAAAAGGACTCCGCCCATAGAAGATGACATTGTGTTCCAAGCGCCCTCCTATGATAACCAGTCGAAACTGTTAATCGACTCAGATTCTGGCAGGACTCACTATTTATGAAAGAAAGATCATTCCAGAAAATCCAATGGAGTCATACAAGATCCCACTCAAAAAGAAAAGGGACTTTTCCACCTCACCTGTTCTTTTTGAGCCTGTGGAATCCTATGGACATGAATATACCTATTCACCCACACGTACTAATGAGGATGTAGGGGAAGGTTACAATGAGGAGGAATTTAATTATCCTATTGACACAGATCAAGAGGAGTCTCAACCCTGGACTGACCCTGTTGACCCGGGTGAGCCACACACCACGCCTGACACTCAATCCTACACGGTCAAAACCTCGCCAACTGAAGATACAGCTGCGTTTAACGCGTTGATTGAAAGGGCAGCACATAATCATGATGTAGAAATGCATGCTGACCCAATAGAGGAAGACTTTTTGTTTGACACTTTCTCAACTTCAGAGAGATCAGTAAAAACATTACCAATGCTGAAGGGTGTCCTAAAGCACGCTGGTGACATCTTCAAGGAAACCACAAGGGCAAGGGTTGTGAATCCAAGAATTGACAGGAAATACCGGCCTGCGCCTGTAGACCCTACGTATATTAAGGGCCAGCTGCCATTGGACTCCTTACTAGTGTCAAATGTTCGTAAGGGAGCGAACTCTCAAACAAGTGGTGATGCTCCTCCTCCGGACAAAGAATCCAAAATCTTGGAAGCTTCTGGAAAAAGAGTGGCGGCTCAAGCAGCAAATATTTGGAGAATTTCAAATACACAGGCCCTATTAGCCAGATATGATAGGGCTCATTACAACACATTAGAGCACCTACTACAACACTTGCCTGATGGGTATGAGGAGGGAGTAGAAATGCTGATACAGGAGGGGAAACTGATATCAAATGCTTCCATTAAATGTGCGCTAGATGCAGCAGACACAGCAGCTAGGGCCATCAATACAAGTGTGATGCTCAGAAGGCATGCCTGGTTACGCATCTCTGGATTCAAGCCTGAGATCCAAACCACATTACTAAATCAGCCTGTTATCCCTGATTATCTATTTGGTCCTGATGTGGACACAATCCTAGCGAAAATTAAAAAAGACACTGAGACGGCCAAATCCATGGGGGCTTTGCAGTCACAACAGTTCAGGGGAGGTTCCTTTCGTCGCTCCGGTAACAGGGGAACCTCTAGAGGTCAAGCATCCCAGCAAGCCCAATACAACAAAGGAGGCACCCAAACCACCTATAACAAGAACAATAGGGGTGGATACCGTGGCAACAGCACCAAAGGCAGAGGACGAGGAAATAATAACGCCAGATCCTCCGCCAATACTAAACAGTGACTTCTTGTCACTGCCCCCGGACCATATAACACCGGTCGGGGGGAAGACTTCAGCAGTTCCTGCCCGTCTGGGAAGGTATTACCACAGACAGGTGGGTGAGACAACTTATCCAATACGGCTATTGTCTAGAACTAACCTCCACTCCACCCAACATACCCCCAAGACACCGTCCTATGTCCACAGAGCACATACACTTATTGCAGCAAGAGGTCATCAGCATGCTGCAAAAAAGGGTCCATAGAACTCTTACCTTTAGAACAACAGGGTACAGGGGTGTACTCGCTGTGCTTCTTAATTCCCAAAAAGGACGGGTCTCTCAGGCCCATTCTGGACCTCAGACCCCTAAACCAATACATCTTGTCAGAACATTTTCACATGCTCACTTTGCAGCAGATTCTGCCATTGCTCAGTCAGGGAGATTTCCTAGCAACACTAGACCTGAAGGACGCATATTTCCACATTCCAGTACACCCGAGACACAGGAAATATCTCAGGTTCACCATACAAAACCAGCATTACCAGTTCAAGGTCCTACCTTTCGGGGTCACAACAGCCCCCAGAGTGTTTACCAAGTGCTTGGCGACAGTAGCTGCGCACCTTCGGAGACAACAAATTCCTGTCTATCCTTATCTGGACGACTGGCTTATCCAAGCAAAGTCAGCCCAGCAATGTGCCAGCCAAATATCCCGCACAATTCACCTCCTACACAGTCTGGGTTTTTCACTGAATTATCCGAAGTTTCATCTTCAACCCGCACATGTACAACAGTACCTAGGAGCAACAATAGACACTCTGGCAGCAATAGCAAAGCCAAACTCAGTCAGAATCAACAGCATGCAATTGCTGATTCAGAAATTCAGACCCCAACACTCGCTCCCAGCACAGGTGTTTATGCAGCCGATAGGTATGAAGGCCTCCTGCATCTTCATAGTCCCTCACGCGTGTCTACACATGCGTCCGCTTCAGGAGTGCTTAGCACGGCAGTGGAACCAGGCTCAAGGACAGTTGAAAGACCTAGTGTTGGTGACCGGTCGTGCATACAACTCTCTGCATTGGTGGAACCCACAAAACCTTTGCTGGGGACGACCGTTCCAAGAGCCTGTACCACAAATAGTGCTGACGACGGACGCATCTCTCCAGGGCAGGGGAGCGCATGTCCTCCATTACACAGTGCAGGGACTATGGACGACGCAGCAAAAGAAGATGCACATCAACCTGCTGGAACTGATGGCAATCTTCATGGCAATGAAGGCGTTCAAAGTGCATTTGTGCAACAAAGTCGTGCTGATCTGGACGGACAACATGACTGCCATGTATTACAACCAGAAGCAGGGAGGGACACACTCTCCACAGTTGTCACACCTAGCTCAAAGCATGTGGAAGTGGGCCATTCAAAGAAACATGTTCCTCATGGCAGAACACCTCCCAGGCAAGGACAACCAGATGGCGGATCTGCTCAGCAGACACAGCCACCAGATGCACGAGTGGGAGATGCTGTTCGCCACAAAGGAAAACGCAAAATGCCAAACCTTCGCCGCCAGGTTCCCACACCCGCAGTCTCAGGGCAATGTGATGTGAATGAACTGGTCAGGCAGATTTGCGTACGCTTTTCCCCCGGCACCGCTCATACCGCTAGTGGCATGCAAACTGCGACAGCACTCAATGACACTCATCCTGGTTGCTCCAACATGGGCAAGGCAGGCATGGTACACCATGTTCCTAGAACTTTCCGTGGTGCCTCATCAACGACTGCGACTCACACCCAGTCTCCTCACTCAGAGCCATGGAGACATTCAGCACCCGGATCCGCAACAGTTGAGCCTTGCGATATGGCTCCTGAGGCCATAGAGTTTGGCTACCTGAACCTGCCCCCTGACTGTATGAATATAATCAAGGAGGCAAGAAGACCTACAACCAGAGCATGCTATGCGACAAAGTGGAAGCGCTTTGTCGTTTATTGTACCAATAATTACATAAATCCGCTAGATGCATCAACTCAAAACATTATATGTTATTTGTTACATCTATACAGATGCAATCTGGCATAAAGTTCCATACGGATACATTTAGCTGCAATAGCAGCTTATCTTCAGAACAGGCAGCACCTTTCCCTTTTCAGAGTGCCAGCCAATAAAGCTTTTATGGAGGGACTCAAAAGAGTGATTCCTCCTAGACACCCGCCTTCACCTGTTCGGAATCTGAACGTAGTTCTGACCAGACTGATGGGACCACCTTTTGAACCTCTACGCTCTTGTGAGATACAATTTCTGACATGGAAAGTGGCCTTTCTAGTAGCGATCACAACGCTAAGGAGAGTTAGTCAGCTTCAAGCCCTAACTATTTAAGAGCCTTTCATACAGATTCATGCTAATAGGGTAGTGCTACGTACCAACCCTACATTTATGCCTAAGGTGTTATCACAGTTCCACATTAACCAGACAATAGAACTGCCAGTATTCTTCCCAAATCCAGATTCAGTGGCAGACAGAGCTCTGCACACTCTAGATGTTAAAAGAGCTCTCCTGTATTACATAGGCAGGACAAAGGATTTCAGAAAGACTAAGCAACTGTTTGTTGCCTTTTCACCACAACACAAAGGCAACCCCATTTCCAAATCAGGTATAGCCAGATGGATTGTTAAGTGCCTACAAATTTGTTATCAAAAAGCTAAACGCACATTAACAGTTCCCCCAAGAGCGCATTCAACACGCAAGTTAGGGGCATCCATGGCTTTCCTAGGTAACATTCCTCTAGAGGATATATGTAGAGCAGCCACATGGTCCACCATACATACATTTACCAAACACTACTGCGTGGATGTACACTCCAAACAGCAAGCTGCTGTAGGACAGGCTGTTCTCAGGACTCTTTTTCAAACTGCTGCAGCTGGCACGGGCACCCACCTCTAAAAGAGGGACTGCTATTTATTCTATGCACAGATATGAATTCAGCAGCCCACATGCCTCGAACGGAATATGCTACTTACCAGTATGCATCTGTTCTTGGCATGTAGGGCTGCTGACATTCATATTAAACATAAAAATAGACTATCAAAATAACATTGTCATTTGCCATGTGTAGGCATTAACTATCTTGTTAACCCCTTCGATGCTGATGACGAGCTCAGCTCGTCATCACCCACGGGTGGCGTGTGCTGATGACGAGCTGAGCTCGTCATGTATCGCGGTAATTTTAAAATTGCCGCACAGCGCAAAAATCGCCGCAGCAGCGATGCGGTTAATGAAAGGAAGGTGTCAGAGTACTGTGGAAGGCATAAATATTGTTTTCAAAGGAAGGAGATTCTGAAACTGCACCAAAATTGGTCAGTAAAGCTTCATCTTCAGGCAACTTCTAAAAAGAATGGATTAATTTCCTTGTTACCTGAAGAGTTAATTCAGAAGATGTTAATTTGGGGAGTGATGGAAATTGAAGATTAGTGTTACATGTGAATGATGGGAATGAAGAATTTTAGGTTACGAATAAATGTAGTCCCACCTCTGACTCTTCCTCCTTTTGGAGAGGTTTTTTTTTTCTTTTTGTCCTCATTTAGTCTAAATAAGTGAGCAATCTTTAAGCAACCAAAGGGTTAATTAAGGATCTTCGTACAATGGTACCAAATTATGTCTTTTGACCCCCCGAAAATCCAACGAAACCAGTTGCCAAGATTCTGGAGGTACATCTCGGTGCACATGGCGGGAGGAACCTGTCATCGCCAAAAGATAGTAGCACTATCTCCTCTCTCACTTATTTAATAATCATTGGCCTTTTATATGTGACATGACAAATAGCAAAACAGTTTAATCAACCTTATTCTCCCATTCAATCCAATTCTTCCATATTTTACATCTTCTCTTTGAGGAACTAGCCATGTCTAATTAATATATATACGCCTAACTGAAACCACCCAACCTATTACTACAGGTGATTGTGGTACAATCCGTTTTAAGCAGATTTCCCGCCTGGCTAGAAGGAGCAACTAAAATTATAATAAAGCCTGTGATCTAGACACATTTTAACTAATACCCTCCTCTTGTTGTATAAGCCCGAAAATAACCAGACTCAAGCTTACCTTAATTTCTCGCCACCAAAATTTTAGAGACAGTCTTACCTATGCCTTGCCTGTAGTCCTGGATCGAAGGACACTGCCAAAACATATGTCTATCATCTGCATCATCCGACTCACACTTCGGACAAACCTTTCGATGGACTCCTCCTAATTTAGCAAATTTCTTTGGAGAGCAGTATGCCCTATGGAGCGTGAACAAATGGTTTCTCTTGAGATAGGTAGCTTTAACCACATACCAAAGAGTGCGCATTGATACTTGCCATAAGTATGTTACGTTGATCGATAGCAGATCTTTGGTGGATAGCTTCCTCGACATCAGCCAACAATATTGAAATCCTAGTTCGGGCCCTGTGCTTGAAGGGATCTGCATCTTGTTCGGGGGCTGTATTGACGTGGAAACTGGGCTTCCCATGTTTCGTATGTTATATATTTGCACCTAATCGGGGTCAGTAGCTGTTCCACTGATCTCAAATCCTTTACAGCAGCCCAAAATGTGTTCTCATTTTTTAGGCCGGCGGCATTGACAAGTGCAGCCCAGCGGTGTTGTAATATTTCTTCCTTCTTTTTAAAGATTGCTTTCTTGTACTTCTGCCTTAACGATTTAACAAGTGTGGCACCTCTGGCTGGTTGACAGGGCCTTGCATAAGGGTCGGTTAGCCTCCGAGCACTCGTGGTCAAACCATCTGGGTCCGCGTTGGACAACAATGGGGGGGTTTCTATAGTAGGGATTAGCTGGCCTCACAAAGATTAACAAAAGCACTAATTTCCCCAGGGTAAGGATCCTGTGTTGACAGACAAGAGTCGATAAGGCTCAGATTGTCCTTTACCATTTTTCAAAACAGGTCTGTATTATTAACGCCCCGCCAGACTGATCTTTAGTTGTCTGTAGCGGGTGATAGATGTCTAGCACCACATTCGGTATTAAATATTGGCATGTGGGACAACCTCAGCACTGTTTTAATCTGATTGTGATCACCAAAGGTTGTGGCAATGATTTCTGCTTTCAATAAACATCCTCTAAGGAAGGGGAAATAAAAACCTAATCAATGGTGGAAGTGCTACCCCTCCCTCTAAAGGCCGGCTCAGGGGGATTTTTATTAGTTATTGTAGCATCAATGTCCATAGCCTTGACTATATTGTGATTATCTTTCATTTTTCATCTTCATAGTTCCGTAACTCTCTTACACACCGGTGATAAGTGTGCAGCAACATGCATGGTGCAAGGGTTTCTACCATCTGCACATGAGGTGCCACCTCCAGCCTTTAAGCAATTTAGCGATTAATCATTGATTGATTTCAAGAATGTTGCATTCTAGAAACTGTTTTCAAACCGTAAGCATGGTCTGGAAATTACACCTTGCAATGTATTGTCGGCTAACGAGCGAGGATTGGCTGAAGGTGTCTTGCATGTCACGGGGAAGATGTCTTTTTAATTTTACAAAGCAGTCTAGCCTATTTTGAATACAGTTACTGCTGGTTTTACATTTAACAAGCATCGCTAATGCCAGGCCTCGTGTATGAGAGCTATTGGTTTTGACAATGTTTTGTAGCCATGATGAACATAGGTACATGCTTTGCAGTGTGACTAAAACTAATTTAAAAAAGTACTAAGAAATAGCCAGGACTAATGCACTTTAAAAAATGTTTTTAAAGTGCATTAGTGCGGATGCATCAGTCCTTTTAAAAAAAAATGTTAAATCCCAAATTTGTCAGTGCCCATGCTGTACAGCATGTGCATAAGGCAATGGCAAAGCCAAAAGTTTCAAAGGCTAGACGTTTTGGCTTTGCCAATGCTTGTTTAGTGTGTGCACTCAGGGAGTGACATTGTAAACCAAGAGATGCTGTCATGAGAGAGAATTGGGTGTGTACGTTTGGGTCACTTGAAAACATAAGTCCTGCACAATTCCTGGCTGAGGACACTGTTGTAAATTCGTTGACTGAAATAGTCTTTTGTTGCGTCACATGGAACAACGATAGTGAAAACATATGTATTGTAATTTTATCGGACATCATTAAATAACACAAAATCAGAAAACATCTGCTTTCTATATTTCATTGCCCATAATACAGCCACTTCTGATCTGAATGCACTAGTAAGGTATTTACTATGTCAGAATTCTGTTGAACCGAAAAATCTATGAAGCAGTTCTACAGCAATGAATTGTTACTAATAATGACAAATGCATTATTATGTATTGTAAAATTGTATTGATATTTATCGCCAATAGAACTCTTTCTACAATTTGGTGCCCAGGCTCTACCCAGGCTATTCTGGTGCTCCCGTTTTTATATCTGGAAGAACACATCAGCGACCATTTGATTACAAGGCGTCATTGAATTTGTAAGGGATGCCATGATTCCAAGGGCCTCACTTCGGTGTCTAGAGCTCCACCCTCCAGTCACGCCAGAGAAGGCGATACTCTTCTGTCTGGGGAAGCTCTCCTCACCCTCCATCTTGTGCTGTGGTCCACTAGGGACATCCACAATTGACTCCTCTGGTCCCAGTACTCATGCTACACATAGATTCATACTCCTGTACATCTGCACCACATTCACTGCACACACATACACTCAACATTCACACGTGATGTTGGCGCAAGATTATGGGACTCCCAAAACAGCAGAACTTTACAAAAAGAGGGGTCAGTAGACTGCACTCTTGGAGAACCTGACCTTATGGGCCAGGCGGCGCAGGGCACGCCTAAGATCTCCGGGTTCACCTGCCTTGACGGACAGAGACACAAGACACTCTGTTAGGCGTAGAAAAGCAGATTTATTAGCTGCAGCTAAGCACAGTTGTCCTGTAAGTACACCGATGGTAGGTTCTCAGGAGACTGCCACTTCATTCCGTGGTGCACAATCTATTATAGTACACACGTTTACAATGACAACTCCCAAAACATACAAAACTGGCAAATAGGAATAGTTTGAAAAAAAGCTATCGAATGTCTAAAACACACCTTCCTTTCAGACCCTGTGTGCTCTCCTCCCCTCAAGTTAATCAACACTAGTGCCCGTAATTCAATTTGCAGGTGGTAGAACATCTTTGAATGCTTCAAAGGATAGTTTATGTAACAAGAGAACACACAAAGAGAATGGCGAAGGTCAGTTAAACAAGATAGAATCAAGAAGAATGGTGGGACCCAAACAGTGGAGTTAGACAAGGATTAATCAGTCTAGACATGG
This sequence comes from Lissotriton vulgaris, assembly GCF_964263255.1. NCBI lineage: Eukaryota > Metazoa > Chordata > Amphibia > Caudata > Salamandridae > Lissotriton > Lissotriton vulgaris. Next base: position 189,359,150 of record NC_141698.1, read on the forward strand.
ATTTACAGACTCGGCAAAACCCTGACATCGGTTTTGTAAACATGGGCAAGAGTTACTCTTTAACAAGAGAGACACGTAACAGCTGAAAAGGCAAAAACATTGCGTTCACCATGTTCGCCGTACTGCCTGAGTGGGGCAACACAAAATGGCGGCTAGATGCGAAGCGGAGTCGAAAACCACGTAACCTCAGACCCTCCTTTTGCCATACTCAGGCAAAGGACTCATGTTAGTCTGAGTCGATATCAATGGTCATGAGGTCATTGAGGTGTTGCTGCAACATCATTCTAATTTTTTCTGTTTTCTGTGTTACTGGCTTGGAAACACACACAGTGGCACAAAGTCCGCAAATGGCTGGACCACACTGTAAACAGAGGCAACAAGAAAAGATGATCGCTAGAATCGCTCCAAGGAAAGTTAACACTTTCCATCCCCATGTGGACAGTAGTCCCCAAAACCATCCCATCACAGACCAATCTCCAGTGTCCTGATGAATGGACTCGGAGATGACATGTAGCTTAGAAATGGCTTGGTATACTGTAGAGACATTATCAGGAACGTAAACGCAGCAACTAGACCCAATTAATTTACAGACTCCTCCTCTATCTGCAAGGATAATGTCTAGAACCATTCGGTTCTGAAAGGTCATAAGGCGATCCGCCTGAAGTTCAGCTGTCAAATTATTCAATGCTCCAGAAGTTATGTTTATGGTAGCATGGACCACACAAACTAAGCGTCTGATGTTTCTATTATTCACCATTGGACCCCAAAAGGGGAGAAACCCTTTCAGAAAATCTCCTCCCTCTTGTCCGGCTGTGTCTTCCGCATCAATAACTCCTCTACCAAATCTTTTTCTATGGTGATCTGCAGGAACAGTATATGTCGGAGGAAGAAGAAAGGCTATATAATATGTTCCCGAGAAATATGTGGGAAGACATGTATGAGCTCTGTCGTGGCAGATAAAATATGTACCTTGAGATGGCACTAACAGTGAAGAAATCAAGGGTGTATAAACGTATGTGTGGGAACAATTACTCTTTTCTCGCGTGATCTTGGTATTCTGGCCATTTATTTGTAAACACAAATTACCTCTTTGGGGTGAAACCCAAATTGGTGCAAATCTCTTCTGTTTAACCTTGTCAGTAAGACTAATGATATAACGGGTCACATTCCATCCATCATATGCTCTCTCTCATCCTTGGGAATTTTACCAATATCTGCAATTTTTGCCATTGTTACTATTCCCTTTATCAAAGGACTGTGACTGAAATCCACTCCACCATTATAGGACCCACCAGGAGGATATCGGAGTTGGTTCTGGTATGTATTAGAAAACATAGCCAGATAAGCCAAAGCAGAACCTTCATATGAAAATGGAAGGACTAAATACGGCATCCCTCTCTCTGTATTATGTGGTATGAGCCCACAAACCCAACAATCAGTAGTATTTACTACCAATTGATGCTGATGTAACAATTGGATAAATGAATTATTGAGATATTTCATTCTTCTCATCTGCTCGTGGTCTGGGAGTGAGTAAAATCTGTGCGGAGAAATAGTAGTAGAGGAAATCAAAGAAGTAGAAGTAGGAACAGGTGCCAGCTGTATACTGTGTACGATCCATCCTACAAATGCTAATAAACTACATAAACATACTGAAATATGTGTACGATCCATCCTACACATGCTAATAAACTACATAAACTTACTGAAATACATAATGCTATGCCACAACGACTGAATAATAATTTCTTATAATGATTTATTTTCATTATCTTAATATCATCCCCTTTTCCTGCGCTATCCATTACTCTAAAGGCGTTGCTCACGATAATCTTCCTTAATCACTTGGCTGTGATTGTTAGCCGTCCTATGACATTGCAAGTCCTGTTGACCTAGTCACTATTCAGGTCACAGCCTAAGACTCCTACCGTGACCCTGTAAATTGATGTATAATGGAAAAGGAATGTCTTTCTTTTTAATAAAGGCAAAATAATAAAACAGAATTTAATTGTCTTTAGGCAACCTTTTTCTCAGGTTGTACCGTGTCTTGCCAGGTATCGTTTGGTCCTTAAACAAAGTCTCTGGATCCGATGTATTTAGTCGTAGGTGTGAAGGTACAGCTTCCTGCAAAACGTCGTCGTCCTCTTTCTCAGAACTAGTCAATCCAGGCGTGCTCTGCTGAATGGTACAGATCTGGGTAGTTTCTCACAGTCACTATCACCGACACCTTTTCGGACCCACTGGTCGTAAGGTAAAGGTAATAGTACCCTTTTACAGTGCAGAGGGGGATGAACCTAAGATGAGGACTCCCGTTTTGTCCGAGTTCAGTTTTAAACGGCTGTTCTTCATCCACTCGGCTACATCTTTCATTCCTTCATGTAAGTTGGTTTTGGCGGTGTTTGGGTCTTTGGTGATGGAGAGGATCAGCTGGGTGTCGTCTGCGTAGGAGATGATGTTGAGGTTGTGTTGGCGCGCGATGGATGCGAGGGGACTCATGTATACGTTGAAGAGGGTGGGACTGAGTGATGATCCTTGTGGTACGCTGCAGATGACTTCGGTGGCCTCGGATCTAAAAGGGGGGGAGGTGGACTCTCTGGGTTCTTCCGGCGAGGAACGAGATGATCCAGTCCAACTCTTTTCCTTGTATTCCGACGTTTTTGAGGCGTTGTATAAGGGTGCTATGACAGACTGTGTCGAAGGCTGCGGAGAGGTCAAGTAGGATGAGGGCAACTGTTTCTCAGTTGTCCAGTAGTGTTCGAATGTCGTCTGTTGCTGCGATGAGGGCGGTCTCGGTGCTGTGTTTGGCTCGGAAGCCGGACTGTGAGGGGTCGAGGGATTTGTTGGATTCGAGGAAGGCGGCGAGCTGATTGTTGATTGCTTTCTCAATGACTTTGGCAGGGAATGGGAGGAGCGAGATGGGGCGGTAGTTCTTAAGTTCAGTGGGGTCTGCTGTGGGTCTTTTCAGAAGGGCGCTGAGTTCGGCATGTTTCCAGCTTTCCGGGAAGGTAGCGGAGTTGAGGGAGCAGTTGATGACGTCTTGGAGATGGGGAGCGATAATAGAGTCTGCTTTGTTGAAAATGTGGTGGGGACATGGGTCGGTTGGCGATCCTGAGTGGATGGAGTTCATCAGGCGGATGGTGTCTTCAGTGGTGATTGGGTTCCTGGCGCAAAGGTTGTGACAGGGGGGTTTTAGTTCGGAGGTGGGTGGAGTGGACTGGTGTCCGGACTGGTTTTCAAAACTGTTATGTATGTCAGTGATTTTGTTGTGGAAGAATGAGGCTAGAGAGTCGCAGAGGTCTTGGGAGGGAGTGATGTTGTTGGTGCCGGCGGTGGGGTTGGTAAATTCTTTGACGATGTTGAATAGTTCCTAGCTGTTGTGGGCATTGTTGTCAAGTCGATCCTTGAATGCTGATTTCTTGGTGGATTGGATCAGTTGGTGGTGTTTGCGGGTGGCGTTCTTGAAGGTGGCCAGGTTGTCAGTGGTTGGGTTTTTTCTCCAGGCTTTCTCGAGGGTGCGACAGAACTTCTTGGATTTCTTAAGGTCATCGTTGAACCAGGGGGCTTTTTTGCTAACTTGCTTGATTTGATGTTTTTCCAAGGGTGCTAATTTGTCAACGCTGTGGGTGATCCATTGTGTGAGGTTGGTGGCTGCAAGGTTTGGGTCCGATGATAGTGCAGGAGGGTTTTGGTGAAGCGATGTGAGGAGTTGGTCGGTGGTAATTTGGTTCCAGTTTCGGCGGGTAATTTATTGTGGGTGGTTGTGGGTCATAGTCTTTTTGTAGTTGAAGTGAACGCAACTGTGGTCCGTCCAATGGAGAGCTGTGGTGTGATTGAAGGAGATGTGCTTGCTGGAGGTGAAGATTCGGTCGAGCGTGTGCCCGGCATAGTGGGTGGGGGTGTTAACAAGTTGTTTGAGTCCGAGATTGGCGAGGTTGTCCAGAAGGGTGGTGGTGTTGCTGTTGTTGTTTTTTTCCAGGTGGAAGTTGAGGTCTCCCAGTAGAACGTAGTCCTCGGAGGGGAGGGCGTTTGGGCTGATGAAGTCGGTGATGTCTTCGCTGAATTGTGTGCGGGGTCCTGGTGGCCTGTAGATGAGGGTGCCTCTGAGTGTGGTCTTGGGGTCGGTGTGGATCTGGAAGTGAAGGTGTTCAGCGGTAGCGAGGTTATCGTCGGAACTGGTCGTGCGGATGGTGTTCTTATGGACGATGGCGATCCCTCCTCCTGTTTGGTTGGTGCGGTCCTTTCGGATTATCTTGTAGTCGTCCGGGATGGCTATCGCGATGTCAGGTGCTGATGAGGCGTTCATCCAGGTTTCTGTAAGGAAGGCGACGTCCGGCAATGTGGTGTCGAGTAGGTTCCAAAGTTCAATGACGTGTCTGTGGACCGAGCCGGTGTTGAGCAGGATGCACTTGAGGTGGTTAGTGTCGGACCTCCGTTTGGAGTTTGTGGATTTGGTGTGGGTCTTGATGCAGTCGAACTTGCAGGAGTGGCAGGTGAAGGGTCCATGGTTGTGTCCTGGGGCGGCTTGGTGGCAGTTTGGTGGTCGACCGGGGTTAAGGGCTGAGAGGGTTGCATCGTCGTACGTTATGCAGGAGGAGTGGATTTTGTGGGGGCCAGGGGGTCTGGCGCTGGGCGCGGTCCAGGCGCGGACGGGCGTAGACGGGCTTACCTTTGGCACACCTTCGGCGCGTCTGTTGCATTGACATATGTAAATGGTGGAGGGGGGCGGAGCGAGGGAGGAGCAGCTGGGAGGCGGGAGCGGGGTGGAGAGGCTGGCTACGAGGCACAACAACAAAATGGCAGCGAAAGCAAAACCGAAACAGGACGAGATTGGGGGTTGAAAGTTGGATGTCGCTATGGGCAGTGGCACCGGCACAATCAGGCAATAATTGGTAATTTAAAAATCAGACAATGCGAGCGCTCCAATAATAAATGATTTTGCACAGATTAAAATGCGAGCAGCAGCAGTGAGCAATAGCAGGCAGCAATTCTTGACAAGTAAAGCGAACAAAGCGCTACGATACCCAGGCACCAATTCTTAGCAGGCAGTGCAAGCAAAGCGCTTCGATATCCAGGCAGGGAGCGTGGGGAGCGACCGCTTCTCAGAGAGCGCCATCATAACACTCTACCAAACCCGCTGACTGAGGGTGGTTTGCCACATGGAATTTCTGTCTAATACCAAGACCTACACACACCTTCTGCATAATTTGACCTACAAATTCACTCCCATTGTCACTCCAGACAATGCGCGGCAAACCAAACCTCGGGAAGAATTACTTGAGAAGGGTTTTGGCAGTAGACAAAGCAGTTTGTTTCTTTAGGGGGTAAGCCTCTATCCATCTGGAAAAGGCACAAACCACCACCAGGACATACTTGAGGTTGTTGAAACGTTCCATATGGATGTAATCTATTTGCAGTACCTCAAAAGGATACATAGGGGGAGCAAAGTGGCCTGCTGGAAAGAGTTCCCTTTCCTGGTTTATGCATCAAACAGACAATACAATGCTTCACTACATTTTCTGCATATTGAGGAATACTTTCATTCTGCCATACTGGAGCTAGGAGTTTACATATACCCCTTGCATTAATATGGGTTGGTCCATGAGCCATAGTAACTACAGGTAATACATACGCATCTGGTAACAACCATCGCTGGTGCTCTAACAATTCCGTCCAACATCCCATCGTATCCAACATTCCCGTACTCTCTCTCCACTTACTCAATTCCTTCTCAGTTGCCTCCTTCTGAATCATTTTCACGCTTTCTACTGTGTCTTCACACATACTAACATCTGCGACCCATCTTGCCGGTCCTGCAACATACATGCGACTTTCAACATTTCGTGCCGTTTCCCTCGCTATTTCATCCGCAAATGCATTTCCTTGACCCACGCCATCAGTGATCTTTTTATGCGCACTACACTTCACAATCGCTATTTGAATAGGCAAAACAAGTGATTCAAGAAGGTCAGTCACCAACTGACCATGCTGTATTTTAGTGCAGTGGGAGGTAAAGAATCCTCTTTCTCTCCACAAACGGCCGAAGCTATGGGCAACGGCAAAAGCATATTGACTATCTGTATAAACAGTCACTCTTTCCTTTTGCCAACACACATGCTCTCGTCAACGCAATCAACTCTGCAGCTTGCGCTGAATTCTGTGAAATGCGTGCAGATTCTGCTACTGTATGTAGAATTGTAACAGCATAAGCTGCTGTCGTCTCGCCATTAGGAAGCTTAAATCAAGACCCATCTACCCACAGGATCCCATCCGGATCCGTAAGTGGTGTATCTTTCAAATCAATTCGACCTTTAGTTTCTTCTTCTGTATGAAGAAAACAGTCATGCTGATCTTGTACATTTTTCTCATCCAAAACAGGCAACAATGTTGCTATATTCAAAACATGACATCTCCTGATATGTATATGACTAGCTAAAAGCCTCAACTCATATCCAGACAAACGGGCACTCGTTAAGTGCTGGGTTTTTGTCCTGTTCAAAAGAGTATCTACTGCATCTGGCACCATAACATTAAGAGTATGATCCAACACCAATCCAGCAGATTGACGAATGGAAATCGCCGCTGCCGCTGTTGCTCTAAGACAACTGGGTAATGCCTTAGCAACTGGATCTAATGTAGTTGAAAAATAGGCACATGGCCTTTGTTTGTCTCCAAATTGTTGTGTCAAGACTGATAATGCACAACCTTCACTTTCATGAACATAGAGTGTAAAAGGTTTCCTGTAATCTGGAGTACCCAACACAGGAGCAGAACACAAAGCAGTACGTAGGTCAGAAAAACTCTTTTGACATTCATCAGTCCAAGGAAGAGGTTGGGGCGTATCTTTCAAAGTGAGTGCCAACAAAGGTTTAGCTAGTAGGGAAAAATTCGGAATCCACTGTCTACAATAAGAGGTAATGCCTAAGAAAGCACACACCTCTTTTTGTGTGGATGGTACAGACATTCGTGAAATTGCATGGATACGTTCTGGGGTCAATCGCCTTCCCTCCTTCGACAAGAGATGACGTAAATAGGTGTAACCTCTTGGCGACAATATTGCAACTTAGAAGGTGACACTTTATGGTGTAGATGAGACAAATGCCGCAAAAGTGAAACAGTCTCATTCTTACAGACATCTTCCGAATCGGCAGCCACTAACAAATCATCCACATACTGGATAAGAGTAGCACCTAATTGCAAAGAAAAGGTGTCAAGCTGAGATTTCAGAGCTTGACTATATATGGAGGGACTCTCACAATAGCCTTGAGGTGCACGTTTAAATCTGAAACTTCGGCCTCCGAGAGAGAAACCAAAGAGATCCCTACTTTCCTCAGCAATAGGAATGCTAAAGAAAGCATTTTTGAGATCGATAACCGAAAACCAAGCTGCCGAAGCAGGAATCATAGTAAGCAAAGCAGTAATATCCGGAACAACAGGAAACTGAGGGACAACAATTTTGTTGACCTCTCGGAGATCTATCACAAAACGATACACAGGTGGCTGAGAAGGATCAGTACGCTTAAGAACAGGCAGAACAGGACTATTACAGACATTTCCTCTGGTCTCCTCGACCACACCCTTCTGAACCAAGTCATGAACAATAGCCAACAAAGCTCTCTCACCATCGTTAGATATTTTATATTGTGGAATGCGTGGTAACTTAACATCAGGCTCAACAGTAATCACATAAAGTGGAATTTGAAGCAAACCAACATCATTCGGACCCGTAGCCCAAAGCGTAGCAGAAAGCGAACGCAGTTCGAGTGGCAGTTGGTCTTTAGATACGTACATCGGAGAAGTCAATTCATCACCCAAAGTAAGATATACACCAGAGGGTGAGCAATACAATGTGGCATGCAGGCGTTTCAATAAGTTCAAACCCAATAAATTCTCTCCGCAATCCGTTGTCAAAAGAAGTGGAGCTTCTAAATCGTACGGACCAATGGAAATGGGCAAAGGACAAGAAACAGGGTTACTAACTGGGGCGCCAGTGAATCCTACAGAAACATTTGTTAAGCCAGACAAAGGTGCCCCAGGGAGTTTGGAATGCATAATAGAACTTCTCATTGCACCAGTATCCAAAAGAAATGGTTCTGTAACACCCAATGCTACAACATTAACATAAGGTCCATTCTGATCCACTGGAACTGATACGACTCCCTTACTCTGTCTATGGCTGTCCTAGCTAGTGTGGAAATCAGCATTCTCACTATCTGTGCAATAATCATCATTGTAATATTGTGCAGACTGAGAATTCCGCTGGTCAAAGTAATTTGTAGAGTCCTGAGGGGGAGAGGGACGTCGTTCCTGAGACGACGCACCACGCCCTCTACCTCTGGACACTGACCGAGAATCTCCACGACCTTGTGGTACTAATGAACCGCCATAACGCTGCAACAAAACCAGTCAACTGTTCTTAAAATGACCTTCCTCTTTACAATAGGCGCATTGATTAGGACCCAACGGAAGTCGCGGAACTGAAGATACAGGTTTCTGCAACAACTTCTGAAACTGTGGAGGCTGTTGAAATTGGGGCTGAGCAGAAAGAGGAGGATAAGCCTGTTGCAGAAGAACCTTCATTTTTAATTCTTTAGTCTTTTTCTCCACGTTTTCCTTATCTTCCTTATCCCTATTCTCGTAATATTGAGCAGTAGCTAATATCTGAGCAGTTGAGGAGACAGCCCATGAACTCTCTGATTGTTTCAATTTATGCGATAATTCTGGGAGTAAATTAAAGACGAATTTATCTACAAATAATCGCTCTCCACCTTCAGTACTCATATCTTGACCACTATGGTCGATGAAAGTCTCTTCAAAACGAGTAAAGAAATCGGAGACGCTCTCATTGATCTTTTGTTTGCACGCTGCTAACTTATCCCAGTTAACGCATACAGCAGGCATCATCGTTTTCATAAGATCTATTATTCTACCGGGCAACTCCGTAATCAGATCATCAGGCTTGGCACCACCTATTTGTCCTGCATCTGCGGCTGTAATAGCAGCCCAATTACCACCTAAAGCTTGATCATGGTCTTGTCTACGAATTTTAACCCATGAAGCTTGTGGGACTACATTTCCCATCAGTAAATCAATATCTGCCAGATTCATAATACATGCATTAACAGTCTGAGACAATTCTTTATAATACCCAGCAGGATTCTTACGAGGGTCCGGTAAAGACTGTTTAAGTGCCAACACTTCTGATCTTTTCCAAGGATCATGTACCCATATGCGATGAAAATAAGCGGGGACACCTGGAACATTACCTGCCTGTGGAACCGCATCCCTCCATATCGGAGGAACTTCTCGCATAGGATATTGTGCCATTTTACAACGAACCGCAGGATCAGGCTCAAGAGAATTTTGAGAGAAAAAGGAAGATCGGAAAGTAACGAGCTTCTGAACAGCAGGCTCTACATCAGGACCCACAATAAGTCCCTTATCAAATTGATCCTGTACTTCGAACAAATCCTGAGGAGGTGAATCCAAACCCATATCTTTCCACCCTTTGATAAGAGTGTTGCACATAGTATTAAAGACATACCTCTGCGTAGGCGCCTTCCATTGAAGAAAAGTATCTAAAATATCATGCACACTATACTGCAGACTACTCATGATCCAATTATGGGCAAGAGAATCTATCTTAGTCCGTTCTTCCAAATCTGGAATCTGGCTACGAGATTGTCTTCGAGATGAAGCAGGAGAAAAGAAAAGAGATCCGAGAAAAGGTGACAAAAGACCAGAAACAGTTCCAACTAAACGTTGTCGAGCTGTAGGAGAATCTGACACTAGAACAGGAGACAACGTATTCTGTAGAACAGGAGAAGAACCAATAGCAAAAGAAGGTGAAGGTAAAGGAGACTGAAGCACAGAAGATTGGGGTACAGAAGTTGGTGGCAAAGGGGGCGGAGGTGGAATCACAGGAAGAGGCAATTGCGCAGGAACCAAAACAGCTGGATTAGCAACAGGTTGTAATGGGGGTGCATTAGCTCCTAACACATAAGGTGGAGGTAACGTCAACAGATGGGACACGAAAGGATCTTCGTCAGAACCCTTACTCTTTGAGGCAGTAGGTAACACAGGATAACATCTATCTATCGGCATACGATGCTGTCTTTCCGAAACCTCAACCATCTGATCAGCTTCATCGTTTTTAAACTGTTAGGCAGCCTGCAAAATCGTCATATTCTGCTCTTTCTTATCTTTCTTCATTTGCTTAATTTCTTTCTGTTTGGCTTCCTTACGCCAGAGGAGGAAAGAGTCAAACATTGCCGGCCGGATTTTTCTCTTAAATAAAATCGCTTCCAAATTATCTAGTATAGCAGGTTCAAAGGTGCCATTTTGTGGCCACCGTAGGACACCATCTTTTTTGGTATATCGAATCCATGTTTCATTAAAAATAATAGGACCAAGACCATGTTTTGAATAGAGCTCGTAAGTGGGAGTTCCATCCGGAGGAATCGGACAAGAATCCTCTAGCCGGGAATCCCTAGAAAAACCAAAACAACAAAATTTCCTAAACTTATTAAATCCAGGCATTTTGTAACGAACTGGACTTCTTACAAACGTCAAGGGAATTTTAGACAATATAGTCACAGCACAAACGTACATGCCCCTCGGCTTCGGTTAGTGCACTAATCGAATAACAAATACAAAAAGTGGGCGCTACCCACGAATACTTAACTAAATGTTTTCTCACGCCAACAGATGTCCGTCTAACGTCTCGCGATACCAATCATCACCAAAGGGCCAAGGCAGGGCGACAGTCAGGGCAGCAGTAGTCAGCAGCCAGCAGAAGGACTAGCCGCGCTTCAAAAGACCTTCGGTCCACTTCGACATATAGGGGTCGCTCACGTGGTTCGCGAAATCCTCCGGAATTTTCTTGCAAAGCTCCTCGCGACCCTTAGGCAAAACTACTACCACTGAAGTCGCCCACACGTTGGGCCGCCAATTGGAGAACCTGACTGTGAGAAGGTGGCCTGATATGCAGTGCTCACTATTCTAGTGAACACTATGTATCAGTCCAACAACCCTTATTGATGATTGGTTGTAAGTCAACCTTATAGACCAGCTATCCTAGTAGCATGGATACGAGCAGTCTAAGGCTAAAGACTCGAGAGGGCGTGTTAAGCCAGCTGTTTACCACACATATACCCCTTGAACACCAAGTGAAAGGACACCACACAAGTGTTATGAAAATAAACAAGTTATTTATTAAGATTCACAACAGCCCTGTACTCTTTATGAGGACAGGGTACTAAGCACAAAACAAAACTCTTACGAAAATACTTAAGTTAGCACAGTATATACAAATGCCCGAGGGGCACGGAAAACCATATACTCTGAAAGTGGAATGCGAAATTACTAGCAGGTAAGTACAGTACTAATAGGCTTTGGAATCGCTAGATCTTGACTATAGAATCTTCAGATTACTTCTAGGAGACCCAGGGGATTCGTGTGCAGAGTGTGCACTCTCACGCGTGATGCGGGACAAAGTCTATGGTAGCTAGTAAAGACAAAGTTAGTGTTCTCGGGCGAACCCGACCTGGTAGGGAGAAAACAAAAGTGGATCCTGACCCTTGGATAGTGAGGCTATGCTGGGGCACCGAAATGCCGAAGTTACCTAGCCCAGGGGCTGCAGCTGCATAGGTCTCAAAAGACGTCGGGAATCCTCGTAGACGGACCAGGAGCCTGGAAGAAAGAAGTTGCTGGCAGGCGACCAGTGAAGAAAGTTCGATGGATCCAAGCCTGGATCGAAGGAAGATGACACCTGAAAGCAGAGGGGACCAAGTTCGAGACTACTAGCCAGTAGTCAGTGGGCACCAGGAGGGCACCGGATGGTAGCCACCTCGACTAGGTGAGTGGGTGACGCTGTGCTCGCAGATCTCACGGACCAGGAGGCGTTGTCGGCGACCAGGATGGAGGAGCGAGCTGTCCCACGAAGATTGAAGCTGTCGGCGTCGCTGGACCCAGGATTGGGCAACAAAGCCTTGGCAAATTCAAGCCCACGCGGTGGACTCAAAATGGCGTCTGGAGTGGACCAGGAGGGTCCGGGGTGCCTCTCTTGAAGAAGGAAGCAAGGGCCAGTCTGGAGCAACCAGACCAGCAGCAGTGATGTCGTCGGGCGTCGTGAAGAAGGCCACAAGCCAGCCGGCTAGTAGCCACACAGCGCGGTGAGCACGCAAAAGCAGAAGGGCCCCACGCAGATCGTGGAGATGCTGGAGGGCTGATCTTCGGTGCTGGAGCTGCTCAGGGTTGGGGCTTCTCGGACCTCAAAGCACTCACCAGTGGAGCACACGGTGGGCTTGTTGCAAAGAAGTCGTGCAGTCTTGGCGATCGTCGGTCCCTCGAGGTCTCGTCGCACTCACAGTTCTCAGCTTTGCTGTAGAGGTGAGTAGAGGTCAGAGGTGCCAGGGAAGCCGGGTCTCGTCGAGCTGGGTCGTCGGATTCGTGATGAAGGACTTGCAGAAGACCGCAGTGTTCTTAGGATGGTGCCTGCGGATGCAGGGTGACTACTCCTTAGCCACAAGGGAGAATCTTGAGGAAGAAATCTTAAAGTCCTTTCGCAGAAAGTCGTGTCTTGATTCCAAAGATGATCCAATTTTAACAGGGGCCCGCTCCCATCTTTATACTAAAAAAGGGGGCTGACCCGGTGACTAGGTCCTGCCTATGGGTGGGACTAGGAGGGGGGTGGTTACACCCCTCTCCCATGCCGGACTTCCCCAGGCCAGGGGCTGGTGTGCCCCTGGAACTGGTTCAGACTGGCCTATGCGTAGTGAGCACCGGGGTGCCACTCAGCAGTCACCTTCCTGTAAAGCCCTGCCTACCCAGGATACACAAAACCATGTCTGGGATGGTGCTAGCACCGCCCCTGACAGGAAACCCTTTGTCCAGGCTCCCCTCGCTGGGAGGACTCCCAGCTGCAGGGGGTCAGACTCGTGTCTGTGGTGGCAGCATCCATTTTGTGGAGCTGAGGCTTCGTTTAACTTTAACCGGGGTTCACAGTTACATACATGTCGTGTCCCTCTAGAAGGGTGGAATGCTAACCCCGTCGCCAGAATTGGCGAGGGGTTAGTATTTCAATTCGTATGACACCTTACTCGACATGTTTTGATAAAGCAATACCAAAGATAGCATTTAACCGCGAGGATTATAATGCACTTAAGAGTATATGGTATGCGATATCATGGAACTGCTATTAGGACTTGGTTCCGCAAGCTGCAGACAGGCTCAGCTCATACCAGAGCACCATCTCACACGATTCCAAGCACTCCGCCTTCAGGATTGTCAAGGCCTGCCATAGGAGTGACTGATAGGAATCTGTGTGTCCATTTTAGGGTTAGATATAGGTATACTATATCTACAGCAAAGGGTGATTACACGACTTTGCCCCAGCTGTCATGCAGCCAGTTGTGTCAAATTTAGGAGGCCAGCCAGGGGTGGCATAATACATGCTTCAGCCCCTGGTAGGCCTGGGTACACCCATGCCCTGAGTTACAGGGTCTGATAGGGTGGCCCAGTACCAATTGGAAATGCACCTAGGGTACATGGAATCCATTTTACAGAGAGAGCAGTAGGCCTGGGGTCCTGATTGGCAGGGCCCCAGGTCGACTATGTCAAAAACCAGCTAAAACACAGGGCAAAAAGTTGGGGGCAACCATAGTCAGCAGGTACCTTCCTACACAACCCCCCCCCCCAAACGAAAGGAGATAAGGCTATCCTTGTCCAGGTAAGCCTCTATTACCTAAGTGGCCATATAAGGAAGGACCAGCTCTGGCTTGGTTTCCCCCTGTGGCATGGTCCACTAGGCAACCCCTTACCCTAAGGGTATCTGAGGGTCTCCACCATAGGGAATCTCTGCCTTTGGTGTGCCTTGGGAAAGAAGAAGGCTGATGCTGGGATGGAGTACTGAAGTGAGGCTCCTCTACCTTTGGGCTCAACTTCCTCCAATCACCATTCATCATTTGTGCCTTTCTTTCTTTAACTGAGATGCACTGAGCTCTCAGGGTCAGCCTCTGGCTACCTAAAGCTGGAGGCTGAGTCCCTCTGTTTGGCTTACTGGAGGGACAGGTCGGGTTTGGGGTTTTTAGGCCCCAGGTTTGGCTGTGCCCAACAGTGTCCAGCTGTGGGAGGTCCCTAACTACTTTTAAGGGGGATCCCTCAGGAGTCTGTTTTATTTTCACTTGGCTAGGTTTACCAGCTTTAGTGATCCTAATCTGCTGATTAAGGAGTTCTTTTGGACAGGGGGCCCTTTGGGGTCCACCACTGGCCTCCCTGACCTCCACAGCCCTGGGCTGACTGAGGCAGGGTAGAGAGGTGCAGGTTACCTGCTCCAGACTGGGTCCCACCTGGGAAGGGTCCACTGCCATCAGGGGCTCTGCCAGGCTAGGCCTGACTACCTCTGGGGCAGTTCCTTCAACAGGGGTAGAGTCAGTTCCCTGAGGAGGCTGGCTCTCACCTAGTGTCTGGGAGGGGAAGACTCTTCTTCCTCCTCAATGCTCTCTGTTTGAGTGGAGTGATCCATTGTTTCAGGCTTCACAACCTCACTATCTGTTTGAGTAGAGGCTGAGACCATTTCAACCTTGCCAACCTTTTCAGGAGGGCACTCAGTTTGTGTTTGGGCTGTGACTGTCACAGCCCTCCTATCCTGTTCTGGAAAGTCTGTCTGAGCCTGGGCAGTGGCTACCACTGCCCTTCCAACCTTTTCAGGGAGGAATGGTGCTTGGACTGGGGCTGTAGCTATTACTGCCCCACTAACCTGTCTGGATAGGCCTATCATTTTGGAGTGAGTTTCTTGCTCCACCTCAGCCCATGCTGAGAGTTCCAGGTCATTCCCTAGTAAGCAATCTACAGGTAGGTTATCTGTCACTGCCACTCTCATGGGCCCTGTGACATTACCCCAGCTGAGCTTGACTACTGCCATGGGATGCCTTCTCTTCACTCCATGAATGTCTGTCACCTGATAAGTAAAACCAGGGGTCAGTTGAGCAGAGGGGACCAGATGGTCAATCACCATGGTGATGCTGGCCCCTGTGTCTCTGAATGCCTCAACTTTCTGACCATTCACTATAACCTCTTGTCTATACTTTCCCAAAATGTGGGGTCCAGTAGTGAAGTTGGCAAACCCCATGCCAGTCTCACAGACAAGAGTGTGGTCAGGGGACCCGGCTAGGCCATAGTCCTCCTGATTTCCCAAAGTAATGCCCACCCCATTCTTGGGGGCACTCCCACCACCTGGGGGATTACCACTAGTGGTAACAGGAGGTTTAGGAGTATTACCTGGGGGTATATTTCCCTTATTGCCATTTTTAGGGCAACTGGCATCACTTTTGTAATGGCCCACCTGTTTAGAGGTATGACAATAAGGTTTCTTCTGTTCTGAAGGAGTGTTCTGGGACCCACCACCCTTGTTGGAGTTTTGGGGCCCTTGGGAAGTCTTCTCTGTGGATTTATCCCCACCCTTCTCTTGAGGCTTGGTTGATTCCTTCTTTTGGTCACCACCCTGGTTTTTAGGCCTGACCCTGGTTCTGACCCATTTGTCTGCCCTCTTACCCAATTCCTGTGGAGAGGTCAGGTCAGAGTCTACCAGGTGCTGGTGTAATAACTGGTTCTGACAATTATTTAAGATTTGCTCCCTCATAATTAGATTGTACAATCCTTTAAAATCAGTAACCTTACTACCCAGTAGCCAGCCTTCAAAAGCCTTAGTGGCACAATCAACAAAGTCAGTACAATCCTGAGACTGAGTTTTCTGGGTGTCTCTGAACAGCATCCTGTATTGTTCAGTGGTTAAACCAAACCCATCAACCAGTGTATTCTTCAGGACTTGGTAATTGTTAGCATCCTCAACTCTAGTAGTGAGGAGCTTATCTCTACCTTTACCATCAAAGGATAGCCACAAGATAGCTGCCCACTGACTTTGGGGAACACCCTGCACAGTGCAGGCCCTCTCCAAAGCAGTTATCCATTTGTGGATGTCATCCCCTTGTCTAAAGGGGGGCACTATCTTATTCAGGTGCTTTGTATCAAAACTCCTTTCCCTATTGCTAGGTATATTGCTGCCACCAGTGGGGGCTACCCCACTTAACTGTTGCTCTCTAGCAAAGGCAAGCCTCTCTTTGGCCAGGGCAAGTTCTTCCCTTTCAATCCTCAGATTGGCTGTCCTTTCTTTAGCTTCATACACTCTCCTCTGAGGGGAGGTCATCCTCCTCAGAACAGAGTCCTGAGAGCCATTGGTTTGAAGGGATCTGCTAGAGTCTCTGGATAGAGACCTAACTCGTCCATTCCCAATGTTAAGCTGGCCTGAGAGAGGTCCCAGGGGTCCCCTAGTACCACTCTCATGCCTGCTTAAGTTGGACCGGGTTAGTCTGCTGACTTCTACCTGTCCCTTATCTGCCTCATCCCCTAACAACTCATCCTCCTCCTCAGCATCATCTGCCTCCTGGAGGGGATGGTCATGGCTATCAAAGGGTCCCTGTAAGGAGGGCAAACTCCCATCTGGATTAGAAGAGCTAAGAAGTTTCTCAGCTTTCCTGGCATCATAAGTCTCTAAGAGACCAATCAGAAAGGAGATTGTGGGGTTAGACCCCTGTTTTAGCTTCCTGAGGGTACACACTTGTCTCATCTCCTGGAAGCTAAGAGCAGCATATTTGGAAGTGACCTGTGGAGGGTCCACTGACACAAGGGGAGACTCAGAGTTTCCTCCTTTGTCTGACATGCTGATTCTAGTGTGGTGTAAGTGATGCACTTACCTACACTATGTGTTTGCCTACTGATCCATTGCTAAGAGTTGCAGCCAAGGTGTGCTAAGCCTTGAGGAGCTGCAACAGCTGGTTCAGTAGAACTCAGAGTATTCTAAGCTAAGTTATATGTACCTAACAGTACTTATGTGGGGGGGAGGAGCCAAGATGGCGACCTGAACGGACGTGCCGAGTCTCGGCTCCGCGAGCCCGCACTTCCAGCGCTGTTATCCTGCCTTCTATCCTGCATTTTGACCGCGGCGGTGTGATGCTGTGTCCGCGCTGAGCCCGCCCGTGTGCCTCCGAGATCCCTGCGAGTTATACTGCCGGAGATATCATCGCAAGCCTAGATGACCGCCGAAGCCTTGGACCTGCGCCCCGTTTGCCTCCACTCCGCCGATGGTCCCTGAACCGACGACTGCCTCTCTCCTGCTGGTCACCCCTGTGATTGCCTCTTCTGGCGGCGGATCGGCAATGCAATCTCCTGTGCGGCACTCCGGAACCGTGAGCGGTGTATGCGACGGCGGCCCGATTTGCGATGCCTTCATACCGTGCTTAGCCCCTTCTTCGTGCATACACCCCTGGGAGGGAGCGATGGCGGCCGCTTTCCCCGTGCAGGCTGGGACTGTCCTGTGCCACGACTATGCCGCCCGGCCCACCGATGACCTGAAGGCTGCACTACTTACACCGTCCCCTGCGACGGAACTGGAGAGCCTACACTCGGAGCCGACGTACGGGACCGTTCTTGCCGCACTGACCGAGCTCCGCCGTGATTGGCATGCCTCCTTCAAAAGGATAAGTGAGCGACTCGACGATGTTCTTCTCTCGAATCCCGGGAGACCGACCAGCTATCAGGACTGTGCTGGCTCGCCCCTGTCGATTTCATCGGGGGGCACCGGGGCGCAGAATGCGTGCGGGGAGTTGTTGCCTTTCCCCGTCTCCCGACTTCACTTTCAACGGCAGGTCGATATCCTCAGTGGCGCTACAATGTTTCCCCTCCAGTCGGACATTGCAACTTTTTCAACTGTGAGGTTAGTGTATCAGACTCTGCCTTCGCTTGTCTCGGTCCCCTTTGCATCTGCAGCCTTGAGGAGATCTTTTCTCAGGCGGTGGTGTGGAAATCGAGTTTTGTGTCTTGGGGTGTTTATCCTGTGCGTCTGCAACACCGAAAGTGACTGGAGGCGCCCATTTTGTCTCTGCCTCCTTCTTCTTCACCAGTGGTGGCCATCTTGTCTTCCTGCATTGTTTGAACCGGACCTCCCCCGTCGGCCATCTCTGAAGAGACAGTCAAGATCTGGCCAGGGCTGAAGGGAATTTGTTCAATACTTTTAAAAGCTGGCTGGTGGGACTTGACTCGGACTGTTTTTTGCTACATCCATTGAAACTGCACTTGCATGGTGTGCCGGATTGCCTGCGTCACGTTGCTGCACTCTCCTCTTGCTTGTGTTCCCCCGAACTGCCCGCTTCTGCGCTGTCCTTCTCAATCTGGCTGACGAAGACCCACCTGGGACGCTATCCTGTGCCTCTGTATGTGCTGATTTTAATGGTCCTTATCCATAACAGGCTGTGACTATGTGTCAGTTCTTTTGGTCCTGCTTATTGGGGTGGTAGCTTTTGCGGGCTAGGGACCGGGGATAACTGTTGCTTATGGCTGATTTCTGACTTCATACCTGGTCGGTCAACGGGGAAGATGTACCTGATTCTGTCCTTTCCTAACGGGGTGGACGTATTCACGGGCGGGGGGTCCGGGGACAATAGTTGCTGTGGTGGCCTTGCACTGTTTTGTTCGGTTGAGGGGGACTCGGATTGGTACACTATCTGGACACACACGGGGGCTCTGACTGAGAATTTCTCCCTCATTAGGGAAGATGACTTTTGCATATGCTTGATATAGTTGCTGCGCTGTGACTCTGATGCGGGTAGTGGAGTCCGTGCACGAACATAATGGCCCTCCTCCGGGGTTAGGTTTTTGTGGGAGTTTTAGACTGGGTTCTCCTTTCTTGCTCCCTATATCTAAGGTGTCCTTTATCTTTTTTTTTCTCTCTCTTTGCTTTCTATTCTATATTTCGGGTTTATGGGGCGACAGGTGCGCTGCTGGGGGGGGTAGGCCGTAGCCTCGCATGCGTATAGGGTGGGGGTGGAGGGATGGGTTTTATTTCTTTATGTTCCTATGGTGCCTTGTTTTTTCTTTTTAATTTATTTCTTCTTCCTCTGTCTTGGGTCCGTGTCGCCGTTGCTGGCGGGCGGGTGGCGGTAGGTACTGATGAGATCACGGGCCCACTATCCTTGTTGCGCACTTTTTGGCCGTCATGCCGCCTGGTGTGGGTTTTGTCCTCGGAAATGCTGGACTGTGTATGCCTCAGTTGATATTGCTATCTCACGTCTACGCGGACCCTGTTCTTTTTCTTTTTCGTTAGTATTCTAATCATTATTACAAAATAGTTGGTCCCTACTAGTAGCTATGAAAACTTTAAAATTGACCTTCATCACTCCTGAGGCGCGAAGGCACGTGATTTACAGTGTAACTGCTGACTATTTGTTATTTAATATCGATATGCTGTCGCGTCTTCGTATTGCATGCACCTGTGCTCAACAGTATTTGTGGCCGGCCTGAAGGTTGTAGGCCACTATTTGTACTTATCGGGATGCACGAATAAAGGTTTTCAAAAATTAAAAAAAAAAAAAAAACAGTACTTATGTGATCTTTCAACAAGATATTCTTAGGATACGTGTGGTAAAACAACAGCAAGCTCAAATCCCAACCGCTGCTCACCAATGTGAGAAGGTGGCCTGATATGCAGTGCTCACTATTCTAGGGAACACTATGTATCAGTCCAACAACCCTTATTGATGATTGGTTGTAAGTCAACCTTATAGACCAGCTATCCTAGTAGCGTGGATACGAGCAGTCTAAGGCTAAAGACTCGAGAGGGCGTGTTAAGCCAGCTGTTTACCACACATATACCCCTTGAACACCAAGTGAAAGGACACCACACAAGTGTTATGAAAATAAACAAGTTATTTATTAAGATTCACAACAGCCCTGTACTCTTTATGAGGACAGGGTACTAAGCACAAAACAAAACTCTTACGAAAATACTTAAGTTAGCACAGTATATACAAATGCCCGAGGGGCACGGAAAACCATATACTCTGAAAGTGGAATGCGAAATTACTAGCAGGTAAGTACAGTACTAATAGGCTTTGGAATCGCTAGATCTTGACTATAGAATCTTCAGATTACTTCTAGGAGACCCAGGGGACTCGTGTGCAGAGTGTGCACTCTCACGCGTGATGCGGGACAAAGTCTATGGTAGCTAGTAAAGACAAAGTTAGTGTTCTCGGGCGAACCCGACCTGGTAGGGAGAAAACGAAAGTGGATCCTGACCCTTGGATAGTGAGGCTATGCTGGGGCACCGAAATGCCGAAGTTACCTAGCCCAGGGGCTGCAGCTGCATAGGTCTCAAAAGACGTCGGGAATCCTCGTAGACGGACCAGGAGCCTGGAAGAAAGAAGTTGCTGGCAGGCGACCAGTGAAGAAAGTTCGATGGATCCAAGCCTGGATCGAAGGAAGATGACACCTGAAAGCAGAGGGGACCAAGTTCGAGACTACTAGCCAGTAGTCAGTAGGCACCAGGAGGGCACCGGATGGTAGCCACCTCGACTAGGTGAGTGGGTGACGCTGTGCTCGCAGATCTCACGGACCAGGAGGCGTTGTCGGCGACCAGGATGGAGGAGCGAGCTGTCCCACGAAGATTGAAGCTGTCGGAGTCGCTGGACCCAGGATTGGGCAACAAAGCCTTGGCAAATTCAAGCCCACGCGGTGGACTCAAAATGGCGTCTGGAGTGGACCAGGAGGGTCCGGGGTGCCTCTCTTGAAGAAGGAAGCAAGGGCCAGTCTGGAGCAACCAGACCAGCAGCAGTGATGTCGTCGGGCGTCGTGAAGAAGGCCACAAGCCAGCCGGCTAGTAGCCACACAGCGCGGTGAGCACGCAAAAGCAGAAGGGCCCCACGCAGATCGTGGAGATGCTGGAGGGCTGATCTTCGGTGCTGGAGCTGCTCAGGGTTGGGGCTTCTCGGACCCAAAAGCACTCACCAGTGGAGCACACGGTGGGCTTGATGCAAAGAAGTCGTGCAGTCTTGGCGATCGTCGGTCCCTCGAGGTCTCGTCGCACTCACAGTTCTCAGCTTTGCTGTAGAGGTGAGTAGAGGTCAGAGGTGCCAGGGAAGCCGGGTCTCGTCGAGCTGGGTCGTCGGATTCGTGATGAAGGACTTGCAGCAGACCGCAGTGATCTTAGGATGGTGCCTGCGGATGCAGGGTGACTACTCCTTAGCCACAAGGGAGAATCTTGAGGAAGAAATCTTGAAGTCCTTTCGCAGAAAGTCGTGTCTTGATTCCAAAGATGATCTAATTTTAACAGGGGGCCCGCTCCCATCTTTATACTAAAAAAGGGGGCTGACCCGGTGACTAGGTCCTGCCTATGGGTGGGACTAGGAGGGGGGTGGTTACACCCCTCTCCCATGCCGGACTTCCCCAGGCCAGGGGCTGGTGTGCCCCTGGAACTGGTTCAGACTGGCCTATGCGTAGTGAGCACCGGGGTGCCACTCAGCAGTCACCTTCCTGTAAAGCCCTGCCTACCCAGGATACACAAAACCATGTCTGGGACGGTGCTAGCACCGCCCCTGACAGGAAACCCTTTGTCCAGGCTCCCCTCGCTGGGAGGACTCCCAGCTGCAGGGGGTCAGACTCGTGTCTGTGGTGGCAGCATCCATTTTGTGGAGCTGAGGCTTCGTTTAACTTTAACCGGGGTTCACAGTTACATACATGTCGTGTCCCTCTAGAAGGGTGGAATGCTAACCCCGTCGCCAGAATTGGCGAGGGGTTAGTATTCCAATTCGTATGACACCTTACTCGACATGTTTTGATAAAGCAATACCAAAGATAGCATTTAACCGCGAGGATTATAATGCACTTAAGAGTATATGGTATGCAATATCATGGAACAGCTATTAGGACTTGGTTCCGCAAGCTGCAGACAGGCTCAGCTCATGCCAGAGCACCATCTCACACGATTCCAAGCACTCTGCCTTCAGGATTGTCAAGGCCTGCCATAGGAGTGACTGATAGGAATCTGTGTGTCCATTTTAGGGTTAGATATAGGTACACTATATCTACAGCAAAGGGTGATTACACGACTTTGCCCCAGATGTCATGCAGCCAGTTGTGTCAAATTTAGGAGGCCAGCCAGGGGTGGCATAATACATGCTTCAGCCCCTGGTAGGCCTGGGTACACCCATGCCCTGAGTTACAGGGTCTGATAGGGTGGCCCAGTACCAATTGGAAATGCACCTAGGGTACATGGAATCCATTTTACAGAGAGAGCAGTAGGCCTGGGGTCCTGATCGGCAGGGCCCCAGGTCGACTATGTCAAAAACCAGCTAAAACACAGGGCAAAAAGTTGGGGGCAACCATAGTCAGGAGGTACCTTCCTACACAACCCCCCCCCCCAAACGAAAGGAGATAAGGCTATCCTTGTCCAGGTAAGCCTCTAATACCTAAGTGGCCATATAAGGAAGGACCAGCTCTGCCTTGGTTTCCCCCTGTGTCATGGTCCACTAGGCAACCCCTCACCCTAAGGGTATCTGAGGGTCTCCACCATAGGGAATCTCTGCCTTTGGTGTGCCTTGGGAAAGAAGAAGGCTGATGCTGGGATGGAGTACTGAAGTGAGGCTCCTCTACCTTTGGGCTCAACTTCCTCCAATCACCATTCATCATTTGTGCCTTTCTTTCTTTAGCTGAGATGCACTGAGCTCTCAGGGTCAGCCTCTGGATACCTAAAGCTGTAGGCTGAGTCCCTTTGTTTGGCTTACTGGAGGGACAGGTCAGGTTTGGGGTTGTTAGGCCCCAGGTTTGGCTGTGCCCAACAGTGTCCAGCTGTGGGAGGTCCCTAACTACTTTTAAGGGGGATCCCTCAGGAGTCTGTTTTATTTTCACTTGGCTAGGTTTACCAGCTTTAGTGATCCTAATCTGCTGATTAAGGAGTTCTTTTGGACAGGGGGCCCTTTGGGGTCCACCACTGGCCTCCCTGACCTCCACAGCCCTGGGCTGACTGAGGCAGGGTAGAGAGGTGCAGGTTACCTGCTCCAGACTGGGTCCCACCTGGGAAGGGTCCACTGCCATCAGGGGCTCTGCCAGGCTAGGCCTGACTACCTCTGGGGCAGTTCCTTCAACAGGGGTAGAGTCAGTTCCCTGAGGAGGCTGGCTCTCACCTAGTGTCTGGGAGGGGGAAGACTCTTCTTCCTCCTCAATGCTCTCTGTTTGAGTGGAGTGATCCATTGTTTCAGGCTTCACAACCTCACTATCTGTTTGAGTAGAGGCTGAGACCATTTCAACCTTGCCAACCTTTTCAGGAGGGCACTCAGTTTGTGTTTGGGCTGTGACTGTCACAGCCCTCCTATCCTGTTCTGGAAAGTCTGTCTGAGCCTGGGCAGTGGCTACCACTGCCCTTCCAACCTTTTCAGGGAGGAATGGTGCTTGGACTGGGGCTGTAGCTATTACTGCCCCACTAACCTGTCTGGATAGGCCATTTCATTTTGGAGTGAGTTTCTTGCTCCACCTCAGCCCATGCTGAGAGTGCCAGGTCATTCCCCAGTAAGCAATCTACAGGTAGGTTATCTGTCACTGCCACTCTCATGGGCCCTGTGACATTACCCCAGCTGAGCTTGACTACTGCCATGGGATGCCTTCTCTTCACTCCATGAATGTCTGTCACCTGATAAGTAAAACCAGGGGTCAGTTGAGCAGAGGGGACCAGATGGTCAATCACCATGGTGATGCTGGCCCCTGTGTCTCTGAATGCCTCAACTTTCTGACCATTCACTATGACCTCTTGTCTATACTTTCCCAAAATGTGGGGTCCAGTAGTGAAGTTGGCAAACCCCATGCCAGTCTCACAGACAAGAGTGTGGTCAGGGGACCTGGCTAGGCCATAGTCCTCCTGATTTCCCAAAGTAATGCCCACCACATTCTTGGGGGCACTCCCACCACCTGGGGGATTACCACTAGTGGTAACAGGAGGTTTAGGAGTATTACCTGGGGGTATATTTCCCTTATTGCCATTTTTAGGGCAACTGGCATCACTTTTGTAATGGCCCACCTGTTTACAGGTATGACAATAAGGTTTCTTCTGTTCTGAAGGAGTGTTCTGGGACCCACCACCCTTGTTGGAGTTTTGGGGCCCTTGGGAAGTCTTCTCTGTGGATTTATCCCCACCCTTCTCTTGAGGCTTGGTTGATTCCTTCTTTTGGTCACCACCCTGGTTTTTAGGCCTGACCCTGGTTCTGACCCATTTGTCTGCCCTCTTACCCAATTCCTGTGGAGAGGTCAGGTCAGAGTCTACCAGGTGCAGGTGTAATAACTGGTTCTGACAATTATTTAAGATTTGCTCCCTCATAATTAGATTGTACAATCCTATAAAATCAGTAACCTTACTACCCAGTAGCCAGCCTTCAAAAGCCTTAGTGGCACAATCTACAAAGTCAGTCCAATCCTGAGACTGAGTTTTCTGGGTGTCTCTGAACAGCATCCTGTATTGTTCAGTGGTTAAACCAAACCCATCAACCAGTGTATTCTTCAGGACTTGATAATTGTTAGCATCCTCAACTCTAGTAGTGAGGAGCTTATCTCTACCTTTACCATCAAAGGAGAGCCACAAGATAGCTGCCCACTGACTTTGGGGAACACCCTGCACAGTGCAGGCCCTCTCCAAAGCAGTTATCCATTTGTGGATGTCATCCCCTTGTCTAAAGGGGGGCACTATCTTATTCAGGTGCTTTGTATCAAAACTCCTTTCCCTATTGCTAGGTATATTGCTGCCACCAGTGGGGGCTACCCCACTTAACTGTTGCTCTCTAGCAAAGGCAAGCCTCTCTTTGGCCAGGGCAAGTTCTTCCCTTTCAATCCTCAGATTGGCTGCCCTTTCTTTAGCTTCATACACTCTCCTCTGAGGGGAGGTCATCCTCCTCAGAACAGAGTCCTGAGAGCCATTGGTTTGAAGGGATCTGCTAGAGTCTCTGGATAGAGACCTAACTCGTCCATTCCCAATGTTAAGCTGGCCTGAGCGAGGTCCCAGGGGTCCCCTAGTACCATTCTCATGCCTGCTTAAGTTGGACCGGGTTAATCTGCTGACTTCTACCTGTCCCTTATCTGCCTCATCCCCTAACAACTCATCCTCCTCCTCAGCATCATCTGCCTCCTGGAGGGGATGGTCATGGCTATCAAAGGGTCCCTGTAAGGAGGGCAAACTCCCATCTGGATTAGAAGAGCTAAGAAGTTTCTCAGCTTTCCTGGCATCATAAGTCTCTAAGAGACCAATCAGAAAGGAGATTGTGGGGTTAGACCCCTGTTTTAGCTTCCTGAGGGTACACACTTGTCTCATCTCCTGGAAGCTAAGAGCAGCATATTTGGAAGTGACCTGTGGAGGGTCCACTGACACAAGGGGAGACTCAGAGTTTCCTCCTTTGTCTGACATGCTGATTCTAGTGTGGTGTAAGTGATGCACCTACCTACACTATGTGTTTGCCTACTGATCCCTTGCTAAGAGTTGCAGCCAAGGTGTGCTAAGCCTTGAGGAGCTGCAACAGCTGGTTCAGTAGAACTCAGAATATTCTAAGCTAAGTTATATGTACCTAACAGTACTTATGTGGGGGGGAGGAGCCAAGATGGCGACCTGAACGGACGTGCCGAGTCTCGGCTCCGCGAGCCCGCACTTCCAGCGCTGTTATCCTGCCTTCTATCCTGCATTTTGACCGCGGCGGTGTGATGCTGTGTCCGCGCTGAGCCCGCCCGTGTGCCTCCGAGATCCCTGCGAGTTATACTGCCGGAGATATCATCGCAAGCCTAGATGACCGCCGAAGCCTTGGACCTGCGCCCCGTTTGCCTCCACTCCGCCGATGGTCGGTGAACCGACGACTGCCTCTCTCCTGCTGGTCACCCCTGTGATTGCCTCTTCTGGCGGCGGATCGGCAATGCAATCTCCTGTGCGGCGCTCCGGAACCGTGAGCGGTGTATGCGACGGCGGCCCGATTTGCGATGCCTTCATACCGTGCTTAGCCCCTTCTTCGTGCATACACCCCTGGGAGGGAGCGATGGCGGCCGCTTTCCCCGTGCAGGCTGGGACTGTCCTGTGCCACGACTATGCCGCCCGGCCCACCGATGACCTGAAGGCTGCGCTACTTACACCGTCCCCTGCGACGGAACTGGAGAGCCTACACTCTGAGCCGACGTACGGGACCGTTCTTGCCGCACTGACCGAGCTCCGCCGTGATTGGCATGCCTCCTTCAAAAGGATAAGTGAGCGACTCGACGATGTTCTTCTCTCGAGTCCCGGGAGACCGACCAGCTATCAGGACTGTGCTGGCTCGCCCCTGTCGATTTCATCGGGGGGCACCGGGGCGCAGAATGCGTGCGGGGAGTTGTTGCCTTTCCCCGTCTCCCGACTTCACTTTCAACGGCAGGTCGATATCCTCAGTGGCGCTACAATGTTTCCCCTCCAGTCGGACATTGCAACTTTTTCAACTGTGAGGTTAGTGTATCAGACTCTGCCTTCGCTTGTCTCGGTCCCCTTTGCATCTGCAGCCTTGAGGAGATCTTTTCTCAGGCGGTGGTGTGGAAATCGAGTTTTGTGTCTTGGGGTGTTTATCCTGTGCGTCTGCAACACCGAAAGTGACTGGAGGCGCCCATTTTGTCTCTGCCTCCTTCTTCTTCACCAGTGGTGGCCATCTTGTCTTCCTGCATTGTTTGAACCGGACCTCCCCCGTCGGCCATCTCTGAAGAGACAGTCAAGATCTGGCCAGGGCTGAAGGGAATTTGTTCAATACTTTTAAAAGCTGGCTGGTGGGACTTGACTCGGACTGTTTTTTGCTACATCCATTGAAACTGCACTTGCATGGTGTGCCGGATTGCCTGCGTCACGTTGCTGCACTCTCCTCTTGCTTGTGTTCCCCCGAACTGCCCGCTTCTGCGCTGTCCTTCTCAATCTGGCTGACGAAGACCCACCTGGGACGCTATCCTGTGCCTCTGTATGTGCTGATTTTAATGGTCCTTATCCATAACAGGCTGTGACTATGTGTCAGTTCTTTTTGTCCTGCTTATTGGGGTGGTAGCTTTTGCGGGCTAGGGACCGGGGATAACTGTTGCTTATGGCTGATTTCTGACTTCATACCTGGTCGGTCAACGGGGAAGATGTACCTGATTCTGTCCTTTCCTAACGGGTTGGACGTATTCACGGGCGGGGGGTCCGGGGACAATAGTTGCTGTGGTGGCCTTGCACTGTTTTGTTCGGTTGAGGGGGACTCGGATTGGTACACTATCTGGACACACACGGGGGCTCTGACTGAGAATTTCTCCCTCATTAGGGAAGATGACTTTTGCATATGCTTGATATAGTTGCTGCGCTGTGACTCTGGTGCGGGTAGTGGAGTCCGTGCACGAACATAATGGCCCTCCTCCGGGGTTAGGTTTTTGTGGGAGTTTTAGACTGGGTTCTCCTTTCTTGCTCCCTATATCTAAGGTGTCCTTTATCTTTTTTTTTTTCTCTCTTTGCTTTCTATTCTATATTTCGGGTTTATGGGGCGACAGGTGCGCTGCTGGGGGGGGGGTAGGCCGTAGCCTCGCATGCGTATGGGGTGGGGGTTGAGGGATGGGTTTTATTTCTTTATGTTCCTATGGTGCCTTGTTTTTTCTTTTTAATTTATTTCTTCTTCCTCTGTCTTGGGTCCGTGTCGCCGTTGCTGGCGGGCGGGTGGCGGTAGGTACTGATGAGACCACAGGCCTACTATCCTTGTTGCGCACTTTTTGGCCGTCATGCCGCCTGGTGTGGGTTTTGTCCTCGGAAATGCTGGACTGTGTATGCCTCAGTTGATATTGCTATCTCACGTCTACGCGGACCCTGTTCTTTTTCTTTTTCTTTTTCGTTAGTATTCTAATCATTATTACAAAATAGTTGGTCCCTACTAGTAGCTATGAAAACTTTAAAATTGACCTTCATCACTCCTGAGGCGCGAAGGCACGTGATTTACAGTGTAACTGCTGACTATTTGTTATTTAATATCGATATGCTGTCGCGTCTTCGTATTGCATGCACCTGTGCTCAACAGTATTTGTGGCCGGCCTGAAGGTTGTAGGCCACTATCTGTACTTATCTGGATGCACGAATAAAGGTTTTCAAAAATTAAAAAAAAAAAAAAAACAGTACTTATGTGATATTTCAACAAGATATTCTTAGGATACGTGTGGTAAAACAACAGCAAGCTCAAATCCCAACCGCTGCTCACCAATGTGAGAAGGTGGCCTGATATGCAGTGCTCACTATTCTAGTGAACACTATGTATCAGTCCAACAACCCTTATTGATGATTGGTTGTAAGTCAACCTTATAGACCAGCTATCCTAGTAGCGTGGATACGAGCAGTCTAAGGCTAAAGACTCGAGAGGGCGTGTTAAGCCAGCTGTTTACCACACATATACCCCTAGAACACCAAGTGAAAGGACACCACACAAGTGTTATGAAAATAAACAAGTTATTTATTAAGATTCACAACAGCCCTGTACTCTTTATGAGGACAGGGTACTAAGCACAAAACAAAACTCTTACGAAAATACTTAAGTTAGCACAGTATATACAAATGCCCGAGGGGCACGGAAAACCATATACTCTGAAAGTGGAATGCGAAATTACTAGCAGGTAAGTACAGTACTAATAGGCTTTGGAATCGCTAGATCTTGACTATAGAATCTTCAGATTACTTCTAGGAGACCCAGGGGACTTGTGTGCAGAGTGTGCAGTCTCACGCGTGATGCGGGACAAAGTCTATGGTAGCTAGTAAAGACAAAGTTAGTGTTCTCGGGCGAACCCGACCTGGTAGGGAGAAAACGAAAGTGGATCCTGACCCTTGGATAGTGAGGCTATGCTGGGGCACCGAAATGCCGAAGTTACCTAGCCCAGGGGCTGCAGCTGCATAGGTCTCAAAAGACGTCGGGAATCCTCGTAGACGGACCAGGAGCCTGGAAGAAAGAAGTTGCTGGCAGGCGACCAGTGAAGAAAGTTCGATGGATCCAAGCCTGGATCGAAGGAAGATGACACCTGAAAGCAGAGGGGACCAAGTTCGAGACTACTAGCCAGTAGTCAGTGGGCACCAGGAGGGCACCGGATGGTAGCCACCTCGACTAGGTGAGTGGGTGACGCTGTGCTCGCAGATCTCACGGACCAGGAGGCGTTGTCGGCGACCAGGATGGAGGAGCGAGCTGTCCCACGAAGATTGAAGCTGTCGGCGTCGCTGGACCCAGGATTGGGCAACAAAGCCTTGGCAAATTCAAGCCCACGCGGTGGACTCAAAATGGCGTCTGGAGTGGACCAGGAGGGTCCGGGTGCCTCTCTTGAAGAAGGAAGCAAGGGCCAGTCTGGAGCAACCAGACCAGCAGCAGTGATGTCGTCGGGCGTCGTGAAGAAGGCCACAAGCCAGCCGGCTAGTAGCCACACAGCGCGGTGAGCACGCAAAAGCAGAAGGGCCCCACGCAGATCGTGGAGATGCTGGAGGGCTGATCTTCGGTGCTGGAGCTGCTCAGGGTTGGGGCTTCTCGGACCCCAAAGCACTCACCAGTGGAGCACACGGTGGGCTTGTTGCAAAGAAGTCGTGCAGTCTTGGCGATCGTCGGTCCCTCGAGGTCTCGTCGCACTCACAGTTCTCAGCTTTGCTGTAGAGGTGAGTAGAGGTCAGAGGTGCCAGGGAAGCCGGGTCTCGTCGAGCTGGGTCGTCGGATTCGTGATGAAGGACTTGCAGCAGACCGCACTGTTCTTAGGATGGTGCCTGCGGATGCAGGGTGACTACTCCTTAGCCACAAGGGAGAATCTTGAGGAAGAAATCTTGAAGTCCTTTCGCAGAAAGTCGTGTCTTGATTCCAAAGATGATTTAATTTTAACAGGGGGCCCGCTCCCATCTTTATACTAAAAAAGGGGGCTGACCCGGTGACTAGGTCCTGCCTATGGGTGGGACTAGGAGGGGGGTGGTTACACCCCTCTCCCATGCTGGACTTCCCCAGGCCAGGGGCTGGTGTTCCCCTGGAACTGGTTCAGACTGGCCTATGCG
Source organism: Lissotriton vulgaris (assembly GCF_964263255.1). Taxonomy (NCBI): domain Eukaryota; kingdom Metazoa; phylum Chordata; class Amphibia; order Caudata; family Salamandridae; genus Lissotriton; species Lissotriton vulgaris. The sequence continues at coordinate 189,389,031 of NC_141698.1, forward strand.
TAGTGAGCACCGGGGTGCCACTCAGCAGTCACCTTCCTGTAAAGCCCTGCCTACCCAGGATACACAAAACCATGTCTGGGACGGTGCTAGCACCGCCCCTGACAGGAAACCCTTTGTCCAGGCTCCCCTCGCTGGGAGGTCTCCCAGCCGCAGGGGGTCAGACGCGTGTCTGTGGTGGCTGCATCCATTTTGTGGAGCTGAGGCTTCGTTTAACTTTAACCGGGGTTCACAGTTACATACATGTCGTGTCCCTCTAGAAGGGTGGAATGCTAACCCCGTCGCCAGAATTGGCGAGGGGTTAGTATTCCAATTCGTATGACACCTTACTCGACATGTTTTGATAAAGCAATGCCAAAGATAGCATTTAACCGCGAGGATTATAATGCACTTAAGAGTATATGGTATGCAATATCATGGAACAGCTATTATGACTTGGTTCCGCAAGCTGCAGACAGGCTCAGCTCATGCCAGAGCACCATCTCACACGATTCCAAGCACTCTGCCTTCAGGATTGTCAAGGCCTGCCATAGGAGTGACTGATAGGAATCTGTGTGTCCATTTTAGAGTTAGATATAGGTATACTATATCTACAGCAAAGGGTGATTACACGACTTTGGCCAGGCGGTGCAGGGCACGCCTAAGATCTCCGGGTTTACCTGCCTTGACGGACAGACACGAGACACTCTGTTAGGCGTAGAAACACTGATTTATTAGCTGCAGTTAAGCACAGTTGTCCTGTAAGTACACCAATGGTAGGTTCTCAGGAGACTGCCACTTCATTCCGTGGCGCACAATCTATTATAGTACACACGTTTACAATGACAACTCCCAAAACATACAAAACTGGCAAATAGGAATAGTTTGAAAACAACCTATCGAATGTCTAAAACACACCTTCCTTTCAGACCCTGTGTGCTCTCCTCCCCTCAAGTTAATCAACACTAGTGCCCGTATTTCAATTTGCAGGTGGTAGAACATGTTTGAATGCTTCAAAGGATAGTTTATGTAACAAGAGAGCACACAAAGAGATTGGCGAAGGCCAGTTAAACAAGATAGAATCGAGAAGAATGGTGGGACCCAAACAGTGGAGTAAGACATGGATTAACAGACTCGGCAAAACCCTGACATTGGTTTCGTAAACATGGGCAAGAGTTACTCTTTAACAAGAGAGACACGTAACAGCTGAAAAGGCAAAAACATCGCGTTCATCATGTTCGCCGTGCTGCCTGAGTGAGGCAACACTAAATGGTGGTTAAACACAAAATGGCGGCTAGATGCGAAGCGGAGTCGAAAAACACGTAACCTCACTCTGACTCAGAAAAAATGGTCTCGTCACACTGAAGACTCACAAAACCTGGTACTCTGCCAGAATTCTTCACTTTGTGTCCTAGTCTGTACTTTGACAGTGGTCCTGTTACAGCTTTGTGGGTTATGCTTGTTGTATTCCTCTTGTCACAAAAGAGGTTATGAACCTTGCATTACTAGGGACAGGTCTAGGCCTCTGCGCACCTGCAAGGTAGCTTCATGCTAGTGCCAAACCAAGTGAGGATACTAGTTTTACATAACGCTTTGCACTTGGTGATGGGTACATTTCTGTCCCAACCCCCATTCAATATGATCTTCTAGCATCATCTAAGCAGAGATGCCATCCTGCTGGTTGGATGTTAAGGAACAGGAGGTTTAGGCATGAATATGTATTGCAGATGAGTTTGGGGTACATGCGAGAGCCAGCAAATAACTTTGGCTGCTTCACTTTTCAGCTTTGCTGAGGTTCCCTGTATGGGTCACTACGATGTTCTATCCACACCTGATGTGAAAGGAGAAGATTTAGGACTAAGTGTGACTAATTTAATTCACTGGTGTATGAATGTAGGGAACTGATAAATCACTGAATTAATCCAACAAACAACTACTTTTTAAGGCCTTGCTCCTGATTAAAAGATTGTCGGAAATATTATGACTTAGTTTCATTACTAGAAATTAGTTAACTGTTGTTTTTTTATTTAGAATTTCGAAGTGGAGGCTGATGACCTGGTCACTTTGTCTGAATTGGGGCGTGGAGCCTATGGTGTGGTGGAGAAAGTACGGCATGCTCAGAGCGGGACCATCATGGCTGTCAAGGTATGTTATCGCATTGGTCAAGCAGCAAATCCTTCCAGTTAGGGCACTTACATGAAATTAATGGCCACATAAACATTCTCACGGAATGCTGATGCCACAGTTGGTGTACTGAATGTTTTTGTTTGTGGGAAAACCTAAGTATAGTAGCAAAATCCAAGCAGTTGGAGATTTTGCTGTGCAAACATATTCAGAGGCATGTAAAATAGGTTCAGCTGTCTTTATCCCTCGGTGGATCTAATTAAATGAAAATGCATTCCATATGCATAACAGATTATGCGCTCAATAGTAGTGAAATATAATTTCTGAATAGGAAACTCTTGTCAGCCATATAATGAAGAGAAGGAAGTAAAGAGTCCTGTAGTTGATTTACCAATCTCTCACCTACAACACAAACAAAATGCAAATCAGATTAACAGAGAATAGGAATTTTAGGATAGTCTGATTTGATAGATGCAACCTAGAAACTATGAATATCCATTTCTTTAGCGTAATCTTGAATATGGTTGACTTGTGTATGAAAATAAAGGATCTCTTTGAACCCGAAAAGTGTGTATCATCAGCCTGTTGGATGGATATTAAGGCCATCAAATCCTTGGTGTGTTCCTCCTCCTTCTCTTGTGATGAGATGGGAAGCCTTTTTAAAGATATTTGAAAAATAACAACCTAGGCAATTAAACACAGTGAGTAATTTTAAGGTCAGAAAGACATATACACATGGACTACAGCTGCTAAAAAACACAGTTTTATTAATTAGTTAACACAGGTAAAAAAGGTTCATTATATGACACAAAATAGCAATAAAAATCTCATAGTACAGTTGACAATCACAATTTGACACTTAACAAAACATAAAATTTTTTATATTGACTAGGTGGCATGGAGGTTCAATCTCTACGCGCGTTTCGGCGGCCAGCGCCTTCTTCCAGGAGCAACCACACAATATCTATAAGTGGAGATATATATAGAACATACAATTATATCATTTCTTATTTATATAAAACATATAAAACATGTAACTAACTGTTATTTATTTTTTAAAAAAAGGAGAGACAGTTTTTTATATAGCAGCTGTAGGTTTAAAAACACAATATTATAAGTCGCGTTTGTCTTGTCATTTCCTTGTGAAGATTGGAGTTTTGTAAACAAATGAGAGGGGAGTAAGGATTATTATTAAGAATCATGATGAAACCAGTGTAAGTACTGGGCACTTGTTTAATATTACTAAAGTGCAGTTCCAATTATTTGCAATATGTACTGCAAATTCAATGAGAGATCAGGGAGCCTAAATAGATGGAGTTATGGTGCCTTAATCTCAAATAAGAGCCATTTTATAAAAAAGGAGGATTAAAGTTATGATTTTTCAATCTGGCATAACAGAAAACAAAGTTCATCCCTGGGTAAAACTTATACTTACTAGATGGAGATAACAGCGGAGGATAGTTGGTTAAAATTAAATGTTCGAATTCTCTTTTATCGGTGTCGATTATGATATAGCTAAGGACAAAAATAGATTGAGTCACATAGATGCTTTGCTAGAGTACGAGGGTAGTTGCCCTATTCTGTAGTCCATAGTATCCATTGTCTTTTACCTGATTCTATAGATGTCTAAAAGGTTATAAGCCCGCCAACCGGAACCCTTTAGTGTAGATGGATCCTGATAGGGAACAGTCTTGAAGATCTAGATTCTGGATCTTTATTATGGTGAGTAGAAGAGAAAATAAAGGGAAATATGTTATCTATTCATTTGTGTTAATATGCTCTTAATTCACATAGGGCATAGAAAGTTGCTGATGTAAAGAACAATAAAAGTTCTCCGTATCCAGGATGGCGGTATTTTACTCTTACCTATTATATTTTAGTTATTTCTTTTCAGAGGTTAGGTTAGACTTGATCTTTGTTGTGATCTATATTCTTCTTTGATATAGTCTTAAACCTATAGAATAAGCACATCAAGAGTGCATTATAAGTGTTGCTATTCATTATTTAAAATACATTCTACCTTTTTTAATATCATCCAAGGTCTTACCAAAAATGTTGGTTATTCCTCTTTTCTATTTTCCAAAATATGGGCAATTTCTTGATCATCTGTGAAGTGGTGTTCAGAAGATTAAAAGATCTCCCTGCCTAAAATAAGTAGAATGGTATGTTTAAGTTAAAGGGTAGAATAATTTACTATCTTTAAATCTTGATATTTAGTTTCTCAGGGTTTCCAAACGGAGTCTTACCTAATGATAATTGGCAGGGCTCTTTATGTCCGGTGGCGGGCGGTACGTCTCGTCGGGTGATGAACACGGCAACAAATGATGGTCGAGTGCCTGTTCAAAGGCGTATATATACGTCTTAATGCGGTCGCGTGATTATTGAAAAAATACTTGCACCTGTTTTAAATTTGTAATTGATTTCTTCTTCCCGTTTTGGCGCGAAGTTAGCGGAGTTGGTGAAGTTGTGAAATTTTGGGAGAAGCGGAGTTTAGTGAGCTTTCATCCCATTGGATGGATGTTTCATTGCGCTCACATGATAGGTTGTTATGATGTAAACAGGGGGCAGCATTGGTGGATATTACATACAAGTCGAGTGTGTATTCCTCGTTTTGATAGGTTGCTTTTATGTAAACAAGGGGCAGTATTGGTGGGTAATACCCACAAGCCGGGTGTGATTTCCATGTTTAAGATAAAAATAAATATTCCGGCAGACATCAGTCAGGGTTGAGATCTGAATTGATTTCAACATATTTGTTGTTCGAGGTGAAAAAAATGGATAAGTGATTCATAATTACTTTTATCCCTTGAGAGTGGCGAAATTAGACAAATGATTCATTTTATATATTGGCGCATAGTTCATTGCTTAAAAAAATGAATTAAGTTAGATTTTCTTTTTAAAAAAGGCTATTATTGTATTCGATTTATAGATCAGTACCCCTGGGGGTTTGGTACCGTATCACATTATAAATAAGGCATATGGTAAGAAACTAAAGACGATGGTAAACGGAGTAAGAAACGGCGAATTTTTGTGAACTATAGCCCAATAGGGTGTTTATTTATTGCGCTCACATCGAAGGTTACTTTGGTGTAAACGAAGGTGGCATTGGTTAAAATAGCGCATAATATGTATCTGTTGTTCTATTTTAGAAGTGACAAGTAATTCAGTTATATATTTGACAAGGGTGGAATGATGATTAATAGTTATTAATTTTACATCTTTACCATTTGGGTGTGGGGGGGGGGGTTTTGGGGAAAGGAAAAATAGGGAGGTTAGTATATTATATTTATATTTAGATCATTAAATTTAGAGATGGGGTCAGCAAAAATTATTTTATTTGTAAAGGTTATTGCAAAATTAAGTGTACAGGTCGGGAAGATTTTCTAAAGTTTTGTCATTTATGTCTCTAACATGTCGGAAGATGGAGGGTACAAAAAGGTCTCAATGCATGTCGGAACTTGGTATTATATCATGCAGAGATGTATCATTCAAGAGGGACTGTTTCATCTTTTAATTTGGAGTGCTCAGACAGAGGTGGAAGAGGGAGTGTGTTTTAAATTATTGCGTTTTCCCACGGGATTTCACTATTCAGGCCCTGTCGGAAAGAATTAAAAACAAAAATCCAAAAAACTTCTCTTTTCTTTCGAATGGACATGCCTCCTTTTGATTCTGGGACATGGATTTTTTCTAAGATCCTCCATTTGAACTCATCGGCATGGTGACCTTTATCTAGGAAATGTTTAACCATTGGGCATGCAGTTTTTTTGGTTTTTATCGCTGAACGATGTTCGTTCAAGCGTGTCTGAATTGCTCTTGAGGTCTCACCAACATATCCTTGGGGACAAGGACATTGAATGAAGTATATGACATTGCTTGTTTTGCAGTTCCACATTTCCTGTGCTTTGGTTTTGTGAGAGAGAGAGAGAAACTCTGTTTATTTAGACCGTAGTCTTTAAACAATGAGATCCAAAGTAGAGCTGCGTCACATCAATAAACAAACAAAACTGTACACAATTTTAAAAATTATAAAATCGTTAAAAAATTTAAAACACATGCTATACATAATAAAATTGGAGATTGTTACATTTAAAATAGACGATTTTGATATGTTGCTCATTACAGTACTATCTGATGTCTTATGGGCTTGCAATCCCTCATACTTTAGTTTTTAGCTTCCTGCGCTAAGCGATTTATCTCTTTCAGGTAGTTACCAAGAGCAATTGCTATTTCCAGATTTTCCATTCCTATCAACAAGTTTGTTGCTTGTACACGTTGTCTTATGCCATGTTTTATGAATAAAGGACGTAGGAACCGTTGTCTCACTTTTAGACATGTCAAGCAATCAAGAAGTATATGTAACATTTCACACTTGGCTCCCAAGCCACATTTACATATACCATCTGGGTATAACATTTCTGCCTTAACTCTCCCCTCCATTTGCCAAGGGATGATGCCAATTCGAATTTTTAGTATCTCCCACCTAAAAGCGTAATTTGGCAAGGTTTCTAGGTATGGATACCCCGTCTCGTATTCCCATGCTTCTATCATATTTACCACAGATTTTTTGTTTCTTAGATATCTTATATCCTGGCTTCTGGAGTACTCCCTTCCTTGTGCTCTAAGTGCACTCTTCGTGAACTCCACATCTAGGGAATTTTGGTTTACTCCCACTTTTAGGTTCCCAATTATTTCCTTTATTTTTCTTTTAGCATCTAATGCCCATCTAAGGTTACTGTGGCGGATTTCCTCACTACACCAAAGTGAGACCTTTTCCCCTAGCCCCTGTGATTGGCGTTTCCAGAATCTTATCATTGCCATTTTGGCCAAGGTATTCCATCCAATCATATCTGTTTCCAGTCTAACAGCCTGTATCATTGATGACTTTGGCAATGACAATAATGTTTTCAGGGCCCTACCTTCCTCCCGATCCCAGCCTCCCTTTCCGCTTAGAAGGAGCACTTCTGCACCATACAGTACTTGGGGTGGTATCATGGCCTCATATGCTTTTAATAGCGGTTTGTGTGACATGTCCCCATAGTTTTTATTGAATTTTTTCAGGCCACAGATAGAGGAAGATGCTTTTGCGTTTTGGTGTCCCAGATGTACGTCCCATTTTAAGGAGGATTCAAACCAAAGGCCTAGATATTTATATTCTTTTACTGTTTCTAGTTTTGTTCTATCTAGGTACCAACTAAAATTCTTGGTCCTTTTGCCGAAGCACATGATTTTTGTTTTTTCCATGTTCACTGTAAGCAATTTATCCTTACAGTAATCATGGAATGCGTTTAGTTTTCTTTGTAGCCCGAGTTCTGTCAAGTCAGTAATCACAAGGTCGTCTGCGTATAGCAAACATGAGACCTTTCTACTATTTATTCTCGGGCTCGCGCTTCTTTCCACCTCCAGCGCTGCTGGCAGATCCGCTAGAAATATTGAAAAAAGGAGCGGAGCTAGGACGCAGCCCTGTCTCAGCCCGTTCCCTATTCCAATTCTCTTTGTCAGCGCCCCTTGTGTGTCTTTAATGACTTGGGCCCAGTTCCCTTTATGTAATTCCTTCAAGATTTCTAGTAAGCACACCGGGATTTCATATTTGATCAGGCACTCCCATAGTTTTGCCCTGTCCACCAAATCAAAGGCTGCCCGGAAGTCGACGAAACAACAAAACAGGTTTCCCTTTTGTTCTATCGACTTCCGGGCAAGAGCCCACAAGGCATAGCAGTGATCCATGGTGGAGTGCCCTTCTTTAAAGCCCCCCTGTTCCACTGGGATAATTAATTTCTCTTCCACCCAGTCCTTTAGTTTGCCAAGCACTATCTTTGCAAATATTTTCTCCCCGATGTCCAATAGATTGATTAATCTATAGTTTTTTGGGTTGCTCATTTCCCCTTTCTTGTGAATTGGCCTAATTATAGCCCCATTCCAGTTATCAGGGAATTTCCCAGTATCTAAAATGACTTCAAACATATCTGCAAAGAATTCCGCCCACCAATCTACATGGGTTTTAATTATTTGAGCCGGGAGGTTATCTGGGCCTGCCGCTCTTGTGAGGTTCAAACCCTTTATCGTTTTTTTAACCTCTTGAGCGGAAAAAGCGGGTTTTATATCTGCTACCAGACCGCTCCAGTCTGTGTACAGAATTTCTTCCCGGTCTTTCCGAGCACAATACAGGTCCTGTAAATACTCCTCCCATGCAGACTCTTCTACTATGCAGTTCATTTTCCCTGGCTGGTGGTCTGCTGCTGCGTGGACTAACTTCCAAAAATTTCGTATATTCTTAGTTTCGATTGCCTCGAGTAATTTTTGCCAGCATCCCTCTTTAAATTCCCTTTTTGCCCTTCTGATAAGCATGCTATATTCTCTTTTTATGCCCTCTAGAGTGTTTACACTATCTTGGTCTCTCTTTTTCTGAATGCGGCGGGTCATTCTCCTAACTTCCCTTTTTTTCTCCTGGCATTCCCTTGTGAACCAGCCGGTGGGTTTCTCTATCTTCTGGTTTTTTACCTTATTTTTATATTTTCCTCTATTTATATTTTTTAGACCTATACTAAGGGTTAGGACCACCTCTTCTATTTTTTGTACATACCAATCGAGGTTTCGACCCCTTGCTGTCTTTAGGTCTAGGTTCTGCTGTAATTTTATTAATCTGGCAACATATTCTTCCGTAAGCCTAGTTGTCCGGCGTCTAGGGTAATCCACCTCTTGTTCCATAACCTTTTGGCTAGATTCAAAGTGCGTATCCGGGATCTCCATGGTTACCAGGTTATGGTCACTTCCCTCTCTATTCACAATTCTGAATTCTGAGATTAGTCTAAAGTTCCAAGGTGTGGTAAAGGCATAGTCTATGGGACAGAATTGGGAGCCTGGTTTAAATGTTTTTTTGGCGGGGCAGTCTAACTCGCATCTTCCATTCAAACAAAACAGGTTTTTAGTTCCCAAGAGATTTCCCAACTGTATATCTTTAGCACCAAATATACATTCGGGGAAGCTCGCTTGAGGTATTTCATAGGCCTCCAGTATATCTAGAAACCAATAATCGACCTTCTCAGGGTGAAGTTTGTGATTAAAGTCGCCCATGAGAATAAGCATATCCCCACCGTATTTTTCACCAAGGTAGTCTATGTCCTCCTTGAAGAGAGCCATTTCCTTTTCATATTGCTCTAAGGTATCCCATTGCATGTACACATTTATCATTAAAATTGTATCCGTTTTTATACATCCTGAAAGTATTATTCTACATGCCAACAACCATTTGCATTTCACATTTATTTCAGTTACTTTCTTCATGATCTTAGTTGATATCAGAGTCATGATTCCACCAGCAGCGTGCCCGAATCTACATTTCTTTGCAGGTCGGTTTAGCTGGTAGAAGCCATCAAATATCGGGGTCTTGCCACATAGCCAAGTCTCCTGGATACACATAATTTCTGTATTTTCCCCCAGTTCCCTTATATTATTTTGTTTCAGGTTATTTCCTAGGCCATTTATATTCCAGGAGATTATCCTTATGCTATGTGGCCTACCTTTTCCCTATTCGGTATCATCTAACCAGCCTTCCTCCCTGCAATCGTTAGTATGTTTCGATGAGGGTCCTGCATGGTCGGACACCTTACTCCAGTTTCCCCATTCTTGTGCCATCTCCGAGTTGTTTACAACTATTTTTATGTTTCCTAGCGGCATTTCCTCTTCATCCTCCTGATCGCAAATCCTAACCTGTCTCTTTCCTAGCCCTGCATGGCATTTTAGAAAGTTGTTTCCCAGTCGTCCCTTTCCTTCTACCTCTGCTAAGACTTCATTCTCATTTAGTAGGCGGATTCCTTCTTTCTGTAGCTCGTTTACTGCCTTTTCAATCGTGTCTTTTACCAGGTTTGAGTATAGTGTGATTCTAGTGATCTCTTTTCCTTCTCTATTTTGTATAAAGCCCACTCCCCTAATGTCGCTCGTTCCTATCACTTTCAGCTTCTGGCATTTGGAGAAGCCTTGCAGGAGTTGAGACCTATTTAGGGGCCGCCTTTTTCCTACCTTTTTTCCCCCTAGCCTTAGCGGGATCTGTTCAAGGTAAAGATTCATATTTACTTTTTCAACTTTCCTTGCTCTGCTGGGAACAGGGGGTTCATTCGATTCTGCCTTTTCTGGGTGGATTTTGGGTCTGTTCACTCTCACCTCGCGTGTTACCCAAGCTTCTAGATTTCCTCCCAGTTTCTTCTCCCCCCCCTTAGGCTGGCCTATGTGTTTGTTATCAACTGTGTTCTTCTGGGGTTTGGGAGTGTTGTGTGGCCCTACACTTTTCCCCTGGAACTTTGTTCTATTCCATTTTGGGATACTCATCTGCTGGTAGGGACCCTTTATTTCTTTTCCTGTAATCCTTTCTGCCTCTTCCGTCATCACTACTTCCTCCAAGGAGGGACACACCATCCTTGCTGGTTTTGTTCCTGCGCTTCTTACTTTATTTCTTGGCCCACGTCTTGTCTTCTGAGCCCTTCTTATTATCCTCATTGGCCACTTTGAGATATATATCTGGTGGCCCTCATTGGGTTGTATATCAGTTTGGGGTTCCATATCAGTTCGGGGCGGAACCTCATTCCTCGGTACAGGATCATGGTTAGAGATTTTACCTGCCATAGAAGATGTGTGCCCAATTCCCTTGGGATTTTTTATGGTTTCACCCTGTGCCTGTTCTAGGGGTTCCGGATCAGGGGTTTGTCTTATTATGTTTGGCATATGTGATTTAATCCCCCGCAGCTCCCCTTCTATACTAGCAAGATATGTTTTCTGAGTTTTTAGAATAGAGTTATTTGACAAAGTGACCTCTAAGAGGCCTTGCAAGGTTCTTTGTAGCATTAACATTAAGTCCAGCATTGAAGTAGCTGTCAAAGATGACAGATCACGGTTAGGTTCATGGTTTAGTTCAGATGTTTTATCCAATTCGGCACAGTGTCTTGGACTGATATTTTCAGTTTCCACTGGGCATTCATTTTGGCTCCTATTCTGACTTGACTTTTTACTCTGGGGTGTTTTTGTTCCTTTCTCCGTTCCAACCCCAGGGTTTGGACTCTTTGATGGGACCGGGCTGTCCAAAGATCCTCCCTCTACTTCATAGGAGAAGGATAGACGTGGTGATGATGACAGCCGAGGCGAGGTTAGGCCCCCCTGATCTAGTAGAAGCTGTAGCGATTGATTAGCCAAATTAAAAGAGTTGGACACATGTATCTCCAAGGGAAGGGAGGCACCTGCACTCTTCTTACCCTCTAGGCTTCCATTCAGGGAAGCCACTTTACTTGTTGTAGTGTCTTTGTCTTTTACCGGTGTAAACACCTTTTTAAAGTGCTTCCCCATAAACTCCTTTATTGAGTTTGACGCTGCACTGCCCGGGGTTTTGGCCGTCGCCTTTGGTTTTTTGGCTCCTTTCTTTTTAGCTTTCGGAGTTATTTCAACGCACTCACTGCTCTCTTCCAAATAGCCTGGACTAATTGCATTTGTGGTATTTGCAGCATTAAGTCTTGGTCTCAAATTGTGTTCCATCTGTTTTTTCATTTTTTTCGTAGCCATTTTTGTCTTTCTCCCAGCACTATTGTGGTTTGCCGAGGCTAGGTCTCTGATTGGGGTGAAGTCTGCAGGATATTTACAAGTGCCTGCTGGGCCAAAAGATCTGCCCTGTAGAATGTCTTTGCTTGAGGGTTTGCAGCAGTCCTATCACCCTATATTATTCATTTATTCAAACGGCTCACCAGGTCAGGGTAAGCCAAAGTCAGGGTAAACAGGGTACAATGCGGTGTTAAGTTCCACACTTTCACTGCCTCGCCGTTTCCACACTTACCTCTGTGTGCCTGTGGGATTTAAGCTTTAAGCCATGCCGTGCCCTGCGTCCAGTGATTATATTGGGACCCAGGAGGCCCCCTCCAGGCTGTCAGTAGGCTTCTTTCCTCCTTTCGGTGAGCACAGGGCGTGCTCCTGCTTCTCCTGCTTCCTTCCTGGTGTACTCAGGAGTCTGTTCGCGGCACTTCCCGGTAATTTCGGGTAATTCCCGGTATTTCGCGGCACTTACGGCGGCCACGGCACTCACGGCGGCCACGGCAGCCACGGCAGCCGCAGGGTTCCTTGTTCCCTCTCCCTCACCCTCCGCTCTGCTTCCTGCGTCTGACGTCAGGCGGGGGGAGGGCGGTACTACGGGACGATCGGCTCAACGCAGGCAGGGCAGGCAGGCAGCGTAATCCGTCACTGAGCAAAACAGAGCACACAGAGGTTTTGTGGCCATTATATTCGAATTCCTCACCTGATAGAATGTTACCACATGATTTACACGATGAGCATGGAAAAGTTCCTTTTAAGGGGTGATTAGTCAGGATTGAACGTTGAGTAAAGGTGTCATTTTTGGTGTTCTTGGCGAATCGAGAATGGACAATAAACTCTTTTATATTTTTATTTCTCCTATGTGCGAAAATCGGTTTCATCAATTTTTGGTCATTCGTGCAGTTACTGTTTAATATATGCCAATTGGAGTTTATGACATGTCTTACTTTTTCATTTATTGTTGAGTGCCTTGTAATACAGACTATTTGGTCATTGGGTTTGGTGGGTTTTGTTTTTAGAAGGCAGTCTCTGTCATAGTATCGCGCTCGTTTATAGGATTCCCTTATTAATCGGTGGGGGTAACCTCTCTCGATAAACTTAGTCCGCATTACTGCTGCTTGTTTGTCGAAATCTCTTACATTTGTACAGTTACGTCTAACGCGTAGGAACTGTGAGAATGGGATACTATTTTTTTGGGTACGTGGATGAAAGCTTTGGTAATGAAGTAAAGTATTTCTTGCTGTGGGCTTTATGTGAAGATCTACTTCTAAAGTCCCAGCATGGTCTAAAATTTCTATGTCTAGAAATTCGACTTTTGTGTTACTGACGTGAGAGGTAAAGTTAAGATTAGGATTAGCTCCATTTATCCATTCAAGGAATTCTACTAGAGTTTCTCTCCCATCAGTCCAGATAAAGAAGATGTCATCAATGTATCTGGACCAATGGGAGATAGACTCATAAAAGGGTGCAACCTCGTTATGTACAAATTCTTTTTCAAATGATGCCATAAAAATATTAGCTATGGATGGGGCCACTGAAGCACCCATGCTTACACCTTTTATTTGACGATATAAATGATTTCCAAATTCAAAAACATTCTCTGTTAGTACAATTTCGAGGCATGCAAGCAGGAATCCTTTCGGGCAGGGGATTTGGTGTAGATCAATAAACCAACTAGTGGTTTTTAGTGCGTCGGTAAGGGGGATGTTACTATATAGAGACTCCACGTCCATTGTGACCAATAGATCATTATTTGAATTGAAAGAAATTCCTTCAATCTTCTGTATTATATGACCTGTGTCCCGAATGTAAGATTCTATTTTAGGGACAAAAGGGCGTAGATAATTATCAACATATTTGGAAAGTGGCTCAGTAGCTGTACCTATTGTGGAGACTATGGGTCTGTAAGGGGGGTTGTTGGCATCCTTATGGATCTTTGGTAGACCATAAATGCACGCAATTTTTCCTTGGTTATGATTCAGATAGTCAAATTCTTTCGCATTGATGAAACCATCTTCTAGGGCAGATTTAGTTAGGGACATAATTCTTTTCGATAGATTACTTGTAGAATGACCTTTGAGGGGGACATAGAAAATAGGGTCATTTAACATTTTAAGCATGTTTACTTCATATTCTGAGGTATCAACAATAACAATTCCTCCACCTTTATCGCATCCTTTGATGGTAAGGTCTTTATTGTTGGACAGAGATATTAGGGCCTGATGTTCTTCTTTATCTAAATTATAAATAGGTTTGGGAATATATCTGAGGGCTTGATCCAATTTTCTTAGTACTACTAATTCAAAAGTGGCAACTTCAGGTCCCAGTTGTTCGAGACCTGGACAAAAAGTAGAAGGGAGGCAGAGTGGTTTGATGAAGGAACTGTCTTCATCTGTTGGTATATTTAAAGCAAAGAATTTTTTTAGGCGGATTTTACGAAAAAAAGCAATGATATCACAGTGAAGTTCAAACAAATTTATGGTAGAATGTGGGACATATGATAGTCCTTTGGATAGTAGGTTTGTACTGTGATTATCTAGCTCTATCTTAGTTAGGTTGAAGATTGGGATTATGTCCCTTGCTTCCAATATTGTCTGCTTCTCGTTTCTCTCACAAATTGCGGTTCTTCCTGTTGGTAGTGGTGTTGAGGTTGGTAGTTGCCTCTCGACTGGCCCTGGAAATGTACTCTGGGGCGTCCCCGTCCCCCTCTGCGGTTCCCTAAAAAAGGCTGTCTGCGAGTGCCTCTATTCGGGGTTTGATTGTAAAGTGTTTCAGGGTCGTAGTATCCTTCATTGCTTTCATTTTCAGAATCAGAGGTTTCTGAAAAAGTATTTACTCGCTGGTTCTGTGGTTGATTTTCTCTAGTGTCAGTAGAGTAATGATTTTGTTGATAAAAGTCAGGTCTTAAGTAAGGATATGTATTTTCAATAGTAGCATATCTCTTATCTTTCATCAGTTTATCGTTTTTCCTTTTTTCTAGATAGCTTGTAAATGATTCTATTTCTTTATTGCATTCCTCTATCTTCTTCATGGCTTCTTCTATGTTGCCTATTCTTTTCAGTTTGGATTCTAATTCTTCTACTTCAGACCTTACTTCTGCAGCTAATTCCTTTGCGGTCTCTACGATGAGCATCATCAGATCCCTGGAGCATCTGCTGGCTATTCTGCTCCATTTATCCAGAAAGGCCTTGTGTTGGACAAATAAGCCGGGGATATTTCTTACTCTTAGGCCCATGGGAATAATACCCAGCCTAAGGTAGGCCAGCATAAATTCCCCATGTGCCTCAATTCTTTTTAATTTCTTTTTTAGATCTAAAAGTTTTTTTGTGTCATCGTTGTGTAAATTGGAGTTTGAAGAAGAGGCACCAAAGGAGGATGGTATACCTACCAGTGTTTCAAATTCTTCGTCTGTGAAACCGAAGGTTTTTTGAAGTGCCATATTGATATTAGTGTGGGAAATGGTATAGGGATGGAAGTAGGTAGATGGATTTCTACAAGGAAATGACAAGAGGGAACAGAATGATATGTTGGTTTGATAAAAGGGAGACAGAAACTGAAAAGAATAGGCAACATAGAAGAAGCCATGAAGAAGATAGAGGAATGCAATAAAGAAATAGAATCATTTACAAGCTATCTAGAAAAAAGGAAAAACGATAAACTGATGAAAGATAAGAGATATGCTACTATTGAAAATACATATCCTTACTTAAGACCTGACTTTTATCAACAAAATCATTACTCTACTGACACTAGAGAAAATCAACCACAGAACCAGCGAGTAAATACTTTTTCAGAAACCTCTGATTCTGAAAATGAAAGCAATGAAGGATACTACGACCCTGAAACACTTTACAATCAAACCCCGAATAGAGGCACTCGCAGACAGCCTTTTTTAGGGAACCGCAGAGGGGGACGGGGACGCCCCAGAGTACATTTCCAGGGCCAGTCGAGAGGCAACTACCAACCTCAACACCACTACCAACAGGAAGAACCGCAATTTGTGAGAGAAACGAGAAGCAGACAATATTGGAAGCAAGGGACATAATCCCAATCTTCAACCTAACTAAGATAGAGCTAGATAATCACAGTACAAACCTACTATCCAAAGGACTATCATATGTCCCACATTCTACCATAAATTTGTTTGAACTTCACTGTGATATCATTGCTTTTTTTCGTAAAATCCGCCTAAAAAAATTCTTTGCTTTAAATATACCAACAGATGAAGACAGTTCCTTCATCAAACCACTCTGCCTCCCTTCTACTTTTTGTCCAGGTCTCGAACAACTGGGACCTGAAGTTGCCACTTTTGAATTAGTAGTACTAAGAAAATTGGATCAAGCCCTCAGATATATTCCCAAACCTATTTATAATTTAGATAAAGAAGAACATCAGGCCCTAATATCTCTGTCCAACAATAAAGACCTTACCATCAAAGGATGCGATAAAGGTGGAGGAATTGTTATTGTTGATACCTCAGAATATGAAGTAAACATGCTTAAAATGTTAAATGACCCTATTTTCTATGTCCCCCTCAAAGGTCATTCTACAAGTAATCTATCGAAAAGAATTATGTCCCTAACTAAATCTGCCCTAGAAGATGGTTTCATCAATGCGAAAGAATTTGACTATCTGAATCATAACCAAGGAAAAATTGCGTGCATTTATGGTCTACCAAAGATCCATAAGGATGCCAACAACCCCCCTTACAGACCCATAGTCTCCACAATAGGTACAGCTACTGAGCCACTTTCCAAATATGTTGATAATTATCTACGCCCTTTTGTCCCTAAAATAGAATCTTACATTCGGGACACAGGTCATATAATACAGAAGATTGAAGGAATTTCTTTCAATTCAAATAATGATCTATTGGTCACAATGGACGTGGAGTCTCTATATAGTAACATCCCCCTTACCGACGCACTAAAAACCACTAGTTGGTTTATTGATCTACACCAAATCCCCTGCCCGAAAGGATTCCTGCTTGCATGCCTCGAAATTGTACTAACAGAGAATGTTTTTGAATTTGGAAATCATTTATATCGTCAAATAAAAGGTGTAAGCATGGGTGCTTCAGTGGCCCCATCCATAGCTAATATTTTTATGGCATCATTTGAAAAAGAATTTGTACATAACGAGGTTGCACCCTTTTATGAGTCTATCTCCCATTGGTCCAGATACATTGATGACATCTTCTTTATCTGGACTGATGGGAGAGAAACTCTAGTAGAATTCCTTGAATGGATAAATGGAGCTAATCCTAATCTTAACTTTACCTCTCACGTCAGTAACACAAAAGTCGAATTTCTAGACATAGAAATTTTAGACCATGCTGGGACTTTAGAAGTAGATCTTCACATAAAGCCCACAGCAAGAAATACTTTACTTCATTACCAAAGCTTTCATCCACGTACCCAAAAAAATAGTATCCCATTCTCACAGTTCCTACGCGTTAGACGTAACTGTACAAATGTAAGAGATTTCGACAAACAAGCAGCAGTAATGCGGACTAAGTTTATCGAGAGAGGTTACCCCCACCGATTAATAAGGGAATCCTATAAACGAGCGCGATACTATGACAGAGACTGCCTTCTAAAAACAAAACCCACCAAACCCAATGACCAAATAGTCTGTATTACAAGGCACTCAACAATAAATGAAAAAGTAAGACATGTCATAAACTCCAATTGGCATATATTAAACAGTAACTGCACGAATGACCAAAAATTGATGAAACCGATTTTCGCACATAGGAGAAATAAAAATATAAAAGAGTTTATTGTCCATTCTCGATTCGCCAAGAACACCAAAAATGACACCTTTACTCAACGTTCAATCCTGACTAATCACCCCTTAAAAGGAACTTTTCCATGCTCATCGTGTAAATCATGTGGTAACATTCTATCAGGTGAGGAATTCGAATATAATGGCCACAAAACCAAAGCACAGGAAATGTGGAACTGCAAAACAAGCAATGTCATATACTTCATTCAATGTCCTTGTCCCCAAGGATATGTTGGTGAGACCTCAAGAGCAATTCAGACACGCTTGAACGAACATCGTTCAGCGATAAAAACCAAAAAAACTGCATGCCCAATGGTTAAACATTTCCTAGATAAAGGTCACCATGCCGATGAGTTCAAATGGAGGATCTTAGAAAAAATCCATGTCCCAGAATCAAAAGGAGGCATGTCCATTCGAAAGAAAAGAGAAGTTTTTTGGATTTTTGTTTTTAATTCTTTCCGACAGGGCCTGAATAGTGAAATCCCGTGGGAAAACGCAATAATTTAAAACACACTCCCTCTTCCACCTCTGTCTGAGCACTCCAAATTAAAAGATGAAACAGTCCCTCTTGAATGATACATCTCTGCATGATATAATACCAAGTTCCGACATGCATTGAGACCTTTTTGTACCCTCCATCTTCCGACATGTTAGAGACATAAATGACAAAACTTTAGAAAATCTTCCCGACCTGTACACTTAATTTTGCAATAACCTTTACAAATAAAATAATTTTTGCTGACCCCATCTCTAAATTTAATGATCTAAATATAAATATAATATACTAACCTCCCTATTTTTCCTTTCCCCAAAAACCCCCCCCCCCCACACCCAAATGGTAAAGATGTAAAATTAATAACTATTAATCATCATTCCACCCTTGTCAAATATATAACTGAATTACTTGTCACTTCTAAAATAGAACAACAGATACATATTATGCGCTATTTTAACCAATGCCACCTTCGTTTACACCAAAGTAACCTTCGATGTGAGCGCAATAAATAAACACCCTATTGGGCTATAGTTCACAAAAATTCGCCGTTTCTTACTCCGTTTACCATCGTCTTTAGTTTCTTACCATATGCCTTATTTATAATGTGATACGGTACCAAACCCCCAGGGGTACTGATCTATAAATCGAATACAATAATAGCCTTTTTTAAAAAGAAAATCTAACTTAATTCATTTTTTTAAGCAATGAACTATGCGCCAATATATAAAATGAATCATTTGTCTAATTTCGCCACTCTCAAGGGATAAAAGTAATTATGAATCACTTATCCATTTTTTTCACCTCGAACAACAAATATGTTGAAATCAATTCAGATCTCAACCCTGACTGATGTCTGCCGGAATATTTATTTTTATCTTAAACATGGAAATCACACCCGGCTTGTGGGTATTACCCACCAATACTGCCCCTTGTTTACATAAAAGCAACCTATCAAAACGAGGAATACACACTCGACTTGTATGTAATATCCACCAATGCTGCCCCCTGTTTACATCATAACAACCTATCATGTGAGCGCAATGAAACATCCATCCAATGGGATGAAAGCTCACTAAACTCCGCTTCTCCCAAAATTTCACAACTTCACCAACTCCGCTAACTTCGCGCCAAAACGGGAAGAAGAAATCAATTACAAATTTAAAACAGGTGCAAGTATTTTTTCAATAATCACGCGACCGCATTAAGACGTATATATACGCCTTTGAACAGGCACTCGACCATCATTTGTTGCCGTGTTCATCACCCGACGAGACGTACCGCCCGCCACCGGACATAAAGAGCCCTGCCAATTATCATTAGGTAAGACTCCGTTTGGAAACCCTGAGAAACTAAATATCAAGATTTAAAGATAGTAAATTATTCTACCCTTTAACTTAAACATACCATTCTACTTATTTTAGGCAGGGAGATCTTTTAATCTTCTGAACACCACTTCACAGATGATCAAGAAATTGCCCATATTTTGGAAAATAGAAAAGAGGAATAACCAACATTTTTGGTAAGACCTTGGATGATATTAAAAAAGGTAGAATTTATTTTAAATAATGAATAGCAACACTTATAATGCACTCTTGATGTGCTTATTCTATAGGTTTAAGACTATATCAAAGAAGAATATAGATCACAACAAAGATCAAGTCTAACCTAACCTCTGAAAAGAAATAACTAAAATATAATAGGTAAGAGTAAAATACCGCCATCCTGGATACGGAGAACTTTTATTGTTCTTTACATCAGCAACTTTCTATGCCCTATGTGAATTAAGAGCATATTAACACAAATGAATAGATAACATATTTCCCTTTATTTTCTCTTCTACTCACCATAATAAAGATCCAGAATCTAGATCTTCAAGACTGTTCCCTATCAGGATCCATCTACACTAAAGGGTTCCGGTTGGCGGGCTTATAACCTTTTAGACATCTATAGAATCAGGTAAAAGACAATGGATACTATGGACTACAGAATAGGGCAACTACCCTCGTACTCTAGCAAAGCATCTATGTGACTCAATCTATTTTTGTCCTTAGCTATATCATAATCGACACCGATAAAAGAGAATTCGAACATTTAATTTTAACCAACTATCCTCCGCTGTTATCTCCATCTAGTAAGTATAAGTTTTACCCAGGGATGAACTTTGTTTTCTGTTATGCCAGATTGAAAAATCATAACTTTAATCCTCCTTTTTTATAAAATGGCTCTTATTTGAGATTAAGGCACCATAACTCCATCTATTTAGGCTCCCTGATCTCTCATTGAATTTGCAGTACATATTGCAAATAATTGGAACTGCACTTTAGTAATATTAAACAAGTGCCCAGTACTTACACTGGTTTCATCATGATTCTTAATAATAATCCTTACTCCCCTCTCATTTGTTTACAAAACTCCAATCTTCACAAGGAAATGACAAGACAAACGCGACTTATAATATTGTGTTTTTAAACCTACAGCTGCTATATAAAAAACTGTCTCTCCTTTTTTTAAAAAATAAATAACAGTTAGTTACATGTTTTATATGTTTTATATAAATAAGAAATGATATAATTGTATGTTCTATATATATCTCCACTTATAGATATTGTGTGGTTGCTCCTGGAAGAAGGCGCTGGCCGCCGAAACGCGCGTAGAGATTGAACCTCCATGCCACCTAGTCAATATAAATTTTTATGTTTTGTTAAGTGTCAAATTGTGATTGTCAACTGTACTATGAGATTTTTATTGCTATTTTGTGTCATATAATGAACCTTTTTTACCTGTGTTAACTAATTAATAAAACTGTGTTTTTTAGCAGCTGTAGTCCATGTGTATATGTCTTTCTGACCTTAAAATTACTCACTGTGTTTAATTGCCTAGGTTGTTATTTTTCAAATATGTTCTTTTCCCTGACCTAGGAATTACGAAATGTAATTCTTCAGGGGGTCCTTGTTACATATGCAAAAGCCTTTTTAAAGAGACATGGTTTTACTTTTTTAATGCAGCCAGATTTGCCCAACACTATAGGGCCGATTCACAAAGGTAAACTGAGACGAAAGACTATCTTTACCACATTCGATATTTACAAAGGGCATTTACGAGTAGTAAAGTTAGACTTTTGTCTTGTTTTGGTCCCAGTTAAACTTAAGACCAAAACTTAAGTTGAACTGAGACAAAAGCTGAACTTTTTTTTTTTTTTTGTGCAGAGTTTTATAGAGCACAAACTTGACCCGAACCGAATAGGGTATCAGAGCGCTTTACATAGCACTAGTTACGTTACATGAGGACACACATTCATTTTTGTTAGGCACGGGGAGATGAAGTAATTTGCTCAGAGTCACAGGATGTTTGGCGTAGTCCTCGTAAATGCCCTTTTGAGTATACCAAAAGTCGTAAAGGGAGGCTTTCATTTCAATTTCCCTTTGTGAACGGGGCCCTCTGTGATTAACCTACCTCCATGTGACTTGTGATTGAATCTGATCTGGCAGGTCACATTTACGTTGCTGGATCTCAGCATTGGGCAGCATGTATCATTTGGGAAAAAGAGCCTCAGAGGGACCGCTTTATAAAGAGTCTGCTCTGACTTACTTTTGTAGTACTCCTAGCTTAATCCTCCATCCCAGGAGCAGGCCAGGAGCACTCTTTGCTCATAGCTGTAAATCAGATGTACACCAGGAGACTACAAGAGCAAATATGACCTACTCTTACAAATCTTTGTAAATCGGGGTTTTATGCTTTCATTTACGGTCTAACTTTGTTTTGAAAACAGTGCAGAGATTTTTTTACTTTATACTTTTAGAGTGCCTCAATGACTTACTTCAGGGTGTCGGCTGAACTGTTTTAAAATGTACTGCTTTGTTCCCCCGGAAGAGTCACTCACTGTGTTAGTTTCATGGAATAGGTGGGTTTGGAGGCCACTTTTGAGCCTTGTTAAATATGAATTTGTGGCTAAAATTAGATTCCCAACATTAATGCTTGGATTAGTGTTGCTGTCGGATAAATCTCAGATTCCCCTTCTAATCATCGTTTAGTATAACTCACCCCTCCCTGTTTGAGTTCTGTTGAACTGATATGCATTTGTATGTGTGCTCACGCTAGAACTTGGTCCATATAAGTGAATGATTGCTTGCAGAACCGTTGAGATATTAATGTACTGAAATTTCATAGATTAAACTTGGAAGATCAACCATGCTAACTTCTAATTACCTTCAAAATATGCATAGAGATGTCCCTTAATGCCAATATAGTGAAGACATCCAGGCCTGCTGGTTTGAATATCTTCTAGGATGTCCACAGCCTCAGTGGAGAAGACCAGCTCTGTTCAGTAGCGACATTCTTGTAGACTATGATAATTATGCGCTGCTGTGCTAAGGATCCTTCAATTTCCATCTAGTCTCACTGTGGATTCTTACATTTTCAGAGAATCCGGGCAACAGTAAACACCGAGGAACAGAAGAGGCTGGTTATGGACCTGGACATTTCCATGAGGACCGTTGACTGCTTCTACACAGTAACCTTTTATGGGGCGCTCTTCAGAGAGGTAACTACGTCAGGGAATTGGAGGGAAGCCAAACTGACCTTTTACAGAGTGTGGCTCGGAATAGTAGAAGCACCATCCTGATGCACTGCCACACAACATCGCCCAAAAAGAACAATTTACAATCCCAATCTGATGTAACCCGTCTCCACCAGGCTTTCCAGTTCCTTTCTTTGGCTCCACTTTCTTTCCGAATAATCTTTTATTTATTATCTCAAGTTCACATTCAAAATAGTCTTGCAGAATTGAAAGTAGAAAGTGGTCTCAGAGATTGTAGATAATGTTAGAAAAAATTAAATGGACTGATGGGCCTGTTACAGTGATCAGAGTGCAACTTGCATGTGACTGGTTTGATTAATGACTGGGCTGATTTGGAAATCTTTAACTTATAACTTATTAAAATGAGCACAAATGAAATGGGATATAGTAACATCTATATTTACAGAACTTTCTGTAGATTCGCTTGCACTACTTCCTCTCTTCTATGAGCCTCCTTGAACTTTGTTGAATTCAAAATTATTTTTATGTATGCTTTGGTATGATATTATAATGTGTGACTCAATATTAATTGCCACCGTAATGCAGTGGCAATTATTGCAGAATTGTGTGTCTTGAATGCCCACAATTGGATTTAATTACTACCATTAGGCACAGAATTCCCAAAATATGTCAAGAATTAACCCTATACTCTCAGATTCACCATTGGGCTATGGATGACCACAGTAGACCTAGAATTGCCACCGTTTTGCCAGGGTCATTAGGCCAGCACTGGGCAGCTTTATGCTGAGGGTGTCCACAATAATTCAAAAATTACAGCTATTATACCTTTGGTGGGCACCACTGTGCTGTAAATGTTCACATGTTAAGAATGGCCGTCATCTAATAAGGTCTAGTATTGTACCAGTGCAAGATATCATGGACGCCCTCAAAACACCAGAAATTACCAGCATTATTCCTGCATTGTGTCATGGATGCCCTGAAATTTCCAGGAATTACCACCATTGTGCTATGGCCAACATTTTACCAGTGGGGACATCATAAAATGGATGCCCACTAGTATAACAAAAAAGAAAAACGTTATTTAATATTTTTAAATAATATTCATCTTTTGTGGAAAGACCGTTTTCTCCAAACTCAATACATTCTGTATAGATGCAGAAATCATTTTTTTGCCCAAAAACATTTTATGCATTGTTTTGGAATGTTTGGGGCCCAATGTATGTCAACTAGTAAACCATATGGTTTTTTACCAGATGTGCTTCACGCATACTCTATATTTGTACAGTTGTCTACATCACATTTTTAGAATCGGCTGGTGCATTTCCTATACAGTAGCAGCTGGTAGGGAACGGTAACGGGGCGGAGGGGTCATGGGGGTAGATATAAAAAAGAAACTCACCTACTCGTTGCGCCAGTCGCCAGCCGGCATATTTCCTCCACAAAGGAACCAAGCACCCAGTCTCCCAGCCAATCACAGCGCTGCAAAGCAGCATTGTGATTGCTCTGAGTGCTGTGGTTCAGTGCTCAGACAGGGAATGGGAGCCTGGACATGTTCTTTATCCAGGTTGTAATGCAGCCTGGGTGGAGAACATGCCAAGTTCGAAAGTTGGCCAGACCGAGATGGCTGGCCAAACCTACATGCACACTTAAGGTGCAGCAACCATGCATCCCTGTGATGTGTGTAGCTCAGCCACGCCACGCCGCTTCAACTGGAAGCTCAATTAAAAAAATAAAATGATCACTGAGAGTTATTATAATTTTTTTTGTATTAAGCTTTCAGTTGTAGCAGTGGGGCGACGCTTCTCTGCCTTAGCAGAGGAGCCACCGCTGTTCCTATAGTAGTGAGAGACAGCGGCTCCCACCCACCCAGTGAGTGCACATCAAAGAAAACACACATATCCAGTTCCGCCCATAACCACCTGACCTGGGAGATCAGCCAGTGTATGTCCCCTCTATAATAGGGATGCATGAAGTAGATCCCATATGCTTTTAGGTCTCAAATTGTTTGGTAAGGGTTTTGATTGACATTACTTTAGATCATGCTGTTTACCCTGCACTGGATGGTAGAGATAGGGTCCTGTCCCCAGTGCATGCAACTTGTCTTTTGGGTAGTACTAAGGATATTTTTCTATATTTCCTAACCTTTTTTGGTATTTCATGTATGAAGCTCAATAGTGCCATCAATGGAGAATGTGTTATCTCTAGGGCTGTCCTATCCAATAGATTACTGAATATGGCTATCCTGTTATGACTCCAGCTGGACAGTGCAAATGCAGGTGCATAAAGTCTGTGAATGTGTGTCCTACACTCTCTCCCCTCACCCGCATTGTTGGTAGATGGCATCTTGTCACAAACCCCTATCCGTAAAATGTTTTAGGCGTGGGATAGACCAGTGCAGGAATTTGTAACGTACTGTCCTCTGTATGCTGTTCGCTGATATCTCCCTGGTCTGCTTACTGCAAACTTTTTCAGTTATCATCAGTCGGTGCGCATAGGTCCCTTTCCCAGATTCTTCTGACTCCCAATGGACATCGCAGCTCAACGGTTTAACATTTTCTCTAGTCAACACTGTGGGATGCATCTTCGGAAGGGCAGATATAGGCTTGTGCTAGGAGCTCTTGTGGGAATGTAGTGAATGCATTTGTGCTATTGGTGGAGCAAATGTTTCTAGCAATATATATTGTCATTCCGAAAACATGTCATCCAATTTGTGCCATTCTGATGGACCTGGAGATTCCTCACCTTTTAAAATAACGCTAGGCACCAGACTTAATCTGGGAAAGCTTTCAGCATTGCCCTTGTCCACCGGTCGGTGTTGTCGTGTGGTTCTACATCAACCTCGTTTTGCCCCATAAGTGACGTCTGGAGCAACATGTAAGTAATACCCAAGCTCACTGACGTCAGTTCCTTTCTTTCTGTATCTTCATATGTGCATCTGGAGCTAGCTCCTACTTTTTGTCTCCAGTGAATAGTTTTTTAGGTCTCACACCTGGCGACGCAATGTGAAGCGCTGTCGCCAGCGAGACTTATTGTCAGCGACTTGGCTTTCAAGGGCTCTCAAGGTAGACAGGAGGCACGCGCAGGCTGCAGGCCGGCCGGACTGGAAATGTGAACGCACGCGTTCACCACGCGCAGTCACGCACTGTGCCCATCTCTTGTCTCCCTTGCAAGCCTCATGCAGTTACTTTCACTTTCTCTCCCCCTCCGCCTTCGACTCCACTGACCGTCAATGCCCACCGAAGTGCTCCTTTCCGCTATCACAGCACACCAGCACAATTGCATTTTACTCGCGCCTCTAAGACCGGCTCCCCGGCCCGACCAAGCCCCCCGCCAAGAGGAAACGTGGGTACTGTACGTGAGCGCCCAGAAAGCTCCGGAAATAAACGTGGACACTGTGCCTTCATCGGCACAACCACTTACTGCCCGCTCAGTCGTGCACCCCCTCATGTAAGAGCTCAGCCACTCCCCGACAAAAACGCAAACAAACG
The DNA here is from genome assembly GCF_964263255.1 of Lissotriton vulgaris. NCBI lineage: Eukaryota > Metazoa > Chordata > Amphibia > Caudata > Salamandridae > Lissotriton > Lissotriton vulgaris. Next base: position 189,415,003 of record NC_141698.1, read on the forward strand.
GAGAATTCCCTTCTCACCCGGTCAGCGGGGGGAACTCCTCAACAGCAGCTGGCTTCGGCGCGCCTCCGGAGCACTCCAGCTCCTCTGCCAGTACGATGCGGGGCTCTCCCCTTAGTCATGGGAGCCCGCACTGCTATCTGCCGCTCTTCACCCGGGCCCCTCCTGAGACCCGGAACTTCAGCTCCCACACTTACACGCGCCGCCACTGGGCACGAGCCGCGGATACCGCACATGCGTGAGCCCTCCCAGATCTCCCCCTCCCTTCCCCGATGTATCTAGTTTAACCCCCTATTTCCAGCTTGTTTCAAATAGCTATCGCATGTCTTTCAGGCACTGATTGCTATGAGGACGAAGTTGCTGCATGGTCGGTAAAACTGATAAAAGGTTTACACAGTCTCCCTTAGCCACGTCTAGTGCTCCATCCATGTGGGAAATGGATGTGAGGTGAATTCGGAGTTGCAGGCAGAGAGCAGAGTGTATGTTGGGGCTGTATGTGTGAGCTTGTTTCACTGCATATAGGAATTCATCTATGATGGCTGACAAAATGGATAATTTAAGTGATCATGCTTCGGTTCTTTGTGTCTCAGGAGAAGGCAATCAACCTCCTCCGGCCGTCTGTGTTCCCTGCGCCCTGTTTGAACTTGTACCCCAGGGCGTGTGTATTCCCAGAGGCACCGGCCCCCTCACACAAAAAATATTATTGGAGAGGATGTGTATTGTCTGCGGCCTGCGTGGACCCCCGTCGGCCCCCCAAGAGGAAGCCCTGATAATGGCGTCTGGACAGGGCCCCAGTGTCCACCCCTCCTCCCGGCACTCTTCAGCCTGCGCCCCGCCGCGAGGGGTTCACACCTGCACGCCTGGATCAGCCGGGGGTCCCCCCTGGCCCTCCTCCCGGTATAAGAGGCCTATGGGTGGCAGGCAGCCCCAGACCAGCGCACACCATACAAGGAAGGCGACCCCTGCACATGAGCATCGGAATAAGGATGGAAGAGGGCCTGGAATGAGCAGCATGGCGGCAGATGTGGGGGGCAAGCGGTGCGCCCCGGGCCTCAGGGAGGTGTACTCGGGCTGCTGGAGCGCCCCCCCGGCGGGCTCCACGGGAGCCTCCCGCATGGCTTCACTACAGGTAGGGTCACCCGTCTGCTGGAAGTCCCAGCCTCCCGCCCAGGGACTTGGCTATCGATTGTGCATCGGGTGAAGTGTCACTGGGGCTCAGAGCAGAGAGAAGTCTACTGCACCCCGAGCATTGGTAATTTTACTAACAAACAAGCTTGTTAGGGGATGTCCCTTTCACATGCAAGCGCCAGGGCCCTTACTACTCGCTGCTTCCGCTGCCCTCAGAAACACTTGAATGTGGTGCCTCGGATTTGCCAGATTAGAGCATGGCAGTCTTCTCTGAAAATATGCTATAGCGCCGGGACACTCCCAGGAGCATCTGTGCGCTTCATAAACCTGTCTTCTTCATCATATCAGAGTTCCAGTATTCTTTGACCCTGCGGTTCCACCTCACTCCTCCGCTGCCCCCATCACCCTCTGGCTTGTCCATCAGCACTCCAGCCCCCCTCAACCGTCCCTGACCCTCACCTCTCTCCCCACCTCCGGGTTCTCCCCTGCTTTTTGGTGTCTCTCCATCCTGAAGGACCCTCACCCCCCCCCCCCCCCACCCCCCATTCCACCCACTACTCCAGAGGCCTACTGCCCGAGCACCCTGCCTACCCCTCACTCCCCCAGTGTCCCTGACTTTCCACTCTCCCTCACCCACCCAATATCACTCACCCCTCCCTATCCCTCAGCCCAGATTCCCCCCTCCCTCTATGGCTTACTTTCTTCAGCATCCTTCCTGCTTCCAGAATTTCTCACCCTCCACTTCCATTCGCCCCTCCCGCGCATTTACACAAGTTTGAGCTATTGACATTGCAAATGACAATGCCTTTTATTTTTGTTTTCGTTACGCGAGTTTGAGCTATTAACATTGCAAATGACAATGCCTTTTATTTTTTTTTTCGTTTTTAAAAGATAAATAAAAGGCAGTGTCATTTACAATGTTAATAGCTTAAACTCGGGTAAATGCGAGGCCTATTGCATTGCAAATGCTTGTTTTTTTCTCTGAAAACATGCTTTTTCCAGTGTTTGAGGAAACATGTCCCCTCCTAAAACCACATTTTTAATTTTTGTGTGGACTGTCTCAAGCAGATGTCTGGTATAACCCCATGAGGTGTATCCGGTGTTGGATTTCAGTCCACAACTCTAAGTTATGTGAGGAGTATGACTTTAGGTATCCTAAGGCACTGTGCAATTGTGAAGTCAAGCTTCACATTGCGAAGTCCCACTAAGCCCTAGTCGAAATCATGGCTGCAGATCAGTTCCCATTCTCAGGACTGCTCAGATGTTCACCATGGCTAAGTCTTTGGGTAAGTTGAATTTTTAAAAGAGATGTAAGTAAGAAGACCGAGCAGGACGCCTCTCATTTTTGCCACTTTTCCTCTGAGAAGTTCAGAGGACATCAAGGTGCTCTTCTATCTTGGTCACCTGCCCAGGTGCAGATTCTGTGGTACAAAAGGGTGTGGTGATGGACGGAGCATCTGAACCAATCAAACACTCACACCCAGTCAACAGATCTGGGTTTAATTCATCACTGTTCTTTAGCCCACTCTGCCACCCCAGTTCAGAAATGGCCATATGCAAATCAGTCTGGCCCCTGTGCCTCATGGGAACAGTCCAGCCCGAACTGCCAAGCCATGCCTTCCCTGGACCGGAAACAAGCTTCCGAGGACCGGTTTCTGGCATTTCAGCCGTCTTCAGCCCGGCTTGCTTGAATCCAGTGGCAAAGTGAGCAAGGGACTCACGTCTGAGCATACCCTGCCAACTTATGGCGAACAAAGCGGTACAAAAAGGGGTGGTGTTGGACGGAGCATCTGAACCAATCAAACACTCACACCCAGTCAACAGACCTGGGTTTAATCCATCACCGTTCTTTAACCCACTCTCCCACCCCAGTTCAGACATGGCCATATGCAAATCAGTCTGACCCTGTGCCTCATGGGAACAGTCCAGCCTGAACTGCCAAGCCATGCCTTCCCTGGACCGGAAACAAGCTTCCGAGGACTGGTTTCTGGCATTACAGCCGTCTTCAGCCAGGCTAGCTTGAATCCAGTGGCAAAGTGAGCAAGGGACTCACATCTGAGCATAAACTGCCAACTTATGGCGAACAAAGCGGTACAAAAGGGGGTGGTGATGGCCGGAGCCTCTAAACCAATCAAACACTCGCACCCATTCAACAGATCTGGGTTTAATCCATCACCGTTCTTTAGCCCACTCTGCCACCCGAGTTCAGACATGGCCATATGCAAATCAGTCTGACCCTGTGCCTCATGGGAACAGTCCAGCCCGAACTGCCAAGCCATGCCTTCCCTGGACCGGAAACAAGCTTCCTAGGACCGGTTTCTGGCATTACAGCCGTCTTCAGCCAGGCTAGCTTGAATCCAGTGTCAAAGTGAGCAAGGGACTTACGTCTGAGCATACCCTGCCAACTTTTGGCAAACAAAGCGGTACAAAAGGGGGTGGTGATGGCCGGAGCATCTAAACCACTCAAACACTCACACCCAGTCAACAGATCTGGGTTTAATCCATCACCATTCTTTTGCCCACTCTACCACCCCAGTTTAGATATGGCCATATGCAAATCAGTCTGACCCTGTGCCTCATGGGAACAGTCCAGCCCGAACTGCCAAGCCATGCCTTCCCTGGACCGGAAACAATCTTCCGAGGACGGGTTTCTGGCATTTCAGCCGTCTTAAGCCCGGTTTGCTTGAATACAGTGGCAAAGTGAGCAAGGGACTCACGTCTGAGCATACCCTGCCAACTTATGGCGAACAAAGCGGTACAAAAAGGGGTGGTGATGGACAGAGCATCTGAACCAATCAAATACTCACACCCAGTCAACAGATCTGGGTTTTAATCCATCACCCTTCTTTAGCCCACTCTGCCACTCCAGTTCAGACATGGCCATATGCAAATCAGTCTGACCCTTTGCCTCATGGGAACAGTCCAGCCCGAACTGCCAAGCCATGCCTTCCCTGGACCGGAAACAAGCTTCCGAGGACCGGTTTCTGGCATTTCAGCCGTCTTCAGCCCGGCTTGCTTGAATCCAGTGGCAATGTGCGCAAGGGACTCACGTCTGAGCATACCTTGCCAACTTATGGCGAACAAAGCGGTACAAAAGGGGGTGGTGATGGACGGAGCATCTGAGCCAATCAAACACTCACACCCAGTCAACAGATCTGGGTTTAATCCATCACCGTTCTTTTAGCCCACTCTGCCACCCCAGTTCAGACATGGCCATATGCCGGTGCTGATTCTGCAGCTGCTTATGATGCACCTTAAATTCCCAGGGAAGTTGGCGACATTGCAAGAGATTGAGGCTTTCAAGAATGCAAAGTTGCCCATCTTTGGTTCCCAGCCGGCTTCCTCTGGCACACCTTGGTCTCAGATCCGTTGAGGCCTCCTGTTGGGTTATCACTGGTTATTCCGTCTGGACACTCGTACCACTTGAGCAAATTTGGGTTTTCCTCTGACATCTCAGGCTAATTCCACTTCAGGTACTGTGAGAATTTGACTTGGTATATGCTGTCCACTAATAAAAGTGTTGTGTAAAGAAACAGGAGTGAAAACCCATCAACCTTGTTGGGATTGGGGTAGAAAGATATGTATAAGAAACAATATCCCAACTGGTATTATTTGTGGACAATTAAACAGGATATCTGTACAGGATTATCCGAAAGAGGACTAGGAGACTCAATTTGAATTTTGTATGTGCTCCAAGCAGCATTTATATCAACATTTCAAAAAATCATATAGGACAATTGCAATTACAGTTAGTATCAGCACTGCAATTAATAAATAGCAGATGGTAGCCCAAAATTGTACAAGGTGCACGAGTGCAAAGTGGGTGACACTACGGCGACGCAAGTGACTGAAAAGCAGCGTGGTTGGCGCAAAGTGAAAGGTGAATAATTATATACAGTGCGTGAAAACAAAGTGGTATTCGAACGATTCAATTTTCATTTTCCATTTTATGTGAACCACTAAGTGAAGGGCGCCTAGAATCTCGCTGGGGAGTCGACGGCGTTTCGATCCGTAATACTTTAGATCATCATCAGGACTGCAGGGCAGAAAGCAGTGCTGTATGGAAAAGAAGGGAGGGAGAGAGTAAGGCGAGGGTCGTGTCATAGGTCCATCGGGCTTGTAGGAGGAAGGGGACATGAGGCTCACCGTCTGGCAACTGTTGGAAGCGTACCACGGGTCACGGAACTGTATTGGTATCTCTTGGGAGCAATATTAACGAGGCGGGGTGTGGGGATTGGCAGGTCTGAGATTACATCTTCGGTTACGAAAAAGCCTGTATGTAGGGGAACAAGGTAGAGAACCATGTCACATAGGAAGGCTCGTGGAGCGTATATGCTGGAAATTACGCTTAAGGAGTGGAACTTACCGGGGGTAATTATGAGGGGTAATTTCGGGACCGGATGGTCCGACCAAGAAATGGATTCTCTCGATGTAATGAGCGTTGTGGCAAGGGTCGTTCTGTTGGAGAAAGGGGTGAATTGAGTCAAGGATAACCCGGTTCGGAAGTGCATCTGGGGCCATGTGGAACAAACGGAGGGACTTACCAGCGATAATTTTATCCGTGGGTAGCCATGGTAATCCGCGTGGTAGGGCGAGGAGAGTCAATCTGTAGGAAGGGAAGGGAATTAACGAGGGAAGTTCTGCATGAATACGGGTAGGGGTGGCGGTAAGGAAAGTGGGGGTAACCATAAGAAGCAGATCCTACTTTCCTACAGGTACCACAGTCCATGCCAATTCCTGATAATCCACACACTGGTCCTGAAGCTGTTCCTATTGTCCCGTCCAACTCTGAACCAATTCAGTCTCAGTCAAAGTCACGTACTGGAATAGTTTTGATGCGATTGGTCCCAGTTCACTCTCATTCAGACAAAACAGTATTTCTGCTTAAGAGCGACCTCCAGCGCTCCAACAACCATTTGGATCAAATTCAGAGCAAATTTAGATAGTCTTTGGAGAGGATGGAGGGATGAATTTCCCCACAATATGGTGATGACAATTCTTGTTTAAACCTACAAGAGAACTAATACAAGGCTCCTCCACTTGGGGAGGGGCACCTCTGAGCAAAACTTCGGGGGACTCAGACGGTCTTATTCCATATATCTGTGGATCAACATAAGTTCATTCCAAAAAGTTCATTCCAAAAGTACCATGTAGTTCATCCAACGTGTGAAATTTATTAAACTTATTGCAAATTCATAGTTTAAGTAGCATCACGATGTTCAAAAGATTCTGGATGAATAATGCGATGTGACACATATTAGTAAATCCCGATGCATTTCGGGCACCGCCCTTCCTCAGGGGATTACTCTACAAGCAAACACAAAAATCTACGTATCAGTTACATAACCTCATCTTCACATTAAAACAAAAGCGATTAACAGGTCTCCAATCAAACGAAAAGTAATCAGACAGATAAGGTAAAGGAAAAAGACGGTGCTATAAGCGTAAAGAAGTGAATCGAAGATAGGAAAAGTGTTGACCAGCCCGTGGAATAACAAGAGATCTGAGTTGATAACTGAGTTGATAACTGACGCCGATGAATCCCAAGCTGACGAGAGGTCACCCAGTGAAAATAACCCCCCAGTGTCTAAAAACATTATAGCGTGTTGGCAGTGTGAAACATACAACAGACCCACACCCAATCGTGAAATGTGACGATTCAAACTATGAAGTCCCGGGAGGGTACTTACAGTGTCAGAACTTCGTTAGAACTCCGCGGAGTTCCGCATCAGAAAGGTGAACCGAGCCCACAACTACGCGGGCGTGTAAGGGTGTACAGGGTGATCAACACCGAAGAGGGACTAACAAAGTATAGCCTGTAGGTGGTCGCCATCTTGTAAGGCGCAAGATAATGGAAATCTGAACGTAAAAAGAAGGGAAAGAGAACCAAATAAACCAAAGGTAGAACACATATCAGAAGTAATCATGTAATCAATAAATAATAATAACAAGAAATGATGGGATCATGTTACAGGTAACACAAAAATTCCATGCGGTCATTCAACCCATGGGGCACCATTGTGGACATAAATCGGATCCAAAAGTTCTCTCTTTTAAGTAAAGTGTTCTTGTTGTTCTGGGTAACCTTCACTTGTTCCAATACTTGGAATTTCAACTGAGCAGCATTGTGTCGGTTCTCATGAAAATGTGTCGCCACTGTGGACTTAAAGTTCAAGGTTCGAATGTTACTTTTATGTTCTAGGATCCTCACACGGATCTTTCTTTCGGTGTGACCTATGTAACATTTCCCGCAGGGACATTTCAGTAGGTATATGACATTACTGCTGTTACAGGTGGCATTGACTCGGAGTTTAATTGGGTAGCCTTTCATCGGGTGGTTGGTAGTGTTCCCCTGGATACAGTTATTACAATTGCTACAATTGTAACAAGGTCTTAGACCCTTGTATGTGATTTGTGTGTCTGAGATGTTGGGTTTGGTCAGGATTTCTTTGATATTTCTACCTCTAGTGAAAGCAAACATAGAGGGTTGGCTGAACAGTCCATTAAAATCAGGTTCCATCGTCAAGATGGGCCAGTGTTTACGGATGATGCGTTGAAACTGATTCGAAATCACTGAATATTTGGAGACTATCACCACACGATCTGTGTGTTTTTTCGGTTTAGTTTGAAGGAGGTCTCTCCTATTCATTTTCTCACTTCTGTCTGCAGCCAAATCAAGGATCTGTGGAGGATATCCACGTGCCCGTAGTCTCTCTAACATGATTTTCATCTCTTTTTTGCTCTCCTGTTCATTGGACACAATGCGTTTAACTCTCAACAGTTGTGCATAGGGTAAGTTGTTCTTGAGGCCTAAACGATGAAAGCTTTCATAGTGTAAGGTAGAATTCCTATCTGTGGATTTACGGAAAATGGTGGTAGACCACTTGTCTATTTCTCTATGTATCTCCAGATCCAGATAATGAACACAGTTTTCATTGTAATCCCAAGTGAATTGTACTCTCTCATTGAAGGTATTCCATGTTCTGAGAAAGTCAACCATGGGTCCACTCCATAACAAAAAGATATCGTCAATATATCGTAGGTAAAGTTTTCCATGTTCCAACCAGCTACTGTGATTCAAGATGTGTGTCTCCTCAAATTGCTTCATAAAGATATTAGTGGAGGAGCCTTGTATTAGTTCTCACAGATTCTTTCACTGTTTGGCCAGACAGTGTTACCTTTTTGAGCACACTACAGAACATTACAAATCTACAACTTTTTAGATTTACCTGCTGTGCGAGTTCCATTCTCTTCGTGTAAACCTACAAGAGGCCAATTGGGATTGGACACTTCCCCTCACACAGAGATGGGTTCTTCTGCACGTCCTTCAACATAAAAGCCAGCCTAATTTACTGTGGTCAACAGATGAGCAGCTGAAGTCCTGAACTTAGAGTTGTCGTCTGCTGAAGTGAAAACGAATGGCGTTACTGAAGTTTTGCAGCCTGGGTAGACTTCACATGAGCATTAACTGCCATTAAACTAAGCCCTGAATTACACACTCAGGGGAACCAGAGCTAAACCTTGTTCCTGTACACTTGTACATAGGACGGGTAGTACAATACCACAGACCTTCCCTGGGTGGTTCTCCTTTTTCTACACAACACTGTGCTCCTAAATATGGTGGTTCAGGCTTCCACTAGCATTATTAACCAAAACTGTTTCCATATGATCCTCCCGGAAACAAAGTTGAGTAATTCGGGAAGTGCATGTTTTCATCTGCTTGCGTTGCCCTTAGATCAGTCAACTCCAGCTGTTTGCTGGGTAGGTACTCCCAAGCTTTCTGTGGTATGGTGTTGGAGACCTTGCCAGCAATCCCAGGGGAATTCTGCCCAAAGAGAGCACAGACCCTTTAGAATGGCTGGAACAAAACCCGATATGTCAAATGGTCTGGCCTGAACTTGGTCTACTTTTTGGGCAGATCAGTCGGGACTAGCATCGTGCTTGCGCTCGACAGGTGTAGGAGATCCACTGGCTCTCTGTTTAAATCCAGGTATCACTCATGGATATACCTTTTGACAGGTCTTGCCCATTTGGCAAGATGGCGTATTGCGCCCTAGAGAGCTTTAAAGAGAGCAGAGCCACACCACACTCCCTTGGTCTCTTCACCCTCTCATGGCAGTATCCACAACAGGTCTGTTCCTTTTGTGACAACACCAAGGTCCGCCTTCCGAATAGCAGACACTCCAGTCCTTTCAAGGTCAAGGTAGGGGACCCTGCACACAGTGTTGAGGCCCTCAGTAACCGCAAAACTCCCTATCCCCTGCCCTGTCTGCTGTAGCCTCCAACCTGCTTTAATTTGCTCCTAGTGGCACACAACCACCCTGTGAGAGGCCGGATCAATCATTTTCTGCCCTGGTGGCAGGCCATAACATCTGACAAGTGGGTCTTGTAGATAGTTCAGTGGGCTTCATCCTACTATTCGTTTATGACCTGCCGCATCCGATCGACTTTTGGAGGTGCACATATCCATTTCACTGCAGGAAGTGTGGGCTCTTTTAGCAAAAGGAGCCAATAAGCGAGTCCCGGCCTCAGAAATAGGAACTGGCTGTTACTCCAGCTATTTCCTGATGATGAAAACAGATGGATGTCTCTCTCCTGTTTTAGTTCTCCAACCTCTCAGTTTTCTTCCTGTGGAATGACAAATTCAGAATGCTCATTTTGGCCTAGGTTTTGTCTGCCCTGGATCCACAAGACTGGATAGTAGCTCTAGACTTGAAGTCTGTTATTTCGAGTTGCTTGTCCTGATAGCGCACAGGCACTACTTGCAGTTCAAGCGGGACATGGTCATTCAGTTTGCTAAGCCCCCCTTTGGCCTTAACAGTGCCCCATAGGTGTTCATAGTTGTGTTGGGGAAGTTATCTGGGAGGTGTGGAAATCAGAAGACTGGTCTCTGGCAGGGACCCGTCTCCACAGAAACTTGTTGGAGTTGCTGCCCATTCGCTTGGCATTGAAAACCTACCTGATGAAAACCTAGCGGAGGCTGCGTCAAGACTTTACAGACCACAACCCTGCCAAGTGATACTTAAACAAGGTGGGTGGAGTGGGGTCCTTGGCTCTGTGGTAGGTAGACTGAGCCTCTGGAAGAGGCTGACTTGTCAGGGTATTTCCCTGATTATACATCATGAGCCAGGCTCTTTAAACATTTGCATGGAGGAACGGAATCGGTGATGCCAGCTGATCTTGAATGGCAATTATTTCTGAAAGAGTCACAGGGTGAATGGTAGTTACTTCTAGACTTGGGGCAGTGTGTCTTCCAACAATGGGGAGAACTCTTCGCCACTGCCAAGAAGACGCAATGTCCATACTTTTGCATGCTGGAGTTCCCAAGAAGTCTCTCTTCGACTCATTCTGCCTGGACTAGAGCAACAGACTTTTTTATGCCTTTGTGCTGCTACCTCAACTTCTGAGGAAGATGCGGAATGACCTATCCAAAGTCATATTAGTAGATCCTGACTGACCAGGAGAGTATAGTACCCAGAACTTAAACATGAGCATCTGTCCTCCATATGGCTGCCGATTTGGGAGGATCTTCTGTGGCAACAGCCAGCCACGGTCATGTCCAGAGTTTGCACAGTCTACACACTTCCAGGCATAGAGATAGTGCGGTGGCAGATGACTCATTTCGATCACGCTCTGAAAGTAATGGATGTCATCCTTGTGGCCAGGCATTCTTCTACACAGTCAATTTACGACAGACGCTGGCACAAGTTTGTGGGTCGGTGTGGCACTAGTAATACAGGCCTGTTGCTGGCCTGTTGGAGTTATTGTTTTTTTTTTTAATTTGGCCCAGGATTTCAGTGGGCAAGTTTAAAACATTAGATTATTATTTTGGGTGGGTGACTACCTCCCTCAAGGAATAATCACAGCCTTTGTCAGAGTGAACCTTTAAAGTCACTAAATGATCTTGAACTCAAACATGTAGTAGCTATAGCACAGAACAGACCGGATTAAGTTAGATCAATGTGTAAAGTATTTATGTAGTACCAAATCAGTAATGAAGTCCAAATTCAAAACAATACAAATCCCAGACCAAATTAGAAGAGTAGAGTACACTGTAATAAAATGACAAAAATCCAATAAGGTAAACCAGAGATATGAATTCTTAAAGTTTTAAGTTGAAATAGCGCCAACGGTCACAAAGCATCAATGATAGTCATCAGTGGCTGTAGACCGGGACCTAGGCATAATTTGAGGCTGAACACAATGGAGTAGGGGTTGGATTCCCCAAGCAGGTGTGTCATTGTGAAAGAGTTTACCTTCTGACTTGGCCCTTTAAGTCCCAATTCACTGGAGGAGTAAACTTCTAAAGCCACGTAGGACCTAAGGGGGCACTTAAAGAATTGGCAGGGTGTCCGGCAGAGGCAAACTGGGTCCAGTCCAGGGCCAGTTGTCACTGGCCAGCTGAGTACTTCAGGAAAATTCCTCTGGCAGTTAGTTGCCTCTCTGTAATCCCACAGGTTGTCAGCCAACTGACCCTATGAGTCCACAAGAGGTAGCAGGTCCAGTCCCTCAAAGCTCCTCTCGGGTTACAGACACCAGGTCCAGTCCTCTTCTCATTTTTCGCAGGTCCTGAAAGTGTTCTGAAGTGGGTGCCTGGAGATGCCACATATTAAGCACTAGCTAGTGGGTGCTGGTGACTCCTAGCACCTCTCTAACTAATGAGGGTAAAGTTCCCGGGCCCCAACCTACGCACTTTTTGTCAATAGTTCCTGTTTGCCTCATTGTGAACTGACCCAAAATGCACGTGGGTCATGGCAAAATCTAAGATGGCGAAAATCTTCCGCCAAACTAAGACTGGGCTGTGAAGATGGGGGGGGGGGGAACGCTCTGAGTTAGTCCCAGTGTCTTCCCACAACTGACAATAAAATCCAGTTTGGAGCAGGAATTGTTCCCTCCTCAACTGAGAGACCGAAGTCTGCTAGGACTAAAACAGGGCCCTTCAGTCGCCACATCGACGATGCACAAAAAATATCCTGGCATCCTGTTCTGTCCCCTTCAAGTGCACCCCAAGAGTAATTTGTGAACTCAGAAACAGAAGTCTGGTGGGACAAAAGCCGGGTCTTTCAGCAACCAGACGAGGGATCCAAACGAATATTCTTGGAATCCTGTTTTCCCTTTCTGGTTCACCCCAAGTAATACATGCGGCTCAAAAGACCTGTCAAGTAGGATTTGATACTGTGCTGTCAAAAGGAGGCCCACAGTGCCCACCTTTCATATTCTTCTGAACACTATGCACATTCATTTCAACATTATTGTTTTCTCCTGGGAGGCATTTCACGCCTATTCAAGGCAGATCACTGGCTGGAGGAAGCAAAGAGCTCTAATGCAAATTAACCCCATGGAATTTAAGGCCGGAAAAAGGTCACTTTCTAAAAAGTTATTTTTCCTTACTATTTATTAACAATCTCTCTCCACCATTTAATTGAATGTTAACTAACTGTTCACAGTAGTAGTTTAATTATTTTTCTAGCTAGCTTTCCTGAGATATAGTATTCGTTTTTTAATTTGCACTCCGATTTTCTACTTGGTACAACTATGCCAGCCTCAGTAAAAGTAGCTTTTTGGGTCTTACCTTCATTGTTGGGACATGGTAATATTAATTTTCTACGTGCCCCACTTGTAAATATTATGTACCCTACCATGTGGGCTACAAGGCTTACAGAGAGGTAGCTTACTAATATTTAAATGGGATGGTTTTCTCCTGTTAAAAAGGTACATTTTTGACAGGTCGATCTGCAGGTTTAAAATTGCAGCAGTCAGACTACAGTAGTACGCCTGAAACTGTTTGCAGTGTCATTGTAGTGTATGGCACAATGTGTGCTGTTGTCCACTAGTAGCATTTATCTTCCAACTGTGTGTACACCGTGACTATATACTAAGGACTTATATTTAAGTTAAATATACCAATTTGGGATATGACAATTCGACTATATTTGAAGGGGGAGCATGGGCACATTTTCTACTACTCAACAGAGGTGAAGGACACAGAGTTATAAAGCCAGCAACAAATATAATGTCCAGCAAAAGGCAAACAATCTTGGGTGACCACTCAGAAATGGTGGATTTCCTACAGCTCTGTTCAAGAGTATTTGTCAGCCCTTTCGGCCTTTTTATGTTTACTAGACCAATGTTGAGGTCACCTGCTGTGATGCAGTTTCTCCAAGTACTATCCACATGTTTCCTTCTAAACCCTTCTTGATGCCACAATTGGACCTTAATTTGGGGTTTACTTTTCTTATGTGCTTCTCTTGAGATGTTCCACAGCTGTCCTCTGACCCGAAGGCTGTTTTTCTTATTGCAATAAGTTCAGCTCATCTCATGAGTGAGTTCAGTCCAGCCACCCTACACCAAATTCTTAAAGAACAAACTGGCTTTAAGGACTATGGCAGCCTTTCCAGTAAAGGTTGTGATTCCCTTGCATGTTGTGCAGTCCATCATACTTCTAATGTCTTTTTTCACACCTCACCCCTTGAAAGAGGAGGAAATACTCCAGAAAAGGACTGAGCTTTTCCATCAATCGTACCAAAGACCATTGAGTGGGGAATCAGAGCTTTGTGAGGTTCCCTGCAGCAAAGAAAGGCAAGGCAAAGCAGAAAAGGGTTCTGTCCAGATGGATAGTCCACTGCATTAAGAGCTGGAACATATTGGGCAAGAAGCAGCCTCCGAAGGATTGAGGGCTTGTTACACTATGGCCAAGGCTGCTACTGCAGTGTTGGCACACTGAGTGCTTGTCCTGAACATTTTTATGGCCTTAACATGGGCATCAGTGCACAAGTTCATGAACATTTACTGCCTGGGCAGCCAGGTTGGTTTGGAAGGGCATTTTAACTGTTCAGTCTTGCAGGACACTTTGGTCTTAGTCATTCCGAAGATGCACCACAGGGGGTAGTAATGCTTTGACATCTATTCTACAGGTAAGGATTCTCGGGGTTAGAAGTATCCCTCAGAAGAACAAAAACAACACTCTTTGGTGGATACTCTATCTCCCCGCAGATCCATCACTGCCCTCCTTCCTCCCGGTTCTGTGGAATAGCCTCTTTTCCATCTAAAAAAGTCCCAAATAAGAGGCCTGCATGTTGGTCCAGTTGATTATTTTTTTGGGCTCCATGTGGACAGAGTCAAGAAAGAACTGATGGGCGGCTCTTACATGCAGTACCAGCTATCACTTCCGGGGTGGAAGGCTGTCTACTCGGAGCGACTAAAAGCTACCTACTGGCTTTCAGGAGCTATGTTGAAATATCTTCCGAATGCAATCTAGCTCCTGGGTTACCTTAAAGGTGAGGAATCTGTGGTTAGATAGCGCATTGACCACAAAGTTTGTAACCAATGGTAAGTAACTTGTTCATTCAATCTTTCCAGTTGATAGCGCTCTCTGGGCTCGGTACACCATGGGAAAGCTTGATTGTCTATCAGTGGTACATTTGGAGCATATAGCTGTACCAACCCTGTACATTTAATAAGTATTTTCCAGGCCTTGGCAGTGCACCTGATTGAATTAATAGCCCTAGTACCATGGATACTTGGGTTGTTCAGAACTGCCCACAGGCAGAATAAGTCGGCTATATCTGTTTTGATCACAACGTGCAGCACTGGATTTGTTGTGTGGTGTCTGTAGTGGGTGAGGTTTGCTTTCGCCCACAGTTAGTATCGTTCAAGATCAGGGATCTGTAATCTGTTCTATGCGTAAGGCTTCAGGAGTGTTAGACATTTGATTCTGGTTTGCTTGCCACCACATTGAATTTAAATAAAGTAGATTATAATATCATTAAAAATTGATGCTATGGGTAAATCAGCATATTGTGAGTTAGAGTAATTTCGGAAGCATAGACATTTTTATCAAGGCGATCCTGCATATTCTCGAAGGAGAGAGTTTAGTTTGTCGTTTCAATGGCCCAATGAGATTTGCATTAGCTGTCTATTGTTATGTTTTAGTGTTGTCTCCTTTTCCTGAGTCTGGGTGCTCAATTTAACCCCCTGGTGTGTGCCAGGGGTTAAACGGAATATCATCAACTTGTCCTAGTGAGATCTAATATCCCGTCAATATCAGGAATACTCTCATCAGAGTTGATATATCCATTGAATATTTTCTAATGAATAGCAGGACATATTTAGCATAGAGTAACACGAGCACCCTATGGGACATTATGGTAAGACGTCTGTTGGTGTGATGTTGGTGGAGCTGGCACACCAGTGGTTCTATCCTAGCCACAAAGATGAGCGGGGTTGATGGCATCCTTACCTAGTGTTGTCAGAGGATTCAAGCTCCCGCCAGTGTTTTGGCCAAGTTTTTGTTATCAAAATGTATCAGAAACATAAAGTGATCGGAGTAACATCATACAGAGTCTTTATTCAGTTTGAAGAGAGTTATTAGGAGAGCTTTGCACATTGTCAGTGGCAATATCCCAGTTGCATTCAAATCCTCATAGTCCCGCAGTAGGGTTAGCGTCAAGATGTCTGTGTATTCTTTATAGTACTCAGACGTGAGTCCCTCGCTTCCAGGGGCATTTGCCGGGCACTTTGTGTATTGTTTGTTGATGTAATCGATTGATAATGGTTGAACTATGTATTCCCTATGCAGATCCCCTATCCAGGCAATAGCAATGTCCTCCAGATATTCCTCTATCTCATTATCCGTGCACAAAGTATGTGATGTGTATAGGTCAGTTCAGAAGTTCATGAGTTCTTGGAGTATTTCCTCCGTTACCTATATCCTGCCACCCTGTCCACCCCTGCAGAGCTGTTGCATCAGTGGATGTGCCAGAGAGCTTCTCACAATACTGTATCTAAGTGCAGTGGCAAATTTACCTGAATACCGTATTTTTCTGCATGTTCCTAGAGTAGTTCCAATATCTGCCTTTGAACCAGCGTATTCGACTTAACCAAATGCATCACCTCTTTCTCTTTAAGAACGGTCTCAAAACTAGTTAAGGTAGTTCTAAATGAGCTTAGTATCCAACCATGATTCCCAATACATAAGGCTCTTGTGTATGCCTTAAAGGACTGCAAAACTATCCCATGGCCAGAGTTAGTGGTGAGCTTGAAATTCCCAGATTTCCTCTCACATTTCTTGAAACACACGATCCAGTGGTCCTTCTAGTGGTAATGGCTATGACCTCTACTGTACGGCTACATCTCGCAAAGTCAGTGTGATATGCACAGGAGCTTGATTGGAAGTGGGTGGGCTAGGGGTGTAATATCAGAGATCCAGTTACAGATTTCTTAAGATTCCCTTTATCTTTTCTTGGATTATTAGTTAATGACCTACTGAAATCGGTGCAAGCTTTACTTGCCACCGCCAATTGTTCTTTGATCTTCCTGCCATTCGTGACAGGGTTCTCATCCTCAGGTTACTTGCACTGTGGCTCGCCCCCATTTGTAGGCATCTTCCAGGCCTCAGATCTAGTAGTCTATCACAGCTGAATGCACTCCTGCAGTTTCTAAAATCAGGACATGATTGGCCATAACTCGTACACACAGTTCATTTTCTATGCCCTGGTATCAACATTAAGCTGTGATTCATCCCAACAGTAGAAAATATTCACTCCTTGGGTGGTGCCTGACGTTAGTGCAGCCATCTTGGAATGCCACAGTTTGGCGCCCCTTGGATTGCCAACTAGTTTCTCGAAATACTACTATATTGTGAGTGCCAGCTTTTTATGAGCAGTGAGATTTTACCATGGATGATCACATTTGGTCAAAATAAATACCAATGTTATGCGAGGGCCAGGATGTTGCATGATGTGAGTAGGGGACATCATACCATAGATGTCCGCAGGTTGGCAAGAATTGCCACCATTGTACCACGGCCAGAATTGTACAAAATGGGATTGTGAACATCATCCCAAAGAGGTCTAGAAGTTGCCAATACTTAGTGCTATAAGGTGAGTGCCAGCATTTCAACCATGGTGGGCATACTAAACTGGTTGTCCTCAGCTTGACAAGATATACCACCATTATGCGAGTGCCATCTTTGTACCAGGGTTTTACCAGTTGTGGGCAGTAGGCATCATCTAACTAATGTCCACAAGTTGCCTAGAATTGCTATCATACAATGAGTGCCAGCATTCTATCTGTAATGGGCAATGGACATTACCACCATTGTGTCAGGGCCAGCAATTGTACCATGATGGACAGTGTGTACAACAGACCTGCATACCGACAACACTCACCAACACAACTGAGTTGTAAAAATTTTTTTTATAGTTAGTTACCTTCTGGTATTGGTCCATTCACCATCTCTCATTACCGATCCTTTTCTTCATACAACAGGCAGCTGCTTCCTACTGGTACTCCTGGGAGAAGGCGGAGGTGGATGGCAACACCTCAGGTGGCCATAGGGAAGGTGAAACGTGAGTTCATGAGTGAAGGGGCTGGCAGCAATGACTTGAAGGGAGTGGAGGAGTAAAGTGGAAAACAAAACAATGAAATATGATTATTGGAATGCTTGCAGAAATTTAAGACACTGGCAATCACTCAGGACTGTATTTCTGTCCATTTTATATTTGCTCACTGTGCCAGTCCAGATGTTGTTGGGGAGCAACCATATGCAAGTCAGTCTTGTTCAGGCTCCAGTAGAAACTGTCAAACCACCTACCTTCTGAACAGTGACATATGCAACTCCAAACCAGTTTCATAGGACTAGGGATGCAACTTGGATGCCATGGCTTAGCCAGCGCAGCACCCACATCTAGTAATATCTGTCTCAGTACCATAAGATCCCAGCTGCACCTCACTGATGAAGCTCAATAAGGCTGAAACTGGTCTGGAGTTGCTTGTATTCCTACCTAGAGAGGAATTGGCCTTATGCTGCCCAGTTCCTATTTGTCATCCTTATACCTTTCCATCCCTGTTATCGCCACCTTCCTCACTCTTGTTCCACAGACAAAACACAATCTCCTACTGGGTCTAATTCTCCTGTTTCCAACTTGCCAATCTGCTACCTTAAAAAAAACTGCTGTAAAATGATAGGATATGTTATAGTGCAGACCATATACTTTGAACTACAGTGATAATATTGGTTATAGGTCTTGTTTGCCTGAAATAAATACAAATATATCTCGGACTTCCCCTTTTGCATTTATCTGGACCACTTTCATCTGAATATTTGGCTAGGTAGACCGTTCTTTTGACACTTTTATTAAATTTAATTTTTAATACCAAAGCAAGTATAGAAAAACTATGCACCAGGAGGCAATATAACATTGAATATTAATGTGACATGCTTTGGCGGTGGATGTAATTATTCAGGACATAAATGCTGAAACAGGCACACTGTAAAAGACGTGTGTTCTCTTCTTCCAAGATAACCTAGGCGTACGACAATTCCATATGAATCTATTTATTTCGGTTTGGAGTTTGGCAGTCAAAGATGGATCAAAAAAGAGAGGGATAGTATTAAACAAAAACATAATCTTGGGTAAGATGGTCATTTTAACCAGATAAGACGTCGTCGAGAAAAAGGGGGACTTGCAGCACCGGATCTGCAGTTTTATGGATGGGCCTTTCGACTTTCACACATCAGGATGCTTTTAAAGACCCCTAATAACGTAGGGTGCGGGAAATTATTTGCAGCACTTCTTAAGGGGGAAAAAATGGGCCGACAAACTTTTTGTTAAAATTTGGTGACCCTAAGTACTTCAAGAAGGTCAAGCTAAAGGTCTTGAGGGATCTTGCCAGAACATGGGCTAATTTAGGACGCACACTCAAACTGGACTACTATTTTAGTAGGGCCCCATTATGGGACTCTCCAGGTGCACCGTCTTGGCTTTTGGATAGCCTAGCTCTCTCAGTCAGAGAGGCCGGGCTTTCATCTTGGGGGGACCTGTTTGTTGAAGGAGTTTTACTCTCATGGGAGACCTTGAGCTCAATAATAGGAATTAGTTTCTCACGCTTTAAATACCTTCAAATCCAGAGTTGGTCCCAGGCTTATAGTCAGGGTAGGGGTAGGTTCAAAATAGGCGCCAACAGTAATCTAGTTACCCATCTGATTGACAAACCTCCTTTTAAAAAAGAGATTAGATTTTGGTACAACCTTATACTAGACGAGACTGATGGCGAATTCCTGCTCCCCCACTCGCTCTGGGAAACACATATCACCAACACCGATGTGGAGGGTTTGTGGCTAAAATCATTTAAGATTCTGGGGGAGATTGTGAAACCTTCCCGGCTCCGTCGTAACCACTTGTTTACACTCCATAGAGTGTACTACTCTCCACTGCGTTTACCAAAGTTCCCCAATAATGCTCAGGTGGCCTGCCCTAGATGCGGTCTGGTAGCAGCATCAGATGTTCATATGTTTTTTGAGTGTTCATATATAACATCATTTTGGAATGAAATCTGCGCTTCCCTCTCATCAGCAATAGGTTCGCAAGTCAGCCCTAGCCCCATGTTAGTCTTCATTGGTATTATACCAGAGCTTGATGGCATAAGTAAAAAGCTGGTCTTTTATAGCTGTTTGTTGGCTAGAAGAGAAATTTGTAGACGGTGGAAAGACAAGACACCTCCTCTCTTTACCGATTGGCGTGTAGCTATGTTACAGATGTCCAAATTGGACATGGCTAGAGTGGGTAACCAACATAAGAGGAGATTTTGGCTACTTTTGAATTGGTAATCATAGACCAGAACATCATGGTTTTTTTTTTGGTTTTTTTCCCCCCCATGTCCTATGATTGTGCTGCTTTGAAGGGTCGTCTCTCTTTATCCCCTTTTTGCTATACATACCCTACACGTGCGATTTTGGTTACGAAATGGGTTGTATATAGCAGTATGCTAGCCCTGTTGGTACCATCTGATGATGATTAAGTTGTGGGTGCTTGGCACTGTGGGATACTCCGCTAAGAACCATTTAAATCCCCCCCAGTTAATCTGGGTTAGTGTCTCAGTCATCTCCTCTAATTTTTCGTTACTATATGGTCACCAAGGGCGAATATGAGGACAAAAAAAAAAAGACGTGTGTTCTAGGCCCTAAGTCTATAGGTCATTAGCCAATTTGGCACTGTTCATTTTGTTTATAGTAATAAAGCTTCAGTGGCATTGTATATTCTATATCTATTGTGGTTTATACGGATTGTAAGCCTTGTCTTGAACTAGGATTTTACTGAGTCTTAGATGTTTATACCTGAATTGTTCCTTGGGAGGTCTACATATTCATCTCTCCAGGACAGCAGACTCTGTTTACATGTGCTTATGTTCCCATGTTTTTGAATTCATATTTTTCCACATTCATCCTCAACGTGTTGGGAGGTGCTTCCCACTAGCTTTGTAATAATGAACATACCTGAGGCCTTTGCAGTGATATGGCTTTGAGTGCCCCCACCCACTTCACCACCCCCAACTCCAAGGTTACGCTTGAGTTTATTTACTACCAGCACCTAAATATTGGACTTATGTAATGTATTCATTATAGGGTTTACAAAGTATCTGCCCCCTACTGAAGTTCTACCTCAAGAGTCTTTATTATAGGGAAAGGGCATACCCCAAGTTCCAACAAGCACACTTTCCTTATAATGAAAAGTGACTAAGTGTTCCACAAAAATATGCAAATGCACTGTTCTTGGACCATTAATTGGCTGGGTATTGTAACCCAGATTTTAAATAGGGATCAGCAAGTTAAAGATAAACCAATTATCGGTTCATTTAAACTTCTCACTTTAATTGTAGTTTTCAAGTTACCAGAAATCCATCTTTTAAAGTAAAACATTTTTGATGTGCTCTGCTAGTGTCCTGTAGATTGTCCGCTTATTTGCAAATATATACAGCCACTCACACTAAGGTCTGGAAAGCTTATAGTTTGTTTTAGAGAAGGGTATGCATCCACCCAAAAATGTTCAGCAGAACAGGTACCTCTTTTAATTTAGTTTCAAACTTGGATTAAGACAATGAAAGTATTAACTAGAAAACAAAGCATATTTTCTTTTCAGGAAACCAGACTGTGTTTGCTGAAATTGTGGTTTTGTGTTACAAAGTGTGTGCGGGCTTTTCCAAGTAGAAGGAATCTGCATCTTGATTGGAAATGCAATCTATCTTGTCTGCCACAGGTTGATTACTTTCTTCCACATATCTCTAGGGTGATGTTTGGATCTGCATGGAGTTGATGGACACCTCCCTCGACAAGTTCTACAAGAAGGTGATTGAAAAAGGCCGAACAATACCCGAAGATATCCTCGGGAAGATTGCAGTAGCTGTAAGTTATTATGACACATTTTTCAACTCCCATGCATTGCCTATGCCTCGTAAATCCTCTTGTCATCGGCTAGGTCTTCAGTGTTGCCTGTTCTAGAGCTTTGAGAGTTTTAAGATTTGTGTACAAGTTTGTGTGCTATGCCTCTGAATAATGGCATTGCTTGCATGTGTCACCCCTTGGTGCAATTTTCTGTTCGCCAGGCCGCTTTGAAACTGTGCCACAATTCTCTTCTCTAGTGCCTGTTAGCTGGTGTGAAGGTGTCCACCTTATATTTCCTTAAGGATTTTTGCTTTTAGGGGTTTCATGTATCTGCTTCACATTTCCCTATCTGTGTTTTAAATTGCAGCATGTTAATGCCATGGAGGCCCAGCATAAATAATGTAGTCCTGTAGGGGTTCTATCCCAATGCAACCCCAATGGACCTTGGTCACTGGCCTTTGGTGTCTCCATTCACTTCCACCTCACTTTTCTAGTCCACAGCTTCTTGGCATTTTCTCTAGAACCTCTTAATATACTTGAGGGACACTAGCCTCACTTGAGCTTGTCCCTGGAGAATCTCAAATGAACATACTAGTGTTGAACTATGCTTGGTACTAGGTCTGAATCTCTGAAAGTTGTAAATTGCACCAACATTGCTGCCGGTACACTTTGTGACTTTTAGAATTGGGCCCCAAATTTGTTTTTATGTGCCCAAAGTGATTTTATACCTAGTCTCTATTATTCATGTTTAAGATATTTGCATGCATAACATTTGTTTTACTAAGGTCAAGTAAAACGTTTTTATTTTCATTTCATGGTGAAGTTTTTATTTGAAATTGAACAATTGTCAATTTTGCTTTAATGCTTCTGTATGTTTTTGCATGTAATGAGGGAGCATTATAAGGAGCTTCAATTAGTTAAAGTTTGCAGATCGACAACATAAAGTTCCTACCTGTGTGGTGTTCTAATCAAAGGTTTTGAATAGGATTTAAATGTATTTCTTACATGCTGCCTGAAAGGGCCAACAAGCGACTGCATCTGTGCTTTCAATTTTTTAAAAATGCACATGACTGCCTGGCCAGAAGATGGTTCTATTGGAATGCACACAAAGCACAAAATAATGCCTCAGTCCTTAAAGTTTATAGCTCTATTTCAAGTACAAAAAAAAGGGAGTTACGCAAATTGAAGCAGCAGTGACTATGTTACACTGTCAGTCAGTCAGTGCTTTATTGTACAGTTAATAAAAACCATTAGAAATAGCCGTCGGCAGTAAAAAAAACAGATTATAAAAAAGACAGTTAAAAACAGTACGATCTATCAATTCCTTTCCCCTATATTTTCCTATGGGGGACGGGCTGGCCCTCTCCCTAAATAATCGTACCTATGTTACACTGGTGAAAATGTGTTTGCTATTTTATTTTGGAGTTATATCCCACTTTCCCGCGACAGAAAAGTGTACTTATTTGTACAGATTTTCACCTTTTTCCACAAAGGTTTTAGCTTCTACTACTTACTTGAAACAGTGGTGCCCTGCCGTCATGGAATGAAGTTACAGCCATATAACATGCTTGTAAATGGCGAACCGCAGTTGAATTTTCACCACATCTCTCTTTCAGCCTTTTTTGTGCTGTATGCACAGTATGTTTTTCCGCTCCCCCTCTTGAATGTGACAAGGCGTGGGAGGTAAATTCCTCTCCGCATGTGGAGTTTTGCCACTCCACACTTCGCTTGAAATGTAGAGTTTAGTAAAAACTCAGCAGGCCCCTGCATAGCGGAGTTTACCGGCACCCACACCTAAATATCACTTTATTACATCATTTTGATGTACATGTATACCTAGCGCCGAGTAAATGAGTTGATCATGTGTGAAAACTTCTAAAAGTTGTAAACGATCCCGAATAAATTAAAAGGCACCTGTGCATTGTGCGCACCTCATTGCATTCTGTGAGGTTCACACTCTGCAGATACTTAGTCAGAAATACTTTATTTCGACTCTGGAAGAGCCATAAAAGGTTGTACAACACTATTTCATTTGAAAACAACACTTCTACAAAATTTACTGGTTTTAAAATGATCAGTATCTACTACGAATCTTAAAAGCGGTAAAAAGGTAATTTAAAATACAATATATGATCTCAACTGTTCCAAGGGAGAGTAAAAACTCCATTGCCAATTTGTAATTCATAATCTGTGCAGCAAGTAATAAAGGGCGAATAAACGATTTCCTTGGGGAGGGGGTGTAAAGTCTACAGAAGAGAATAAAGTGCAAAGTGCTAAGAGGTGAACAATTGTCACACGGACAAACAGGGAGTGAGGCAAACCACGTGCCTTGGATAGGAAAAGCAGCTAAACATTTACAGTTTTTTAAACATAACCTCATCAACATAAATGTCCTTCTTTCGTTTAAGTCAATTTGCAAGTACAGGGCAGGCTCCCTCTGACTGACCAGTCATACTGCATATAGGGCCAGCCCCGACATAGCTTTGATAAAACTGTGACTTTATAATGACCTGTGAAACATTTTTTAGCATATCAGGGTTTGAATAATACACTGGGACACCCATTTTAGCAAAACACGTTTTAACATACCTAAGCCAGGGTATGTCTAAGCTATTATCCAGCTTCATGCAGTCTGTCAGTATTGTTCTGCAGAGGGCAGCCCCTGGATTCTTCCAGGTTTTTAGGTCTCGCGCCTGCGATGCATATGGCGAAGCCATATGCCATCGCGCAGGCGCGATACTACTGTTGCTGGGTCTGCTTCCCAGGAGACAGGAGATGTCACGCGCACGCTCTGGAAAGCGATCGGCGCCGGCCGCGCGCGCGTGTTTCCCAATCTCCTGTCTCTCTGGTAAGCACACAAGCAAGCCCAGCAAGCCCCGCCAAGGTAACTTTGAAATAATCTTTATTTCTTGATAATTATTGCCTCTGGACTTTTTTGTTTAATATTACGGGCATGTGGGTAGTGTGATGCTGCATAAACAGATGCGTTTGGAGTTTATTTACCGATCCGCTATGGAGGGGCTTTTCATTAATCTGTTGGTGGCTGTTTTTTTTAAAATTTATATTGCGTCTTCATGTACACATGATGTTTGACTTTTTTGAGCAATTCGTTACGTTGGGCTTTTGTATAATTTGATACTAGCTGTTATTTTATTTATATTGCGTCTCCCGATGCTGTGTTTGCCTGCCCCGCCAGCTCTCCAAGGTTGCTATTTGTTTCTTTCCCATCTGCGTACATCACTTGCGGGATACAGGTAAATCTGCATTCTAGAGTTGCCTTTATTGTTTTGAGGCCGGGCGCAGGGGCTGCTCCGATGTTATCAAGGCTGCTATCCCACTGCTAAGGCTGTGCTGCACTCACTGCCTTGTTTATATTTGTTTTAGTTCCGTGATGCTCCGATCTTTGCCCCTGCTGTCAACTTCCCGTTCCTTCTCTAGTTTTACAGTGACGGAATCTTGCGCTGTTCGAATGTGAATGACCCTTTCTGAAAGCCTAGGTCAGCGTGACTGTAAAGTAATCATGCCCTCAGGAGGGTTCTCATGACCCCCACGATGGCATCACACTCCACTGATGTATGGTTCTGACCCCAACGGGCAGAGGTAGTGTAGCGCCACGAGATGCTCTTGTAGTTCCCAGGGAGGGGCATGACTGCTTCTAGAGTCATTCTGACGAGCGTGGGCAGGCCAAGAAGCACTACTTTTTCAGACATTTCCATGCACCGTGGGCAGGCCAAGAAGCACTACTTTTTCAGACATTTCCATGCACCTTTCTGTTTAAGTATTCCATGTCTATTACGTGTTGAGTGCAACACAGTGCATCCATGTATAGAAAATCGGCCATTGCTTTTTTCCACTTTCAGAGGGAACTCATTTACACTCTCAGGGTCAAAATATCCAACTCTTTGTTGTGTCTCTGCTCTTCTTTTTTCTTCTCTTACTACTTAAATTCCCTCACTTTTTCTCTTCCCTGTCTTTGCTCCCTGTCCCATTTCCTCCTTTCCATGTAGTGCCTCTTGTTCATCCTTTCTCTTGTGGTCATGTATGTGCACACTTTCATGTGCTCTTCTCCAATATCAGGCCTTCCCCTTATATGATCTCTTTTGCACTGCTCTCTCTTTCACCCTTCAGTGTTGCCCAGTTTCCGTGTGTACTGTGTCTTGCTTCTTCTTTTGTCTTGTTACACCCTCACGTCTTTATCCCTTCTCTTCTAGTCTTCTCTCTGCTGTCTTTCCTGCCCCACCAATTTATCCTTTCTTTCCCCTTGCTCAAGATCTCCTTTCCCTTATTGTTGACCCCTGTTCTTTTCTCTCCCTAGTCCCCTCCTTAGTGTGTCTTTCTCTGCCATCTTCTTTATGCTCCTCGCTCATCATCAATCCCTTGCCAGTTTCTGCATCTTTCTCTCCCTGTCTGGTGTTCTTTGACAGAAGAGGTCTTAACTGGAATTCTTTCACCTCCATTCTGTTGACTCTTTTTCATTTAAATGAGCGATGTCCTAGGCAGGTCAGGAGGACCGAAACCATGTCAGACTTAAAAAAATCCCACAGATATTTAAATGTACTCTATATATATTCGGTGCTTGTAAATGCATCCTATCTAGATGTCCCTAGACTCTAAGGAGGGACCTACATCAGACACCAGCGCTTCATATATTCTCTCTCTCTCTTTCACTCTCTCTCTCCTTCTAACCTTTTGTCCCCTACTGCCACTATTTAACTTTCACCACCTGTCTCGTGCCGCATTCCCTCTGAAAGTATGACATCGGGCTTCTCTCATGGATCTTCCGATGACGTCGATAGTGGCTCTGTGAACATGTGACCTCCAAATTGTCTCCATTGCATCAATCTCTCTGTCTCCTGCCCTGGCGGCCTCTTCTGTCTGTCTCACCTCTCTCTTTTTAGGTCTCGCCTATCCTAATATATCCCGCAGGGATAAATAGGCGAGATTATAGTAAGTGGAAAAGAAAAGTCTGCCTCGCCTGCGGATCGCATACAGTTCATGTGAACTATGCACGTGCACAGAGCCAGCCACATCACACACCACCATTTGTCTGTGCCTCGGCATCAGACTTCAAATTCAAAGGCTGCCGCTCCCCCGCCCCCGCGTGCACATCGCCCACCACCATTTCTCTGAGCCTTGGCATCAGAATTCAAAGGAATGTGCTCCCACTCCCCCTCACCCTCACACACCCTCACCCTCACACACCCTCACCCTCACTCACCCTAGAACACCCTCACACTCCCTCACCCTCTCACACCCTCACCCTCACACACCCTAAAACACCCTCACACACCATAGAACACCCTCACACACCCTCACTCACCCTCACACCCCCTCACCCTCTCCCCCTCACACACCCTCACACCCCCTCACCCTCACACACCCTCACCCCCTCTCACCCTCACACACCCTCACACGCCCTCACACCCTCACATCCTCACACCTCCTCACCCTCACACCCCGTCACCCTCACTCACCCTCACACACACTCACACACCCTCACCAGCATAGCATAACAAAACATAGCATAGCATAACAAAACAAAACATAGGATAGCAAAACAAAACATAGCATAACAAAACAAAACATAGCATAGCAAAACACAACAAAGCATAGCATAACAAAACACAAAAAAGCATAGCATAGCATAACAAAACAAAGCATAGCATAACATAACAAAGCAAAACACAACAAAACATAGCATAGCTTAACAAAACACAACAAAACATAGCATAGAAAAACAAAACATATAATAGCATAGCAAAACATAGCATACCAAACACAACAAAACATAGCATAGCATAACAAAACATAGCATAGCAAAACAAAGCATAGCATAATAAAACACAACAAAACATAGCATAGCATAACAAAACATAGCATAGCATAACAAAACATAGCATAGCATAACAAAGCATAGCATTTCAAAACATAACATAGCATAGCATAACAAAACATAGCATAGCATGGCATAACAAAACACAGCATAGCATAACATAACAAATTAAGCATAGGATAGCAAAACATAGCATAGCATAACAAACCAAACATAGGATAGCAAAACAAAACATAGCTTAGCATACAGCATCACTCAGGGGCACCACAACATCACTATGTGGTACCACAGCATCACTGAACACCACAGCATCACTCGTTCACCACTACAACCTCACTCAGCGTCACCACAGCATCATTCTGTGCAACCATTCAACATCACCTGGTTCAAATATGTTCTCTCAATGTTTCAAGCTTTATTACAAATGTAACAAAAATATGCTAATATTTCACTCCTGTTCTTGGATTTTCGTCACAAAAAAATACACTGAACATAATCTTCACAAAATTTATTTACAAACCTTTAAGCTATTGCCATTATAAATTACAATAACTTTTATTTAAGTATTAATTATTGAAAAATAATTAAAAGCCATTGTTATTTGTAATATCAATACATGTAAGTCACGTAAATACAACACATATTGCATTACAAATGCTATAGGTGTCACATTTGCGAAAGTTATAACTACTGGCATTGTAAATGACAAGGCTATTGATTTCACTATTTTCAAAAACAAACCATAAATAAAAAATGTGTAATTTACAATACCAATAGCTCAAACTTTCCTGATGCGAGACCTATTGCATTGCAAATGCTTGTTAACCAGAGCAACTGTGAGGTTCACATTCTGCAGATTTTCATGCAACTAAACTGCCATTCAATGCTATTAGTCCTGTATACAGCGCTGGTACTACTGCTCTATAACGCATATTAAGATAGCCCTAATAAGTGACCGAGCCCTGGTTTTTGAGTAATCTGCGCCTTTTTCCCTGGCATGCATCCCGGTCATCAGTTTGATTGCGGGCAGGGTGGGGCAACTGCCCGTTCTCACGTTATCATGGTTAGGTTAGCCTGGGCATTATTGGGTTTACAAAGCTACAGATCACTCCGTCACGACACCTAGGGACCATTCTAGCGTTGCTAGTGCAGCCTTTACCCCGGGTGCAATCGTGTCAGCAGGGTCATTCGAAAAGCACCAGGACAGACTGGGTTGGTTGTGTGCTCTTTGAGGCCATCGGAGGGTAGACGCAGCCAAGTGTAGTGTGGTGACCAAAGCAATGCAGGGCGAAGTGGGAGGCAGTAAAGTAAAAAGATTGCACCTGTCATTAACAAAAGCAAGTCTCTGATGGCCACTTTTAACTTTAATGGTTCTGTGACAGAGTGGCAACAGAGAAGCATTGTTGGCATCCATAAGCATTTAGTCTTTTATCTCTTTTTACCCCCTGGGACATGATCTTTGGAGGTTGGAGGGGAGGGAGGAAGCATCATGTGAGCACAGCCCTGCATGTCCTTTCAATAACCTGCGTTTTCTGGCTTGCGAGAGGGCTGCAGGAGACAGCCCTGCATCCAGGTGCCACACACTGAGGGGAGTCACAGTGTTGTGGAGCACTGCTCTGACTGACATGCGGGGCATTTAGCGGCGATCCAATGCCCTCAAGGAGCATAAGAGCCTCCTGGTCTGCCCTGGTGTTTTTCAAAAGTCCCAGCAGACATCACGGCAGTCTGCCTGGGGGATAAGACTGCAAATAAGCACATCTTCGGGGAAAGCAAGGTAGCACCGGAGCAGGAGCCTACAAGAGGGGGCACTCGGGTGAGTTACCAAGTCTTACTTTATTCCTCTAAAAAGTCACTTCTGAATCCAGGCACTACTGGTGAAGATATTGTTATAACTGTTTGCAATGCTGGTTCGACCGTCCTTGCATTTCCAATGGTACCAATGATTCTAATCCGGAGCATTTTAAAATGCAGTGTCCATGGGCGCCGCAGGGTGGAGGGTAGTGGTGGAGACACAGTGCAGTAACACTACGGCCATCATCTATCTGGTCGACCATAGTGTTAATTCTGCACTAGTTGACTCTAGTGTTACTTTACAATGATGCCAGCATGCCCGTGACTAGATCCTTTGATAACTGCCTGCCCAGTTCGCCTAACTGTGATGACGTGCGTTGGACCAATCATGGTCCGACCTGCCCCAGCCCCAGCAAGTGTGCACTGCAGCTACACAGGCTCTAAAGAAACCGGAAAAAATGGAGAGAGTTCAGAGAAGCAGGGTATGTGTCATGTGCAGCACTGCAGCATAGGTCCACGTTTCACTGCACACTGTGGCACATAGGCGGTTTTTGGCCCCTACCAACCTACTGCACCCAAACCTCCTGGCAGCAGTGGTAGCTGCATGTCATAGTTAGCTGCCTAAGGCATTTTCGTTGGGCTCCGTTATAGAAAAACGGGGAAAGGAAAAAAAACAGGGGGAGAGGAAGGTAAAAATCGGTGCAAATGCAGTCAAAAATGAGGGGAGAGGAAGGAGAAAACAGTAAAAAAAAAAAAAAAGACAGGGCAAAAGCAGCCAGGGTAAAGCACTCAGAAAAATGGGGGAGAGGAAGGAGAAAGGTGAAAACAGTTTCTAATCTTGTAAAAACTTGGTGGGGGGGAAAAGCATTGGTAAAACCATTGTTTCCACTTTGCCAATGCTTTGCAGGCTCAGCTCTTGAGTGTTAAGGTCGGCACTACTCCGCAGAATCTCACAGTTTTTAAGTAACTCTGCGTTATTCCGCAGAGTACAACTCAGTGAACTCTACCACCTCTAAATGCGACTTGTTTACAGGTTATGCTGGGGTGAAAAAATATCTAGTGTTTGTGATTATTTTAAAATCAGAATAAGAAAGGGCCTCACAAAGTGGTTTTTATACGTACTCCGAAGAGTGCACTTGCTCCACATTTTCAATGAACACGAGATTCTCCAGTATTGAATCTTTCATAGATTCACATGCCTGAAACTTTCCTGTCGTCACGGTGGGAGTCCACGGTAATGATAATGATAAGCAGTGCTTTGCTTAAGGATTGCAAGCCATAGAGAAGCGAAGTGACATTGGTAACCAATTTGCATTGTTATATTAGAAGCAAACTTCAACCAATTAGAACCCAGACTCTGAAGGAATCTTCCTCTGCAGAGCCACCACACCTCAAATTTCTACTGCATGTCTTGTGGCAGCGAATCTCCCTGAGCTCTGCTCAGTACCTGTGCTTTAGTCGCTTTTTGAGCTCTTGCCTTTCCTCAGAAGTGAGGCAATAAACCCTTCAAACAACTCTGAGGAACAATTGTGGAATTGTTTCACTAAAACATCATATCAGAGGGATCTAAAAAGCGTCTTTTTAGGCACTGTATGTCATGTGGAAAGCCAAGGCTATTTTCTAAAGATCCCCATAAGAAATGCCTTTATTGCTTACATCTTTATCACAAATCCAAAGCTTGTAATCATTGCAGAACTTTTTCTGCTAAGACTTTGAAAGACTGTGAGGCCAGACTACTCCTTTGGCTCCAAAAGAAGAAGACTCATTTTGAGTATGGATCTGAAGATGAGGGACATTTCCCAGCAGGAGGAAAATGGAAAAATGAGTGCTGAACCTCGCATGACAAAGTTCCTAAAATGTCAAAATCTCACAAGGACAGAGTCTGTAAAATCTGTCAATAAAGAAGAATTTAGTTTATCTTCTAGTCTCAGAAAGTCTTCATCGTCCTCCGTGCCCGCCACTCCTGTAAAGGAACCCTCGTCGTAGAAAATCTGCATGTCAACGGATCCATCTTCTACAATCATTTCCTTGACGGCCGCGGTGTCGAGGGAAGCATTGTCGATGGCAAAAATCACCTATCTTGCCAGTTAACTGGGATATCGGTAACCCCGACGACGACAAAATCGATGAGGACTTTCTTCGTCAAAGAAACTGACGACAACCACTATGTCGGCGACCTCGTCAAGGGAAATTTAAGTCTCCAGCGACGAGACCAACATCCCTTATGCAGCTAGTTCGTAGGAAACAGACCCCTTGTTCGATGTCGCACCATCGTTGATGAGCCCGTCAACGGCTCGGAAGACTGTGTTTATCTCAGTGGAAAGGGTTCAAGTGACCCAGCACCCTTTTGGAATGAAGGACCATTTGGACCAGCTTACAGTCTCACACAACTTAATGTAAAATGTCAAGACACCAATGTCCTATTACTTACCGGTAATCTTCACTACTCCGGGTCCCGTAGTCCTCGACACCTTCATAATAACAAGTGGAGATGATCATCTCCCGACAGAAAAAAAAACAAGAGGAATGCTGGGATACTAATACTGCCCCTCCCCCCGGGAGTACATAAGCAGTACTTACCCAGCAGCCCTCCTGTACTAACAAGCCCAGACAGGAAGGCCGGCCGCCCGGGAGGGAGGGAGGGGCGTATGAAGGTGTCGAGGACTACGGGACCCGTAGTAATGAAGATTACCGGTAAGTAATAGGACATTACCCCCAGGTCCCTCCGTCCTCGACACCTTCATAATAACAAGTGGAGAATACCAAAGCAGAAAACCCGGCCTTCCGCAAACACAAGCACACCCAGGAAACCACAACAAAAACAGCCACCCAAGGGAGCACCGAGAAGGAGGAAGGAAGACCGCAGGAAACACCCAGCCCGCAACCCAGAACAGCAGGGACAAGGACCGGAGACAAAGAAAAAGGCCAGGGCTCCAAGAAAAGGAGGCCGCCAACCTGAGAAACCGGCAATCGGGACCGGACCAGGACACCAAGACCAGCCAAAACAACCCACCGGAGAAGACCGCCAAGGTCAGAACCAGCAGGAAGGCACACAGAGCCAGGCAGACCCACCAGAAAGATGAGACAACCCGGAAGAAAGCCAACGAAAGAAACGGCCAACAGAGCGCAGGCACAAGCACCCAGCCCAAAAAGCAAGGAGACGCACAGGCCAGAAACACTGCCAAACTCCCAAAAAGAAGGACTCGAGCCCAAGAGTTCTCGAGGAGGAAACCCGGCCGAGGAGGCCCAGGAAGCAACAAGCACCCAGGAGCCGAACAGGAACGAGAACCCGACCCAAAGACAGGGACGGGGAAGAACCCCAAAACCCAGCCGAAAGCCCACCAAACAAGGAGAGGCCAACAAGACCGGAAAACAGCAACAAAGAAAACACAACCAGGTCGGGAACACAGAAACCGACCACAAGCCCAGAAAACCCCAAAGGGATGGAACACAAGGCAGGAGGGGAGCACAGAGCAACTGGGAAACCCCAGCAGCCGCCCAACGAGGCACAGAGGGCAGCACAAAGAAGGCGCCCAAAAGACAAAGGACCACCCAGGAACCCCACACCCAGGCCAGGCCAGCAGCAAGGGCAGGAGCAGCGGGAAAAAGAAAGCCCAGGGAGCACAGCACCCAGACTATCACCACAAGGCCCCAACCCAGCAACGCCGGAGAGGAGCCAAGCAAACCGCAAAAAAGAGGACAACAAACGCCAACAGAACCGGGAAGCCAGGACCAGAGCCAAGCCACCCGACCACGCAGGAGGAACAGCAGGCCCAAGCAAACCCCAGAAGGAGAGCAGAGGACCAAGCAGCAGGAAACCACAGACAACCCGCAGCCAGGAGGGAGGGACTCGCAGAGGCACGAGCACCACAGAACCGCACCCCAACCAAAGAGGGAGGGGCACCCAAACAGACCCACACCGGGAACAAAGCCCGGGAAAGCAAGGGAGGAAGAAGCGAGCCAGGACCACAGAACCAGGAAACAACCCGGAAAAGGCCGGCAACAAACCCCCCGAGCAGGCCGAAAAGGGACAGCACAACCCGAAACCCAGGAGGCACAGCCCAAGTCCACACACAACCAGCAAGAAGCCGGCAGAACCGGAGCCACAGAACCCTACACAGGTCCACAACACCGGGAAAACAAACCCGGGAAGAGAACCAACAGCAGGAGAAGGCCCAGAAGGAACCACAAGGAAGCGGCCCCAACGCAGAACACCCCGCCAGGACCCAATGGGAGGACAGCAAGGAAGCAGAGCCCAAAAAGGAGCCCAACAGGCCGGAGCGGAACGCCCCAGCAAAAAACCTCAGGCAGGCACCCACCAAGGGAACCAGACGAGACCAGAAAAAAGCCAGGGAGCAAACACCCCCGCGAGCAGAAGGACCAAGAAGCCAACAGCACCCAGCAGCCCCAGGAGGCCATGAAGGCACCAACCCGGCCCGACCAGGCACAACCACCGAGCAGACAGCGGAGCACGGGGACAGCACACCACACCGGAGAACAGGTGTCACGACAGGACACGGCAGTAGCCAGGAATAAACCAGGCAGACACCAACGTCAGCAACAGGAGGGGCGGCCAGGAAACACCAGAAGCAAACCAAAGGTAAGCACAGGGAGAGCCAGAGCAGAAGCAACCAGGCCAGGCACACGCATGGCCCCAGGACAAACACCAGAGGCCCCAGGCCGGAGCAACGGGAAGCCCAGAGCACCAGGAAGACCCAGACGGGCGCCCAGGCAGCCATCAACCAGGCCAGACCCAGCAAAACAGCAGGGAACAGAGGAGAACAGGCGCAGGCAAGGCGGAACAGAACAGAACAGCCAAACCCAAGGCAGCACAAGCCAACCAAGCACAGGTAGAGGGGACAAAGCACCCCAGAGAGCCCCCGGCACGACACCGGCAAGCAACCAAGGACAGGAACCAGGAGCAGCCCAAAAGCCGACCAACCCCAAAGAAGCCAGGAAGCGAAGGCGAAGAACCAGGGCACCACCCGAGCAAGGCCACCACAGCCAGCCCGCCGAGGAGACAAAGCCCCCCACAGAGAAGGCAGATGCCGAAGAAGCTACCAAACAGACGAGCAGCAGAGGGCAAGGCACAAGCAAGCAGGCAGGGAGAACCCAACAACAGAGAAAACCCCAGGAGCAAGCAAAAAAAGGCAGAGCAAGCAAAAGGAACCAGCCCCCACAGAGGCGACAGGAACCCACGCCAACCCCGGAGGGGAAAACCCCCAAGCGCACAGCGGCCAAGAGCAGGGGCATCCCCAAACGAGAAGCCCCATGACATGCCCGCCCCCCGAGAACAGACCAGAGCCGGGGAGGGCAGGCGGCAAGGCAGCAGGCCAGGAACAGAAACCTGACCCAGCAGACAAAAAAGAGGAGCACAGGAACCACAGCGCCCGACCGACCAGCACCCACCAGACACCCATGCACCGCGGGAGGAGGGGGGGAGCACCAGAGAACACCAGTGCGTCTGAGCATCACAAGCACACATAAGCACCAGCCAATGAGTACACACAGGAAGCAAGCAGCGCGGGCACCGGTGGCAGCAGCAGGACAACCCAAAAAAGAAGAGGGGACGAAGCACAGCGCCAAACGCAAGCCCCCCAAGCAGGAGGCCCCGGCACAACCCACGGCAGAGGCACAGAGCCGGGCCGGCGACTGGAATGGAATCCAGAAAGCGGCAACTCTGGGACACGAACCCCAACTGGATATCGGCATGAAGTAA
Source organism: Lissotriton vulgaris (assembly GCF_964263255.1). NCBI lineage: Eukaryota > Metazoa > Chordata > Amphibia > Caudata > Salamandridae > Lissotriton > Lissotriton vulgaris. Next base: position 189,449,632 of record NC_141698.1, read on the forward strand.
AGCATGTAAACTCGCAGTGCAGCTGCAGAAAGTACACAAGTGCGAGGAATGGGGAAATGCGTATAGGCTGCAGAGGTGAACATCGCGTTTCAGCACACGCCTCCCCAAGAGTAGCCGAAAGGACTCCACCTGCCCTCCTTTAGCAAGCCGCGCCACTCCAATGTAGGCAACAAGCAAAATGCAAGAACAGTTCGCGGCACATAGCGCTACACAAACGCAAAGCATGGGGAGAAAGGGAGCCGCCCAGAAACACAGCACGCCCAGCGCCATCACCGAGACATGAACACAGCACCCCAAGCAAAGTCGGCTGACACATGCCAGAAGGAAAGAAAACCCCGCAAGCGGGACTCACCCAGAGCGGGGGCCAACCCCAGGAACAAGGCCCCCACTCCACCTTCACCACAGCCAGGAACAGCAGGAGCCCATCGAGTGAGGCACGTCTCCCCGGCCAAGCTCGGGAAGACGAGCCCGTGACCCGGAAGCAACTTCCCGGGAACTCCAGCCCCAGCCGCAAAGGACCGGTAGGTGCACGAAGTGCACAGCAGAACACCGGCTCCAAGACAGACTGACTCCCAGCAAGCCCGGCAGGCCAGGAGGCAGTCCAGGGAACCCCGCGCCCAAACAGCCAGGCAGCAGGGCGGGGGGGAAGAAGAGAAGCACCGCCACTCAAGCCCAGCAGGAGCAGCACCAGCACACCATCCAATCTGTCGACAGACAGAAAAAAAGAACAGGAGGGCTGCTGGGTAAGTACTGCTTATGTACTCCCGGGGGGAGGGGCAGTATTAGTACCCCAGCATTCCTCTTGTATTTTTTTTCTGTCGGGAGATGATCATCTCCACTTGTTATTATGAAGGTGTCGAGGACGGAGGGACCTGGGGGTAATGACGACAAGCCTAGTAAAGACACATTCTCATATTTGTAAGGAGGTTACTGTTATCAAGACAGACAACAGCCAGCACCGCAACGCTACAACTCTTTCCAGAAACGCTACTGTTATGATGAGCCGTATGGAGAACGCAATGATTCACGTCATTCCACAATTTATGTACCTCTTTCCTTGGTAACAGACCTAACGCCAAATGCTGAAAGACTATTATAAGTGATTTCCAGAAGCAAATGCTCCAGTGCCACATTCTCAGAGGTGCTCTGGTACACCCAGTACAGTGTATGTTCTTAAAATCCCTATAGACCTGCAATCTCAGCAAGAAAGGTGTATTTTACCACAGATTACTGTCCGGGCTGACTTCATAGAAAGTGATGTGGAAGGACAGCTAGAGGAAGAGAAACTTCCTCAGGATCTAGCTGGCTCTGATTAGGAGTGGGATGACTATATTGCTCCTTCGTCTGCTTCACTGTCACTGGCTAGCTCCTCCAGAGGACATAAGAGGTTTTCATGAACCCTTGGAATGGGCTTCCAAGCCTTTTGACTTACTCCTGCCAGTAATACAAGAAGAATATTTCCTTTACGTTTTCAAAGATTCGACAAGTAAATCATTTCAATCCATTCCCATTGTGAATTACATTTGGGAGGAAGGCCTGAAGCTCATGAAAACTCCAGCTTCTATTACAGCAGTCGTTCCTTGACTGGATAAGAAGTATAAAGCACTTTAAAATTCGCCTACCTGTCTGATAGGTCATCCTCGTCCTGATGCGGTGTTTATGCAGGCAGCCCAAAGGCGGTGCAGGAACCCTTCCGCCCCTTGTTCAGTACAACCAGACATGGAAGGAAGATGGCTGGATGACATCGGCAAAGGTTTTTCAGCTATGCCAGCCACATTTATTAGGGCTTTTAATACGCTGGCCATGTAAAGAAGATATAATTGACACATGTGGTCGGACATATCTGCTTTCATAGACTTTTTACCAGAAGATAAGAAGGAAGGTAGAGAAATAACACACGAAGGTGAATGAGCATTCTCTGAAATCATTGACAACAATATGGATGTATCTACACCTGCTTTCAGACAAAGGGCAGATGCAGCTGAGCTATGCAGGCAAGGATGGTTAAAGACAACGTCCTTTTGCCTGGAGGTGCAGGCAAAAATTCACGGCAGCTGGCTCATAAGGGTTCTTCTGCGAGGGGAACAGCCTAAGATGCCTCTAGACATCAGTGACAATTTCCAGGCACTAGTCATCTCCGAGCCTCATCGAAAATACATGAGAAACCACCTCTTCAAATTCTACGATTGTCGTGAGAGCATCTCTTAAGATAAGTGGGTGTTAGACGTAATGCACATGGTCACACCGTGGAATTTGTTGAACAGCCTCCCAGCCAATCTCCTTGCAAAAGGGCTTGTCATCATCTAACTCTGTTAAAGCAGGAAGTACAGACACATATCTCCAAGGGCACAATAGAGGAAGTTCCGCTCATGCATCTCAACAAGGGCTTCTATTTCAATTTCGTCCTAATCAAAATGAAGTCTGGAAAGTGGAGAGAAGTTATGGCTGAGGCTGTTAAACGAATAAATAAAAAAATAAAAACTTTCTGAATGCTCTCATTGCAAGAGATTTTACTGCTGATAAATACAGGAGATTACATGGTGTCTCTCAACCTCCTAGACGCATGCTTTTACATCCCCATACATGCAATTGATTGGTGGTATCTGAGGTTCAAGGTGGCAAGGTGCATTACCAATTCAAAGTACTCCCATTTGGGCTGTGATCTGCTTCCAGAGTTTTTACAAAATGCATGGCTCCTGTGGCAGCATTCTTGAGAAGAAATGTTCACTAGGTGTTTCCATACCTGGACAACTGGCTTATCAAAGAGCTTATATTCCACTTGGCAAGAAAATCTACCTTGGTCTATCTTCAGCTATTCAAATATTTAGGTTTAAAGTTAAACAGAGGAAAGCCATCTCTAACACCATCCAGATCTTTGGTTTTCCTGGCATCAGTTCTATATACAAAAGTCTCCAAAGCCTATCCAACTATGGTAAGAATTCAACACATCATGGAAATAACGGCTTCCCCATAAAGAAAGTCCACTTCTTTCCGACGTTCAGGTAGTGTTTGGAATAATGTGTTCTTGCATTCCATTCATTCCAAATTGTCGTCTGCACGTAAGGCTGTTGCAAGAACAATTGGACCCATAATGGGTACAAATCCAGTATATGTTTGAAGTCATGGCCAATATTACCCCAACCATTAAGCTAGCAATGTCGGTGGAGAAATAGGAGAATATATCTCTGGGCCTGTCGTTCATTACAATATAGCCCTATTTCATAATGACAACGGACGCTTCCTTGGAAGTTCAGGACACTCATCTTTATGATCTGGAAATTCAGGGAAAATGGTCCTCTCTAGAGACAAAAATGCACATCAGTATTCTAAAGTTGAAGGCTGTTTTCCTAGGCCTCCAATCCTACCTTCAAAGGATTCGAAATTCATCTGTCTTGGTGAGGAAAGACAATACCACGACCATGTTCTATCCCACCAAACAAAGAAGAACGAAATCGAAGATACTGTCCTCTCAAGCCCAGCAAATATAGAAATGGTTACTTACCCACAACATTTCAATACAAGTGGAGTACGTCCCTTGAGTGGACAACTAATTGGCAGATTCTCTGAGCAGAACGTTGAAACAATGTTATGAATGGGAAATGAACCAGCAGCTGTTACTGCAAATTTTCAAACTGTGAAAACTCTTCAAAACAAGAAATGCAAAATGTTTGCAAGCAAGTTCCCTCAGAAAAAATTTCTTCGGGAAATGCATTTCTAATAACCTGGATAGGAATGTTCGGCAACGCCTTCCCTCCTTTACCCCTGATTCTAAAAGTTCTTTGAAAAATGAAGCAAGAGCTATCGGCCAGATTCATCAAGCGAAATTGCGCTCGCAAAGGGCCAGATTCTGAGAATCTGGCCCTTTGCAAGTGCAATTTTTGCATTTGGGATTTATCATCCCAAATTCAAAATTCGCTATTTAAGAACTCGCAAATTTGCGAGGAATAGCATTTAAGGAATCTCTATTAGAGATTCCGTAAATGCTATTCTTGAAACATTTAAAAATTGCGAATTCGCAATTTAGAACCGCTATTTACCACGAAGTCAAACCTCGTGGTAAATAGCGAAAACTTAGAAAAATGCATTTAAATGCATTTTTCTAAGTTGCATCTTATACACACACATGTCCTTTGGACATGTGTGTGTGTAACATCTGTGTAAATGTACATTTCAGGGGTGTTACAGGGTGTCCTTTGGACACCCCTGCACCCTTGAAATCGCAATCTCATTTGCGATTAGCTAATTGCTAAGGAATGAATGGGGAGTCATTCCTTATTTGCGATTAGCAATTAGCTAATCGCAAATAAGGAAGCTGTAGGAATCGCAAAAAATATTGAGATTCCTGCATGAATCCCGTTTTGCGAGTCTGGAATAGCGATTCCTTATTAATCGCTATTTCAGACTCGCAAAACTTCACAATGATGAATCGGGCTGTATGTCTCCTCATTCTGATTGCTCCAGCATGGCATTGGCAATACTGGTTCACAGATTCTTCTCCTATCAGAGTGTCCGCTCATTCAGGTCAAGCCTACGGAGATCGCTCTGTCCATAAACAAAGGTCATATTGTTCACCCACAAATACACTCGTTTAGCTTGGCTCCTCACGACAGTGAATTTGGATCACTGAACATGCCCGAGGATGGCAAGACAATTCTTCAACATTCTCTTGAGGATGCCACAAGAACATTTTGTGAGGCAAAATGGAGCAGATTTTGTTTTTGGTGTGTCAGTAACAATTTGCATCCCCTTACATCCTCTCTAGTGCAGATACTCTCTTACTTACTCCACCTGGCAAAATAAGGTCTAGCGCATTCCTCCATAAATGTTCATCTGGTAACTATTTCCAGATTTCGGAGAACAAGGAAGCGTTGTTATGTTCCAACAGACTAATAAAGTAGTTAGTGAAAGCCTTGTTTAGAGTTTATCTTCCTTTAAAAAAACCTTCTGTGACATAGCAGCCAAATACAGTTGAGCCTCACCTCATGAGAGGTCTGTTTGAACCATGTTTTGCGGAAGGTGGCACTTATGTTGGCACTCTCTGCTAGGAGGATGAGTGAGATTCAAGACTTTACAATTAATGAACCATACTTACAATTCGAGGATGACAGTCATGTTGGGAACTAATCCTACATTCATTTAGAAAGGGACACATTCATTTAACCTGAATGAGCAAGTTGTGTTGACAGCATTCTTTAACAATCCTTTGTCCACAGCTGAAAGAACTCTACATTCTCTGGATCTCAAACAGTGTTTAAAATTCCATATAGACAGAACAAGGGCTTAAAGAAAATCAGACCAGCTTCTGATTTAATTCGCTCCGCCTAGAAAAGGTCACACTTTATCACAGAGCAGTATAGCATGTTGGGTTCCTACAGCCATTTATTTCATTTTGCCACAACAAAGCAGGAAAGCCATTGACTGCAAAGTGCACTCTACGAGAAAAGTAGTTGCAACTACAGCCCTGTTTGTCAGAGTTTCTTTACCTGACATTTGTTGGGCAGCGACGTGGACTACTGTCCACACCTTCACAAACCACTATTGTCTGGATTCTTCATGAAAAGCGGATACTGCAGTTGGATAGGCGGTGTTACGTCACCTCTTTCAGTGAGGTACAGAAACCTTATTTTCACCCTATATATTATGTTATATAATGTTTTCAAAGCTTTATGTTTGAATTAAGGCATGTAAGTTCTATTTGGTTGGTAGGCTTTGTATTATCATGATTGCTTTTCACTATGGAGTGGTTTGCCATACCCACCTCCTTTTTAACGTGGCACTTCTTTGAAGTCTGATTCAAGCCTGTGAATCTATGAAAGATTCATTACCAGAGAAAAAAACTTACCTGTACCGTGCGACTCCCACCATGACGACAGGAAAGATTTTAAACATGTAAATCTATGAAAGATATCAATACTGTAGAAACCCAGTGTACAGGTAAGTAGCTTGTTTTTGATCTCTAAAGTTGTCATGTTTATTCCCCTTCGATTTGTATACGTTGTTAACCGGCCTGTTTGCTTGTTTATCTCCTCCTTCACAGATTGTCAAAGCACTGGAGCACTTGCACAGTAAATTATCAGTAATACACAGAGGTAAGTGATGCCCCTTCCGTGCATTTGAACATTTTATTTAAATGACGGACATATGTGGAGCATTGTCTAGGTCAGAGGCTGACACCGTAGATGTGCTTGCGCTCCTCCCCATAACCAGTATTAATTCAGCTAAACCATAGATTGCGGAAGAGATGCAGCAATGCCTTTGAACCTCTCATGTCACAGGAACTGCTGTGACAGTGTGTGCATAAAGTTGACGCATTCAGTTCCACACTACTGCAATAACTTCAGAATCTCACGTGCCTGTATTAGGGTGCAGTGGTATTGTGGGTAATGTCCTATCATTTAAGGAATGTGGCATCATTTGGCAACCAAGACCCAACATAAGAGGGCCCCTGTGAAAATAGTCACAAAGGCAGGAAAAACAGGGGAGCAGATGCACAGAAAGGCAAAAAAGAGAAACTCTGTCTGGTATCTTTAAAAAGGTGGAGTAAATCACCTCACTTTAAGGATGCTGAAAATACTGTCATCTAGGAGTCACCATATATGCACATCTATCTATCTATCTATCTATCTATCTATCTATCTATATATATATATATATATATATATATATATATATATATCACAATAATTCAAAAGCATCGATAACCATCAGATCCTATTAACACAGTGTTTCATTAAAAAATGATATTATTTATTATGATCCTATTCAAATAAATGTGAATAACCATAAATATATGTACAAAGTTGACATCCGAACGACAAGTATCTCAAACACGGTCATGTTGACAAAATAACTGTTCACATGCTCTGAAAGGACAAAATGCACAGCTCCTACACAACTCCTAAACCAAAGCATTCACACCTCAGTCATTCACCCTCTGACACACAAACAAATCACAAAACACATAGGAGAACAAAAACATAAAAAAATAGGTAAGACGACCTGAAGGTATCTGAAGGTATAAAAAGGAGAGAGTTATTTGTACCTCAATAATTACATATATATTCATTGCATTTCTAGGATATCACAATAATTCAGTTGTATAATTCATCAGACAAATATCCTAACCAATATGTTTTGTTTCTAGCAGACACAGGTTTCGGTGACAACCCGCAATCCTGGTCACACCTTCAGGGCGCTAGATCAAATAGGCCAGAGAAAAATTCAAGGGGTACAGCCAGACCAATCTCTAAAAGGATATATATCTATATCTATATCCATTTCCATATCCAAAGAGATGCTGGGACGCCGTAACTTGCCTCACTGTGCCGGTGCCTGCGATGGTAGCAGCGACCATCAATTATAAAGACAGTGAACCATTCCAGCAATCTAGAATGATGAATGCAGCACACCAAGTGACTAGCACAAATATTCATTGTGCAAAACAACGCGTTTCAGCTATGAAGCCTTTGTCAAGTTTACACAATGTGCTCAACTATATATATATATATATATATATATATATATATATATATATATATATATATATATATATATATATATATATATATATATATATATATATATATATATATATATATATATATATCCTACTGGCGGTCGCCAGTAGGTAGTTATAGTTAGGATTTTTTTCAATGCAAATTCTCAAAATTCTATTGTGAATAACTTTGGCGCCGGTTGACGAATCTGCCTGAAAATTTCCTCAAATTTGCTCATCTATGCTCCGGTCCTTCCCTGAAAGTTTGGGGGGGGATTCGTCAAGCGGGGGCCGAGATAAAAGGGGGGTCCCAAAACGTGTTTTCCCCATGTTAATTTCCATAGGGCGGTCGAACTCACTTTTAGCCCGAACGGCTGAATGGATTTCCACCAAACTTGACAAAATTGTAGGGACTGGTAGCCCGATGTGCCTTTGCTATGTCTCAAGATATGTGCTCCAGTGGTTTTTGAGTAATTTAGGTTAAAAAAATATATATATCTATGGCAGCGCCCCGGTACGGGCACCGGGGAGCACTCTGGGCGCGCCACGTGAGGTGCGCACGGAAAGCAGATTGGCTCTCGGGTGTCTGTAAACATTCGAAACAGTCCGGAGCGGCCGCCATCTTGTGTCTCGGTAGGATCGAGACACAAGAAGTGGGAAAAACAAAGGGGGAAATGACAATAAGGGGGCAGAGTAGACCCCCCTTGACCCCCTAGGTTTGATGTGGGGGCTAAAAAAGGGCCCTGCGGGGGATAAAAAAAAAATGTTTTTGATTGGCGCGGGGGGAGCGCCCGGTACGCGCACCGGGGAGCGTCCCATGGGGAAAAATGAATGATAGAGTATTTAAAAAATGTTGCCTTTTTTTAGAAATTGGAGGTAGTTCTAATAAGAACTGTTTTTTTTCTTCTTTTTGTTGTTTTATATTTTTTTTAATGTTTTTTGAACATTTTGTCCTTTTTTGCTTTTATGAACTATTTTGTATTTTTTTTGGTTTTTTTATGGGGAGAAACCAAAAACAGGGAATTCAAAATGGCTCAACAGGAGCAAAAAAAAAATCAGGAAAAAATTAGGGTTTTTTGGGGCAATTGTGGTTGTCACCAGCAAGGAGGATCAGCTTTAGGCTCTGTTCACCATAGGAGATGGTCTTCCCACAAAAAATACAGGTGACTCTGAATTCTCCAAACCGTGGTTGTATGCAAGGGATCGTCTCCCTTGTCTCTGGTCCCGATGGAGTGGGTTGTTTTCGTTTGGAGGTGCTGGGTGTAGATTGGGGAGGGTTGCTGGCCAGTTCTGTCATCTCTGCGGCAGCATAGTTGTTAGGATGCTTGCGCTGCATGTGCCTTATCATGGTATTGTTCCCAAATAAATATTTTTTAAATGGGTTACCCCTTGAGAGTTCCATGTCACAGATAAGGCAAGTCACCTTTGCCGCATTCACTTTATTTTTTTCTTCAGGGATGGAAAAAAACTGCCATGCAATGTGTGGCTTGGGTTGGTATGGGGTATTGTGTTCTTCCAGCCACCTCCTCCTCGTCCCCTCCTCCTCTTCCTCCTCCTCCTCTTCTTCTTGACCACCAATGTGATGTTGTGGTGGTCCTCTTGGTGGTGGTGGTGGTGGTGGTGCAGATTCTCCGGCTGATGCTGCTACTGTAGCCATTTCAAAGTACAAAATATACCTCAAAGATTTCAAAACAGGTCTTCCTCAGTCAAAGGACAAAGTCAGAATAAGGAAAAAAGGTGGGGTCTTTCATCATTTGGAAAAAAAAAATGTCCTGAACCAATGAGAAGTGTTATTTTCAGGTCACAAGACCAGGGATTTCATCATTATGAAACCAAAACTGTTCTGCACCAATTAAAAGTGTTATTTTCAGGTCACATGACCCGACGCGCTTACGCGACGCGCCCCGGGTCGCGCCGCATAAGCGCGTCGGATGTTTACGTTGCGCGATCGTATTCGCTCGAGTGCTTCCGGGTGCGCTTACGCCGTGTGTATCACGTGGACGCGGCTACGCGATACGTCACAATGATGTTTTCGTTCGCGGCAATAGCGCTAACGGGACGCTCTCCGGAGTGCGCCCTGGGGCGCTTCAAAAGACTACGCTTTCCGGGGCACTCACCGGGGCGCGCCCCGGGAGCGCGCACCGGGAGCGCTCCAGGGCAAAAAAAAATATACATAAAAAAAATTGTTTTAAATACAAATATAATATAGGATTCATTCATTTTCAAAAATATTACATTTCATAGCTATAGACATTTGCTATTAACAACATTTTGAAATTCACTGAAAAAACATAGGTTTGGGGCCTTATATATAGTTAGGAATTAGCATTTAAAAAACCTATGAAATTCACTGAAAAAAACCATAGGTTTCACACCAGTTATAGTTAGGAATTAGCATTTAAAAAACCTATTAAATTCACTGAAAAAACCATAGGTTTCACACCAGTTATAGTTAGCTGGAAATTTTACTGACATAAAACCATTGAAATTCCCCCGTTATAGTTAGTTGGACTCACTATAACTTGCGCGCCTGCAATGCACTGCTGATGACGTCACATATTACATCACTCATGACATGGTCAATGGTCAATGACATCACTGGAAACAAATATCCTAGGACCGGTTTCGGGCTTTCAGCCCTCATCAGCCAGGATAGCTTGACTCCAGTAGCATGGAGTGCACAGGACTCACGTCTGGGCATACCCCTCCCACTCAGGGTGACAAATGCAAAAACAACAATTGATGGACAGAATGCAGAACAATGACATACATTCACCCCAATACAAAGATCTGGGCCTAAATCCATCGTTTTTTGCTCACCATGCCATTCCAGTTTGGACCCAGCCTTATGCAATCAGTCTTGATCCTGCACCCAATGGGAACAGTCCAGCCCGAACTGCCAGGCCAGGTCCTCCCTGAACTGGAAACATGATTGAAACAGGGGAAACCCAATAAACCCTTGTAGGCTTGGGCAACAATTGATTTAGGTCAAAGAGGTGCTACAAGGGATTTGTTTACTAAGAAAGATTGCTCAGTTGGGAGTTGTATTGTAACTACCACACTCCAATGTACCAACAAGGTATCACAAATGTCATTGCCTCGCCGCGTATTGACAGAGATACATCCTGCCCGCCTGGTTTATAAACTCTGTGCAATTTGGCTGCCACCCGTTGGTAATACTTATCTCACAGTTGGAGTCTGCACATATCATGCATTAGATCTATAGCTTTACACACCTTTCTAAATACGCAAATTCCAAACACGTATCTGCCAAGTGGAATCTTCAGGGGGTCTCTTTTACCTGCAATGAACTTTGTGGTCCTGATGATGGTCTTCATGACGGCAGCAATATAAGACCGAAACGTCGACAGTTACGTCATCTCCATCTATGTTGCATGTGCACAAGCACACAACCACTATTAATTAATTTCTTTTGGTTGTTGCCATAAATTGATTGGAGCTGATGTTTAAGTTGTGAACTGATGAGTTGAAGTTACATATACCTCTGTTCACCACTTTGTTTGCCTTTTATTTTTGTCTCCCTATACTTTCAATTGCAATTTATTTGATCGAAACCATATAAAAATTTTGAATAATATACTTTTAACTCTCTCCGTGTATTTCTTCTCCTTCCAATGATTGAACTGGAAACAAGCATCCTAGGACCAGTTTTGGGCTTCCAGCCCTCATCAGCCAGGGTAGCTTGACTCCAGTGGCATGAAGAGCACGGGATCCACGTGTGGGTGTGGTGTCTAAATTTGTGACCCTTTTCTGGTTACCCACAGGCTTTGCATGTTTGTGGGTTTTTATATGCAGGCCTGCTTTATTTTTCCCCTGTAGAATGATGTTCATAAACGACCTTGTCATATTTGAACATTCTTTTGGTACACAAACTTTATAACATGGACTCTGCCTTGGCACACTTTCTGTACATGTTCTGTGTGATTTTGTACTATTTATGCTTTGTCATATCGCTCTCAGGCCACCACATGTTAGCTTGGAAGAGCTGTCCTCAGTGTGTTGGTAAATGGGCTCATGGTATTAGTAGGCAGTATTGTTTTTTCATACCAAAAGTGTGTGTTCTACTACTCTTTAGATGTGAAACCCTCCAATGTACTCATTAACAAGGAGGGCCATGTGAAGATGTGCGACTTCGGCATCAGTGGCTATTTGGTGGATTCTGTGGCCAAGACTTTGGATGCTGGCTGTAAACCCTACATGGCGGTGAGTACGCTCTTCATGGCTAGCTCAGTTTCTGGTGTACTGAATATTGAGGGGTTTTCTGTGCGAGTGGAAGATAAGACAAGGGTGTCCAGCTTTTAAGAATGTAGGTTAAAAGCTTTAGGAAAACGTCTTGTTGGTTACATTACATAGCTGCTGAGGTCATAATCTCATTTTCTCCATTTTAGCAGTTTTAAGGTCCATCCATTTCAATTCTAGAATCCATTCGAGTCATAGAAAACAGAAGGAGTTTTTATTATGGTGAGAGTGATTAGAGGAAGGAGGAGTTGGAATGCAGTGCTTAGTGCAATATACAAATAAGGACATGTTTATAGTAGTGGCAGCTAAGAAAAACATTTTATTTAAATTTTTTGTGGAGGGGAGAAGGAGGATGTCAACAGGCAAAAAACCAGTCCAATAATATCCATCTTCTTCCCGTGTAGTGTTTACTTAATACATTTCACATATCAGACTTGTTACCCGTTGACCTATATATATGTTGCTGGTGATTTTGATCTGCTAGGCACTGACTCTTAATTGGTGGTTAGCATGCATGTGTGGGAGAAGAGGGGAATTTTTCCTGCCGTAATATTCCTACCTTTTTGAAGGTTGTGCTGAAAGCGCTTCATTGAATTCTGGAAATAGAGTCTGCCCTAAAGAAGACTGCTTTGGTTATTATGTGACCTATTACACTGTGTTGCGATTCACTTGGAAACGTGGGGTTAACATTGTGCCTGATTAAATCCTGCTTCAACCAAAGATGACCACTTATGATAATTTATGTATTTGTTTACTATTCCCTATCTCAATTTTCTCCCCTGTGAAACTCCCAAATTCCTCATCCAGGTAGCTAACTGTAGGCATTGCCTTAGTCCAATCGTAAGCAGTGTATGTGAATATTCTTTTGCACTTTTCGGATCTTCAGTGGGGTGGGGCTGGCTACGGTGTGCCACTTGATTCAAACATCTTTCTCTTTGCTCATGTTGCAGCCCGAAAGAATAAATCCAGAGCTGAACCAGAAAGGCTACAATGTGAAGTCAGATGTCTGGAGCCTCGGCATCACCATGGTATGAAACCTGTGTTAGGGGCACGTCCGTGCTGCAGCAGCTTGGCACTTGGGCCAGGGTCTAGGCCTTCTTGGGAAAGCCTCTCTAGAGCCTGTAGGTGGCAATGCAGTTGAGATTCTTGTATCCCTGTAGAATGAGCAGGATTTAAAAGTAATACGGGTTCCCCAAAGTACTTTATTAACAAGTTACATATTTTTGTGTCTCTTGATTTGAATTTTTATTATGTCCATTAGCTCAGAAGAGTCAATAATTGAGGCATCCTTGAGTTTTACATGTTTTGTTTACAAAATTGATCGGTCCACTATCTTGTCGTACCTTAGAACAGATTTAAATAAGCAGACTGTTAACTTACCATGTATGCAGGACTTGGTGTACTGCAGCTGGATGTATCCCCATGCTTTGGGTGTGAATTTTCATTCTCACATACTGGGAGAAGCCATTGCAAGGTCTGGTCTGACTGCCTTTCATGCCTTGCCCTTCCCTGGCTCAACTCTTCTAACTCACACTTTATTTCCCCTGATTCAGGCTCTTCTCCAGTATCTTTTGTGTCTCTACTGCAAGCTCTACAGTTCAGGACCAACCTTCCTAGGCCTGGGTCCCTACGTTCTCAGGCTCGGGCCCTATGCCCCATGCTGAGACAGGTTCTGGTCCCTGTACTCCACTGAGGTCCCCTGCCCTGGCCCTGCTGGTTACCCTGCTCAACTCTGCCCTCCCATGCTTGGCTCTACACTTCCTGGTCCCAGTGCTGCACTCTTATGCTGCGATTTATGCTCTCCTTCTAACCCGCTCTTTGACTGAGACTTCTTGGTGGCTCAGTGCAGTATTGCATGTTTAAATAATACTGTTCAAAGCTGATCCACACCATGCACATTAGAAACAAAATTACTGAACAGAGCACTGTGCTGTTACTGTACCTTAGAACATCAGATCTCCAGTAGGGTGATAACATGACTCCATGACACGGGATGCCTGGTCTGCCCTTTTTGTTTTTATAAATCATTGTCGAGGAGTGTCAGCAGGTGTAAAGAAACTGATACAAACGTACAACTATCCTAATTCCTTGACCCCTGGATTGAAATTCCAGGACTGGGGCTGTAATCTTGGTGTTGTTGGGATAACCGATAACTGGTAATAGTAATCTCTAGGGGCGGGAGAACCCAAAAGCCTGGTAGCTCTGAGAAATGCTTGTTGATTTCTCATTTCAGGAAGGAAAATATTGACGCTTACAAACATGATTAATGTGCACCTTCATTGGAGTTCCTAAAGAGGCAGTACAGCCTTGGTGACTGGGCGAAGAAGCATTAGTGCATTTTGATGGAAACAGTTGTGGGGGGAAGTTGAATGTAGATTCAGGCAGCGCTATTGGTTTAGAGAACAAACCTATAATAAGTTGTAAGCAGAACCCCAATAGGATGTTGGATTTGCCTATCCCTGAAATCAAAGAATATTTTGCAAGAGGGTAGATATGCGTGTATGCTGGCTTGCTAAAAGAGGGTGTATGACTTTGTGTGATGTGGTCATTTTTAGCAGGCTCAACTGTGCAAGGGAACTAACAATTTCTTGTGTCTTTTCGGGCAGATTGAGATGGCCATCCTGCGGTTTCCATACGAGTCCTGGGGTACTCCTTTCCAGCAGCTGAAGCAGGTGGTGGAGGAGCCATCCCCACAACTCCCTGCAGACCGATTCTCCAAAGAGTTTGTGGACTTCACAGCACACTGGTGAGTCTCTCTCCATAGCTGGGTTCATCTCTCGAGACTACCAGCAGAGGATGATCAACACCTAAATAGATGAGGACCGTTCTAGGTCGTGCAGGCTGGTTTTGTTTAAATGCTGTATTTATTTTTGTTTTGGTACCAAATCTCTGAAGCATTTGCAATGTCAGTCAGTCAGTCAAAATTGGCTTTATTTCGATATAAGGCATATCTTTAAAAGCATTACACAGACATAATAAAAAGATAAAAAGCCAATCCATAAAAATACAATCATACAAAATAGGGTCCGAATGCAGCAATAAATTAGATAAAATAGTCAAACATAAAGACAAAAAAATTAACAATATATATAAACCTTTTTGATCTGATTAACCATGCCCAGCTTAAAAACTTCGCCATACCATAGACAAATAGGAGCCGTGGTGGGCGTGACCGGCGATCAACCAAGATGGCCGCGTTCTAGTGAGGCTCAGAGGGTGAGACTGTAGCCCAGCATTAATCCGACCAGTTATCCTGCTCCAGAGTGCCCCCAGACTGAAGGACCCTGTAGCGGAGGTGAACCGACGCACATCGGTCCCACTCCGAGCTCTCTACGACATTGGAGCCCGGAGCTACGTCGTGCACGAGCTCACGGCCTACCCCCGCGACAGAAGCACCGGCCTCAATTTGGAAGGACTACCGGGGGAGCGCCGCTGACTGCCAGCAAGTGGAGGCGCGAGGCTGTGGCGACTGGAGGCGGGTGAGTGGTGTGCTGACTCTCTCCCCCCGGCGAGCGCACGAGCGGGATCGCTGCTCCCCTCCGCTGGAGGGCCTGTAACATAGAGGCCGAAGATCCGCTGATAGCTCCGGGACCAGCCGCGACCGGACCCGCGTACTTGGCGGCCCGCTGAGGCGCGCAAAAACTGAGAGAACTCCTGCTCCCATATCGGCTGTCGGAGCCCACGCCTGATTGAGGGCCCCCCCCCCCCCCTTGATAAGACGTGCCAGACGCCTAGAGCCTAATCGACCACTGCAGCAGCCTGGGACTGGTGTCCCCACGGGACGCCTTGACGACGTGTGCAGAGAGGGGGACGACTAGTGACGCAGCTGGGAAGACGGTCACCGGGCGTTCTCTGTCTTAGGCCTGGTTTCATTGATTGTGGATTTGACCCATAAAACTGTGCACCCCTTCACTTACTCCAGTGTGACCCGGGGCAGCACCCCTCACTGACCCATAATGAGCAGCAGGGGTAATCGTGGGACCCAGCAGAGCAAATTAGATAAATTTGCCTACGCTAAGGACTTCCCCCCGCTAGCGGAGCAAAAGAGGACCAGCGCTAAGGGCGCAGAGGGCGGCGCAGTCCCTGCTATAACGCTGGAGGACATCATGGCGGCCCTGACCAAGGTACAAACCACGGTTGGTTCAATCTCGACGGATGTCACACTTTTGCGGGCGGACCTACAGAAGATGTCATCGAGGGTTTCTGCAGTGGAACAGGTCACTACGACCCTTACCTCAGACAATACGTCGCTGCTAAAAAGGGTGGCGCAATTGGAGGATGACAACAAATTCCTGGCAGACAAGATGGACGAACATGAAGGGCGCTCCAGGCGCAATAATATTCGCCTTATTGGTCTGCGAGAATCGGAAGGGGGGCCTGCCATAGACCTGTATGTAGAAGACCTCGTGAGGAACGTGCTGCAACCAAAAGGCCTCTCCAGGTTCTTCTCGGTGGAGCGGGCGCACAGGGTCCCGGGGGGGCGTCCACGCACCGGGGCGCGACGAGACCTGTTATAGCGCACATATTTAATTTCAGGGACCGCGATGCCATCCTGCAAACGGCGAGGATCGCGCCGCCCATACGGATTCAGAACTCGGAAGTTTCAATCTTCCCAGACTACACGACGGCGGTGGCGGCGAAACGGAGAAGCTTCATTGAGGTGAAAAAAACGTTGAGATCTCGTGAATTGCCATACTCCATGCTCTTCCCGGCGCGCCTCAGGGTGGTGGCTGATAAAAAGACTTGGTTCTTTGATACGCCGGAGGAGGCTCACGACTGGCTCGAGGGATGGAGACCGGCGGAAGGCTCTGGCAGACAGAGCAGTGGGCGCAGAAGACAAGGACAGACCGACGAGCCTGAAATGACCGGGCAGGAGGAGAAGACCGAGACCAACCCGGCTGCAGACTCTGGTGAATGACTCCTGCTGCCTTAAGGGAAGTACCTCTCCTTTTTTACTGTGAACTGTAGCCGGTGACCCGAACTTTGTCTTACTGTTATCCACCTTCCTTACTATGCTACTGAGACTTTTACGAATGAGCTGGGACTCTGGAACTGTTAGGGGCTATCTGGTCCTCCTTGGACTCTCACCCCTCCTATGCTCTTGTAAGCAATGTTGTTTCTTGACTGGGATCGTAAGCACTCTGCTGAGTTGGGGTGGCGGGCAGTTTGGAAGCAGGGAGGCAGGGAGGGGGAGAAAGGGGGGAGTGTTTTTTGTTGTTCATTGTGTTTTATGTTACTGCGATACACCGATCTACACTGAGCGGCATGATGTTTGGAACCACAGAAACAGATACTTGTCTAATTAACACACTGATCCAAGATGATGGGGGTTGACATTTGCACAGTTCCACGGGGCTGAGCGGCTAGTGTGACACGGTCCCTGTCGATACTCTCCTGGAACGTCCGAGGCCTTGGTGACAAAATCAAGCGGGGTCTGGTCCTGAAAAGCATTAAAAGGGAGGGGGCTGCAGTGATACTCCTACAGGAGACGCACCTCACTGGCACGGCCACGAAAGCCATGGACAGATGGGGGTTCCTGATGATGGGCCACTCCGAGTTCACCTCTGGGTCCAGGGGAGTCGGCGTTCTGGTGAAAAAACAATTCCCCCTACTCATACTAAGTCGGACACGGCGGGTAGATTTGCCGCTATACACGCACAGTGGGAGGGAAAACCCATTAACATCGTCTCCGTCTACATTCCACCTGCCTTACAAGCGATAGCCCTGACAGATCTTGGCGCTTTCATACTAGGACTCCCCGAGGGAGATTTGCTTCTCGGGGGGGGGGGGGGGGGGGGGGGGGGGGGGGATTTTAATCTGGTAGCTGATAGCCTGATGGATAGTGTCCCCCCGAAGTTAGCTCCGGCTGGCACAACACGATTGGGGGGCTTCCTGACTGCTATGGGACTGGAAGACCTCTGGAGGTAATACAACCCCCAGGACCAACAGTACACATATTACTCCAGCGTCCATAATACTCTCGCCAGGCTTGACTATTTTCTTGGCTCACCGGGTAGTCCAGGCACTGTGTCCAGGGTAGAAATAAGGCCACGAGGTATCTCAGATCACTCTCCACTGCTACTTACCTATACACACCATCAGCCCACACGACGTCGGATCTATCCGATCCGCGCTGCATACCTCCACAATTCTAAGATCAAGAGGGAGCTGAGGGTGGGGACCAAACATTACTTCAGAGAAAACGCTGGCACGGTGTCCTCCGCTGCCACTCTGTGGGAGGCCTACAAAACAGTGATTAGGGGGCCTGCAATAGTTTCCATTACAACGCTTAAGCGGGAGGGACAAGCTGAACTGTTAGCTCTAGAAACGGCGGTGACTAAGGCAGAGACGAGGCATGCAACGGACCCAAACCCCACTACAGCGCACACTTTACGAGTAGCACAATATCATCATAAAACACACCTGACAGAGGAAGTCAAGCTGCGACTGTCTGCCACGCGACACAAAATTCACGAGATGGGCGACAAGGCAGGCAAGTTGCTGGCCTGGCTGGACAGACGTGACAGACGAGACAGATGGATAGCACAACTGACGTTAGAGGGCAGTGACCCCATTAGAGATCCCAGTACAATAGTACACGCCCTAGCCCGACACTACGAAACGGTGTACTCGTCAGCGTCCACGATCTCGGAGGATGAGGCATACACCTACATTAAAGATCTCAAAATGCCCGCACTGTCAGAAGAAGAGGCTCAGGCCTTGGACGCAGACTTAACGACCGATGAGGTACAACTGGCGATTAAAGCACTGCAGACGGGTAAGGCACTGGGACCCAATGGAATACCAGTTGACTTATATAAGCAACAGGCGGACACGCTTGCACCGCACTTGCTGCGCATGTTCACGGAAAGCTTGGAGGCGGGGGAACTTCCGTTAGATGAACGTACGGCCACAATTGTGGCTATCTTAAAACCAGGGAAACCGGCTGACCACTGTACGTCATACCGCCCAATTTCCCTCATCAACGCCGAGGCTAAAATACTCGCAAAACTGCTGTCGCAACGCCTCACATCACATCTGCCCAAACTCATACATAAAGACCAGTCCGGCTTTATGCCGGGCAGGAACACGGCGCTCAATTTAAGAAGAGTACATGGTGCGCTTGCGCACGCAAAGTATCTATTAGTACCCGCGGTAATACTTTCCCTCGACGCCCATATGGCATTTGACACGGTCCACTGGCCCTTTCTATTTGCAGTACTACGTCACTTTGGTTTTGGCCCGAAGTTCTGCTCCTGGATCCGTCTGCTCTATGCAAGACCGATGGCGCATGTAGCCGCCAATGGCCACATCTCGGCAGACTTTCCATTGTTTAGAGGAACGCGCCAGGGCTGCCCACTGTCCCCATTACTGTTTGCCATGGTTCTTGAACCCCTGGCCGAATGGATAAGGTGGGAGCCCACGATCAGTGGTATCCGCTGGACGGACGACTCGGGAAGATAGAATATCCCTCTACGCCGACGATGTTCTGATACATCTCACCTCCCCCAAGCGGTCGATTAACACCTTACTAGATGTTTGCTCGGCATACGGACAAGCTTCCGGCTATTCGATCAACTGGTCCAAGTCCACCATGTACATACTGCGCAGTCCCGCACCGCGCTTGCCAGACACCTGCCCGCTGCGGATCTCTGATGCCGGGTTTAAGTACTTAGGGATACACATCACGGCTGACCCTGCCGTTTTCCATACGCACAACATACAGCCCCATCTTGATCGCCTCAAACGTGACATCCGACACTGGGAATCACTACCGCTGACACTGCTAGGTAAGGCGGCCCTGTTCAAAATGATGGCCCTGCCCGCTTCCTCTACGTTCTAGAAAACGCACCCTACCCTGTCCTTCCCGCGTACCTCAAAACCATCGCAGCGCAAGTCTCTGTGCTGTTATGGGGTACTAAGCCTGCCCGTATAGCGCAAGCCAAGCTCACGCGCGGCTGGTACGACGGAGGCATAGCGCTCCCGGACGTCACCCTTTACTATTGGGCGTCACAGTTGAAGATTGTTAACCAATGGCTTCATCTCCCCCAGTCTGAACCAGCCCTAAAGGCAGACAGGGCGCAGTTGGGGTTCTCTGGAATGCTGGCCCCCCTGTACGACAAATCATTAATCACCACGAAGATCGGCCCACTGCGTCACACACTCACCGTGTGGCACGGGCCACTGAGCAGGTTGAAATGGCAGGGAGTACTGACACAGCTGACCCCGTTGTGGGACATAAAACAACTGGGACAACTGAGGCACTCCAAGGGCTTCGACCGCTGGGATGCTATCGGCATCTCGACCATTGGAGATCTATGGCAGAAGGGGCAGGTGCTACCTTTTGAGACGCTGCAACAGCAATATGATTTGGCGCTGACAGAACGATTCAGATATGTGCAGGTCCGCCATGCGTTGACAACAGCGTTAAAGTCCGGAACAGCTATCCCGGAGGCGTCCCCGCTCGAAGACATGCTTCTGACTGACTTTATGCCTTCAAAGGCGACATCTCTAACGTACAGGAAACTTGTAAACAACTTACCTGACCCTCTAGAAGCCCTGCGGGAGAAATGGGTACACAACTGTGGTGACATTGATGACTCAGAGTGGCAGGAGGCGACTTTGTCTCCGAAAGATGTGGGTGTCCCTGCACGTCTTCGCCTGGTGCAACTGCGCATACTTTACAGATCATACTACACGAGGGATGCACTACACAAGATGAAAAGGATTACACACCCATACTGCCTGAGGGGATGTGGGGAAATCGGTAGCTTCTATCACACGATATGGGATTGCCCCCGAATTGCACACTACTGGGTTCAAGTGATGCACACCATGTCTCAATCAGAGGAACTCTCCATACTGCCTGACCCCAAGCGTTGCCTTCTAAACATATGGGAACCCAATGACCTCACACGATCTGGGCAGAATTGGATGACACTTGGTATGATGGTAGCGAAAAGAAATATAGCGCAGAAGTGGGGTGGGGGGATGTCACCATCAATATCGGCCTGGAAACAAGATATGGACGCTGCGATGATTGCAGAACGGGCAGTGTTTCGAAATAGAGGTTGTCCCAAGAAATGGAATAGGGTTTGGGGGGCGTGGAATAAGTACAGGGGGAACATTTGCGACCCACCTTCCGATACGGACAGCTCTGGCTCTGATACGGAATAAAGCTTTGGAACTCCGATTTTGGTTCACAACCCCTGTTCTGATTTGTAGAAGAGGATACTCCTGTGTTAAAGATGTACTCTCGCTGATTTCTGTTGCCAAACTACAGTGTCTAACTTATTTTGTGTTTCTATGTGACGCTGTATCGCATTGTTTTGAAAATGCCAATAAAAATAATTTCACAAATAGGAGCCGTGTGTCAGACTTCAGTATTCGCAAAGCTTCACTATAATGTCTCGTGCCCAGCTCTTTGCACAAAGGTTTAAGCCACCTATGACGAGGAGCTTTATAGGCAGGGCATTCAAATAAAAAATGGGGGACCGACTCAGTCTTAAAAGCACAGAAAGGACAAAACTTTGTAGTCTGTGCCGGGATCTTCCAGCGAGCGGTCAGTTCACCCAAAGGAAGCACTCCTATTCTGAATTTAAAATATAAAGCTCTATCTCTAGTTTTTGTAATAGCATCGAGATAAGGTTCACATAGGGTTACCTCCTTTACTATAAAAAATTCTCTGGTAGTTCTACACAGATTGGGATCAGTATTTCTTTTATTCATTACCCACTTCCAATAAGCTTTTTTTTAAAATGCCTTAGGGGGGGCGGACATAGATTGCCAAGCCTCACCAAATCCCATTTCTCTAAGCAGATGCTTAATATCCCTTAACCATCCTATTTTACACCAACCGGACATCGATAAGACCTCCTTTAACCCTTTCGCGTAGCTGACAAGTTCAGGGACTCTCCATAGGCGAGCCCAGAGAAGAAGGGGTCGTAGTCTAGCCTGATCTTTATTTGGACGACAACCCATGTCTAGGAATAAGGGGAAAGTGGGGGTGTTATACGGAAGACCCATTAGGTCCTTCAGGAACTTGTTCTCTGAGCAGGATAGCTGGTCCACGTTCTGTGCTCCCCAAAGCTCTGCTCCGTAAAGCGCCGCACTTACACCTCTCGCCTTGTAGATGTCCAGTACCGGGGCGATAGGTCTGAGAGTAGATAGCTGATGTTCTTTGAGTAGGGCCCCCACCACCCTTTTATGGCTCAATAACATCTTTTGGAGATGGCAGTTCCATTTCATGGTATCGGACAGGCTAATCCCTAGATAATCAAACACCTTGACCCGTTCCAGGGGAACCATATTTAGTAAAGGTGGCCGGCCATACTTTTTCGGGGGATTCAAGACCAAATATTTGGTCTTATCGGTGTTAATTTTTAATCCCCGAGACTCGCAGAAAGATTGGAATCTATCGAGAAGGCTCTGTAGCCCAACCAGGGTTTTGGAAATCAAAAGAGTATTGTCTGCAAATATTAAAGTGGGTATTCTCCTGCCCTCCAGGGAAGGGGCATCTGAAGGATATTTTAAAAGATGCTCCACCACTCCGTTGACATACAATGAAAACAGAGTGGGGGCAAGGACGCACCCCTGGCGTACACCCCTATTTACTGTAATTCGAGCGGTCTTTTGGCCGTTTACCCCACCGCGCCTGTGCGAAGTTCTCAGCGTGGAGCTTTATTAATAATGACAATAAATACGGGGGCATTCCCAGATCAGTCAGTACCCTCCATAAGCAACCACGGGGCACTAGGTTGAATGCAGTCCGCAGATCAATAAAAGCAAGATACAGACTGCCTTTGCCTAGTACAACCACCTTCCAGTAAAGCAACAGCAGACGAAAGGACTGCTCTATAGTCCCGGTGCCTGACCTGAAGCCCGCTTGAAAGTCAGAGAGGATCCCATTTTCCTCTACCCACTGGAGCACCCTCCCAAGGACCACCTTCCCTGCAACTTTCTGCGATGAGTCTATCAAGCTTATGGGTCGATAATTTGCTGGGTCGTCTCGACTCCCTTTTTTGAAGATCGGGACGACCTCAGCGCCCATCCAAGATTCTGGGAGAGCAGCATCATGATAACTTGCATTGAGCAACGAGGCAATAAGATCCCCCCATTCTAAGGAGTTAATGCGAATCAGGTCCCCCGGTAACCCATCAGGCCCAGCAGCCTTGTTGGGAACAAGAGACTTGATCGCATACTCTACTTCTTTACCAGTAAACAATAGATCCTCACTTAGCCCGGGGGGGTCCAGTGGTAAAATCTCAAGGGATCCCGACCCGTCACCTGTTATTGAGGTATATAGGTGAGAAAAGTGGTCCAACCATGATGCCTCGGGGATATTACATGTTATGAGCGAGTCAGTAGGTTTATTCTTATTTCTAACTAGATCCCAAAAGCCCCTAGAATCCCTCCCAGCGCTAGCAGTCTTCAGGTCACACCAGAATTGAGTCTCCCACTCTTCCATTGCCTTACAAATGGCACCCCTATACTTCTTCTTGGCAATACTGATCAGCCCACATCCCTTTGCTTTAACTGCTTTAATTAGATCACTTTTTGCCTTCCGACAAGAATTAGAA
Organism: Lissotriton vulgaris; assembly: GCF_964263255.1. Classification (NCBI taxonomy): domain Eukaryota; kingdom Metazoa; phylum Chordata; class Amphibia; order Caudata; family Salamandridae; genus Lissotriton; species Lissotriton vulgaris. The sequence continues at coordinate 189,472,966 of NC_141698.1, forward strand.
TACCAACCTGGATTTCCCTTGGGGCGCCCCCTCTTACCAGCTTTAGTATTATGGCTGCGTATAATAAAAAGGTCGCTTATAGATGTAGTGGTGTCACCAAAAAGAGTAGATACCACATGGGCATTTAAGGTGGTAGATTCCAACTTGGTCAAAACCTTGGTCATAATTGATCGTATTTCCAAAACCTTACCCTCGTCCATAGCAACATTGTTCCATTTCAGGCGTCTCCCACAGTTCGAGGGACAAACTTCACCTGTCGACCTCAACACATGGGATGCCTGAAGATTATTGCCCGCCAACCATAAAGGGGACAGTGACAAGGAAAGTGAATTATGGTCACTGTCTGTAGATGGTGAAACTACCATATCTAATAAGTGTGCCCAAAGTTTAAAGTTCAACAAGATATAATCAATTCTGGACGAGTGGCCTACCCTGTTGAACGTGTGGGCACCACAGGAATCCGAAGCTGTTCTTCCGCTCACCGCCCTCAGGCCATGCTCCAAGATTAAAGCATTCATTTGTATAGCCCGTTTGGACCATCTCTTAATAGGCGCTATCGATAAGGATGGTATACCTCTCCTGGCATCCTCCTCTGAGGTACCCAAAATGTCATCTGCCGCTAGAGGCTCGAAAGTGCAATTAAAGTCCCCCGCGAGCATGATGTAGTTATCTGGACTACACAATCTAAGTTTGTCCTCAAGGCCCGATAGCGTTGGAGAAGACAAGCCTCCTTTGGGGCCCCTGACATAAATATTAAGGATCTCCAGGGTCCGCCTCCTAAGAGGCCCTCTCACTGACAATCTCTGCAGGTCAGGAGACTTGGAATCTCTACACCTAATCTGATAGCCTAATGAAATGCTAACCCAAATAAGCAGGCCGCCAGAGGGACGACTCTCCCTGCAGAAGGGGCAGAAGCAGACACAAAGTAGGTAGTATATCCAACTTTGTGGCGAGGTTCCAAACACCAGGTTTCTTGGAAAATACATATCCCGAAAGACTCAATGAAAGAATTCCACTCGGGTATATCTAGGTTTCGGGAAATGCTCGCTATGTTCCAGCTGACAATCTTCAACTCATTACTATCAACTGTCTCATGCACGGCCAACGGGCTCTGTGTGGGCGGTCTAAACCCAAAGCCAGGGGCCCTTGGCATACCCTCCAATAATACCATGGCGCCAGACATGCACGAAGGCGAGCATCCAGATAGCTCCCCATGTGGGGGACCAGGAAAAGAAGAAGAAAAAGAAGCGGGAGCTGGTTGACAATTGCAACCAAGCCCCCGCGTGGCCCCTTGCAAGTACATACTACAGCCCCCGGGTACAACAGCTACAGCAAGTGACTTCTTAGACGATTGATAACCATCTGGTCAACAACCCCACCATGGCCAGTAAGAGTTCAGGTCTGGGATCTGACAGGACGAATTAGAAGAAGGTAAATCGTGATAAGAATATCTAGTTACCCCTCCCTCCCTATTGGTGGGTCTAAAGGGCAACACATTTGCAGGATGCAGGTTAAAGTAGCTAAGGTCACACGTACTAATGCCTGTGCTACTCACACCAGCATCGTAACTGCAAATAAATCTAGCCACCCTTGGATCTTTAAAGTTAACAAGGATGCAATCGCCCCTTAGATCTTTAGGCCTAGTGCCTAACCAGCTAACCCTTCTTACATGAATAACTCGACCATTAATTGAACTGGGCAAAGGTCTGTTTTCCCTAAGCCAAAATATGGGTTTATTTTTAAGTTCGGTATATGACTCATGTTTGCCAGGTTTAAGCGTAGGGACCCCAGTGAGGACAATTACAAAGGGCTGACAGTCAGGAGGTAAGTTGACATTGGGAGCGGTGACTGCATCCAGTTCTTCTAATAACTGCGATTTGGGAGCTGCAGCCAAGTTTCCATTTTTAGTCGAATCAGCACCTTTACCTTTGCTACGATTCTTATTCTTATTCTTAGCGAGACCGCTATTCCCGGGACCTTCAGACATCATAACCATATTTGAGGGCTCATTACTGCTCATGGGCACTTTAGACTGCACTAAAGCATCTACAGCAACCACCCTGAAGTATCCTCGAAGGAGGGAAACTGACAGTTCACTATTTTGTGTTAAATAGGGATTTATTAGAGAAGCGAGATCGTTACATGAAGAGCCCACGCCAACCGCTGCTCTGGAATAACCGGAATGCCTAGGCACAGGATTCCACATTCCAGAGCATGCGACGAGGCGAGCTCAGGAGACAGCACGAGGATACAACACATCCTCCTCACCAGAAAAGAAAAGCATTGATCATAACAATTAATACATACAAGCAGAGCAATTAATACAGTCACATCACATTGAGAATAAATTGGAAAGAAAAGGTTATTCATTGAGAACAAATTGGAAAGAAAAGGTTATTCACCAACAATGTAATCTTTATGCCACACAGGAGGTTTCCTCAGACGGGAAAAACTTGAATGAGGAGATTGGACGGGAATGGACTGAAAGGAACGAGGGAAAGCAGGAGGGTGGCGTGAATTGGAACTAGAGGGAGAGGTCCCAGCTCGGTTGGGGGCAAAAGAACTGCTAAGAAAAGGTGGGACTTTGACAACTTTAGAGAGACTCCAAACATTCCCGTCTGACAGCTCTACAACCTGCCTGCCTACTCTTACGACTAACAATGGGTCAGAAAAACGAGATACACCAGATCTAAGAAAACCAGACTTTCTCACACGCACCCAGTCACCAACCTTACATGGATTACTGGAATTGGAAGTCACCGCAGGAGAACGACAAGTAGAACGTTTACCGTCTACAAGGTTTCGCATCCAAGGTTGGCATAAATTACATACACCTTTCCTCCCCCGCATTATTTCAAAGGGAGACAGTTCACCATTAGCCTTAGGAGTATTCCGATAACTCCATAAAAGTTTTTTAACAGCCTCGAGACAATTCTCACCGTTGCACACAGCCAGTTGTAGACCCTCCTTGAGTACCCTAATCCATCTTTCGACCATTCCGTTCCCTTGAGGATAGTAAACAGAAGAGTGCTTGTGTAGGATGCCATGATTGCAACAAAAAGATTTCATCTCAGAGGAGGTGAACTGTGTACCGTTATCAGAAAGGATGGAAGAAGGAAAGCCTTCTTTTTCAAAAATTGAATTGAGAAAGTCGATAACCACTCTGGAAGATACATGTGGGACAAATTTCACCTCAGGCCAACTAGAGAACTGGTCTATCAAAACAATGGCGTACATGGGACCCTGACCAAAGGACATGGGGCCGGCAATATCTACAGAAACACACTCCCATGGTTTAGATGGTCTTGAGACAGAATCGTGGTGATATTTAACAGGCTTTTGGGATTTATCACTCACACAACATTCAACACAGAACCTTACTTTTTTCTCGATAAACTTATCGACACCAGGCCACCAAAATTCACTTCTTATTCTTTTCTTCATGCTGGACATGCCTGGGTGGCCCTCATGAGCCATGTCTAATACGGTGTTCCTTAAACTATCCGGAACCACTAACAGTAAACCTCTCAAGAGGGTTTCTCCCTGGACGGAGAGTTCTTGAGCCACATGAGAATAAGGCAAAACACTAGAAGATAGACTGTTCTTGGGAGGCCAACCATTTTTGACATAGGATACAACATCTAGATAATCACGATCACTATTGCAAGCCAAAACCCAATCGTCTCCACGAATACAACCATTGGACACTTCGCAAATTGACACTACCTTGTCAGGGTCATTATCAGGAGCAACATGATTGTCGTCTTCTACGGGAAGCCTGGAAAGGAAGTCAGCAAGGACATTCTTTGCACCAGGGATGTACTCAACGGAAAAGTGAAAATCTTGCAGCTTGTACTGCCATCTTGCGATTCTAGAGGTCGCTTTACCACACCCTTTGGTCGTAAACAGGTCAACAAAGGGGACGATGGTCCGATCGTACAACAAAATCTGTACCATATACATACCTGCGAAAGTATTCAATTCCCCACCAACAAGCCAATGTTTCTTTTTCAAGAGTAGAATATTTTGTTTCAGCACCACGTAATGGTCTTGATGCAAAAGCAATAGTGACAAAACCGCTGTGTTGCTTTTGCATCAGAACAGCACCAATGCCGATATTGCTTGCATCAGTGACGATGAATGATTTACAATTAGTGTCAAATGGGGACAAAGCAGGAGCAGAAATTATGCATTGTTTGATGAAATTAAATTGACATTTGCAGTTATCATCCCAAACAAACTCTTGATGATTTTTCATCAAATTACGTAAGTGAGAGGTTTTATCAGAAAAGGAGGGGATAAACTTGGCATAGTATTCGGCTAAACCGAGAAAGGATCTAAGTTGATCCTTGTTGCCCGGTTCAGGTGCGTTTTCAATAGCCCTAACTAAGCTTAATTTGGGAGAGATGCCTTGTTTACTGATGGAATGTCCTAAATAATCTACTGAACTTTTCCCAAATTTGCATTTTTCTTTGGTAAGAGTGAGACCGTTGTCCTGTAGAATAGACAAAACTTTAAACAAAATTTCAGAATGTTCACATTCATCCTTGCCGAAAACTAAGATGTCGTCCTGAAAATATAACACGTTGGACACATTCTTAAACATATTGTGCATTACACGTTGAAACACTGAGGACGCGGACACTAACCCAAAAGGCATCCTTTTATATCTGTATGCACCTTCAGTGGTTATAAACGAAGTCAGATGCTTGCTATCATCGTGGAGTGCTATCTGGTGATATGCGTTAGATAAATCCAATGTGGTGAAGATAGATGCATCCTTGAGCTTAGCGAACATTTCACCAATATTGGGTAAAGGATGTCTATCTACCCATACATTTGAATTTAAATCGCGCATATCCACACATAAACGAATTTTCCCGTTGGGTTTGTGGGCTACGACCACTGGCGAGAGCCATTCGGAGGATTCAATTTCCTCGATTACATCTAAGTCGCATAACCTCTGAAGTTCTTTTTTTACAGATTCACGTAAGGCTAAGGGTATGTTGCGTACTTTATGTACTTTGGGAACAGCGTTATGTTTGAGAACAATTTTGTGCTTAAAATTTTTAAGTAGACCCAAAGTAGGGGAGAAAACTTGTGGAAAAATAGTTTCCCATTTGTTGTCACGAGATACCTCAACAGAATTAATGAAGTCAGAGTAACCTAAAACTTGATCGGGGTGATTGGGATCAAGCTTCATCATCAATTCTCTCTGTTGTGGCCAACCCAGTAAGCATGATCCATCCTTAGCAACATAAACTTTAGCATGAATTGACTTGCCCTTAAATGACAAAGTGGAAGGAAAGTATCCAAATACATCAATGGGTTTTTTCCCATACCCCCTTAATTTTATGTCAGAGGGAAATAACGATATGACATCTGGGAATTCCTTAAGCAAAACGTCATCACCAATTAGAGTGTATTTAGCACCAGAGTCCGCCATGACTTTTATAGATTTGGACCCAATTTGAAGCATACAAAAGGGTGAGTCTTTTTTATCTTCTCCAACTTCATAGACGTTGCAGATGTCGTCGTAGTCATCGTCATCGATGTCCACAGGTTGAACTTCAGAGAATCTGGGGCGTCTCGGGTCAGGATTAGAATACTTCGATCTGTTGCGACTCTTACACATCCTGGAGAAATGACCCCTAGACTTACAATAGTTGCAAAATTGTCCTATAGCGGGACACTTCTTATCTGTTGCTACATGGCCAGGAAAGCCACATTTGAAACAAACGACATCCTTTCTAAAACTTTGATGAGAAGAAGAGGTCATCAAAGGTTTGTTGGAAGTAAAATTGGATGGGTTCTTCTTGACGTTTTGGACCACCGATATACTAGGATTTTCGGAAGAGGATTCTTTCAGTTTTTTGTCGGACAACTCTTTGATGCCTAGTTTCATATCTTCAAATCGGTGTGCGATGTCGAGTGCTTTTGAAAGAGATAAGTCTTTTGCGTCTAGTAATTTTTCTTAAAGTTTCACATCAGAGACATTATGCACAAGTTGATCCCTTAGCATTTGATCTTGGAATTGTTGGTAGTTGCACTTTGCAGCCAGGATCCTTAAATCTTTGATAAAGGAATCAATTGGTTCAACAGGAAGTTGTTTTCTGCTAAGGAACTTGTGACGTGCCACCACTTCATTGACTTTTTTTATGAACTGTTTGTCGAGTTGCATAATTGCATTTTCGTAGACATCAACTTCTTCTTCAGATGAATTATCTAATGTCAATGGAGGTAAATGTGAAAGAATTTGTCTTCCTTCTGCGCCAAGTGAATGTTTTAGTATTGCAAGTTTGCGTTTGTCCGTGTAGTTCTCACCACCAATGGCTTCGAGATAGGCTTCAAACCCTTCACGCCATTGTTTCCACTCCAAAGGAGGTTCTCCAGGACTTGCCAAAAATGGCGGAGGCGCATTAAAACTTTCCATTGAGATGCAGCAGAATGACTGGAAAAGCTGATGAATGTAACTTTACCAGACTATAGCAAATGTCTAACTTAGGTATTGTGATGTCATACACAGTGGTAAAAATTCTTTAGAGGAATTATTCCTAGAAGAAGAATGCAAGAATTTCCTTGAAGGAAGCTTTGTGATGTCACTAAAACAGATCGAAAAGATGCTGCATGTACTTGCTTGTGCTGACGCTGCTGCCTTGAGGAAAAGCTTTGTGATGTCACAATAGCAATTAGAATAGGCGATGCTTGCACTTGCTTGTGCTGACGCTGCCAGGCTGGAATGCAGAGAATGTTGAGCGTTGGCTCGCGCTGAGGTTTTCAGGCGCGTGGAGGGGCGCACGCGTCAACTCGCGCAGATGAAAGTGCAGAGAAAAGTATTAAAATGAAAATAATCTCACCGCTTGATGTGAAGAAAGCGGGATTTTCACCAACGTGGCAGCAATTCGATTATGAAGACTCGGCAGGCACAGAGGAGAGAATTCAGCATTTCATGTTCACAACGGTAATCTTGGTCCGGGGATACCGGGGCTGCAGGCTCAGAAATCGCGTAGGTTCGTTCACACCAAGTCGCCAGTGAAGTATCCTCGAAGGAGGGAAACTGACAGTTCACTATTTTGTGTTAAATAGGGATTTATTAGAGAAGCGAGATCGTTACATGAAGAGCCCACGCCAACCGCTGCTCTGGAATAACCGGAATGCCTAGGCACAGGATTCCACATTCCAGAGCATGCGACGAGGCGAGCTCAGGAGACAGCACGAGGATACAACACACCCCTGCATTTGAGAGATCCCCAGAAGAGTCACCACAGTGCGCAGTAGATGTACTGACCTCCACCCCGATGGAATAATCGGGGTGTTAGGAACAATAGTTGGCACCTGAGGAACAGTAATCCCTGCTAGCCCATCCTCCCTAATTCTAGAGTGGAGTTTAATTAGGGATTTTAGGGAAAAAAAGTTGTCAAGGGTGGCCTGCTCAAATCTGTCCAACCGCTCTGTCAGCCCCTTTACTCTCTCTCTAGGACTGGAAGGAGCAGGGATTTCATTAGATGTTCAATCTGAGCAATCAATGGGATCTCAGGAAAGGGGCCTACAAGAGGAGCAGATGTCAAATCTACACTCATCTTCTCACCTGAAACACCAGAAGCGACTCCCCCCCCCCCCTGCCAGCCCCTGGAAATGTTTGACTCCCGCCCCCGAACCTTTAGGGACCAAACCCCCCCCTATTGCCATTCCTCCTTGGTTTCTTAACCCCTTCAATGCTCATGACGAGCTCAGCTCGTCATGAGGCACAGTTGAGCTGTGCTGATGACGAGCTGAGCTCGTCATGAATAAATGTGATTTCATAAAATTCAGCACCGGAGGGGAAAACCCTTAGCAGCCAAGGTGTTAAAAGGTTTGAGATAGCTACCTTTACGAGGACTAGCAGTGCGTTTCCTTTTTGTTGGGGCAACTCCATCTCCTATCAATGTTGGTGTCACAAGATGAGGACTAAAATCCTCATGGCGGAGTGAAGTAGGTGGAGAAACTAGGGGAGCAGGAGGCTCAGCAGGTCGTGAGATTGGCAAGGAGGTCTCATCCCCACATAATGCTGTATCAGACAACCTCTCTAGCCTATCCAGGCTAACCCTAATGGCAACAACTCGTGGGTGATCGGTACTAGAAGAGACATTAACCACAGGGTCGACAGGGTGTACTGGGGAGGAGACTAATGCCAAAGGGCCCAAAGATGAACGTTTGTTGGCAAGTGGTTCATGAGAAAGACGACGTTCAGTCAAAGCAATTTCTTTCTCGATGACCGTAACAACACGAGTAATGAACTGGTCTATGGTACCACTAACACAGCTGCCTCCTCCCCTCAAGCTCTTACCAGAGTGTGTTGACATTGGCATAAATAGTCCCACAAGTTAGCAAAAGGCAATTTGCAGAACCTAGAAGGATTTATGTGAGTGAAAGAGACAGCAGTATCCAATACTCGGACTCGCCGAAAACTAAACCTCAAGGCGGTGGCCCAGCCCGGCCCCTCTTGGCCCCGGACGGCCACAGACGGCCCGCCCTCTGCCCGGGCTCAGCCCGGCGCGTCCCGTGATGCGGGACAAGCGCAGGATCTTTAAGCGCCTCCGGGCGCGGAAGTGCGGCTGGTGGGTGGGGCTGTGTGCTCGATGATCTGGTCCGTGTAGTCCCACCGCACTGCGGCCGCTGAGTTGGTAGGTCGCGGCAGCAGGGGGGACAGCCGGGCGATGGCGCTCTCACATCGCGGGTGACACCGGGAAGGGAAAACAAAGGTTCGCCTGCTGGCAAGGAACGTCCGGGTAAGCGTCAAGGGTTCAATTGGTCAAGGTTCTCCCGCTCCCCCGGACAAGCGCAGGATCTTTAAGCGTCTCCGGGCGCGGAAGTGCGGCTGGTGGGCGGGGCTGTCCCGCTCAGTGCTCTGGTCCGTGTAGTCCCCCCGCAGTGCGGCCGCTGAGTTGGTAGGTAGCGGCAGCGGGGGGGACAGGCGGGCGATGGCGCTCTCACAGCGAGGGTGACACCAGGAAGGGAAAACAAAGGTCCGCCTGCTGGCAAGGAACGTCCAGGTGAGCGTCGAGGGTTCAATTGGTCAGGGTTCTCCCCATTTACAATGTATGAAAATTTGTATTCTAGGTTGTGAGAGATTGTCCATCTTGATCATTGACAACCATATGTCTAATTAGAAGAAATGTTTTATTTTTCTTGGTAGCATCATATCTTCCAGGGTTGCATTCTGGGAAAGAAATGTTCTGTGAAACAATAGTGATTCCCTTACATAGGTCTTTCCTTTCGGGCACATGCTGGTACGGTGCCTTTCAAAACCTCTCCAATACATTACAAATCTGTGTCCTTTATGACATTCCCTGGCTAGAGCTAACTGCTCAACACAGGCAACCAGTACCATCTTACAATGAGGGTAGCTGCTTGGATTCACTATGCACATGAAACACACAGAACTGAAGTCTGCAGCAAAGCCTCATAATAAACCCCAAAACTATTTAGTGGAGCACAATTAGAATGCAGCAGCAGGGATTGACAGCATGCTTGACAATCTTAAGAAGTTGATCTTAGAGCGCAATCCACTGCCAACCTCGCCCAGTCCATTTGCTGTTGCTCCCCTATCATTGATCACCTGTCTTCACTTCCAACCTTCCTCAGTGCTGTTTTAAAGCAGATTAAAGGGCTTACAGCTGGCTCAGGGCAATATCAAGCACCAGTAAAAGTAACCCCCCTTCAAGCCTCTGAAGCCCTCAACACACTACCCACTTATGTGCACATCGGGTCAGTGGACTCCAGCCCTGAGCACGCAGGCACTCAGCCGTCGATTAGCCCCACAGGGCAGGCAAATGCAAATAGTTTTTGTGCCTGCGAAAATCTTAATCCCCCTCTTTCAAATGCACATTCTCTGACAATAAGTTTGAGTCTTGAGCAGGCAGGCTTACCACATTTGCCCACCTCAGCAGCCACCTCTACCCTGTTGTCTCAGTCCACCCTCAGAATAATAGTCTCCCTCTGCCCAGCCCTCTTAGAGAAAGCAAATTCCTTCTGAAGTGAGAGTGAAATGTACTGGGCATTCGGTCATGCTGGATGGCTGTAACTGGCTTTCTTAACCCAGGCAACACCACCCTAAACAATCTGCTAGCAATGTTTGTTGCCATAGCCGTTAATAAACTTGTTCACTCTAGGACTTAGAAGAGCGGCCCTGATCCCTTACTCTCAGTGAATCGTCAACCTGCATTGAACTGTAAAAGCTGGTCCATTGGTTGGAAGAGTCACTGCTGTGCTTGCCCACGAGTGGACCATTGTTCATTAAATCTTTGGCATCGGATGCTGCGAGACAGTACCTCTCATCTGATCATTCTTAAGTCCTCCAAAGGAACTTTCTGATCGGAAAAGACAATGAGGGACCGCCTGGCATGTCACAGAGAAATGTAGTGCAGGGAGATCAAGGATTACAACTGACCTCTTCGGGCAGCAAGATGTCGAAGAACTGGAGGGGGAAATCCCGGAAGCTTCTGCAGCTGAGGAAGAGGCCTTCTCCTGCCAATAATTTTCATCCGAATCATAGATGGAAAGAAGTCTCCAGATCGAAGACATTTCTCCATGTCAACGTACCGTGATTACACATGCTCCTGTAAAATTCACAGACACCCGGGACAGAGTGAATATACGGCTTCCATGCCTCCACTGTCAAAAAGACATGGGAGGCACTAACAATCCGATACGGATGCCTCATGCTTGGCTCTGAAAATTAAGCCAAAATTGCCACACTCCGCTTCGGCCTGACCAGCTTCGGTTTCAAGCCATTCAACTCATTTTTTGGCTCCCAGCACCCCATGGCCCGACAAACAGGTTCTGAGCACAAAGGCAAAAGCTCTTTAGCACCGAAAGAAAAATCCACTTACACACCGGTTCCAAAACCTGTGATTTCCAAAACAGAATTGCTTACAGAATCAATCCTCCAGGTAATGCAGGAGTGGCTCAATCTGAGGCAAAAGACAATACATATCCAGCCTCAAATATCTCAGCACCAGCTTTATTTTGAAGAAGTCATTGATATGCCACTGTCTCTTCAAAAGAAGAGAAAGGACATAGCCACCAGCCCTATGCTTCCTCCTTTACCTGCTTCTCCACCCCGCAACTACCTCCTCCACCACCACCTCAGTCATACACTGGTACAGGGGACATTACACCACAAGGGTCTCCACCATCTTCTCTTGGAGATGATGATATAGGAGATCATTCACATTCTCAACCTACAGATCCCTGGGACAACTATGATGTTGATCCTCCAGGGGATACTGACCCTGACTGTTATCCAACCAGGACCTTATTGCTAGGGCGCCTGCTTAGCACCAGGTCCCATTACATAAAGACACTATTATAGTATGATTTCCTATTTGAACACCTCTCCAATACCAATAGGGTGACTCAATCTTCCCCATTCTAAAAAGCATGCACCAACATGCTGAGGAGCTTTTTAAAGACCCTGTTGGAGCACCCATCATTACACCTAGGTTAGCTAAAAAATATAAATTGGCACCATGTGACCGTGTATATATATATATATATATATATTCAAACACAGAGTTTAGCCCTCAGTGGAAGAAGCCACAAGAATGGTAAAATTTGGATCCATTTCTTTAAGGAGCAGCTGCAACAGGAGACGCAGGGAGAACAGTCACCATCTGTTCGTGTACAGCTAGACCGGGTTGGGAACCCAAACACCAGGGTCTCCATATCAGTTACCTCGAGCTACAAGCTGTTCACTTGGCATTGAAAGAATTTCCCCTCACAGGCAAAGTTATCTTGTTATGCACAAACATGACAACCATGTTCTATTTACAAAAACGGGGGTACACACTCTTTACATTTGTCACACCTATCTCAGACGATTTGGCATTGGGCAATACGTCAACATTCACCTACTAGCAGAACACCTAGGAAAGGACAACCAGTTTGCCGACCTCCTCAGCAGGATGCGGAAACAAGTCCACAAATGGGAACCCCACCCTCAATTCCTTCTCCTATAATTTCACAGGTGGGGGTTTCCACAGATAGACCTCTTCACAACCGCAGAAAACACAAAATGTCCAAACTTAGCCTCCTGATTACAAACACCCTCAGTCCAAGGGCAATGTTCTATGGGTGAACTACTTAGGAATATTTGCTTTTGCACCTCTCCCTCTTCTTCTATTTGTGGTTTGGAAGCTCAGGCAAATGTCTCTCACCCTCGTCCTGGTATCACTCACTTGGCTCGCCAACCATGTTTCACCACGCTACTGGAACTATCAGTAGTTCCCCACAAGAGGCTTCCTCGCCACCTAGGTCTTCTCCCACAGAACCATGGAGAAATACAGCACCCAAATCCAAAGAAACTCAGCCTTGTGGTTTGGCTACTGAAGTCATAGAAGTTGGTTATTTAAATCCTCCATCTGAATGTATGACCGTTCTTAAAGAAGCTCGCAGACCAACAACTAGAGCGCGTTATGCAGCAAAAGGTAAACTGTTTGTTTTCTACTGTCTTAAAAAAAAACATTGACTCAACTGAACAAAACATTGTCTGCTACCTTCTTTATTTACAGACCTCTGGCCTTGCTTCTGCATCCATACGTCTACATTTGGCTGCAATTGCTGCCTACTTGCAAATTAGGCAACAACTATCTCTGTTCAAAGTGCCAGTTATTATGGTCATGGAAGGCCTGAAAAGAGTAATTCCACCTAGAGTTCCACCTGCACCTACATGGAGTCTCAATATTGAACTTACTAGAATTATGGGTCCACCATTTGAACCGTTGCACAAATGCTCCCTATAATTCTTAGCTTGGAAAGTTGCATTTGTATTGGCAATTACCTCACTTAAGCGTGCCAGTGAGCTGCAGGCTTTAACCATGGAGGAACCTTTCTTCAATCTACATAAAGATAGGGTGGTTCTGAGAACAAACCCATAATTTTTTCCAAAGGTAGTTTTATCTTTTCACCTTAATCCAGTGGTTTCAACCCACAGATCCCTTGGCCTTATTTGGCCGTGGCTCCCCATTAGGTTACTTTTTTTTGACTGGTGGGAAGAATGTAAGCCCGGCCTCTGGAGTACTTCCATTTTATTCTCTGAAAATAATTGGCATGAAGCTGACGAAGGTATTCTGATCATAGATGTGGCAAACTAAAAGTATACCCGTTTTTTAATTTAAAAAAAACTTTAATTGGTGAAGTCAGAAACAATACTCTTCAGCACTGTGGTTTTCATAATAGAAATGTTGAACTATTTTTTGTTTAAAAAAAATGCCATTAGCATTCTGTGCTCTCCTACAGATCATTTTAGTTGTTAAGGAGCCATTTTTGTTATAAAAGAATGCTACTCCGCTAATCTTATTAGCAATTTGTCCACATTAGTAAGGTTTTGGTGTTCTACATATATTTAGCATTTCTGTCATATCACTTCTTGTGTTGATATCAAGTATGCCAATTAGTTCTCACTTTTAAAGTGTCTTACAATTTGAGAACTCTGCAACTATTGAGTTGGTATTGCAAAACATGACAGACTGGATCTATAAATGCACTTAAGGGTTAAACTAGACAGAAAGTGACAAGGAGCTTGGTGTTTAGTGGAAGAACTAAGGCTGCAGTTATGCAGTTTTCATAAGCATTGAGATTGCTAATATGCACAGGAAATACTCAAGGCTGCTGTCAACAAAGTAAAACCTAACGGACTGACTTTAAAAGTCGAGGATAAGTACGATTGATTACAAAGTTTTTGGAGAGCAATCAAAAAGCATACACTTCTACCAACTTCAAGGTTTCAAGAATAGCGGTGGAGATTGCTGGAGTATGACACGTGAAGTACAGAGAGGCATCTGTACAATGCATAAGTCCCAGTCTTTTTACAAGTTGGTGATAGTAAAACAAATCGTAAAAGCAACATCTAGAAATGTAACGAAGCAAGACAGCGATCCCAAAACGGCGCTACCGGATACTGATAGCTATGGTAGTTTTAAACTCACCTGTGGGGGCTGCAAACTTAAAGACAGGCTTTGCGACCATGTCCGCAGCAGGCAGTGGCTGATCAGGACTTGCATCAGAACCCAAGCGAGACCGCTTACAAGCTTCAAACTAGAGACTCCACAGGATCTGCACCCTTTTTTCGCTTCACCTGAAGTACAGTTTGAGAGGGGTACCCCTGCAACATCCTCCATGAATCTCCACTGGAGTGCCTCTTTCCATGTCTATTTAATTCTATTTACGGGCCAGGTAGTTGGGACTTGTGCTACTGAGGGATCTTCATACGGAAGCAAAAGTGGGACTAGCAGGAAGCCTCACTATATATGATCTGGACTGCTTGTTGCAGGTCACACTTTCTTAAACAAGTGTGGGTTACTGTTTGCAAGAATAATTCGAAATGTGTGTGTCTCTCAAGTGCCGAAATGTCAGTAACTCTTGACAAAGCAAAGAGCAAATCATTTTTAGTTGCTGCAATTTTTTAAGGTTGTCAGGAAGCACTAGGGGGGCAAGCCTCAAGTGGACTCCTGCTGAGGATATGGTGACGCTGGACATACAGACCAGGATGCAATCTAACTTTGTAAACTAATTCTCTAAGCAGCGGTGATCCCAAAATCCACACGTAGCATTCTTTTAGCTAATGATTCTCATGAGCCATTCATGAAAAGGAGAATAATAAGATCTTTCATCATCAGTTGCCTACATTTCTAACTTCTCTGAACTCTGTCAATAGCTCAGTTACTTGTTCCTGGATTTAAATAGCCTTCCCTATGTGCGTGCGTTTATATTTCCTCATCGTTTATAGTTTGTGTCATCTGCTGCAATATCTGATATACAGGAGCAATTCATGTGTTATTTTGCATGTCGCACTGCCATCTAGCGGTATTAAGAGGGCGCTTCATCTTCATGGTTTAGCAAAATATATTTTAGAAAGCAAGCTTACAAAATAGAAGAAAGTGCACAAGGAATATTGACGCATAGCTGCCAAGGTTTCAGATTGCCATGTGTGACATTTTTATAATTTCAGTGAAATTATGAGTGACACTTTAATGACTGAGTGACACTTTCTCGCAAGCAAAAATCATGCAATGAAGACGAGGGAAAACATCCAAATATCAGATATTAGAGCCATTTGAGTAACAAGAAACTCCAAGAACTTCTTGAAAACTGCTGGAGAGCACCAGAAATGGAAGGGCATTAACCTGGCACTGTGTCTAACAAGTTACAACATAAACAACCGAACTGCGCTCCACAGTATCAGTCACGCCTCTGCCTGGCGCGCAGCATTGGCCAAAGTACACTTACTTTATATGAACTTCAGACTGCTGTTTCTCTGCCTCCTGGTCGGTCCTGAAGCCTCGGCGTGACCCGCAGCCGCACAGCACACTGCATGATGCAGCCAGTTCTCCCAGCTGAGTGACTCATCCCCCGCCCGGGCCGCACTACTACTACCAGTTTGCGCCTGTGGCGGTTCATCACCACAATGTTTATGGCGATGCCTCTCATGATGCGCAGTACAAAAGGGGGTGGTGATGGACGGAGCATCTAAATCAATCAAACACTCACACCCAGTCAAAAGATCTGGGTTTAATCCATCACCGTTCTTTAGCCCACTCTGCCACCCCAGTTCAGACATGGCTATATGCAAATCAGTCTGACCCTGTGCCTCATGGGAACAGTCCAGCCCGAACTGCCAAGCCCTGTCTTCTCTGGACCGGAAACAAGCTTCCGAGGACCGGTTTCTGGCATTCCAGCCGTCTTCAGCCCGGCTTGCTTGAATCCAGTGGCAAAGTGAGCAAGGGACTCACGTCTGAGCATACCCTGCCACACTTATGGCGGTTAAAAGCGGTACAAAAGGGGGTGGTGATGGGCGGAGCATCTGAATCAATCAAACACTCACACCCAGTCAAAAGATCTGGGTTTAATCCATCACCGTTCTTTAGCCCACTCTGCCACCCCAGTTCAGACATGGCTATATGCAAATCAGTCTGACCCTGTGCCTCATGGGAACAGTCCAGCCCGAACTGCCAAGCCATGTCTTCTCTGGACCGGAAACAAGCTTCCGAGGACCGGTTTCTGGCATTCCAGCCGTCTTCAGCCCGGCTTGCTTGAATCCATGGGCAAAGTGAGCAAGGGACTCCCATCTGAGCATACCCTGTCACACTTATGGCGGCCAAAAGCGGTACAAATGATGCGCGGCGGCCATGATTCTAGTGACAGGAGTCAAGTCACTCGGATGCTGGCCGCCTCCCGCCGATCCAACGCTGGTTTTTATTGCGCTGACAGCAGCGCACCAGGTCTCCTTTCGACTCTCAAATTGAGTCCTCTGCCGCTTCTCTGACCTGCCTATCACCTTACCTCACTTCCTCTTCCTCCAGGACGAGGCACAATGTCACTTCCAGAAAAAATCCCAGGGCCCCCCACGGTGTGCCACAGCCAGTAGCAACCACTGCTGAGGGCATGCCCCGCCCTCGGGTCTGTCTCGGACCGGTAATTAGCAGTGAGTGTCAGTGAGTCAGAGAGTGGTGTCTGAAAGCCGTGCGTAGGCAGTAGGAAATTAAATGCAGCCAGGCAGCAGGGGGCAATTTGTAACATTGTTGCACTCCGACTCTAGAGCTGAGCAGACTGTAAGATCTCTAACTATTAACTTACTAAGCTAGCTGGTTGCTGGCAACTCTGTGGGGAGTAGAAGATGCAAAGGCGCCTGCGGCGCACGCTGGTACGCAGCGTAGCCGTGTTTCAGAGTGGCATTAAAAATGTGTGACAATGCATTTCAGTGGGGTGATGTGAAACACCACACTGAAATGCGTTAGAGTCACACCTGATGCGTGATACTTGGCAGGCCTATTGACGCATTGTGTCACAGCATCTCTGGCTAGTTTTGGAAGTGCACCAAGGTGCCGTGGCTCACAGATTGGGAACCGCTGCCTTAATCAGTTGAACTACATACTTTCTTTTCACAACCAGATTCAGTTGAGTAAAGGACCCTTCATACACTGGATGTCAGAAGAGCTGTTATGGATTATATTGACAGAACTAAACAGTTTTGTTACACTAAACCGCTTTTTATTGCTTTTTTTGCCCCCTCACACAGGAAAGCCCATATAACAGTTAAGCATTTCTAGATGGATAATTAAATGCATTCAAACATGTTATGCCAAAGCTAAAATAACTTTGCGCACACCACCTAAGGCTTACTCCACTCTTACGATACAAGCTTTCATGGCTTTCCTGGGCAATATTCCAATAGCTGATATTTGCAAAGCAGCTACATGGTTAACATCACACACTTGCACTTAACATTGTGTGGATGTTTTAGCACACCCAACAAGCCAGTGTAAGTCAGGCAGTGCTACGTACTCTTTCAAACAACTGAAACACCCACAGGTTAACCATCACTATTTAGGAGGGACTGCTTTACAGTCTACGCCAAGCATGTGTATCTACAGCCACACATGCCTCAAACAGATTATCTTACTTGCCCTGTAGGCGTCTGTTCATGGCTTGTAGTGCTGCAGATTGACATCTGCTAACCCTCTTCCCCGCACACCTGTGGCCATTGCAGTTCATTTTCATTATCTTACTTGCATGGACATCTCTTTACTGACACTTAACACTTACTTTTACTCCATTCTCACCGGCCTGTGGGATACCAATCTAGCAATGGAGCTGATGCCCATGTGCATTATCACTGAGAGGAGGAGTCACTTTACCTCCTGACTCAAAACACTTCCTAGAAGAAAAACAACTTGCACACATCTGGACGCAACAGTAGATTGTGGTAGTATGCTAAGCCTGTGAATCTACAGCACTACATGCCACAAACAGCTCCTTACAGAGTAAGTAATATAATCCTTTTTAGTTCATGAAGGAACCATTGGCCCATGGAGCCTAGCCTCATCCAAATGGAAGGAATGTTGTAGCAGCATTTGGGCTGGTGTTGTGGTGGCATGCTCTTAGAAGGGTTGTGTGGGATCACATTTCCAGATGGTTGCCATGCTCCACATCAATGATCCAGCGAGTGTGGCGGGGTAGTAGTGTATCTCCAGAGGGAGCTGCTTGTCTGTACTTTACTATTAAACGTGTTGTAGTTAAGTTCTCACCATTACACCTGCCGCTCTGAAAACCGCTAGGAAATCCCCCTCTCTAACCCCCTTCAAGCAGGTCAATTGCATTGCTACCAATGTCCCTTCACCTAGTGTGCCTGCTCTGTCCCCAAGTGCTGTATTGTAACCATTGTGTCAACCATCCCCCTTTCTCCACATGTTGCTCAACCCACATTAGTTCTGGCGTACCCTTACCCAGTGTTGAATGTGGCAAACTGGTGATTGCAAATCCGAAATCTAGCACATTGGGATACTGTTATGCACCTTCTTCAAGGCAAACTCCTAAGCTGGAGCAACAACCAAAAGCTTGTCATACTTTGCTGAACTGTTGAAAACTGCAATCTATGAAATTTCTGATGCTGCATTATATTACCCTGCTTGCTGCTTATTCCTAAACACAAGGTGTTGGGTCTTAAGTGGATGGCTCCTAAACGCCGTAGCCTCCCCACAGCAAAGTATGACTCTAAGGTCTGCAGTTTCGCCTACTAAAGTGGAGTTAGCCTTTTGGCTATCCGAATGCTGTTTAAATTTCCTTTGTTAAACTCGCCCTCTAGCAATACTTAAAGTGTGCGATGGGATTTCATGACCATCTTCTGACTACCTGTCAAATGGATACATTTTATTAATATCAAAAAACATTGCCTGCACTAGACAGCGTGAAAAGGTGTAGTTCTTTTTAATGACAATGTTTGGAATACGCATGCCATAATTCTATCTGCTGCATCAGTTGAGATAGAATAGCTACCATTGAATTCTCAACCACTAATGGCCACATTTAAATAGGAAGAGTCAAGTCTGGCTGTAGAGTGAGGCTGCTGTTAGTAAGGCTTATTTCATGTGGTAGAACACTCTGTGTGCTATTCCGCTGACCTCCATTCCGATTCCCTCAAAAGGTCATGTACGGTTGCTGCCATCTCTGCAAACAAAGGGATAAACGCATGACAAAACTCAGAATTCCAAGTAACTGTAGGAAGTAAGAATCATCTTTAGGGATACATTCAATGACAAGCTCAGTCTGTATGGACTTTCCTGCAAGAATAGTGGCTGTAGAAACAACACATCACCTTTTTGAATCTCAGCTTTTGCACTGTTCACAGGGAGCCCTCTACTCGGAGTGCTGTCAGGATGCTACCCGATATCTCTTTATGCTTCTTTATAGAAGTTGTGAACACCCAAATAGCATCCCTATGTTGAAAGACCTTTTTTTGATGTGCCAGCTTACGCTCCATATTTTTCTTCACTTAGTAGAAGGTGGTGGAGTTGTCCTTGAAACCTTTTGAAGTCTTGCTGTACCCTTCATGCCTAATATTAAAAAAAACCTTAGATAGAGGCTATTATTAAGAAAATGTAGTTCCCAGAGGCTGTTTTGTTAGTCTGTTCCGGAGGTGACCGTAAGACTGAGCAGTGGTGTGCCTTCCTGTATGCAGGACCTTGCTAAACTCCTACTGTTACTCAATATACTTCTGGTTTTTCCTGTCTGCTTGAAGGTGGCCTTCTGGTCCTTGGGACAAACGCAGGCATTAAAGCAAGCCTTGTGCTTTGCTCTCCCTGAAACACCCTGCTGTAGAAATTCGAACTTCATTGCGTAGATGCTAGATATGCTTTATAAATTATTCAGAACGATGCCAGGTACGGGTAACTTTGTCTATTTGTTCTGATGACAACCCTGTTGCCAATCTCGTATTTGAGTCGAAATGCTGATGTGCTTATTCAGATAGAATGCATTGACTGAAATAAACATACACAACTATTTTAATATGTAAAAGCAATTGTTATAAGGTTCCTATGAATTTAGTAGGTTTATGTAGTAGGTCAACATAACTTTACAATATAGAGACTCATTCTACTTATATCCACAGTAAATGTTGGTTAGGCTAGCTCAGAGTACTACATATAAACTCCTACACTTCCAGAGCTCTAGATGTTGTCAGTAACCTCGAACATCACCACTCTGATTCCCAAGGTATTAGTGGAAACGGATCTAACCCTTTCGTTAGTCACTTTTGCATTGCCCAAGGTGTCACAAGGAAAAGACACGAGAATACGTTTTAAAGTGTTTATTGAAAAGATCTAATCCTTGTAAATAAAACATGAGCTGCAATTAAGCAGATGAAACACATCACTGTAATGAGCATTATTAGAATGGTGAAAAACAGAAACAATTCAACCATGTTAATTGTTCCTGATGTTACTCATATCTGTCACCAATACCTCTATACTAGCAAGAGCATATCAGGAGTATCCTTCTACCAGACATGTTGGAATGATCTAAACCTTTACCTTGGTATAATATGTCAGAAAGCCGGCCTCAGTACTTAAACAAATGCACCCCGTCTGAGTGTCAATTTATTTATTTATTTTAATGTTTTATAGAGTGCGAACCAGACCTGTGAGGTTATTAGAGCGCTTTACATGATTGAGGGGGAGGTATACAAAGGGCATAGGAAGGGAGGATATCAAAGGGAAACCAGGCTTATGTACATTATGTAGGAAAAACAGGCAGTCTCAAGTTCCGGATAGACTTGGGATAAAAACAGGTAGAGTTAATATACAAGAAAGTAGGTAGTCTCAGCTCCCGGGTGTGAAGCCCAGAGGGCCGGGAGGTATCATCCGGGAAAGTCAAGGAAAAAGCCGTCATGGTGGGCAGTACAAGGACGTATTAGGCAAGTAATTTGCCCTTAAGGAAAATTTTGGTCTCCTTTTTGAAGCGTGCAAAAGATGACTGTCTTCTGATGGTAGGCGGGAGAGAGTTCCATATTCTTGGAGCGGCCCCAGAAAAGGTCGGATTGTAGTTTTTCTTTTTCCGGAATCGAGCTGGTTGGAGCAGGAGGTCTCTGGGAGACCGGGAGTTTCTGGCTCTTCCAGATAACACGAGTTTCTGGTCAAGGAAGGCAGGGGAGTTAGAGTATAGAGCCTTTTGAGTAATGCAGGCCATCTTAAGTTGGATTCTGGCCTCGAGAGGGAGCTAATTCAGGGCTTTCAGGTGGGTAGAGATGTGGTCGAATTCCCTTGAGCTGATTAAGAGTCTGGCGGCGGCGTTGAGGCAGGCTTTCAGTGGGGCCAGAGAATGTTTAGGCAGACCTGCAAGAGTAGAGCAACCGTATTCAAGTCTATAGATGACTAGTGCCTGGGTTGCCATTTTTAGGTCGGGAGGGTCGAGGAAGGGTTTCAAGTTTCTTTGGTAACTCAGGTGAAATCTGGCAGCTTTAGCCATCAAATTGATGTGGGCACGCATGTTCAAGCTGCCGTCTAGGTTTTAGGTAATTTTGCAGAGTCCACAATGGTAGGAGAGCAGTTTAGCGCTGTGATGGCTTGATCCATTCTTGGATGTCTGGATTGGTTTTGGGTGGGGAGATGAGAAGAAACTCGTTTTTTTGCGTTAAGTTTGAGCTGGTTAGAAGTGAGCCAGTGGATAGTCAGTTTCAAAACCTCATTCAGGGAGAGAATGTCCTTAGGAGAAGAGATTTTTATGTAAATCTGTGTGTCGTCAGCATACATGTGGTAGGCGATATTGGCGGTGCGTAGCACCTCTGTGATAGTTTCCAGTTAAAGATTGAAAAGAGTAGGGGACAGGGTTGAGCCTTGAGGGACTCCCACCGTGATCGGGGAGGGGGCGGATAGGTTGCCGGTAATTAGGATTCTCTGTGAGCGATACTGGAGGAAGGACCTAAACCATTCGAGAACGGTGCCATCCAAACCCATCCTGAGTTTGAGGCATTCAAGGAGTGTTTTGTGGTTGACCGTATCGAAGTCCGAAGATAGATCTAGGAGGATAAGGAGACAGGTACTGCCTTGGTCCAGGGCTTGAAGAGCATCATCCACATTGTGGAGGAGGGTGGTTTCGGTGCTGTGTCCAGGTCTGAATCCGGATTGGTAGTCATCCAGTAAGTGGAAGTTAGTGATGTGTAGGCTCAGTTGCTGTTGCACACATTTTTCGAGAACTTTGGCTAGGAGTGGGATTTTGGAAATAGGTCTATAGTTTTCAAGGGAGGAGGGCTCCAGTGTAGTTTTTTTTTTAAATGGAGGCGACTTGGCCAGCTTTGAGAGAGTCCAGTATCGATCCCTGTAGGAGGGAGGCGTTGATTATTGCAGTCCAGGAAGGGATGATAGCCTGAGGGGCGGCAGCTAGGCAGTTAGAGGGTCATTGAAGTGATTGTTCGGGTTTAGGGAGTAAAGAATTTTCGAGACGGAGTGGTCTTCATAGACTTTGAAGCTGGAACAATGGGCATGGTTTTTGGGTGATGTCTGGGAGGGCAACGTGGAGAGAGCCAACAGAGTTAGGGAGAGAGTTGCAGATTCGAGTTCGATTCCTAAGGCAGAGATTTTGTTGCAGAAGTAGGAAGAGAATTCTTCGCAAGATATTAGCGATTTTGGGGTTTCTTTAGGAGTTTTTGCTTGTTTGTTGGATTGGTGTTTTTTGGCGTTATCTAGTCCTTTTCTGAAGAATTCTTTTTTCGAATTTAGTATTTTCCTATTGTAGGCATTTCTGGCCTGTTGGATAAGCTTTAGGTGGGTTGCTGACGGGTGTTGGTTCCAGTTACGTTCTGTCTGCCAAAGGGATCTCCTCTCCTTGTTGAGGGATTTGTTGAACCAGGGATTCCGGTCTTTGGTCTGGGTTCTTTTAAGTTTTAGTGGAGCGAGGTCATTGAGAATGTTGGCTATGGTAGAGGACAAATGCTCAGTGAGGTTGTGGACCGAGGTGAATTGAGGGGGGGGGAGGGAGGTCAGTCTCTCAGTGCGCAGCCAATTGTCAGTGATCTAGGTTTTTGGTGTCTCTAAGCCATCGTTTGGGGATTAGGGGTTGAGGTGTCCATGTCTTGTGGGTGCCAAGCAGAAGGAAGGAAATAGCGTGGGGGTCGGACCAGTCACAAGGGTCAATAGAGATAAGTTTGACTGCTGATTCTTTGGCGATGATCCAGTCTAGAGTGGCGCCTTTCGTGTGAGTAGGGAGTGTGCAGGCTTGGTCGGCCAGGAAGTCTCTGAAGCCATTGACCTGAGGGTCTTTGGGGTCGTTCCAGTGCAAGTTGAAATCTCCAAGGAAAATGTCATTAGAGTTAGGGAAAGCCTTGGTTGTGATGATTTCCATAAGATGGTCAGCGAAGGTGTCATTTTTGCCTGGGGGGTGATAGAAAATATGAAATGTACACATTTGGGTGTTGTTGTTGCAAATGGAGAGTGCAAGGTATTCAAAGGAGTCTGTGGGATCACCCAGAAGTTCTGTACCAAGGAGTGAAGAGTGATAAATGCAGGCAGTGCCACCTCCTTTTTTTTTGATTGCCTGTCTAGTCTTACGATGTTATAAGTGGGTGGGACTAAGAGGTCCAGGCAGGGCGATGAGGTTTCGGTGAGCCAAGATTCCGTCAAGATCGCTAAGTCCGAGTTATGGCTCAGGATGAGATCAGCGACATCCGAGGCGTGCTTTACTGCAGAACGGCAGTTAATTAGGAGCCTGGATAGATGGGGGTCAGAGTGTGTGTCATGGGTAAGGGCAGAGGTGGGTACTATCGCCTCTCTTGCACGGTTATCTTTCGTCTCAGGATGCAGACCAGGGCCTTCAGAGCTGAATCTCAGTCACAGCTCACATTTGTTCCATGATAACTCTGGCATGAAGTGCCTCTCACCAAATTCAGCATGAATGCTGTTTAACCCCTTCCGTGCGGCGCACGTTCAGCAGACGTCGGGTGTACTACCTCGGTAGTGATGCGCACGTCCGCTGAACGTTCCAGCCCCGCCCGCTTACTAGAACGTTCCGCACTGGGGCGGAACGTTCAGGGGAGGGGTTAAATAATAAAACATATTGTACTGTGCCAGAGGTGCAGAACATCATCTTTAACCCCTTCGCTGCGGCCGCGATTTTACCGCTGTGCGGTAAACAAAAGAACAGGGCGGGGCCGTGACGAACCCCTGCCGTCATCAGCACACGCCCACCGCAGGGGCGTGACGGCTGGGGTTCGTCACCAGCATGGGAGGGGTTAATTAGTCTGGAGAGAAAGAGTCCTCTCCTACAACCACAAAAATAATCAAGGGCCTTGCATTTTGAATTGTGTGGCCCTGGAACTAATTTTGCAGACTAAAGGGCAACAATATCTACCAAGAATAAATAAATGTGTGTGTGACTCTTCCTCTGTATTATGGGAATATATGTTTATGTTTATAATATATGTGCAAACCACCATCAGTAAAAGATGCTAAGCTAAAGTGGAGAGTAAATGTAATCCCTATAACTTAATCTGCAATATATCAATCAATCATGGTGTTAATAAGTAGTTTGACTATTCATTTACTCATATATATATATATATATATATATATATATATTCACTCCACAAGTTCCACTTTGCACAGGAACAACTCGCACGCTACCAGATCCTTTTTCCCTTGCCAAAATAAATTTGTTTGCAAGCATCTGGTAGCGCCCGAGTTGTTCCTGTGCAAAGTGGAACTTGTGGAGTGAATAATTGAAAAGCGCCGGCTTTTGTGACTCGGACCGCCCGCGACAGCCTTACGTCTCTTTTCCAGCATTTGTGGAGCGAAAAAAAATATATATATATATTTTTATATTATTTATATATTATTATATTATATATATATATATTATTTATATTATTTATATTATATATATATTATATTATATTATTATATATTCATTTACTTACTGATCGATGTGCTGTTGTTCACTTTAGTATGTCTGGCAATAATTAACGTTCTTATGTTTTCAGTACTAAAAGACAGATATTAAAAATAACATTGACTTCTTCAGTACTCCTTCGTCCATTGTAGGTTTACATCATTTACTAAGGCACTTGCTGTGGATCTTTGGTCACAGCCACAAACTAAAATTGTAAACAACGGTTCAATTTGTGAACTTGTCTGGATTCATAGATATCCTGCTTGGCATACTGGGTAAGGGTTTACTGTCTTTGGGTCCCAGTTTATGAACATCTGTGTAGCTCCTATGTGCTATCAAAATCAAACTTATTCATGGAAAACCCTCCTTCGTACTTTGTGAGCTCTGAATCAATGAGTGGCTGTGCAGGATGACCAGCAGTATTGTCTTTATGCTTTGTGGTGCTCCATGCTCATACAAACAACTGGCTCTGCAGACTTTCATGTTTTTGCCTCCTCCTTTGTTTCTTCTTTGGATTGTCTTAATCTGCTTTACTATTTTCTGGTTCTTCCCATGATTTACTGATCTTCGGGTACTGTCATATAGGGCAGCTTTTCTACATATGCTAATTCACTTTTTACTAAATAGTTTTTTTGAAAAAAACATTTTTCAGCATTTACAGTAACATACAGCAGATCTACATGAGCAGTCGATAACTGCAGTCCCAGATCATCGAATTCACATCAAATCAAATCCACTTTATTTGATTATTTTAAAATCATAAAAGTATGCTATTCAATCACAAGATAAAATCAGGGTTAATACAAAAAAAATTTGATTTACACAAAATGTACATTTCATATATACAAAACACACAGTGGTGTCGAATTGATAATTATTCATAGTAGCTTACAGGTTGCACATGATAGTCGGCAAATGAATACAGATTTAAAAACAACAGGATTAACTTCATGTGCATTCTTAATTAGTTGGTTGGATCAATTACAGTTTGAGATAATACATAATCCGAAGCTGTTTGCCCCAATGATCTGTACTTCTTGTTACGGATGGATGCTACCAGAAAGTTTGCTACCTCAAACATGACAGCGGGGGATTCCATTAATTGGAGATAAAGTAATGCAGGTTTTACCTGCAAGAACCCCCTATCTTTTAGAAGTGGAATAATTAACTTTTTCCTGCCTCCCATATAAAATGGGCAGAAAAACACAAAATGGATCGTGTCCTGATATGAATGATCATCACATTTGCAAGGAGCGGCATCCTCTGGTTTGCACCACCCGCTAAAAATTCCCAATAACAAGTGCGACTGATTAAAACGAAATTTTGTAACCAGCCATCGATGAAAGGGTTTAGTGACAATTGTCAAGTACGGTTGAATGGATATAGACAATATCAGCATATAATGGGCCCTCACAGTTGGTTTACTTGTTTCTGTGACTTCACAATCCAGTTCTCTGGACCTTAAAAAGTTTGTTTTTACCCAGCTGATGTCAGCTTTAGTTAGACCTTCTGGGTTGGTGTAAATCTCTGGACGTCCCAAATAATTAGATGTAGATTTAATGAAGGACAGCCATTGTATTTCCGACACTTTCTCAAGTAACATACAGTCCCTGATGATTTTATGGTTTAGTGTGAGATTGGGGTTCAGCCAGGTTCTGATCCATAGTAGGATGGGGGCCATGTTTAATATGTCAGAGATATATCCCATCCCAAGCTCCAGGTGTACTGCATATGTAGCAGTTGATTGGGGGAGACCTAATAGGGCTCGCAGGAATTTATTTTCTTCTCTCTGAATAAGAGCTGTATCTTTATAGCCCCATATTGCTCCCCCATACCTTGCAATGGCCATAGTTTTGGCTTTGTAGATGGACAATATTGCCTCTCCTGGTTTGCCACCCAGTCTCTTAGCAAATCCTAAAATAGCAGCCGAGGATCTTCTTACGGCGGCTACTTTATTCAAAACTTGGGGGACCCATGAGCCTACATCGTCGAACACGACCCCTAGGTACGTGAAGACTTTTACTCTAGATATTACTGAGTCATTACAAGAGACGGTTTTAAAGCACTTCCTCCTATTCCCTAGTGACATGACATGCGATTTCTCTATGTTAATAGCTAGGTCCAGTTTTTTCATAAACTCCCCAAAGGAGTTAAGGAGGCGTTGCAAGGCGATGGGGGTCCTTGCTAATAGCGCAGTGTCATCCGCGTAAAGGAGTACAGGGATGGGCATTCCTCCCATACGCGGAATATCAGCTGAATTCACGTATATAATAGACATTTTTTCAGCAGCTTTCGCATAAAAAGTAGTTCATTGTATTTCCAACCGTAGCCCTTTTCTCACTAGCTTGTCTCATGCTCCTGTCCTCGGTAATTCAAGGGGTCCCATTAGGGAGATCTGTGATTTTTAGTGATCATGTTCTCTCAAGTTACTAAATCATCCACAACTTATTCTGAATCCCTTTTGATTGGAATCCAGAGGATATCCTTCTCTCCACTGATCTTAGTCCTTACCCTCATAACCCCAACCACAGCTTGCAGCACTTTAGTGGGCTGCAAAGGGCACCCCACGCACTGCTGCCATGGGTGTCTATTGGAGCGCTCTTGACAGGACATTGGATCCTTTTTATCGTTTAAGAATATGCTTCTGTCACCTCCTCACATGCCAGTGAATATGATTAGACCCCAAATAGTTTCCTTGAAACTTGCCACGTTCTGAAATGCTCTGGCGTGCAAGCTATCCTTGTCTCAAAATGAAATTATCTGCAGTTGGCAGAGAGGCTCCTCTAGCTTCATTTCGAGATGTTTCTGTAGCTGCCATTTGCTCTGCCCAATTTTCTGAAAGCGCTTTTCCAACTTGACCATAACATTTGTCTGTTTTTCACTCTGCCTTTGTGCTCCTGTCGTTTGGATATTTTTATTACTTGTTTTTCCCACTGTTCTTTAGATTTCAAGATGAGAAATGGTGGGCTTTTATTTGTGAGCGACCTGCTGATCGTGGGTTTGCAGATTTCTCTGTGTTCTATAATGGGAGAGAAAATACTCATATTTTACCTGAAAGGCCTTTAGAGAGGCTTCTTTTTCGTTGAGTCTGCATCCCCTTTTATTATTTAAACAGCAGATTGCTTGCTACTATAATCATTTTTGTTTCATAGAAGAGGTTCACTTTTGATTATTCGCTAATAAGGTTGTAAAGGCCACCAGTAGTTTATTGTACTTAATGTTTTCAAACCTTTGATTTTTATGGACATTTCGGAAGCATTTTTTACACTGTGGTCATTAGATCTGTTATAATAGGTGCTTGTTTGTCGGTGAGGGCATTTTTGACAACAGTCTTGAACCTATAATCTGGGTGGTACTGCCCCTTCAATTTAAAGAACACCTGTACATTTTCTTTCTACTTTTCATATCATTGAATCTTTAATTCCTGAACTTTGAGATCCACCACATATTATATGTGAGGCAGGTACCACAGTGCCTCAGTGGTTTGGCTTATGCAAGTAGGCCCAGTATATGAGATATTTACTAAACTTCTGTTTTTCTTTTTAAGTTTACGGAAGAAGGCAGCGGAGAGAATGAGCTACCTGGAACTCATGGTGAGTACATTGCAACTTGTCTTAACTAATGGAATCACTATTAAGTATTTTTAAGGTGCACTTCTAGCCCAATAATATTGTTTCAAGGTGCTCTGAATCTGCTTTTTGTTGGAATAGAGATGTTTTATAATCACCAATATTCCAAGCAATATATCCCTGAAAAGCCACAGAGCATTTCTTGAGTTTACAAAGGGGCTGGTATCACAGTGTAAAGATTCTACATTTTGAATACTAGGCATCTCAGACAGGTGTCTCAGTGTGTCTGCCAGTCAACTTAATCAATGGATTAACATAAACCACACATAAACACTGGGCACCCAAGGCTCTGGCATCTAAAGATCAAATATGTCATGATCTGCTCTTCTATATAAATCATATGAATTTTGACATAGAGCAGAACCTCCAATTCTTCAGGAACTTTGCGAACACCACAGTGTTATACTTTCCTTACTAGAAAGTTGTCATCTGCTTGTTGTTTCGGGGTTTATCTGTGGCTATTAAATGGTCACCCAAACCATGCTGCAAATTGGGGGTAAGCATATCAAATGTCATCTCCGTGGAAAGAAAAAAAAACGGATTGTACCAAAAAGATGCATTACGGTTTAGTAGCCTTTGCAGTTGTGCTATAGGTCTCAGAAAGCAATTTCTTCTACCCTTGATATCCAGCTGTGTTTTGAATTAGACATGGGGAGACTGAGTTTGCGGTCACCCTCCAGCAAATCTTTGATCAATGTAGAAAAAGTGATTGATCTGAAGGGATTCTTAACCAGCACTTATATAATTTCTTGTGAATATCCATTAGAATGCTGATTGATGTAGCTGAAAGACACCATGGCACTGATTTGACTGGACAGTCGAGATGATATTCCTTTCCCATCCTTTCTGTGTTCTGCCCCTATATCTCTGAATAGGCTTTTAACTACAACTTCCAAGTTGTCACTGCCCGAGGATTTAGAAAGCGGACATAAATACTCAACAGTCTGTTTCAGTGCTTCAGACCCCTAAAGTAATTTCTGGCCCTCAGTGTGACCATCTAGTCTTATTTTCCATAACACACATATACACGTATGCCTCTCGAGCGAGAGGCGATGTTTGCTCCTTGCACACCAGCTGTGAGGAAGGTTTGTATTCACCTTGCATCCCAAATGGTTGATCCACAAAGTAATCTAAAAGTTTAATCTTAACGGCATCTGTTTCTCGAATCTAATGTTCCCTCCCACAGGCTGCCAGGCATATTACTTGACAGACCCATTCATCGAGGGACACTGTTTTCATTCTTTTTTGGGGATCTACGGAGTTACAATGGGACACACCTCACCATTCTGATTTTCAGAACTTGAAATTTCATTGCGGAAGAAGGAGCT